>NC_135235.1:167618157-169079407 GCF_051348905.1 Ranitomeya variabilis | reverse complement strand
TCAAACAACGCTGAGGAGGCGGCGCATGGCACCAAGGGGGTAGGAATGACGGCTGTGCTGCATCCCATTACGAAGGAAAGTCCCACCTCCGGGACGGTTTTACGGTATCAATGGACACATTTTATAAGTGTTAAGTTCTGCGTGTGCAAGGAGCTAAAGTAAAAGAGCTACCTATTCCTTGTGCAGCATTACTGCTGCACAAGGTGACTCTTTCAGCAACAAATGCCTGGGGGGGGACAGGTTCCCTTAAATTTCAGTTGTTGTGTCAGTGTGGCGGTCGCAGGACACATTGCCGGCTACACAGCTGGGGATCAGCTGACGTTACTGAAACCCAATAACACTGGGTCGTATGTTTTGACTGTGTAGACGGCACTTCTGAGCCTCAACTGGCGGTGTTGGAGCCCAGGAATTACAGTTCAGGTGGTAGAAAGATGAACACATAAGGAGACCTGGATGACACCCAATTATTTAATCAGGAAGAAGAGTGGCAAATTCCTGCGAGATCCAGGACTGGTTCATTTTCAGAAAAGTAAGCCGGTCAACGTTATCGGAGGATAGTCGCATGCGACGGTCTGTTAGTACACCACCTGCAGCACTAAAGACGCGTTCCGATAATACACTAGCCGCAGGGCAAGCCAGCACCTCCAATGCATACTGGCTTAGCTCTGGCCATGTATCCAGCTTAGAGACCCAAAACTTGAAAGGGGAAGAGCCGTCTGGGAGTACAGTAAGAGGGCAAGACATGTAGTCGGTCACCATCTGACGGAACCGTTGCCTCCTGCTGACTGGAGCCGCCTGTGATGGTGTAGACATTTGTGGTGGGCACACAAAACTTTGCCACAGTTGGGCCATACTGGTCTTGCCTTGGGCAGAGGCGCTGCTTCTGCTCCCTCTTTGTGCAGAGCCTCCTCCGCTGCCTGGATGCACTGAGCTGCTTTATAAAGCATTAGCAGCACTTCTCTCAGTTGGACTGGAGAAGATGATGGAATTCACCAGTGTGTCTTGGTACTCCCGGTTCAACGGTGTGATGAGGCTTTGTACGTTGTCCCGGTAGCGAGGATCGAGGAGGGTGTACACCCAATAATCACCAATGTTGAGAATGTGGGCGATGCGGCGGTCGTTTCTCAGGCACTGCAGCATGTAATCAACCATGTGCTGCAGACTGCCAAATGGCCAAGAAACGCTGTCCCCTGCTTGAGGCGTGATCTCTGCCCGCTCTTCATCACCCCACCCTCGCTGTACACACTGACTACTGGACAATTGTGTAACTCCCTCCTCTGGACGGATGTCTTCCTCCTCCATTGACTCCTCCTCATCCTCCTCACAAAGTGTCCCCTGCCTACGCCTTTGTGAGGAACCACGTGGCGCTGACTGTCCAGAAGCTGATGGAAATGGTGACTCCTCATCCTCCACCTCTTCCACAACATCATCCCTTAGCGCTTGCAGTGTTTGTTGAAGCAGGCAGATAAGGGGGACAGTCATGCTGACTAGTACATCATCTGCACTCGCCATCCGCGTGGAATAATCGAAGGGACGCAAAACCTGGCAGACGTCCTTCATAGTGGCCCACTCTGTGGTTGTGAAGTCTGAACGGCGCGGAGTGCGACTTCTTTGCGCCTTATGCAGCTGGTACTCCATTACTGCTTGCTGCTGCTCACACAACCGCTCCAACATATGTAACGTGGAATTCCACCTGGTGGGTAGGTCACATATGATGCAATGTTCCGGAAGGCGGAATCGGCGCTGCAGAGCTGCAATGTGCGATCTTGCCGTGCTGGAACGCCACAAGTGAGCACACTCTAGGTGGACCTTGTGCAGCAGTGCATCAGGATCCGGATAGTCCCTCAAAAAACTCTGCACGACCAAGTTGAGCACATGTGCCAGACATGGGATGTGAGTGAGGTTGCCAAGGCCCAGAGCGGCCACCAGATTTCGGCCATTGTCACACACTACCATGCCTGGCTGGAGATTCGCTGGCGCAAACCAGACATCGCTCTCCTGCTTGATGGCATTCCAGAGGTCCTGCGCTGTGTGGCTTCGATTCCCCCAAAAAATTAATTTCAAGATGGCCTGTTGACGTTTGGCCACGGCTGTGCTCATGTCGGTCGTAACAGGTAAACGTTCACGGGTCCATGTGGAGGTGGACTGTGACGGCTCCTGCAGCGATGAATCTGAGGAACTTGTGTATGAGGAGGAGTCAATGCGTACAGACTGGATTCCTGCAATCCTTGGAGTGGGCAGGACACGTCCTGCGCCACTCACACAATCTGTACCCGGCTCAACAACATTAACCCAATGGGCAGTGAGGGAAAGGTATCGCCCCTGTCCATGGTGACTGGTCCACGCATCGGTGGTGAGGTGGACCTTGCTACTGATGGCGTTCAGTAGCGCGTGTTTTATGTGTCCCTCCACATGCCTGTGCAGGGCAGGGACAGCTTGCCTGCTGAAATAAAAGTGGCTGGGCACATTGTACTGTGGGACTGCCAATGCCATCAAGTCACGGAAGCTGTCAGTCTCCACCAGCCTGAATGAGAGCATGTCAATGGACAGTAGTTTTGCAATGCCAGAATTCAGAGCCTGTGCTCGGGGGTGGTTTGCCGAGAATGGCCGCCTTTTCTCCCATGCCTGTACTACCGATGGCTGTAGACTGGACTGGGAGTGTGAGGATGACTGGGAACGTGGTGCTGTGGGTGGAATTACAGTGGGGCTCTGGACAACAGTGCCAGAGGTTCTTCCATGGTGATCCTGGGAGGAAGCCAGCTGTGTGTGAGCTGGAGGAAGAGGCAACACGAGCTGAAGAGGTGGTAGCTGCCACTGTTGGTTGGCCTAGGTCTTCAGTGTGTTATTGTAACTCCGCCGCGTGCCTGGTCCGCAAATGTTTCCACATATTTGAGGTATTGAGGTTGCTGACATTTCTCCCTCTTTTGATTTTCTGATGACACACCTTGCATTTGACAAAGCAAATGTCATCTGGACCTGTGTCAAAAAAGGACCAGGCACTGCACGTCTTGGGAGCGCCCTTTTTGGCTGTTGGAAGAGGCATGCTCCGAACGAGTGCTGAAGTGGAGGCTACAGGCTCCGCAGTCTTCCCCCTCCCTCTCCCTCTTTGGCCCGTTCGGGGAATCTCTTCCTCAAAGCTGCTCCCACCACCTTCCTGTCCCTCACGCCATGATGGGCCAAGGACCTCATCATCTGCACTACCCTCTGCCACCAACTGCTCCTCCTGGGTAGTCTCAGCAGCACAGCACGCACCAGAAAGTGGCATCTGAGTGTCATCAGCCGATGCGTACTGCGGTGTGGTCACCGGAGGCACTGGCCCACCCGCCTCTTGAGAGTCACAGAGAAAAAGCTGTTGGGCATCACTGCACACTGCCTCTTCTTCCATTTCTCCAATGCTGCTTGGCTGGCCCCCTGTTTCCAAGCCAAGAGATTCAGAGAACAAAAGTAGAGACGGCTCCTGTCCTGGGCTCTCTGACTGTCTGGGCAATTTGGCAGGTGGTGAAGAGACAGATGAGTGCTCTCCAGTGCTCTGTGCCTGAGAGGATGTGGCACTAATTGAAGTCGATGCGTTAGCTGCCATCCATCCGACAACGGCTTCAATTTGATCTTCACGCAGCAGCGGTGTACGGCACTCTCCGACAAAGCTGCGCATGAAGGACTGTTCCCTGCTGAAACTGGGTGATGATGAGTCACCGGTGCCCGCAGCAGGCACAGAATTCCCACGTCCTCTCCCTGCTCCGTGCCCACGCCCACGTGCCTTACTCTCTGCCTTCTTCATCTTGGTTGACTGATAAAGATAAGCAGAAAAGTACTAATGGCTTAGTGTGCTTATTCCTGAACAGCTCCTAACAGGTATAAGAAACACTAATTTTCTAAAGTGTGGACTAGACTTTAATATGAGCTAATGTGGCCTACACAACTGTAAAGTGGTGTGTTTGGTGAACTTTATTATTTATTTATTTTTTGGGGACTGAACTGACTACAGAGCGAGCTACACTCACACGGAGACAGTGCAGACAGCCGTAAACGGCGCTGCAAGGCCCAAAGAACCTCCTCTACGTTATCCTATGTACTGTTTTTCCACAATTTAGCTGGATACGGGTGGAAAGCCACTAATAGGAATTATTTGAAAAAATGTGCAGCGGGCTGCACTATTTGCAAAAAAGGACAATGGATTTTACGGTATGAGGCAGTGACGCACCCTGAGCTGGATACAACCGGCTGTGGCTGCACACAGACTACAGGGCGAGCTGCACTCACACGGAGACCGTGCAGACAGCCGTAAATGGCGCTGCAAGGCCCAAAAAACCTCCTCTACGTTATCCTATGTAGTGTTTTTCCACAATGTAGCTGGATACGGGTGGAAAGCCACTAATAGGAATTATTTGAAAAAATGTGCAGCGGGCTGCACTATTTGCAACAAAGGACAATGGATTTTACGGTATGAGGCAGTGACGCACCCTGAGCTGGATTCATCCGGCTGTGGCTGCACACAGACTACAGGATGAGCTGCACTCACACGGAGACCGTGCAGACAGACGTAAACGGAGCTGCAAGGTGCAAAAAACCTCCTCTACGTTATCCTATGTAGTGTTTTTCCACAATTTAGCTGGATACGGGTGGAAAGCCACTAATAGGAATTATTTGAAAAAATGTGCAGCGGGCTGCACTATTTTCAAAAAAGGACAATGGATTTTATGGTATGAGGCAGTGACGCACCCTGAGCTGGATACAACCGGCTGTGGCTGCACACAGACTACAGGGCGAGCTGCACTCACACGGAGACTATGCAGACAGCCGTAAACGGCGCTGCAAGGCCCAAAAAACCTCCTCTACGTTATCCTATGTAGTGTTTTTCCACAATTTAGCTGGATACGGGTGGAAAGCCACTAATAGGAATTATTTCAAAAAATGTGCAGCGGGCTGCACTATTTGCAAAAAAGGACAATGGATAGAACAGTATGAGACAGTGAACCACCCTGAGCTGGATACAACCGGCTGTGGCTGCACACAGACTACAGGGTGAGCTGCACTCACACGGAGACCGTGCAGACAGACGTAAACGGCGCTGCAAGGTGCAAAAAACCTCCACTACGTTATCCTATGTAGTGTTTTTCCACAATTTAGCTGGATACGGGTGGAAAGCCACTAATAGGAATTTTTTGAAAAAATGTGCAGCGGGCTGCACTATTTGCAAAAAAGGACAATGGATTTTACGGTATGAGGCAGTGACGCACCCTGAGCTGGATACAACCGGCTGTGGCTGCACACAGACTACAGGGCGAGCTGCACTCACACGGAGACTGTGCAGACAGCCGTAAACGGCACTGCAAGGCCCAAAAAAACCTCCTCTATGTTATCCTATGTAGTGTTTTTCCACAATTTTGCTGGATATGGGTGGAAAGCCACTAATAGGAATTATTTCAAAAAATGTGCAGCGGGCTGCACTATTTGCAAAAAAGGACAATGGATAGAACAGTATGAGACAGTGAACCACCCTGAGCTGAATACAACCAGCTATGGCTGCACACAGACTACAGAGTGGGCTGCACTCTCACACACACACACACACACACACAGAGACCTTGCAGATCGCTGTGAAAACAGCGCTGCAAGGCAAAAGCAAGGTAAACACACAGCAGTTGCTAAATTAGCCTGGGAAAAGCACAAAGAAGCAAATCGCTATCTCAACTGGCCCTCAGTCAGAACACAGCGTCCTATGCCTAACTGAATTCACAGCAGAGTGAGCCAGAAATGGCGGCAGCGTTTTTTATAGTGCATCATGACTTCATTTCAGCAGCCAATCACAGCCTTGCCAGTAGTTACATGCCCACCATGCTGAACAGGATGTGCCCACACTTGTAATCATTCCTCATTGGCTGAATTCGTGCAGTTTGAATTCTGGGAACTTCCGATTCTGGTATCTGATATGCGGTAAATATCGGATCTCGGTATCGGAATTCCGATACCGCAAATATCGGCCGATACCCGATACTTGTGGTATCGGAATGCTCAACACTACCCAGGTCACCTCAATGGGATAGTACGTTTAAGGTCAGAAAGAGGTTAATAAAGGGGCCACAGGCAGCACACAGGGGCCACAGGCAGCACACAGGGGCCCCAGGCAGCACACAGGGGCCCCAGGCAACACACAGGGGGCAGAGACAGTGCAAGGGGCCCCAGACATTGCACAGGGGCCCCAGACATTGCACAGGATTGAGTGATATACTCAAGAACGGGACCCCAGGCAGCGCACAGGGGGGCAGAGACAGCAAACGGGGCCCCAGGCATCACACGGGGAGGCAGGGACACGAAATGTGGCCCCAGGCAGCACACGGGGGGCACAGACAGCAAAATATACAGCGAATATACCCGTGGTATAATCTGGCCTATGCCACTTTAACCCCAGGTATATTCTGGGCCGGGGGTTAATGTGGCCCATTACACCGGCCGACATTATGCCAGCAATGTTGGCACTCATGTTCCCGGGGCTCTGGTGCCATTGTGTCCCCGCCTTTGTGCAGTTGTGCTACTCACTGTCCCCACCTTCATATGAACAGGAAGAGGAAGTCAGGGCTGCAGCTGTTCTCTGACTTTCTGCTTATGTTCAATTAGTACAAATATGGGGACAGTGATGCCAGCACCGATTGGGTGCTCAGCTCATGTGTCTTAACTTCACGAGATTCCCAGGACTGCGAGTGCTGACAGCGCTGGAACAGTGCTATCATGGGAGGTGCTTATAAGGCTATGTGCACACGTTGCGGATTTTGTTGCAGATCCGCAGCTGCGGGTCCGTAGCATTTTCCCATGAGTTTACAGTACAATGTAAACCTATGGAAAACAGAAAACACTGTGCCCATGCTGCGGAAAGAAACGCGTGAAAACGCAATGATTTACATTCCACAGCATGTCAATTCTTTGTGCGGATTCCGCAGCGGTTTACACCTGCTCCACAATAGGAATCCACAGGTGTAAAACCACAGGGGAATCCGCACAAAATCCGCATAAAAACCGCAGTAAATCCGCAGGTTAAACGTTGTGCCTTTTACCTGCGGGGTTCTAAAATCCGCTTCTGAATAATCCACAGAGGTCCATTCTACATGTGCACATACCCGAAGTGTTTTTTTTAATCAGGACTGAACAAATAGATCAAGAAGGGCTTGTCCTAGTTGTGGACAACCCATTTAACTATGCACAGTAACAGCCCAATCTTTTACATGCCACTGTATATCAATGATGTTAATTATCAACTATTTGATATAATTGGTTACTCATACACCTAATTAGAATGATACAAAATCCCTGACTTTGTGCAAATCTTCCTTAAAGAATTGATGCTAATTTGAATCCAAAGGAAGCTGACACCAAATATTATTTTGATTTAGATTTCTCTTTTGTTCATTGATAAAGACAAACTATTAACACTTCTAATTTGAAATAATTTTTATTTTGTAACATTTTTTTCATTTCTGTAGGCATAACATACTGTTGTGTGAAAAAGTGCTTGCCCCCGTTCCTGATTTCCTATTCTTTTGTTTAAATGTTTCATATCATCAAATCATTTAAATATTATACAAAGATATAATAAATAAACACAAAATGTAGCTTTTAAATGAAGGTCTTTATTATTAATCAAAAAATAAATTCACACGTACAGAGCCCTGTGTGAAAAAGTGATTGATCCCCTCCTCCTTAAAACACAAATTAACTGTGGCTTATCACATCTTTGGGAAGCTGAGTTCAAATTCCCTATTACACCCAGGCCTGATTATTGCCACATCTGTTCTCAATCAAGAAATCACTTAAATAGGACCTGGCAGTGAAGTAGACCAAAATAGACTCAAAAGCTAGACATCTAGCTGCTATCCAAAGAAATTCTAGAGCAAATGAGAAACAAAGAAAGTGAGATCAGTCAGGAAAATGTTATAGAGTCTATTCTAAAGCTTTGGGACTCCAGAAAACCACAGATAGAGCCATTATCCACAAATGTCCAAAAAATAAAACAGTGGTGAACCTTCCTAGGAGTTGCCAGACAACCAAAATTACTTCAAGAGCGCAGTGATGACTCATCAAAGTGGTTACAAAAGACCCAACAACAGCATCCAAAGAATTGTAGACTTCACTTGCTTCAGTTAATGTCAGTGTTCATGACTCCACCATAAGAAAGAGACTTGTCAAAAATGGCATGCATGGCAGAGTTCCAAGATGAAAACCACTGCTGAGCAATCTAATATATAATTGCCTAGAATACTACTTCCTGCAATTTGTGCCAACTTCCGTGGCTTTGTCCGGAGCTATTGTCCGGAGCTATTGTCCGGAGCTAATGTCCGGAGCTAATGTCCCTAGCTAATGTCCGGAGATAAGTGACGTCACCAGTGTCCTACACCCAGGCAGAGCACACACCAAATCGGAGGCCGAGGGGCCCCGCCAACCAAATCGGAGGCCGAGGAGCCCCGCCCACCAAATCGAAGGCCGAGCGGCCCCGCCCACCAAAGCGGAGGCAGAGGGACCCCGCCCACCAAATCGGAGGCTGAGGGTCCCCGCCCACCAAATCGGAGGATAAGGGGCCCAGCCCACCAAATCGGAGGCCGAAGGGGCCCCACCAACCAAATCGGAGGCCGAGGAGCCCCGCCCACCAAATCGAAGGCCGAGCGGCCCCGCCCACCAAAGCGGAGGCAGAGGGACCCCGCCCACCAAATCGGAGGCCATGGGGCCCCGCCAACCAAAGCGGAGGCCGAGGGTCCCCGCCCACCAAATCGGAGGCCGAGGGACCCCGCCCACCAAATCGGAGGCCGAGGGACCCCGCCCACCAAATCGGAGGCCGAGGGGCCCCGCCCACCAAAGCGGAGGCCGAGGGTCCCCGCCCACCAAATCGGAGGCCGAGGGTCCCCGCCCACCAAATCGGAGGCCGAGGGTCCCCGCCCACCAAATCGGAGGCCGAGGGGCCCCGCCCACCAAGTCGGAGGCCGAGGGTCCCCGCCCACCAAATCGGAGGCCGAGGGGGCCCGCCAACCAAATCGGAGGCCGAGGGGCCCCGCCCACCAAATCGGAGGCCGAGGAGCCCCGCCCACCAAATCGAAGGCCGAGCGGCCCCGCCCACCAAAGCGGAGGCAGAGGGACCCCGCCCACCAAATCGGAGGCCATGGGGCCCCGCCAACCAAAGCGGAGGCCGAGGGTCCCCGCCCACCAAATCGGAGGCCGAGGGACCCCGCCCACCAAATCGGAGGCCGAGGGACCCCGCCCACCAAATCGGAGGCCGAGGGGCCCCGCCCACCAAAGCGGAGGCCGAGGGTCCCCGCCCACCAAATCGGAGGTCGAGGGTCCCCGCCCACCAAATCGGAGGCCGAGGGTCCCCGCCCACCAAATCGGAGGCCGGTCCCCGCCCACCAAATCGGAGGCCGAGGGTCCCCACCCACCAAATCGGAGGACGAGGGGCCCCACCAACCAAATCGGAGGCCGAGGAGCCCCGCCCACCAAAAGTAAGTGCGGCCCCAAAAGTAAGTGCGCCCCCGGGTGCAAAAGTAAGTGCGCCCCCGGGTGCAAAAGTAAGTGCGCCCCCCGGTGCAAAAGTAAGTGCGCCCCCAGGTGCAAAAGTAAGTGCGCCCCCGGGTGCAAAAGTAAGTGCACCCCCGGGTGCAAAAGTAAGCGCGCCCCCAGCCCCGGGTGCAAAAGTAAGCGCGCCCCCCAGTCCCGTGTGTGAAAAGTGCTGCTGTAAAGCTGGTAGCGCTGTTCAAGCACCATGTATTTCCTTCAGGAAATGCCCATCTAATATATAATTGCCTAGAATACTACTTCCTGCAATTTGTGCCAACTTCCGTGGCTTTGTCCGGAGCTAATGTCCGGAGCTAATGTCCGGAGCTAATGTCCGGAGATAATGTCCGGAGCTAATGTCCGGAGCTAATGTCCGGAGATAAGTGACGTCACCAGTGTCCTACACCCAGGCAGAGCACAGGGGCCCCAGGCAGCATATGGGGCCCCAGGCAGAGCGCAGTGGCCCCAGGCAGAGCACAGGGGCCCCAGGCAGCATATGGGGCCCCAGGCAGAGCACAGTGGTCCCAGGCAGAGCACAGGGGCCCCAGGCAGCCTATGGGGCCCCAGGCAGAGCACAGTGGCCCCAGGCAGAGCACATGGGGCCCCAGGCAGAGCACAGGGGCCCCAGGCAGCATATGGGGCCCCAGGCAGAGCACAGTGGCCCCAGGCAGAGCACAGGGGCCCCAGGCAGAACATGGGGCCCCAGGCAGAGCACAGGGGCCCCAGGCAGAGCACAGGGGCCCCAGGCAGCATATGGGGCCCCAGGCAGAGCACAGGGGCCCCAGGCAGAGCACAGGGGCCCCAGGCAGAGCACAGTGGCCCCAGGCAGAGCACAGGGGCCCCAGGCAGAACATGGGGCCCCAGGCAGAGCACAGGGGCCCCAGGCAGAGCACAGGGGCCCCAGGCAGCATATGGGGCCCCAGGCAGCATATGGGGCCCCAGGCAGAGCACAGGGGCCCCAGGCAGCATATGGGGCCCCAGGCAGAGCACAGGGGCCCCAGGCAGCATATGGGGCCCCAGGCAGAGCACAGTGGCCCCAGGCAGCATATGGGGCCCCAGGCAGAGCATGGGGCCCCAGGCAGAGCACAGGGGCCCCAGGCAGAGCACAGGGGCCCCAGGCAGCATATGGGGCCCCAGGAAGCGCACAGGGGCCCCAGGCAGCATATGGGGCCCCAGGCAGAGCACAGTGGCCCCAGGCAGAGCACAGGGGCCCCAGGCAGCATATGGGGCCCCAGGCAGAGCACAGTGGTCCCAGGCAGAGCACAGGGGCCCCAGGCAGCCTATGGGGCCCCAGGCAGAGCACAGTGGCCCCAGGCAGAACATGGGGCCCCAGGCAGAGCACAGGGGCCCCAGGCAGAGCACAGGGGCCCCAGGCAGCATATGGGGCCCCAGGCAGAGCACAGTGGTCCCAGGTAGAGCACAGGGGCCCCAGGCAGCCTATGGGGCCCCAGGCAGAGCACAGGGGCCCCAGGCAGCATATGGGGCCCCAGGCAGAGCACAGGGGCCCCAGGCAGCATATGGGGCCCCAGGCAGAGCACAGTGGCCCCAGGCAGAGCACAGGGGCCCCAGGCAGAACATGGGGCCCCAGGCAGAGCACAGGGGCCCCAGGCAGAGCACAGGGGCCCCAGGCAGCATATGGGGCCCCAGGCAGAGCACAGGGGCCCCAGGCAGCATATGGGGCCCCAGGCAGAGCACAGCGATATTTTGGACCACTGTGCGGTGTTTCAGACCCCCTGTGTGATGTCTGGGGCCCTGTTCTTAAGTATATTAAAGATTAAAGTAACGTATATTAAAGTATATTATAGATCAAATTTGACACGTTTATGAGCACCATTGAGTGATATACTCAAGAATGACATAATTTTTCAACATTTTATGGTTTCAAACTGTAAACACTCAGAGTTTTTTTTACTTCAACCAGAAAACCTTAACGGTTCATAAAAAACTTGACTGTTCAGGATATGATAAAAGTCATAGTATTCTGAATCTTTAACTTATAAAGATACCTTTACATGGGGTGATTATTGGTTCCAGAGAGGCTTTCGGCCGATAATCGTACACATGGCTGGTGACAGGACAATACAATATAAACGTTCAAAGGTAAACACTGATAACATTAAAATCTAATATATAATTGCCTAGAATACTACTTCCGGCAATTTGTGCCAACTTCCGTGGCTTTGTCCGGAGATAATGTCCGGAGATAAGTGACGTCACCAGCATCCTACACCCGCTCAGGGTGGACAAAGATATATGCCTTCGTGGTGCGTGTCACTTTTCTGATTGGTTGCCGCCTGCCGCGAGCGACCAATCAGAAATGTGCCGTACTGTCAAGAATTGTCAAGAGCTGGTGAGTGCAGCCATTTTTTGTTCTTTCTTACTATTATTTATTAATTGTATTATTCTTACATTTGAATAAATAAAGTATATATGGATTCTAGACTCCCGATTCTTTAGAATCGGGCTGCCATCTAGTAAAAACATAAAGGCTTGTCTCAGTTTTGAGAGAATATTCTGTGGACTGACGAGACAAAAGTTGAACTTTTTGGTAGGTGTATAGTATATCCCATTACATCTGATGTAGAAATAATACAACATTTCAGAAAAGGAACATCATACCAACAGTAAAATATGATGGTGTAGTGTGATGGTGCGGGGTTGTTTTGTTGCTTCTGGACCTGGAAGACTTGTTCTGTTAGACGGAACTATGAATTCTGCTGTCTAGAAAAAACATTCTGAAGGAAAATGTCCAGCCATCTGTTTCTGACCTCAAGCTGAAGTGCACTTAGCTTATGCAGCAGGACAATGATACAAAAAACAGCATCAAGTCTGTTGTGAATTTGCTTTTTGCTCCCTCTAGTGGTTACTAGTTTTTTGACTCTGGTTTTTCTGTCATTCCTTTTATCCGCACCTGGGTCGTTAGTTAGGGGTGTTGCTATATAAGCTCCCTGGACCTTCAGTTCAATGCCTGGCAACGTAGTTATCAGAGCTAGTCTGCTGTGCTCTTGTCTACTGATCCTGGTTCCAGTTATATCAGCTAAGTCTGCCTTTTGCTTTTTGCTATTTGTTTTGGTTTAGTATTTTTGTCCAGCTTGTTCCAAATCAATATCCTGACCTTTGCTGGAAGCTCTAGGGGGGCTGGTGTTCTCCCCCCGGACCGTTAGACGGTTCGGGGGTTCTTGAATTTCCAGTGTGGATTTTGATAGGGTTTTTGTTGACCATATAAGTTACCTTTCTTTATTCTGCTATCAGTAAGCGGGCCTCTCTGTGCTAAACCTGATTCATTTCTGTGTTTGTCATTTCCTCTTACCTCACCGTCATTATTTGTGGGGGGCTTCTATCCAGCTTTGGGGTCCCCTTCTCTGGAGGCAAGAAAGGTCTTTGTTTTCCTCTACTAGGGGTAGCTAGATTCTCCGGCTGGCGCGTGTCATCTAGAATCAACGTAGGAATGATCCCCGGCTACTTCTAGTGTTGGCGTTAGGAGTAGATATATGGTCAACCCAGTTACCACTGCCCTATGAGCTGGATTTTTGTATTCTGCAGACTTCCACGTTCCTCTGAGACCCTCGCCATTGGGGTCATAACAGTTTGCCAGGCCCGTATTAAATGTTTAATGCATTGCAGAAGAGGGATTATAAGAAAGAAGATTCTGAGTTTTTTTTTTCTCCTTCCCCTTTACCTCAGAGTGGCTATGCTTGCTGCAGACATGAATGTCCAGACCTTGATTACAAGTGTGGACCAGCTGGCTACTCGTGTGCAGGGCATACAAGACTATGTTATCAGAAATCCTAGGTCAGAACCTAAAATACCGATTCCTGAACTGTTTTCCGGAGACAGGTTTAAGTTTAGGAATTTCGTGAATAATTGTAAATTGTTTTTGTCCCTGAGACCCTGTTCATCTGGAGATTCTGCTCAGCAAGTAAAAATTGTTATTTCGTTCTTACGGGGCGACCCTCAGGATTGGGCTTTTTCGCTGGCGCCAGGAGATCCGGCATTGGCTGATCTTGATGCGTTTTTTCTGGCGCTCGGTTTACTTTATGAGGAACCCAATCTTGAGATTCAGGCAGAAAAGGCCTTGCTGGCTATGTCTCAGGGGCAGGACGAGGCTGAAGTGTATTGCCAAAAATTTCGGAAATGGTCCGTGCTGACACATTGGAACGAGTGTGCACTGACCGCTAATTTTAGAAATGGCCTTTCTGAAGCCATTAAGAATGTTATGGTGGGTTTTCCCATTCCCACAGGTCTGAATGATACTATGGCACTGGCTATTCAAATTGACCGGCGGTTGCGGGAGCGCAAAACCGCAAATTCCCTCATGGTGTTGTCTGAACAGACACCTAATTCGGTGCAATGTGATAGAAAAACCGCAAATTCCCTCATGGTGTTGTCTGAACAGACACCTGATTTAATGCAATGTGATAGAATCCTGACTAGAAATGAGCGGAAAATTCATAGACGCCGGAATGGCTTGTGCTACTACTGTGGTGATTCTACACATGTTATCTCAGCATGCTCTAAACGTATAGCTAAGGTTGTTAGTCCTGTCACCGTTGGTAATTTGCAACCTAAATTTATTCTGTCTGTAACTTTGATTTGCTCACTGTCATCTTATCCTGTCATGGCGTTTGTAGATTCAGGTGCTGCCCTGAGTCTCATGGATCTCTCATTTGCTAAGCGCTGTGGGTTTACTCTTGAACCATTAGAAAATCCTATTCCTCTTAGGGGTATTGATGCTACACCATTGGCAGCAAATAAACCGCAGTATTGGACACAGGTTACCATGTGCATGACTCCTGAACACCGCGAGGTGATACGTTTCCTGGTTTTACATAAAATGCATGATTTGGTTGTTTTAGGGCTGCCATGGTTACAGACCCATAATCCAGTCCTGGACTGGAAGGCTATGTCAGTCTCAAGTTGGGGCTGTCGTGGTATTCATGGGGATTCCCTGCCTGTGTCTATTGCTTCTTCTACGCCTTCGGAAGTTCCGGAGTATTTGTCTGATTATCAGGATGTCTTCAGTGAGTCTGAGTCCAGTGCACTGCCTCCTCATAGGGACTGTGACTGTGCTATAGATTTGATCCCAGGCAGTAAGTTTCCTAAGGGAAGACTGTTTAATCTGTCGGTACCTGAACATACCACTATGCGTTCATATATCAAGGAGTCTCTGGAGAAAGGACATATTCGTCCGTCTTCTTCCCCTCTTGGTGCGGGATTCTTTTTTGTGGCAAAAAAGGACGGATCTTTGAGACCTTGTATTGATTATCGGCTTTTAAATAAGATCACTGTCAAATTTCAGTATCCTTTACCGCTGTTGTCTGACTTGTTTGCCCGGATTAAGGGTGCCAAGTGGTTCACCAAGATAGACCTTCGTGGTGCGTACAACCTTGTGCGCATTAAGCAAGGTGATGAATGGAAAACCGCATTCAATACGCCCGAAGGTCATTTTGAGTACTTGGTGATGCCTTTTGGGCTCTCCAATGCGCCTTCAGTTTTTCAGTCCTTTATGCATGACATTTTCCGGAAGTATCTGGATAAATTTTTGATTGTTTATCTGGATGATATTTTGGTTTTTTCTGATAATTGGGATTCGCATGTGGAGCAGGTCAGGTTGGTCTTTAAAATTTTGCGTGAAAATTCTTTGTTTGTCAAGGGCTCAAAGTGTCTCTTTGGTGTACAGAAGGTTCCCTTTTTGGGGTTCATTTTTTCCCCTTCTGCTGTGGAGATGGACCCAGTCAAGGTCCGAGCTATTCTTGATTGGACTCAGCCCTCGTCAGTTAAGAGTCTTCAGAAGTTCTTGGGCTTCGCTAACTTCTACCGTCGTTTTATTGCTAATTTTTCTAGCATTGTGAAACCTTTGACGAATATGACCAAGAAGGGCTCCGATGTAGCTAACTGGGCTCCTGCTGCCGTGGAGGCTTTCCAGGAGTTGAAACGCCGGTTTACTTCGGCGCCTGTTTTGTGCCAGCCTGACGTCTCACTTCCCTTTCAGGTTGAGGTGGATGCTTCGGAGATTGGGGCAGGGGCCGTTTTGTCGCAGAGAGGCCCTGGTTGCTCTGTTATGAAACCTTGTGCCTTTTTCTCTAGGAAGTTTTCGCCTGCCGAGCGAAATTATGATGTGGGCAATCGGGAGTTGTTGGCCATGAAATGGGCATTTGAGGAGTGGCGTCATTGGCTCGAGGGTGCTAAGCATCGTGTGGTGGTCTTGACTGATCACAAAAATCTGATGTATCTCGAGTCTGCTAAACGCCTTAATCCGAGACAGGCCCGCTGGTCATTGTTTTTCTCCCGCTTTGATTTTGTTGTCTCGTATTTACCAGGTTCAAAGAATGTGAAGGCCGATGCTCTTTCTAGGAGCTTTGTGCCTGATGCTCCTGGAGTCGCTGATCCTGTTGGTATTCTTAAAGATGGAGTTATCTTGTCAGCTATTTCTCCGGATCTGCGACGTGTGTTGAAGAGATTTCAGGCTGATAGGCCTGAGTCTTGTCCACCTGACAGACTGTTTGTCCCGGATAAGTGGACCAGCAGAGTAATTTCCGAGGTTCATTCCTCGGTGTTGGCAGGTCACCCGGGAATTTTTGGCACCAGAGATCTGGTGGCCAGGTCCTTTTGGTGGCCTTCCTTGTCAAGGGATGTGCGGTCATTTGTGCAGTCCTGTGGGACTTGTGCTCGAGCTAAGCCTTGCTGTTCTCGTGCCAGCGGTTTGCTCTTGCCCTTGCCTGTCCCGAAGAGACCTTGGACACATATCTCCATGGATTTCATTTCTGATCTTCCGCTATCTCAGGGCATGTCCGTTATCTGGGTGATATGTGATCGCTTCTCCAAGATGGTCCATTTGGTTCCTTTGCCTAAGCTGCCTTCCTCTTCCGATCTGGTTCCTGTGTTTTTCCAGAACGTGGTTCGTTTGCACGGCATCCCTGAGAATATTGTGTCAGACAGAGGATCCCAGTTCGTTTCCAGGTTCTGGCGATCCTTTTGTAGTAGGATGGGCATTGATTTGTCGTTTTCGTCTGCTTTCCATCCTCAGACTAATGGACAGACGGAGCGAACCAATCAGACTTTGGAGGCTTATTTGAGGTGTTTTGTCTCTGCTGATCAGGACGATTGGGTGACATTCTTGCCGTTGGCTGAGTTTGCCCTTAATAATCAGGCTAGTTCCGCCACCTTGGTTTCGCCTTTTTTCTGCAACTCTGGTTTCCATCCTCGCTTTTCTTCGGGTCATGTGGAGCCTTCTGACTGTCCTGGGGTGGATTCTGTGGTGGATAGGTTGCAGCAGATCTGGAATCATGTGGTGGACAACTTGAAGTTGTCACAAGAGAAGGCTCAGCGCTTTGCCAACCGCCGCCGCGGTGTGGGTCCCCGACTACGCGTTGGGGATTTGGTATGGCTTTCTTCCCGCTTTGTTCCTATGAAGGTCTCCTCTCCCAAATTTAAACCTCGTTTTATTGGGCCTTACAAGATATTGGAAATCCTTAATCCTGTATCTTTTCGTCTGGATCTTCCTGTGTCGTTTGCTATTCACAATGTATTTCATAGGTCCTTGTTGCGGCGGTACATTGTGCCTGTAGTTCCTTCTGCTGAGCCTCCTGCTCCGGTGTTGGTTGAGGGCGAGTTGGAGTACGTGGTGGAGAAGATCTTGGATTCTCGCCTCTCCAGGCGGAGGCTTCAGTACCTGGTCAAGTGGAAGGGCTATGGTCAGGAGGATAATTCCTGGGTGGTCGCCTCTGATGTTCATGCGGCCGATTTAGTTCGGGCCTTTCATGCCGCTCGTCCTGATCGCCCTGGTGGTCGTGGTGAGGGTTCGGTGACCCCTCACTAAGGGGGGGGTACTGTTGTGAATTTGCTTTTTGCTCCCTCTAGTGGTTACTAGTTTTTTGACTCTGGTTTTTCTGTCATTCCTTTTATCCGCACCTGGGTCGTTAGTTAGGGGTGTTGCTATATAAGCTCCCTGGACCTTCAGTTCAATGCCTGGCAACGTAGTTATCAGAGCTAGTCTGCTGTGCTCTTGTCTACTGATCCTGGTTCCAGTTATATCAGCTAAGTCTGCCTTTTGCTTTTTGCTATTTGTTTTGGTTTAGTATTTTTGTCCAGCTTGTTCCAAATCAATATCCTGACCTTTGCTGGAAGCTCTAGGGGGGCTGGTGTTCTCCCCCCGGACCGTTAGACGGTTCGGGGGTTCTTGAATTTCCAGTGTGGATTTTGATAGGGTTTTTGTTGACCATATAAGTTACCTTTCTTTATTCTGCTATCAGTAAGCGGGCCTCTCTGTGCTAAACCTGATTCATTTCTGTGTTTGTCATTTCCTCTTACCTCACCGTCATTATTTGTGGGGGGCTTCTATCCAGCTTTGGGGTCCCCTTCTCTGGAGGCAAGAAAGGTCTTTGTTTTCCTCTACTAGGGGTAGCTAGATTCTCCGGCTGGCGCGTGTCATCTAGAATCAACGTAGGAATGATCCCCGGCTACTTCTAGTGTTGGCGTTAGGAGTAGATATATGGTCAACCCAGTTACCACTGCCCTATGAGCTGGATTTTTGTATTCTGCAGACTTCCACGTTCCTCTGAGACCCTCGCCATTGGGGTCATAACACAAGTCCATCTCTGAATGCCTTAAGAAAAGCAAAAAGAAGATTTTGGAGTGGCCTAGTTAAAGTCCTGAACTTAATTTGATTGAGATGCCCTGGCATCACCTTTAAAAGGCGGTTAATGCTCAGAAACCCTTCAATGTGGCTGAATTACTACAATTCTGCAAATATGTGTGGTCCAAAATCCTCCAGAACATTGTAAAAGACTCATTGCCAGTTATCGCAAACGCTTGATTGCAGTTGTTGCTGCCAAGGGTGGCACTGTTTCACACAGGGCCCTGTAGATTTAGTTTTCTTTTCACGTTACTGATAAAGACCTTCATTTAAAAACTACATTTTGTCTTTACTTGTGTACATTTATTTGGTGATCTGAAACATTTAAGTATTCCAAACAAGCAAATTAATAGGAAATCAGGAAGAGGACAATCACTTTTTCACCCAACTGTATGTAAGATTGTTAGTTGACTATTGCAAGTACAAGTAAAGTGTCCCAAATACAATTAGATTGTTGTAAGAACAAATAGTCACAAGTGTCAGTTGACTACTATATGAAAATAAAGATTTGTTAACCACCAACCATGTTCCCTTATGAAAGACTCAGTAACCAACAAATTCATTGCTGCCTTGCAAGTAAAGTTGTTCAACTGACATTCATGTATGACTGTATGCCTGCTTTTATTCTGCCATTTCTGAGTGGGGAACCATACAGAGCAGGCCGGAGCGAGCCGTCCCCTCCCCCCACAGACGGCGTACGTGCAGGCCGTCATGACAGGGGTTTGGGAGCAGAAGGGCTGAGGATGTAGGGGTTAATTAGGGGTGGGGGGTTGTAAGCATGAGGAGGGGGATATAAGGTAGCCGGGGGGTGGAGCTTACCAGTTCCCGCTCTGGAATCCCCAGGAAGAGAACATCCAGCATGTCGGGCATAGACAGCGTGCTGCAGCAGCTGCGGGCAGCGGCAGAGCATCAGCCTCCGGGCTGGTTGGAGTCCCAGGTGGCCGGTATACTGGGCAGCAGCAGCGGGGGAGTACAGGCGGCGTCGGGCGGTGAGCGGTGCTCTCGGCGCAGACGGCCTCCAGAGCGGCTGTCCCCAGATACTCCCCGTCCCCAGCGCAGGCGTAGGAGCCCCTCCAGGGACCCTCCGGACCGAGTGCCCGCTTCCACACGTCCCAGCAGGGCCCGGTCCGGGAGGAATCCGCCTGCCGCGCTGGGGCCTGCGGCGGTGGAGAGGCCTGCTTCCTCCTTCACACGGGGGGCGGGGACTTCACGCGCTGGAGCTCGGAGTGCCAGTGACGTCACGGGGGGGCGCCGGGCTGCAGCTCAAGCCGGGCGGCCTGCTCCTTTATCTGCATCAAGACAGTGTGGGAGAGCCAGTACCGCTGTGGCAGGCAGCGCCGCCGTGCCCTCGGGGCTGCTGAGCCCATCATGTGAGCCTGGATCATCGCCAGGGTCGTCGACTGAATCCGGAAGGAGCCGTGGTCGGGGGTCTGAGGAGCCTGCATCCTACGGTGGGCCTGCGCCGGGTGTCCTTTCCTCTCAGGCTGCATCTGGATCGCTAGTGGCGGGCCAGGACGGGGCCGGATCTTCACGCCTTCCATCACGCGTTGAAGCGCAGTCTCGCAGGGTTCCACAGATCCGATCGGGAGGAGATGACAGCTGGACGAGCGGGATGTCTGCGGCTGGGGGGACCCCGGCTCCCCTGCAGCCTGGTGAGCAGAACTCTATGTCTGTTTTGTTATCGGCGTTATCTTTTTCCCCGGCGGTGGGGGTTAGTCAGGCGAGTGGGGCGGCGGTTTTGGGGGAGCAAGCAGGGAGTCGGTCGGCTTCAGGGAACGATGGGGTGGGTGAGTTGTTGTCTTGTGTCTGTGAGTTGCTTACACGTTTGGGAGGGGTTAGGGCGGTGCCGTCCCCTCTGGCCGCATGGGTTGGTCCTACGGATTTGGGTTTGGGGGTGTCAGGAGTTGGTGCCCTAGCGCCCGGTAGGTCATCTGAACCTGTGTCGGTGTCAGTGCAGACTGAGAAGGAGAAGGAAGGCGGGATTCGTTTGGACGATAAAGCGCAAGGTGAGGTTTATGTCTGTTTTGAGGGGCCGCTGGGGGCTCATTTAAAGAAGGAAGTGAGGGAGAAGATATGGAAAGACGAATATGTGGAGATTTTTTCGCTTCTCCCGCTGGAAAAATTTAATTTGGATAAAAACAAAAAGGAGGATAGTAAGAAAGAGGATGAGGAAAAGCGGAGGTGGCGCCTCATCCCGCAGACGTTTGTGAACTGGTTGCAGGCGTTTGCGATTTTGGCGAGCGTAATTGGTGAAAAGGCGCCCGAGAATTGTTCCGCTCTATTCTGTTACATGGATTCCATAGGCGAGGCACATAGGGAGTACGGGGGCCAGGCCTGGCTCCGGTACGACGAACAGTTTAGGCAGCGGAAGGCGGTTCGTCCGGCGATCTGGTGGGATCAAAAGGACATCAGTTTGTGGTTGCGGGTAATGGCGCCGACGAAATTTGGTCATTCCTTTCCAGGTGGGGCCGGAAGTGCCGGCCAATCTGCAGGGCAAGGAAGTTCTTCTGGATCAGGAAGTCAGGCTGGGCAATCAGGGGTAATACCTATATAGAAAAGAAATACCACAATAATATAGAATAAAAAAGACTAAGAATACATATTATTCATATATTGCCCAAAAAAAAAATATATTCAAAGCCAAAACTTCATAAAATGTAGATTTTATTTAAAATAATGAAACCAGACCACAGTTACACACATATATTATTTATCAGAGAATATGAAAAATATATATAAAATTAATGGACAAGAAAACCTATTTTTACATTTAATATATAAATAAAATCAAATAAAATCCAAATGTGGCAGGGGACAGAGAATAACAGACTGAAAGGCACTAGAATGTGTATACAAAATCCTGTTATCAGGATGTGCACATGCACCATTTGGATTTTATTTGATTTTATTTATATATTAAATGTAAAAATAGGTTTTCTTGTCCATTAATTTTATATATATTTTTCATATTCTCTGATAAATAATATATGTGTGTAACTGTGGTCTGGTTTCATTATTTTAAATAAAATCTACATTTTATGAAGTTTTGGCTTTGAATATATTTTTTTTTTGGGCAATAAATGGGCAATCAGGGGGACAGAAGCACGGTTTGTGTTGGCAGTTTAATGACGGCCAGTGCAAATTCGGGGCAACTTGTAAATTCAAGCACGCGTGCTCTCATTGTAGCGGAACATCCCATGGCGCCGCTAAGTGCTTCAAGAAAAAAGGAAAGCCCGATGGCAATTCAAAAGGGGGCGACGCCGGTGAGGCTGGACGCGATGGTCCCCTATCTAAATAGGTTTCCTGATAGGCAGAAAGCGGAGTTGTTGTTTTTGGGGTTTCGTGATGGTTTTCGGATACCCGCCCCTCCTTTTGGCATTCCACAAGTTTTGAGGAATTTGAGGTCTGCAGTTTTGCACGCGGCAGTTGTGTCCGAAAAGTTGTGCAAGGAGGTATCATTGGGGAGGATGTCTGGTCCTTTCCCCACTCCTCCCATCGAAGATTTGGTCGTGTCACCGTTGGGTGTCGTTCCGAAGAAGGAGCCTAACAAATTTAGGCTAATTCACCATTTGTCGTACCCTAGGGGGCGGTCGGTGAATGACGGGATAGATCCGGAGCTTTGCTCCGTTGTTTATACGTCTTTTGATGAGGCGACACGTTTAGTGCGTAGCTGCGGCAGGGGCGCGTTGTTGGTCAAGACTAATATAGAGTCGGCTTTTCGGTTACTTCCCGTTCATCCGGAGAGTTTTAGATTGTTGGGTTGTTATTGGGACCAGGGTTTTTACGTTGATAGATGTTTGCCGATGGGTTGTTCGCTGTCGTGCACATATTTTGAGGCTTTTAGTTCCTTTCTTGAGTGGGTTGTCCATGATGTGTCGGGTTTGGATTCGGTGATACATTATCTCGATGACTTTTTATGCATCGGGCCTGCTCAGTCGGGCTGTTGTGAAGTGGCTTTACAGACAATTTTTTGGGTGGCTGAACGGTTCGGCGTTCCGTTGGCGCCCGGGAAAACCGAGGGGCCCAGTACGTGTATTTCTTTTTTGGGTATTGTTATTGATTCAGTGGAATGGGAGTTTCGGTTACCTGCGGAAAAAGTAGTTGGTTTAAGATGCGAGGTGGCTCAGGCGCGTCGTTTAAAAAAGTTGCCTTTGCGTGAGGTTCAATCTCTTCTCGGCAAGCTGAACTTTGCGTGTAGAATCATCCCTATGGGGAGGGTTTTTTCTCACAGGTTGGCAGGTGCTACGGCAGGGGTTAAGGCTCCCCATCATTTTGTCCGATTGTCTAGTGAGCACAAAGCTGATTTGGAGGTGTGGGACAGTTTTTTGGCGCAATACAATGGTCGCTCACTGCTGATGGAAGAAGTGGTGGGCAACTCCGACTTGGATTTGTTCACGGACACCTCAGGGGGCGTTGGTTTTGGTGCCTTTTTTGGTGGTCGGTGGTGTGCTTCCAGGTGGCCTGATGACTGGTTCGGCGCAGGGTTGGTAAAAAACGTGACGTTATTGGAGATTTTTCCTATATTGGTTGCCGTTTATTTGTGGAAAGAGGATTTGCGCAATTGCAGGGTTCGTTTTAACTGTGATAACATGGCAGTGGTTTGCATCATCAACAGTTTAACGGCATCTTCTCCGCCAGTTATCCAGGTTTACGTCAGTTGGTGTTGTTCTGTATGTCGATTAATGCATATGTTACGGCGTCTCATGTGCCTGGGGTTGAGAATTCCATTGCTGACTCTTTGTCTCGATTCCAGTGGGATCGTTTTCGTGCTTTGGCCCCGGATGCGGACGAGGTGGGGCTCCAATGCCCCCAGGAACTTTGGAGCGTGGTATCCGGGCTGCAGGACCTTTGATTCATGCATCTTTGGCACCCAGCACATGGGCGGCTTACCGTTCGGTATGGTGTGACTGGGAGTCCTGGTTGGTGTCTTGCAGGGTAGCTGACGTGTGTGATGATCATGTGGGGGCCTTGTTGTTGTGGTTGAGACGTGGTGCTGATGAAGGGTGGTCAATGTCAAAGGTGGAGAGAATTCGGTCAGCGTTGGCTTTTGGTTTTCAGATTAGGGGATTACGGGATTTGACAAAGTTGTTTCTGGTTAGGCAGGCGTTAAAAGGTTTTAGAAGGAATGCGGGAATGGGTGATCGGAGGCGTCCGGTTTCTTTTAGCCTGCTGGAGAGGGTTGGTGCGTTGTTAAGTGAGATCTGTGTATCCGTCTTTGAGGTGGCTCTTTTCCGGTTGGCATTTTCCCTGGCCTTTTTTGGCGCTTTGCGGGTTGGGGAGGTTGTGTCTCCTAACACGTACAAGCCAGGGGGGCTTTTGGCTAAGGATGTGGTGCTTACTGAGGGTGGTTTACAGTTTTGGTTGCGAAGGTCGAAGACGGATCAGGAGGGTAGAGGAAAACAGGTAATGTTTGGTGCCGTTGTGGGTTCGCTCATGTGTCCCGTTAGTTGTTGGCAAGTTTTTAACAGTTTTCAGCCTTCTAGGGCTGGACCTTTGTTGTGTCATGAGGATGGTTCCTTTTTGTCTAAATTTCAGTTTGTGGCAGTTTTTAGGCGGGCATTCTCGGGTATGGGGCTGGATGCTTCCCGTTTTGCGGCTCATTCCTTCCGTATTGGGGCTGCGACAGAGGCAGCTATGGGAGGTTTGGCACCTGAGGTTGTGCGGAGGATTGGGAGATGGGAGTCGGGGCGTTACAGGAGTTATGTTAGACCCCGTTAATTAAAGGGGAGGGGTCCTCGTTGTTGTTGTATTTGTAAAAAAGAATAAGTGGTTGGAATCTAAGTTGTTTGTGTTTTTCCAGGTCATCATCCCCGGTTGGTTTGGATCGTCGGCCATTCATACGTGTATTGGGGAGCGAGATGTGCGGATGTGCGGCGGGACGGACGCCAACTCGGGTTTTCCAAGGACGTGGCCACGGTCAGGTGGTTGGGTTTTCGGGGACTGGGATGGAACGGGGTTTTGCGCGAGGTGCATAATGGCGCTCGGTTGGACAGGCCTCCTGACATTTTGGTGTTGCACGTGGGAGGAAATGATTTGGGGATACGCCCCTGTCGGGAGCTGATCCGGGATATTAAACATGACCTCCTCAGGTTATGGGTGTCTTTCCCGGATCTACTTGTGGTGTGGTCGGATATTGTCCCAAGGAGATGTTGGCGGCATGCAAGATCCGTGGAAAAGGTCAATAAGACCAGAATCAAGGTTAATCGGGCGGTTTCTAGTTTTGTGGTTAGGAATGGAGGTTTGTTTGTCCGTCACTTTGAGCTGGAAAAGGGCGGGGAGGAGTTTCTCCTTGGTGATGGTGTTCACCTGAATGCGGTGGGCATCGATCTATGGGCCCTAGGTTTGCAGAATGGTATCAAAAGGGCCATAGCGCTGAAGTGTGGGGGGGGTCTCGGGTATTACCCTCGTTGTGGTGGTGGGAGGGGTCCTTGGAGTTGGCGATAAATTGGCCTGGGGGATCCATCGGGGTACGGATTCTTCAGTGGTGTAAATCTTGGTTTCGGGTCTGGTGGTTCGGGGGGGGGGATCTTGGCAACGGTGGGCCGGATTCCCAAGTTTTTAAGTGGACATGGTTAACCCTTCGGGGTATTTGGTGCTCCCGAGCCTGGGTGGTAACGGCTAGGAGTAAATTTATGGTATGTTCTGTCCACTAGTTATATTATGGTTAACCACCAGTTTGGAACTTCAAGGACTCCTCCCTACGTTATTTTATTGTTATTGTATGTTTATAATAAAGGCCACTGTGGCCAATTATTATCCAAGTTCTGAGTCTGTCGTTTTTTGGGTATGGGTCATTGAGACAAGAATAAGGGGTTCGTTAAACAAAATGAAGCGGTGATCCTTCTGGATATCGACCAATAGCAATGTCAAGAGTAGGCCGGAGCGAGCCGTCCCCTCCCCCCACAGACGGCGTACGTGCAGGCCGTCATGACAGGGGTTTGGGAGCAGAAGGGCTGAGGATGTAGGGGTTAATTAGGGGTGGGGGGTTGTAAGCATGAGGAGGGGGATATAAGGTAGCCGGGGGGTGGAGCTTACCAGTTCCCGCTCTGGAATCTCCTGGAAGATCCCGCCCTCCCACCCTGTTTTTTGTGTTTTGTATTCTTTTATTTTATGGTTAGTGGTTTTGGGTCATGGTGGCTCGAGGCGGTGGGAGGGGTCCGTGGAGTTGGTGATAAATTGGCCTGGGTGATCCGTCGGGGTACGGATTCTTCAGTGGTGTAAATCTTGGTTTCGGGTCTGGTGGATCTTGGCAATGGTGGGCCGGATTCCCAAGTTTTTAAGTGGACATGGTTAACCCTTCGGGGTATTTGGTGCTCCCGAGCCTGGGTGGTAACGGCTGGGAGTAAATTTATGGTATGTTCTGTCCACTAGTTATATTATGGTTAAGCACCAGTTTGGAGCTTCAAGGACTCCTCCCTACGTTATTTTATTGTTATTGTATGTTTATAATAAAGGCCACTGTGGCCAATTATTATCCAAGTTCTGAGTCTGTCGTTTTTGGGTATGGGTCATTGAGACAAGAATAAGGGGTTCGTTAAACAAAATGATGGGGTGATCCTTCTGGATATCGACCAATAGCAATGTCATGTAACTCCTAGAAGGGCCTACATTATTTTTAACCCCTTTCTGACATCTGACGTACTATCCCGTCGAGGTGGGGTGGGCCCGTATGACCACCGACGGGATAGTACGTCATACGCGATCGGCCGCGCTCACGGGGGGAGCGCGGCCGATCGCGGCCGGGTGTCAGCTGCATATCGCAGCTGACATCCGGCACTATGTGCCAGGAGCGGTCACGGACCGCCCCCGGCACATTAACCCCCAGCACACCGCGATCAAACATGATCGCGGTGTACCGGCGGTATAGGGAAGCATCGCGCAGGGAGTGGGCTCCCTGCGGGCTTCCCTGAGACCCCCGGAGCAACGCGATGTGATCGCGTTGCTCCGAGGGTCTCCTACCTCCCTTCTCGCCGCAGGTCCCGGATCCAAGATGGCCGCGGCATCTGGGTCCTGCAGGGAGGGAGGTGGCTTACCGAGTGTCTGCTCAGAGCAGACACTTGGTAAGCCTGCAGCCCTGCACAGCAGATCGCAGATCTGGCAGAGTGCTGTGCACACTGCCAGATAAATGATCTGTGATGTCCCCCCCTGGGACAAAGTAAAAAAGTTAAAAAAAAATTCCCCACATGTGTAAAAAAATAAATAAAAAAAATATCCTAAATAAAGAAAAAAAATATATATATTATTCCCATAAATACATTTCTTTTGCTAAATAAAATAAAAAAAACAATAAAAGTACACATATTTAGTATCGCCGCATCCGTAGTGACCCAACCTATAAAACTGCCCCACTAGTTAACCCCTTCAGTAAACACCGTAAGAAAAAAAAAAAAAAAAGTGGCAAAAAACAACGCTTTATTATCATACCGCCGAACAAAAAGTGGAATAACACGCGATCAAAAAGACTGATATAAATAACCATGGTACCGCTGAAAACGACATCTTGTCCCGCAAAAAACGAGCCACCATACAGCATCATCAGCAAAAAAATAAAAAAGTTATAGTCCTGAGAATAAAGCGATACCAAAATAATTATTTTTTCTATAAAATAGTTTTTATCGTATAAAAGCGCCAAAACATAAAAAAAATGATATAAATGAGATATCGCTGTAATCGTACTGACCCGATGAATAAAACTGCTTTATCAATTTTACCAAACGCGGAACGGTATAAACGCCTCCCCCAAAAGAAATTCATGAATAGCTGGTTTTTGATCATTCTGCCTCACAAAAATCGGAATAAAAAGTGATCAAAAAATGTCACGTGTCCGAAAATGTTACCAATAAAAACGTCAACTCGTCCCACAAAAAACAAGATCTCACATGACTCTGTGGACTCAAATATGGAAAAATTACAGCTCTCAAAATGTGGTAACGCAAAAAATATTTTTTGCAATGAAAAGCGTCTTTCAGTGTGTGACGGCTGCCAATCATAAAAATCCGCTAAAAAACCCGCTATAAAAGTAAATCAAACCCCCCTTCATCACCCCCTTAGTTGGGGAAAAGTTAAAAAATTGAAAAATGTATTTATTTCCATTTTCCGGTTAGGGTTAGGGCTAGAGTTAGGGCTAGAGTTAGGACTAGAGTTAGGACTAGAGTTAGGACTAGAGTTAGGACTAGAGTTAGGACTAGAGTTAGGGCTAGAGTTAGGGCTAGAGTTAGCGCTAGAGTTAGGGCTAGAGTTAGGGTTGGGGCTAGGGTTGGGGCTAGGGTTAGGGTTAGGGCTAGGGTTGGGGCTAGGGTTAGGGCTAGGGTTAGGGCTAGGGTTGGGGCTAGGTTTGGGGCTAGGGTTGGGGCTAGGGTTAGGGCTAGGGTTAGGGCTAGTGTTAGGGCTAGGGTTATTGCTAGGGTTGGGGCTAGGGTTGGGGCTAGGGTTAGGGCTACAGTTAGGGTTGGGGCTAAAGATAGGGTTAGGGTTTGGATTACATTTACGGTTGGGAATAGGGTTGGGTGTGTCTGGGTTAGAGGAGTGGTTAGGGTTACTGTTGGGATTAGGGTAAGGGGTGTGTTTGGATTAGGGTTTCAGTTATAATTGGGGGTTTCCACTGTTTAGGCACATCAGGGGTTCTCCAAACGGGACATGGCATCCGATCTGAATTCCAGCCAATTCTGCGTTGAAAAAGGAAAACAGTGCTCCTTCCCTTCAGAGCTCTCCCGTGTGCCCAAACAGGGGTTTACCCCAACATATGGGGTATCAGCGTACTCAGGACAAATTGGACATCATCTTTTGGGGTCCAAGTTCTCCTGCTACCCTTGGGAAAATACAAAACTGGGGGCCAAAAAATAAGTTTTGTGGGAAAAAAAAGATTTTTTATTTTCACGGCTCTGCGTTGTAAACTGTAGTGAAACACTTGGGGGTTCAAAGTTCTCACATCACATCTAGATAAGTTCCTTGGGGGGTCTATTTTCCGATATGGAGTCACTTGTGGGGGGTTTGTACTGTTTGGGTACATCAGGGGCTCTGCAAATGCAACGTGACGCCTGCAGACCAATCCATTTAAGTCTGCATTCCAAATGGCGCTCCTTCCCTTCCGAGCTCTGTCATGCGCCCAAACAGTGGTTCCCCCCACATATGGGGTATCAGCGTACTCAGGACAAATTGGACAACAACTTTTGAGGTCCAATTTATCCTGATACCCTTGTGAAAATACAAAACTGGGGGCTAAAAATCATTTTTGTGAAAAAAAAAAAGAATTTTTATTTTCACGGCTCTGCGTTATAAACTGTAGTGAAACACTTGGGGGTTCAAAGTTCTCACAACACATCTAGATAAGTTCGTTGGGGGGTCTAGTTTCCAATATGGGGTCACTTGTGGGGGGTTTGTACTGTTTGGGTACATCAGGGGCTCTGCAAATGCAACGTGACGCCTGCAGACCAATCAATTTAAGTCTGCATTCCAAATGGCGCTCCTTCCCTTCCGAGCTCTGTCATGCGCCCAAACAGTGGTTCCCCCCCACATATGGGGTATCAGCGTACTCAGGACAAATTGGACAACAACTTTTGGGGTCCAATTTATCCTGATACCCTTGTGAAAATACAAAACTGGGGGCTAAAAATCATTTTTGTGAAAAAAAAAAGAATTTTTATTTTCACGGCTCTGCGTTATAAACTGTAGTGAAACACTTGGGGGTTCAAAGCTATCAAAACACATCTAGATAAGTTCCTTAGGGGGTATACTTTCCAAAATGGTGTCACTTGTGGGGTTTTTTAATATTTAGGCACATCAGGGGCTCTCCAAACGCAACATGGCATCCCATCTTAATTCCAGTCAATTTTGCATTGAAAAGTAAAATAGCGCTCCTTCCCTTCCGAGCTCTGCTATGCGCCCAAACAGTGGTTTACCCCCACATATGTGGTAACGTCGTACTCAGGACAAATTGCACAACAACTTTTGTGGTCTAATTTCTTCTCTTACCCTTTGGGAAATAAAAAAATGGGGGCAAAAAATCATTTTTGTGAAAAAATATGATTTTTTATTTTTACGGCTCTGCATTATAAACTTCTGTGAAGCACTTGTTGGGTCAAAGTGCTCAACACACATCTAGATAAGTTCCTTAAGGGGTCTACTTTCCAAAATGGTGTCACTTGTGGGGGGTTTCAATGTTTAGGCACATCAGGGACTCTCCAAATGCAACATGGCGTCCCATCTCAATTCCAGTCAATTTTGCATTGAAAAGTCAAATGGCGCTCCTTTCCTTCCGAGCTCTGCCATGCGCCCAAACAGTGGTTTACCCCCACATATGGGGTATCAGCGTACTCAGGACAAATTGTACAACAAATTTTGGGGTCTATTTTCTCCTGTTACCCTTGGTAAAATAAAACAAATTGGAGCTGAAATAAATTTTGTGTGAAAAAAAGTTAAATGTTTATTTTTATTTAAACATTCCAAAAATTTCTGTGAAACACCTGAAGGGTTAATAAACTTTTTGAAAGTGGTTTTGAGTACCTTGAGGGGTGCAGTTTTTAGAATGGTGTCACACTTGGGTATTTTCTATCATATAGACCCCTTAAAATGACTTCAAATGAGATGTGGTCCCTAAAAAAAAATGGTGTTGTAAAAATGAGAAATTGCTGGTCAACTTTTAACCCTTATAACTCCGTCACAAAAAAAAATTTTGGTTCCAAAATTGTGCTGATGTAAAGTAGACATGTGGGAAATGTTACTTATTAAGTATTTTGCGTGACATATGTCTGTGATTTAAGGGCATAAAAATTCAAAGTTGGAAAATTGCGAAATTTTCAAAATTTTCGCCAAATATTCGTTTTTTTCACAAATAAACGCAAGTTATATCGAAGAAATTTTACCACTATCATGAAGTACAATATGTCACGAGAAAACAGTGTCTGAATTGCCAAGATCCGTTGAAGCGTTCCAGAGTTATAACCTCATAAAGGGACAGTGGTCAGAATTGTAAAAATTGGCCCGGTCATTAACGTGCAAACCACCCTTGGGGGTCGTACCACTCTTCGAAACAAGAGTGAAATCAACCTTTTAACATGGGCTAAGGAGTTGGGAATGTGGCTGTGTTTTTTCATTGTACAATACTACAAGCCGTATTTGTAAAAAACAAATGGACTTATAAATGTATCTTTTTTTTACAGAATTGGTTAGAAATATCCAAAGCAAATTGGCATCACTTGAAGCACAGTTGAATCAGTTGCAGCTCAGTATATCCAAAAGGACAAAAGGTTAGTTAAGCTATTAATGCATATTCCTGCCATATTACAAAGTATTGAAAAAGGCTATTGGGACAATTCAAGCCCAATAGAGTTTTCTCCAAAAAAACAATGTAAAGAATAGAGCAATACTGCTCACTAGTGTTGAGCATTCCGATACCGCAAGTATCGGGTATCGGCCGATATTTGCGGTATCGGAATTCCGATACCGAGATCCGATACTTTTGTGATATTGGGAATCGGTATTGGGATCGATATTAATGTGTAAAATAAAGAATAAAAATAAAAAATATTGATATACTCACCTCTCCGACGCAGCCCGATGTAACCGGCAGCTTCCGTTCCTCAGAATGAGCGCTTGAAAGACCTTAGATGACGTCGCGGCCTGTGATTGGTCGTGTGAGCGGTCTCGTGACCGCCACGCGACCAATCACAAGCCGCGACGTCATCTAAGGTCTTTCAAGCACTTGAAAGACCTTAGATGACGTCGCGGCTTGTGATTGGTCGCATGGCGGTCACGTGACCGCTCACGCGACCAATCACAGGCCGCGACGTCATCTAAGGTCTTTCAAGCGCTCATTCTGAGGAACGGAAGCTGCCGGTCACATCGGGCTGCGTCAGAGAGGTGAGTATATCAATATTTTTTATTTTTATTCTTTATTTTACACATTAATATGGATCCCAGGGCCTGAAGGAGAGTTTCCTCTCCTTCAGACCCTGGGAACCATACAGGATACCTTCCGATACTTGGTGTCCCATTGACTTGTATTGGTATCGGGTATCGGTATCGGCGATATCCGATACTTTTCGGGTATCGGCCGATACTATCCGATACCGATACTTTCAAGTATCGGATGGTATCGCTCAACACTACTGCTCACCTACTATGGTTGTCTAAGCCGCAACACCAGGAGAGTTTCATATTAGAAGGTGTCCAGCTGCTGAAGCTACACAGATTCCCAGATTCAAAGTGGTATTAAGATACAATGGGGAAAAAAAGTATTTGATACACTGATGATTTTGCAAGTTTTCCCATCTGCAAAGAATGGACACATCTGTCATTTTAATTTTTAGGTAGACTTCAACTGTGAGAGGTAGAATCTAAAAATTAAAAAAGAAAAAAAACAGAAAATACACCTATCCACACACTCAATGAATCACACTGCAACTTCTCCATCTTTGCCAAAACCAAAGAGTCTAAGGACACTACAGAAAAAATTGCAGACCTGCACAAGGCTTTGATAGGTTGCAGTACAATAGACAAGCAGCTTGGTGAGAAGGCAACAACTGCTAGCATAATTATTAGAAAATGGAAGAAACACAAACTTGTTAGGAAAACATTCAACAATCTCAAATTCACGATGAACGTAGCTAATGTGGATTTGTGTTCAGATTCCGAGCATTTTTCCTCAAAGTCAGCGAAATTTGGGCGCAGTTCAGTAAATGATCGTGTTTCCACTAATGCTTTTGCTAGGACTTAGGCTAGGACAGTAATGCTGTATGATGAGTGAGTTGGACTTGTTTTATGAGAGGAGAGGGTGTGTATAGGTCAGAGGAGGGTTTGACTGTATTTTTTTTAATTAACTCAATGTGTGTAAATTCTGGCAGCCAATCAAGGTGCAGAAACCATCCACAACATCCAGATACAAGCGCTTCAGTCATTGGCTCCCAAAGTCACGTGTCCTTCTCCATATAAAATATTGACATGTAGCTTTGCTTCCACCATTTTATCAGTATAACAGCGCAGACAGGCTTCTCCTGCTGCTGCAAGATGTCATAAAGTTTGATAGGATCCTGTGTGCAATCGACCTTCCAGCATCTGACTAGTTTCTGCTAATAGAGTTGTTCAGGCAGGAGTCCAGATTTCCCAATCAAAATCATTTGAGATAATATTTTTGTGCAGGTACCAGGTCCTATTTCCTAATCAACATTGTTTGAGGCTAATAATAGGGTTTAGGTATCAATCTCCATTTCCCAATCAAAATAGATTGGGTAATATTGTTGTGCACGTACAAGGTCCCATTATGTAATCAAAATAGTTTGGGCTAATATTGTTGTGCAGGAACCAGATCCCATTTCCTAACCAAAATTGTTTGGGCTAATATTGGTGTGCAGGTACCATGCCCCATTTCCTAATCAGAATCGTTTGGGCTAATAATGTGTTGCAGTCAGGAGGAGTTTACATTTCATAATCAATATCATTTGGGCTAATGTTGAGGTGTAGGCATCAGGCCCAATTTCCTAATGAAAATAATTTGGGTTAACATTGTTGTGAAGGTACCAGGCCCCATTTCCTAACAAAAATCTTTGGGCTAATATTGGGGTGCAGGCACCAGCCCCTAGTTCCTAACTAAAATCATTTGGGCTAATGTTGTTGTGCAAGTACCAGGCCCTCTTTCTTAATAAAAAATTGTTTGGGCTAATTTTGGGGTGAAGGCACCATGCTCCATTTTCTAATCAAAATCCTTTGGGCTAATACTGTGTTGCAGTGAGGAGGAGTTTACATTTCCTAATTAAAATCATTTGGACTTATATTGGGGTGAAGGCAACAGGCCACGTTTCCTAATCAAAATCATTTGGGATAATACTGTTGTGAAGGTACTAGGCCCAATTTCTTAATCAAAATTGGACTAATATTGTTGTGCAGGTACCAGGCCCCATTTCCTAAACAAAACTGTTTGGGCTAATATTGGGGTGCAGGCTCAAGACCTCATTTCCTAATCAAAATTGTTAACACTATCTCAGCAAATAAATACTGATTGTTAATTGAGCTACAGGTGACTGACAGGTCTAGACCCAGGATTTTGGAACACCTGGTTAAAAGAGGGGAAGGATACATCCAACTTGATTGGGAAAAAGTGAGGTTGTGGTGGAAGAGGGAATAGTTTTGGTGTTCGTCATGTATGTGGGATAGGTGGTAATGTTACTGAAAACTCTACTGAACAAACACCGTCTTGATTCCCTTTCTTTGGCTGGTGTCACACTTGCAACTGCAATGCATAAAACTCTAACCCAGCATCATAGAAATGCATGTAGCGGCATACTCCGGTCCTGAATGCTGGCGGCAGTACCGGGTATAAAGGCGAGAGACTCACGCGAGTTTCTCGCATTTCAATTGCAAGTGTGACACCGGCCTTTGGCTGATGTACAGCAGTGCACCTTGTAGATGAGGGCCAGAAAGAGCATGTGCCCCTAAGGATGGCAAACACTGTATCAAGTGGCCGGTTATCTAGAGATAAGCAAACTTTTCAAGATTTGTTTCAGTTTGGATTCGCTGAACGGACCGCCGTTCGTTCAACTGTTCGTCGTTTGTACACAAAACCAATTAGATTCAATATGAACAAAAATCAAACACATAGGCAAAACCTTAAAAGGTGACAGAAAGCTTCCCAATCAGCTAAAGTTAGGGGCAGACACCATGAAAAGTGGCATCAATTGACCAACAGTAGTAATTTGCAAATGGCACAGCATCAGTCAGCCATGGGCAGTGCATGAGATATCAAGGCCTGGCCCAGCATTTACAGCTTGGAATTGAAGATTTAATGAGGACCTGGTGGTTAAAGGAGCGGTGTAAGCCGCCTTAGTTGGGAGACATCACACCTCATGCAACACCTCCAATTGTATTTTTTTTATTATTCCAGCCTCACTCAGATGGCACAAATATCAGTTTCATACAATAATACAGTATTGGTAGAAAGATGTAAGTAAAATAACACAGGTAGTTTGCTGAAAGTAAGTGCAGGCCTGCCTGTCTGGGAGTTCTACTTAAACGGGCAATGCACCAGATGGAGACATAACTTTGAGTTTCCGCTTTTCAAAAAATAATTATCAAACAGCACTACAGTGTCAGCAATTTCCACAGAGTAGAGAGAGTATAATAAGTCTCTGACACACCTTCTGCTATTACAGTCAACCCAGTAAATGAAGACCCAACTCTGAGTCTCCAAATTCCAAAACATATTTGTCACACAGCACTAAAGTGCCATTAATTTCCATGGACAAAAACAGTATAATAGGCCTCTGACACACTTTTCTACTACAGGCAACACACCAGATGGAGCCCCAACTTTCATTCTTCACATTTCAAAAAAATAATTGTCACACAGCACTAAAGTGGCATCAATTTCCAAAGAGTAGAAACAGTATAATAGGCCTCTGACACACCTTCTGCTGCAGGCAACCCTGCATATGGAGACCCAACTTGGAGTCTCCACATTTCAAAAAAATAATTGGCCCACAGCACTAAAGTGGCATCAATTTCCACAGAGTAGACAGAGTATAACAGGCCAACTCTGACACACCTTCTACTACAGGCAACCCACCAGATAGAGACCCAACTTGGAGTCTCCATATTTCCTAAAATGTTGTAATGTCAGCAGCAGTAGCAACAGCAGGCACAGAAGATACAGCAAAAGCTAAGTTCACATTTGTGTATATGTGCGCAGTGTATCATCTGCATGCGCAAACGCATGATAAAACGCATGCACACTCATGTTTATGCAGCATTTTTGTCCGCATCAGCATACGCATGACGGCAAAAAAAACACTGCATGTGCATGCGTTTGCATACGTTTTTGCCTGCGTTTGCGTTCTTTGTGTGCATGCGTTCGATATTTCCAGGAGGGCGTATCAATGTGCATGTCTCAAAACAGTTCCTGGACATGCGCAGTCCAAAGTATGCAAGCGCATCGAACCCATGCTAACGCAAGTCCTTGTGTACGCATGCGTTCCCATAGACAGTAATGCTTTTTTTGATGCACTAATCTGTATGCATGTGCATATTTGACGGATTTTTGATGCCTCCAAAAATGCAACATGCTGCGTTCGCCGCACCGCGCAGCCCACTGCGAAGCGACGCATGCGTACGCAAAAGCATGTGAACATATGCTGAGTTACCCGCCAGGGCCTGGGGTACTCAGTATCGGGTCCTGTTGAATTTAAAGCGGTAGTCATGGTTGCAGAGACCCGGTCCGTGGCCCTGGGCACCCAATTAAAAGGGAAAGGTCTTTTAAGGGAGTTGTAATGATGTGAATATTTTTCTGCCCAATGATGACAGAAGCATTCTAGGAGTGATACCTTTATTGGCTAACCAGAAAATAATATGTTTGCAAGCTTTCGGAGCACAGTGGCTCCTTCTTCAGGCAAGATTACAAATGTTTGTAATCTAAATGTTTGTAATCTAATGTAAATTATGTTTGTAATCCTGCCTGAAGAAGGAGCCACTGTGCTCTGAAAGCTTGCAAACATATTATTTTCTGGTTAGCCAATAAAGGTATCACTCCTAGAATACTTCTGTCATCATTGGGCAGGAAAATATTCACATCGATTTTTCTGGCTAACACGGTACCACAATACAATTTGTTATTGTACATCAAGGGATAATAAAGTATGGGTTCGTGATGCCTCCTGTGGTTCTCGGTCAGAGGGGGCTGACGCTGCTTAAAGGGGTCCTCTGGGGCAATGTTACTGCAGGAAAGATGGTGACGCTTCCCACAGGTAAAGCAGGGTCCCTAGGGCTCTCGTTGTGTTTGGCAGGGATGGTGAATGCCGTCAAATAAATGGGGGATACAGGGTTGCCGTCTTTACCTGGTTTACTGATGTTGTAGTCAGTCTCATTCCAACAAGTGTCGATGGAGTCCAGGCAGCCAGAAAGCAAGTGGGAATCCCTTTGCCAGGCCAGTTTGGGAGCCTTCCCCTATGCGCTTGTTTCTAGTCGCTTGCTGCCTGTGGTTGTCTAACAAGGTTCTCTTGCTCTCCTGTCCTGGGATGGTGCCTGTACGGTAGGCAACTTAAGCTGTTTCTCTGGGTTCTCTTTACACGATGACTCTGGGCTCTGGAATGCTGCTGTACCTCAGGTGTTATGTGGGCAAGCCCCTTTAGTCTCCTGCCCTCCAGTTCTGCTGTGGGACACACAGCCTCAGGCTCCCGGTGCCCGGTTTCTGCGCTCAACTTAGAGGGGCCCAATCACAGCCCTCCTCTAGCTCCTAAGTTCCTCTGTGCTCCTTCACTGTCTGCTACCAACTGTCTAACTCCTCTTCCAGACCAGGATGTATAAAGGGAAGTTCCCCTAAAACCGGGTTTACAGCTCCCCCTTCTGGCCTGGATTCAGAATGTGTTGAATGTAAGATAACACGCCAAAGGGATCCCTCCTGTCTCCAGGCATGGCATTACCCTCCCCGAGAGGAAGGCAGCACCACTGTGGTACCCGAACTCCTGGGGTGCCACACATGAAAATGCATGTCCATGCGTACACCATGTTAAATATATGTACGCATGACACATGCAGATCTATGCAGATCAAACACTGCACACAAAGACTCAAATATGAAGCCAGCCAAAGATAGCACAAACTGCAATATTAAAAGATCAATACATGACTAGTGTTGAGCGATACCGTCCGATACTTGAAAGTATCGGTATCGGAAAGTATCGGCCGATACCGGCAAAGTATCGGATCCAATCCGATACCGATACCCGATACTAATACAAGTCAATGGGACTCAAGTATCGGACGGTATTCCTGATGGTTCCCAGGGTCTGAAGGAGAGGAAACTCTCCTTCAGGCCCTGGGAACCATATTAATGTGTAAAAGAAAGAATTAAAATAAAAAATATTGCTATACTCACCTCTCCGAGGGAACCGGCAGCGTTGTTTGCTTAAAATTTGCGCTTTTCTTTCCTTACGTGAAGTCCCGGCTTTGTGATTGGTTGCGTCGCAGTCACATGGGCGACGCAACCAATCACAGCAAGCCGTGACGTAATTTCAGGTCCTTAAGGATTTTAAAATTACGTCCCGGCTTTGTGATTGGTTGCATCGCAGTCACATGGGCGACGCAACCAATCACAGCAAGCCGTAACGTAATTTCAGGCCCTTAAGGATTTTAAAATTACGTCCCGGCTTTGTGATTGGTTGCGTCGCAGTCACATGGGCGACGCAACCAATCACAAGCCGTGACGTCACGGGAGGCTGGACACGCGCGCATTTTAAAATGCGCGCTTGTCCAGCCTCCCGTGACGTCACGGCTTGTGATTGGTTGCGTCGCGGTCAACCAATCACAAGCCGGGAGGCTGGACACGCGCGCATTTTAAAATGCGCGCTTGTCCAGCCTCCCGTGACGTCCCGGCTTGTGATTGGTTGCGTCGCGGTCAACCAATCACAAGCCGGGAGGCTGGACACGCGCGCATTTTAAAATTTTTAAAATGCGCGCGTGTCCAGCCTCCCGGCTTGTGATTGGTTGACCGCGACGCAACCAATCACAAGCCGGGACGTCACGGGAGGCTGGACAAGCGCGCATTTTAAAATGCGCGCGTGTCCAGCCTCCCGTGACGTCACGGCTTGTGATTGGTTGCGTCGCCCATGTGACTGCGACGCAACCAATCACAAAGCCGGGACGTAATTTTAAAATCCTTAAGGGCCTGAAATTACGTCACGGCTTGCTGTGATTGGTTGCGTCGCCCATGTGACTGCGACGCAACCAATCACAAAGCCGGGACGTAATTTTAAAATCCTTAAGGACCTGAAATTACGTCACGGCTTGCTGTGATTGGTTGCATCGCCCATGTGACTGCGACGCAACCAATCACAAGCCGGGACTTCACGTAAAGGAAAGAAAAGCGCGAATTTTAAACAAAGAACGCTGCCGCTTCCCTCGGTAAGGTGCAGGCTGCGTCGGAGAGGTGAGTATAGCAATATTTTTTATTTTAATTCTCTCTTTTACACATTTTTACATTAATGTTGTTTCGATACCGATACCCGATACCACAAAAGTATCGGATCTCGGTATCGGAATTTCGATACCCGCAAGTATCGGCCGATACCCGATACTTGCGGTATCGGAATGCTCAACACTATACATGACACTAAAATGACATCATGGCCTAGTCTGCCCAATTTGCGACTGGGGTGCAAAAGTCATCGGAGACACATTACTTCGTTTGTTTGAAAGTTAGGCAGGCTACACTTTGAGGTGAGCGTCAGATAATCTAATCAGGACACCACCAGCAGGGCTGAAGGCATGATTGGCTGCCTAGCATGTCAAAGCCTCCAAGGTATAACAGGTGAGATCAGACCGCTCTTTCATTTTTGAAGAACAAAATGTAAAAGGGTCCAACCATCCCCCGATGGCTATGATATTGAGCTCTAGATACTCCTGTATCATCCTGTCCAGTCGTTCAGAATATGTCAGACTTGTTCTCTGTTCTGCTGCTGGTGCATGGGCTGGAGTAAAAAATGTGTTAAAGGACTCACAGAAATTGCTTATGCCACTTACACTGCTGCTGTTAATTAGTGATGGGCGAGCACTAAAATGCTCGGGTGCTCGAGTCGAGCATATTGGAAAGCTCGAGTGCTCAGCTATAGGGACTATAAATTGCAGAAATCAATGGGAACAGTGCTCAAATTACATGGGAACATCATGGGGAAGACCATTGGAAGCATTTCTGACTCCCAGGTCACTGCTGTGACCAATGTTGTCAGAGTTTTACACCACTTTTAAAGACTCACAATAAAACATACAAAAATGAAACCAAAATGGATTTTCCTGGGAAACATGATAAGGAACATCCTTTCCAGGGTAATGACTTGTATATAAGGCAAAATAAATAACCAAAAACAAAAATGCTCCTCCACACCTTGGCCTATTTTCACTCGTAGCGTTTTTGATGCGTTTTTGAACTTTAGCACTGCTTTCAACCAAGACAAATGCATTCACTGGGAAATGTAATTTTAACATATTACAACCTTGTCTGGCCATGTGGTGTGTGACACATCATTAAACACATGCTGTTTCATTTATGAAGGAGTAACTCTGAAAGTTACAAAGCCTATTTTTATAGGGCCATCAGGTGTCCTTTACTATTCATCATCAGCTGGCTATGCTTTGTTGTTCCCATTGTTGACAAAAAAAATCACAGAGAAAAAAGCAGAGATGGTTACGTGCTGAAGCCTCCAAACAAATGCACCAGAAGGGCGCATCGGACCCGATTAATGATGGCAACAACACAGGTGCAAAAAATACCGATGAAACAACCACTTTCAATCCAGTATTGGTTGTTTGGCATTAGTGCACAAAAAGTTAAGCGATAATAGTCTGTATGTGGCATTGTTCACACAAGCAATGCAGAGCATCTGGTCTACAGCCTATTACTAGCGCACATACAGGCGGGCTGCCCAGTGCTACAAAATGCATGCTGTGTGAATAGTTGTTCCCATTATTAAACAGTGAGTCTCCTATACTGTTATTGCCTATGCAATGAGTGGCAGGGCTGCTAAAAATTAGGACGCACCCTGTTCTGCCTTCCTCCATGTATGATGCTCTGTGGATACTAGCATATGGCTAGACCTTCATCCATTTCCTCATTAAACAGACTGTATAGGTTCTTAAGTCTATATTTATTGAGATGGTGAACGATGAACAACAATAGTGGATGATATTGTGAGATATGCGATATAATGGATGATCAGGTAAAAACTACAAAGGGAATAACAGTGCATCAGTACTTGGCACATTACAGCATTTTACAGGATGCAATAACATGAACAACAGAGATTACAGATTTAACACAAAACACAGCATAAGACAGATGCACAGTTATCATGGCTATCCTAGGACAAGTTCAGGCTGTCAGCACTGCACTACTTTATACAGGCAAGCATCTATCTGCATACAGAAAATCAGCAATATGAAACAAAGCACAACATGCCTAACTACACACTCTGCTATACAGTGGCTGCATAACTGTTCTAACACAAAACACACATGTAAGTACATTTGTGCCTCACCGGAATCCGCTTATCAAGAGCAATGATCTGCAGGAAGAGAGAGCCAGGAACATGTGTGTAAGACTCAAGGTCCGGGGGAAAATGGCTACTCTTGCCAGGGAAACCAGGGGGGCGGTTCTAGTCAGAACACAGGCTTAAAGCGAAATGCTCCTGAATACAGGAACAGGATAAATGTGTTCCTAATGACCTCTAATGGTGACAACTGGGACTACATTGTGAATTAACTTACTGCACATTAATGGGCAGAACACTCCCCACTTGGCATCAACAGATGCCGCTATTTGGTTCTTTTGAGGAAAATAACAATACAAGTTCAGTAAGTGGCCTGAGGAACAGTTTGTTCTCCCCAAGCTTGCACAGTCTGACCTCTACTTTGCGCACCTTCCCATCCTTGCTGGGAAAGGGCTTGGTGACTAGGCTGAGTGGCCACTTGTTTCCATGCGACTGACTATCTTTGACGAGAACAACATCGCCAGGTTGGATGTTTGGGTGGTCTTTCTGCCACTTTGTCCTGATTTGAAGAGTGGAGAGATATTGCTTTCTCCTTCTGTCCCAAAAGACATTGGACATGCTTTGTACAACACGAAGTATTGTAACCTTGGCTCTTTCCAGGTTGGGAGAGGTAAATGCATTCTTGCATTGATGAAACCTTTACAAGGTTTCTGGCATGCAGGTAGTGCTGACTTGTAAGACTGGGCTACATGAAGTAGACAAGCGATGGCTCGAACAAGTGACTTCCAGGTTGAGAACCTGATGAACCAATGAGATTCGAGGTGTTGACTTGAAATCACTGTATGTAGAGCAGACACTCAAGGACAGAGCTCTTCGTCGGCATCTGGATCCATTAGTTCGAATATATCAGGCCTGCTGATGTGGGGCATCAAACGGTTCAAGGAGGCAGGGCCTGTGAACCATGTAGTGTCCTTAAGATGACATGGTGCAATCTAGTTGCATGGTCTGCAGGATTGTGGTGAGTAGGCACGTAGTGCCACTGATTAGGGCAGGTGGATCTTCTTATCCTCAGTACCTGGGTGCTGACATAGACATAGAAGCGTCGCATTTCGTTGCAGATGTATCCTAGTACCACCTTGCTATCAGTGTAGAACTCTGCTTCTTTGATCTCCAGATTCATCCCATCTGAGATAAGCTCAGCTAACTCCACTGCGAGGACAGCAACACAGAGTTCCAATCTGGGTATCGTGTGTTCACAGAGTGGCGCCAGTTTAGTACGGCTCATCACAAACCCGATATGACATTGTTCATTCTCGTCTATGGTTTTGAGGTACGCTACTGCTGGGATCGCTTTGACTGATGCATCACAGAAGATACAAAGCCTTTGTGTTTTGACTTCTGTGGATGGCACAGGAGCATACAGTCTTTTCACACAAATGTCAGTCAAGGCTTCGAGAGTCTTCCTCCACTCTGCCCACAGGTCAGCCTTTTCTGCTGGAAATGGATCGTCCCAATCAGATGTGTCTTGGGTGAAGTCCCTTAGCATCATTTTTCTTTGGCTTGTTACTGGAGCTACAAATCCCAGGGGGTCGTATAGACTATTCTCGAAAGAAAGAACTCCTCTGCGGGTTAAGGGTTTCTCGTCCTTGCAGATCTGAAAGGTGAAGGCATCCATCTTCAGATCACAAAGCAATCCAAGGCTCCGTTGCATTGGAAGGGAGTCGATGCTTAGGTCTAAGTCTTTTAGATCGCTGGAATAGTCTTCAGAGGGAAAGGCTTCCAACAACACTTGGCTATTGGAGGAAATCTTGTGTAACCGTAGGTTAGACTGTGAGAGCTTTTCTTGAGCCCTTTCAAGTAGACTGATTGCAGCATCATTTGTTGGTGTGGACGTCAAACATTCGTCTACGTAGAAGTCCTTTTCTATGAAGGATCTGACGTGTGGCCCATACTCTTCTCCACCCTATGTGGCGGAATGCCGGAGGCCGTGGATAGCGACTGCTGGGGAAGGGCTGTTCCCGAAGGTGTGTACTCTCATCCGGTGCTCCGATGTCTTTGCCTGGGTCATTGTCGCGGTACCAGAAGAACCTCAAGTAGTTAGTGTTCCTCCTTGATGAGAAAACACTGGAACATCTGTTGCATATCAGCCTTAAATGCCACTGTATCTCTGCGGAAACAGAGTAGTACTTCTAGAAGTCTGTTATTCAGGTCTGGGCCTGACAGTAGCACATCATTCAATCAAACATCTTCGCATTTGGTGCTTGAGTCGAATACCACTCTTATTTGCCCTGGCTTCTTAGGACGGTACACTCCGAAGATTGGCAAGTACCGAAGTGCAGATGCAATCTCTGCATGGTTGTTCTGGAATATCTTCTCCATGAAAGTAAAGAAATGTTCCTTCATCGCAGGTGTCTTCTGAAACTTGTGTCTCAGGGAGATGAATTGGTTGTAGACCAGTTCCCTGTTGTTCGGTAGGCTTCTTCTCCGAGGTCGAAATGGTAATGGTGCGACCCAACTGTTTGACTTGTCCTTGACAATTTGACTATCCATGATGTCCAAGAACGTCCTGTCGTCTATAGACATTGCTACTTTTTTGTCTTCCTTCATTCTGTGGAAGACTGTATATCCTATGTGGTCTTGTTCACCTTCACAGGCGTGGTCTTCCTTGGTAAGAACTGAGAAAGCGCAAGGTAGGGAAGTGCTGTTTGGTAATTCCTTTACCAGTAGACTATTGTGACATGGCTGGAAGAGAGACGGCCGTCCATTTTCAAGTGTGCTGGTAAGCATTCTGTTGACTGAGGCTGGCTTGTGTGCTCCTCCTAGACAGATGTCTCATATAATGACCCATCCAAAGTCGAGCCTCTGCGCATATGGAGAGTTCCGGGAGTCATTGTTATAATCTCTAGACTTGTGGGCTCGTAGTATATCTCTTCCCAGGAGTAAAGCTATTGGGGCTTCTGGGTCCAACTTGGGTATCAGGTGGGCTGTACGCTTCAGGTGGGGGTGATGTGTTGCCGCCTCCATTGAAAGTATCTCAGACCTGTTGTCGGGAATCTGGTTGCACTCCAGGATGGTCGGTAGCAATAGGCAGGTCTGGCAATCTATGGACTCCACCTTGAATCTGGTTGCTTTCCTCCCCGCCATCTCAACGGTACCTAAACACTTCTTCAAGGAGTAGCGAGAACCGGGGCCTACAATGTAGAAGTTGTCAAAGAAGATGGACTTGGCTAGAGACCTGTTATTTTGGTCATTCAGGATTGCATATATCTTTAACGCTTTGTCCCTGCGGCCTGCGGGGTAGACTCGGAGAAAACAGAGTTTTGAATAGGATCTTCCTCCTGTGAGTCTCTTACAGATCTCCTTACATTGAGAGGTAACCACAGGGGTGTCTTCTTCAGTGTTCTTTTGCTTCTCATCATGCTCCTCTGCTTACGACAATGCTCGTGGAGGTGGTCCAGGGTGCAAGGCTGTGTTGTGATCCATGCTGCTGCATTCTGCACATTTCATGCTAGCTTCACAGTTCCTGGCGAGATGAGAGGTTGTGGCACAGCACTTGAAGCAGATGTGGTTTTCATTGAGGAAACCTTTGCGATCCTCCAGAGACTTCTCCCTGAAGGCTCTGCATTTCCGTAGAGGATGTGGCTTCCTGTGTAGAGGACACTGCTTACTGACACCTTGAGGTTTGCTCTCTTCTGGAGGGGGCTTACTTGTATTGTGAGGAGGACCTGTGAAAACAATATTAGTTTTGTCTACTGCCACAGGTGTCTTACTGGGTTTGACACCAGGGGCAGTGGAACATGTCAGAGTGAAGTCAAAACTAGGGTCATTTCTGATCCTAGCTTGTTGGATGACAAATTCCACAAATACAGTAAAAGGAGGGAATGGTACATTATGAGTTTGCTTATACCGTGAACCATGTGTAATCCACTTTTCTTGTAAGTTGTAAGGGAGTTTCTGTACTATCGGATTAACACCTCTAGCAGTGTCTAAGAATGCCAATCCGGGCAAATGATCTTCCTTCTGGGCAACCTGTAACTATCAATAAATCACTCAATTCTATAAGCTTCCGATAACCTTTAGGCCTTATCTTAGGGAAATCCTCAATTCATTTGAATAAAGCATTCTCTATGACTTCTATGGACCCATAGCATTCATCAAGTCTTTCCCACACTTTACGTAGACGTATGTGTGGATACTTTATATTAATGCCTCTAAGTCTTTTGGCATGCTTGACTGACTCACTTCCGAGCCACTTTACCAGGAGATCTAATTCCTCACTACTAGAAAGGTCCAGTCCCTGAATGGCGTTCTGGAACTAGGCACGCCACGATCTATAGTTTTCGGCTTTTTCAGTGAAGTTTACAAGTCCTTTAGTAACCAGTTCTCGGCGGGCAAAGAACTTTGCAAAGTCCATGGTGGCTTGGTCAGTGCTGGTACGAGCCGGTGTGTCATAGTCATGTCTAATGTGTAGTGTACCACCATACCTGTGAGACGTTCCTGGTTTCAGATAGTCTACATAGTACCTTTCCGGTGAAAGTGTCTCTTTAAGGCGGGACGGGAGCCGTACCTTCTGATCAGTGGAACGGTATCTGTGGTCGACATCTCTATGCTGGGCATCCTCTTGTCTATAGTAGCGAAGTTCGGGGATGGATCGCTGGTAATCAGCTTAGGCTGGTTGGTGTAGTGCGTCAGGGCTGTCATCCATGCCAGAATGTTGATGGACGTACTCTGCGACGCGCTGCACTGGATCTTGCTGCTCTAGATGTGTTCCAAGAACGTTGCTGTGTCTCTCACCATCAGAATCCTCCATAGCTTCCAAGTAGTCTGCCTTAACTATTGCAGCTGCTGTCTCTTTGTCTGCCGCAAGTCTCTCTAGAGACGCTCGCAGGCGCGCACTCTCCTTTTCTTTCTCTGCCTGCAAAAGTGTGGTTTCGGCTTGCAGGCATGCAGTTTCTGGTTCATGTTCTGCTTCATGTTCTGTTTGTCTCATCTTTAGATGCATCTCTTGTTCGGTGAAAGAGGACCTCACTTTGGCCGCTTCGGCTTCAGCTCGAGCAATAGCAGCAAGCTCTCTTATTGAAGATTTGTTAGAGCCTGCTCGTGACCTCGTTTTGAGTGAGGATGTATCGCGTCGAGACATTGTGCGCTTAACTGAGTGTTCTGAGCTTCTGCTTGGTGGGAATGGCGTAGCACTTCTTGGTGGGCTGCAGTATCGTTCTGCGGCTGTATGGCGGCTGCTGTGATCAGGGGCGGACATACCGCCGGTTCAACCGGTGCAACTGCACCGGGGCCCAGAGTGGGAGGGGGCCCAGACGGAGATACAAAGCAATGAGGTGAATGACAGCCGGCGGCAGTATTATTGCTAACAGGAGAAGCAGGGGGCCCGCTCTGCTGCGCACATGTGATATGACGGTCAAAAGGGGCCCCCTTCCTGACCTCACCTGTTAGCATACATTTCGCTGCTGTCCGGCTGTCATTGGTGCTTCGCGGTGACAGCAGATGCAGGAATGGAGGGGGAGGGTCCGTCAGTGAGTCACTGAAGCTGCGGCTCTGCTTGTGACTGACTGCTGCTGTGCACGTGCGCACTCTTCCCAGAGCCTCAGTGATCCGCGGGACTGGGATACACATGAAAATATGGGAGGAGGAATCACTACTCTAGGTAGGTGAAGGCCGGCCCGCCGGGAGTCTGTACGGCTGAGAGCAGTGGACAGGCTCCATGTCTCCCCTGCTCATTTCCTGTGTTCTTCTGGGACGGACCAGCTCCCTGCAACTGCACTCTCTGTAGGTACACATTCCATGTGATGTATGTTGGTCTGTCTAGTGTGTGTGTGTGTATACTGCTCTGTGTGTATATAGGGCTAGTGTGTGTGTGTGTGTATACTGCTGTGTGCGTGTATATAGGGCTAGTGCGTGTATATAGGGCTAGTGTGTGTGTGTGTACTGCTGTGTGTGTATATAGGGCTAGTGTGTGTATATAGGGCTAGTGTGTGTATATAGGGCTAGTGTGTGTGTACTGCTGTGTGTGTATATAGGGCTAGTGTGTGTGTATATAGGGCTAGTGTGTGTGTGTGTGTGTATACTGCTGTGTGCGTGTATATAGGGCTAGTGTGTGTGTGTACTGCTGTGTGTGTATATAGGGCTAGTGTGTGTGTATATAGGGCTAGTGTGTGTGTATATTGCTGTGTGTGTATACTGCTGTGTGCGTGTATATAGGGCTAGTGCGTGTACATAGGGCTAGTGTGTGTGTATATAGGGCTAGTGTGTGTGTGTGTGTGTGTGTGTGTGTGTGTGTGTGTGTGTGTGTGTGTGTGTATATAGGGCTAGTGTGTGTGTGTATATAGGGCTAGTGTGTGTGTATACTTGTATACTGCTGTGTGTGTATATAGGGCTAGTGTGTGTGTATATAGGGCTAGTGTTTGTGTATACTGCTGTGTGTGTATACTGCTGTGTGCGTGTATATAGGGCTAGTGTGTGTATATAGGGCTAGTGTGTGTGTGTACTGCTGTGTGTGTATATAGGGCAAGTGTGTGTGTGTATACTGCTGTGTGTGTATACTGCTGTGTGCGTGTATATAGGGCTAGTGTGTGTACTGCTGTGTGTGTATATAGGGCTAGTGTGTGCGTGCTGCTATGTATATAGGGCTAGTGTGTGTGCTGCTATGTATATAGGGCTAGTGTGTGTGTGTGTGTGTGTGTGTGTGTGTGTGTGTGTGTGTCTTCCGCTGTGCATACGCATGTTATTATAGGCATTTTAGACACAGTGTACATGCATGAGGGGGGCCTCGACGTATTTCCTGCACAGGGGCCCATTGCTGCTTGTGTCCGCCCCTGGCTGTGATACCCGTATGTGGAGCAGTGTGGGTGTTAGCGGTCCCTTACAGTCTGATCAACTACAGCTTGCGACTGGCTATCAGTTTCGTTGAAGGCAGCTAATCTGTTCTTACTGGGTCCTGGGTTCTTATTCCTTGTGGCTGTATGGCGGCTGCTGTAATACCCGTATGCGGAGCAGTTTGGGTGGTAGCGGTCCCATACAGTCTGTGTAATCACCACGTGTGACCAGCGGTCCGTTTTTACTGGGTTCTGGATTCTTGTTCCCTGCGGCTGTATGGCGGCTGCTGTAAAACCCGTATGCAAAGCAGTTTGGGTGGTAGCGGTCCCGTACAGTGTGTGTAATCACCGCGTGCGACTGGTGGTTCCGTTTTTACTGTTCTGCCTTCCTCCACGTATGATGCTGTGTGGATTCCAGCATACGGCTAGACCTTCATCCATTTCCTCAGTAAACAGACTGTATAGGTTCTTAAGTCTATATTTATTGAGATGGTGAACGATGAACAACAATAGTGGATGATATTGTGAGATATGCGATATAATGGATGATCAGGTAAAAACTACAAAGGGAATAACAGTGCATCAGTACTTGGCACATTACAGCATTTTACAGGATGCAATAACATGAACAACAGAGATTACAGATCTAACACAAAACACAGCATAAGACAGATGCACAGTTATCATGGCTATCCTAGGGCAAGTTCAGGCTGTCAGCACTGCACTACTTTATACAGGCAAGCATCTATCTGCATACAGAAAAACATCAATATGAAACAAAGCACAACATGCCTAACTACACACTCTGCTATACAGTGGCTGCATAACTGTTTTAACATAACACACACATGTAAGTACGTTTGTGCCTCACCGGAATCCGCTTATCAAGAGCAATGATCTGCAGGAAGAGAGAGCCAGGAACGTGTGTAAGACTCAAGGTCCGGGGGAAAATGGCTACTTTTGCCCGGGAAACCAGGGGGGCGGTTCTAGTCAGAACACAGGCTTAAAGCGAAATGCTCCTGAATACAGGAACAGGATAAATGTGTACCTAATGACCTCTAATGGTGACAACTGGTACTACATTGTGAATAAACTTTCCGCACATTAACCCCTTCCTGACGTCGGACTTGATAGTACGTCTGACCTCAGGTCCCCTGCTTTGATGCAGGGCTCCTCGGTGAGCCCGCATCAAAGCCGGGACATGTCAGCTGTTTTGAACAGCTGACATGTGCCCGCAATAGCGGCAGGTGAAATCGCGATTCACGCGCCGCTATTAACTAGTCAAATGCCGCTGTCAAACGCAGACAGCGGCATTTAACTACCGCATCCGGCCGGGCGGCCGGAAATGATGTCATCGCCGACCCCCGTCACATGATCTGGGGTCGGCAATGTTTCAGTATTGTAACCATAGAGGTCCTTGAGACCACAATTGTTACTGATCGCCAGTAGCTGTGAGCGCCACCCTGTGGTCGGCGCTCACAGCACACCTGATTTTCTGCTGCTATGTTCTGATGATCGCTGTTATGTAGCAGAGGCGATCGAGTTGTGCCTGCTTCTAGCCTCCCATGGAGGCTATTGAAGCATGGCAAAAGTAAAAAAAAAAAGTAAAAAAAAATGTGAAAAAAATAAAAAAAACATAAAAGTTTAAATCACCCCCCTTTCGCCCCAATCAAAATAAATCAATAAAAAAAAATCAAACCTACACATATTTGGTATCGCCGCGTTCAGAATCGCCCGATCTATCAAAAAAAAAAAAGCATTAGCCTGATCGCTAAACGGTGTAATGAGAAAAAAATCCGAAACGCCAGAATTACGTTTTTTTGGTCACCATTAAAATGCAATAACGGGCGATCAAAAGAACGTATCTGCACCAAAATGGTATCATTAAAAACGCCAGCTCGGCACGCAAAAAATAAGCCCTCAACCGACCCCAGATCATGAAAAATGAAGACGCTACGAGTATCGGAAAATGGTGCAATTTTTTTTTTTTGCAAAGTTTGGAATTTTTTTTCACCACTTAGGTAAAAAATAACCTAGTCATGTTAGGTGTCTATGAACTCGTAATGACCTGGAGAATCATAATGGCAGGTCAGTTTTAGCATTTAGTGAACCTAGCAAAAAACCCAAGCAAAAAACAAGTGTGGGGTTGCACTTTTTTTTGCAATTTCACCGCACTTGGAATTTTTTTCCCGTTTTCTAGTACACGACATGGTAAAACCAATGATGTCGATCAAAAGTACAACTCGTCCCACAAAAAATAAGCCCTCACATGGCCAAATTGACGGAAAAATAAAAAAGTTATGGCTCTGGGAAGGAGGGGAGTGAAAAACGAATACGGAAAAACGGAAAATCCCACGGTCATGAAGGGGTTAATGGGAAGAACACACCCCAATAACCCTTTGAAAAGAAGTACGGGAGGGCCACCTGAAAAAAATGTTCCCATTATTAGTTAGTTGATACTTCCATACAGTTTGCCTATGCAGTGCCTGCAACACCTGCCCCAAATTTGGATGCATCCCAATAACCCTTTGAAGAGACGTACAGGAGGGCCGCCTGAAAGCAATGTTCTCATTATTAGGAAGTTGTTAGCCCAATATTCTTTGCCTATGCAGTGAATTGCAGTGTTGAGGCTGAAGAACCTGCAGTGGAGAATTGCAGTGTTGAGGCTGAAGAACCAGCAGTGCACAATTTCAATATTGAAGCTGAAGAAGCTTCAGTAAATTGCAGTGTTGTTTCTGAAGAACTGGCAGTGGAGAATTGCAGTGTATATGCTAAAGAACCTGCAGTGGAGAATTTCAATGTTGAAGCTGAAGAAACTGCAGTGGAGAACTGCATTGTTTAGGCTCTAGAATCTACAATGGAGAATTGCAATGTTGATGCTTTTCTGATAGTGTTTGAAAGGGTAGCCGAGAGGGAGAAACTCCTGCCAGAGCAGTGGGTAAAGGTAGTGGCACCATACTCAATGTGAGGAACGGTTTGACCTGTTGCACCTGGTCCATAAGTGGCTGCAGCCAGAGTCCTTTATGCCTGAGCAGATGGTAGAATGGGTGATGATGGACTGGTTTGTGCCCTCCCTGCCGAGGCCTGTACAGACTTGGGTTGCCCAGGGTGATCCCTGGAATGCCGATGAACTGGTCGAGCGATACCAGGGGATGGAAGGTTCCGTGGGAAAGAAGCCCACTCCTGTTGTGAACTCTGTTTTCGGGCTCCCTCTTGTGGTCACAGGTGGTATTGTGTGAGTTTTGTTTTTGGGCTCCCCCTGGTGGCTTTGTTTGTTATCCTGCGGATCTGTGGCTGAATCAGCTGCCTCGTTATGCACTAGGGAGTTTCCTATTTAGCTCTGCTTCACCTCCACTTGTTGCCGGCTGTTGATGTATTCAGTGCTATTCTGATCTCCCCTGATTATCTTCGTTTTCAGTCTCTTCTGGAGAAGCTAAGTTTCTGTTTGATTATTTTTTGCTCATCAGTCTGCAATATGATTTCAGTGTATGATGAGTTTAGTCGAGCTTGCTAATATGTGAGTTCTTTCTCCTGGTAAGCTCTGGGGTACGGAGTTGCTTCCCCCGCACCGTTAGTTGGTGCGGGGGCTCGAGCAATCTCTGCGTGGATATTTTGCTTAGGGTTTTCTATTGACCGCACAGCTCCCTTCCTATTTTCTGCTATCTAGTGTTAGCGGGCCTCATTTGCTAAATCTATTTCATCTCTGCGTTTGTGCTTTCCCCTTAACTCACCGTTAATATTTGTGGGGGGCTTTTCTATATCTTGGTGTGGCTCTGAGTTCAGCTGCTGACATGGATATCCAGAGTTTGGCCTCCAGTGTAGATCATCTTGCTGCAAGGGTACAAAGTATTCAGGATTTTGTTGTTCACAGTCCTATGTCAGAGCCTAGAATACCTATTCCGGAGTTGTTTTCTGGAGATAGATCTAGGTTCCTGAATTTTAAGAACAATTGTAAATTGTTTCTTTCTTTGAAACCTCGTTCCTCTGGTGATTCCGTTCAGCAAGTTAAGATTATTATTTCTTTCTTGCGCGGTGACCCTCAAGATTGGGCCTTCGCATTGGCGCCAGGGGATCCTGCATTGCTCTGTGGATGCGTTTTTTCTGGCCCTTGGATTGCTCTATGAGGAACTTAATCTTGAGAACCAGGCTGAAAAAGCTTTGTTGGCCCTCTCTCAGGGGCAAGATGAAGCAGAGGTGTATTGCCAGAAATTTCGGAAATGGTCGGTGCTTACTCAATGGAATGAGTGTGCCCTGGCTGCAAATTTCAGAAAGGGTCTTTCTGAAGCCATTAAGAATGTCATGGTGGGGTTCCCTACGCCTGCAGGTCTGAATGAGTCAATGACTCTCGCCATTCAGATTGATCGGCGTTTGCGGGAGCGCAAACCTGCCCACCATTTGGCGGTGTCTTCTGAACAGACACTTGAGTCTATGCAATGTGATAGAATTCTGACCAGAAGTGAACGGCAAAATTATAGACGGCAAAATGGGTTGTGCTTTTATTGTGGTGACTCAGCTCATGTTATCTCAGCATGCTCTAAGCGCACAAAAAAGATTGATAAATCTGTCACCATCGGTACTTTACAGTCTAAGTTCATTTTGTCTGTTACCCTGATTTGTTCCCTGTCATCTTACCCGGTTATGGTTTTTGTAGATTCAGGTGCTGCCCTGAGCCTGATGGATTTGTCATTTGCCCGGCGCTGTGGTTTTGTTTTGGAGCCTTTAAAATTCCCTATTCCACTAAGGGGTATTGATGCTACACCATTGGCTATGAATAAACCTCAGTACTGGACGCAAGTGACCATGTGCATGACTCCTGTTCATCAGGAGGTGATTCGCTTTCTTGTTCTGCAGAATTTGCATGATGTTGTCGTGTTGGGTCTGCCATGGTTGCAGACTCATAATCCAGTCCTGGATTGGAAAGCAATGTCTGTGTCAAGTTGGGGTTGCCAGGGAATTCATGGTGACGCTCCTGTGGTGTCAATTGCTTCATCCACTCCTTCTGAAGTCCCTGCGTTTTTGTCGGACTACCAGGATGTATTTGATGAGCCCAAACTCAGTTCTCTACCTCCTCATAGGGATTGTGATTGTGCTATAAATTTGATTCCTGGTAGTAAGTTTCCTAAGGGACGACTTTTCAATTTGTCAGTGCCGGAGCATGCTGCTATGCGGAGTTATATAAAGGAGTCTTTGGAGAAAGGACTTATTCGCCCCTCCTCCTCCCCTCTGGGTGCGGGATTCTTTTTTGTGGCTAAGAAGGATGGTTCCCTGAAACCTTGTACTGATTATCGCCTTCTAAATAAAATCACAGTCAAATTTCAGTATCCTTTGCCATTGTTATCTGATCTGTTTGCTCGCATTAGGGGGTCTAGTTGGTTCACCAAGATAGATCTTCGTGGTGCGTATAACCTTGTGCGTATTAAGCAGGGTGATGAATGGAAAACTGCATTTAATACGCCCGAAGGCCATTTCGAGTACTTGGTGATGCCTTTTGGACTTTCTAACGCTCCTTCTGTCTTTCAGTCCTTCATGCACGACATCTTCCGTGAGCATCTGGATAAATTTATGATTGTGTATCTGGATGATATTCTGTTTTTTTCTGATGATTGGGAGTCCCATGTTAAGCAGGTCAGGATGGTGTTTCAGGTCCTGCGTGCCAATGCTTTATTTGTGAAGGGCTCAAAATGTCTTTTTGGAGTCCAGAAGGTTTCTTTTTTGGGTTTCATTTTTTCCCCTTCTACTATTGAGATGGACCCAGTCAAGGTTCAGGCTATTCATGACTGGACTCAGCCTACATCTGTTAAGAGTCTTCAGAAGTTCTTGGGTTTTGCTAATTTTTACCGTCGCTTCATCGCTAATTTTTCTGGTGTTGTTAAGCCTTTGACGGATGTGACCAAGAAGGGTTCTGATGTTACTAATTGGTCTCCTGCGGCTGTGGAGGCCTTTCGGGAGCTGAAGCGCCGGTTTTCCTCGGCTCCGGTCTTATGTCAGACAGATGTCTCTCTTCCTTTCCAGGTCGAGGTTGATGCTTCTGAGATTGGAGCGGGGGCTGTTTTGTCGCAGAGAAGCTCTGATGGCTCTGTGATGAAGCCATGTGCTTTCTTTTCAAGAAAGTTTTCGCCTGCCGAGCGGAATTATGATGTCGGTAATCGGGAGTTGTTGGCTATGAAGTGGGCATTTGAGGAGTGGCGACATTGGCTCGAGGGAGCTAAGCATCGTGTGGTGGACTTGACTGATCACAAAAATCTGATTTATCTCGAGTCGGCCAAGCGGCTGAATCCTAGACAGGCTCGTTGGTCGTTGTTTTTCTCTCGTTTTGATTTCGTGGTCTCATACCTGCCTTGTTCGAAGAATGTGAAGGCTGATGCTCTTTCTGGGAGTTTTGTGCCTGACTCTCCTGGAGATTCTGAGCCAGCTGGTATCCTCAGAGAAGGGGTGATTTTGTCTGCCATCTCCCCAGATTTGCGACGAGTGCTGCAGGAGTTTCAGGCGGATAGACCTGACCGTTGTCCACTGGAGAGACTGTTTGTCCCAGATAGATGGACCAACAGAGTTATTTCCGAGGTTCATTCTTCGGTGTTGGCAGGCCATCCTGGAATATTTGGTACCAGAGATTTGGTGGCCAGGTCCTTTTGGTGGCCTTCCTTGTCGCGGGATGTGCGTTCCTTTGTGCAGTCTTGTGGAATTTGTGCTCGGGCTAAGCCTTGCTGTTCTCGTGCCAGTGGTTTGCTGTTACCCTTGCTTGTCCCGAAGAGGCCTTGGACGCACATTTCCATGGATTTTATTTCAGATCTCCCTGTCTCTCAGAGAATGTCTGTCATCTGGGTGGTGTGTGATCGTTTTTCTAAGATGGTCCATTTGGTGCCCTTGCCTAAGTTGCCTTCCTCCTCCGAGTTGGTTCCGCTGTTTTTTCAAAATGTGGTTCGTTTGCATGGGATCCCTGAGAATATTGTTTCCGACAGAGGATCCCAGTTTGTGTCTAGATTTTGGCGGACCTTTTGTGCTAAGATGGGCATTGATTTGTCTTTTTCGTCGGCCTTCCATCCTCAGACGAATGGCCAGACCGAGCGAACTAATCAGACCTTGGAAACCTATTTAAGATATTTTGTTTCTGCTGATCAGGACGACTGGGTGGCTTTTTTGCCATTGGCCGAATTTGCCCTTAATAATCGGGCTAGTTCTGCTACTTTGGTTTCGCCTTTTTTTTGTAATTCGGGGTTTCATCCTCGTTTTTCCTCGGGTCAGGTGGAGCCTTCTGACTGTCCTGGAGTGGATCTTGTGGTGGATAGGTTGCATCAGATTTGGGATCATGTGGTAGACAATTTGAAGCTGTCACAAGAGAAGGCTCAGCGCTTTGCCAACTGCCGTCGCTGTGTGGGTCCCCGACTTCGCGTTGGGGACTTGGTGTGGTTGTCTTCTCGCTTTGTTCCTATGAAGGTCTCCTCTCCCAAGTTCAAGCCTCGGTTTATCGGTCCTTATAAGATTTTGGAAGTCCTTAACCCTGTGTCATTTTGTTTGGACCTCCCAGCATCGTTTGCTATTCATAATGTGTTCCATCGGTCGTTGTTGCGGAGGTATGTGGTGCCTGTGGTTCCTTCGGTTGAGCCTCCTGCCCCTGTGCTGGTTGAGGGAGAATTGGAATACGTGGTGGAGAAGATCTTGGATTCTCGTATTTCTAGACGGAGGCTTCAGTATTTGGTTAAGTGGAAGGGCTATGGTCAGGAGGATAATTCCTGGGTTGTCGCCTCTGATGTTCATGCGGCTGATTTGGTTCGTGCCTTCCATGTGGCTCACCCTGATCGCCGTGGGGGTTTTTGATGAGGGTTTGGTGACCCCTCCTCAGGGGGGGGGGTACTGTTGTGAACTCTGTTTTCGGGCTCCCTCTTGTGGTCACAGGTGGTATTGTGTGAGTTTTGTTTTTGGGCTCCCCCTGGTGGCTTTGTTTGTTATCCTGCGGATCTGTGGCTGAATCAGCTGCCTCGTTATGCACTAGGGAGTTTCCTATTTAGCTCTGCTTCACCTCCACTTGTTGCCGGCTGTCGATGTATTCAGTGCTATTCTGATCTCCCCTGATTATCTTCGTTTTCAGTCTCTTCTGGAGAAGCTAAGTTTCTGTTTGATTATTTTTTGCTCATCAGTCTGCAATATGATTTCAGTGTATGATGAGTTTAGTCCAGCTTGCTAATATGTGAGTTCTTTCTGCTGGTAAGCTCTGGGGTACGGAGTTGCTTCCCCCACACCGTTAGTTGGTGCGGGGGCTCGAGCAATCTCTGCATGGATATTTTGCTTAGGGTTTTCTATTGACCGCACAGCTCCCTTCCTATTTTCTGCTATCTAGTGTTAGCGGGCCTCATTTGCTAAATCTATTTCATCTCTGCGTTTGTGCTTTCCCCTTAACTCACCGTTAATATTTGTGGGGGGCTTTTCTATATCTTTGGGGTCATTTCTCTGAGGCAAGTAAGGACTTTACTTTCCCTCTAGGAATAGGTAGTTTCTCAGGCCGTGAAGAGACGTCTAGGATTTTCAGGTAACGTTCCACGGCTGCCTATAGTTGTTTGCGGATAGGATCAGGTTGCGGTCAATCCAGATACCACTTCCCCAGAGCTGGTCGTCGGTTTAGTTACTTAGCTAGTCTTACTTGCGATCCTTGCCACTAGGATCATAACACACTCCATGCTGGGGGTCTCTCATACTGTTTGCGTATGAGGTACAGTAAATGCTTGAGCTGCCCCAAATTTAAATTCACCCCAATACCCCTTGGAACAGATGTGGAGGAGGGCCTCATAAAACAATTTTTCCATTAGAAGGAAGTGGGTCTCCCATACTGTTTGCCTATGCAGTGAATGCAATGGCTGCCAAAAAATTGGACGCACCCTAGTACCCCTTTGGCGAAATGTACAGGAGGGCCTAATGAAAACAATGTTACCATTATTAGGAAGTGGGTCTCCCATACTATTTCCCTATGCAGTGAATGCAAGGGCTGCCAAAAATTTGGACGCACCCCAATACCAATTTGATGAGACGTGGAGGAGGGCCTCATAAAAAAATGATCCCATTAGAAAGGAGCAGTTCTCCTCTACTTGTAATGCCTATGCACTAAGTATATGGGTTGACAAATATTTACCCTTGGGGAATATACATGAACATACTGTATAAAAACATTTTTTTTACGGGCATCATTAACACCCTTTGAAAAAATCAAGTGGGTGTTGCATCACTGACTACAGTCACCCTGGTGATTTGATGGTGTAGGATGAGGAGAAGGAGAATGAAAACAGCAAATAGCCAAAATCAGGAAGCGTATACCCATGTGTGGATGTGAAGAGGTGCATGGGAATAGAACTCCCAAAAAAAAGACACTGGATTTCAGTTTATGTTATGCTGCTATCATTCGGTGGTGTGGAGACGTCTGGCCCAATCGAGCCCTTGTTCATTTTCATAAGTCAGCCTGTCACCATTTTCAGTTGTCAGGCGGATGTGCTTATCAGTTAAAATTCCACCAGGGGCACTAAAATCCCACTCTGACAAAACGTTGGCAGCAGGGCAGGCCAGGGCCTCCAAAGCTTAGAGTGCTAGTTCATGCCACGTGTCTAGCTTGGATACCCAATAATTATAAGGCACAGAGAAATCATGGAGAACGTTGGTATGTTCAGCAAGGTACTCCCTCAGCATTTTCCAAAACTTTGCACTCCTTGTGAGAGTGCCCTGCTCCTCAAGGCCAGTGCGATGGGAGGGTCTGAGAAATCTCTCCCAGAACTTTGCCAGTGTTCCTCTGCTGGATTAGAGCTGTGTATCTCATGCCTGTGCTCCTTGGTTGTTCACTGAACTGTGACCTCTGCTGCCAGCGTTTTCAGATGGGAATTTTTTTAATAATTCTGCAACAAGGGCCCTCTGGTACTGCCCCATTTTAGTAGACCTGTCTGCCTCTGGAATAAGAGATAGAAAGTTCTACTTGTAGCGTGGGTCTAGAAGTGTCATCAACTAGGAAGTATGGCGGCTTCTAAAAATCACTAAAGATGACAAATCCCCGGGCCCGGATGGGATACACCCCCGTTAACTTCAAGAATTAAGTACAGTCATTGATAGACCATTATTTTTAATCTTTAAAGACTCCATAATAACAGGACTGGCATATAGCAAATTTGGTGCCAATATTCAAAAAGGGGACAAAAACTGAATTTGGAAATTATAGGCCAGTAAGCTAACCTCTACTGTGGGTAAAATCCTGGAGGGTTTTCTAAGAGCTGCTATACTGGAGTATCTGAGTTTACTAGGGACCGTTCCTGTCAAATTAATCTGATAAGCTTCTATGAAGAAGTAATTTCTGGACTGGACCAAGGACACGCAGTGGACGTGATGTATGTGGATTTTTCAAAAGCTTTTCAAACAGTGCCACACAAAAGGTTGATACTAGTGTTGAGCGATACCATCCAATACTTGAAAGTATCGGTATCGGATAGTATCGGCCGATACCAGAAAAGTATCGGATATCGCCGATACCGATACCCGATACCAATACAAGTCAATGGGACACCAAGTATCGGAAGGTATCCTGTATGGTTCTCAGGGTCTGAAGGAGAGGAAACTCTCCTTCAGGCCCTGGGATCCATATTAATGTGTAAAATAAAGAATAAAAATAAAAAATATTGATATACTCACCTCTCCGATGCAGCCTGGACCTTAATGATGTAACCGGCAGCTTCCGTTCCTAAGAATGAGCGCTTGAAAGACCTTAGCTGACGTCGCGGCTTGTGATTGGACGCGTGGTGGTCACGTGACCGCTCACGCGACCAATCACAAGCCGCGACGTCATCTAAGGTCTTTCAAGCGCTCATTCTTAGGAACGGAAGCTGCCGGTTACATCGGTAAGGTCCAGGCTGCGTCGGAGAGGTGAGTATATCAATATTTTTTATTTTTATTCTTTATTTTACACATTAATATCGATCCCGATACCGATTCCCAATATCACAAAAGTATCGGATCTCGGTATCGGAATTCCGATACCGCAAATATCGGCCAATACCTGATACTTGCGGTATCGGAATGCTCAACACTAGTTGATACATAAAGTGAGAACAATGGGAATAGGGGAAAATATGTGTAAGTGGGTTAAGAACTGGCTCAGGGATAGGAAACAAAGGGTGGTTATTAATGGAACACACTTGGACTGGGTCGCAGTTTGCAGTGGGGTACCACAAGGGTCAGTATTGGGCCCGATTCTTTTTAACATATTTATTAATGACCTTGTAGGGGGCATTCAGAGTAGAATTTCAATATTTGCAGATGACACTAAACTCTGCAGAGTAATCAATACAGAGGAGGGCAATTTTATATTACATGAGGATTTATGTAAACTAGAAGCTTGGGCTCATAAATGGCAAATGAGCTTTAATGGGGATAAATGTAAGGTCATGCACTTGGGCAGAAGAAATAAGATGTATAATTATGTGCTTAATTGTAAAACACTGGGCAAAGCTGTCACTGAAAAAAACCTGGCGGTATGGGTGGATGACAAATTCACATTTAGTGGCCAGTGTCAGGCAGCTGCTGCAAAGGCAAATAAAATAATGGGATGCATTAAAAGAGGCATAGAAGCTCATGAAGAGAACATAATTTTACCTTTATACAAGTCACTAGTGTATTGTGTACAGTTCTGGTCTCCGGTGTATAAGAAAAACATAGCTGAACTAGAGCGGGTGCAGAGAAGAGAGACCAAGGTTATTAGAGTACTGGGTGGTCTGCAATACCAAGACAGGTTATTACACTTGGGGTTATTTAGTTCGGAAAAAGGAAGGCTAAGAGGTGATCTTATTACAATGTATAAATACATGAGGCGACAGTACAAAGACTTTTCTAATGATCTTTTTACTCGTAGACCTGAGACTTGGACAAGTGGGCATCCTTTACATCTAGAGAATCGAAGGTATAATCATAATAACAGATACAGATTCTTTACTGTAAGAGCAGTGAGTCTATGGAACTTTCTGCCGTATAATGTTGTAATCAGTAGTGTTGAGCGATACCGTCCAATACTTGAAAGTATCGGTATCGGAAAGTATCGGCCGATACCGGCAAAGTATCGGATCTAATCCGATACCGATACCCGATACCAATACAAGTCAATGGGACTCATGTATCGGATGGTATTCCTGATGGTTCCCAGGGTCTGAAGGAGAGGAAACTCTCCTTCAGGCCCTGGGAACCATATTAATGTGTAAAATAAAGAATTAAAATAAAAAATATTGCTATACTCACCTCTCCGACGCAGCCTGCACCTTACCGAGGGAACCGGCAGCGTTGTTTGCTTAAAATTTGCGCTTTAACTTCCTTACGCGAAGTCCCGGCTTGTGATTGGTCGCGTGCCGCCCATGTGGCCGGGACGCAACCAATCACAGCAAGCCGTGACGTAATTTCAGGTCCTTCAGGATTTTAAAATTACGTTCCGGCGTTGTGATTGGTTGCGTCGCGGTCACATGGGTGACGCGACCAATCACAAGCCGTGACGTCACGGGAGGCTGGACACGCGCGCATTTTAACAACTGCCTTCTTCTGCTCACAAATCCTTTCCAACATCTGCAGTGTAGAGTTCCCACCCAGTGGAGACATCACACAACAGTCGGTGAGCCGGAAGTTGCAAATGCTGCTGAAGAAAGGTAAGGGTGGCAGAAGCTCTAGCTTACTTTCTAAAATGAGCATACATGTGGTGTACTTTGATAAGCAGATAGGGCAGCTCTTGGTAAGTTTTGAGAAACTGCTGAACCACAAGGTTAAGCACATGGGCCAGGCATGGTATGTGTATGAGCTTGCCTCGCCTCAGAGCGGCCACCAGGTTCCGGCCATTGTTACACACAACCATGCCTGGCTGTGGGTTCAGCGGTGTCTGTCACAGATCTGCCTGTTCTTTCAGAGCTGTCCACAACTCTTCAGCATTGTGCAATTTGTCACCTAAGCGTATCAGCTTCAGCACAGCTTGTTGCTGCTTGGCTGAGGCAGTGCTGCAGTGCTTCCAGCTTGTGACATGTGGTAATTTTGGAGATGGAAGCTGAAGAAGAGGAGGTGCAGGAGCTGTAGACTGCGGGGGCAACCCTGATTGATGTAGGGCCCCCAATCCTCAGTGTCAGGAGGACGTTTTCCATCCCAAGTTGCAACTGGGTTCTGGCTTCCACTATGTTAACCCAGTGTGCCTTCAGCGAGATGTACCATCCCTGCCCATAAGCACTTGTCCACATGTCCGTGGTTGGGTGGACTTTCCCTGTAACTGCACTATTGAGGGCACGGCTATTGTTGTGGGACTCATGCTTGTGTAATGCAGGGAGGGCACACCAGGAGAAATAGTGGTGGCTGGAGACCAAGTACCAAGGGACGGCCTATGCCATTAGTGTTATGGTCTGGTGATTAAGGAGCGACATGCGACTAGCTCTGAGCAGGTGGTAACTATACCGACCGCAGTTCCTAATCTTAACACAGACACTAGCAGTAGCCGTGGGATGTTCCTGTCACTCCCTAGATACCTCGTCACAGCCGGAGATCTAGCTACCCCTAAAGGTAGAAACAGGAAAGCTATCTTGCCTCAGAGAAAATCCCCAAAGGATAGGACAGCCCCCCACAAATAATGACTGTGAGAGGAGAAGGAAATGACATACGTAGTATGAAACAAGATTTAGCAAAGGAGGCCACTACTAGCTAGACAGAATTAGTACAGAACAGAAAAGTGTGCGGTCAGTAATAAAAACTAGAAAAAGTCCACCGCAGAGAAATGCAAAAATCTCCACACCTGACTAAAGGTGTGGAGGGCAAACTCTGCTGCCCAGAGCTTCCAGCTTAGCTAAATAGATCTATACTGATAAGCTGGACAAATGAGCAAAACATAGAAAATGCCAAACAACAAAGTCCACAACAAGTGAACTGCAAAAAGACAAGCAAGGACTTAGCTTTGCTGAAATGGTCAGAGTGGCAGGGAAATCCTCAGAGAGCCATGACTCCAAGCTCAACAATTGACAACTGGCATTGAATTAGGGATAAGGCCAGACTAATATAGCCGAGCCAGAAAGACGATCAGTGAGAACAGCTGCTGATGCTAAATCCAAGAAGCAGCCATACCACTCAAAACCACAGGAGGGAGCCCAAGAGCAGAATTCACGGTGGCGCAGTGGTTAGCACAGCAGCCTTGCAGCGCTGGAGTCCTGGGACTCCCACCTTGGACAACATCTGCAAAGAGTTTGTATGTTCTCTCCGTGTTTGCGTGGGTTTCCTCCGGGCACTCCGGTTTCCTCCCACATTCCAAAGACATACTGATAGGGAATTTAGATTGTGAGCCCCATCGGGGACAGCGATGATAATGTGTACAAACTGTAAAGCGCTGCGTAATATGTTAGTGCTATATAAAAATAAAGATTATTATTATTTATTATTATTAATTCACAAAAATGCTACTTATAACCACCGGAGGGAGCCCAAGAGCGGAATTCACAACACATTAGGTTGCAGAACACTTCCATCTCCATGAGTCTGAAAGGCAACATTTTGAACACAAGCAGTTGAGAAATGTGTGAATTTAGTAGTGTGGCCTGTAGGGTGTTGGTTGCGTATTTGCACTTGCCTTCCAAGGACTGGGGTATGGACAACTGAATGCTGTGCTGGGATAAGGACATGGACATGCTTGTTGATGGTGCTATTGAGTGGGTGCAATGAGAGGTGCAGGGCAGGAGGCATCATTGCACCATGGACAGGGGATTCACTTGCATGCACAACAGTGGAAGAAGCAGTGGTGTCAACCGCAGACACTTCCTGGACCCTGGGTTCTGCCCACAAAGTCAGGTGCTTTGCTGCCATGTGCCTGATCATGCTGGTGGTGGTCAGGCTAGTAGTTTTGCTACCCCTGCTGATGCTGGCCTGGCAGGTGGTGCAAATGGCCTTTTTGGGGTTATCGGCAGAGTCTTTAAAAAACAACCAGACTCAGGAAGACCTAACAGTGGGACTGGCAACTTCTATCGTGTTGATGTTACCGGGAGTGGTTGCCTGCCTTCTGTCTGGGCCACCACACTGTTTCTTTCTGCCTTTTGGGGTGCTATGCCTCCCTCCCCCAGTGTGCGGCTGTTCTCACTCTGCATGTCCTCCTGCCAGGTTGGGTCAGTTACTATATCATCCACCACCTCATTCTCCACTTCTGCACCCTGGTCCTCTTCCTAACTTTTTGGCAATTGTGTCTCATCATCGTCCACCTCTTTTGACACTTTCCCACCATCGCCTTTGTGTGACCGTGGCTGATCAAATATTTGGTCATCACTACATGCGATTTCCTCTTGCCCCGCTTCAAGTGGACCAGACGAGAGGCCTGAATCCAAAAATGGAATAGTGAACAGCTCTACGGAGTGTCCAAGTGTGAAATAAGTTGTCTCTGGGCACTCAGCATGATGGGAATAAGCATGATCAGGGTGAGGAATATGCGGTCCAGAGTTACGGCTAATCAGACTTCACAGTGTGGAAAACAGGGTGGTGGTGGTGTTGATGGTGCTGGTGGTGGCAAAATGACTGGAAGCATTATCCGCTATCCAACCAACAACCTTTTGACACTGCTCTGGGTTCAGTAGTGGTGTGCTGCTGCAGTTCTCTAATAATTGGGACAGGAAGGTCAGACGAGTAGATGTGGGTGTTTGCTGTGGCACAATTTCAGCTTGCCCATGGCCTCAGCCTCTGCATGCACCATCATGTCCACTTCCCCATCCTTTGCCACGCACCTTGCCAATTTTAAATGAAGTACAATATTTTCAATGTTCACTACAAATGGCTGAATTTGGAGCAAACTAATATATGAGATCCGTGTGAGGGAAAACCCCAGTTTAAAATAGCTGGCCTGTAGGTAACAATTTTTTTTCAGTAAACTGGTGTCAATAACTTCCCTAAGACACAGCAACAAAATTTAAATTGATGCCAGAAATGGCACAATTTTGACCGCACTGATATGCGATCCATGTGGTGGACAAACCCCAGTGTAAAATATCTGGCCTTTAGGTAACTATTATTTTTTTCAGCAAACTGGTGTCAATAACTTGGGTAAGACACTGCAACAAAATTTAAATTGAGGCCTTAAATGGCACAATTTTGACTGCACTGATATGCGATCCGTGTGACGGACAAACCCCAGTTTAAAATAGCTGGGTTTTTTTACTGCAGTTATATGGAAAGGATCTAGCAGTATTCTGCCGTGCCAACAAGCAAATGGAGCAGAAAAATGGTGTTCTCTGGATTGCTTTTAAACCAAATAATCAGGACTAACATCCCAAAAATATTATTCCTGGCCCCTGATACCTGGGGCTATGTCTATAAATATCTGTGATAGGCAGCAGCAGCAAACAACTGAAATGGACCCTATTGCTATATGTACTGCAGTCTCCATATACACTGCCTACCTGCCTTCATGATATCAAGAAGCTATTAGTTCTCAGAAGGACTGTGAGTTGAGATGGATATGTGTATTATATATGGTATACCCACACTAACTACGAAGCAAACAAATCTCTCCCTAGCTCTGCAGAAACTCTCCCTACACTGCATGATTCCGAAGCTGACTGTGATGAGCAGGACGGCGCCAGGACTCATATAGACCTGATGACACTGTGCAGCCAGCCAATCACTGTAATGCCACAACCAACATGGCTACGGCATTATAGTGTGAGGCAGACAATCCCTGCATATTCATTGGCATCTAAAGAGCACAAAACATGCAGGGCGGGACCCGAGCTCCTGCCGAGCCACCCTGGAAATACTGGGTGAGCTCCAAGCATCGCAAGCACTGTAATACTCGGATAAGCACCTAGTAGTGATGAGTGTGCTCACTCATCACTACTGTTAATGTTTTGACGATCACACCTTGACGTTCCTGGGGTTAGATGTCTACATATGGGATGCACACTGTGTATATCGCTGCTGTCTTGGGGAAAACCACTCTTAAGACTGTCTACAAGCGTATTTTAATATGCTAGCATGAGCACATCTGTTTCCAGGGGGAGACGCATTTGGCAAAACTTACTATCGTACTGTGAATTTAACAGAGTGGCAACCCAGTTGTCAGCACTATTTCTAACCCTAAGAATACAGGCATCTTGTTGAAGATAGTGCAGGAACAAGGCACTCTTGTCTCCGGTGCTTCCATGAGGACCAAGTTCATGCTGTGTCGGTGGTGCGGAAACACTCAAGGTTGCTTTCTCCCTCCCCTCCCACCAATCACCAACAACAGAGAGCATGTCATTATCCTTTTCATCTCCTGACTGTTGCACGTCCATCACCTCATCCTCCTCAGTTTGTTCCTTAGCTCCTGAATCTTCACTAACAGTATGTCTGGTACCATAAGCCCCCCATGATCACTTTAAGCCACCCTCATATGGCGACCAACTGTGAGACAACAGTCCAGAAATTTAAGATATTGTTATCCCTTCCACAACCTCCTCTGCTTCACCTCCTCAGGTAAACTATTCAAAGTGTATTCCAAAATGTAGATTACCAGAATAGTGATGCTAATAATGGCATCATCAGCGCTAGCCATCTTAATAGCTATTTCAAAACTGTTCAGAAGGGTGCAGATGTCCTTGTCCTGTGCCCACTCCGTAAGCGTGATTTGCACCACGTTCGGACCACATTAGCCCAGTCTATGCAAGAGGACATACTGCACCAGGGTTCATCGCTGCTGCCACAGCCACTGTAACATGTGCAGAGTGGACTTCCACCATGTCCAAACATCGCCAATCAAATGGTTAACTAGTAGGCCAAAAGACCTCTGTAGCAATGCAAGTCAATGACCTGCAGGATGCGATCGTCGGAAGAGAGCACACAGTGACCGTGCTTTCTGCATCAGTGCATCCAAGTAGGGATTGTGGCAGAGAATTTGCTATACCATCAGGTTGAGAATACGAGCCATGCAAGGCACGTGTGTGAGGTTGCCACGGCGTAGGGCTACCATCAGGTTTGCACCGTTATTTCGCATGGCCTTCCCTGGCTCCAGTTTTAGTGGACACAGCCATTGCTCTAACTCTGCCTGGATACCTGTCCACAACTCTAGAGCTGTGTGACTGCAATCTCCAAGGCATGTTAATTTCAACACTGCTTGATTATGCAATGGTTGCGCAGTAAGGAGGTTGGGGAGATTCTACCTGCACTGTTGGAATGTGATTAAGGGAGAGGTTGAGGTCACTGGTGGAGGCCCTAGAGGATGTGGAGGAGGCAGAATCATAGGAGAAAGTGTTAGATACAGAGGTTTATAATGCAAGTTTTGTGGATTCAGAGACTTGTGGAGCTGCCCCTTGACCGCCTGCCCCAACAGCCACCAAAGTCACCCAGTGCCCGTCAACGAGATGTCATGCCCCTGCCCATGTTTGCTTATCCAGGTGTCAGTGGTGAAATGCAATATGGTATACATAGATTTTTTTAAGGAACGGGTGATATTGTAGGCGACATGCTGGTGTAACCCAGGAATGGCTTTTTAAGAGAAGTAAAGGTGACTGGACATCTGGTTCTTCATACTTGGGGACTGTAATGGCAATCAACTTTTGGAAACCGTCTGAAGCCAGCAGGCAGAAAGGCAGCATTTGCGTGGCCAACAGATTGGAGATGGTGGAGTTCAAGCTTTTAGCTTTGCCATGTGTAGCAGGAACCATTCTTTTGCATGACCACAACTGCAGGACCGAGAGCTGGCTGCTGTGCTGAGAGACGGTGGAGTACAGAGAACAGGACAAACTGCTGGACTGTGAGTGAGGTGCAGGCAGAGATGTTGTGATGGATTTAGAAAGATGTGTTGTGCTAGGTGCCACAAAAGCAGAAGTCATGTCTACTTCCGTAACAGCTGACCGGCTCTCACTCACCCCGACTATGTTGGGTAAACAATTGTATGTGAGAAGATTGGGAATGGTGACAGAGGAGGAAGAAGCAGTTGATGGGGTTGATGAGATGGTTGGGGGTTGGCGAGGCCCACTTGTCCACAATCTCCCACACTAAGGCATGTTGATCGCACATGTGCCAGTTCATGCATGTCATTGTCAAATTATTGCAACTTTTGCCTCTACTGAGTTGTCTCTAAAAATGACCATGCTAGGCAGCCCTTGCCGCCCTTGCAAACTGCATACTTGCTACTGGTGCTGGCCTCAGCCATAGTTGGGGCAGAGGATGCAGTGCTTGTCATGGTTGCATTACTTCGTGTCTGTGTGGGAAGCTGCAACTTAACCTCCTCATCTTCCTCCTCATCCACCTCCTTTGTTGAGCTACTCATCTGCGTACCTCTGGGTTCACACCAAGTGGGATCTACAATCTCATCATCATCCTCTCTGTTCTCACACTCCTCACATTGAGAATCACCCTCCTTTTCCTGCCCTGACACAAAAGTACAGTCCACATGCGCCTCTGGTATCTGAGTCTCATCAGGATCACCTTCACCCTTGGTGATGAGGATTTGGATTCTGCTTGGACCCTATTTTGTCCAGCCCCGGATACAACATGAAAAAAGTTGGGTATCGGTGCAGCTGCTTTCCTCCTCTGGATTTTGTGATTCTTTGGAACAGACCTCTGATACCCATGAAATACAATGTGTGAACAGCTCTTCCGAATGGCCAATCTTAGGTTCCCCACAGTCAGTTGGGTGTTTTTAAATATTTCACATGGGGGGAAAGGGTGATTGCTTTGCCACCTCTGAAGATAGTACTGTGTGTGCTGTTAAGATGGAGAAAGAGGAGGAGAGGCCACTTGATGCAGCGCTTGGCATCAATTGGAACATATTCTCTTTCTGAACCTCATCTACAAGGTGTACAGCTGTGCAGCTCCCAAAGAAAGGGAGTCAAGTAGGCCGGCCAGTAACAGATGTTGTGAGTGTGTAATAATTATAGGGAATAATTCAGGAGACTCTTTGCGTGGTACAAGACAACAGGACACAGTTTTATAAGTGGTAAAGTTTATATTATCACACAGTGATTCAAGCAGGTGCAGAGAGAAACTCAAGTCCACAACACTTGGTGCAAATAATAAACGCAGCTTAGCAGTCAATAGGAAACTTCAGAGGTAGATGCAAACAAACCGAAAGTCTATGAAGCACAGTTATTCTTGAGGAAACTTGACACGAATAGATCCTTGACTTAGTCCAGACACAGATAGATATGCTATTAGGCAGTTCAAATCATATCTTAGCTCAACCAGGGAGGCCTGGTTAATAGTCTCAGGTTTTGCAGAGCAGAAACAGCTTACATGTCCAGCAAATGCAGATGGAAGTAACACGAGCAGCAGATGAAGGAGGATTACTGAACACTGGTGTATGCAGCAGGAACTCAGAGCAGAGTGGAAGGATCTCCAACACAGGTTCACAGGAGCAGGTGCAGATGCAAGGCCAGGGAGTAATCAGGAGCTGGATGCAAAGTAGAATAATCTAGCACAGACTGAAGGATGGGGTGGAGTTTTATAGCAGGAAGACAAGTGCACATGAAACCAAAGACGCCATGTTGGAAAAGGGCAGTAATGCACAAAAGGTAAAAAATGTTCAGAGTCCTGACAGAGTGGTCTTTGGATAGGACGAGACAGTGTTTGTTTAATTGAGCTTTCCTTCACATTAACATCTAACCCAAGTACACGTTGAACACAAAGCCTATTCCCCCTTCCACCATAATCTCAGTTTTTCCCTCTCATGTTGTAAGTAACCTTCCCCTCTTGTACCCTGCTATTTCACAACACCTTAGGCTCATAGCTGTCAGTCACCTGTTACTAAACGAACAAAGACTATTTTATTAGATAGTTTGTCTGAACAACACTGTTATGCCTATCAATTTTTAAGTGAAATCTGGCCTTCTGATTTGCCACTGTTCACAGTTTTAGCACAAATGATTTGGAGTAGCTATTTGGGCCTCGTGGCTGCACCATTATGTTAGGCCTAATGATTTTTACGTGGAAATCTGGCCTTCGAATTTACTAATGAAGCACAGTTTTAGCACTAACTATTTGGAGTAGCTAATTGGGCCTCATGGCTCCACCGCTAAATTGGGCTTAACAATTTGTAAGTGGAAATCTGGTCTTCTGATTTGCCACTGAAACACAGTTTTAACAAAAACGATTTTGAGCAATTGGGACTCATGGATGCACCGCTATATTAAGCCTAATAATTTGTAAGTGGAAATCTGGTCTTCTAATTTTCCACTGAATAACAGCTTTAGCACAAGTGATTTGGAGTAGGTAATTGGGCCTTGTGGCTACACCACTGTATTAGACCTAATGATTTTTACGTGGAAATCTGGCCTTCTGATTTGCCACTGAAACCCAGTTGTAGCACAAATGATTTGGAGTAGCTAATTGGGCCTCATTGCTGCAACTCAATATTGGTCCTATCAATTTTTAATTGTCAATCTGGCCTTCTGATTTGCCACGGAAAACAGTTTTAGCACAATTGATTTGGAGTAGCTAATGGGGCTTCCAGAAACTGCCTCACAATTTTTCCACATCTTGTCATGTCGGATGCTGTTCACACTAGGGCGCCCGACAGACAGCGGTAATTCCACTTACGTCCACTACATTCTCAGTGGCGTTGGCTAGACTTTATCCAGCTTACTCGGGGTTAATCTAGCTGGTAATTTGGTTGGAGGCTGGGTCACACCCACGGCCTTTAAATAGTTGTGCTGGACGTAGGGGCGTCGCCGATTATAGCTTGTGTCTTGTGCCTGGTGATCTCGGTCTAGAGTGGTGGTCTAGGAGAAGTAATATTGTATCTGGTGGTGTATTATCCTTTGTCATATTTCTCCTTCCTATATTTGTATTTGTTTTACCCTGTGCACATTATAGTGTATTCCCATGTGACTGCGGCGTGGTGCGTTTATCAGTTTTCCCTGTCTGTGCTTTCTGTGGGGATTGGAGTGTGCTCTCTTCACTGGGTGGTGGGTTGTGGTTTCAGCTTAAGGCTGAAACAGGAGACAGGGTCAGGCCTGGTGGCCCAGATATGCACATCTTTAGTGTAACTTTTGGGAGAGGGTCAGACAGGGTTTCCCTAGCCTGAGGGATATTACAGGAGCCCGGGTAACCAGCCTTAGTCTACCCAGTACTCCTGTGACATTATAATCGGTCCAAAAAGAAAAAAAAAAAAAAAAGGAGTTCCTTTTTTTTATGTCATGGATCCCATGACTTCCATAACCCGCCAGTTGAAGGCGCTGTTCTTACAGGTCTCTGAATTGAAGGGGGCAGTTCAGCAACAGGGTCTTGTGGTATCTAATGCGCAATTAGAAACTGCAGGGAGAGTTGCAGAGCCAAAAATCCCTTTACCTGAGAGATTTGCTGGGGAACGCATTAAATTTGTTGTTTTCCGTGAAGCTTGCAAATTGTATTTTCGTATGCACCCGCTTTCCTCAGGTAATGAGGCTCAGCGTGTGGGCTTGGTTTTGTCATTACTGAATGGAGACCCCCAAGCATGGGCATTTTCATTACCTTCTGATTCAGCTGCATTTAACTCAGTAGAGAGTTTTTTTTCTGCTCTTGGACTCATTTATTATGATCCTGACAGATTGGCTCTAGCAGAATCTAAAATACGCGCTCTCTACCAGGGGGAGCGAATGGCGGAGGATTACTGTTCTGAATTTCACCGCTGGGCGGTGGACACACAATGGAATGACCCGGCGTTGAGGAGTCAGTTTGTATGTGGTGTTTCGAGAAGGGTTAAAGAAGCCCTTCTGATGTATGAGACTCCTGCTTCTCTAGAGTCTGCCATGAGTCTTGTTGTTCGCATTGATCGCCGTTTGCGTCAGCGGGCGCTAGAGACGCCACCTTTGGGGAGGTCGTAGGTGCACATGAGGTTGCTGCAGGTGAGCCCACGGTGCCTATGCAAATCGCAAGGGTGTCGCATCATCAAATCCCCTCGATCAGGAAGCAGGGACTCTGTTTTTGCTGTGGTAAAAAGGGGCATTATGTAAATGCTTGTCCTCTGTTTTCAAAGAAAAAGCACAACGGCGGAAAACTTCTAAGCTCAGAGGGTGTGGAGGAGGCCAATCTGAGCTTATGCATATCCTCCATGGTGGTCTCTCAATGTATGCTTCCTGCCAGAGTTATTGTCGCTGGCAGAGAGCTGCCAATCACTGTTTTTGTGGATAGTGGTTCGGCCACTAATCTCATTGATGAGGAGTTTGCGCGCACGGCCGGGTTCACGGTCGAAAAATTGCCTCATCCTCTCCAGGTTGTCACCATCAATGCCACCCCTCTCCCACGGGGGAAGATTACTGAGTTTGTGGCTGAGGTTAAACTCCACATTGGGGTCCTACATTCTGAGCAGGTTACATGTAGGGTGCTCAGTAATCTTCCTGCACAAATGGTTCTGGGTTTTCCATGGTTGTCTATGCACAACCCGGTGATTGACTGGAAAACTCAGGACATAATTCAGTGGAGCGGATTTTGCCAGGAGAATTGCCTGGCCACATGTGTGTCCGCTGTGACTCCAAGCATTCTTGAGTCACTGCTGGATTTTGCGGATGTGTTCTCAGAGAAGGGTTGCTCAGAATTGCCACCACATTGCCCCTATGACTGTACTATTAAGTTTAAACCGGGGGCCAAATTGCCGAAAGCTAGGATGTTCAACATCTCTGGTCCTGAGAGGCAAGCGTTAAAAGACTACATTGCTGAGAGTCTGAGCAAAGAGCACATCAGGCCTTCGTCCTCGCCTGTGGCAGCGGGGTTCTTCATTAAAAAGAAAGATGGCGGACTACGCCCGTGTCTGGATTTCAGGGAGTTAAACCAGATTACGGTTCGTGATCCATACCCTATGCCTCTGATACCTGATTTGTTCAACCAGGTGGCTGGTGCTAAGTGGTTTTTCAAGCTTGACCTCAGGGGGGCATACAACCTAATAAGAGTCCGTCAAGGTGATGAGTGGAAGACGGCTTTTAATACTCCTGAGGGTCATTTTGAAAATTTGGTGATGCCATTTGGGTTGACAAACGCGCCTGCAGTTTTTCAACATTTCATAAATGATGTTTTCTCGCATGTTCTGGGGAAATTCGTTATTGTGTACCTAGATGACATTCTCATTTATTCATGCGACCGTGATACTCATTTAGAGCATGTAAGGCAGGTGTTACAGCTACTCAGGGAAAATAAGCTCTATGCTAAACTTGAGAAATGTGTATTTTTGGTTCAGGAGTTGCCTTTCTTGGGTTATATTGTGTCTGCTTCAGGGTTTAAAATGGACGCCGCTAAGGTGCAAGCGGTGCTGCATTGGGAACGGCCTGATAACCTAAAAGCACTCCAGCGGTTCCTTGGGATTTCCAACTATTATAGAAAGGTCTAGAGCGGTGGTCTAGGAGAAGGAATATTGTATCTGGTGGTGTATTATCCTTTGTCATATTTCTCCTTCCTATATTTGTATTTGTTTTACCCTGTGCACATTATAGTGTATTCCCGTGTGACTGCGGCGTGGTGCATTTATCAGTTTTCCCTGTCTGTGCTTTCTGTGGGGATTGGAGTGTGGTCTCTTCACTGAGTGGCGGATGGTGGTTTCAGCTTAGGGCTGAAACAGGAGACAGGGTCAGGCCTGGCGGCCCAGACATGCACACCTTTAGTGTAACTTCTGGGAGAGGGTCAGACAGGGTTTCCCTAGCCTGAGGGATATTACAGGAGCCTGGCTAACCAGCCTTAGTCTACCCAGTTCTCCTGTGACACATCTACTTCAATGGTGGAAGATTGATTTCACACAGGACAAGTTCACTTTCAGGAGCACTAGCATTAGCACTGGAGTGACCTCTCTGCACTGTGACAGGACACGGACATGTGACTTCGACAGCCAATCATAGAAGACCTTGTGAATGGTTTCTGCTCACTGATTGATTGCTGGAATAAACACACATAAAGTTAAGTGAAAAAAAAGCATGCACCGCTCCTATAATCTCTTCAGACACTACTTTAATCTCTCCACTACCCCTCCCCTCTTTATGCACATCCATCCTTTTCCATCGCTTATCATACAGCAGCACTCTTGTAGTCAGTCATACAAAAGCATTAGTGGAAAAGCGATGATTTACCGAACTGTGACCGACTTTTGCCGATTATGAGTAAAAATGCTTGTGAAAGCGAACATGAATACGAATGTGCTATGTTTGTGCTGAATTTGAGATTGGCGAATGTTTTCTGAACATGTACGCTCATTTCTACTCTCATACTCAGATGTGGCACCCCAATTAACTTTATTTTCAGATGCGTCACAACGCTTCAAATTGCCAACTGACTGGTGAAACATAGATGGGTGATTCTGCAGAGCTGCTCGCACATTCTATTCCATGGACATAAAAAAGTATGCTATAAAGATTTATGAAATGCAGAGGTTGAAAGCATCTGCACTGATTCCAATTTTTTTTCCCGTTGGATCCGGGGCCAGACAAAGCCATTAATCCACCGTGATGGAGGTGATGCTGATGAGATTCAGATACCTGATGCACACGCGGACTGCACTGCGGTGTCAGTGCAGGAAGAGGAGGAGGGTGAATCTCAGGGTGAAGAGTGGGAGAACAGAGGGAATGACAATGAGGTTGTAGAGCCACTTGGTGTGAATTCAGAGGCATGCAGCTGAGTAGATTAGCAGAGGAGGTTGAGGAGGAGGAAGACAAGGAGGTTATGTTGCGGCTTGCCGCACAGACACGGAGTGAGGCAACCTTGACAAGCACTGCATCCTCAGCCACAACTCTAGCTGTGGCCAGCAGTGGTTGTTAGTTTGCAGTTCGTAGAGACAGCAAGGGTTGCCTTGCCTGGACCTTATTGAGACCGCAAAGGGTGACTCAACTCATGCTATCTGCCAACTTTGCAAAAATGAATCAGTACAGGCCAAAATTGCAATAATTTCACTACTACATACATGAACTGGAACATGCATGATCAACGTGCATTAGTCTGGGATTTTCACTGTGAAAAATGTTGACTAACTGGCCTCATGAACCACCGCAGCAGACTGCTGCTTACTGTGGGTCAATTGATGCCACTTTTCCTGGTATCTGCCCATAATTTTTTTGAAATTTTTGCACTCCAAGTTGTCTCCTTCATGCGTGATGCCTGAATTTGCCAGGCCTCTCAGAGCACCAGGCCTGCTCCTGTCACTCATCCACCTGTTACTGATCAATGTTTCAGCTAGAAATGCTGGTCAAAGCCCTGTCCTATGCATCCATGCTGTGCAATTATACTATTTGTACTCTGGGTCAATTAATGACATTTTTCCTAGTGTCTGCTCCTAATTTTAGCTATTTTGACAGTCTTTTGGCCCTAATGAAGGTGCTGTGTATGCTTTTGTTATTGCCTCCCATTTCATTCAATGGGGTTTGGGTGTGTCCGTCAAACCATTTGGCAAAAATGTTCGGGGAACATCAGAGCGTTTGCCGAACTGAAACAAATCTTGAATGGTTCACTCATCTCTACACAAGATGACTGTCAATCTTCCTTGGTCTGGGGCTCCATGTAAGATCTCACCTTGTTGGGTAAGGTCAGGAATCAGCCAAGAACTACAGTAAATGGGATGACCTGTACAATGACCTGAAGATAGCTGGAACCACTGTTTCAAATATTACTGTTAGTAACACACTACACCATCCTGGATTAATATCCTGCAGGTCACGCCAGGTCTCCTGCCCACATGTCCAGGCCCATTTGAAGTTGATTACCATCTGGATGATCAAGATGAGTCATGGGAGAAGGTCTTGTGTTCAGATGAGACAAAATTAGAGCTTTTTTCGTATCTACTAGACCCACCATGTTTGGAGTACAACCTCAAGAACACCTTCCAAACCATGAAGCATGGTGGGGGAAACATCATACTTTGGGGTTAATTTTCTGGAAAGTGGACAGGATGACTGCACTGTGTTTAAGGAAAATTGGATTGTGTATTGTATCGCAAAATTTTGGCCAACAACCTTCTTCAGTAAGAGCATTGAACATGAGTCATGGCTGGGTCTTCCGGCATGACAATGAACTAAACATACAGCCAGGGCAACTAAGGAGTGGCTATGTAAGAAGCATTTCAAGATCCTGGAGTGGCCTAACTGGTCTTCAGACCTGAATGGAATAGAAAATTTGGAAGAAGCTGAAACTCAATGTTGTTTAGTGAAAGCCCCAAAACCTGAAAAATCTGGAGAAGATCTGTATCAACGAGTGGGTCAAAGTCCCTGCTGCAGTGTGTGCAAACTTGGTCAACAGCTACAGGAAACGTCTGACCTCTGTAACTGCAAACAAAGGTTTCCATTCCAAATATTAAGCTATGTTTTTCTATTGTATCAAATATTTATTTCATACAATAAAATGCAAATTAAGTAAAAACCATAAAATGTCATTTTCTGGATTTTTTTCAAGATTCTGTCTCTCACAATTAGTCTACACATGATGACAATTACAGACCTCTTTATTCTTTGCAGGTGGGAAAATGTGGGAAAATTATCAAAATAGACAGTGTATCAAATACTTATTTTCCCCACTGCATAATCGCTGCCGGTGGTGGTGTCCACAGATAATACCAATATTCGGTATAGGTAACAGTGTGGCTTATTCATATTGCGTTTCTAAGTTCTCAGAATTCTTCTTCATGATAAACATTTTGTGTTTCAATCCTGAGAACTTCAAAATGCATGGAGATTAGACCACATTGTTACTTTTACACTGAATATTCGTTTTATTCGTGGACAAACAGAAAAACTGACCAGCACATCCCTTATTCGTGGACATACCGCTAACAGCGTAGCATACTCATATGAAATCATGCTCATCCTCTATTTTAACCTCTTCCTGGTATATGACATACTGGTACATCATATTTGGGGTCCCTATCTTTGATTCAGAATGAAGAGCTTGACTGGCATATTTCTGGGTATAGCTTAGTATAATTATTTCCTTTAACTTTTGGCTGATATTGCAGGGCATAAAATGGCAGCCAGCAGGTATTAGAAAACACCATTTGGTGAATACAGATTTTTGTAAAATTTGAATAGAATTTAATTCTTCTTTTATATGAACTCATCTCTGTCTACTTGTATGGGTAGTATGGGCATTGAGGTTACATTTCTATGAAGCTTACGTACCCCTTCCATTTTTATGTTGGGCTATTCTAATTGGTCTATTCTTGTGTATTTTTATTTTTATTGTGTGTTTTATATGAACTAAAAATATGTTGAAATCTCTTAGACCCTTTGCAGACTGTGTGTTTGGCCTTTGTGGTTAGTTGACTTCTTAACCCCTTCACCCCGAAGCCTGTTTTCACCTAACTGACACGGCCAATTTTTACAATTCTGACCACTGTCACTTTATGAGGTCATAACTCTGAAACGCTTCAACGGATCCTGGTGATTCTGAGACTGTTTTCTCGTGACATATTGTACTTTATGATAGTGGTAAAACTTCTTCGATAAGACTTGCATTTATTTGTGAAAAAAACAGAAATTTGTCGAAAATTATGAAAATTTTGCAATTTTCAAATTTTTCGTTTTTATGCCCTTAAATTAGAGAGTTATATCACATAATATAGTTAATAAACAACATTTCCCACATGTCTGCTTTACATCAGCACAATTTTGGAAACATAATTTTTTTTTGTTAGGGAGTTATAAGGGTTAAAAGTTGAAAAGCAATTTCTCATTTTTGCAACAAAATTTGCAAAACCATTTTTTTTACGGACCACCTCACACTTGAAGTGACTTTGAGGGGTCTATATGACAGAAAATGCCCAAAAGTGACAACATTCTAAAAACTGCACCCCTCAAGGTACTCAAAACCACATTCAAAAAGTTTATTAACCCTTCAGGTGCTTCACAGGAATTTTTGGAATGTTTAAAAAAAATTGAACATTTAACTTTTTTTTTCACAAAATTTTTACTTCAGATCCAATTTGTTTTATTTTACCAAGGGTAACAGGAGAAATTGGACCAAAAAAGTCGTTGTACAATTTGTCCTGAGTACGACGATACCCCACATGTTGGGGTAAACCATTGATTGGGCACATGGCAGAGCTCGGAAGGGAAGGAGCGCCATTTGACTTTTCAATGCAAAATTGGCTGGAATTGAGATCGGAACCCATGTCGTGTTTGGAGAGCCCCTGACGTGCCTAAACAGTGAAAACCCCCACAAGTGACACCATTTTGGAAAGTAGACCCTCTAAGGAACTAATCTAGATGTGTGGTGAGCACTTTGAACCTCCAAGTGCTTCACAGAAGTTTATAATGTAGAGCCGTAAAAAAAAATTAATATTAATTTTCACAAAAAATGATCTCTTTGCCCCAAATTTTTTATTTTCCCAAGGGTAGCAGGATAAATTGGACCCCAAAAGTTGTTGTGCAATTTGTCCTGAGTACGCTGATACTTCATATATGGGGATAAACCACTGTTTGGGCGCATGGCAGAGCTCGGAAGGGAAGGAGCGCCATTTGACTTTTCAATGCAAAATTGGCTGGAATTGAGATCGGAACCCATGTCGTGTTTGGAGAGCCCCTGACGTGCCTAAACAGTGAAAACCCCCACAAGTGACACCATTTTGGAAAGTAGACCCTCTAAGGAACTAATCTAGATGTGTGGTGAGCACTTTGAACCTCCAATTGCTTCACAGAAGTTTATAATGTAGAGCCGTAAAAAAAAAATTATATTAATTTTCACAATAAATGATCTTTTTGCCCCAAATTTTTTATTTTCCCAAGGGTAGCAGGATAAATTGGACCCCAAAAGTTGTTGTGCAATTTGTCCTGAGTACGCTGATACTTCATATATGGGGATAAACCACTGTTTGGGGGCATGGCAGAGCTCGGAAGGGAAGGAGCGCCATTTGACTTTTCAATGCAAAATTGGCTGGAATTGAGATCGGAACCCATGTCATTTTTGGAGAGCCCCTGACGTGCCTAAACAGTGGAAACCCCAACAAGTGACACCATTTTGGAAAGTAGACCCTCTAAGGAATTAATCTAGATGTGTGGTGAGCACTTTGAACCTCCAAGTGCTTCACAGAAGTTTATAATGTAGAGCCGTAAAAAAAAAATAATATTAATTTTCACAAAAAATGATCTTTTTGCCCCAAATTTTTTATTTTCCCAAGGGTAGCAGGATAAATTGGACCCCAAAAGTTGTTGTGCAATTTGTCCTGAGTACGCTGATACTTCATATATGGGGATAAACCACTGTTTGGGCGCATGGCAGAGCTCGGAAGGGAAGGAGCGCCATTTGACTTTTCAATGCAAAATTGGCTGGAATTGAGATCGGAACCCATGTCATGTTTGGAGAGCCCCTGACGTGCCTAAACAGTGGAAACCCCCACAAGTGACACCATTTTGGAAAGTAGACCCTCTAAGGAACTAATCTAGATGTGTGGTGAGCACTTTGAACCTCCAAGTGCTTCACAGAAGTTTATAATGTAGAGCCGTAAAAAAAAAATAATATTAATTTTCACAAAAAATGATCTTTTTGCCCCAAATTTTTTATTTTCCCAAGGGTAGCAGGATAAATTGGACCCCAAAAGTTGTTGTGCAATTTGTCCTGAGTACGCTGATACTTCATATATGGGGATAAACCACTGTTTGGGCGCATAGCAGAGCTCGGAAGGGAAGGAGCGCCATTTGACTTTTCAATGCAAAATTGGCTGGAATTGAGATCGGAACCCATGTCATGTTTGGAGAGCCCCTGACATGCCTAAACAGTGGAAACCCCCACAAGTGACACCATTTTGGAAAGTAGACCCTCTAAGGAACTAATCTAGATGTGTGGTGAGCACTTTGAACCTCCAAGTGCTTCACAGAAGTTTATAATGTAGAGCCGTAAAAAAAAATTAATATTAATTTTCACAAAAAATGATCTTTTTGCCCCAAATTTTTTATTTTCCCAAGGGTAGCAGGATAAATTGGACCCCAAAAGTTGTTGTGCAATTTGTCCTGAGTACGCTGATACTTCATATATGGGGATAAACCACTGTTTGGGCGCATAGCAGAGCTCGGAAGGGAAGGAGCGCCTTTTGACTTTTCAATGCAAAATTGGCTGGAATTGAGATCGGAACCCATGTCATGTTTGGAGAGCCCCTGACATGCCTAAACAGTGGAAACCCCCACAAGTGACACCATTTTGGAAAGTAGACCCTCCAAGGAACTAATCTAGATGTGTGGTGAGCACTTTGAACCTCCAAGTGCTTCACAGAAGTTTATAATGTAGAGGTGTAAAAAAAAAATTAATATTAATTTTCACAAAAATTGATCTTTTTGCCCCAAATTTTTTATTTTCCCAAGGGTAGCAGGATAAATTGGACCCCCAAAGTTGTTGTGCAATTTGTCCTGAGTATGCTGATACTTCATATATGGGGATAAACCACTGTTTGGGCGCATGGCAGAGCTCGGAAGGGAAGGAGCGCCATTTGACTTTTCAATGCAAAATTGGCTGGAATTGAGATCGGAACCCATGTCGTGTTTGGAGAGCCCCTGACGTGCCTAAACAGTGGAAACCCCCACAAGTGACACCATTTTGGAAAGAAGACCCCCTAAGGATCTTATCTAGATGTGTGGTGAGCACTTTTAACCCCCAATTGTTTCACTAAAGTTTAGAATGTAACGCTATGAAAATTAAAAAATAATTTTTTCTTTCCACTAAATGATGTTTTAGCCCGCAATTTTTTTCCCCAAGGGTAACAGGAGAAATTGGACCACAAAAGTTATTGTCCAATTTGTCCTGAGTACGGTGATACCCCATACATTGGGGGGAACCACTGTTTGGGCGCACGGCAGAGCTCAGAAGGGAAGGAGCACCGTTTGAAATGCAGACTTAGATGGATTGGTCTGCAGGTGTCATGTTGCATTTGCAGAGCCCCTGATGTACCTAAACAGTAGAAACCCCCCCCACGTGACCTCATATTGGAAACTAGACCCCCCACGGAACTTATCTAGATGTGTTGTGAGAACTTTGAACCAACAAGTGTTTCACTACAGTTTATCACGCAGAGCCGTGAAAATAAAAAATACTTTTTTTTCCACGAAAATTATATTTTAGCCCCCACGTTTTTATTTTCCCCAGGGTAACAGGAGAAATTGGACAACAAAAGTTGTTGTCCAATTTGTCCTGAGTACGCTGATACCCCATATATGGGGGGGAACCACTGTTTGTGCGCACGGCAGAGCTCGGAAGGGAAGGAGCGCCGTTTGAAATGCAGACTTAGATGGATTGGTCTGCAGGTGTCATGTTGCATTTGCAGAGCCCCTGATGTACCTAAACAGTAGAAACCCCCCACAAGTGACCCCATATTGGAAACTAGACCCCCCACGGAACTTATCTAGATGTGATGTGAGAACTTTGAACCCCAAGTGTTTCACTACAGTTTATAACGCAGAGCCGCGAAAATAAAAAATATATTTTTTTCCACGAAAATTATATTTTAGCCCCCACGTTTTTATTTTCCCAAGGGTAAGGCTGGTTTCACACTTGCGTTTTTATCTGCAAAAAAAAATCTGAAAAAACGCATGTAAACGCGGTAAAACGCATGCATTTTTTAGACGCATGCGTTTTTATAGAAAAACACAAGAAAACGAGAAAAAAACAAAAAACCCTACCCCTACCCCTAACCTGAAATACGTGGCACTGAAATACGTGGCACTGAAATACGTGGCACTGAAATACGTGTATATACGTATATACGTATATAAGTGCCACTATATTTCAGTGGCCACGTATATAAGTGCCACGTATATAAGTGCAGCGTATATAAGTGCCACGTATATAAGTGCCACTTATATACGTGCCATGTATGTAAGTGCCACGATATTTCAGTGCCACATATTTCACGTAAATGCCACGATATTTCAGTGCCACGTATTTCACGTAAATGCCACGATATTTCAGTGCCACGTATTTCACTTAAATGCCACAATATTTCAGTGCAACGTATTTCACTGAAATATCGTGGCACTTAAATACGTGGCACTGAAATATCGTGGCACTGAAAGACGTGGCACTGAAATATCGTGGCACTGAAAGACGTGGCACTGAAATATCGTGGCACTGAAATACGTGGCACTGAAATACGTGGCACTATGACTCAGAAAATGTTCATTAAACGGTTAGGGGTGAGTTTAGGGGTAGGGTTAGGGTTTGGATCCCTTTATCACCTTGATGGTGGTGGGTGACTTTTCAGTGTGTGTTCTGGTTTTTTTCTATAAAAACGCATGCGTTTTTAACGCAAACAAACGCGTTGAGATCGGACGCCATGTCGCGTTTGGAGAGCCCCTGATGTGCCTAAACAGTGGAAACTCCCCAATTCTAACTGAAACCCTAACCCCAACCCTAACCCCAGCCCTAACCCTAGCCCTAACCCCAACCCTAACCCTAGCCCTAACCCTAGTCCTAACCCTAGCGCTACTTTCACACTAGCGTTTTTTTGCATACGTCGCAATGCGTCGTTTTGGCGAAAAAACGCATCCTGCAAAGTCATCTGCAGGATGCGTTTTTTCCCCATAGACTAACATTAGCGACATATTGACACACGTCGCAAGCATCGTGCGATGGTTGCGTCGTGTTGTGGCGGACCGCCGGCAGCAAAAAACGTTACATGTAACTTTTTTGTGCCGACGGTCCACCATTTCCGACCGCGCATGCGCGGCTGGAACTCCGCCCCCACCTCCCCGCACCTCACAATGGGGCAGCGGATGCGTGGAAAAACAGCATCCGCTGCCCCCGTTGTGCGGCGCTTGCACAGTATGCGTCGGTATGTCGGGCCGACGCAGCGCGATGGCCCCGTACCGACGCTAGTGTGAAAGTAGCCTAACGGGAAAATGGAAATAAATATATTTTTTTAAATTGTATTATTTTTCCCTAACTAAGGGGGTGATGAAGTGGGATTTGATTTACTTTTATAGCGTTTTTTGGGCGGATTTTTATGGTTGGCAGCCATCACACACTAAAAGACGCTTTTTATTGCAAAAAATAGTTTTTGCATCACCACATTTTGAGAGCTATAATTTTTCCATATTTTGGTCCACAGAGTCATGTGAGATCTTATTTTTTGCGGGACAAATTGACGCTTTTATTGGTACCATTTTCGTGTACATGACATTTTTTTATCGCTTTTTATTCCGATTTTTGGGAGGCGGAATGAACAAAAATCAGCAATTCCTGAAATTCTTTTAGGGGGGGCGTTTATACCGTTCCACGTTTGGTAAAAAGGATAAAGCAGTTTTATTCTTCGGGTCAGTACGATTACAGCGATACCTCATTTATGTAATTTTTTTATGTTTTGGCGCTTTTACACAATAAAAACTATTTTATATAAAAAAATAATTGTTTTTGCATCGCTTTATTCTGAGAGCTATAACTTTTTTATTTTTCTGCTGATGATGCTGTGTGGTGGCTTTTTTTTTGCGGGACAAGATCACGTTTTCAGTGGTACCATGCTTATTTATATCCGTCTTTTTGATCGCGTGTTATTCCACTTTTTGTTTGGCGGTATGAGAATAAAGCGTTGTTTTTTGCCTCGTTTTTTTTTTTTTTTTTACGGTGTTCACTGAAGGGGTTAACTAGTGATATAATTTTATAGGTGGGGTCGTTACGGATGCGGCGATACTAAATATGTGTACTTTTATTGTGTGATTTTTTTTATTTAGATAAAGATATGTATTTATGGGAATTTTTTTTTTTTTCTTTATTTAGGATTTTTTTTTTTTTTTTTTTTACACATGTGGAAATTTTTTTTTTAAACTTTTTTACTTTGTCCCAGGAGGGGACATCACAGATCGGTGATCTGACAGTGTGCACAGCACTCTGTCAGATCACCGATCTGACAGGCACATTGTAGAGGCTTGCCGGTGCCTGCTATGAGGAATTCTCAGCAGACGCCGGCAAGCAGGGTCATCTCATGACCCGGAAGGAGTCCCGCGGCCATCTTGGATCCGGGGACTCCTTCCAGGTTACCGGAGCAGCGCGATCTCATCGCGTTGCTCCGGTGGGAGAGCGCAGGGAGCCCCCGTCCCTGCGTGATCCCACTCTATGCCGCTGTCACTATTGACAGCGGTATCAGAGCGGTTAAATGCCCGCGATCGGCGATAGCGCCGATCGTGGGCATTGCTGCGGGGTGTCAGCTGTCATATACAGCTGACACCCGCACCCGATCACCGCGGCGCTCAGCGCGAGACCGTGGTGATCGGGGCGCCGTACTAGTACTGCGGCTGTCAGTAATGCAGTGCCGGCAGCGCAGTACTAGTACGGCGCATGTCGGGAAGGGGTTAACAAAAGTAACAACCTTTGGGCACTTCATAGATTAGTACACAAATTGCCCTAGATAATAATGACAGTCAATGATGTTTGTTCCACTTTTTCTCCTTTCCTGCTGCTAATAGTCCTCCGGTGCCTTGCTGTTTTATGTATTTTTGGAACTGAAGAGAAATTTCTGCAGCAAGTGCATACATTTCTGCAAACCACCTTTACTAGAATTGGATAGTTGCCAAAATATCTGCAAAACAATTCTACATTACCTGGTTCATGGTACATTTATAACATTTATTTTAGAACAGTTGGTGAAAACCCATTAGTTTACTTACAATCCATTTTTTAACATTGTTCCCAATTTGTTAAGACTCGTATTTTATATCCCAGTCATAGGCTAGGTTCACCTTTGCGGTTGAGTCCGCAGCGCATTCAAACGCATGATAACGCAGTGTTTTTTATCCGCATCAGCTTACGCATGATGGAAAAAAACCCACTACGTTTGCATGCGATTTTGCATATGTTTGCATTTTTTATGCACATGCGTTTGATAGGAAAAAAATGTTCTAGGAGAATTTCCTTGACCCAAGCTACGCCAAATGGGCGTGTCTCATGGGATTTCAGTATATAGACCCTTGTACAGATGAAATCCGCAGATTTTGCTCCTGCGTCAAGATGGATCTTTGCATGGTGAGTTTCTATCGGAATCTGTATTTGGATGTCAACTTGTTTCTTTCCTTTGCGTCAGCGCTTTTTGCAGCACCCAATTGTTGAACTCCGACAGATCCCTGGAGCCTACCACTCCTTATTCAGTGAGCTCCGTGAAAACCTGAAGAAATATTTTGAGTACATGAGGATGTCTCAAGAGAGCTTCACAGATTTGCTGGTTCGTGTACAAGAAGCCATCAGCAGGTAGGAAACCCAGCTCCGTAGAGCGATTCCTGCTGAGGAACGTCTGCTGGTGACACTAAGGTACGTAATATTTAAACATTAATGCCTGTCATAATTATTATTGTTCTGCAATGTACTTAATATTTCTCCCTTCTTTTGTTTTGCAAAAAAACTGTCCTAAATATTATTTTTGTTTTAAAAGCCATGTCCTTTTTTTTCTCTCTGTTTTGCAAAACCCTGTCATAAATATTATTGCACTGAATTTTTTTTTCTTTCTCTGGTTGGCAGAGAACGTACATGGTGCGTTACCGGAGAGAGCCTATCATCGCACCATTTCCAGTTCCGGATTGGAATTTCCCCACAATCTGGGATTGTCACAGACACATGCCGGACTTTGTAGTATTTTCTCCGTGAGGAATTTATCCCCCTACCCACCACGGAGATATGACAGGAAACTGCAGAAAAATATGTTGACGTTTGTAATTTCCCAAACTGTTTGGGAGCAGTGGATGAAAAACATATCCGGATTACCAAACTGGCAGGAACTGGATCCAAATACTTTAATTATAAAAAATGTTTTTCCATAGTGCTGTCATGACGATTGCAGCTGCGGACTGTAGGTATGTCGCCGTGGACATTGGATCTTTTGGTAATAACTCCCAGACATTTAAAAACTTGGACATGGGCCAATAGTTGTATGGAAATCATTTTGATTTTCCCCTGCCACGACCTCTTCCCAAAACTGAAGGCCCGCCAATAAAAATTGAGACAGTTGATGAGGTGGTAAAGGCATGTGTGGTTCTGCACAACTATATAAGGGCTAAATAGTGACCCAACATTGAAGTTGATGAACCTGTTAGTAATCCATTGCAAGATTACCATCATCACCCTCTGAGGACAACAGTTGAAGTTGCCCAAATGAGGGATACATTTGCGGCATACTTTGTTTATGAGAATGGACGTGTGTCATGGCAAGAAGAAATAGTTTAGTAAAGTGTTCTTGTAATGTTATGTAATGTTATGAACCTGGAATGTTTAAATTTACCTTTCATGTATTCTGTAAATAAAACACCTTTAGTCAAGCACCTGTTCCTGTGCCCTCTACATGACAATCCTTTTTTTATAGTTTAATAAGGTGATCACCAGTTCACAACTACAGTCTTTATAAAATCCACTCTCTGTGCAATGTAGATTGCATGAGACAGCGGATTTTAACCAAATTGGGTTATGTCACCCATGCTTTATACTACACTCTTCTCTATGAGGTCAGTGCTATGGTAGGTGACCGTGGATTAGCAACATCATCTCTTCAGTCAGCATTTCTATAGTCCAATAGAGTAATGCAGACTGAAGAGATGATGGAACTAATCCACCTCATATCTTTACTCACCTACACGTGTGTGAGAAATAGTGCACTCAGGATGCAGAAAACCCAGCATCCTGAGTGCCCTAGTGCTGACACGTGGAGAGGTGAGCATTAGGGTTGAGCGAAACGGGTCGACCATTTTCAGAAGTCGCCGACTTTTGGCAAAGTCGGGTTTCATGAAACCCGACCCGACCCCTGTGTGGGGTCGGCCATGAGGTCGGCGATCTTCTGAATCTGGTATCGGGATTCCGATACCGAGTTCCGATATGTTTGCGATATCGGAAATCGGTATCAGAATCCACATTTAAGTGTAAAATAAAGAATTAAAATAAAAAATATTGATATGCTCACCTCTCCGACGCAGCCTGGACATCGCCGCTGGTAACCGGCATCTTCCGTTCCTAAAAATGGCGCTTGAAAGACCTTTCGAATGTTTCACAGCTTGTGATTGGTCGCGGCGGCCCACGTGACCGCTGAGCGAGCAATCACAAGCCGGTGACGTTATTCTCAGGTCCTGTTCTGGTTCTCAGGTACATGAGAATTACGTCACGGCTTGTGATTGGTCGCTGAGCGGTCACGTGGGCCGCCGCGACCAATCACAAAGCCGTGACGTCATCGGAAGGTCCTTCACGCATTCATTCTTAAGAAGGAAGGCTGCCGGAAAGAAGCCGAGGGTGAGTATATTCCTATTAGGTATATACTCACCCTCGTACGTGCCCTGCTTCTTTCCGGCAGCCTTCCTTCTTAAGAATGAACGCATGAAGGACCTTCCGATGACGTCACGGCTTTGTGATTGGTCGCGGCGGCCCACGTGACCGCTCAGCGACCAATCACAAGCCGTGACGTAATTCTCATGTACCTGAGAACCAGAACAGGACCTGAGAATAACGTCACCGGCTTGTGATTGGTCGCTCAGCGGTCACGTGGGCCGCCGCGACCAATCACAAGCCGTGAAGCATTTGAAAGGTCTTTCAAGCGCCATTTTTAGGAACGGAAGATGCCGGTTACTACCAGGGCGCGTCAGAGTGTGAGTATATCATTTTTTTTAATTTTAATTCTTTATTTTACACGTAAATATGGATCCCAGGGCCTGAAGAAGAGTTTCCTCTCCTTCAGACCCTGGGAACCATAGTATCCCATTGCACTGCATTGGGTTTCGCGTTTCGGCCGACCCCGACTTTTTTATAGGATCTATAGTAAATATAGAAAAACTGACTGAACAGCCATCTAGTCTGAGCTGGTGCATAACCAAAAAATCTTACATAGCAAATAGATAATGGCTGCACTCAAGTTTATTGTGCTAAAGCAAGGAAATGTGCAATACATGAAATGTGAACAGCATAATGGCTTGTGAAATTTATGAAAAAACACATGAGATTTTTAGCACAAAATTTGGCCAAACGTTGTGAGCCCATTCACCAAACGTCAAGGTAATCTCAGATCGAATGGGTAACTAACCTGTCTGCCTAATGTGAACACTTACCTATGGCTAATAAAATGGTAAAGCCTGTATTTATAGAGGAGGTTAGAACCAACTGTGTTTGGATGTAATTAAAATCACAGCATGGTGAAGGGCGGGGCGTTCAAGTCAGAAAAAGCAATACATAGTAAATATAGAAAAACTGACTGAACAGCCATCTAGTCTGAACTGGTGCATAACCAAAAAGTCTTACATAGCAAATAGATAATGGCTGCACTCAAGTTTATTGTGCTAAAGCAAGGAAATGTGCAATACATGAAATGTGAACAGCATAATGGCTTGTGAAATTTATGAAAAAACACATGAGATTTTTAGCACAAAATTTGGCCAAATGTTGTGAGCCCATTCACCAAACATCAAGGTAATCTCAGATCGAATGGGTAACTAACCTGTCTGCCTAATGTGAACACTTACCTATGGCTAATAAAATGGTAAAGCCTGTATTTATAGAGGAGGTTAGAACCAACTGTGTTTGGATGTAATTAAAATCACAGCATGGTGAAGGGCGGGGCGTTCAAGTCAGAAAAAGCAATACATAGTAAATATAGAAAAACTGACTGAACAGCCATCTAGTCTGAACTGGTGCATAACCAAAAAGTCTTACATAGCAAATAGATAATGGCTGCACTCAAGTTTATTGTGCTAAAGCAAGGAAATGTGCAATACATGAAATGTGAACAGCATAATGGCTTGTGAAATTTATGAAAAAACACATGAGATTTTTAGCACAAAATTTGGCCAAATGTTGTGAGCCCATTCACCAAACGTCAAGGTAATCTCAGATCGAATGGGTAACTAACCTGTCTGCCTAATGTGAACACTTACCTATGGCTAATAAAATGGTAAAGCCTGTATTTATAGAGGAGGTTAGAACCAACTGTGTTTGGATGTAATTAAAATCACAGCATGGTGAAGGGCGGGGCGTTCAAGTCAGAAAAAGCAATACATAGTAAATATAGAAAAACTGACTGAACAGCCATCTAGTCTGAACTGGTGCATAACCAAAAAGTCTTACATAGCAAATAGATAATGGCTGCACTCAAGTTTATTGTGCTAAAGCAAGGAAATGTGCAATACATGAAATGTGAACAGCATAATGGCTTGTGAAATTTATGAAAAAACACATTTTTTAGCCATAGGTAAGTGTTCACATTAGGCAGACAGGTTAGTTACCCATTCGATCTGAGATTACCTTGACGTTTGGTGAATGGGCTCACAACATTTGGCCAAATTTTGTGCTAAAAATCTCATGTGTTTTTTCATAAATTTCACAAGCCATTATGCTGTTCACATTTCATGTATTGCACATTTCCTTGCTTTAGCACAATAAACTTGAGTGCAGCCATTATCTATTTGCTATGTAAGACTTTTTGGTTATGCACCAGTTCAGACTAGATGGCTGTTCAGTCAGTTTTTCTATATTTACTATGTATTGCTTTTTCTGACTTGAACGCCCCGCCCTTCACCATGCTGTGATTTTAATTACATCCAAACACAGTTGGTTCTAACCTCCTCTATAAATACAGGCTTTACCATTTTATTAGCCATAGGTAAGTGTTCACATTAGGCAGACAGGTTAGTTACCCATTCGATCTGAGATTACCTTGACGTTTGGTGAATGGGCTCACAACATTTGGCCAAATTTTGTGCTAAAAATCTCGTGTTTTTTCATAAATTTCACAAGCCATTATGCTGTTCACATTTCATGTATTGCACATTTCCTTGCTTTAGCACAATAAACTTGAGTGCAGCCATTATCTATTTGCTATGTTTTTTATAGGATCGGCCGATATCACTCGACCCGACTTTTGAGAAAGTCGGGTTTCGTGAAACCCGACCCGATCCTATAAAAATAAAAGTCGCTCAACCCTAGTGAGCATTGCTGACTCCTGACTAGTGTTGAGCATTCCGATACCGCAAGTATCGGGTATCGGCCGATCCTTGCGGTATCGGAATTCCGATACCGAGATCCGATATTTTTGTGGTATCGGGTATCGGAATCGGAAGTCCCCACAGTGCTAAAATCACTATAATGTAAAGTGGGCGGTGCGTGGGCGGAGACTGCGTGTCTCTGTGCGGGCGGGGTCTGTGCGGGCCTGCCAGGGATCTCATTATTCTATGCGGCCGGCGCTGTATGCCCAGGCTTGATGCGGCGTGGGAGGGCTCTGCGGCGTGCTGGGGGGGTCTATGCGGCGTGCTGGGGGGGTCTATGTGGCGTGAGGGGCTCTCTGCGGCGTTCTGGGGCGTCTATGCGGCGTGCTGGGGGATCTATGCGGCGTGAGGGGCTCTCTGCGGCGTTCTGGGGCGTCTATGCGGCGTGCTGGGGGGTCTATGCGGCGTGCTGGGGGGTCTATGCGGCGTGCTGGAGGGTCTATGCGGCGTGCTGGGGGGTCTCAGCGGCGTGCGGGGGTCTATGCGGCGTGCGGGGGTCTCTGCGGCGTGCTGGGGGGTCTCTGCGGCGTGGGGGGGGTCTCTGCGGCGTGGGGGGGGGTCTCTGCGGCGTGGGGGGGGTCTCTGCGGCGTGGGGGGGGTCTCTGCGGCGTGCGGGGGTCTCAGTGCGGGCATCGTCCGATGGGACTACAAGTCCCATCGGGCTATGCCTGCTACACTGACAGTGATTGACACATTAGCCAATGATGGGACAGTAGTAGTCCCATCATCCGGCTAATGTGTTGAATGAAAAAAAAAAAATACTCCATACTTACATTCTACATACATACATACATATAGACATACAGTACATTCATACATTACATACATGACATACATTACATTAAACATAGATTACATACTCACCATTACTTGTCATTTTGATCCCCGAAGCCAGTGTCATCTATAAAAAATGTGAAAAAAACAAACAACCAATATACTCCCTGTCCGCAGAAATCCACGAGTGTCCCACGACGATCTCCCGTGGAGAGCAGCAGCATCAAATAATGCGACCGCTCTCTAGGGGCTCAGAAACACAATGACGGGAGGAAGGTATCCTTCCGCCACTGTATTCCTCCGCCGCTGTAAAAAAAAAGTCCCTAGTCTCACTTTATGGCATTGCTGTATGAGACATTTTCCCATGCAGCAATTGCCATAAAGTGACACTTTGAACTCAGGTAACCTCAGTGATGCACTGCAGGAGCCATTGTCTCCTGTCAGTGTGTCACTGAGGGTCCTATAGAGCAGTGACGTCACCCGATGTCACTGTTCTATAGGGGAGATCGTCGTGGGACACTCGTTATTAATTGGACTACGGCGGACAGGTAGTATGCGGTTTATTATTTTACGTTTTTTGCAGGCGCTGAAGTATGGTAAGTATGGTGAAATGAAGAATATTAAAATACTTTTTCCTAATGTGTGTGTGTTTTATTAACCCTTTTCTTACTATTGGATTAATAACGGATAGGCGTCTTATTGACGCCTCTCCGTTATTAACCCGGCTTAATGTCACCTTACGATAGCAAGGTGACATTAACCCCTTATTACCCCATATCCCACCGCTACACGGGAGTGGGAAGAGAGGGGCTAAGTGCCGGAATTGGCGCATCTTACGGATGCGCCATTTTCGGGGCGGCTGCGGACTGGTATTTGTAGCCGGGGGGGGGCCAATATCCATGGCCCCTCTCTAGGCTATGAATATCAGCCCGCAGCTGTCTGCGTAGCCTTTCTGGCTATAAAATATAGGGGGACCCCACGTCATTTTTTGGGGGGGTCCCCCTATTTTAATAGCCAGTAAAGGCTACGCAGACAGCTGCGAGCTGATATTCATAGCAGGCTACAAATATTGGCCCCCGGCCGTCGGCTTTCCCCCTCTGGCGCAGAAAATTGCGCGGGAGCCCACGAAGTTTTTTTCCATTTTTTTTTTTTTTAAATTCAACGCTCATAAAGGCCTCTTTCACCCTTGCGTCAGTACGGGTCCGTCGCTATGCGTCGAGCCGACGTACCGACGCACGTTGTGAAATTTGTACACGACGTGGGCAGCGGATGCAGTTTTTCAACGCATCCACTGCCCATTCTGAAGTGCGGGGAGGAGGGGGCAGAGTTTCTGCTGCGCATGCGCAGTAGAAAATGGCAGACGCGACGGACAAAAAAGTTCACTTGAACGTTTTTTCGTGCCGACGGTCCGCCAAAACTCGACGGATCCGTTGCAGAACGGACGCGACGTGTGGCCATTCGTCGCGATCCGTCGCTAATACAAGTCTATGGGGAAAAAATGCATCCTGCGAGCACATTTGCAGGATCCGTTTTTTTCCGCCAGATCCGTTTTTTCAGTCGGATCCGTTGTTTTCCGCCAGATCGTTTTTTTTCCACCGGATCCGTTTTTTTCCGCTAGATCCGTTTTTTTTCCGCCGGATCCGTTTTTTCCTGCCGGATCCATTTTTTTCCACCAGATCCGTTTTTTCTCATAGAGTTGTAATAGAGCCGGATTGCGCCTGATGGCCACACATTTCATCCGTTTTTTGCAGGATTCGTAAAAAAAAACTTTCCGCCGGACGGAAAACTCATAGGAACGTTTTTTGTCCGTTATGTTTCATGCATGTTTCCATTCAAATCATGCACATTTTCCGTTTATTTATTTTCCAAAAACCTCATCAAAACCTGCATCAAAACTAAACTGCATGAAAAACCGCACCAAAAACCTGCATCAAAAACAGCATCAAAAACCGCACCAAAAACCTGCAGCAAAAAAAGCACCAAAAACTGCATCAAAAACTGAACCAAAAACTACATCAAAAACCGCACCAAAAACATGCAGCAAAAAAGCACCAAAAACTGCATCAAAAACCGCATCAAAATCTGCACCAAAAACCGCACCAAAAACCTGCAGCAAAAAGCACCAAAAACTGCATCAAAAACCGCATCAAAAACTGCACCAAAAACTGCATCAAAAACCGCACCAAAAACCTGCATCAAAAAAAGCACCAAAAACTGCATCAAAAACTGAACCAAAAACTACATCAAAAACCGCACCAAAAACATGCGGTTTTTGATGCAGTTTTTGGTGCTTTTTTGCTGCAATGTTTTTGGTGCGGTTTTTGATGTAGTTTTTGGTTCAGTTTTTGATGCAGTTTTTGGTGCTTTTTTTGCTGCAGGTTTTTGGTGCGGTTTTTGATGCAGTTTTCGGTGCAGTTTTTGATGCGTTTTTTGATGCAGTTTTTGGTGCTTTTTGCTGCGGTTTTTGCTGCAGTTTTTGGTGCAGTTTTTGATGCGGTTTTTGATGCAGTTTTTGGTGCTTTTTTGCTGCACCAAAAACCTGCAGCAAAAAACACCAAAAACGGCATCAAATACTGCACCAAAAACTGCATCAAAAACCTGCAGCAAAAAAGCACCAAAAACTGCATCAAAAACGGCATCATAAACCTGCAGCAAAAAAGCACCAAAAACTGCATCAAAAACCGCATCAAAAAGCTACATCAAAAACAGCACCAAAAACTGCATCAAAAACCGCATCAAAAACTGCACCAAAAACCTGCAGCAAAAAAGCACCAAAAACTGCATCAAAAACGGCATCAAAAACCTGCAGCAAAAAAAGCACCAAAAACTGCATCAAAAACCTCAACAAAAAGCTACATAAAAAACAGCACCAAAAACTGCATCAAAAACCGCACCAAAAACCTGCAGCAAAAAAGCACCAAAAACTGCATAAAAAACTGAACCAAAAACTACATCAAAAACCGCACCAAAAACATGCAGCAAAAAAGCACCAAAAACTGCATCAAAAAACGCATCAAAAACTGCACCAAAAACTGCATCAAAAAACGCATCAAAAACTGCACCAAAAACTGCATCAAAAACCGCACCAAAAACCTGCAGCAAAAAAGCACCAAAAACTGCATCAAAAACTGAACCAAAAACTACATCAAAAACCGCACCAAAAACATGCAGCAAAAAAGCACCAAAAACTGCATCAAAAAACGCATCAAAAACTGCACCAAAAACTGCATCAAAAACCGCACCAAAAACCTGCAGCAAAAAGCACCAAAAACTGCATCAAAAACCGCATCAAAAATTGCACCAAATACTGCATCAAAAACCGCACCAAAAACCTGCAGCAAAAAAGCACCAAAAACTGCATCAAAAACAGCACCAAAAACCTGCAGCAAAAAAAGCAGCAAAAACTGCATCAAAAACCGCATCAAAAAGCTACATCAAAAACAGCACCAAAACCTGCATCAAAAACTGCACCAAAAACTGCATCAAAACCTGCATAAAAAACTGGTGCAGTTTTGATGCGGTTTTTGATGCAGTTTTTGCTGCAGGTTTTTGGTGCGGTTTTTGATGCAGTTTTTGGTGCAGTATTTGATGCAGTTTTTGGTGCTTTTTTTGCTCCAGCTTTTTGATGCGGTTTTTGATGCAGTTTTTGGTGCAGTTTTTGATGCGGTTTTTGATGCAGTTTTTGGTGCTTTTTTGCTGCAGGTTTTTGGTGCGGTTTTTGATGCAGTTTTTGGTGCTGTTTTTGATGTAGCTTTTTGATGCGGTTTTTGATGCAGTTTTTGGTGCTTTTTTTGCTGCAGTTTTTTGGTGCTGTTTTTGATGCAGTTTTTGGTGCAGTTTTTGGTGCTGTTTTTGATGTAGCTTTTTGATGCGGTTTTTGATGCAGTTTTTGGTGCTTTTTTTGCTGCAGTTTTTTGCTGCAGTTTTTTGGTGCGGTTTTTGATGCAGTTTTTGATGCAGTTTTTGGTGCTTTTTTGCTGCAGGTTTTTGGTGCGGTTTTTGATGCAGTTTTTGGTGCGGTTTTTGATGCAGTTTTTGGTGCGGTTTTTGATGCAGGTTTTTGGTGCGGTTTTTGATGCTGTTTTTGATGCAGGTTTTTGGTGCGGTTTTTCATGCAGTTTTGATGCAGGTTTTGATGAGGTTTTTGGAAAATAAATAAACGGAAAATGTGCATGATTTGAATGGAAACATGCATGAAAAATAACAGACAAAAAACGTTCCTATGAGTTTTCCGTCCGGCGGAAACAGTTTTTTTTAACGAATCCTGCAAAAAACGGATGAAATGTGTGGCCATCAGGCGCAATCTGGCGCTATTACTACTCTATGAGAAAAAACGGATCTAGCGGAAAAAAATGGATCCTTCAGGAAAAAACGGATCTGGCGGAAAAAAAACGGATCTGGTGGAAAAAAACGGATCCGGTGGAAAAAAACAGATCTGGCAGAAAAAAACGGATCCAATGTAAAAAAAACGGATCTGGCGGAAAAAAACGGATCCGGTGGAAAAAAACCGATCTGGCGGAAAACAACGGATCCGACTGAAAAAACGGATCTGGCGGAAGAAAAAACGGATCCTGCAAATGTGCTCGCAGGATGCATTTTTTTTCCCCATAGACTTGTATTAGCGACGGATCGCGACGAATGGCCACACGTCGCGTCCGTTCTGCAACGGATCCGTCGAGTTTTGGCGGACCGTCGGCACGAAAAAACGTTCAAGTGAACTTTTTTGTCCGTCGCGTCTGCCATTTTCTACTGCGCATGCGCAGCAGAAACTCTGCCCCCTCCTCTCCGCACTTCAGAATGGGCAGTGGATGCGTTGAAAAACTGCATCCGCTGCCCACGTCGTGTACAAATTTCACAACGTGCGTCGGTACGTCGGCTCGACGCATAGCGACGGACCCGTACTGACGCAAGGGTGAAAGAGGCCTTTATGAGCGTTGAATTTAAAAAAAAAAAAAATGGAAAAAAACGGCGTGGGCTCCCGCGCAATTTTCTGCGCCAGAGGGGGAAAGCCGACGGCCGGGGGCCAATATTTGTAGCCTGCTATGAATATCAGCTCGCAGCTGTCTGCGTAACCTTTACTGGCTATTAAAATAGGGGGACCCCCCCAAAAAATGACGTGGGGTCCCCCTATATTTTATAGCCAGAAAGGCTACGCAGACAGCTGCGGGCTGATATTCATAGCCTAGAGAGGGGCCATGGATATTGGCCCCCCCCCCGGCTACAAATACCAGTCCGCAGCCGCCCCGAAAATGGCGCATCCGTAAGATGCGCCAATTCCGGCACTTAGCCCCTCTCTTCCCACTCCCATGTAGCGGTGGGATATGGGGTAATAAGGGGTTAATGTCACCTTGCTATCGTAAGGTGACATTAAGCCGGGTTAATAACGGAGAGGCGTCAATAAGACGCCTATCCGTTATTAATCCAATAGTAAGAAAAGGGTTAATAAAACACGCACACATTAGGAAAAAGTATTTTAATATTCTTCATTTCACCATACTTACCATACTTCAGCGCCTGCAAAAAACGTAAAATAATAAACCGCATACTACCTGTCCGCCGTAGTCCATTTAATAACGAGTGTCCCACGATGATCTCCCCTATAGAACAGTGACATCGGGTGACGTCACTGCTCTATAGGACCCTCAGTGACACACTGACAGGAGACAATGGCTCCTGCAGTGCATCACTGAGGTTACCTGAGTTCAAAGTGTCACTTTATGGCAATTGCTGCATGGGAAAATGTCTCATACAGCAATGCCATAAAGTGAGACTAGGGACTTTTTTTTTTACAGCGGCGGAGGAATACAGTGGCGGAAGGATACCTTCCTCCCGTCATTGTGTTTCTGAGCCCCTAGAGAGCGGTCGCATTATTTGATGCTGCTGCTCTCCACGGGAGATCGTCGTGGGACACTCGTGGATTTCTGCGGACAGGGAGTATATTGGTTGTTTGTTTTTTTCACATTTTTTATAGATGACACTGGCTTCGGGGATCAAAATGACAAGTAATGGTGAGTATGTAATCTATGTTTAATGTAATGTATGTCATGTATGTAATGTATGAATGTACTGTATGTCTATATGTATGTATGTATGTATGTAGAATGTATGTATGGAGTATTTTTTTTTTTTTTCATTCAACACATTAGCCGGATGATGGGACTACTACTGTCCCATCATTGGCTAATGTGTCAATCACTGTCAGTGTAGCAGGCATAGCCTGATGGGACTTGTAGTCCCATCGGACGATGCCCGCACTGAGACCCCCGCACGCCGCAGAGACCCCCCACACGCCGCAGAGACCCCCCCCCACGCCGCAGAGACCCCCCAGCATGCCGCTGAGACCCCCGCACGCCGCATAGACCACCCAGCACGCCGCTGAGACCCCCGCACGCCGCAGAGACCCCCCAGCACGCCGCTGAGACCCCCGCACGCCGCAGAGACCCCCCAGCACGCCGCAGAGACCCCCCAGCACGCCGCAGAGACCCCCGCACGCCGCTGAGACCCCCGCACGCCGCATAGACCCCCCAGCACGCCGCATAGACGCCCCAGAACGCCGCAGAGAGCCCCTCACGCCGCATAGATCCCCCAGCACGCCGCATAGACGCCCCAGAACGCCGCAGAGAGCCCCTCACGCCGCATAGACCCCCCAGCACGCCGCTTAGACCCCCTCACGCCGCATAGACCCCCCCAGCACGCCGCAGAGCCCTCCCACGCCGCATCAAGCCTGGGCATACAGCGCCGGCCGCATAGAATAATGAGATCCCTGGCAGGCCCGCACAGACCCCGCCCGCACAGAGACACGCAGTCTCCGCCCACGCACCGCCCACACTCTCCCCCCCCTCCAGAACCCCATATAGAAGGACAGAAAGGGCTGATTTACCGTCCGATACTTGTGTCCCATTCACTTGTATTGGTATCGGGTATCGGTATCGGATTAGATCCGATACTTTGCCGGTATCGGCCGATACTTTCCGATACCGATACTTTCAAGTATCGGACGGTATCGCTCAACCCTACTCCTGACCCTTTGTGCTGTATTAATTTTTTTTTGGAGGATTTTCTGTCCTCTTGTGTTTTTGCCACCTCTTAGCTCCATGACAGACAATTGAAGCAAAACTGCAGTGTAAAGCAAATATGAAGAGGTACAGCAGATTGTGTGTCATGGAACTATGAGGTGGCAAAAACACTGTGTGTAGACGGCGACATGTGTGTTGCTGGCGACAAAAGAGACAGAACAATCAGTGATTGGGGAAAAACAGCACAAATTTATTTAACCACACAAACAAAAAATAATAATTTTTACAAGACAAAGTGGGGGAAATGTTATGGACCTGGGGGGTGTGGAGCTGGGAGGATTGGCTAGGTGTAGACAATGAAGGGTTCCAGGGGAAGGGCTTACTAAGCTTGTGGGGTCTGGGAGGTCAAGGATGGAAGTAGACATATTAGGAGTGAAAGCAGGGGATAGGAGAGACACATTGGAAGGGAGAGACAAACTGGACAACACAGACACATTGAGAGGTGAGGGTGGAGGTAGTACGACAGTTCTTGTTGCCTGTTTTTTCTTTTTCAGTTTGCCATGAGTATGGTCATGGCTTCTTCATCTCCTTGGGAGGGTGTAAGTGGTGGGACCCGGAACTGGCATGGTGGTGGATCAGGACAGCCATGCAGTTTGCTGAACCTCTATGGTGGTGGATCGAGATGGCCGTGCAGTTTGCTGAACCTCCATGGTGGTGGATCGGGATGGCCGTGCAGTTTGCTGAAGCTCCATGGTGGTGGATCGGGATGGCCGTGCAGTTTGCTGAACCTCCATGGTGGTGGATCGCGATGGCCGTGCATTTTGCTGAACCTCCTTGATGGTGGCAGTGGACGGACGTGCAGTTTGCTTATCCGCCATGGTGGTGGCGGTGAATGGACCTGCAGCTTGCTGTCCTGCCATGGTGGTGGCGGTGAATGGCTGTGCAGGTGCAGAACTTGGCATGGTCGTGGAGTGTCTTTCAGCAGCTCCGGGCATGGTGGTGGCAGTGTAGTGGTATGCGGCAGGACGGGCATGGTGGTGGCTGTACAGTGGTATGCAGCAGAACTCTGTATTGAGGTAAAGTGTGTAATTGGTGGCACAGGTGGAAATACCACCTGTGGCTGGTGTAAGTACCGAGTTTGCCGCATAGCCTGAACATAAGCAGCATTGCTGTTGGGCAGCACGGTGGCGTTGGGCAGCACAGTGGCCCAGTGTTTAGCACTGTAGCCTTGCAGCGCTGGAGTCCTGGGTTCAAACCCCACCAAGGACAACATCTGCAAAGAGTTTGTATGTTCTCTCCGTGTTTGCATGGGTTTCCTCTGGGTACTCCAGTTTTCTCCCACATTCCAAAGACATACTGATAGGGAATTTAGATTGAGAGCCCTATCGGGGACAGCGATGATAATGTGTGCAAAACTGTAAAGCGCTGCGGAATATGTTAGCGCTATATAAAAATAAAAGATTATTATTATTATTGCAGGCCTGCATCACGTTGAGCTGGAGTTCAGGCGAAAGGTGTTCCGACATGCCCTGCTGTATATTTAAAAAAAAAATGGTGTGCCCATCTCTGGAGGTCGGCTTCCAGACGGTCAAGGCGTTGGTTGACATTCTGGAAAAGTGTGTTAATATGGGTCAGACCACTTTACAGTCTATCTCCCAGTGCCTTCAGGCCATTCTGCAAGACTGAGCTCAAGTGAATAAACTCAGGCATGAGTGACCTGTCCGAGGTCTTCTGCCGCTAGTGGGAAGACCCCCCCAAAAAAGAGGCAGAGGACAGGGACAGGGGAACACCTGGAGGACCAGCTGCTGTTCTCCAGCCTGTGATGCCAGCCCACTTGCTGCCTCACTGGTGAATGGTTGGGACTGGTCCGTGGCTGTTTGATGAGGGACTGCTCCAGAGGATGATCCAACTTCAAGGGTGCTGCTCCAGGTTCTGTGAAAAGAAAAGTAAAACATTACTACCAAAAAATAACAATTGTAAAAATGCCAACTCCTGTGGAATACAAAAATTCAGATAAGGGAATACAACACAACAGAATAAAACACAAAAATACTTACGTTCTCTGAGCAAGGACAGGCCTCAGGAAAGCCAGCAACCGGTGGTACTTATATTTCCCGATCCTTGCTGCAGCACCACTGTGAACTTGGATCTCCTGTCTCAGGTCCTTGTTGAAGCGATCCTTCATCGAACGCCAACGGGTTCTTGACTTTGGTCACTGTGAAGGGAGAAAAACAAATTTGTTAAACAATGCACTTGAGTCCAGGATCACACAACTGTGTGTGATGCGAGAAACTCACAGGAGTTTATCGCATCACACAGTTGTGTGATACTGGTCTTCAGGTTCACTGCCGCATCAGACTGCATTGCAGTACTCACAAAATTCCTTTCTGATTCGTGGCACGGTGTTGTTCGAGTCATCCATCAGTACTTGGGCCTCCTCATTCCACAGCCGCCGAATCACCACAGTGTCTGAGTGCTGCTGCTCCAATGTGTCCCAAAACGCAACTCGCTCCTGCACCAATGTGATGAGGAGGTCGTTATCAATGGCTTCTTCTTCCCATTGTGGAACCTAGAAATAAAAGAAAGACATTAATGTTGTAAAGAAAAAACACTTAAAACTAAAACAGTCAAAAAGAACAAAAAACAGTCAAGACTGCCAAAAACAGTCAAGAATAAATTGAAACAGCCAAGAATACTTACATGCCGTCTTGCCACCGGAACTTGGGCCTGAGTCTGCTGCTCCTGCTCATCTGCACTGGAATGGTTATGTAAAGAAAAATAAATATTTTGCCACATGTGTAATAGTGAGAGTGAATACTTACCAATCAGTAGCAAATGTACTCACTTCTTCAGTCTCCTGTCCACTCTGTGAGGTCTGCTCTGCACTGGAGGAAATGATGAGGAATGCTGCAAGAGAGACAGAAATGAATACAGACTGCAGGGAGAAAAACAGACAGGCAGACATATAGCTTGTATGATCACATTTTGATAGTCAGAGTCTTCTAAAAAAGTCTTCCAATGCTTCCAAAAAAGATGCTGCAATGCTTGTAGATTCTTGAGTACTGGACTTCCACTGCCCACACCTTCTTTATAAGATTTGTTTGGGGGGTGGCTTAAAACCAGTTCCTAGACATATTTACTCATAAAACGCATGCATATGCCAATGCAATCATACGCATGTCCTTGAATTCCTATGTGTTCACATAGACTGTCATGCGTTGTTTTGACGCACTCCTTCCGCAAGTATCCGAATGCATATGGCGGCGGAAATTTGCCGCCTCAAAAATTGCAACACGGTGTGTTAGCCATGCCCCGCCGCACACCAGGAAAAGACGCATGGGTAAGCAAACGCAGGCAAATGCATGAACCTGAATCCACAGTGTAAAAGATAGGAAATCAAGACGCATGCGGATGTATGCGTCAGAAATGCTGCGGACACAACCGCAAATGTGAAACCTGCCTTTAAGAAACGAGCACTGGACTAAGATGTACCTCTCAATGATTTAGGCCCATCTGTCAACTGTTGTGTGTCACCACTACAAAAGTGTGAAAACTATACATCGTATACATTTCTGTTGTCATTTGGGCCAACCTTTTAGCATAAATTATGATAAATTGGTAGGGTGCACTTGGACACACCCCATCCTGCCTGCAGTCCACTAACTTTTAAAAAAAATTGGCAAAACTGTGTAATGCTGGTGAAAAAATGCCAGGCCATAATATAATATTTTTGTAAAACTATGAGTTGTGCAAACATTTTGAAACATTTCAAGTAGTATTATATTCTTTATTCTATCAATATCTGATTATTGAAACCTAAGTCTGCGAGATATAGTTGAACCGATCTAATAAAATTTGAACTTGACAAATTGTGCAGATTTTCCTGCGAAAAGTTTGATTTGAAGTAAAGTTATTCTTTGCTAATTGAATGTCCATTTTTATGCTTTGGGGTCTTCCTAGACTCCAGACCAAAAAAAAAGTAAGATTTGAAATATATACAGTATACATATATATACTAGATGGAGGCCTGATGCTATCGCATTGGGAGGGCGGTAATGTCACTATGAGGGCAGGCATGCGGCGCTGTTGTTGCCTAATGGCATCCTGTGATAATCTAATGACTTTTGCATCAGGGGACTCATGTGCTTGAAGCCTAAGCTTATATGCATTGTTTTTGCCCCAGCGATGCTGTTGCTCTTCAAGAGTCTCATTTGCCCTTTGCTGTCTTTGATGTTGTGCCTTTGCTGCTTTCCTTTCATTGTAATTGGTGTACTTTTTATGAGGAGCTTTGTTGGCATTGATATTTGCTTTTTAAAGGACTTTTCCCATGAAAAAAAGTTCATTTTAAAAATTGTCTGTGTCTGACCATGTACAGCACATAGCACAGCTCCTGGGCAGGGGAGGAAGCAAAGGTGAGGTAAAATATTTTTTAAAAACAGTCAGTGAAATATTTTACCTCACAAAATGAATCCACTGTGATCCCCTGCTGTAATGTCAGTATTGTCTATTGCTTCCTCCCCTGCCCATGAGATGTGGTATGCTCCGTACACGGTCAGACACAGTCAATATTTAAAATGAACTTTCATTCGTGGGAATACCCCTTTAACGTCACCGGCTTCCTCTGCCTATAGACACATCGCACATCTGCCGCCGGGATCCGCTGAATGATTCACTGCACCTGTGCGTAATTCGTGCAGGCACAGTAAATCAGACCCCCGCCACCTATGTGCAAACTGCAACGGTCACATTAAAACTGCACATGCACTCCTCCTGTACAAAGATGGCAGCAGTCAGTAAATCATTCGGCTGATCCCGGCGGTGGCGTGTTTGTGACTGTGTTCTGCTGGTGGTACCACACAAAAGGCTGTGTGAGTGTGTGGTGCATACGGCATATAGAGGGTGTGGGTGTGTGTGTGGAGCGACGGTGTTCCGCTGGTGGTACCGCACAATAGGTTGGTACCAGCAGCAGTTTCCACATTGAGAAACCCATCACTTGGGTGTCCCAATATAGCGGTCGGTGGACTTCCTCCGCTTGGAATTCTGGGATACGGTGACATCTGGACAGAACAGGAAATGAAAACATTACAAGGCAAATATATATATATACATATATATATATATATATATATATATATATATATATATATATATATATATATATATTCTTAACTTTTTCCCGCTATCTACAGCCTAGCAAAGTGACGGTCAGCTGGCTAGTCTTTTACTGAATCCATCCAAAATGATTTTACAAAAATCTGTCTCAATAATGCTAATTCCTCATAAACTATATTTGAATCGAATTTAATTCCACTCAAATTTATTTGCACACTTGTACTGTCTGACATGTTTTTTATTACTATAATTGATAAATCGGGCCCATAGGTATAGTCAACATTTACTGTATTATTCTTCCTATATTTCAGCCTTACTATTTGCTAGAGGAGCCATTGCTGGAGAAAAAACATTTGTTACAAGTGGGAAAGAGCTAGATTATGAGGAGTCAAAAGCACTATGTCTGAAAGCTGGAGGCCTGGTAGCTACTCCAAAAAATGCTGAAGAGAATAAAGCTGTTTCAGAAATTGTACAATATTACAACCTATCTGCGTATCTGGGAATTACTGACATTCAAACAGAAGGCACTTTTCGGTACTCAGATGGAAAATCAATTACTTATACCAATTGGAAAGCTGGAGAACCCAATCAACGTGGAGAAGAAGACTGTGCTGAAATGTGGGTAAATGGAGAATGGAATGACGGCAAATGTAATCAAAAGAGACTAAATATATGTGAATTTTAATAGCAACATGAATGTTGGAATAATAGATCATGAGAAATGATTACTATTGCTTAATGTGGTAAACTTTTTAGGTGCCTAATAAATCAAATGTAACTACAAATGAAAACTCGACACCTTGACAATATGTGTGAAAGTCATATAATCCATCCAAGTAACAGAATGCATTTTAAGAGTGGGAAATATCATATGTCTCCATCACACACAGTGTACATGATCAGAAACAGGGTAAAGGCTGCAATACGGTGGACAATGGAGAAACAACTAAACTCTGCTGTACTCTGGCAATTAATTTGCCAATATAGTAAAGCACAGGACTCAAGTAGGAACTCTCACTGCTTTGAACAAATGTTACTTGCTGCCCCTTGGAGCCCACAGCTCCTGAACTTGAACTTGACCCTGCACTTTACTAACCATTCACTAGCAAGAAGTGCCTCCCTTTAATTAACACTGGTTATTATTATTATTATTATTATTATACATTTTTATAGCGCCATTTATTCCATGGCGCTTTACATGTGAACGCGGCAAATTTAGACAAGTACAGTAAACATGAGTAAAACAAGGCACACACAAGTACAGGAAGAGAGAAGACCCTGCTCACGAGGGCTCACAGTCTACAGGGGATGGGTGAGGATACAGTAGGAGAGGGTAGAGCTGGTCATGTGGCGGTTCAGTAGACTGAGGATCACTGCAGGTTGTAGGCTTGTCGGAAGAGGTGGGTCTTCAGGTTCCTTTGGAAGGTTTCCATGGTAGGTGAGAGCCTGATGTGTTGGGGTAGAAAGTTCCAGAATATAGGGGAAGCACGGGAGAAGTCTTGGATGCGGTTGTGGGAGGAAGAGATGAGAGAGTAGAGAAGGAGATCATGAGAGGATCGAAGGTTGCGTGTAGGTAGGTATTGGGAGACCATGTCACAGATGTATGGAGGAGACAGGTTGTGAATGGCTTTGTATAGAGTGTAGGGGTCATACTCGCTCAGGTCCAGCGGGTGGCAATCAGGAGGCACGTTTCTTTAAAAGTTCACTGGGTTTATTCAACAACTTCAAAAACAGAAAACAAATAGACTTTAGCTCAGGAAAAAGAAAATACCAATGTCCAGTTCTTCAGGCTCAGTCCTGGAGCCTCAACACACATTGGAGGCTTTCATCTCCCCACATACAGGTCCTGTATTAAGCATTAGGCTAAATTATATAGTTCTAACCACACCCAGGAACCCATCACATGATTAGTCACGTGGTAGTGACATCACCGCAGGTCCTCAAACACATATAGAGATATATAAACAAGGAGAAACAAGAGCAATCGGGTACAATTCATAAATATATTTTTTATTAGAAGTCCAAAAATAGACCAAATAACCACATATCACCACAAGAAATCATCAAAATGAGAAATATACAGGGGAAAGACAGCAAAGAAAAATAATAAAGGGGCCACAAATTGCACCTGCCTGACTATGGAAACATATTAATCATTTAAGGTGCTTGTGCAGTAATATGTCACCATAATAATAGGATAAGGTCTCCATTCTCATAAGAGATTCACACTCGATGGATCTCAGACAGATTTTTACAGAACCCACTACATATCCCAGGTACTTGGCTTCTTCTTTACCCAAGGCACACTTCTTTGGGTTTATTGTAAACCCCTCTTCCCTTAGAGCATCAAGCACTACTTGGACCTTTTCCAGATGACTCGGTTCCCACTAGTTCTATCATTAACTATGTCCTATCCTGTAGACTGAGCCACTTACTATATAAACAGTACTTATTTTATCCCTAGTCTAATCCTATGTTTATCCTGCACTATGCACTGCTCCGATTATATATTAACACTTTGCATACTTATATGCTGCACTATAACAAATTGTATCAGTGGCACATCAATATTCACATTGCATGTAAAACTGCATGGCACTGTACACACAGCTAGATTGTTGTCTTCAGGGATAGGAACGCAGCAGATTAGTCCATCATTATTACAGGGATATAATGCTGGAATGTGGGAAGTCGTACTGTATTTGATTGTGTTGCAAATTCTGCACATCATTTGTGACTTGGTTAGATGAAACAGACCATAAAATTAAAATGCTACTCTAATTTGAAGAGACGTCACCTGTGAGTCATTGGATGTATTTGTACTATAATCATGTATGTGGTGTGCAACACGGGGATCTAATACTACATGGCGACTGTATAGTGATAATATCAGGCTTGCTCTTTTTATAGTGATTTTTATTTAGATAACAGCATTGTCATCTGTCGAGATGCCCACTGTACCAACTGGAATTAGGGTGCTCCAGTCAGATGTGTCTCAGCCTTCCTTTGTTGGATCACTAGCTACACCTCTGAAGAAAGACAACTCAGGTAACGTGAAAGCTGCTAAGTGACTGTACAACATTAATATGACAGTCAAGTTTCAGATAGAGCAATTTTTTTAATTGAAACAATGGATACTCATTGGATGGATAATCAAGCCACATGAATATCCCTAACTGGCTACAAATTATTTTATCAAGAATATTTGTATTTTTGGTTTCCACTGTCAGAATCACACATTTGTATATTTTTTGTACCTTCAGCTAACTAGCCTGAAGTAGTCAGCAGAAGAAACACATTCCATTGTTTTGCAATTGTTTTGCAATTGTTTAGCTGACTTTAGTTATGTGCTATGTAAATCCACATCCCTGGCAGAGTTAGGCTATGTGCACACGATGTGATTTTCATGTGTTTTTGCGGGTTTTTTTACATGCGGAAATTTTCCAAAAATGCAATGGAAAACTAAAGCTCAGCTGCGAGGGATTTCTTTTGATAAGGTTGGTAACCCCATTTTTGTATATATACATCAGCTAACCGCGGTCACAGACACCTGCTCCTGACGAAGCCACTTTGGTGGCGACACGCGTTGGGCTACATGCCCCCTGGAAACTTTGGGTGATGGTCACTATGGTCATGTTCGTTTAGCAAGGCTTTCCCCTTGCAACTGGTAGTGTGGGCCTTATTTGTACTATATGAGATTATATGGCACTTGCCTGGGCTACATGTTTTTCATGGGCGCCTTCAAATAGGCATTCATAGGCTCACCTATTTGATGTATTTTACATTTAATACTGTAACCTGACCATGATGTATGATTGTTTTAGGTGCATTCCTTTGTGCTAAAGGAGCTAGATATAGTGTGGCTAAATATAAGTTTTGGTCACTTGCAGTGGGTGGTCCACGTATGTAATCACCTTTGGAGTACAATTCATCTCCCCCTTATGGGTGGTTTATTTGTCTATTGTTACATCTTTGAAGCATATTACTCTCTCCCCCTTGGTGATTTTATATACAGAGTGTTTTATTTATAGACATCTTTTTCTGCTGTATATTGTTCAAAATGCTCATCAGCAGCTATTGTCTAGATATGCATTATTTGTAAACATCTATTTTTTGCCACTCATGCTGCGAGTTGTGCCATGTTTGTACATTCACATGTGACTATTCCATGGTGGTGTCCTCTTAGCCATGTTATTGATTTATCCATCTAGGACAAATATATTACTGTTATCACTACATGCACCATTATAGATTGTCTGTGTATTTGTTCATTTGCTCATCTATCTTGATCCATCACACATGTCCAGGGGGGGAGGTTCCTCATGTGGAACCCATGGTTCATTTGGGTCTTGGTTTTAATTGTTTTTAATAGAGTGTTGTTTTTGTTTTCCTAGTTGATTAATAAAATTTATATTATTATATTTAAGTGGTGGTCCCCTTCATATAGCTTGACGCTTTTCCCTTTGCATGTGTGGAAAACTAAAGCAAGGTAATGCAATGACAATCCTGAAGTGTTGTGCACATGATCCGTAAATTTTCATCCGTAGTTGTGCCTGTGTCTGTGTGTGGGCAGAGAATATGTGCGTGTGTGTGTGTGTCTGTGTGTATGTGTGTACCCATGTGACGTGTGTACCCAGGCATAGTCTGAAGGGACTACTACTCCCATCCAGCTACGTATTTTGTCACATATAACACAGACAACATGAGCCGATGATGGGAGAATAGTCTCATTATCCAGCGCCTGTGTTCAATTGTAAAAAAAAAATCAAAGCATTTACATATTCACATACAAAATATATACTGTTGTGAATTCCGCTCTTGGGCTCCCTCCGGTGGTTGTAAGTAGCACTTTTGTGAATTCTGCTCTTGGGCTCCCTCCTGTGGTCTTGAGTGGTATAGCTGCTTCTTGGATTTAGCATCAGCAGCTGCTTCCACTGATCGTCTTTCTGGCTCGGCTATTTTAGTCTGGCCTTATCCCTCAATCAATGCCAGTTGTCAATTGTTCCTGCTTGGAGCCACTGCTCTTTTGGATTTCCCTGACACTCTGTCCAGTTCAGCAAAGATAAGTCCTTGCTTGTCCTTTTGCAGTCCACTTGTTGTGGACTTTATTGTTCTGCACATTCTATGTTTTGCTCATTTGTCCAGCTTATCAGTATGGATCTATTCAGCTAAGCTGGAAGCTCTGGGCTGCAGATTTTGCCCTCCACACCTTTAGTCAGGTGTGGAGATTTTTGCATATCTCTGCGGTGGACTTTTTCTAGTTTTTATTACTGACCGCACAGTGTTCTTTCCTGTACTATCTATCTAGCTAGAAGTGGCCTCCTTTGCTAAATCTTGTTTCATACTACGCATGTCATTTCCTTCTCCTCTCACAGTCATTATTTGTGGGGGGCTGTCCTATCCTTTGGGGATTTTCTCTGAGGCAAGATAGCTTTCCTCTTTCTACCTTTAGGGGTAGCTAGTTCTCCGGCTGTGACAAGGTGTCCAGGGAGTGACAGGAACATCCCACGGCTACTGCTAGTGTTGTGTTAAGATCAGGAACTGCGGTCTGTATAGTTACCACCTGCTCAGAGCTAGTTGCATGTCGCTCCTAAATTACCAGTCCATAACAGTACAACTGGCCAAAAATGAGTTGAATGCATCTCAAAAGAAGGAAAAGAAAAAAAGTTCTGAGCCATTTTTTTTTTTTTAGTCTGTTTTGTCTTTTTCCTTCCTCTTAATCTCTGGGTGGATTTGGGCGCGGACATGGATGTTCAGGGTTTGTTTTCTCGTGTGGATCAGCTTGCTGCAAGAGTTCAGAGTATCCAAGATTATGTTGTTCAGACTCCAGCCTTAGAGCCTAGAATTCCTATTCCAGATTTGTTTAACGGGGATAGATCTAAGTTTTTTAATTTTAAAAATAACTGCAAATTGTTTTTTGCTCTGAAACCCCGTTCCTCTGGTGACCCCGCTCAGCAAGTTAAAATAGTTATTTCTCTGCTGCGTGGTGACCCTCAGGACTGGGCATTCTCCCTTGAGTCAGGGGATCCGGCATTGCTTAATGTAGATGCATTTTTTCAATCGCTCGGATTATTGTATGACGAACCTAACTCTGTGGATCATGCGGAAAAAACCTTGTTGGCGCTGTGCCAGGGTCAGGAAGCGGCAGAATTATACTGCCAGAAATTTAGAAAATGGTCTGTGCTCACTAAATGGAATGAGGACGCTCTGGCAGCAATTTTCAGAAACAGTCTTTCTGAAGCCCTTAACCCCTTTCTGACATCTGACGTACTATCCCGTCGAGGTGGGGTGGGCCCGTATGACCACCGACGGGATAGTACGTCATACGCGATCGGCCGCGCTCACGGGGGGAGCGCGGCCGATCGCGGCCGGGTGTCAGCTGCATATCGCAGCTGACATCCGGCACTATGTGCCAGGAGCAGTCACGGACCGCCCCCGGCACATTAACCCCCAGCACACCGCGATCAAACATGATCGTGGTGTACCGGCGGTAAAGGGAAGCATCGCGCAGGGAGGGGGCTCCCTGCGGGCTTCCCTGAGACCCCCGCAGCAACGCGATGTGATCGCGTTGCTCCGAGGGTTTCCTACCTCCCTCCTCACCGCAGGTCCCGGATCCAAGATGGCCGCGGCATCCGGGTCCTGCAGGGAGGGAGGTGGCTTACCGAGTGCCTGCTCAGAGCAGGCGCTGGTAAGCCTGCAGCCCTGCACAGCAGATCGCCGATCTGACAGAGTGCTGTGCACACTGTCAGATCACCGATCTGTAATGTCCCCCCCTGGGACAAAGTAAAAAAGTTAAAAAAAATGTTTTCCACATGTGTAAAAAAATAAATAAAAAATAAATTCCTAAATAAAGAAAAAAAAAATATTATTCCCATAAATACATTTCTTTATCTAAATAATAAAAAAAAACAATAAAAGTACACATATTTAGTATCACCGCGTCCGTAACGACCCAACCTATAAAACTGTCCCACTAGTTAACCCCTTCAGTAAACACCGTGAGAAAAAAAAAAAACGAGGCAAAATACAACACTTTATTACCATACCGCCGAACAAAAAGTGGAATAACACGCGATAAAAAAGACAGATATAAATAAACATGATACCACTGAAAACGTTATCTTGTCCCGCAAAAAACGAGCCGCCATACAGCACCATCAGCAAAAATATAAAAAAGTTATAGTCCTGAGAATAAAGCGATACCAAAATAATTATTTTTTCTATAAAATAGCTTTTATCGTATAAAAGCGCCAAAACATTAAAAAATGATATAAATGAGGTATCGCTGTAATCGTAGTGACCCGAAGAATAAAACTGCTTTATCAATTTTACCCAACGCGGAACGGTATAAACGCCTCCCACAAAAGAAATTCATGAATAGCTGGTTTTTGATCATTCTGTCTCACAAAAATCCGAATAAAAAGCGATCAAAAAATGTCATGTGCCCAAAAATGTTACCAATAAAAACGTCAACTCGTCCCGCAAAAAACAAGACCTCATATGACTCTGTGGACTCAAATATGGAAAAATTATAGCTTTCAAAATGTGGTAACGCAAAAAATATTTTTTGCAATAAAAAGCGTCTTTCAGTGTGTGACGGCTGCCAATCATAAAAATCCGCTAAATAACCCGCTATAAAAGTAAATCAAACCCCCCTTCATCACCCCTTTAGTTAGGAAAAAATAAAAAAATAAAAAAAATGTATTTATTTCCATTTTCCCATTAGGGTTAGGGTTAGGGCTAGGGTTATGGTTAGGGCTAGGGTTAGGGTTAGGGCTAGGGTTATTGCTAGGGTTAGGGTTAGGGCTAGGGCTAGGGTTATTGCTAGGGTTAGGGCTAGGGTTAGGGCTAGGGTTGGGGCTAGGGTTATTGCTAGGGTTAGGGCTAGGGTTAGGGCTAGGCTTATTGCTAGGGTTAGGGCTAGGGTTAGGGCTAGGGTTAGGGCTAGGGTTATTGCTAGGGTTAGGGCTAGGGTTAGGGCTAGGGTTGGGGTTAGGGTTATTGCTAGGGTTAGGGCTAGGGTTAGGGCTAGGGTTAGGGCTAGGGTTAAGGCTACAGTTAGGGTTGGGGCTAAAGTTAGGGTTAGGGTTTGGATTACATTTACGGTTGGGAATAGGGTTGGGATTAGGGTTAGGGGTGTGTCAGGGATAGGGGTGTGGTTAGGGTTACCGTTTGGATTAGGGTAAGGGGTGTGTTTGGATTAGGGTTTCAGTTATAATTGGGGGGTTTCCACTGTTTAGGCACATCAGGGGCTCTCCAAATGGGACATGGCATCCGATCTCAATTTCAGACAATTCTGCGTTGAAAAAGTAAAACAGTGCTCCTTCCATTCAGAGCTCTCCCGTGTACCCAAACAAGGGTTTACCCCAACATATGGGGTATCGGCGTACTCAGGACAAATTGGACAACATCTTTTGGGGTCCAATTTCTCCTGTTACCCTTGGGAAAATACAAAACTGGGGGCTAAAAAAAGATTTTTTATTTTCACGGCTCTGCGTTGTAAACTGTAGTGAAACACTTGGGGGTTCAAAGTTTTCACAACACATCTAGATAAGTTCCTTGGGGGGTCTAATTTCCAATATGGGGTCACTTGTGGGGGGTTTCTACTGTTTAGGTACATCAGGGGCTCTGCAAATGCAACGTGACGCCTGCAGACCAATCCATCTAAGTCTGCATTCCAAACGGCGCTCCTTCCCTTCCGAGCTCTGCCATGCGCCCAAACAGTGGTTTACCCCCACATATGGGGTATCAGCGTACACAGGACAAATTGGACAACAACTTTTGGAGTCCAATTTATCCTGTTACCCTTGTGAAAATACATAACTGGGGGCTAAAAAATCATTTTTGTGAAAAAAAAAAAAAAATTATTTTCACGGCTCTGCGTTATAAACTGTAGTGAAACACTTGGGGGTTCAACGTTCTCACGACACATCTAGATAAGTTCCTTGGGAGGTCTAGTTTCCAATTTGGGGTCACTTGTGGGGGGTTTCTCCTGTTTGGGTACATCAGGGGCTCTGCAAATGCAACATGATGCCTGCAGACCAATCCATTTAAGTCTGCATTCAAAATGGCGCTCCTTCCCTTCCGAGCTCTGTCATGCGCCCAAACAGTGGTTCCCCCCACATATGGGGTATCAGCGTACTCAGGACAAATTGGACAACAACTTTTGGGGTCCAATTTATTATGTTACCCTTGTAAAAATACAAAGCTGGGGGCTAAAAAATCATTTCTGTGAAAAAAAAGAGGAATTTTTATTTTCACGGCTCTGCGTTATAAACTGTAGTGAAACACTTGGGGGTTCAAAGCTCTCAAAACACATCTAGATAAGTTCCTTAGGGGGTCTACTTTCCAAAATGGTGTCACTTGTGGAGGGTTTTAATGTTTAGGCACATCAGGGGCTCTCCAAACGCAACATGGCGTCCCATCTTAATTCCAGTCAATTTTGCATTGAAAAGTAAAATAGCGCTCCTTCCCTTCTGAGCTCTGCTATGCGCCCAAACAGTGGTTTACCCGCACATATGGGGTATTGTCGTACTCAGAACAAATTGCACAACAACTTTTGTGGTCTAATTTCTTTTCTTACCCTTGGGAAAATAAAAAAATGGGGGCGAAAAATCATTTTTGTGAACAAATATGATTTTTTATTTTTACGGCTCTGCATTATAAATTTCTGTGAAGCACTTGTTGGGTCAAAGTGCTCACTACACATCTAGATAAGTTCCTTAGGGGGTCTACTTTCCAAAATGGTGTCAGTTGTGGGGGGTTTCAATGTTTAGGCACATCAGGGGCTCCCCAAACGCAACATGGCATCCCATGTCAATTTCAGTCAATTTTGCATTGAAAAGTCAAATGGCGCTCCTTTCCTTCTGAGCTCTGCCATGCGCCCAAACAGTGCTTTACCCCCACATATTGGGTATTAGCGTACTCAGGACAAATTGTACAACAACTTTTGGGGTCCATTTTCTCCTGTTACCCTGGGTAAAATAAAACAAATTGGAGCTGAAATAAATTTTGTGTAAATAAAAATGAACATTTAACTTTTTTTCAAACATTCCAAAAATTCCTGTGAAACACCTGAAGGGTTAATACATTTCTTGAATGTGGTTTTGAGCACCTTGAGGGGTGCAGTTTTTAGAATGGTGTCACACTTGGGTATTTTCTGTCATATAGACCCCTCAAAATGACTTCAAATGAGATGTGGTCCCTGAAAAAAAATGGTGTTGTAAAAATGAGAAATTGCTGGTCAATTTTTAACCCTTATAACTCAATAACAAAAAAAAAATTTGGTTCCAAAATTGTGCTGATGTAAAGTAGACATGTGGGAAATGTTACTTATTAAGTATTTTGCGTGACATATGTCTGTGATTTAAGGGCATAAAAATTCAAAGTTGGAAAATTGCGAAATTTTCAAAATTTTCGCCAAATATCCGTTTTTTTAACAAATAAACGCAAGTTATATCGAAGAAATTTTACCACTATCATGAAGTACAATATGTCATGAGAAAACAATGTCAGAATCGCCAAGATCCGTTGAAGCTTTCCAGAGTTATAACCTCATAAAGGGACAGTGGTCAGAATTGTAAAAATTGGCCTGGTCATTAACGTGCAACCACCCTTGTGGGTGAAGGGGTTAAAGATGTTATGGTGGGGTTCAGCACGCCTGTTGGCCTGAGCGAATCTATGTCTCTAGCCATTCAGATTGATCGGCGCCTGCGCGAGCGCAAAGTGGTGCAGCATATGGCAGCGTCCTATGAAAAGAGTCCTGAGCCTATGCAATGTGATAGGATTATGACTAGAGCGGAACAGAGGGGATACAGACGTCAGAATGGGCTGTGTTTTTACTGTGGTGATTCAGCTCATACTATCTCTGATTGCCCTAAGCGTATTAAGAGGGTCGCTAGATCTGTTACCATTAGTACTGTACAGCCTAAGTTTCTCCTGTCTGTGACCCTGATTTGCTCATTGTCATCTTTCTCTGTCATGGCATTTGTGGATTCAGGCGCTACCCTGAACTTAATGGACTTAGAATTCGCCAGGCGCTGTGGTTTTTCTTTGCAGCCTTTGCAGAGCCCTATTCCATTGAGGGGTATTGATGCTACACCGTTGGCCAAGAATAAACCTCAGTATTGGACTCAGCTGACCATGTGCATGGCTCCAGCACATCAGGAAGATCGTCGTTTTCCGGTGTTGCATAATTTACATGATGTTGTTGTACTGGGTTTTCCATGGTTACAAGTACACAATCCAGTGTTGGATTGGAAATCGATGTCTGTGACTAGTTGGGGTTGTGAAGGGGTATATAGTGACGTTCCTTTAATGTCAGTTTCCTCTTCCCCCTCTTCTGATGTTCCTGAATTTTTGTCAGATTTCCAGGATGTATTCGATGAGCCCAAGTCCAGTTCCCTTCCTCCACATAGGGACTGTGATTGTGCTATTGACTTGATTCCAGGCTCTGTTCCCTAAGGGCTGACTTTTCAACCTGTCTGTGCCAGAACATACCGCTATGCGGAGCTATGTTAAGGAGTCCTTGGAGAAGGGGCATATTCGGCCGTCTTCGTCACCATTGGGAGCGGGATTCTTTTTTGTTGCCAAGAAGGATGGCTCCTTGAGACCCTGTATTGATTATCGCCTCCTTAATAAGATCACGGTCAAATTCCAATACCCTTTACCTTTACTCTCTGATTTGTTTGCTCGGATTAAGGGGGCTAGTTGGTTTACCAAGATTGACCTTCGAGGGGCATATAATCTTGTTCGTATTAAACAGGGTGACGAATGGAAAACTGCATTTAATACGCCCGAAGGCCATTTTGAATACCTGGTGATGCCTTTCGGGCTTTCTAATGCTCCTTCTGTATTTCAGTCCTTCATGCATGACATTTTCCGCAATTATCTTGATAAATTCTTGATTGTGTATTTGGATGATATTTTGATTTTTTCCAATGATTGGGAGTCTCATGTGAAGCAGGTCAGGATGGTATTCCAGATCCTTCGTGATAATGCTCTATTTGTGAAGGGGTCTAAGTGCCTATTTGGAGTTCAGAAGGTCTCTTTTTTGGGGTTTATTTTTTCTCCTTCATCTATAGAAATGGATCCTGTTAAGGTCCAAGCCATTCATGACTGGATTCAACCCACATCTGTGAAGAGCCTTCAGAAATTTTTGGGCTTTGCTAATTTTTATTGCCGTTTCATTGCCAACTTCTCTAGTGTGGTTAAGCCCCTGACTGATTTGACGAAGAAAGGCGCTGATGTGACAAATTGGTCCTCTGAGGCTGTTGAGGCCTTTCAGGAGCTTAAGCGCCGATTTACTTCTGCCCCTGTCTTGCGTCAGCCGGATGTGTCTCTTCCTTTTCAGGTTGAGGTTGACGCTTCTGAGATTGGGGCAGGGGCCGTTTTGTCTCAGAGGAATTCTGATGGTTCCTTGATGAAACCGTGTGCCTTCTTTTCACGAAAGTTTTCGCCTGCGGAACGCAATTATGATGTCGGCAATCGGGAGTTGTTGGCTATGAAGTGGGCATTTGAGGAGTGGCGACATTGGCTTGAGGGAGCCAAGCACCGCGTTGTGGTCTTGACCGATCATAAGAATTTGATTTACCTCTAGTCGGCCAAGCGGCTGAACCCTAGACAGGCTCAATGGTCCCTGTTTTTCTCCCGTTTCGATTTTGTGGTTTCATATGTTCTGGGATCTAAGAATGTTAAAGCGGATGCCCTCTCTAGGAGTTTTTTGCCTGATTCTCCTGGAGTTCTTGAGCCGGTTGGCATTCTTAGGGAAGGGGTGATTCTTTCTGCCATCTCCCCTGATTTACGGCGGGTGCTTCAGGAATTTCAGGCTGATAAACCTGATTGCTGTCCTGTGGGGAAGCTGTTTGTTCCTGATAGATGGACAAGTAAGGTAATTTCTGAGGTCCATTGTTCGGTGTTGGCCGGTCATCCTGGGATTTTTGGTACCAGAGATTTGGTGGCTAGGTCCTTTTGGTGGCCTTCCTTGTCGCGGGATGTGCGTTCTTTTGTGCAGTCCTGTGGGACTTGTGCCTGGGCTAAGCCTTGCTGTTCCCGCGCTAGTGGGTTGCTTTTGCCTTTGCCTGTCCCTGAGAGGCCCTGGACGCATATTTCCATGGATTTTATTTCGGATCTTCCTGTGTCCCAGAGGAGATCTGTTATCTGGGTGGTTTGTGACCGGTTCTCTAAAATGGTCCATTTGGTACCTTTGCCTAAATTGCCTTCCTCTTCTGATTTGGTTCCATTGTTTTTTCAGCATGTGGTTCGTTTGCATGGCATTCCGGAAAATATTGTGTCTGACAGAGGTTCCCAGTTTGTTTCCAGGTTTTGGCTGGCCTTTTGTGCTAGGATGGGCATTAATTTGTCTTTTTCTTCGGCGTTCCATCCTCAGACAAATGGCCAAACTGAGCGAACTAATCAAACCTTGGAAACCTTTTTGAGATGCTTTGTGTCTGCTGATCAGGATGATTGGGTGGCTTTCTTGCCGTTGGCCGAGTTTGCCCTTAATAATCAGGCCAGTTCGGTTACTTTGGTTTCGCCTTTTTTTTGTAATTTTGGTTTCCATCCTCGTTTTTCTTCAGGGCAGGCTGAGCCTTCTGATTGTCCTAGTGTAGATTCTGTGATGGACAGGTTACAGCAGATTTGGACTCATGTGGTAGACAATTTGACGTTGTCTCAGGAAAAGGCTCAGCGTTTTGCTAACCGCCGTCGGTGTGTTGGTCCTCGGCTTCGTGTGGGGGATTTAGTCTGGTTATCTTCTCGTCATGTTCCTATGAAGGTTTCTTCCCCTAAGTTCAAGCCTTGGTTTATTGGTCCTTATACGATTTCTGAGATTATCAATCCAGTGTCTTTTCGTTTGGCCCTTCCAGCCTCTTTTGCCATCCACAATGTTTTCCATAGATCTTTGTTGCGGAGATATGTGGTACCCGTTGTTCCCTCTGTTGATCCTCCTGCTCCGGTGTTGGTTGAGGGGGAGTTGGAATATATGAGTTGAGAAAATTTTGGATTCTCATTTTTCAAGGCGGAGGCTTCAGTATCTTGTCAAGTGGAAGGGTTATGGCCAGGAGGATAATTCTTGGGTGGTTGCCTCCGATGTCCATGCTACCGATTTGGTTTGTGCTTTTCACTTGGCTCGTCCTGATCGACCTGGGGGCTCTGGTGAGGGTTCGGTGACCCCTCCTCAAGGGGGGGGTTGTTATGATCCTAAGTGGCTGAGGATCACAAATAGACCAGCAAGTGAATAAACTTAGGACAAGCTCTAGGGAGATGGTAACTGGACTGATCGCAAATCTGAACCTATCCAACACAACTAGAGGTAGCCGGTGAACGTGCCTAAAAAATTCCTAGACGTCTCGAGCCAGCCTGAGGAACTAGCTACCCCTAAAGAGAAAGAAAGACCTCGCTTGCCTCCAGAGAAATAATCCCCAAAGATATAGAAGCCCCCAACAAATATTAACGGTGAAGTAAGAGGAAGGCACATACATAGGGATGAAATCAGATTCAGCAAAAGAGGCCCACTAGTACTAGAAAGCAGAAAATAGAGCAGGGGTCTATGCGATCAATAAAAAACCCTTACAAAATGTCCATCCTGAGATTTCAAGAACCCACGCACCAACTAACGGTGTGTGGGGAGAAACTCAGTCCACTAGAGCAACCAGCAAGCGAGGAAATCACATTTTTAGCAAGCTGGACAAGAACACATGATAAACACTGCTGATCAAAAAATGAGCAAACAAAACTTAGCTTGTCCTGGATGGACTGGGAGAAAGGTAGTCAGAAGGAATCTGAGTAGCACTGATTACATCGACAGTCGGCAACAAGTGGAAGAGAAACAGAGCTATATAGGAACCTCCCAGAGGATAACGAACCAGCTGATAGCCAGAGACCAGCAGGATAACAAACAAAGCCAGCAGGGGGAGCCCAAAGCAAAAGTCACACCATACCACCAGTGACCACAAGAGGGAGCCTGAACACAGAGTTCACAACAGTACCCCCCCTTGAGGAGGGGTCACCGAACCCTCATGAAAACCCCCAGGGCGATCAGGATGAGTCACATGGAAGGCAAGAACCAAATCGGCCGCATGAACATCAGAGGCGACAACCCAAGATTTATCCTCCTGACTATAGCCCTTCCACTTAACCAAATACTGGAGCCTCCATCTAGAAATACGAGAATCCAAGATCTTCTCCACCATGTATTCCAATTCTCCCTCAACCAGCACCGGGGCAGGAGGCTCAACCGGAGGAACCACAGGCACCACATACCTCCGCAACAACGAGCGATGGAACACATTATGAATAGCAAATGATGCCGGGAGGTCCAGACGAAATGACACAGGGCCACGGACTTCCAGAATCTTATAAGGACCGATAAACCGAGGCTTGAACTTAGGAGAGGAGACCTTCATAGGAACAAAGCGAGAAGACAACCACACCAAGTCCCCAACGCGAAGTCAGGGACCCACACAGCGACGGCGGTTGGCAAAGAGCTGAGCCTTCTCTTGTGACAGCTTCAAATTGTCCACCACATGATTCCAAATCTGATGCAACCTATCCACCACAACATCCACTCCAGGACAGTCAGAAGGCTCCACCTGACCCGAGGAAAAACGAGGATGAAACCCCGAATTACAAAAAAAAGGTGAAACCAAGGTAGCAGAACTAGCCCGATTATTAAGGGCAAACTCGGCCAACGGCAAAAAAGTAACCCAGTCGTCCTGATCAGCAGAAGCAAAACATCTTAAATAAGTCTCCAAGGTCTGATTAGTTCGCTCGGTTTGGCCATTCGTCTGAGGATGGAAGGCCGACGAAAAAGACAAATCAATGCCCAACTTAGCACAAAAAGTCCGCCAAAATCTAGACACAAACTGGGATCCTCTGTCAGAAACAATGTTCTCAGGAATCCCGTGCAAACTAATCACATTTTGAAAAAACAGTGGAACCAACTCGGAGGAGGAAGGCAACTTAGGCAAGGGCACCAAATGGACCATCTTAGAAAAACGATCACACACCACCCAGATGACAGACATTCTCTGAGAGACAGGGAGATCTGAAATAAAATCCATGGAAATGTGCGTCCAAGGCCTCTTCGGGACAGGCAAAGGTGCCAGCAAACCACTGGCACGAGAACAGCAAGGCTTAGCCCGAGCACAAATTCCACAAGACTGCACAAAGGAACGCACATCCCGTCGACAAGGAAGGCCACCAAAAAGACCTGGCCACCAAGTCTCTGGTACCAAATATTCCAGGATGGCCCGCCAACACCGAAGAATGAACCTCGGAGATGACTCTGTTGGTCCATCTATTCGGGACAAACAGTCTCTCCGGTGGACAGCGGTCAGGTCTATCCGCCTGAAACTCTTGCAGCACACGTCGCAAATCTGGGGAGATGGCAGACAAAATCACCCCTTCTCTAAGGAAACCAGCCGGCTCTGAATTTCCAGGAGAGTCAGGCACAAAACTCCTAGAAAGAGCATCAGCCTTCACATTCTTCGAACCAGGCAGGTACGAGACCACGAAATCAAAACGAGAGAAAAACAACAACCAACGAGCCTGTCTGGGATTCAGCTGCTTGGCCGACTCGAGATAAATCAAATTCTTGTGATCAGTCAAGACCACCACACGATGCTTAGCTCCCTCGAGCCAATGTCGCCACTCCTCAAATGCCCACTTCATAGCCAACAGCTCCCGATTACCGACATCATAATTCCGCTCGGCAGGCGAAAACTTTCTTGAAAAGAAAGCACATGGCTTCATCACAGAGCCATCGGAGCTTCTCTGCGACAAAACAGCCCCCACTCCAATCTCGGAAGCATCAACCTCCACCTGGAAGGGAAGTGAGACATCTGGCTGACATAAGACCGGAGCCGAAGAAAACCGACGCTTCAGCTCCCGAAAGGCCTCCACAGCCGCAGAAGACCAATTAGTCACATCAGAACCTTTCTTGGTCAAATGCGTCAAAGGCTTAACAACACCAGAAAAATTAGCTATGAAGCGACGGTAAAAATTAGCAAAACCCAAGAACTTCTGAAGACTCTTAACAGATGTAGGCTGCGTCCAGTCATGAATAGCCTGAACCTTGACTGGGTCCATCTCAATAGTAGAAGGAGAAAAAATGAAACCCAAAAAAGAAATCTTCTGGACTCCAAAAAGACACTTTGAGCCCTTTACAAACAAAGCATTGTCACGCAGGACCTGAAAGACCATCCTGACCTGCTTAACATGAGACTCCCAATCATCCGAAAAAAACAGAATATCATCCAGATACACAATCATAAACTTATCCAGATATTCACGGAAGATGTCGTGCATAAAGGACTGAAAGACTGAAGGAGCATTAGAAAGTCCAAAAGGCATCACCAAGTTCTCAAAATGGCCTTCAGGCGTATTAAATGCAGTTTTCCATTCATCACCCTGTTTTATACGCACAAGGTTATACGCACCACGAAGATCTATCTTGGTGAACCAACTAGACCCCCTAATGCGAGCAAACAAATCAGTTAACAATGGCAAAGGATACTGAAATTTGACCGTGATTTTATTCAAAAGGCGATAATCAATACAAGGTCTCAGGGAACCATCCTTCTTAGCCACAAAAAAAAATCCTGCACCAAGAGGGGATGAGGACGGGCGAATATGTCCCTTCTCCAAAGACTCCTTTATATAACTCCGCATGGCAGCATGCTCCGGCACAGATAAATTGAAAAGTCGTCCCTTAGGAAACTTACTACCAGGAATCAAATTTATAGCACAATCACAGTCCCTATGAGGAGGTAGAGAATTGAGTTTGGGCTCCTCAAATACATCCTGGTAGTCTGACAAAAACGTAGGGACTTCAGAAGGAGTGGACGAAGCAATTGACACCACAGGAGCGTCACCATGAATTCCCTGACAACCCCAACTTGACACAGACATAGCTTTCCAATCCAGGACTGGATTATGAGTCTGCAACCATGGTAGACCCAATACGACGACATCATGCAAATTATGCAGTACAAGAAAGCGAATCACCTCCTGATGAACAGGAGTCATGCACATGGTCACTTGTGTCCAGTAGGGTTGAGCGACTTTCATTTTTTTAAGATCGAGTAGGGTTTTGGGAAACCCGATTTTGTCCAGAGTCGAGTCGAGTGCAGTCGGCCGATTGTCGCTAAAAGTCGGGGATCGACCGAAACACGAAACCCAATGCAAGTCAATGGGGAAGCATAGTCGGCAGTGAGTGGAGGCCAGGAAAACACATACAGTGCCCATTTTAATGCCAAAAATATCCATTCTTGTTTCTGAAGCTTGTCAATCTTAATTAACTTTATAATAATAGTTGGGCATAGGAAATTGGGGGTCATTTGGCAAAAGTTGTGGGGGGAGTAGGGCTGGCTCAAGTTTTTCGTGGGCCCAGGAAATGCGGACTACGTCACGGCGGTGTTGCAGGGAGAGGTAAGTATTTCAACGTTGCAAGTGCTGTGATCCTGAGCAAGCAGGGGGGCCCACTCGTTCGCATTGGCACTGGCACAGGGCCCCTCAAAGTACAGCGGTGTGTTTGCATGGCGGGGGCGCCTCCCACCAGCAGCGACACTTTTGCGTACTCTGAGGGGCCCTGTGCCAGTGACGTCGCCAACGAGTATGCCCCCCGCACCTGATGATGATGATGGGCAGCACGGTGGCGCAGTGGTTAGCACAGCAGCCTTGCAGCGCTGGAGTCCTGGGTTCTAATCCCACTCAGGACAACATCTGCAAAGAGTTTGTATGTTCTCTCCGTGTTTGCGTGGGTTTCCTCCGGGTACTCCGGTTTCCTCCCACATTCAAAAGACATACTGATAGGGGATTTAGATTGTGAGCCCCATCAGGGACAGCGATGATAATGTGTGCAAAATTGTAAAGCGCTGCGGAATATGTTAGCGCTATATAAAAATAAAGATTATTATTATTATTATTATGAAGGAACCTGCACTTTCATCTGCACCTTCCTCTTTGTCCCTGTGTAAGGTGGTATAACATGCGGGAAGGGGAACCTTACTTTCAGCAGGGTCAGATTCTGGCTGTGTAGAGTACAAGGGGAATGTAGTGGTCTAGGTCAATGTACCAGCAGACTCATCTAGCAGTGGCTGGGCAATGGGCAGGATGAGGAGGAAACAGATATAGGGCCAAAGAATAAAGTAGGCTAAATGCAGATCAAAATTGGTAACAGGACTAAACAGGCGGCATTGCTTTGTTCAGTGGAGTAGCAAACCCAAGAGCAGCAGACACTGTTTCAAGGGCCTAACCACACTAGTAGGCCAAATGCAGTTTAATATCTGATAGTATAGGCCGAAAGCCAGAATGTGGAAGCTCAGCTTTGTTCAGTTGAGGACAACACCAGGCAGGGGCAGACACCTTTAGTAGGCCGGAACAGCCAATTTCATTTTTAAAAATCGTAATTTGGAACAGAAGGTTGAAGCACAGCTTTATTCAGTTGAGGACAACACCAGGCAGGGGCAGACACCTTTTGTAGGCCGGAACAGCCAATTTCATTTTTAAAAATCGTAATTTGGAACAGAAGGTTGAAGCACAGCTTTATTCAGTTGAGGACAACACCAGGCAGGGGCAGACACCTTTAGTAGGCCGGAACAGCCAATTTCATTTTTAAAAATCGTAATTTGGAACAGAAGGTTGAAGCACAGCTTTATTCAGTTGAGGACAACACCAGGCAGGGGCAGACACCTTTAGTAGGCCGGAACAGCCAATTTTTTTAAAAAACAGCAGTTAATTAGAGGCAGAAGGTAGAAGCTCAGCTTTATTCAGTTGAGGACAACACCAGGCAGGGGCAGACACCTTTAGTAGGCCGGAACAGCCAATTTCATTTTTAAAAATCGTAATTTGGAACAGAAGGTTGAAGCACAGCTTTATTCAGTTGAGGACAACACCAGGCAGGGGCAGACACCTTTAGTAGGCCGGAACAGCCAATTTCATTTTTAAAAATCGTAATTTGGAACAGAAGGTTGAAGCACAGCTTTATTCAGTTGAGGACAACACCAGGCAGGGGCAGACACCTTTAGTAGGCCGGAACAGCCAATTTTTTAAAAAAACAGCAGTTAATAAGAGGCAGAAGGTAGAAGCTCAGCTTTATTCAGTTGAGGACAACACCAGGCAGGGGCAGACACCTTTAGTAGGCCGGAACAGCCAATTTCATTTTTAAAAATCGTAATTTGGAACAGAAGGTTGAAGCACAGCTTTATTCAGTTGAGGACAACACCAGGCAGGGGCAGACACCTTTAGTAGGCCGGAACAGCCAATTTCATTTTTAAAAATCGTAATTTGGAACAGAAGGTTGAAGCACAGCTTTATTCAGTTGAGGACAACACCAGGCAGGGGCAGACACCTTTAGTAGGCCGGAACAGCCAATTTTTTTAAAAAACAGCAGTTAATAAGAGGCAGAAGGTAGAAGCTCAGCTTTATTCAGTTGAGGACAACACCAGGCAGGGGCAGACACCTTTAGTAGGCCGGAACAGCCAATTTCATTTTTAAAAATCGTAATTTGGAACAGAAGGTTGAAGCACAGCTTTATTCAGTTGAGGACAACACCAGGCAGGGGCAGACACCTTTAGTAGGCCGGAACAGCCAATTTCATTTTTAAAAATCGTAATTTGGAACAGAAGGTTGAAGCACAGCTTTATTCAGTTGAGGACAACACCAGGCAGGGGCAGACACCTTTAGTAGGCCGGAACAGCCAATTTTTTAAAAAAACAGCAGTTAATAAGAGGCAGAAGGTAGAAGCTCAGCTTTATTCAGTTGAGGACAACACCAGGCAGGGGCAGACACCTTTAGTAGGCCGGAACAGCCAATTTTTTTAAAAAACAGCAGTTAATAAGAGGCAGAAGGTAGAAGCTCAGATTTATTCAGTTGAGGACAACACCAGGCAGGGGCAGACACCTTTAGTAGGCCGGAACAGCCAATTTCATTTTTAAAAATCGTAATTTGGAACAGAAGGTTGAAGCACAGCTTTATTCAGTTGAGGACAACACCAGGCAGGGGCAGACACCTTTAGTAGGCCGGAACAGCCAATTTTTTAAAAAAACAGCAGTTAATAAGAGGCAGAAGGTAGAAGCTCAGCTTTATTCAGTTGAGGACAACACCAGGCAGGGGCAGACACCTTTAGTAGGCCGGAACAGCCAATTTCATTTTTAAAAATCGTAATTTGGAACAGAAGGTTGAAGCACAGCTTTATTCAGTTGAGGACAACACCAGGCAGGGGCAGACACCTTTAGTAGGCCGGAACAGCCAATTTTTAAAAAAAACAGCAGTTAATAAGAGGCAGAAGGTAGAAGCTCAGCTTTATTCAGTTGAGGACAACACCAGGCAGGGGCAGACACCTTTAGTAGGCCGGAACAGCCAATTTTTTTAAAAAACAGCAGTTAATAAGAGGCAGAAGGTAGAAGCTCAGATTTATTCAGTTGAGGACAACACCAGGCAGGGGCAGACACCTTTAGTAGGCCGGAACAGCCAATTTCATTTTTAAAAATCGTAATTTGGAACAGAAGGTTGAAGCACAGCTTTATTCAGTTGAGGACAACACCAGGCAGGGGCAGACACCTTTAGTAGGCCGGAACAGCCAATTTTTTAAAAAAACAGCAGTTAATAAGAGGCAGAAGGTAGAAGCTCAGCTTTATTCAGTTGAGGACAACACCAGGCAGGGGCAGACACCTTTAGTAGGCCGGAACAGCCAATTTCATTTTTAAAAATCGTAATTTGGAACAGAAGGTTGAAGCACAGCTTTATTCAGTTGAGGACAACACCAGGCAGGGGCAGACACCTTTAGTAGGCCGGAACAGCCAATTTTTAAAAAAAACAGCAGTTAATAAGAGGCAGAAGGTAGAAGCTCAGCTTTATTCAGTTGAGGACAACACCAGGCAGGGGCAGACACCTTTAGTAGGCCGGAACAGCCAATTTTTTTTAAAAAACAGCAGTTAATAAGAGGCAGAAGGTAGAAGCTCAGATTTATTCAGTTGAGGACAACACCAGGCAGGGGCAGACACCTTTAGTAGGCCGGAACAGCCAATTTCATTTTTAAAAATCGTAATTTGGAACAGAAGGTTGAAGCACAGCTTTATTCAGTTGAGGACAACACCAGGCAGGGGCAGACACCTTTAGTAGGCCGGAACAGCCAATTTTTTAAAAAAACAGCAGTTAATAAGAGGCAGAAGGTAGAAGCTCAGCTTTATTCAGTTGAGGACAACACCAGGCAGGGGCAGACACCTTTAGTAGGCCGGAACAGCCAATTTCATTTTTAAAAATCGTAATTTGGAACAGAAGGTTGAAGCACAGCTTTATTCAGTTGAGGACAACACCAGGCAGGGGCAGACACCTTTAGTAGGCCAGAACAGCCAATTTTTTAAAAAAACAGCAGTTAATAAGAGGCAGAAGGTAGAAGCTCAGCTTTATTCAGTTGAGGACAACACCAGGCAGGGGCAGACACCTTTAGTAGGCCGGAACAGCCAATTTTTTAAAAAAACAGCAGTTAATAAGAGGCAGAAGGTAGAAGCTCAGCTTTATTCAGTTGAGGACAACACCAGGCAGGGGCAGACACCTTTAGTAGGCCGGAACAGCCAATTTCATTTTTAAAAATCGTAATTTGGAACAGAAGGTTGAAGCACAGCTTTATTCAGTTGAGGACAACACCAGGCAGGGGCAGACACCTTTAGTAGGCCGGAACAGCCAATTTCATTTTTAAAAATCGTAATGTGGAACCGAAGGTTGAAGCACAGCTTTATTCAGTTGAGGACAACACCAGGCAGGGGCAGACACCTTTAGTAGGCCGGAACAGCCAATTTTTTTAAAAAAACAGCAGTTAATAAGAGCCAGAAGTTAGAAGCTCAGCTTTATTCAGTTGCAGCTTCTTGGCAATAATATAAAGAAGACGCGACAGGACAACACTCGGTGGATGCCATATCTGTGTTTTCAATGGAAAAAAACCTTTCAGTTAACTACTTGCAGGAGAAAGTTTTTGTAGCTGGTGGCCAATTTTTGTACTGTACCAGTTTTTTGTTGTATGTGTTTTTGTTTTTAATGTTAAAATGTCTGCATTTGATATCTCTCCAGTATTTTCTTTTTTATAAGCAAAATACTGCAGTTTTACATCGGTTACATGGATACACAGGCAGCTTGGTGGTCAGTGGAGGAGTATTTAAAGTAGGGACCGCAGACAGGCTATCAAAGGCCTAAAATAACAAACAATAGGCTCATGGCAGTTTTACATCGGTTACATGGATACACAGGCAGCTTGGTGGTCAGTGGAGGAGTATTTAAAGTAGGGACCGCAGACAGGCTATCAAAGGCCTAAAATACCTAAAAATAGGCTCATGGCAGTTTTACATCGGTTACATGGATACACAGGCAGCTTGGTGGTCAGTGGAGGAGTATTTAAAGTAGGGACCGCAGACAGGCTATCAAAGGCCTAAAATAACAAACAATAGGCTCAAGGCAGTTTTACATCGGTTACATGGATACACAGGCAGCTTGGTGGTCAGTGGAGGAGTATTTAAAGTAGGGACCGCAGACAGGCTATCAAAGGCCTAAAATACCTAAAAATAGGCTCAAGGCAGTTTTACATCGGTTACATGGATACACAGGCAGCTTGGTGGTCAGTGGAGGAGTATTTAAAGTAGGGACCGCAGACAGGCTATCAAAGGCCTAAAATAACAAACAATAAGCTCAAGGCAGTTTTACATCGGTTACATGGATACACAGGCAGCTTGGTGGTCAATGGAGGAGTATTTAACGTAGGGACCGCAGACAGGCTATCACAGGCCTAAAATAACAAACAATAGGCTCATGGCAGTTTTACATCGGTTACATGGATACACAGGCAGGCAGCTTGGTGGTCAGTGGAGGAGTATTGCAAGGAATGTCTGTCCCAGTACTCCCAAAATATAAATAGATGTTAATGTCTCGCAAAACAACCAAAAAAAAAAAGGTGGCATACTTAGGTACAGGGGTGGGCTCATCTGCTGAGTTTCTGACATAGTAATTTGGCAGTAACTATTTAATGGTGCCAATATAGGACACAGACACAGACTACTTTAAGTTGCATCATAGATGTCTACAAATTTGTATTGTCAGTGCCAGACATTGAATGATGTCAGCGAATAGACTAAAGATTGGTGGAGCTGTGCGACATAATTTTGCACGTGGTAGAGCACAGTTTGAGCTGGGGGAGGGGGGAACTCTCTTGAGGCCGGCGGGACCGCCCCAGGGCCCCTCATGTTACAACGGTGTGTCTGACGTTGGGTGCGCACCACCACCGCCAGAGACACTACATTGTACTATGAGGGACACAGTGGCAGTGCCGTCGACCAAAAGCGGGCACACCCACCTCTTCAGACAAACAGCAGTCTCACGGGTGCTTGCGCCAAGTCGCAATACCACGGCCCCGTGTGGGGAGTTTGGCCATGTAGGGAGGTGTAAACATGTCGTATGCTGGACAATCAGCTGCAGCAAATTATACATTAGAAAAGTAATGCACAGTAGTCCACAGGCAAGAGCTTTTCATAGGAAAGCTAGGTGTCGGCCGGGCAAGGTGGGGCAAAAGATTTCGAAATCCAGTTGTGGTTCATTTTAATGAATGTTAGATCGTCAACATTTTGGGTAGCCAGACGAGTCCTTTTTTCGGTTAATATTGAACCTGCAGCACTGAATACTCTTTCTGATAGGACACTTGCTGCCGGGCAAGCAAGCTCCTGCAATGCATATTCTGCCAATTCTGGCCAGGTGTCTAATTTTGATGCCCAGTAATCAAATGGGAATGACGGTTGAGGGAGAACATCGATAAGGGATGAAAAATAGTTAGTAACCATACTGGACAAATGTTGTCTCCTGTCACTTTCAATTGATGCAGCAGTACCTGTCCTGTCTGCGGTCATAGCAAAATCACTCCACAACCTGGTCAGAAAACCCCTCTGTCCAACGCCACTTCTGATGTGTGCACCCCTAACACTCCTAGTCTGCTGCCCCCTGGAGCTCGTGTGAGAACGATCACGTGCGCTGTGTGCTGGGAATGCCTGAAGCAAACGGTCAACAAGAGTTGATTGTTTGGTTGCTAATATTAGTTCCAAGTTCTCATGTGGCATAATATTTTGCAATTTGCCTTTATAGCGTGGATCAAGGAGGCAGGCCAACCAGTAATCGTCATCGTTCATCATTTTCGTAATGCGTGTGTCCCTTTTTAGGATACGTAAGGCATAATCCGCCATGTGGGCCAAAGTTCCAGTTGTCAAATCTCCGGTTGTGATTGGTTGAGGGGCAGTTTCAGGCAAATCTACATCACTTGTGTCCCTCAAAAAACCAGAACCCGGCCTTGCCACGCAACCAATTTCCAGTGTCCCCGGGAAAGCTTCCGCATTAAAAATATACTCATCCCCATCATCCTCCTCGTCCTCCACCTCCTCTTCGCCCGCTACCTCGTCCTGTACACTGCCCTGACCAGACAATGGCTGACTGTCATCAAGGCTTTCCTCTTCCTCTGGTGCAGACGCCTGCTCCTTTATGTGCGTCAAACTTTGCATCAGCAGACGCATTAGGGGGATGATCATGCTTATTACGGCGTTGTCTGCACTAACCAGCCGTGTGCATTCCTCGAAACACTGAAGGACTTGACACATGTCTTGTATCTTGGACCACTGCACACCTGACAACTCCATGTCTGCCATCCTACTGCCTGCCCGTGTATGTGCATCCTCCCACAAAAACATAACAGCCCGCCTCTGTTGGCACAGTCTCTGAAGCATGTGCAGTGTTGAGTTCCACCTTGTTGCAACGTCTATGATTAGGTGATGCTGGGGAAGGTTCAAAGACCGCTGATAGGTCTGCATACGGCTGGCGTGTACAGGCGAACGTCGGATATGTGAGCAAAGTCCACGCACTTTGAGGAGCAGGTCGGAGAACCCAGGATAAGTTTTCAATAAGCACTGCACCACCAGGTTTAAGGTGTGAGCCAGGCAAGGAATGTGTTTCAGTTGGGAAAGGGAGATGGCAGCCATGAAATTCCTTCCGTTATCACTCACTACCTTGCCTGCCTCAAGATCGACTGTGCCCAGCCACGACTGCGTTTCTTGTTGCAAGAACTCGGACAGAACTTCTGCGGTGTGTCTGTTGTCGCCCAAACACTTCATAGCCAATACAGCCTGCTGACGCTTGCCAGTAGCTGGCCCATAATGGGACAACTGGTGTGCAACAGTGTCATCTGCCGATGGAGTGGTTGGCCGACTGCAGTCTGTGGAAGAGCTGTAGCTTCTGCAGGAGGACGAGGAGGAGGAGGAGGAGGGGGTGCGAACGCCTACAGCCAACTGTTTCCTAGACCGTGGGCTAGGCACAACTGTCCCGAAATTGATGTCCCCTGTGGACCCTGCATCCACCACATTCACCAGTGTGCCGTGATGGACACATAACGTCCCTGGCCATGCCTACTGGTCCATGCATCTGTAGTCAGGTGCACCTTTGTACTCACAGATTGCCTGAGTGCATGGACGATGCGCTGTTTAACATGCTGGTGCAGGGCTGGGATGGCTTTTCTTGAAAAAAAGTGTCGACTGGGTAGCTCGTATCGTGGTTCAGCGTACTCCATCTGGCTTTGAAAGCTTCGCTTTCAACTAACCGGTAGGGCATCATCTCTAACGAGATTAGTCTAGCTATGTGGGCGTTAAAACCCTGTGTACGCGGATGCGAGGATAAGTACTTCCTTTTTCTAACCAGAATCTCATGTAGTGTGAGCTGAACTGGAGAGATGGAGATCGTGGAACTTGCGGGTGTGCCGGTGGACATGGCAGACTGAGAGACGGTTGGAGACGGTATTGTTTCCGCCGGTGCCCTAGATGCAATATTTCCTCCTACAAAACTGGTGATTCCCTGACCCTGACTGCTTTTGGCTGTCAAAGAAACCTGCACAGATACTGCCGGTGGTGCGGAAAATGGTGGCCTTACAGTGACGGAAGGGATGTTGCGTTGCTGACTAGCTTCATTGGCCGAGGGTGCTACAACCTTAAGGGACGTTTGGTAGTTAGTCCAGGCTTGAAAATGCATGGTGGTTAAGTGTCTATGCATGCAACTAGTATTGAGACTTTTCAGATTCTGACCTCTGCTTAAGCTAGTTAAACATTTTTGACAGATGACTTTGCACTGATCAATTGGACGTTGTTTAAAAAAATGCCAGACTGCACTCTTCCTAGCATCGGATCCCTTTTCAGGGATTGCAGACTGAGCTTTAACCGGATGGCCATGCTGTCCTCCAACAGGTTTTGGCTTTGACACGCGTTTTGGGCCAGATACGGGCCCGGCAGATGGAACCTGTTGCGATGTTGATGCCTGCTGTGGCCCCTCCTCCACCTCCGCTTCTGAACTACTGCCGCCTGCACCCTGTTCCCCCAATGGCTGCCAATCGGGGTCAACAACTGGGTCATCTATTACCATCTCTTCGAGCTCGTGTGCAACTTCGTCTGTGTCACTGTGTCGGTCGGTGGTATAGCGTTCGTGGCGGGGCAACATAGTCTCATCAGGGTCTGATTGCGGATCAGTACCCTGAGAGGGCAATGTTGTGGTCTCAGTCAAACGAGCAGCATAGTACTCTGGCTGTGGCTGTGCATCAGTGCACTCCATGTCAGAATCTACTTGTAATGGGCATGGCCTGTTAAGTGTTTCACTTTCTAAGCCAGGGACGGTATGTGTAAAGAGCTCCATGGAGTAACCCGTTGTGTCGCCTGCTGCATCCTTCTCTCTTGTTGTTGTTTTTGCTGAGGAGGACAAGGAAGCGACTTGTCCCTGACCGTGAACATCCACAAGCGACGCGCTGCTTTTACATTTACCAGTTTCAGAAGAGGAGGCAAAAGAGCTAGAGGCTGAGTCTGCAATGTAAGCCAAAACTTGCTGTTGCTGCTCCGGCTTTAAAAGCGGTTTTCCTACTCCCAGAAAAGAAAGCTTTCGAGGCCTTGTGTAGCCAGACAACAAAACAGGCTCCACAGCTCCAGACTTAGGAGGAATATTTTTATCCCCACGACCACCTGATGCTCCACTACCACTACCATCATTACCAGCTGACAATGAACGCCCACGGCCACGACCTCTTGCACCAGACTTCCTCATTGTTTGAAAAACTTAACCAAATTAACTTTATTTGTTGCTGTCAAACAACTTACACGGTGAGCTATAACTTCAGTATGATTTCAATATCCCTTAACAGGTTGGTGAGGCCACAAGGAAAATCAGGCACAATGTTACGCACTCTGTTTTCTGTGGCACCAAATCACAGAGATGACACACACGCAGGACTGTCACTCAAGCACAAATGTCAATATTAATCTCCCACCTATTTTTTTATTTATTTTTTTTCTCAGGGAGACTTTAGAAACCAAATAAGATAAAATGTTTTTTTCAGGGACAATATAGAAACCAAATAATAATAAAAAAAAAAAAAGGCTTTCTATGGCCCACTGAATGAGAGATGGCACACACAGGAGTGGCACACAAGTCCTGACTGAGGCCAATATTTTTCTCCCACTGATTGATGTAGTGTTTTTTTGTTAAGGTAGATTTTCGAACCCAAATCAAGGAAAAAAATAAATAGGCTTTCTATGGCCCACTGAGTGAGAGATGGCACACACAGGAGTGGCACACAAGCCCTGACTGAGGCCAATATTTTTCTCCCACTGATTGATGTAGTGTTTTTTTGTTAAGGTAGATTTTCGAACCCAAATCAAGGAAAAAAATAAATAGGCTTTCTATGGCCCACTCAGTGAGAGATGGCACACACAGGGATGGCACTCTAGCAGAAATGCCAATCTTAATCTCCCACAACAAAAAAAAAAAACAGGGACTGTCCTACAATTACTATCTCCCTGCAGTAATCTCAGCCAGGTATGGCAGGCAGCAATAGGAGTGGACTGATGCACAAATTAAATAAAAAGTGTGGACAAACAAAAAAGATAGCTGTGCAGAAAGGAAGGAACAAGAGGATATGTGCTTTGAAAAAAGCAGTTGGTTTCCACAGTGGCGTACACACAGCAATACAGCTATCAGGGAGCCTTCTAGGGCAGCCCAATGAGCTACAGCACTGAGAGAAAAAAAAAAAATGTAGCTTCCACTGTACCTGCACACCGAAGGTGGTGTTGGACAGTGGAAATCGCTACAGCACAAGCGGTTTGGTGGTTAGTGGACCCTGCCTAACGCTCTCCCTGCTTCTGAAGAAGCGGCAGCAACCTCTCCCTAAACTCAGATCAGCAGCAGTGAGATGGCGGTCGGCGGGAACGCCCCTTTATAGCCCCTGTGACGCCGCAGACAGCAAGCCAATCACTGCAATGCCCTTCTCTAAGATGGTGGGGACCAGGAGCTATGTCATCACGCTGCCCACACTCTGCGTTCACCTTCATTGGCTGAGAAATGGCGCTTTTCGCGTCATTGAAACGCGACTTTGGCGCGAAAGTCACGTACCGCATGGCCGATGCAACGCTGGGATCGGCTCGGTTTCATGAGACGCCGACTTTGCCAAAAGTCGGCGACTTTTGAAAATGAACGACCCGTTTCGCTCAACCCTAGTGTCCAGTACTGAGGTCTATTCGTAGCCAATGGTGTAGAATCAATTCCCCTTAGTGGAATAGGGAATTTTAAAGGCTCCAAATCAAAACCACAGCGCCTGGCAAATGACCAATCCATCAGACTCAGGGCAGCACCTGAATCTACAAAAGCATTAACCGGGTAAGATGACAGGGAACAAATCAGGGTAACAGACAAAATGAACTTAGGCTGTAAAGTACCAATGGTGACAGATTTATCAACCTTTTTTTTGCGCTTAGAGCATGCTGAGATAACATGAGCTGAGTCACCACAGTAAAAGCACAACCCATTTTGCCATCTATAATATTGCCGTTCACTTCTGGTCAGAATTCTGTCACATTGCATAGATTCAGGTGTCTGTTCAGAAGACACCGCCAAATGGTGCACAGGTTTGCGCTCCCGCAAACGCCGATCAATCTGAATGGCCAGAGTCATTGACTCATTCAGACCTGTAGGCGTAGGGAACCCCACCATGACATTCTTAATGGCTTCAGAAAGACCTTCTCTGAAATTTGCAGCCAGGGCACACTCATTCCACTGAGTAAGCACCGACCATTTCCGAAATTTCTGGCAGTACACCTCTGCTTCATCTTGCCCCTGCGAGAGGGCCAATAACGCTTTTTCAGCCTGGTTCTCAAGATTAGGTTCCTCATAGAGTAATCCAAGGGCCAGAAAAAAACGCATCTACACTAAGCAATGCAGGATCCCCTGGCGCCAATGCAAAGGCCCAATCTTGAGGGTCACCCCGCAAAAAGGAAATGATAATCTTAACTTGCTGAACGGCATCACCAGAAGAACGAGGTTTCAAAGAAAGAAACAACTTACAATTGTTCTTAAAATTCAGGAACCTGGATCTATCTCCAGAAAACAACTCTGGAATAGGTATTCTAGGCTCTGACATAGGACTGTGAACAACAAAATCCTGAATACTTTGAACCCTAGCAGCAAGATGATCCAGACTGAAAGCCAAGCTCTGGACATCCATGTCAGCAGCTGAACTCAGAGCCACACCAAGAGTAAGAGGAGAAGAGAAGCCAGACACACAGCAGCTAGACACATGGCAAAAAAAAAAAAAATTCTCAAGGCTTCTTTTCTCCTGCTTCTGCCATGCAATTAACACTTTAGGGCCGGCTGTACTGTTATGATCCTAAGTGGCTGAGGATCACAAATAGACCAGCAAGTGAATAAACTTAGGACACGCTCTAGGGAGATGGTAACTGGACTGATCGCAAATCTGAACCTATCCAACACAACTAGAGGTAGCCGGTGAACGTGCCTAAAAAATTCCTAGACGTCTCAAGCCAGCCTGAGGAACTAGCTACCCCTAAAGAGAAAGAAAGACCTCGCTTGCCTCCAGAGAAATAATCCCCAAAGATATAGAAGCCCCCAACAAATATTAACGGTGAAGTAAGAGGAAGGCACATACATAGGGATGAAATCAGATTCAGCAAAAGAGGCAAACTAGTACTAGAAAGCAGAAAATAGAGCAGGGGTCTATGCGATCAATAAAAAACCCTTACAAAATATCCATCCTGAGATTTCAAGAACCCACGCACCAACTAACGGTGTGTGGGGAGAAACTCAGTCCACTAGAGCAACCAGCAAGCGAGGAAATCACATTTTTAGCAAGCTGGACAAGAACACATGATAAACACTGCTGATCAAAAAATGAGCAAACAAAACTTAGCTTGTCCTGGATGGACTGGGAGCAAGGTAGTCAGAAGGAATCTGAGTAGCACTGATTACATCGACAGTCGGCAACAAGTGGAAGAGAAACAGAGCTATATAGGAACCTCCCAGAGGATAACAAACCAGCTGATAGCCAGAGACCAGCAGGATAACAAACAAAGCCACCAGGGGGAGCCCAAAGCAAAAGTCACACCATACCACCAGTGACCACAAGAGGGAGCCTGAACACAGAGTTCACAACTGGGGGTACTGTTGTGAATTCCACTCTTGGGCTCCCTCCGGTGGTTGTAAGTAGCACTTTTGTGAATTCTGCTCTTGGGCTCCCTCCTGTGGTTTTGAGTGGTATAGCTGCTTCTTGGATTTAGCATCAGCAGCTGCTTCCACTGATCGTCTTTCTGGCTCGACTATTTTTGTCTGGCCTTATCCCTCAATCAATGCCAGTTGTCAATTGTTCCTGCTTGGAGCCACTGCTCTTTTGGATTTCCCTGACACTCTGTCCAGTTCAGCAAAGATAAGTCCTTGCTTGTCCTTTTGCAGTCCACTTGTTGTGGACTTTATTGTTCAGCACATTCTATGTTTTGCTCATTTGTCCAGCTTATCAGTATGGATCTATTCAGCTAAGCTGGAAGCTCTGGGCTGCAGATTTTGCCCTCCACACCTTTAGTCAGGTGTGGAGATTTTTGCATATCTCTGCGGTGGACTTTTTCTAGTTTTTATTACTGACCGCACAGTGTTCTTTCCTGTACTATCTATCTAGCTAGAAGTGGCCTCCTTTGCTAAATCTTGTTTCATACTACGTATGTCATTTCCTTCTCCTCTCACAGTCATTATTTGTGGGGGCTGTCCTATCCTTTGGGGATTTTCTCTGAGGCAAGATAGCTTTCCTCTTTCTACCTTTAGGGGTAGCTAGTTCTCCGGCTGTGACGAGGTGTCCAGGGAGTGACAGGAACATCCCACGGTTACTGCTAGTGTTGTGTTAAGATCAGGAACTGCGGTCTGTATAGTTACCACCTGCTCAGAGCTAGTCGCATGTCGCTCCTAAATTACCAGTCCATAACAATATACTCACCGAACACCTAGTCCCTGATACCCGTGTCTCCTGCAAACAATCAAAAATAATAAACCAACATATATTCCTTGTCTGCCGTAGTCCATTTAATACCGAGTGTCCCACATTGATGTAACCCTTCCGCCAGTGATGCACTGACAGATGGTAATCACTCCCACAGTGTATCACTGAGCCGCCGTGAGAGTTCACCGGAGTTCATCAGCTGACGCGCTCCAGTGCTCTCGTTTACGGCACAACTGCGTGGGAAAGTTCCCACACAGCGGTAGTGCCATGAGAGCACCAGAGCTGATGAACTCCGGTGAACTCTCATGGTGGGGAGACATTGCGGGAGCTATTATCTCCTGTCAGTGTATCGCCGGAGGCTGAGTAGAGTGGTCACATCTCCCGATGTGACTGTTCTACACGTGAGATCGCCGTGGGACACTCTGTATTAAATGGACTATGTCAGACAGGATAGTATTATATGTTGGTTTATTATTTTTTGATTGTTTGCAGGAGACGAGGGCCTCAGGGATTAGGCATTCAGTAAGTATGGTAAATTTAGATTGAATAAAGGAGTCTGTGTGATTTTCTAAAATAAAGGACTTTATTATGCGGTGTCTTTATTTACCATATAACTATAAGATTAGTAATGGATAGGTGTCTTATAGATGCCTCTCCATTACTAACCTGTGGGCTTGATGTTACCTGACAATACAAAGGTGACATCAACCCCACAAATATGAACCTCACTTGCCACCGCTACAGGGAAAGTGAAAAGAGCAAAGCTAAGTGCCAGAATTGGTGCTTCAGTAAGATGCGCCATTTCTGAGGGAGATGAGAGCTGATGTTTTTAGCCTGGGGGAGTACCAATATCCATGGACCCTTCCCAGGCTATTAAAATCAGCCCGCAACTGTCTGCCTAGCCTTTGCTGGTTGGATTTTATAGGGGACCCCATGTCAATTGTTTTCTGGTGTACACTAGCCAGTAAAAGCTAAGCAAACAGCTGTGAGCTGATATTAATAGCCTGGGAACCTTTTGCTTTTGACTATAGGCTCCTTCCCAGAATATTAACATCTGACCTCAGCCGTCGGCTTTCCCTCTGCTCGTTTTTAAAATTATGCGGGAGCCCACGCAAATTTTTTTTTTAATTTTTGGAAAAATAAACAGATATTGCATTTCACACAGATTTGTGGCTGTTGCTTTTTTGTTACAGCATATGTAGGATAATTATGTTGATGCTCCTATATAGGCTGTGTGTGTGTCATTATTTAATATTAATGAGGGTATCTGGCTGAAGAGGTTGAATAAGGAAATTACATCACAATTCCTTTTTTTAATAATATATATTTATTTATCTCTATGGATTTACAAAAATGCATGAAAAATTCATGCAAAAAGCATAAAAAAAGCATAAGAAACGTGCATATTTCCAGCTGCGTTTTTCTGCTGAGATGCAGAAACCTTAAAGAAATTTCTGCAAGCAAATACGCAACGTGGGCACATAGACTTAATGCTTAAAAACTGGCATATTTTTAGGTGACCCGTGATTAGAAATCCTGGGGTTTCATTTGTTTTTTTTATTAAAAGGTCTGTACTGAATGCTAGATCCAGTCAGTAAGTCAGTTGACTTATTGATTGTGCTTTGGATATCGATGAAAAACAAACAATAAAGAAGACTTAATCATGCATGTCTAGCTCTAAATAAACCTGAAAGCCCTGGCTTAGTGTGAGAGGACAGGGGAATTCAACGCAAGCGACAGCGATCTGAAGATGCTATGAGGACGGTGAGTAGCGAATGGGGCCAACACCTGAGCAGTAAGGTGACCATAAGGATTTTTCTTTAATTTTAATGACCTTAGATGGTTCATAAAGATCCCAGCTGCCAATTTGCTAATTCCATCTGAAAGCGAAATACAAAAAAGTGCATTTTGGCGAACACAGATTTTTGTAAAAAATTTTGTAGAATTTAATTCCACTCAAACATTTTCGCTCATCTCTACTATGTATATCATATGACTAATTTTGCCCTTGTTAAAAATAATAATAATAATAATAATAATAATATAAACTTTATAAGGAAAAACAGCACATTCACATTGTTTAAAATATTACATCTTCTTCATTAGAGTTCAATTGAAAAGCTTAAAAAGCATTTATTATCTGTAATAGGCTGATGTATTTCTCACATAAAAAGTGCCCTTAGTCATAGTCTAAACACATTGAATCATGGGAAGGTATTTAAAAGGAACCTGTCACCAGGTTTGGCCGAAAAGAGATACTGCCATCACATTTCAGGGCTGATATACAGCATTCTATAATGATGTAGATGTATATCAGCCCCCAGCACGACCTGTAAGAGAAGAAAAATAACTTATATTATACTCACCTGTTGGCTGTCTGGTCCGATGGGCGTCGCTGGCCTTGGTCCGGCCAACCAATACCAATACCAACTATGTTCACTTTTTTGTTTATTTATTTTTTTTTTACATAAATGTATTTATTGGGTTAATATAACTTTTATTTGTACTTTTTTACATTGGTCCACTATGAGACATCATCCTTATACTGAAAGATTGCTGATATGATACTCTGCAATGTTTCAGCACTGCAGGAGATCAGATCAGCATCTGACAGGCAGGGGAGCAGGCGTGTCAGCCAGGGTTAGTAGAGGTGACATTCAGGGACTAGACAAATGACTGTGTTGGGGAGAAGGACCCCCATAGGGCATTAAGGAAGCTTAGAGACAGGCATAGGTTGGGGTCAGCAGGTATCCCATTCCACGCTCCCGACTGTTAGGGCCATCCTCTCTTTTTTCCCATCCCGTTGTACTTACTCTCCAAGCCCAGAGTCATCCATCAGACTGACAGATAGCAGCATAGCTGGTCAATCCACAAAGTACATTTCCACTGCTTCAGAATCCAATGGCAGGGTGGTTAACACCACTTCATTTGTTGCTTGACATTGTAGTTTGAGATGTACCTGTTTTGTAAGGCTTGCGTGCAGCCATGGAAACTCAAGGCCTCAAGGTCCCAAACATTTTTTCCTGTTCACTTTAGTTGCTGTAGATATAATGTGGAACCAGTGCTTGTGGACACAGATTAGAAAGCAATAGCACTTACTGTGCTTTTGCCTGCAGACCCACTGAAAAACTGATTTTTTTCCTGATTAAGTAATAAAATGAAATGTGTGTTGGGGCGATGGGGGCGCGTCCACAAATCTTTAACTTTATGTAAGTAGCCCAGTCATGCTGTAATCTTTTGGTTAAGACTGTGGGGAAAATGCAACCCTGATAGGCATTTTACTATGCTTTATATTGTACTATTTTGGTGTCCCCGTTATTTTATGTCCAGTAGTATGTTTGTTTCTAAGTTTATTTTGATTTTAAAGTATTTAATAAAAAAACATTTAAATGGAAATATATTCTTTGGTTATTCATTTAACCTTCTCTTTACATACAGTGGTCATAAAAAGTCTACACTCCTCTGTTTAAATGACAGGTTTTTTTGTAATGAAAAAAAAAATCAAAGTAAAAAAACTATTTCAGAACTTTTCCATTTTTAATGTACCAAATAACCTCTACAATTCAATTGAATATCAAACTAAAATCTTCATGTGGAAAAAAGAAAGAAATTAAAAATATGCGGTTGCATAAATATGCACACCCTTAAACTAATACTTTGTTGAAGTACTATTTGAACTTATGGCAGCATTCAGTCTTTTTGGGAAGGAGCTTCCAATGGCATATTCTATGTACAGCATCCTCTTCAGATCACCCACAAAATTTCAATTCAGATCTTGGCTCTGACTGGGCTAATCCAATATTTGATCTTCTAGAGAAGACATTATTTTGCTAATTTGAAAGTATGCTCATGGTTATTGTAATGCTGAAAGGTGAAATTCATCGTCAGTTTTTTAGCAGAAAAATGACGATGAAATGATGATTTTGTTGCAAAATTAACTGATATTTGCTGCTGTCTATAATTCTCTCCACCTTGACTAAACTCCATGTCCCAACTTTTGAAAAACACCTCCAAACCATAATGCTGCCTCCATCAGGCTTTACTGTGGGTATGATACAGAATATTGGCTTTGTGCCAAACATACCTTTTGAAATTATGGTCAAAATGTTCAATCCTGGTCTTATCAGGTCATAACACGTTTTCCCTCCAGCTTTTGGCAGACATGATGAAGGTTTCAGCAAAACATAGCTTAGATGTTTTTCATCATAAGATTATTGTCACATGCAGTACACAACCATAACTTGCCAGAAATTCCAGCAGCTCCTTTATTGTTTCAGTAAGCCTATTGGCAGCCTCCTAGACCAATTTTATTCTTCTCTTTACAGCAATTTTTGAGGGACATTCAGTTTCTAAGTCATGTCCCTTTTGAGCCAAATTTAAGCGACTTCTTGATGACTGTCTTCAGAGTGTTTCATTGAACTGCTAATCTATTGGAATTTTTTTTGTACCCTTCTCCTGACTGATAACTTTCAACAATGAGGACCCTTTGCTGTGTTGAAAACTGTCGACGGATCATGGACTTTGATGTATAATGCAGCTAAGAAAATGTCAGGAAAATCCTACTAATTGTTATAATATTGTAGGAACACACTTGGAAAAACAGTAACACACTAAAAACTGCAACTGACCATGTCTGTTCCTGTACAAACATGAGATCCTGACCCCACACCCCCTAGTAGCTCCTATGTGAGCTGAGATAGCCCTAAACACAGACTAGACAATGGCACCGTGGAGACGAGAAAAAAATGTTTAGCCTTAAATTTAGCATTTTCACAAAGGTCACAGGAGAAAATGTACCATACAATTTTTTGTGCAATTTGTGCAATTTTCCTGAGTATGCCGATACCCCATATGTGAAGGAAAAGTACTGTTTGGGTGTATGACAGGCCTTGGAAGGGCAGCAGCGCAAAATTGGCTTGAATCATTAACAGATGCCATGTCGCGTTTAGAGAGCCCCTGATGTGCCTAAACAGTGGAAAACTCTCACAAATAACCCCATTTAGGAAACAAAACTCCACAGGGAATTTATCCAGATGCGTGGTGAGCATTTTTTTTTGTCTTTCAATGTTCTTTTTATTGAATATAAATAGAACAAATGTTTACCAAACAAATATTACAGATATTTAACAAACAATTATTACAAACAAAAATAAAACTTTCCTTTAGCCGATAAGTAATTGTAAGAGTCATATCATTAAAGTTATTAGTAAGACTGCCGACCACCAGACAGCAGAGATCAAGTCTATTCCACAATAAAGCATCTCGGATTTCTCCAAGCAAATGAACATAATACAAGAAGATTGAGTCCTGACATGTACACTCTACTATCCCAAGTGGTCGAAGCCACTACTGACCAAAAATAGTAGAAAAAAGTATAGCTAGGGCCAAAGGAGTTGCAGTAGAGAAGGAGCGAGAAAAAGACAGAGAAAAAAGTGGTGAGTATAATGAGGGGGATTAGGGGAATTAAAGGATTGAAAGCAATAAGAAATGTGATATTAGCTATCGATTCAAGATTTTGAAGTTCAGTGAAGGAGAGCAAGGAGCTATCCCTGAATAACTGGTCTATCGAAACTGGTGGAGTAAAGGGGGATCTGGGGTCTCCATCTTTACTCAACTTCAAAGGAATGGGACCAGTCAATTCTTGTAATGTTAGAATGGGTGATAGGGGGGGAGTTGCCCGCGAATAGTCTTTTTCCTATACTTTAAGTATGCCTGGGTGATTTCACTAAATATCAAGTGATTCATTTTAGAACAGTCTTATGTTAAGACTACAGATCTCTAAGCTACAGGGGCCATTTGTTCCTCAACTAATAACCATAATTTTTCACGAGGTCTTGTCACCCAGTCTATGACTCTGGTGTGCATTGCTGCTTTGTAGTACTTGAAAATGTTAGGAGCTCCCATACCACCCTTGGACCTAGGCAATGGGAGTGTGTTAACTCTTATACCAGGGCATCTGTTTTCCCAGATAAAAATGATTATGAAGGAGTTGACTTTAGATAAATAGTGGTTGGATATGTGGATAGAAAGCATCTGAAACAAGTATATACATTTTGGGAGAATTATGCTTTTAAGTAAATTCTTCCTGCCAATCCATAACAGAAAGGGAGCTTTCCATGCTTGTACTGTTTTAACAGCTTTATCCAGCAAGGGTGGCAGGTTAAGTTCCAGAAGCTCCTTAGCTGACCTCCCTATTTTGATTCCTAGGTATGTTATGTGCTTGGGGGGCCAATTTAAAGGGTATAGTTTTTTTAATTTGTCTTTTGGGGATTTGGGAACATTCATACTTAATGCCTCCGATTTTATCGGATTGATTTTAAAATTGGACAACCTACCATAAAGCTGCAGTATGCATATGAGGGCAGGAATACCCCTATTTGGTTCAGTTAGAATCACTAGAAGATCATTTCTGAATGCCACTGACTTAAGGTGATATCCCCCAATCTCTACCCCTTCGATGTCTACTTCTTGCTGAATACTTTATATCAAGGGCTTCATAAAAAAGACAAACAGGAGGGGGATAGGGGACATACCTGCCTCATACCATTTTTAATCTGGATGCAATCAGACAGGAGGTTGTTAATTCTAAGTCTCGCTGTGGGAGATGGTATATTTGAAATATAGAATAGTTCAAAGAGACGAACGGCACAAGGATTCAACAATGCAGTATTGGGAGGGCTGAATCAAATACACCTCTTTAGACCCACGGCGTGCGGTATCCATGTATTACTGGAGCGTGGTGCTCAGCATCAATAGCCATAACAGCACAGTAAAACTTTGCACAAGAAAGTAGAAAAATGCGGCACTCACCCAGGTTGCGAAGTAAATATCTTTAATCTGTCTTTAATCCATGTACAGACTTTGCATAGAAGACAAGCGGAGACGACGAGGGTGCGGGGAGAGTGAGCTGGACAACGGCCGTTTAGCACAATTAGTGCTTCCACGGGTCCATCATGTTGTTGGACCCGTGGAAGCACTAATTGTGCGAAACGGCCGTCGTCCAGCTCACTCTCCCCGCACCCTCGTCGTCTCTGCTTGTCTTCTATGCAAAGTCTGTACATGGATTAAAGACAGATTAAAGATAATTACTTCGCAACCTGGGTGAGTGCCACATTTTTCTACTTTCTTGTGCAAAGTTCTATATTTGAAATATAGCTTCAACTAATTGGTTTGGGATGTGAAACGCAAGCAATGTCTCTTGTAAGAATGTTCAGTCCACCCTATCGAAGCTTTCTTGGCATCGGTCCTCGGTAGGACCAGCGAGATCTTTTTGATTTTCACACTTTGCATCAAATGTAATATACTATTCGCATTGTCCCTCCCCTCCCTGCCGGCTACAAACCTTGTCTGGTTCAGGGAGATAAGTTTAGGCAATACCACCATCAAACATTAGGCTATTAAGCTTGCATACTTTTTTAGGTCTACATTTAACAGCGATATTGGCCTGTAGCTCCAACAATTTTCATGGTCCTTACCTTCTTTATGTAAAAGAGATGCTCTAGGGATTGGATAAGCAGCGCGCTCCCTACCAAGACAGCATTATGCATGCTTAAAAAATGTGGGCTAAGTTCCCCTGAGAAGGTTTTATAGTAGCTAGCTTGAAACCCATCAGGTCCAGTTGACTTCTATTTAGAGCACCTCGACAGGATGGACTGGAGTTTAGTTAATTCAAAAGGTTTAATCAAGATTTCCTGCTGCAACTCTGTTAGTTTAGGTAGGGACAAAGAAGGCAAAAAGGACCGGTTGTCCCCATCCTCAGAGACCCATCCGCCTCTGATTCATTAAGCCTCAATTGATAGAGTCCCTTGTAAAAGGACAGGAAGTATCAATTATTTGATTATAATTTTGCGTTACTCGTCCCTGCTTACTTTTGATTTTGAGAATGAATGTGCGGGTTTCACGTCGTTTAATTAAGGAAATCGTTAGTTTGGACGCTTTGTCCCCGTGGACGAGAAGTCGATTTCTTCAGGTAGCATATTGTTTAGCGAACTGTCTATTTAACAAATCTTTTGCACGTTGCCTTTTTTTGTAAGTTGAGACATTAATTCTTGGGACAACCCCTTTTTATGTTGGCTCTCCTGGGCTCCAATTTCATCATAGAGAGTCTGCAATTCTAATTTTCTCTGGTTTTTTTGGACCCGGGATTTAATGTCTTCCTGATAAAGGAGGTATTTGTTAAGCTTCCAAGTTCTAAAATTAGAGTAGGGTCTCTGAAATTCTAATTTAATTGTGACCACAGAATGGTCAGAGTGTAAGGCAGGAAGTACAGTATGTCTGCTTTAGATTTGGTAGGTAAAATGTATCTAGAGATCAGGATATAATCTAGGCGATGATATCATTTATGTGGGTATGAGTAGTATGGAATTTCCATATCTGCTGGGTGTAAACATCTCTAGGCTTCTGTTAGTTCCAAGGAATATGTAATATTGATTTAATTTGAGCAAGGTCTCTCAGGGGAACAGAGCTTTGTTTTGTTGATGTATAAAGGGAAAGTTCCATGGCCAAGTTCAGGTCCCCCCATATAACCATCGCACCTTCCTGGAATAAGCGTAATTTATTTAAAACTTTACGGAGCCAGCATAGTGGGGAGCATTTTTAATCCACAGGTGATTCACAGATGTTTATAATGTTGAGCAGAGAAAATGAGAAAAGTTATTTTTCAAACAAAAATGTCGTTCTAGCCCCAAATTGTTACATTTTCACAAAAAAAAGAAAAAATTGACCCCAAAATTTGTTATGCAATTTCTCCTGAGTAGTGTTGAGCGATACCGTCCGATACTTGAAAGTATCGGTATCGGAAAGTATCGGCCGATACCGGCAAAGTATCGGATCCAATCCGATACCGATACCCGATACCAATACAAGTCAATGGGACTCAAGTATCGGACGGTATTCCTGATGGTTCCCAGGGTCTGAAGGAGAGGAAACTCTCCTTCAGGCCCTGGGAACCATATAAATGTGTAAAAGAAAGAATTAAAATAAAAAATATCGCTATACTTTACCTCTCCGACGCAGCCGGGACCTCAGCGCAGGAACCGGCAGCGTTGTTTGTTTAAAATTCCCGCTTTTACATGGTTACGCGAACTCCCGGCTTGTGATTGGTCAGGGCGCCCATGTTGCCGGGCCGCGGACCAATCACAGCAAGCCGTGACGAAAATACGTCACGGCTTGCTGTGATTGGTCCGCGTCCCGGCAACATGGCCGCCATTAACCAATCACAAGCCGTGACGTCACGGGAGGCTGGACTTGCGCGCTTTTGAAAAAGCGCGCGTGTCCAGCCTCCAGTGACGTCCCGGCTTATGATTGGTCACGGCGCCATGTTGCCGGGACGCGGACCAATCACAGCAAGCCGTGACGAAAATACGTCACGGCTTGCTGTGATTGGTCCGCGGCCCGGCAACATGGCCGCCATTAACCAATCACAAGCCGTGACGTCACGGGAGGCAGGACAAGCGCGCATTTTAAAATTGCGCGCGTGTCCAGCCTCCCGGCTTGTGATTGGTTGATCGCGGCGCAACCAATCATAAGCCGGGACGTCACTGGAGGCTGGACACGCGCGCTTTTTCAAAAGCGCGCAAGTCCAGCCTCCCGTGACGTCACGGCTTGTGATTGGTTAATGGCGGCCATGTTGCCGGGACGCGGACCAATCACAGCAAGCCGTGACGTATTTTCGTCACGGCTTGCTGTGATTGGTCCGCGGCCCGGCAACATGGGCGCCCTGACCAATCACAAGCCGGGAGTTCGCGTAACCATGTAAAAGCGGGAATTTTAAACAAACAACGCTGCCGGTTCCTGCGCTGAGGTCCCGGCTGCGTCGGACAGGTGAGTATAGCGATATTTTTTATTTTAATTCTCTCTTTTACACATTTTAACAATGTTAAAATGTGTAAAAGAGAGAATTAAAATAAAATGTTGTTCCGATACCCGATACCCGATACCACAAGAGTATCGGAATCCCGGTATCGGAATTCCGATACAGCAAGTATCGGCCGATACCCGATACTTGCAGCATCGGAATGCTCAACACTACTCCTGAGTATAATGATACATCCTATGTGTTCAAAAACTACTTTTGAGGCACAGTGAAAAGTTCAGAAGGAAAGAAGAGCCATATTGGTGTTCAGATTGTTTGTTTGGGTGCAATGTCACATTGGCAGAGCCCAAAACAGAAGAAACCCCTCAGAACTTAAGTGACCTCATTTTACAAACTACGCCACCTAATGAATTCATCTAGGGCTGCAGCTGATGCCACATGTGCCTCATAGAATTTTACACCATTGGGCAGTGAAGAAAGAGAAATTATATTTTTACTAGTAAAATGTAATTTTAGCCAAAAGTAAAATTTTTATATGAGCTAATAGGAAACTATGGGCCTCAGTTCATTGTGCAATTACTCCTGAGTGCGACAGTATCCTACATGTAATCAGGAACTACTTTTCAGGCACAGTGCAAAGCTCAGAAATGGAAGAAGGCAATATTATGGTGCAGATTTTCCTGTCATGGTTTGCTGGTGCCATGACCCACTGAGAGTCCTTGAGGTGTCAGAACAACAGAACTCCCATAAGTGGGCCCATTTTACAAATGCTCAATTAATTCATCTAAGGGTGCAGTGATCATACTGACACAATGGGTGGGGCACAGAATTTTATACCATTGGGCAGTGAAAAAAATAGTTACATTTTTGACACAAACATCTTTATTTTAGCCACAGATTTTACATTTTCACATTGGAAAAATGGAACCAAATTAATTGTCACACAATTGGAAATACTACATCTGTGTCTGTACAGTGCTGCTTAGCCACACGGTGAGTCTCAAGAGTGACTGTCATCAGTGTGTCAGAGGTGGCAGAGAGTCGCACTGCATCTGGCTGCAGAAGGTCTCTGCAACTGGTTTTGCAGACACCGTCTTAACTAGGGTTGAGCGACTTTTATTTTTATAGGATCGGGTTGGGTTTCACGAAACCCGACTTTCTCAAAAGTCGGGTCGAGTGAAATCGGCCGATCCTATAAAAAAGTCGGGGTCGGGGTCGGCCGAAACACGAAACCCAATGCAGTGCAATGGGATACTATGATTCCCAGGGTCTGAAGGAGAGGAAACTCTCCTTCAGGCCCAGGGATCCATATTAATGTGTAAAATAAAGAATTAAAATAAAAAATATTGATATACTCACCTCTCCGACGCAGCCTGGACCTTACCGCTGGTAACCGGCAGCCTTCTTTGCTTAAAATGAGCGCGTTCAGGGCCTTAGATGACGTCACGGCTTGTGATTGGTCGCGGCCGCCCATGTGACCGCCACGCGACCAATCAGAAGCCGTGACGTCATGGAAGGCCGTAAACGCGCTCACATTTTAAGCAAAGAAGGCTGCCAGTTACCAGCGGCAATGTCCAGGGGCCTCCGGAGAGGTGAGTATATCAATATTTTTTATTTTAATTCTTTATTTTACACTTAAATGTGGATTCCGATACCGATTTCCGATATCGCAAACATATCGGAACTCGGTATCGGAATTCCGATACCAGATTCAGAAGATCGCCGACCTCATGGCCGACCCCACAAAGGGGTCGGGTCGGGTTTCATGAAACCCGACTTTGCCAAAAGTCGGCAACTTCTGAAAATGGCCGACCCGTTTCGCTCAACCCTAGTCTTAACCCTTCGGACATTTGACCCAGTGGCTACCTTTCTCTGGCTCTAATTGACACACCTGAACCTGGCTGTTATAGACTCCCCGCCTGCTGCTGGGAGTTGCCAGTGATATTTCCATTTCCCCCTGTTGAGGCTTGGGGCTATAGCAGTCATCAATCTTCCTCTTTGGTGCTGCTGGAGGACATCTGTGTTGCATCTGAAAGTCGATAATCACTGCACTCGTAATCGGAAGGATTTTGCTTCAAGTGAAAATATTTATTTATAAGTGATAAGCGACAGGCAATTTTGACGTTTCGGCCATGCCGTGGCCTTGATCACAGTGTCACTGAAAAAAACGGAAACAATATCTATATAAAAATATATACAGTATATACAGAACAAATACAACCTATGATACATATTTACAGAGAAAATGAAACCATGTCACAACAGGGAGAAATATCACCGAATGGTAGAGGAGCTATAAGCTGATCGCTGTCAAACATGAGGAAAAATATCCTAAGTGTGGAGACATCGGTACCGAGGCTAGGCAGAAAGAGCTGAAAAAAAGTTTATATAGATGGTAATAAGGTATAGCGCAGTGAGATGGAAGAAGATGCAGAAAAATCTTAGAGATAATATAGATAAGGACATACCATTAAATTAGTGCGTCAACAATCGTACTTGTACATTCCCATCAGGGAAAGAGGCATATTGATAGGTATGTCCTATTAACCCTAGAACGCATACCTGGGGCCTCGCAGGCCTGCCAGGTTACTTGTTTTCTATTTTCTGTAAAAGTACTTTAGTTAGAATTTTGAAAATCTAGGTAATCCTCAGGTATATAGTTATTAGTAATTTCCAGTTATTCATATATTTTTATGTTACAGACATTTCGGTATAACAACCTTTTTTTGGGACTACCCCATATTCACGCACCTGGTGCCTTTTAGGCCTGTAGTAGGTTTACATGTGATACTCAGTCTTTTTGTCTGTATTGTTGCTGAGGAAGAACTTTTATGACTCTGCTATTGCTGGGAAGAGTGTGGATTCTGCATGACAACATGGTCATGTGATCTTGGAAAGGAGGCTCCCTCACAAAGTCTGATTTACTGTGGCAGAGAAGCTGATGCTCCAGTCCAGAAAGACCTATGTTCCAACATAGTAAAAACACTTGCTCTACCAATATTCAATTCAGGAAAAAATATTACAATGGATAATTACTTTACAAATTTTGAAATGGCCAACTTTTTGCTTCAAAAGCAACTTACACTTGTTGGTACTATGAGGCCAAACCGCTGCGAAATTCCTCCAATCATGAAGCACAATGCACAGCGAACAATCTACGAGAGTGTATTCGGTTTCTGCAACCAAGCAACAATGATGTCTTATAAAGCCAAGAAAGAAAAATCCGTGATATTACTGAGTACAATGCATCATGATGGAAGTATTGACACCAATGACAGGAAAAAAAACCCTGAAATCATACTGCATTATAATAAGACAAAAGGAGGTGTCGACAAGATGGACGAAATGATTGGAGAGTATTCGTGCAAAAGGCAGACTAAACGTTGGCCTGTTGCCCTTTTTTCCAATATCCTTGATGTGTCAGCCCTCAATAGCTACATTGTTTATTGTCAAACTAATCCAGAATTCCATGCCAACAGGAAAGACAAGAGACGTCTATTTTTGACAGAACTTTGTTATGAACTTTTGATGCCTACTATGATGGAGAGAAGCAGCATGATATGCTTATCAAGGCAAATTACGGAAGCAATGATCCAATGTGGAATACGCTTTCTGGAACATCAAGAGCAAAGAGAAAAAAAAAGTGCTGCTATATTTGTCCAGCAAAGAAGGAAAGAAAATCGGAGCATTTTTGTTTTACTAAAATGTATGCAAGGAACATTCAGGGGAAAAAATAATATGCGAGAATTGTCGGGGGAATATGTAAAGTTACAAATAAATATTCTTGCACCAAGTTTGCTACAACCAAAAAATGTTTTCATAAAAAAATTGCATATAGAATGCCTGAATGCCTATATTTGGCGTGCCCGTTTACTTACTTTTTTGTTGTTTTATGCACATAATTATGTTTTGAAATATACACATCTTAGGCTGTGTTCCCAGTAGCGAGGGGGTTCACCAGAAGGGGATCCATAATGGATCTGACCTGGTAACTCCAGCTAAGGCTGCCGGAATGTCGGGATTCCGCCAGCCTTAGCTGGGGTCACCAGGAGGTCAGATCCATTACGGATCCCCTCCTGGCGGACCCCAGCACTAGTTGGAATGCATCCTTACCTTGCAATTGTAAAATAAATTTTGAAAAGTATTTTTATTTGAGTTATTCCGTGTTATTTGCACACAGGCCTAAAAGGTCCCAGGTGCGTGAATATGTGGTAGTCCCAAAAAAAGGTTGTTATACCGAAATGCCTATAACATAAAAATATATGAACAACTGGAAATTACTAACAACTATATACCTGAGGAATACCTAGAGTTTCAAAATTCTAACTAAAGTAATTTTACAGAAAATAGAAAACAAGTAACCTGGCAGGCCTGCGAGGCCCCAGGTATGCGTCCGCCAGCCTTAGCTGGGGTCACCAGGAGGTCAGATCCATTACGGAATCCCGTCCTGGCGGACCCCTGCACTAGTGGGAATGCATCCTTACTTTGCAATAAACTTTGAAAAGTATTTTTATTTGAGTTATTCCATGATAATTGTAAACAGGCCTAAAAGGCCCCAGGTGCGTGAATGTGTAGATTTCTATGGGTATGCGTTCTAGGGTTAGGGATAATAAAGCATCATAAAGAAATATCATGAAAAAGCAAAAAGGACCTTTTTGTTGGATGGTGCTGGTAATAATGGGTACTAAGTGGAATGGTAGACGCATGCCGAAAAACAAGATGAGGGAAAGGGGAATGTGCAAGGTTAAAAATCAGTGAAATATGCAAAAGATGGAAAATGTGAGAAGACATAACAGAAATTAATTGTGTTTACCACACAGGATGAGGCCTGTGCTGAGATTGTGGTATGCACAGCAATAGTTGTGCTGTAAAAAGGAAGGAGAAAATTGCATAAAACGGAGGTTAGGATAAAAAATTATCATCATCAGAGATGAAATGTAATGGAATTGGTATTTACCACGGTAAATGGGGATAACAATTAAGCTGTGGTGCAGGACGCTCAATATGCTCCTATAGCTGTAAGGCAAAGGTTTGTAATGGTAAGTATAGATGTATTAGCTAGAGCGGTACTTATCGGCGCTGGAGCTGGGCTTACGTCCGGAAAGTGCAGCGTTGTGCATGAATCAGTGGCTGTGCAAGCCGACGTTGGTGGTGAAGTGGGAGGGCTGGCAAGTCTGCGCCCAGTAGAGGAGTGGTTTTTCTTGCCGCAGCTGAATGATTTTCATCTGTTAGCCAGCATAAGTACATGTGGGGGTTGCCTGGTTGCTAGGGAATCCCCACATGTACTTATGCTGGCTAACAGATGTAAATCTTTCAGCTGCGGCAAGAAAAACTAAATCTCCGAGCACTAAAAAATACTCGGAGGACCCCCGAGCGTGCTCGAGAAATCTCGAGTAACGAGTATATTCGCTCATCAATAATAATGAACTGTTGAGTGCAACGTACTGGTCACTAAAGCATACTGGTCACTACAACAGCAGTTTGCAATTTTCACTTGGCAACATTCATTGCTGCTTGTTTCTGGATGATACCCATGGAGTCAAAAGCAGCACTACACCTGTAGATATATTCCCAAATGGTATAATTTCCATAATGGGGTCACTTGAGGGGGATTCTGCTCTTCTAGCAATTAGGAGCTCTGTATATGGAGTCTGCAAACTATTCTAGGCAAATCTGCACTTGAGGAGGCAAATAGTTTGCCTTTCCTCCCGAGTCTCTTCGTATGGCTAAGCAGTACTGTACAGCCACATATGGAGTATTGACACATTCATTGGAAAATGTAATTCAAATATGGTGCAATTTTTATTCGCTTCTTATGTGAAAATGTAAAATCTAGGGCTAAAACAAAATTTTGGTGGTATAAATGCAGTTATTTTTCCTTCACTGCCAAATGGGGTAACATTCTGTGACACACCTGTGGTGTCAATATGATCACTGCACCCCTAGATGAATTCATTAAGAGGTATAGTTTGTAAAATGGGGTCACATACAGAGGGTTCTGCTGTTCCTGCTCCTCATGGGCTCTCCCAGTGGGTCATGGCACCTGCAAACCATACCAGCAAAATTTGGCGCTCCTTGCCTTCTGAGCTTTGCACTGTGCCTGAAAAATATTTTTGAATTACATGTAGGGTATTGGCACACTCAGGAAAAAAAAGGACTTCAGTTTGTTAAAAAAAAATCGTATCAGCCGTTAGAAAAATTAAAAACGTATGGCTAAAACAACATTTTAGTGGAAGAAATGTAATTATTAGTGATGAGCGAGCATGCTCGCCACTACTTGGTGCTTGCCCGAGTATCACAGTACTCAGTGTACTCGGCGAGCACCGAGCATTTCTGGGATTATTCGGCGAGAGTTCGGGTCTCCGCCTTTTAATTTTGGCACTTTTTAGAGCGCCAATGAACATGCAGAGATTGTCTGCAAGCACTGTAATACAGCAGCCATCTTTGTTGTGGTATTACAGTGATTGGCTGGTCTCACAGAGTCATCAGGTCTATAAGAGACCTGGCACCGCCCTGTTCGGCGCATTCTGCTCCGGACTCAGCTAGTGTAGGGAGAGCTGCGGCTGAGAAAGAATCAGATTTGTTTTGATTTTTGTTCTTTTATTAGTTAGTGTGGGTCTACTAGTGTTCAATCCACAACTCCGGATAAACCAACAGTCCTTTTTAAGGGCTAATTTGGGGTATATAGATTGCAGTGCTAGGTAGGCAGGGGAGTCTATGTGCACATATCCATATCAGTGCAAGGCATTCCGGCACTGTATGTGAGTATATAAATCTCACTGCATACATCAAAAGGCTCCATTACTGTCTGCTGCTGCATATTTTATATATACCTAGCTTCAGGTATTAGTGGCTAGGATTTTTTTTTTTGCACCTTATACTGTACCTGCTAATTTTATTACAAAGCAATCCATAGCCCCCTTTTTTCTACATTTATTTGCTTGGTCACACTGCAGACTACAGCCAGGTAATTTTAATACAAGAGCGTAAAAATCTAACAATTTAAAATGGGATTTTTTTTGTCACAGGCATCAGATGTGAGTTTGCAGAAAATTCTGGCCTTTTTTTTTAGACTATAGTATTTTTTGTAGTTTCTTACAACATTTTTGGACACCATTTTGCTGACCAAAAAATCTTTAGCTGGACCAAAAATATTTAGCTACAGTTCTTATATTTATCACTGTGATTTAGACTCCAGACGCATCACATATCAATGAGCTTAATATTTTACAATTTTAGCACTCCAATTTTATTTTTTAGTGTCATAGCCTACTTATTGACACAATTTTGTTGGGCCCAAAGAAATCAAGGCCACATTTTGATTAGTCTGCTATCTCCGTCAGATGCCCGGTCTATCTGTGGTCTACAGATACTTGCTTTTCAGGCATACATTCAACTTTTTTGTGTGTCTGATACTCTAGGTCTATACAGTAATTTGGGGTTAAAAAAATTAAAAAAAACTCCAGGCCACATATTGAAACAGTCTGTTATCTCAGTCAGACGCCCGTTATATCTGTGGTCTCCAAATACTTACTTTTCAGGCATACATTCCACTTTTTTGTCTGTCTGCTACCCTAGGTCTATACTGTATTTCGGGGTTAAAATAAAAAAAAACTCCAGGCCACATATTGAAACAGTCTGTTATCTCCGTCTGACGCTGGTCTATCTGTGCTGTACAAACACTTGCCTTTCAGGCATACATTCAACTTTTTGTCTGCCTGCTACCCTTGGTCTATACAGTATTTTGGGGTTAATTTTTTTTTAAAAACTCCAGGCCACATATTGAAACAGTCTGTTATCTCAGTCCGACGCCTGGTCTATCTGTGCTGTACAAATACCTGCTTTTCAGGCATGCATTCCACTTTTTTGTCTGTCTGCTACCTTTGGTCTATACAGTATTTTGGGGTTAATTTTACTTAAAAAACTCCAAGTTACATATTGAAACTCGACCTTCGCTCGACCTTCATGTCCCAGTTTCTAGGGGACCGCAGCACACCATTATTGAGGCCAGAGCAGTGTGAAACGATTTTTGGTTGGATAGCAGATAATGCTTCCAGTCACTTTTTCACTACCATCACGTCTTCCACGCGGTAAAGTCTGAGTAGCCTTGAGTCTGGACCGCATCTTACTCACCCTGATCCTCCTTCCTCCCACCATGCAGAGTGCCCTGAGGCAACTGATCCCACACTTAGACACTCCAAAGAGCTGTTCACTTTTCCCTTTAAAGATTCCGGACTCTCGGCCAGTCAGCTTGAAGTGGGGCAAGATGAGATCTCTTGTAGCGATGCCCAAAGATTTGAGCAGCTACGATCACACAAAGGTGATGGTGGGAAAGTGTCATAAGAGGTGGACGATGATGAGACACAATTGCCAGAAAGTCAGAAGGAGGAACAGGGTGTGGATGTGGAAGACGAGGTCATGGATGACATAGTGACTGACCCCACCTGGCGGGAGGACATGCAGAGCAAGGACAGCAGCACACATGGGGAAGGAGGCATAGAACTCCAACAGGCAGGAAGAAGCAGTGTGGTGGCCACAGACAGAAGGCATTCATCCGTTCCCCATAACACCAACATGACGGAAATTGCCATTCCAACTATTAGAGCTTCCCGAGCCTGGTTAATTTTTAAAGGCTCTGACGATAACTCCAAACAGGCAATTTTCAGCACCCGCCATGCCCGCATCAGCAGGGGTAGCAAAACTACCAGCCTGACCACCACCAGCATGATTAGGCACATGGCAGCAAAGCACTCGACTTTGTGAGCCGAATCCCAGGTTCCAGGAACACTTTCTCCAGGTGACACCACTGCTTCTTCCACTGTTTTGCTGACAAGCCAATTCCCAGTGCACCATGCATGTGAAGATGCCTCTAGCCCTGCACCTGTTGTTGCCCACAGTCAACTGGCACCATCATGAAGCCTGTCCACGTCCTTGTCTCAACGCAGCCTTCAGGTGTCTATACCTCAGTCATTGGAACGCAAAAGGAAATATGCCGACACGCGCCCCACAGCCCACAGTAGTAAATTATCACATTTCTTGTCTGCTTGTGCTCAAAATGATGCCTTTTAGGCTTGCTGAGATGGTAGCTTTCTGCAACCTGATGGCAGCGGCCATCCCAAGGTACGTCCCCAGTCGCCACTATTGCCGTACCAACATTACACCAGCACGTTTACACAACATAACCCGTGCCCTCAACAATGCTGTTACTGGAAAATTCCACCTAAACACAGACACGTGGACAAGTGCTTGTGGGCAGGGATGGTACATCTCACTAATGGCTGAGTTAACATAGTGGAAGCCAGGACCCAGTCCTTGGGAAGGAACACATCCTCCCGACTTAGAAGATTGCGGCCCTACTTCAATCATGGTTGCTCCCACAGTCTACAGCTCTTGCACCTCCTCTTCCTACTCTTCAGTCTCCATCTCTGAAATGAGCACATCAGTAAGAAGCTGGAAGCACTGCCTCAGCCAAGTGGCAACAAGCTGTGCTGGAACTAATCTGCATAGGTGACAAACCGCCCAATGCAGAAGAGTTGTGGACAGCTGTTGGGAATTCTGCTCTTGGGCTCCCTCCGGTGGTTGTAAGTGGTAGCGCTGCTGTCTCTGAATCGCAGCATTTATCAGGTGTGTTCACTTTTTGCAATTTTGACTGAGCTATTTAGTCTTGCTTCACCCTTTAGTCAGTGCCAGTTGTCCATTGTTCCTGGAGGATTCACATCTCTGCCTGGTCTCTCCTGCTTTGCAGTTCTTTTCATCAAAGATAAGTTCTGGCCTTGACTTTTTGCTGTCCACATGCTGTGGCCTTATTGTTCAGTTCTTTTCCATGTTTTTTTTTGTCTTGTCCAGCTTGGTCTGTATAAGGATTTGTTTAGCCAAGCTGGTATCTCTGGAGATGCAGATATACCCTCCATATCTTTAGTTAGCTGTGGAGTTTTTGTATTTTCTGTGGTGGATATTTTCTAGTGTTTTAATACTGACCGCATAGTACTCTGTCCTATCTTTTCTATTTAGCTAGAAGTGGCCTCCTTTGCTAAATTCTGATTTCTGTCTGTGTATGTTTTTTCCCTCTCCTCTCACAGTCAATATTTGTGGGGGTCTGCCTATCCTTTGGGAATTTTCTCTGAGGCAAGATAGTTTTCCCTTTTCTATCTCTAGGGGTAATTAGTCCTCCAGCTGTGTCGAGATGTCCAGGGAGTGCTAGGTACATTTCACGGCTACTTCTAGTTGCGGTGTTAAGTTTAGGGTCTGCGGTCAGTACAGGTACCACCTTTTCCAGAGTACGTCTCATGCTGCTCTTAGGCCACCAGATTCTAACAGTACAACTGGCCAACAATGAGTTAACCGCATCTCAGAAGAAGGGAAGGAAAGTGCTGAGCCATTTTTTTTTCTGTAGTCTGTTGTGTTTTTTTTTTCTCTTCCCTCTTTACCTCTGGGTGGCTCAGGAGTTCGGCGCTGGTATGGATGTTCAGGGATTGGCTTCTCGTGTGGATCAACTTGCTGCTAGAGTACAGGGTATTTTGGATTATATCTTTCAGACTCCAGTTTTAGAGCCTAGAATTCCAACTCCTGATTTGTTTTTTGGAGATAGGTCCAAATTTCTGAGCTTTAAAAATAACTGTAAACTGTTTTTTGCTCTGAAACCCCGTTCCTCTGGTGATCCCATCCAGCAGGTTAAAATTATTATATATCTGCTGCGTGGTGACCCCCAGGATTGGGCATTTGCCCTGGAACCTGGGAATCCGGCGTTGCTTAATGTAGACACCTTTTTTCAGGCGCTTGGGTTATTGTATGACGAACCTAATTCAGTGGATCATGCTGAGAGGACCTTGTTGGCCCTGTCTCAGGGTCAAGAAGCGGCAGAATCATATTGCCAGAAGTTTAGAAAATGGTCTGTGCTGACTAAATGGAATGAGGATGCCTTGGCGGCAATCTTCAGAAAGGGTCTTTCTGAATCCGTTAAAGATGTTATGGTGGGGTTTCCCACACCTGCTGGTCTGAGCGATTCTATGTCTCTGGCCATTCAGATTGATCGGCGCCTGCGTGAGCGCAGAGCTGTGCGCGCTGTGGCGTTGTTCTCAGAGCAGACACCTGAGCCTATGCAGTGCGATAGGATTCTGTCTGGAGCAGAACAACGGGGATTCAGACGTCAGAATGGGTTGTGTTTTTACTGTGGTGATGCTTCTCATGTCATTTCGGTCTGCCCTAAACGTACTAAGAGGATCGCTAGCTCAGTTACCATTGGTACCGTACAACCTAAATCCCCACGCCTGCTGGTCTGAGTGATTCTATGTCTCTGGCCATTCAGATTGATCGACGCTTGCGCGAGCGCAGAGTTGTGCACACTATGGCATTGTCTTCCGAGCGGAGTCCTGAGCCTATGCAGTGTGATAGGTTTGTGTCTAGAGCTGAACAACAAGGATTCAGACATCAGAATAGGTTGTGTTTTTACTGCGGCGATTCTGCTCATGTTATTTCTGATTGCCCTAAGCAAACCAAGAGAATCGCTAGTTACCATCAGTACCGTACAACCTAAATTTCTGTTATCTGTGACCATGATCTGCTCATTATCGTCATTTTCTGTCATGGCATTTGTGGATTCAGGCGCCGCTCTAAACTTAATGAACTTAGAATTTGCCAGACGTTGTGGTTTCCCCTTGCAGCCTTTGCAGAGTCCTATTCCTTTGAGGGGCATTGATGCTACACCGTTGGCTAAAGATAAACCTCAGTTTTGGACACAGCTGACCATGTGCATGGCGCCAGCCCATCAGGAAGATTGTCGTTTTCTGGTGTTGCATAATTTGCATGATGCTATTGTGCTGGGTTTCCCATGGTTACAGGTGCATAATCCGTATTAGATTGGAAATCTATGTCTGTGACTAGTTGGGGTTGTCAGGGGGTTCATGGTGACGTTCCTTTGATGTCAATTGCCTCCTCCCCCTCTTCTGAAATTCCTGAGTTTTTGTCAGATTTCCAGGATGTGTTCAATGAGCCCAAGTCCAGTTCCCTTCCACCGCATAGGGACTGTGATTGTGCTATTGACTTGATTCCAGGCTGTAAGTTCCCTAAGGGCCAACTTTTCAACCTCTCTGTGCCAGAACATACCGCCATGTGGAGCTATGTTAAGGAGTCCTTGGAGAAGGGGCATATTCGGCCATCTTCTTCACCATTGGGATCAGGGTTTTTTTTGTTGCCAAAAAAGATGGCTCCTTGAGACCCTGTATTGATTATCGCCTCTTGAATAAGATCACGGTCAAATTCCAATACCCTTTGCCTTTGCTTTCTGATCTGTTTGCTAGGATTAAGGGGGCTAGTTGGTTTACTAAGATTGACCTTAGAGGGGCATATAATCTTGTTCGTATTAAGCAGGGTGACGAATGGAAAACTGCGTTTAATACGCCCGAAGGCCATTTTGAATACCTTGTGATGCCATTCGGACTCTCTAATGCTCCATCTGTGTTTCAGTCCTTCATGCATGATATATTTCGGAATTATCTTGATAAATTCATGATTGTATATTTGGATGATATTTTGATTTTTTCAGATGATTGGGAGTCTCATGTGAAACAAGTCAGGATGGTATTTCAGATCCTTCGTGATAATGCCTTGTTTGTGAAGGTGTCTAAGTGCCTCTTTGGAGTACAGAAGGTTTCTTTTTTGGGCTTCATTTTTTCTCCCTCATCTATAGAAATGGATCCGGTTAAGGTTCAGGCCATTCATGATTGGATCCAGCCCACATCCGTGAAGAGCCTTCAGAAATTTTTGGGCTTTGCTAATTTTTATCGCCGTTTCATTGCCAACTTCTCCAGTATGGTTAAACCCCTGACTGATTTGACGAAGAAAGGCGCTGATGTGACAAATTGGTCCTCTGTGGCTGTTTCTGCCTTTCAGGAGCTTAAACGCCACTTTACTTCTGCCCCGGTGTTGCGTCAGCCGGATGTTTCTCTTCCTTTTCAGGTTGAGGTTGACGCTTCTGAGATTGGGGCAGGGGCCGTTTTGTCTCAGAGGAATTCTGATGGTTCCTTGATGAAACTGTGTGCCTTCTTTTCTCGAAAGTTTTCGCCTGCGGAACGCAATTATGATGTCGGCAATCGTGAGTTGTTGGCTATGAAGTGGGCATTTGAGGAGTGGCGACATTGGCTTGAGGGGGCCAAGCACCGTATTGTGGTCTTGACCGATCATAAGAATCTGATTTAGCTCGAGTCTGCCAAACGGCTGAATCCTAGACAGGCCCGATGGTCCCTGTTTTTCTCCCGTTTTGATTTTGTGGTCTCGTATCTTCCGGGTTCTAAGAATGTTAAGGCTGATGCCCTCTCTAGGAGCTTTTTGCCTGATTCTCCTGGGGTCCTTGAGCCAGTCGGTATTCTGAAGGAAGGGGTGATTCTTTCTGCCGTCTCCCCTGATTTACGACGGGTTCTTCAGCAATTTCAGGTTGATAAACCTGACCACTGTCCAGTGGGGAAATTGTTTGTTCCTGACAGATGGACTAGTAAAGTGATTTCGGAGGTTCATTGTTCTGTGTTAGCCGGTCATCCTGGGATTTTTGGTACCAGAGATTTGGTTGGTAGGTCCTTTTGGTGGCCTTCTTTGTCACGGGATATGCGTTCTTTTGTGCAGTCCTGTGGGACTTGTGCGCGGGCCAAGCCTTGCTGTTCCCGCGCTAGTGGGTTGCTTTTGCCTTTGCCGGTCCCTGAGAGGCCTTGGACGCATATTTCTATGGATTTTATTTTGGATCTTCCAGTTTCCCAGAGGATGTCAGTTATCTGGGTGGTTTGTGACCGGTTTTCTAAGATGGTTCATTTGGTACCTTTGCCTAAGTTGCCTTCCTCTTCTGATTTGGTTCCGTTGTTTTTTCAGCATGTGGTTCGTTTGCATGGCATTCCAGAGAACATTGTGTCCGATAGAGGTTCCCAGTTTGTTTCTAGGTTTTGGCGGGCCTTTTGTGCTAGGCTGGGCATTGATTTGTCTTTTTCTTCCGCATTTCATCCTCAGACAAATGGCCAAACCGAGCGAACTAATCAGACTTTGGAAACTTATTTGAGATGCTTTGTGTCTGCTGATCAGGATGATTGGGTGGCTTTTTTGCCATTGGCCGAGTTTGCCCTTAATAATCGGGCTAGTTCTGCTACTTTGGTTTCACCCTTCTTTTGTAACTCTGGTTTTCATCCTCGTTTTTCTTCGGGGCAGGTTGCGCCTTCTGATTGTCCTGGGGTGGACTCTGTGGTTGACAGGTTGCAGCAAATTTGGGCTCATGTTGTTGACAATTTGGTGTTGTCTCAGGAGGGGGCTCAGCGTTTTGCTAACCGTCGTCGGTGTGTTGGTTCCCGGCTTTGGGTTGGGGATTTGGTCTGGTTGTCTTCCCGTCATGTCCCTATGAAGGTTTCTTCCCCTAAGTTTAAGCCTCGGTTTATTGGTCCTTATAGGATTTCTGAGATTATCAATCCAGTGTCTTTTCGTTTGGCCCTTCCAGCCTCTTTTTCCATCCATAATGTTTTTCATAGATCTTTGTTGCGGAAATATGTGCTGCCCGTTGTTCCCTCTGTTGATCCTCCTGCCCCGGTGTTGATTGATGGGGAGTTGGAGTATGTGGTTGAGAAGATTTTGGATTCTCGTTTTTCGAGGCGGAGGCTTCAGTATCTTGTCAAATGGAAGGGATATGGCCAGGAGGATAATTCTTGGGTTGTTGCCTCCGATGTTCATGCTGATGATTTGGTTCGTGCCTTTCATTTGGGTCGTCCGTATCGGCCTGGGGGCTCTGGTGAGGGTTCGGTGACCCCTCCTCAAGGGGGGGTACTGTTGTGAATTCTGCTCTTGGGCTCCCTCCGGTGGTTGTAAGTGGTAGCGCTGCTGTCTCTGAATCGCAGCATTTATCAGGTGTGATCACTTTTTGCAATTTTGACTGGGCTATTTAGTCTTGCTTCACCCTTTAGTCAGTGCCAGTTGTCTATTGTTCCTGGAGGATTCACATCTCTGCCTGGTCTCTCCTGCTTTGCAGTCCTTTTCATCAAAGATAAGTTCTGGCCTTGACTTTTGCTGTCCACATGCTGTGGCCTTATTGTTCAGTTCTTTTCCATGTTTTTTTTGTCTTGTCCAGCTTGGTCTGTATAAGGATTTGTTTAGCCAAGCTGGTATCTCTGGAAATGCAGATATACCCTCCATATCTTTAGTTAGCTGTGGAGTTTTTGTATTTTCTGTGGTGGATATTTTCTAGTGTTTTAATACTGACCGATAGTACTCTGTCCTATCCTTTCTATTTAGCTAGAAGTGGCCTCCTTTGCTAAATTCTGATTTCTGTCTGTGTATGTTTTTTCCCTCTCCTCTCACAGTCAATATTTGTGGGGGTCTGCCTATCCTTTGGGAATTTTCTCTGAGGCAAGATAGTTTTCCCTTTTCTATCTCTAGGGGTAATTAGTCCTCCGGCTGTGTCGAGATGTCCAGGGAGTGCTAGGTACATTCCACGGCTACTTCTAGTTGCGGTGTTAAGTTCAGGGTCTGCGGTCAGTACAGGTACCACCTTCTCCAGAGTACGTCTCATGCTGCTCTTAGGCCACCAGATCATAACAGACAGCGCTGAAAGAGCAGTCAGTTATTTGGATGACAGCGCAGAAGCTACAGCCAGGCACTGTCATGTGTGACAATGGCTGGAACCTGGTTCAACATTTTCTCAAAAGCTCACCGGAGCTGCCGGATCTGCTAGTGAAAATATGCCGCCTGTCTGCCCATTTTAGAAAGTCAGCCACAGCTTCAGACGCCCTTGCCGTGCTTCAGCAGCGTTTGCATCTTCACCGACTGGTGTGTGATGTCCCCACTAGTGTTGAGCGATACCTTCCGATATTCGAAAATATCGGTATCAGATTGGATCAGCCGATATAAAAAAAATATCGGATATCGCCGATACCGATACCCGATACCAATGCAAGTCAATGGGACAAAATTATCGGAATTAAAATAAACCCTTTCTTTCCTTGCAGGTTAATTCTACATGAAGAAAAACAACTAAGAATAATGTAGAATGTATTGGGGAGGTGGAGGGGACATTAAAGGCATAGAGGTTTATCCCAATCAAATGGAATAGCAGGAAGTAATTTTTTTAAGACGTTTGGAGTTACAAAGATATTGACTTTGTTAAGCTTTTTTATATTTTGTCAGATATTTATGTTTCACTACTTCCATGCTCTTCACCTTCTTTTTTACTTCTCCCACACTTTCTTCTTTATCATCCTCAGCAGCAGCATCTTTTTCATCAACTTCTTCACCTTATTCATCTTCTTCTTCACCTTCTTCCTATTATTCTTTTTTTTTACATTTTTCATTTTCTTTTTATACAACTATTATTCTTCTTCATATTCTACTTCTTCATCTTCTTCATATTCTTCTTCTTCATCATATTCTCATTTGTGACAGGCATTCCTGTAGTTGTTATCTATAAAAGTTTGAAGATTACACCTTCCATTCTGCCTGTCACAAAAGATTTACAACAGCATTTGTCCGCATTCAGTTTGGCCTGCAGCAGCAGGTTTTTTCCAGGGGCACCACGAGGAGGAACGGACTCACCCCCATACACTGCTTAGTCTTCTTCTGCTTATAATTTGGATAATATCTTTTGCTCTGATTTTTAGTCTTATGCTTAATGTTCTTCTGCTTTTTGTTCTGCAGCTTCTTGTTCTTCTGCTTCTTGGTTTTCTACGGGGTGGTCTTCAGGGTCGTCGTCTCCAGGGTAGTCGTCTCCAGGGTCGTCGTCTCCGGGGTCGTCATCTTCTTCGGTGTGGTCTTCAGGGTCGTCATCTCCAGGGTCGTCGTCTCTGGGGTCGTCGTTTCCGGGTTTCGTCTTCTTCAGGGTGGTCTTCAGGGTCGTCATCTTTAGGGTTGTCATCAGGGAGATCCAGAGTGATTAGCAAAAGCCATTTCCAAAAGCTTGAACTTGGAAATGTAGCAGAAGGTACAAGAAGGCTGAGGAACTGCCGAGAACCAGCTGATGGTACTGAAACCCGGATGACTACCCGAAGGTACAAGAGCCAATGGAACTACTGAGGACCAGCTGACGGTGCTGGAACCCGGTTACTAAGCAAGAGGTACCCATGGCAGAAAGCACTACCAAGGACCACCAGACGTTGGTGGAACTCGGATACTGAGAAGGAGGCACCTAAGCCAAAGGCTCTGCCTGGAACCATCTGACGGTACTGGAACCAGGATGGGGAGCAGAAGGTACAAGAGACAAAGACACTGCCGAGAACCAGCTGACGTACTGGAACCCGGATGGCTACCCAAGGTACAAGAGCCAATGGAACTACCGAGGACCAGCTGACGGTACTGGAACCTGGTTACTAAGTAGGAGGTACCCATGCCAGAAAGCACTACCAAGGACCACCAGACATTGGTGGAACTCGGATACCGAGAAGGAGGCACCTAAGCCAAAGGCTCTGCCTGGAACCAGCTGATGGTACTGGAACCAGGGGGACCTATTCAAGATTGTCTTCCAAAGAACCAGCTAATGGTGCTGGAACTCAGGCAGCAGAAGGTCCACATGAAAAAAAAATGCTAGGCCGAGAGCCGGCCGTAGTTACCGAAAACCCACAGTCCTACAGGGGGAGCTTGTCCTATTGGCACTACGGAATCAGCCTTGATTGCCAGTTCCCGCAGCCCACATAGGAAGCACCTAAACTGCAAGCACCATAGATTTGGCTAACCCGACCGCAACCCGACAGGACAACATATTGGAGGCAAAGTGACCTTGACACTACCCCCAGACAGCTGGCATGCTGGAACCAGGCTGGACAGGAGGGAGTACCCGTACCAAAGACACTTCTGAGCAGCAACTGGCGGTGTTGGAGCCCAGGGATTACAGGAGAAACAGAGTGTAGGCTGAGGCCTAACTGGAGAAAGTAGAAAGGGAACCTGTAACCCCCCCCAGGCGTTTGCAACTAAATGAGCCACCTTGTGCAGCACTAATGCTGCACAAGGAAAAGGTGGCTCTTTTAGTTATGCTCCTTTCACACGCTGAAGTAAACACTTATAAAATGTACCCCTCATACCGTGAAACAGTCCCGGAGGTGGGACTTTCCTTCTTAATGAGACGCAGCACAGCCGTCATTAGTACCCCCTTGGCGCCGGGCGCCGCCTGCTCTGCGTTGTTTGAATCTGTCCCGTAGCCTGCGCTGTAATGTTATCCCTTGGGCATGCGAAGTTAGTGCTGCCTGTCGTCTGACATCATTTGTTGACAGGCTGACTGCGCCTGTGCGGCCGCGCTGCCCGAGATCCCGCCCCGCAGTGTCTTCTGATTTATTCACACTGCGGGGCTGGGTTTCATGGGCATGCGCTGTGCATATCTTCGCCTCTCACTCATCTTCTTTCACCTTCTTCAAACTGTGTGGCATCAGCTGATCCCTAAGTGCATGCCACGGTGATTAGGCATCAGCTGACGCCGCACAGTCTGAAGAAGGCGATGAGTGAGAGACGAAGATATGCACTGCGCATGCCCATGCATCCCAGCCCCGCAGTGTGAATAAATCAGAAGACACTGCAGGGCGGGATCTCGGGCAGCGCGGCCGCACATGCGCAGTCAGCCTGACAACAAATTATGTCAGAAGACAGGCAGCGCTAACTTCGCATGCGCAAGGGATAACATTACACACCAGGCTCCAGGACAGATTCAAACATCGCTCAGGAGGCGGTGCCCAGCACCAAGGGGGTATGAATGACAGCTGTGCTGCTTCTAATTAGGAAGGAAAGTCACGCCTTCAGGACTTTCACGGTATGAGGGGACACATTTTATAAGTGTTTAGTTCAGCGTGAGCAAGGAGCATAACTAAAAGACCACCTTGTCCAAATGCAGCATTAGTGCTGCACAAGGTGGCTTTTTAGTTACAAATGCCTGGGGGGGGCAGATTCACTTTAATATCTGTATTAGTCTTAGTGTGGATGGAGCAGGAGAAATTGCCGGATACACAGCAGGGGATCAGCTGGCATTACTGAACCCCAATATCACGGCAGCAAGTGTTGACTGTGCAGACTGCACTTCCGAGCAGCAACTGGCGGTGTTGGAGCCCAGGGTCAATCAGGGTGTAGGCTGAGGCCTAATTGGAGCAAGTTTAATATCTGATGTAATGTGAATGTGGAGGGAGCAGGAGACATTGCCGTACACACAGCAGGGGAGCAGCTGACATTACTGAACCCCACTAACACGGGAGCTAGTGTTTTTCTCTGTGCAGACGGCACTTCCGAGCAGCAACTGGTGGCGTTGGAGCCCAGGGTCTATCAGGGTGTAGGCCGAGGCCTAATTGGAGCAAGTTTAATATCTGATGTAATGTGAGTGTGGACGGAGCAGGACACATTGCCGGACACACAGCAGGGGAGCAACTGACGTTACTGAACCCCACTAACACAGGAGCTAGTGTTTTTCTCTGTGCAGACAGCACTTCCGAGCAGCAACTGGTGGTGTTGGAGCCCATGGTCAATCAGGCTGTAGGCTGAGGCCTAATTGGAGCAAGTTTAATATCTGATGTAATGTGAATGTGGAGGGAGCAGGACACATTGCCGGACACACAGCAGGGGAGCAGCTGACGTTACTGAACCCCACTAACACAGGAGCTAGTGTTTTTCTCTGTGCAGATGGCACTTCTGAGCAGCAACTGGTGGTGTTGGAGCCCAGGGTCAATCAGGGTGTAGGCCGAGGCCTAATTGGAGCAAGTTTAATATCTGATGTAATGTGAGTGTGGACGGAGCAGGAGAAATTGACGGATACACAGCTGGTGATCCGCTGACGTTACTGAAACCAAATAACACTGGGTCATGTGTTGACTGTGCAGATGGCACTTCTGAGCAGCAACTGGCGGTGTTGGAGCTCAGGGATTCCAGTTCAGGTGGTAGAAACATGAACACAACAGGAGACCAGGATACTGTTGCCAACCAATTATTTAATCTGGAAGAGGAGGGGCAAAATCCTGCAAGATCCAGGCCTTGTTCATTTTCAGAATAGTAAGCCTGTCAACGATATTGGAGGATAGTCGCATGCAACGGTCTGTTAGTGGACCACCTTCGGCACTAAAGACGCATTCCGATAATAGACTAGCAGCAGGGCAAGCCAACACCTCCAAAGCATACTGGCTAAGCTGTGGCCATGTATCCAGCTTAGAGACCCAAAACTTGAAGGGGGAAGAGCCGTCTGGGAGTACACTGAGAGGGCAAGACATGTAGTCTGTCGCCATCTGATGGAAACATTGCCTCCTGCTGACTGGAGCCGTCTGTGATGGTGTAGACATTTGTGGCGGGCACACAAAACTTTACCACATTTGGACCACACTGGTCTTGCCTTGTGCTGAGGCACTGCTTCTGCTCCCTCTTTGTGCAGAGCTTCCTCCACTGCCTCGACGCACTGAGCTGCTTTGTAAAGCACTAGCAGCACTGCTCTCGGTTGGAATGGAGAACATGATGGAATGCACCAGTGTGTCTTGGTACTCCCGCATTTTACACTCCCGGGTCAACGGTGTTATGAGGCTTTGTAAGTTGTCCCAGTAGCAAGGCTCTAGGAGGGTGTACACCCAATAATCAGCCGTGTTGAGAATGTGGGCGATGCGGCTGTCTTTTCTCAGGCACTGCAGCATGAAATCAACCATGTGCTGCAGACTGCCAACTGGCCAAGAAACACTGTCCCCTGCTTGAGGCGTCATCTCTGCCTGCTCTGCATCACCCCACCCTCGCTCTACATACTGACTACTAGAGCATTGTGTAACTCCCTCCTCTGGACAGATGTTTTCCTCCTCCATTGACTCCTCCTCATCCTCCTCACAAAGTGTCCCCTGCCTAGGCCTTTGTGAGGAATCACGTTGCGCAGACTGTCCAGAAGTAGATGGCGTTTGTGACTCCTCATCCTCCACCTCTTCCACAACCTCGTCCCTTAGTGCTTGCAGTGTTTTTTCAAGCAGGCAGATAAGGGGGACAGTCATGCTGACTAGTGCATCATCTGCACTCACCATCTGCGTGGAATCATCGAAGGCATGCAAAATGTGGCAGATGTCTTTCATAGAGGCTGACTCAGTGGTGGTGAAGTGTGAATGGCGCGCAGTGCAAAATGTTTGCGCCTGATGCAGCTGGTACTCGTTTCCTGCTGCCTGCTGCTCACACAACCGCTCCAACATATGTAACGTTGAATTCCACGTGGTTGGTAGGTCACATATGATGCGATATTCCGGAAGGCGAAATCGGCGCTGAAGAGCTGCAATACGTGATCTTGCCATGCTGGTACACCACAAGTGAGCGCACTCTAGGCGGACCTTGTGCAGCAGTGCATCAAGATCCGGATAGTCCCTCAAAAAACTCAACACAATCAAGTTGAGCACATGTGCCAGACATGGGATGTGGGTGAGGTTGCTTAGGCCCAGAGCTGCCATCAGATTTCTGCCATTGTCCCACACTACCATGCCTGGCTGGAGATTCGCTGGCACAAACCGCACGTCGCTCCCCTGCTTGATGGCATTCCAGAGCTCCTGTGCTGTGTGGCTTCAATTCCCCAAAGAAATTAATTTCAATACGGCCTGTTGACGTTTGGCCACGGCTGTGCTCATATCGGTCGTAACAGGTAAACGTTCACGGGTCCATGTGGAGGTGGACTGTGACGGCTCCTGCAGCGATGATTCAGAGGAACTTGTTTTTGAGGAGGAGTCAATGCGTACAGACTGGATTCCTGCAATCCTTGGAGTTGGCAGAACACATTCTGTGCCACTCGCACAATCTGTACCCAGCTCAACAACATTAACTCAATGGGCAGTGAGGGAAAGGTATCGTCCCGGTCCATGCTGACTGGTCCATGCATCGGTGGTGAGGTGGACCTTGCTACTGATGGTGTTTAGTAGTGAATGTTTGATTTTCCCTCCACATGCTTTTGCAGGGCAATAAATAAAAGCGGCTGGGCACGTTGTATTGTGGGACTGCCAATGCCATGAAGTTACGGAAGGTGTCAGTCTCCACCAGCCTGAATGATAGCATTTCAAGGGACAGTAGTTTTGCAATGCCAGCACTCAGAGCCTGTGCTCAGGGGTGGTTTGCCGAATATGGGTGCCTTTTCTCCCATGCCTGTGCTACCGATGGCTGTAGACTGGCCTGGGAGTGTGAGGATGACAGGGTACGTGGTGCTGTGGGTGGAATTTCACTGTGTCTCTGTCCAATAGTGCCAGAGGTTCTTCCATGGCGATCCTGTGAGGAAGCTGAACCAGCTGTGTGTGAGCTGGGGGAAGAGGTTACAACATGAGCTGAAGAGGTGGTAGGTGCCGCTGTAGGTTGGCCTAGGTCTTCAGTGTGTTTTTGTAACTCCACCACGTGCTTAGTCTGCACATGTTTCCACATATTTGTGGTATTGAGGTTGCTGACACTTTTCCCTCTTTTGACTTTCTGATTACACAGCTTGCATTTGACAAAGCAAATGTCATCTGCAGCTATGTCAAAAAAGGACCAGGCACTGCAAGTCTTGGGAGCGCTCGTTTTGGGTTTTGTAAGAGGCATGCTCCTAATGGGTGCCGAAGTGGATGCTACAGGCAACGCAGTCTTCCCCCTCCCTCTCCCTCCTTTTTGGGCCGTTCGGGGAATCTCTTCCTCAGAGCTGCTCCCACCACTTTCCTGTACCTCACGCCATGATGGGTCAAGGACCTCATCATCTACACTACCCTATTCCAACAACTGCTTCTCCTGAGTAGGCTCGGCAGCACAGTACGCACCAGAAAGTGGCACCTGAGTCTCATCATCAGATGCGTACTGAGGTGTGCTGACCGTAGGCATTAGCCCACCCACCTCTTCGGATTCAGAGAGACAAAGCTGTTGCCCATCACTGCATACTGCCTCTTCTTCAGTTTCTCGAATGCTGCTTGGCTTGCCCCCTCTTTCCAAGCCAAGAGATTCAGAGAACAGAAGTAGAGATGGCTCCTGTCCAGGGATCTCTGACTGCCTGGGCAAATGGGCATGTGGTGAAGAGACAGATGGGTGCTCTTCAGTGCTCTGTGCCTGAGAAGATGTGTCACTAATTGAAGTCGATGCGTTAGCTGCCATCCATCCGACAATGGCTTTAATTTGTTCATCCCGCAGCAGTGGGGTACGGCGAGCTCCTACAAAGCTGCGCATGAAGGACTGTTCCCTGCTAAAACTGGGGGATGATGAGTCACCGGTGCCCACAGCAGGCACAGAATCCCCACGTCACCTCCCTGCAGAAACTCCACGCCCACGACCATGTGCCTTACTCCCTGCCTTCTTCATCTTGGTAGACTGATAAAGATAGGCAGAAAAGTACTAAGGGCTTAGTGTGCTTATTCCTGAACAGCTGCTAACAAGTATAAGAAACACTAATTTTATAAAGTGTGGACTAGACTTTAATTTGAGCTAATGTGGCCTACACAACTGTAAAGTGGAGTGTTTGGTGAACTTTATTAACTTTTTGATTTTTTCACAAAAAGACACTGGATGTGCCCAAAGATGTGAAACCGATCGTATCACAAACTTTTTGAAGCGATTACAATGCAGGAAGGTAACCTACAATGCAAAAGATGAGGCTCCAAACAATAGGCTAATACTAATCTGGCTGGGGCTGCAGGGCACAAGGCTGTAGAAAGGCTCCACTATGTACTCCTATATAGTGTTTTTCCACAATCTAGCAGGATACGGATGGAAATCCACTAATAGGATAAATCTGGAAAAATGTGCAGCAGGCAGCACTAATTGAAAAAAGGACAATGGAACAGTATGAGGCAGCGACGCACGCTGAGCTGACTACAACCAGCTGTGGCTGCAGAACAGGCTACAGTGTGAGCTGCACTCACACACAGACCTTGCAGACAGCTGTGAACAGAGCTGCAAGGCCAAAAAAAGCTCCTGTATGTAATCCTATATAGTGTTTTTCTACAATTTAGCAGGATACGGATGGAAACCCACTAATAGGATAAGTCAGAAAAAATGTGCAGCAGGCAGCACTAATTGAAAAAAGGACAATGGAATACTATGAGGCAGTGATGCACGCTGAGCTGACTACAACCAGCTGTGGCTGCAGAACAGGCTACAGCATGAGCTGCACTCACACACAGACCTTGCAGACAGCCATGAACAGCGCTGCTAGGCAAAAACAAGGTTCTCACACAGCGGTTGCTAAATTAGCCTGGGTAAAGCACAATGAAGCAAATCGCTATCTCAAACTATCCCTCAGTCACAACAGCAGCGTCCTGTACCTAACTGATTTGACAGCAGAGTGAACCCAAAATGGCGGCAGCGGCTTTTATAGTGCATCATGACATCATTTCAGCAGCCAATCACAGCCATGCCCTTTCTTACATACCTAACATGCATAACAGGATGTGCCCACACATCTTAGGATTCCTCATTGGCTGAATTAAATCAAACTGGCTCATTGCACTATGGGAACTTCCGATTCCGGTATTCGATATACTGAAAGTATCGGAACTCAGTATCGGAATTCTGATACAGCGAATATCTGCCGATACCTGATATTTGCAGTATCGGAATGCTCAACACTAGTCCCCACGTGTTGGAACTCTACACTGCATATGTTGGAAAAGATTTGTGAGCAGAAGAGGGCAGTTGTTGATTACCAGCATCAACCAGGCCATCATTATTCAGTTCAGACTCCACACATAAGACCTCAGGAGTGCATCTCAGACATATATACCATCCTCCAAAACTTTGAGGACTGCACCAAGATGGAGAGCGGCAATGACACCATAATTAGCGTCACCATCCGGCTTCTCTGCATTCTGAAAACCTCTCTGCTCACAATTAAAGATGCATTGCAGGCGGAGCACGAGGACATGGATCAAGGAACCATGCAGGGTGATTACACTCAGCCCAGCCTCTTGTCGTCCCAACATAGATTGATAGACAATGAGGAAGAGAAGAAGGAAGAACAGGAGCTACTTTCACGTGCTGTAGATGGTACTGCAAGCACAACTGTCATACTGTCTGTTCAGCATGGATGGCCTGAGGACAGCAAGAAGGAGGAGGAGGATGACGAGGAGGAGTACAGCATGGTCAGTCGTCCTGTTGGCGAGGAAACAGAAGTCTTGCCTGTTAGCAGTCTGGCATGCATGGCTGACTTTATGTTGCGCTGTGTTTCCCGAGACCCTCGCATTATTAAAATTTTCGGTGATGCTCATTACTGGTTGGTGACACTTCTAGACCCATGCTACATGGAGAACTTTCAATCTCTTTTTCTAGAGGCAGACAGATGTACTAAAATGTTGCAATACCAGAGGGCCCTTGTAGCGGAATTAATAAAAATATTCCCATCTGAGAACGCAGGCAGCAGACGTCATAGTTTGTTGTACAGTTAAGGAGTGCAAGTGAGAGAGACAGAAGTACAATCCAGCACAGGCAGGGGAAAAATGGCAAAGTTCTGGGACAGTTTTCTCAGACCCTCCTATCGTGTGAGCACAGAGGCAAGGTGTGCTGTCACAAGAAGTTCAATGTTTTTGACGATGCTGAGGGAGTACCTTGCTGATCGTACAAACATCCTCCGTGATTCCTCTGTGCCTTGTAATTATTGGGCTCTCTATGCCTTGGAGGTCCCGGCCTGCCCTGATGCTAGCGTTCTGTCAGAGGGGGTTTTTAGTGCCACTGGTGGAATAATAACTGATAACCAAATCCACCTGTCAACTGAAAATGCTGACAGGCTGACTCTTATAAAAGTGAACAAGGGCTGGATCGGGCAAGACTTCTGTACACCACCGAATGAAAAGAGGGAAACATAACCTCAAATACTGTACATTGTCTTTTTTGTGGAGGTGTATTCTCATGCATCTCTTCACAACAACACATGGGTATACGCTTCCAGATTTGGTCTGTTTAGTGTTATCCTCCTTCATATCCTCATCCTCATCATCCACAACCACTAGAACACCAGGGTGAACGTATTCCATGATGCAAAAGTCACTGAATTTTTGTGCAAGGGTGTTTTTATGATGCCTGTTATAACTTTGAAACAAAAAAAAATGTTACGCCCCCCTGGGGGAAATGTTTGTCAGCCAATTCACATAGTGTATGGGCATTACAAGTCTAGGAGACCCGCTCCTTTAAATTGGGCATAGTTTTTAATGAGGTCATCCTCCATGTCTCATCATTCTCCGCTACTAGATCACCTGGGTTAACATGTTCCTTTCTGCTACAGCCAGTCAATTTTTTGGCAAGGGTGTCTATGATTCCCATAAAATATTTTTTTAAAAATGTACCCTCCATGAGGAAATGTTTGTCAGCCCATGCACTTAGAGTATGGGCACTACAGGTCTAGGAGACCAGCTCCTTTAAATTGGGCTTAGTTTTTAATGAGGCCTTCCTCCACGTCTCATCATTCTCCGCCATTAGATCACCAGGGTTAACATGTTCCGTGCTGCTACATCCAGTCAATTTTTTGACAAGGGTGTCTATGATTCTCATAAAATATTTTAAAAAAATGTATCCCCCATGGGGAAATGTTTGTCAGCCCATGCATTTAGTGTATGGGCATCACGAGTCTAGGAGACCTGCTCCTTTAAATTGGGCCTAGTTTTTAATGAGGCTTTCCTCCACGTAGCATCATTCTCAACAGCTGCATTAGCAGGCTTCTGCTTGTAAAATTATTTAACCCTTTCAGATGGATTTACAGCGTGGGACATGACTGGTCACTGGAGAGGTATGGAATATAGTTGTATTTTTATTTTAACTTTGTTTCAGGTGACAAGGGTCTTCAATTGGATTGAGCGTATAATAAAGATATTACAACACCATGTGTATTTATTTCATTAAAATATTTTTTTTCCAAATGTGTGTGTTTTTTTAACCCTTTATTAATATTTGATTAATAATGGATAGGTGTCTTATTGACACCTCTCCATTATCAAACAGGATTAATGTCACCTTACAATAGCAAGGTGACATTAAACCTTTATTAGCCCATATCCCACCGCTACAGGGGAGTGGGAAGAGAGAGGCTAAGTGCCAGAATATGCACATCTTACAGATGTGCCTTTTCTGGGGTGACTGGGGGCAGATGTTTTTAGCCGGGTGGGGGGCAATATCCATGGTCCCTCTCTAGGCTATTAATATCTGCCCTCAGTCACTGGCTTTCCCACTCTGGAGAAGAAAATTGCGGTGGAGCCGTTTCAGCACCATTTCTCAGCCAATGAAGGTGGACGCAGAGTGTGGGCAGCGTGATGACATAGGTCTCGGTCCCCACCATCTTAGAGAAGGGCATGGCAGTGATTGGCTTGCTTTCTGCGGCGTCACAGGGGCTATAAAGGGGCGTGTATGCCGACCGCCATCTTACTGCTGCCGATCTGAGCATAGGGAGAGGTTGCTGCAGCTTCGTCAGAAGCAGGGATATTGTTAGGGAGGAAAGATTAAACCCAAACCGCTTGTGCTGTAGCGATTTCCACTGTACAACACCACCTTTTCTTTGCAGGGACAGTGTTTTTTTTTTTTTTGGTGCATCAGCTCTGTAGCTTCTTAGGCTGCATTCTAAGGCTCCCTGATAGCTGCATTGCTGTGTGTTCGGAAAGTTAAAAATTTAAAAGCAGCAAGTCGTCACTGGATGCTCCCGGTCAGAAACAAGTCACTTCCTTGTGTCCTTCACCCAGAACAACAGTGAAGGATGCGTCAGGTGACACAACAGGTTACTCCATGGAGCTCTTTACACATACCGTGCCTGGGTTAGAAAGGGAAATTGTTAACAGGCCATTACAAGATGAATCGGACATGGAGTGCACAGATGCACAGCCACAGCTAGATTATTATGCTGTTCCATTGATTCAGATCACAGCATTGCCCTCGCAGTGTACTGAGCCAGAATCTGACCCTGATGAGACTATGGTGCCTGTTGTGAACTCTATTTTTGGGCTCCCTCTAGTGGTCACAAGCGGTACTGTGTAGTGTTGTCTTTCTGCAGGTTGGCAGCATCAGCTGGTTCGTTATCCTTGGTTGGTTTCCTATTTAGCTCACCTGGATACTCAGTTCCTTGCCTGCTATCAGTGTATTCAGTGCTCTTCAGATTCCTTGTGACTACCTTGCTCCCAGTCTCTCCAAGACAAGCTAAGTTTTTGTTTGTTCATTTTTTGATTATCAGCATTCATCATGTTTCTTGTCCAGCTTGCTAAAATGTGATCTCTTCGCTTGCTGGTTGCTCTAGGGGACTGAGTTTCTCCCCCCACACCGTTAGTTGGTGCGGGGGTTCTTGAAATCTCAGTGTGGATATTTAGGATAAGGGTTTTTTACTGACCGCACAGACCCCTTTTCTATTTTCTGCTATCTAGTATTAGGGGGCCTCATTTGCTGAATATGTTTTCACCCCTGTGTATGTGCCTTCCTCTTACCTCACCGTTATTATATGTTGGGGGCTTCTATATCTTTGGGAATTATTTCTCTGGAGGCAAGAGAGGTCTTTCTTTCTCTCTAGGGGTAGTTAGTTCCTCAGGCTGGCTCGAGACGTCTAGGATTTTTAGGCACGTTCACCGGCTACCTCTAGTGTGTTTGGATAGGTTCAGTTTTGCGGTCAGTCCAGTTTACCACCTTCCTAGAGCTTGTCCTATGTTTGTTATTTAGCTGGAGTAATTTGTGATCCTCAACCACTAAGGATCATAACAGGTGCCCCGTCTCAAACGCTATAGCACCTTACACGGTGACACAGAGGAAGGTGCACAGGACATTGAAGAGGAGGTGATAGATGACCCAGTTGTTGACCCCGATTGGCAGCCATTGGGGGAACAGGGTGCTGCTGGCAGTAGCTCTGAAGCGGAGGAGGATGAGCCACAGCAGGCATCAACATCGCAACAGCTTTCATCTGGCAGGCCCGTATCTGGCCAAAAACGTGTGTCAAAACCAAAAACAGTTTTAGGACAGTGTGGCCATCCTGTGACAGTAGCACAGCGTGCAATGCCTGAAAAGGTATTCGATAGTAGGAAGAGTGCAGTCTGGCAATTTTTTAACCAAGATCCGAATGATCAGTGCAAAGTTATCTGTAAGAAATGCTCAAGGACCTTTAGCAGAGGGCAGAATGTCAAAAATTTAAATACAATGTGCATGCGTATGTAGCGCCCCCACTACCGCAGGGCCGAGGGGTACCCGGTACCGGGCCTCTGAGTCTCTGCTCTGGGGTTGTCACGGTGGCTAGACCCGGTCCGTGACCCTGCTGAGGGGCGTACAGTAATAGATGTGGGTAGATGATGGTGGTGTGAGGCTGTAGTGGTGCGATGCAGTAAATAACGAGGACACCAAGTTGCAGTCTCTTTACCTCTTTACTGAAGATCTCTGGGTCCTCAGTCCGGAATCCAGATAACCAGGCTGCGCAAGTCCGGCCAGTCCAATGGCACCTCCAGAGTTCTCTTAACAGGTGGAAATCTGCGCCTTCCTTCTAGCGCTATGTGTTGCGGTCCTTCCCTGCTGTGCTTACGGAAAGTCCCCACAACTGTTGTGTCCATTTCTTAAGTTCCCTCACAACTCGATTAGATGATGTTCTGCTAATCCTCCGTCCCTCCCTGATGTTACGGTTGGAACGGCACCCGTATGACGGGTAGGCTCGGAGCTCTTCCGGGACCCTAGAGTCGCCCCTCTCCACAAGTTGCCCCCCAAGACTGCATAGGTGATTTAGTTGAGACAGCCCGCCTTAGACTGACTGTCCTGCCGTTGGTTTAGAGTATTGCTTGAAGCTGATATTGTAATACTCCCTCGGCGTTCCGGCTGCCGGTTGTGCGCCTCAGTAGGATATTGCCTCGGTCTTACAGCACGACCCCTACTGGTGTTCTCCTTGTTGCTTTGATCTCGTTTCTCACTCAGCACAATCTATCTCACTTCCAATCCCTTCTTGGGCACCGCCGCTATACTGAGCAGGCACGGTCCCGTTACGTTCGCTCAAGTTGCCAAGCCTCTGTCAGGATCCCACCCCTGACAGAGACCCTACCGAATCTTCTCCCGCAACACCCTCTGCCACAAGGTGTTGCCTGGTTCCAACCCAGTCAGCTTTCTGTCTAACTTCCTGCCTGACCCCCAGTTTTACCAGTGTGTGGAGAGTGGCCTAATGAATAGAACCCTTAGCTCCCCCTGGAGGCCCGGCGGTGAAATGTATTGGTGTCTGTGATACCTGATCAGATGAACTCCTTCAGTGCCATCGGACGTACCACAGCTCCCCTTAGTGGCGGAGCCACAGTACTGCAACGACCAGGACTCTGGGGCGCTGCACGTAGACATTTAACCAGCATGCACTTGCAAGCCTGGACTAATAACCAAACATCCCGTAATGTAGGTGCACCCACTCACAATGAAGCTAGTCAGCAATGCTACATTGCTTCCCTCACTGTAAGCCCACCGTTTAAGACACCACCTGCAGCAAATGTGGAGGTTCTTGGTAGGAAACACTGTATGTAGGCCAACAGCAAGAATACCATCACCAACCCTCTCTCAATCCGCCATGTCCACCACCACCACCACCCCTAGTTCCACCATATGCAGCTCTCCAGTCCAGCTCACCCTACAAGAGATTCTCATTATGAAAAGGAAGTACTCATTCTCTCATCCGCGTACACAGGGTTTGAACGCCCACATTGCTAGACTAATCTCATTAGAGATGATGCCCTACCGGTTGGTTGAAAGCGAAGCTTTCAAAGCCCTGATGGCCTACGCAGTACAACGCTATGACCTACCCAGTCGACACTTCTTTGCGAGAAAAGCCATCCCAGCTCTCCACCAGCATGTCAAAGACCGCATTGTCCATGCACTGAGGCAATCAGTCAGTAGAAAGGTGCACCTCACAACAGATGCATGGACCAGTAGGCATAGCCAGGGACATTACGTGTCCATCACGGCACACTGGGTTAATGTGGTGGATGCGGGGTCCACAGGGGACAGCCATAGTGGGACAGTTCTGCCTAGCCCACGGTCTAGGAAACAGTTTGCTGTAGGCGTTCGCCACCCCTCCTCCTCCTCCTCCTCCAGCAGAAGCAAAAGCTCATCCACAGAGCGTAGTCGCACGACCACTCCATCCGCAGCTGGCAGTGTTGCACACGAGGTGTCCCATTATGGAACAGCTAGTGGTAAGCGTCAGCAGGCTGTGTTGGAAATGAAGTGTTTGGGTGACAACAGACACACCGTGGAAGTTCTGGCCGAGTTCTTGCAGCAAGAAACTCATTCGTGGCTGGGCAGTGTACATCTTGAGGCAGGCAAGGTAGTAAGTGATAACGGAAGGAATTTTATGACTGCCATAGCCCTTTCACAACTGAAACACATATCTTGCCTGGCTCACACCTTGAACCTGGTGGTGCAGTGCTTCCTGAAAAGTTATCCGGGGTTAGCAGCCCTGCTCCTGAAGGTGGGAAGACTTTGCTCGCACATCCGCCGGTCACCCGTACACTCCAGCTGTATGCGGAACCATCAGCGATCGCTGAAGCTTCCCCAGCACTGCCTAATAATCGACGTTGCAGCTAGGTGGAACTCCACACTGCACATGCTTCAGAGGCTGTGCGAACAGAGACGTGCTGTAATGTATTTGTGGGAGGATACACATACACGTGCAGGCAGTTGGATGGCAGACATGGAATTGTCAGGTGTGCAGTGGTCGAAGCTACAAGATCTCTGTCAAGTCCTTCAGTGTTTTGAGGAATGCACATGGCTGATAAGTGCAGACGACGCCATCATAAGCATGAGCATCCCACTGATGCAAAGTTTGATGCACATTAAGGAGCAGGCGTCTGCAGCCGAGGAGGAGGGAAGCCTTGATGACAGTCAGCCATTGTCTGCTCAGGGAAGTCTCCTGGACGAGGTGGTGAACAAAGAGGAGGAGGATGATGGGGATGAATATTTATGGGAGGAGGAAGGTTCTCAGGGGGCAATAGAAACTGGTGGCGTTGCAAGGTCAGGTACAGGGTTTTTGCGGGAGACAAGTGATGTTGATTTGCCAGAAAGTGCTCCCCAACCCAGCACAAGCAGTGAATTGACACCTGGTACAATGGCCCACATGGCTGATTATGCCTTGGGTATCCTAAAAAGGGACCCCAGCATTATCAAAATGATGACCGATGACGATTACTAGTTGGCCTGCTTCCTGGATCCATGCTATAAAGAGAAATTGCAAAATATCATGCCACATGAGAACCTTGAGCAAATACTGGCTACCAAACAAGCAACTCTTGTAGACCGTTTGGTTCAGGCATTCCCAGCACACAGCGGCGGTGATGGTTCTCACACGAGCTGCAGGGGCCAACATGGCAGAGGTATTAGAGGTGCACAAATCAGAAGTGGTGTTGGACAGAGGGGTTTAATGACCATGTTGTGGAGTGATTTCGCAATGACCGCAGACACGACAGGTACTGCTGCATCAATTCAAAGTGACAGGAGACAACATTTGTCCAGTATGGTTACAAACTATTTTTCCTCCCTTATCGATGTTCTCCCTCACAGGTCATTCACCTTTGATTACTTACTGGGCATCTAAAATAGACACTTGGCCTGAATTGGCAGAATATGCATTACAGGAGCTTGCTTGCCCAGCTGCTAGTGTGCTATCAGAAAGAGTATTCAGTGCTGCTGGTTCAATACTGACTGAAAAAAGGACTCGTCTGGCTCCCCAAAATGTTGATGATCTAACCTTCATTAAAATGAACCAATCATGGATTTCTAATTATTTTGCCCCACCTTCCCCTGCTGACACGTAGCTTTTCTGTAAAAAGGACTTGCTTTTGGACTCCTCTTACTGACTGCTCCAATTCCTCCATTGCAGCTGCTGAATGTCCACCATAGGCCATTTTAACACCTCCCTAAATGGGCTGACTCCCCCCACGGGGTCGTGGTCACCACTTGGCGCAAGCACCTGTGCGACTGCCGTTTGCCTGGACAGGTGGGTGTGCCCACTTTTGGCCGACGGCACTGGCACAGGGTCCCTCATAGTACAATGAAGTGTCTCTGGCGGTGGTGGTGCACACCCAACGTCAGACACACTGTCGTAATATGAGGGGCCCTGGGCCAGTAACGCCACCCACGAGAGAGTGCTCCCCCCCAGAGAGAGTGTTTTACCACTTGCAAAATGTACCTCTCACTGCTCCACCACTGTTTAGTCTGTGCTGTTAAATCCTTCAATTGCACTGCCAATACAAATTTGTTGAAATGATAGATGATAGTAAAAATATACAGGGGCCCTGGCCTCCATTTAGACCTGTGAATACTATGCGCGAACTACCACTGTCTGCTACTCGGCAGAGGAACCCACCCCTGTACCTAGCTTTGCCACCTGTTTATTTAGGAACATTTTTTTGCAGACATTTTGCCCACTTTACTATTTTGGCCAACTTACTGTGTCAGCCACTTCTTCCAGTTGTCCTCCACCGAACAAAGCAATGCCTCCAGTTTACTCCTGTTACCAGTTTTGAACTGCATAGAGCCTACTTTTTTATTTTAGGCCTAGTAAGTCTGCGCCACTCCTTGCAATCGTCCTCCGCTGACAAAACCTATGCTGCCTGTGTACCCCTGTAACCTATTTTTAACTGCATAGAGCCTACTTTTTTATTTTAGGCCTACTAAGTCTGTCTGCGCCACTCCTTGCAATCGTCCTCCGCTGACCAAAACAATGCTGCCTGTGTACGCCTGTAACCTATTTTTAACTGCATAGAGCCTACTTTTTTATTTTAGGCCTACTAAGTCTGTCTGCGCCACTCCTTGCAATCGTCCTCCGCTGACCAAACCAATGCTGCCTGTGTACCCCTGTAACCTATATTTAACTGCATAGAGCCTACTTTTTTATTTTAGGCCTAGTAAGTCTGCGCCACTTCTTGCAATCGTCCTCCGCTGACCAAACCAATGCTGCCTGTGAACCCCTGTAGCCTATTTTTAACTGCATAGAGCCTACTTTTTTATTTTAGGCCTACTAAGTCTGTCTGCGCCACTCCTTTGCAATCGTCCTCCGCTGACCAAACCAATGCTGCCTGTGTACCCCTGTAAACTTTGTTGAATTGCATTGAGCCTACTTTTTTATTTTAGGCCTACTACCTGTGTCTGTCTGCGCCACTCAATACAGCATGTCCTCCACTGGAAAAAGCTGAGCTTCAATCTTCAGGCTTTCGGCCTATTTCAAATAAGAAACTGCATTTGGGCTACTTGCTTGGTTGGGCCTACTTACGGTGTCTGCCGCTCCTTGCTTGTCTCCTCCACTGAACAAAGCTGAGCTTCAATCTTCAGACTTTCGGCCTATAGGGAAATTTAAACTGCATTTGGCCTACTACTTTGTTTGGGCCCTAGCAACGATGTCTGCTGCTCCTTGTTTGTCTCCTCCACTGAACAAAGCTGAGCTTCAATCTTCAGGCTTTCGGCCTATAGGGAAATTTAAACTGCATTTGGCCTACTACTTTGGTTGGGCCCTAGTAACGGTGTCTGCCGCTCCTTGCTTGTCTCCTCCACTGAACAAAGCTGAGCTTCAATCTTCAGGCTTTCGGCCTATAGGGAAACTTAAACTGCATTTGGTCTACTAGTTTGGTTGGGCCCTAGTAACGGTGTCTGCCGCTCCTTGCTTTTCTCCTCCACTGAACAAAGCTGAGCTTCAATCTTCAGGCTTTCGGCCTATAGGGAAATTTAAACTGCATTTGGCCTACTACTTTGGTTGGGCCCTAGTAACGGTGTCTGCCGCTCCTTGCTTGTCTCCTCCACTGAACAAAGCTGAGCTTCAATCTTCAGGCTTTCGGCCTATAGGGAAATTTAAACTGCATTTGGCCTACTAGTTTGGTTGGGCCCTAGTAACGGTGTCTGCCACTCCTTGCTTGTCTCCTCCACTGAACAAAGCTGAGCTTCATTCTTCAGGCTTTCGGCCTATAGGAAATTTTAAACTGCATTAGGCCTACTAGTTTGGTTGGGCCCTACTAACGGTGTCTGCTGCTCCTTGGTGTTCTCCTCCACTGAATATAGCAGAGCTTCAGTCTTCAGGCTTTCGGCCTATATCAGATATTAACCTGCATTTGGCCTGCTTGTTGGTTGGGCCTACTAACGGTGTCTGCCGCTGCTTGGTGTTCTCCACTGAACAAAGCAGTGCCGCCTGTTTACTCCAGTTACCAATTTTGAGCTGCATTTAGCCTACTTTATTCTTTGGGACTATATCTGTGTTTCCTCCTCATCCTGCCCATTGCCCAGCCACTGCTAGATGAGTCTGCTGGTACATTGACCCAGACCACTACATTCCCCTTGCACTCTACAAAGCCAGAATCTGACCCTGCTGAAAGTCAGGTTCCCCTTCCCGCATACTATACCACCTTACACGTGGACAAAGAGGAAGGTGTAGATGAAAGTGCTGGTTCCTTCATCAGGTGGGGGGCATACTCATTGGTGACGTCACTGGCACAGGGCCCCTCATAGTACGCAAAAGTGTCTCTGCCAGTGGGAGGCGCCCCCGCCATCAAACACACCGCCGTACTTTGAGGGGCCCTGTGCCAGTGCCAATGCGAACGAGTGGGCCCCCCTGCTTGCTCAGGATCACAGCACTTGCAAAGTTGAAATACTTACCTCTCCCTGCTCCACTGCCATGACGTAGTCCGCATTTCCTGGGCCCACGAAAAACTTGAGCCAGCCCTACCCCCCCACAACTTTAGCCAAATGACCCCCAATTTTCAATGCCTAACTATTATTATAAGGTAAATTAAGATTCACAAGCTTAAAGGGCCACTGTCACCCCCCTCCAGCCGTTATAAACTAAAAGAGCCACCTTGTGCAGCAGTAATGCTGCATTCTAACAAGGTGGCTCTTTTAGTTTTAGGTTCAAGTATACCCCAAATAAAGCGTTTTTATACTTAGCCACAATTCCTGTCTCTAGCCAGGGAGGCGGATCCTCACTCCACAGCTTGACCAGCTCCTCTGCCGTCACTCCAATCTTCCTGCGCTTTCGGCGCCGCCCCCTCAGCGCTGTTATCATTTCAAAACCGGCGCCTGCACTGTGTACTGGTGTCCTGCACAGACGCAGTAAGCTCTGGCCTTCTCACATCCCAGCCAGGCTTGCACACTGCGCATGCGCAGGCATTGCCACCAGCCACCTTTGGAATCCCCGCCCCGCACTGTGTTATGCAATATGCACAGTGCGGGGCGGGGATTCCAAAGGTGGCTGGCCGCAATGCCCGCGCAGGCGCAGTGTGCAAGCCTGGCTGGGATGTCAGACGGCCAGAGCTTACTGCGTCTGCGCAGGACACCAGTACACAGCGCAGGCGCCGGTTTTGAAACGATAACAGCGCTGAGGGGGCGGCGCAGGAAGATTGGAGTGATGGCAGAGGAGCTGGTCAAGCTGGGGAGTGAGAACCCGCCTCCCTGGCTAGAGACAGGAAGTGTGGCTAAGTATAAAAACGATTTATTTGGGGTATACTTGAACCTAAAACTAAACGAGCCACCTTGTTAGAATGCAGCATTACTGCTGCACAAGGTGGCTCTTTTAGTTTATAACGGCTGGAGGGGGGGTGACAGTGGCCCTTTAAGTGACAAGAATTGATGTTTTTGACATTAAAATGGGCACTGTAGGTGTTTTCCTGTCCTCCACTCACAGACGACTTTGATTCCCCATTGACTTACATTGGATTTCGTGTTTCGGTCGATCCCCGACTTTGCGCGATAATCGGCCGATTTCACTCGACTCGACTTTCCACAAACCTGACTCGATCCTAAAAAAGTAAAAGTCGCTCAATCCTAGTAGTGAGGAATATGTAAAAAAAAAAAACAGGGATATAAAATGGTTTACTGTATGTAGGTTTGGGAAGGAGATAGCAAAAGCCGGCAATTGAATTACCGGCTTTTCTGCTATCTAGCGCTGTATTAAATATAAATATATATATATATATATATATATATATATATATATATATATATATATATATATATATATATATATATATATATAGTATATATATATGTGTGTCAATTACATATATACACTCACCGGCCACTTTATTAGGTACACCATGCTAGTAACGGGTTGGACCCCCTTTTGCCTTCAGAACTGCCTCAATTCTTCGTGGCATAGATTCAACAAGGTGCTGGAAGCATTCCTCAGAGATTTTGGTCCATATGGTCCATATTGACATGATGGCATCACACAGTTGCCGCAGATTTGTCGGCTGCACATCCCAAAGATGCTCCATACAAGGCAGGATGGATCCATGCTTTCATGTTGTTTACGCCAAATTCTGACCCTACCATCCGAATGTCGCAGCAGAAATCGAGACTCATCAGACCAAGCAACGTTTTTCCAATCTTCTACTGTCCAATTTCGATGAGCTTGTACAAATTGTAGCCTCAGTTTCCTGTTCTTAGCTGAAAGGAGTGGTACCCGGTGTGGTCTTCTGCTGCTGTAGCCCATCTGCCTCAAAGTTCGATGCACTGTGCGTTCAGAGATGCTCTTAGGCCTACCTTGGTTGTAACGGGTGGCGATTTGAGTCACTGTTGCCTTTCTATCAGCTCGAACCAGTCTGCCCATTCTCCTCTGACCTCTGGCATCAACAAGGCATTTCCGCCCACAGAACTGCCGCTCACTGGATTTTTTTTCTTTTTCGGACCATTCTCTGTAAACCCTAGAGATGGTTGTGCGTGAAAATCCCAGTAGATCAGCAGTTTATGAAATACTCAGACCAGCCCTTCTGGCACCAACAACCATGCCACGTTCAAAGGCACTCAAATCACCTTTCTTCCCCATACTGATGCTCGGTTTGAACTGCAGGAGATTGTCTTGACCATGTCTACATGCCTAAATGCACTGAGTTGCCGCCATGTGATTGGCTGATTAGAAATTAAGTGTTAACAAGAAGTTGGACAGGTGTACCTAATAAAGTGGCCGGTGAGTGTATATATATATATATATATATATATATATATATATATATATATATATATATATACCTATACTATGTGTATACATTTATTCTATCTATTCTATTCTAATCTGTCGGTGTGATTTTACTGTACACCGCACTGAATTACCGGCTTTTCTATAGAACACAGGTACGTATTTCTCGCAAGTCACACTGATGGTCCGTGTGTAATCCGTATTTTTCTCGCTCCCATAGACTTTCATTGGCGGATTTTTTGCGCAATACGCTGACAAATGCAGCATGCTGCGATTTTCTACGCCCGTAAAATACAGCTGAGAAATATATGGCAGATAGCAGCTGCCCCATAGAGAAACATTGGTCCTTGTGAAATGCGTAGTTTTTGCGCCTCTCATACATCCGTAAAGCTCTCTAGTGTGACTCCGGCCTAAGAGTACCTACTTCATAAATGAAACAAGATGTGTCTGATGATGTGTCACACACCACATGGCCAGCTAGGGTTGGTAAATGTTACAATGACATTTCCCAGTGAATGCATTTGACTTGGTTGAAAGCTATTTTAAAGTTGAAAAACTCATCAAAAACGCTGCGTGTGAACATAGCCCAAGTGGTGGAGGAACATTTTTGTCTGGGGTTCATTATTTTGCCTTATATACAAGTCATTACCATGGTAAGGATGTACCTTAACATATTTCCCTGCAAAATCCATTTTGGTTTCATTTTTGTATGTTTTTTGGTGCACCTGTAAAAATGGCATGAAACTCTGACAACATTGCTTACAGGTGTGACCTATGAGTAAGAAATGCTTTCAGGGGCTATCCCCATGATGTTCGCGTGTCATTTGAGCAGTGTTTCCATCATTTTCAAACGTTTTTAGACCTTAAAAGGACTCCCTGGGGATCGCGGTAAAAATACTTGGGTTTCCCATAGACTTACATTGGGCTCGTTGCTCAGGTCATGTAACCGAATATTCCAATTTGCTCGACCCGAGCATTTTAGTGCTCGCTCATCACTAATATTGATTTTTTTTATTAATATTTTTGATTTTTAAAAAAATATTTTTACAATTATTTAAAAAACTTTTTTTTTACTTTTTTCTAACTTTTCTACTTTGTCCCACTTTGGGACTATCATTTTTTGCAGGCTGATCGCTTCTATAGCATATAGATGATGCAGCATCTGCATGCTATAGAAACTGTCAGCTATGCACTGACATAGAAACTTGCTGATCATGCACTGCACATGATCAGCAAGTTTCCTAGCTCTGGTTACTCGGATGTCATCATGATGACATCGGGTCACCATGGCAACGATCCAAAGGCAGAGGGGAAATCAGCCCTCTTCCGGATTCCGGAATGCTCCGATTTTGTTCAATCGCAGTATTTCGGGGGTTAAAGTGTAGGGAGAGGTCTTTGACCACTCCAGGCACCTAGTGCCGGGTGTCAGCTGTCAGAATCAGCTGACACCCGACAGTGATCGCCAGCACACCCCACCGTGTGTGGGCGATCGCGATGACGTAATGATCCAACAATGGATAAAGGGCACATGGACGGATAATTATGTCCATTGTCAGAAAAGGTTTAAAAAGCATTAGGCCTAATATAGTGTTGCAGTAAATTAGCTACTCCTAATAGTTTGTGCTAAAATTGTGTTTCAGTGGCAAATCAGAAGGCCAGATATCCACGGACAAATCATTAGGCTTACTATAGTGTTGCTGCCATGAGACCCAATTAGCTAGGGATGGGCAAAGTTCTGGACCCGTACCGAACACATAGTGTTTGGTCACAAGGTCCCGAACACAGGTTTCCATGGGAAACCCGTGTTACACTTCGGGTCCAGTTCGGGTCCAGGGCCTGTAAAAGCCTAAAATTAATAATAAACATTATAATTATACTTACCTGTCCAGCGACACGTCCTCCCGTCCCACTGTTTCCCGGCCGCATCTGCTTCTGGGGCCGCTCATTAACTTCCGACGGTATTCACTGCTCTCTGCAGTCTTCGGCTTTTTCCAGGAGTGTTCGTGCGGTGACGTCAGGGCCATGAACTGGGATGAATTCTGACATCACCGCACAAACACTGCTGACGCCGGCCAAAAATTGCAGAGCAGTGGAGTGAATTACCTGGAAGTTAATAAGCTGCCCCGGAAGTAGATGCAGCCGGGAGACTGCGAGACGAGAGTACGCGTCGCTGGACTGGTAAGTATAATTATAATGTTTATTATTAATTGTATGCTTTGTTTTACAGCCCCCCTCCCCACTCCTATATCTGTAAAATCCAAGCTTGGGGTTCGAACGCAAGTTCGCGTCATCTCCGGCCCGGAGCTCGAACTTTACAAAAAAACTTGGGCGAACCGAACGATCCCGATCATCAAGGGGTTTGCCCATCACTACAATTAGCTACTTCTAATTGTTTGTGCTAAAACTATGTTTCAGTGGCAAATCAGAATGTCAGATTTTCACCTAAAACCCTGTTAGACCTATCATAGTGATGCAGCCACTAGACGCAATTAGCTACTCCAAATCGTTTGTGCTAAAACTGTTTCAGTGGCAAATCAGAAGGCCAGATTTCCACTTAAAAACTTGCTAGACCTAATATAGTGGTGCAGCCACTAGGCGCAATTAGCTATGCAAAATCGTTTGTGGTAAAAGTATGTTTTAGTGGTGAATCAGAAGGCCAGATTTCCACTGTCCTGCACACGTGCACATGGAGAACACACATTGATGTCCTCCGTCTGACACGCATCGGCACCGGGGAAGAAGCTCTACAGTAAGCTCTCTTCTCCGGTGGCAGGTGCTGAAGCTGGCTCTCATCATTCTCTCCTGCTCTGCTGGCAATCGGCATGAGCAGAGGAGAATGATGAGAGTTATAATAAAGTCCGAACAATGAGAGCAGGTGGGGGCTTTTGAGACAATTACGCTCATAATCCTACACTTGCTGCCGCTAATAACAGTGACAGCAGGAGCGGATGATCGGGGTATTCAACAGCCGCCGCCTGCGATCTAAGGACAAAAATTAATGAAAAACCCGATGTGGGTTCCCCCTATTTTCTTGAACCAGCCAGGCAAAGCTCACAGCTGGGGGCTGCAATCCCTCAGCTGTTAGCTTCACAAGGTTGATTATCCAGAATAGATAAAGAATTTAAAAAAACGTGTGGGGTCCCCTCCATTTTTGACAACCAGCCATGCTAAAGCTCAAAGCTGGCGTTTGGTATTCTCAGGCTGGTAAAAAGCCATTGAAACAGGCCCCCCAGCCTAAAAACAGCAGCCGGCAGGTGCCCAGAAAAGGTGCATCTATTGGATGCGCCTTTTCTGGTGCTTTGCCTGGTTCTTCCCACTTGCCATGTAGCGGTGGCAAGTGGGGTTCATATTTGTAGGGTTGATGTCACATCTGTAATGTCAGGTGGCATCAAGCTCACAGCTTACTATTGGAGAGGTGTCTATAAGACACCTCTCCATTGCTAATCGTATAGTTAAATGTTATATAAAGACACAGCCAGAATAAAGTCCTTTATTTGAAAAAACGACACAGACTCCATTGTTAATCCTGTAGTTATATGTTAAATAAAGACACAGCCCAAATAAAATCCTTTATTTGAAAGATAATGAACTGCGGTGACATCAGGACCATGGGAAAATGCCCCAGCTGTGAATTTTGCCTGGTTGGTTGAAGAGGGGGGAACCCACATTGGGTTGTTTATTCATTTATTTCATTAGATCGCAGAAGGTGGCTGTGGAATACCCCGATCATCTGCTCCTGCTGTCACTGTTATTAGCGGCAGCAGGTGTCGGACGATGGGAGTAAGTGTCCAAAAAGCCCCCATCTGCTCTTATAGTTTACACTTTAATTTAACTCTCAGCATTCTCCTCTGCTCGCGCCGATCGCTGGCAGAGCAGGGGAGAATGATGAGAGCCATCTTCATCACCAGCTGCCAGAGAATGGCGCTTACTGTAGCTCTTCTTCCCCGACTGGTACTGGAGCTCCCGATAGAGCCGTGGGCATAATCGGTACCGGGCCAGTTCTTAAAGGGATGTGTCACGGCAACGGTGACTCAGTCTGTGGCCCTGAACATCCAATAAAAGTGTCAATGAAATAAAAGGGAATTGTAATTCTTCGTGATGCCACCTGTGGCAGTCGGCAATAAAGATGATGTTAGCCAATGCTGCTTAAAGAGACCGCTGGAGCTGATGCAGCTCAGATGGTACAGCTCTCCACGGGCAGAGTTTTAGCCCCAGGGCACTTAGGATGTAAAAGATGAAGATGTTGATAGTGGATGTGGTACAGGGGGATGGCGTAGTAAATAAGTGTGAGGGCACAGCAGGGTGCGGTTTCCTATGCTTTACTCACAGTTCTTAGTTGCCCTAGCCGAGGTGCTGTGTCCTCCGAGTAAGTGGTCCAGCCAGCTCTCAAGCAGTTTAGGTGCACTTTCTATGTTCCTTCCCTGGCCGTCTCTCTGCTGTGGCAGTCGCCTATCCTGCCCTGAGCCTGCTACACAGTGCCCCAAGTCAGCAGTCACAGATCTTGTCGGGTGGTGAGCTCTAAGTCCCCCTGGATAATATACGGCTGCCTTTTCTGCGAATGTGAGAAGATGTGGCTGTGCTTCTTGCAAAAGCCACAGCCTTCAGTTATCTAGCTAGCTAAGTCCTTAGTTTCTCCACTAGAAAGGGGCCGGTCCCCTGACTGCAACCTGGTCCCTCCACTTGATGTTGGTCAGCGTGAATGCGAGCCCCACAGGTGGACTTCTCACTACCCATGCCTCTAGGACCCCTTCCTGCTCTTCCTTCTATTAGCTTCACTTTCCTTCACTTCCCTCTCTATGGGAACTCCTTTCTGTCTGTTTGGATCTTTCTGTTTCCTCTCACTTTCACATCTGCTCTCCTCTCTTTGTCCCTGCAGAATCTCCAACCCACCCACACCCTCTACCTATATACACCCTCCAGCCTGGGATGAGGCCTTCCTCCCTAAGAGTACGCCCAGGTGCCATGACTGAAATGCCTAGTGTTGGATGCTGGTGTGGGGTTCCGTGCAGTGCCCCCTCCTTATCAGAGAGCTGAATACCACACCTCTGGCTGAGGTGCAGTACTCTGTGGCGACTGGACCCCAGGGGCACCACAGTACTGATACGGCACACGGTTACCACACGTGTGCCACATGCATTACTAACACGGACAGGGATATCTCCAGTACCCTTTTTTTCCGGTACCAGAAATAAACGAACGTGTGAAACCGGCCTTACATAGTTTTGCAGTCACGAGGCCCAATTAGCTACTCCAAGTCGTTTGTGCTAAAACTGTGTTTCAGTGGAAAATTAAAAGGCCAGATTTTCATTTAGATTAGTTAGGCCTAATATAGTGATGCAGCCACTAGGCCCAATTAGCTACTCCTAATTGTTTGTGCTAAAACTGTGTTTCAGTGTCAAAACAGAACGACATATTTCCACTTGAAAATCATTAGGCCTACTATGGCGTTGCAGCCACAAGGCCAAATTAACCACTCTTAATCTTTTTATGTTAAAACTGTGTTTCAGTGACAAATCAGAGGGCCAGTTTTCAACTTAAAAATCATTAGGCCTAAAATAGTGGCGCAGCCACGAGGCCCAATTAGTTAATCCAAATCATTTGTGCTAAAACTGTGTTTCAGTGACAAATCGGAAGGCCAGATATTCACGGACAAATCATTAGGCTTACTATAGTGTTGCAGCCATGAGGCCCAATTAGCTAGGGATGGGCAAAGTTCTGGACCCGTACCGAACACATAGTGTTTGGTCACATGGTCCCGAACACAGGTTTCCATGGGAAACCCGTGTTACACTTCGGGTCCAGTTCGGGTCCAGTTCGTGTACAGGGCCTGTAAAAGCCTAAAATTAATAATAAACATTATAATTATACTTACCTGTCCAGCGACACGTCCTCCCGTCCCTCTGTCTCCCAGCTGCATCTGCTTCTGGGGCCGCTCATTAACTTCCGACGGTATTCTTCACTGCTCTCTGCAGTCTTCGGCTTTTTCCAGGAGTGTTCGTGCGGTGACGTCAGGGCCATGAACTGGGATGAACTCTGATATCACCGCACGAACACTGCTGACGGCGGCCAAAAATTGCCGAGCAGTGGAGTGAATTACCTGGAAGTTAATAAGCGGCCCTGGAAGTAGATGCGGCTGGGAGACTGCAAGACGAGAGTACGCATCGCTGAACTGGTAAGTATAATTGTAATGTTTATTATTAATTGTATGCTTTGCTTTACAGCCCCCTCCCCGCTCCCATATCTGTGAAATCCAAGCTTGGGGTTTGTACGCAAGTTCGCGTCATCTCCGGCCCCGAGCTCGAACTTTACAGAAAAACTTGGGTGAGCCCACCGATCCCGATCATCGAGGGGTTTGCCCATCACTACAATTAGCTACTCCTAATTGTTTGTGCTAAAACTGTGTTTCAGTGGCAAATCAGAATGTCAGATTTTCACCTAAAACCTTGTTAGACCTATTATATTGGTGCAGCCACTAGACGCAATTAGCTACTCCAAATCATTTGTGCTAAAACTATGTTTCAGTGGCAAATCAGAATGCCAGATTTCCACTTAAAAACTTGCTAGACCTAATATAGTGGTGCAGCCACTAGGCGCAATTAGCTATGCAAAATCGCTTTTGGTAAAACTATGTTTTAGTGGCGAATCAGAAGGCCAGATTTCCATTTTAAAATAGTCCTAATATAGTGGTGCAGCCACTAGGCACATTTAGCTACTCCAAAACATTTGTGGTGAAACTGTGTTTCAGTGACAAATCAGAAGGCCAGATTTCCATTTAAAAATACTAAGGCCTCTTTCACATGTCAGTGTCTCTGATACCTGTGGTGACAGTTTTCACACATACTGGAGAAACGTACACATGTAGACCCATTCAAATGAATGGGTCTGTGCACATGTCCGTGTGTTTCCACGGACAGTCTGTCCATGCTCAAAACAAGCTGACATGTCTGTTTTTTACTGTCAGCACGGATGGCAAACTGTCCCGCACACGTGCACATGGAGAACACACATTGATTTCCTCCGTCTGACACGCATCGGCACCGGGGAAGAAGCTCTACAGTAAGCTATCTTCTCCGGCGGCAGGTGCTGAAGCTGGCTCTCATCATTCTCTCCTGCTCTGCTGGCAATCGGCATGAGCAGAGGAGAATGATGAGAGGTATAATAAAGTCCGAACAATGAGAGCAGGTGGGGGCTTTTGAGACAATTACTCTCACAATCCTACACTTGCTGCCGCTAATAACAGTGACAGCAGGAGCGGATGATCAGGGGTATTCAACAGTCGCCGCCTGCAATCTAAGGAAATAAATTAATAAAAAACCCGACGTGGGTTCCCCCTATTTTCTTGAACCAGCCAAGCAAAGCTCACAGCTGGGGGCTGCAATCCCTCAGTTGTGAGCTTCACAAGGTTGATTATCCAGAATAGATAAAGAATTTAAAAAAAAAAAACGTGTGGGGTCCCCCCCCATTTTTGACAACCAGCCATGCTAAAGCTCAAAGCTGGCGTTTGGTATTCTCAGGCTGGTAAAAAGCCATTAAAACAGGCCCCCCAGCCTAAAAACAGCAGCCGGCAGGTGCCCAGAAAAGGTGCATCTATTGGATGCGCCTTTTCTGGTGCTTTGCCTGGTTCTTCCCACTTGCCCTGTAGCGGCGGCAAGTGGGGTTCATATTTGTAGGGTTGATGTCACATCTGTAATGTCAGGTGGCATCAAGCCCACGGCTTACCAATGGAGAGGTGTCTATGAGACACCTCTCCATTGCTAATCGTATAGTTAAATGTTAAATAAAGACACAGCCAGAATATAGTCCTTTATTTGAAAAAATGACACAGACTCCATTGCTAGTCCTATAGTTGCATGTCAAATAAAGACACAGCCCAAATAAAATCCTTTATTTGAAAGATAATGAACTGCGGTGACATCAGGACCATGGGAAAATGCCCCAGCTGTGAATTTTGCCTGGTTGGTTGAAGAGGGGGGAACCCACATTGGGTTGTTTATTCATTTATTTCATTAGATCGCAGAAGGTGGCTGTGGAATACCCCGATCATCTGCTCCTGCTGTCACTGTTATTAGCGGCAGCAGGTGTCGGACGATGGGAGTAAGTGTCCCAAAAGCCCCCATCTGCTCTTATAGTTTACACTTTAATTTAACTCTCAGCATTCTCCTCTGCTCGCGCCGATCGCTGGCAGAGCAGGCGAGAATGATGAGAGCCGTCTTCATCACCAGCTGCCAGAGAATGGCACTTACTGTAGCTCTTCTTCCCCGACTGGTACTGGAGCTCCCGATAGGGCCGTGGGCATACTCGGTACCGGGCCAGTTCTTAAAGGGATGTGTCACGGCAACGGTGACTCAGTCTTTGGCCCTGGGCATCCAATAAAAGAGTCAATGAAATAAAAGGGAATTGTAATTGTTCGTGATGCCACCTGTGGCAGTCGGCAATAAAGATGATGTTAGCCAATGCTGCTTAAAGAGACCGCTGGAGCTGATGCAGCTCAGATGGTACAGCTCTCCACGGGCAGAGTTTTAGCCCCAGGGCACTTAGGATGTAAAAGATGAAGATGTTGATAGTGGATGTGGTACAGGGGGATGGCGTAGTAAATAAGTGTGAAGGCACAGCAGGGTGCTGTTTCCTATGCTTTACTCACAGTTCTTAGTTGCCCTAGCCGAGGTGCTGTGTCCTCTGAGTAAGTGGTCCAGCCAGCTCTCAAGCAGTTTAGGTGCACTTTCTATGTTCCTTCCCTGGCCGTCTCTCTGCTGTGGCACTCGCCTATCCTGCCCTGAGCCTGCTACACAGTGACCCAAGTCAGCAGTCACAGATCTTGTCGGGTGGTGAGCTCTAAGTCCCCCTGGATAATATACGGCTGCCTTTTCCGCGAATGTGAGAAGATGTGGCTGTGCTTCTTTCAAAAGCCACAGCCTTCAGTTATCTAGCTAGCTAAGTCCTTAGTTTCTCCACTAGAAAGGGGCCAGTCCCCTGACTGCAACCTGGTCCCTCCACTTGATGTTGGTCAGCGTGAAAGCGAGCCCCACAGGTGGACTTCTCACTACCCATGCCTCTAGGACCCCTTCCTGCTCTTCCTTCTATTAGCTTCACTTTCCTTCACTTCCCTCTCTATGGGAACTCCTTTCTGTCTGTTTGGATCTTTCTGTTTCCTCTCACTTTCACATCTGCTCTCCTCTCTTTGTCCCTGCAGAATCTCCAACCCACCCACACCCTCTACCTATATACACCCTCCAGCCTGGGATGAGGCCTTCCTCCCTAAGAGTACGCCCAGGTGCCATGACTGAAATGCCTAGTGTTGGATGCTGGTGTGGGGTTCCGTGCAGTGCCCCCTCCTTATCAGAGAGCTGAATACCACACCTCTGGCTGAGATGCAGTACTCTGTGGCGACTGGACCCCAGGGGCACCACAGTACTGATGCGGCACACGGTTTCCACACGTGTGCCACATGCATTACTAACACGGACAGGGATATCTCCGGTACCCTTTTTTCCGGTACCAGAAATAAACGAACGTGTGAAACCGGCCTTACATAGTTTTGCAGTCACGAGGCCCAATTAGCTACTCCAAGTCGTTTGTGCTAAAACTGTGTTTCAGTGGAAAATTAAAAGGCCAGATTTTCATTTAGATTAGTTAGGCCTAATATAGTGATGCAGCCACTAGGCCCAATTAGCTACTCCTAATTGTTTGTGCTAAAACTGTGTTTCAGTGTCAAATCAGAAGGACATATTTCCACTTGAAAATCGTTAGACCTACTATGGCGTTGCAGCCACAAGGCCAAATTAACCACTCTTAATCTTTTTATGTTAAAACTGTGTTTCAGTGACAAATCAGAGGGCCAGTTTTCAACTTAAAAATCATTAGGCCTATAATAGTGGCGCAGCCACGAGGCCCAATTAGTTAATCCAAATCATTTGTGCTAAAACTGTGTTTCAGTGACAAATCAGAAGGCCAGATATTCATGGACAAATCATTAGGCTTACTATAGTGTTGCAGCCATGAGGCCCAATTAGCTAGGGATGGGCAAAGTTCTGGACCCGTACCGAACACATAGTGTTTGGTCACATGGTCCCGAACACAGGTTTCCATGGGAAACCCGTGTTACACTTCGGATCCAGTTCAGGTCCAGTTCGTGTACAGGGCCTGTAAAAGCCTAAAATTAATAATAAACATTATAATTATACTTACCTGTCCAGCGACACGTCCTCCCGTCCCTCTGTCTCCCAGCTGCATCTGCTTCTGGGGCCGCTCATTAACTTCCGACGGTATTCTTCACTGCTCTCTGCAGTCTTCGGCTTTTTCCAGGAGTGTTCGTGCGGTGACGTCAGGGCCATGAACTGGGATGAACTCTGATATCACCGCACGAACACTGCTGACGGCGGCCAAAAATTGCCGAGCAGTGGAGTGAATTACCTGGAAGTTAATAAGCGGCCCCGGAAGTAGATGCGGCTGGGAGACTGCGAGACGAGAGTACGCATCGCTGAACTGGTAAGTATAATTGTAATGTTTATTATTAATTGTATGCTTTGCTTTACAGCCCCCTCCCCGCTCCCATATCTGTAAAATCCAAGCTTGGGGTTTGTACGCAAGTTCGCGTCATCTCCGGCCCCGAGCTCGAACTTTACAGAAAAACTTGGGTGAGCCCACCGATCCCGATCATCGAGGGGTTTGCCCATCACTACAATTAGCTACTCCTAATTGTTTGTGCTAAAACTGTGTTTCAGTAGCAAATCAGAATGTCAGATTTTCACCTAAAACCTTGTTAGACCTATTATATTGGTGCAGCCACTAGACGCAATTAGCTACTCCAAATCATTTGTGCTAAAACTATGTTTCAGTGGCAAATCAGAATGCCAGATTTCCACTTAAAAACTTGCTAGACCTAATATAGTGGTGCAGCCACTAGGCGCAATTAGCTATGCAAAATCGCTTGTGGTAAAACTATGTTTTAGTGGCGAATCAGAAGGCCAGATTTCCACTTTAAAATAGTCCTAATATAGTGGTGCAGCCACTAGGCACATTTAGCTACTCCAAAACATTTGTGGTGAAACTGTGTTTCAGTGACAAATCAGAAGGCCAGATTTCCATTTAAAAATACTAAGGCCTCTTTCACATGTCAGTGTCTCTGATACCTGTGGTGACAGTTTTCACACATACTGGAGAAACGTACACATGTAGACCCATTCAAATAAATGGGTCTGTGCACATGTCCGTGTGTTTCCACGGACCGTGTGTCCATGCTCAAAACAAGCTGACATGTCTGTTTTTTACTGTCAGCACGGATGGCAAACTGTCCCGCACACGTGCACATGGAGAACACACATTGATTTCCTCCGTCTGACACGCATCGGCACCGGGGAAGAAGCTCTACAGTAAGCTCTCTTCTCCGGCGGCAGGTGCTGAAGCTGGGTCTCATCATTCTCTCCTGCTCTGCTGGCAATCGGCATGAGCAGAGGAGAATGATGAGAGTTATAATAAAGTCCGAACAATGAGAGCAGGTGGGGGCTTTTGAGACAATTACTCTCACAATCCTACACTTGCTGCCGCTAATAACAGTGACAGCAGGAGCGGATGATCGGGGTATTCAACAGTCGCTGCCTGCAATCTAAGGAAATAAATTAATGAAAAACCCGACGTGGGTTCCCCCTATTTTCTTGAACCAGCCAAGCAAAGCTCACAGCTGGGGGCTGCAATCCCTCAGTTGTGAGCTTCACAAGGTTGATTATCCAGAATAGATAAAGAATTTAAAAAAACGTGTGGGGTCCCCCCCCATTTTTGACAACCAGCCATGCTAAAGCTCAAAGCTGGCGTTTGGTATTCTCAGGCTGGTAAAAAGCCATTGAAACAGGCCCCCCAGCCTAAAAACAGCAGCCGGCAGGTGCCCAGAAAAGGTGCATTTATTGGATGCGCATTTTCTGGTGCTTTGCCTGGTTCTTCCCACTTGCCCTGTAGCGGCGGCAAGTGGGGTTCATATTTGTAGGGTTGATGTCACATCTGTAATGTCAGGTGGCATCAAGCCCACGGCTTACCAATGGAGAGGTGTCTATAAGACACCTCTCCATTGCTAATTGTATAGTTAAATGTTAAATAAAGACACAGCCAGAATATAGTCCTTTATTTGAAAAAACGACACAGACTCCATTGTTAATCCTGTAGTTATATGTTAAATAAAGACACAGCCCAAATAAAATCCTTTATTTGAAAGATAATGAACTGCGGTGACATCAGGACCATGGGAAAATGCTCCAGCTGTGAATTTTTCCTGGTTGGTTGAAGAGGGGGGGACCCACATTGGGTTGTTCATTCATTTATTTCGTTAGATCGCAGAAGGTGGCTGTGGAATACCCCGATCATCTGCTCCTGCTGTCACTGTTATTAGTGGTAGCAGGGTCGGACGATGGGAGTAATTGTCCAAAAAGCCCCCATCTGCTCTTATAGTTTAGACTTTAATTTAACTCTCATCATTCTCCTCTGCTCACGCCGATCGCTGGCAGAGCAGGGGAAAATGATGAGAGCCGTCTTCATCACCAGCCGCCGGAGAATTTGCGCTTACTGTAGCTCTTCTTACCCGACTGGTACTGGAGCATCCGATAGGGCCGTGGGTATACTCAGTACTGGGCCAGTTCTTAAAGGGATGAGTCACGGCAGTGGTATCCCAGTCAGTGGCCCTGGGCATCCAATACAAGAGTCAATGAAATAAAAGGGAATTGTAAATGTTTGTGATGCCACCTGTGGCATTCGGCAATAAAGATGATGTTAGCCGATGCTGCTTAAAGAGACCGCTGGGGCTGATCATGATGCAGCAGAGATGGTACAGCTCTCCACGGGCAGAGTTTTAGCCCCAGGGCACTTAGGATGTAAAAGATTAAGATGTTGATAGTGGATGTGGTACAGGGGGGATGGCGTAGTAAATAAGTGTGAGGGCACAGCAGGGTGCGGTTTCCTATGCTTTACTTACAGCTCTAAGTTGCCCCAGCCGGGGTGCTGTGTCCTCCGAGTATGTGGTCCAGCCAGCTCTCAAGCAGTTTAGGTGCACTTTCTATGTTCCTTCCCTGGCCGTCTCTCTGCGGTGGCACTCGCCTATCCTGCCCTGCGCCTGCTACACAGTGCTCCAAGTCAGCAGTCACAGATCTTGTCGGGTGGCGAGCTGTTATGATCCTTAGTGGCTGAGGATCACAGAATGGACTAGCTAAGTTACTGAACATAGAACAAGCTCTAGGGAGGTGGTAACTGGACTGACCGCAACCTGATCCTAACAAACACACTAAAGGTAGCCGGTGAACGTGCCTAAATTCCTGGACGTCTCGACGCAGCCTGAGAAACTTGCTACCCCTATAGAGAAAATAAGACCTCACTTGCCTCAGAGAAATGACCCCAAAGATATAGGAAGCCCCCAACAAATAATAACGGTGAGGTAAGGGGAAAATACAAAACGTAGAAATGAAAACAGATTCAGCAAATGAGGCCCACTAATACTAGATAGCAGAAGAAAGGCAGGGAACTGTGCGGTCAGTAAAAAACCCTATACAAAATATCCACGCTGAGAATTCAAGAACCCCCACACCAAATAACGGTGTGAGGGGAGAAACTCAGCCCCCTAGAGCTACCAGCAAGCAAGGAAATCACATATTAGCAAGCTGGACAAGGACAAGTAAATAACCAAAAAACATATTGAACACTGATGAGCAAAAAATAACCAAACAGAAAACTTAGCTTCTCTTGGAGAGACTGATAGCGAAGGAATTCAGAAGAGATCAAAATAGCATTGAATACATCGACAGCAGGCAAACACTGAAAGTCCAGGTGAGCTAAATAGGAAACCAGCTAACAGATAACGAGACAGCTGATCCAGCCTCAGACCTGCAGAATGACACAAAGAGCCACCAGAGGGAGCCCAAAGACAGCACTCACACAGTACCACTTGTGACCACAAGAGGGAGCCCAAAAACAGAGTTCACAACAGTACCCCCCCCTTGAGGAGGGGTCACCAAACCCTCATCAAAACCCCCAGGGCGATCAGGATGAGCCACATGGAAGGCATGAACCAAATCGGCTGCATGAACATCAGAGGCAACAACCCAGGAATTATCCTCCTGACCATAGCCCTTCCACTTAACCAAATACTGAAGCCTCCGTCTAGAAATACGAGAATCCAAGATCTTCTCCACCACGTACTCCAATTCGCCCTCAACCAGCACCGGGGCAGGGGGCTCAACAGAAGGAACCACAGGCACCACATACCTCCGCAACAAAGACCTATGGAACACGTTATGAATGGCAAACGACGCTGGGAGGTCCAAACGAAATGACACCGGGTTAAGGATTTCCAAAATCTTATAAGGACCGATGAAGCGAGGCTTGAATTTAGGAGAGGAGACCTTCATAGGAACATACCGAGAAGACAGCCATACCAAATCCCCAACACGAAGTCGGGGACCCACACCGCGACGGCGGTTGGCAAAGCGCTGAGCCTTCTCCTGTGACAACTTCAAATTGTCCACCACATGGTTCCAAATCTGCTGCAACCTATCCACCACAGAATCCACCCCAGGACAGTCAGAAGGCTCAACCTGACCCGAGGAAAAACGAGGATGAAAACCAGAATTGCAGAAAAACGGCAAAACCAAAGTAGCAGAACTAGCCCGATTATTAAGGGCAAACTCGGCCAATGGCAAAAAAGTCACCCAATCATCCTGATCAGCAGAAACAAAGCATCTTAAATAAGTTTCCAAGGTCTGATTAGTTCGCTCGGTTTGGCCATTCGTCTGAGGATGGAAAGCCGACGAAAAAGACAAATCAATGCCCGGTTACAGTGGTTTGCTGAAAGGTAAAGTGTGCAGCAGAGTGATATATTATTTGATTTGGACCTTACAAAAAAAAAAAAAAAAAAGGTGTTGGTTACAAACACTTACTCTTTTTATGAGGCTGTATAGGTTGCACCTATGGTGTTTCAATGTGGGGTTAATAGTTTCTCTTTCCACAGTGTAGTGAACCGATACTGGAAGCCAAAGTGTGTAAAACCTCGGTATATTGTTTATATTGTACACACAAAGTATCAAGGGTATTAGCTGGGTGCACTTACTCCTTATGTAAGGTTGTACAGTTTACACTTGGGATGTTCTTATGTGAGGTTTTGGTATTTGTCTTTCCACAGTGTGCTAAACTGATGCTGGTGAGTAAACAAAGTAGAGAATAAAGTGATTTGCAAGCAATACACTAGAATAGTAGGAAGTTACTGGCCACAATAATTGCAGTGGTATTAATAGGAATTAGTTGGCACTCACCACATGTTTGCTTATGAAGGTACCCGCGGTCATAGCCCTGACGAAGAGGGGAGTTACCTCTCGAAACTAGTTGGCAGCTTGTCTCTCTCGCGCACCCGTCCCTGCTTTCTGTGACATCACACTAGCTCTGCCCCATCTCGGCACCGCATCCTCAGCGTTGTTTCCGGCTGGGGCATGTGAGGCGCTGGTACCTCCTCACCACTCGCCGGTACGTTCTCGTCCAGGAACCGCGGCCTCTGGCACGCACACCGGACTCTAACCCTCCCAGCTCAGCGGGTTACTTTATCGGCACCGTATCCAGTGGACTACCTTGCCTACCTCACCGCGGGTACCTTCATAAGCAAACGTGGTGAGTGCCAACTAATTCCTATTAATACCACTGCAATTATTGTGGCCAGTAATTTCCTACTATTCTAGTGTATTGCTTGCAAATCACTTTATTCTCTACTTTGTTTACTCACTAGCATCAGTTTAGCACAATGTGGAAAGACAAATACCAAAACCTCACATAAGAACATCCCAAGTGTAAACTGTACAACCTTATATAAGGAGTAAGTGCACCCAGCTAATACCCTTGATACTTTGTGTGTACAATATAAACAATATACCGAGGTTTTACACACTTTGCCTTCCAGTATCGGTTCACTACACTGTGGAAAGAGAAACTATTAACCCCACATTGAAACACCACAGGTGCAACCTATACAGCCTCATAAAAAGAGTAAGTGTTTGTAACCAACACCTTTTTTTTTTTTTTGTAAGGTCCAAATCAAATAATATATCACTCTGCTGCACACTTTACCTTTCAGCAAACCACTGTAACCAGGTGTAACCCTTCACTCACAAGGGACCCCAGACAACATAGTAATAGCCATATCAAAAGTAAGTACATTGATATTCCAGTTTCGGTTTAGCGCGGTGGTTAATAGTATTATTAATCAACTGGTTTAATTTTTAACAGAGTTTTGCACAGAACCTGTTTTAACCACCTGCAGCTTCCGTGCCTTCCTACCTCATCCTTCCAGGTGAATAAGCGCCAGTGTATATACGTTTTTATTCACAAATCAATGCCCATCTTAGCACAAAAGATCCGCCAAAATCTGGACACAAACTGGGATCCTCTGTCAGACACAATATTTTCAGGGATGCCGTGCAAGCGAACCACATTCTGAAAAAATAGAGGAACCAAATCGGAGGAGGAAGGCAACTTAGGCAAGGGCACCAAATGGACCATTTTGGAAAAACGATCACACACCACCCAGATGACAGACATTCTCTGAGAGACTGGAAGATCCGAAATAAAATCCATGGAAATGTGCGTCCAAGGCCTCTTCGGGACAGGCAAAGGCAAAAGCAAACCGCTGGCACGAGAACAGCAAGGCTTAGCTGAGCACAAATCCCACAGGACTGCACAAAGGAACGCACATCCCGCGACAAGGAAGGCCACCAGAAGGACCTAGACACCAAATCTCTGGTACCAAAAATCCCAGGATGGCCTGCTGTACTGTTATGATCCTTAGTGGCTGAGGATCACAGAATGGACTAGCTAAGTTACTGAACATAGAACAAGCTCTAGGGAGGTGGTAACTGGACTGACCGCAACCTGATCCTAACAAACACACTAAAGGTAGCCGGTGAACGTGCCTAAATTCCTGGACGTCTCGACGCAGCCTGAGAAACTTGCTACCCCTATAGAGAAAATAAGACCTCACTTGCCTCAGAGAAATGACCCCAAAGATATAGGAAGCCCCCAACAAATAATAACGGTGAGGTAAGGGGAAAATACAAAACGTAGAAATGAAAACAGATTCAGCAAATGAGGCCCACTAATACTAGATAGCAGAAGACAGGCAGGTGTTGTGAAATTGGATTTTGGGCTCCCCCGGTGGCCACTGGTGGAATTGAACTGGTGTGCATCATCCCCTCTGTTCACCTGTTTCCATCAGGATGTGGGAGTCGCTATTTAACCTTGTTCCTCTGTCACTTCCATGCCGGTCAACATTGTAATCAGAAGCCTTTCTGTGCATGTTCCTGCTTCTAGACAACTCCCAGCTAAGTTGGACTTTAGTCCTCGTTTGTTTTTGCATTTTGTTCCAGTTCACAGCTGTAGTTTCGTTTCTGTGTCTGGAAAGCTCTTGTGATCTGAAATTGCCACTCTGATGTTATGAGTTAATACTAGAGTCTTAAAGTAATTTCAGGATGGTATTTTGATAGGGTTTTCAGCTGACCATGAAAGTGCCCTTTCTGTCTTCCTGCTATCTAGTAAGCGGACCTCAATTTTGCTAAACCTATTTTCATACTACGTTTGTCATTTCATCTAAAATCACCGCCAATATATGTGGGGGCCTCTGTCTGCCTATCGGGGAAATTTCTCTAGAGGTGAGCCAGGACTATATTTTCCTCTGCCAGGATTAGTTAGTCCTCCGGCCGGCGCTGGGCGTCTAGGGATAAAAAACGTAGGCAACGCTACCCGGCTACTGTTAGTTGTGCGGCAGGTTTAGTTCATGGTCAGTTTAGTTTCCATCCTTCCAAGAGCTAGTACTTATGTTTGCTGGGCTATGTTCTCTTGCCATTGAGAACCATAACAGTTTGACCGGCCAAAAAGGGTTAAATTAATTGACAGAGAAAGGAGAGAAAAGAGAAGTCTGCTGAAGATTTTTTTTTTTTTTTTTTTTTTTTTCTTCCCCTTCCCTTCAGTTCTGAGTGTGCTTGTAATTGAATCTCTTGCAAGTCTGCCTATATTGCAGCCTTTCTCTCTCTCTCTCTCCTTCTAATCCTGGAATGGCTCTGTGTTCACCTGTTTAAAATGGATATTCAGAGTTTAGCTGCAGGTTTGAATAATCTCACCACGAAAGTTCAAAATTTACAAGATTTTGTTGTTCATGTTCCTATATCTGAACCTAGAATTCCTTTGCCTGAATTTTTCTCGGGGAATAGATCTTGCTTTCAAAATTTTAAAAATAATTGCAAGTTGTTTTTGTCCCTGAAATCTCGCTCTGCTGGAGATCCTGCTCAGCAGGTCAGGATTGTGATTTCCTTGCTCCGGGGCGACCCTCAGGATTGGGCTTTTGCATTGGCTCCAGGGGATCCTGCGTTGCTCAATGTGGATGCGTTTTTTCTGGCCTTGGGGTTGCTTTATGAGGAACCTCAGTTAGAGCTTCAGGCGGAAAAGGCCTTGATGTCCCTATCTCAGGGGCAAGACGAAGCTGAAATATACTGCCAGAAATTCCGTAAATGGGCTGTGCTTACTCAGTGGAATGAGTGCGCCCTGGCGGCGAATTTCAGAGAGGGTCTCTCTGATGCCATTAAGGATGTTATGGTGGGGTTCCCTGTGCCTGCGGGTCTGAATGAGTCCATGACAATGGCTATCCAGATCGATAGGCGTCTGCGGGAGCGCAAACCTGTGCACCATTTGGCGGTGTCTACTGAGAAGACGCCAGAGAATATGCAATGTGATAGAATTCTGTCCAGAAGTGAACGGCAGAATTTAAGACGAAAAAATGGGTTGTGCTTCTATTGCGGTGATTCAACTCATGTTATATCAGCATGCTCTAAGCGTACTAAGAAGCTTGATAAGTCTGTTTCAATTGGCACTTTACAGTCTAAGTTTATTCTATCTGTGACCCTGATTTGTTCTTTATCATCTATTACCGCGGATGCCTATGTCGACTCTGGCGCCGCTTTGAGTCTTATGGATTGGTCCTTTGCCAAACGCTGTGGGTATGATTTGGAGCCTCTTGAAACTCCTATACCCCTGAAGGGGATTGACTCCACCCCATTGGCTAGTAATAAACCACAATACTGGACACAAGTAACTATGCGGATTAATCCGGATCACCAGGAGATTATTCGCTTTCTTGTGCTGTATAACCTACATGATGTGTTGGTGCTTGGATTGCCATGGCTGCAATCTCATAACCCAGTCCTTGACTGGAAAGCTATGTCTGTGTTAAGCTGGGGATGTAAGGGGACGCATGGGGACGTACCTGTGGTTTCCATTTCATCATCTATTCCCTCTGAGATTCCTGAATTCTTGACTGAATTTCGTGACGTTTTTGAAGAACCTAAGCTTGGTTCATTACCTCCGCACCGGGAGTGCGATTGTGCTATAGATTTGATTCCGGGTAGTAAATACCCTAAGGGTCGTTTATTTAATCTGTCTGTGCCTGAACATGCTGCTATGCGAGAATATATAAAGGAGTCCTTGGAAAAGGGACATATTCGTCCTTCGTCATCTCCCTTAGGAGCCGGTTTTTTCTTTGTGGCTAAGAAAGATGGCTCTTTGAGACCGTGTATTGATTATCGGCTTTTGAATAAAATCACGGTTAAATATCAATATCCGTTGCCACTGCTGACTGATTTGTTTGCTCGCATAAAGGGGGCCAAGTGGTTCTCTAAGATAGATCTCCGTGGGGCGTATAATTTGGTGCGAATTAAGCAGGGGGATGAGTGGAAGACCGCATTTAATACGCCCGAGGGCCACTTTGAGTATTTGGTGATGCCTTTTGGTCTTTCAAATGCCCCTTCAGTCTTTCAGTCCTTTATGCATGACATTTTCCGTGATTATTTGGATAAATTTATGATTGTGTATCTGGATGATATTTTGATTTTTTCGGATGACTGGGACTCTCATGTCCAGCAGGTCAGGAGGGTTTTTCAGGTTTTGCGGTCTAATTCCTTGTGTGTGAAGGGTTCTAAGTGCGTTTTTGGGGTTCAAAAGATTTCCTTTTTGGGATATATTTTTTCCCCCTCTTCCATCGAGATGGATCCTGTCAAGGTTCAGGCTATTTGTGATTGGACGCAACCCTCTTCTCTTAAGAGTCTTCAGAAATTTTTGGGCTTTGCTAACTTTTATCGTCGATTTATTGCTGGTTTTTCTGATGTTGTTAAACCATTGACTGATTTGACTAAGAAGGGTGCTGATGTTGCTGATTGGTCCCCTGCTGCTGTGGAGGCCTTTCGGGAGCTTAAGCGCCGCTTTTCTTCCGCCCCTGTGTTGCGTCAGCCTGATGTTGCTCTTCCTTTTCAGGTTGAGGTCGACGCTTCTGAAATCAGAGCTGGGGCAGTTTTGTCGCAGAGAAGTTCCGATTGTTCCGTGATGAGACCTTGTGCCTTTTTCTCGCGTAAATTTTCGCCCGCCGAGCGGAATTATGATGTTGGGAATCGGGAGCTTTTGGCCATGAAGTGGGCTTTTGAGGAGTGGCGTCATTGGCTTGAGGGGGCTAGACATCAGGTGGTGGTATTGACTGACCACAAAAATCTAATTTATCTTGAGTCCGCCAGACGCCTGAATCCTAGACAGGCGCGCAGGTCGTTGTTTTTCTCTCGGTTTAATTTTGTGGTGTCCTACCTGCCGGGTTCTAAGAATGTTAAGGCGGATGCCCTTTCTAGGAGTTTTGAGCCTGACTCCCCTGGTAACTCTGAACCTACAGGTATCCTTAAGGATGGAGTGATATTGTCTGCCGTTTCTCCAGACCTGCGGCGGGCCTTGCAGGAGTTTCAGGCGGATAGACCTGATCGTTGCCCACCTGGTAGACTGTTTGTTCCTGATGATTGGACCAGTAAAGTCATTTCTGAGGTTCATTCTTCTGCGTTGACAGGTCATCCTGGAATCTTTGGTACCAGGGATTTGGTGGCAAGGTCCTTCTGGTGGCCTTCCCTGTCTCGAGATGTGCGAGGCTTTGTGCAGTCTTGTGACGTTTGTGCTCGGGCCAAGCCTTGTTGTTCTCGGGCTAGTGGATTGTTGTTGCCCTTGCCTATCCCGAAGAGGCCCTGGACGCACATCTCGATGGATTTTATTTCGGATCTTCCTGTTTCTCAGAAGATGTCTGTCATCTGGGTGGTGTGTGACCGTTTCTCTAAGATGGTCCATTTGGTTCCCCTGCCTAAGTTGCCTTCTTCTTCCGAGTTGGTTCCTCTGTTTTTTCAAAATGTGGTCCGTTTGCATGGTATTCCGGAGAATATCGTTTCTGACAGAGGAACCCAGTTCGTGTCTAGATTTTGGCGAGCATTCTGTGCTAGGATGGGCATAGATTTGTCTTTCTCGTCTGCTTTCCATCCTCAGACTAATGGCCAGACCGAGCGGACGAATCAGACCTTGGAGACATATTTGAGGTGTTTTGTGTCTGCAGATCAGGATGATTGGGTTGCTTTTTTGCCTTTAGCGGAGTTTGCCCTCAATAATCGGGCCAGCTCTGCCACCTTGGTGTCTCCTTTTTTCTGTAATTCGGGGTTTCATCCTCGATTTTCTTCTGGTCAGGTGGAATCTTCGGATTGTCCTGGAGTGGATGCTGTGGTGGAGAGGTTGCATCAGATTTGGGGGCAGGTAGTGGACAATTTGAAGTTGTCCCAGGAGAAGACTCAGCTTTTTGCCAACCGCCGGCGTCGGGTTGGTCCTCGGCTTTGTGTTGGGGACTTGGTGTGGTTGTCTTCTCGTTTTGTCCCTATGAGGGTTTCTTCTCCTAAGTTTAAGCCTCGGTTCATCGGCCCGTACAAGATATTGGAGATTCTTAACCCTGTGTCCTTCTGTTTGGACCTCCCTGCATCTTTTTCTATTCATAATGTTTTTCATCGGTCATTGTTGCGCAGGTATGAGGTACCGGTTGTGCCTTCCGTTGAGCCTCCTGCTCCGGTGTTGGTTGAGGGCGAGTTGGAGTACGTTGTGGAAAAAATCTTGGACTCCCGTGTTTCCAGACGGAAACTCCAGTATCTGGTCAAATGGAAGGGATATGGTCAGGAGGATAATTCTTGGGTGACTGCCTCTGATGTTCATGCCTCCGATCTGGTCCGTGCCTTTCATAGGGCTCATCCTGATCGCCCTGGTGGTTCTGGTGAGGGTTCGGTGCCCCCTCCTTGAGGGGGGGGTACTGTTGTGAAATTGGATTTTGGGCTCCCCCGGTGGCCACTGGTGGAATTGAACTGGTGTGCATCATCCCCTCTGTTCACCTGTTTCCATCAGGATGTGGGAGTCGCTATTTAACCTTGCTCCTCTGTCACTTCCATGCCGGTCAACATTGTAATCAGAAGCCTTTCTGTGCATGTTCCTGCTTCTAGACAACTCCCAGCTAAGTTGGACTTTAGTCCTCGTTTGTTTTTGCATTTTGTTCCAGTTCACAGCTGTAGTTTCGTTTCTGTGTCTGGAAAGCTCTTGTGATCTGAAATTGCCACTCTGATGTTATGAGTTAATACTAGAGTCTTAAAGTAATTTCAGGATGGTATTTTGATAGGGTTTTCAGCTGACCATGAAAGTGCCCTTTCTGTCTTCCTGCTATCTAGTAAGCGGACCTCAATTTTGCTAAACCTATTTTCATACTACGTTTGTCATTTCATCTAAAATCACCGCCAATATATGTGGGGGCCTCTGTCTGCCTATCGGGGAAATTTCTCTAGAGGTGAGCCAGGACTATATTTTCCTCTGCCAGGATTAGTTAGTCCTCCGGCCGGCGCTGGGCGTCTAGGGATAAAAAACGTAGGCAACGCTACCCGGCTACTGTTAGTTGTGCGGCAGGTTTAGTTCATGGTCAGTTTAGTTTCCATCCTTCCAAGAGCTAGTACTTATGTTTGCTGGGCTATGTTCTCTTGCCATTGAGAACCATAACAGGCAGGGAACTGTGCGGTCAGTAAAAAACCCTATACAAAATATCCACGCTGAGAATTCAAGAACCCCCACACCAAATAACGGTGTGAGGGGAGAAACTCAGCCCCCTAGAGCTACCAGCAAGCAAGGAAATCACATATTAGCAAGCTGGACAAGGACAAGTAAATAACCAAAAAACATATTGAACACTGATGAGCAAAAAATAACCAAACAGAAAACTTAGCTTCTCTTGGAGAGACTGATAGCGAAGGAATTCAGGAGAGATCAAAATAGCACTGAATACATCGACAGCAGGCAAACACTGAAAGTCCAGGTGAGCTAAATAGGAAACCAGCTAACAGATAACGAGACAGCTGATCCAGCCTCAGACCTGCAGAATGACACAAAGAGCCACCAGAGGGAGCCCAAAGAAAGCACTCACACAGTACCACTTGTGACCACAAGAGGGAGCCCAAAAACAGAGTTCACAACAGCGAGCTCTAAGTCCCCCTGGATAATATACGGCTGCCTTTTCTGCGAATATGTGCAGATGTGGCTGTGCTTCTTGCAAAAGCCACAGCCTTCAGTTATCTAGCTGAGTCCTTAGTTTCTTCACTAGAAAGGGGCGGGTCCCCTGACTGCAACCTGGCCCCTCCACTTGATGTTGGTCAGCGTGAATGTGAGCCCCACGGGTGGACTTCTCACTACCCGTGCCTCTAGGACCCCTTCCTGCTCTTCCTTCTATTAGCTTCACTTCCCTTCACTTCCCTCTCTATGGTTACTCCTTTCTGTCTGTTTGGATCTTTCTGTTTCCTCTCACTCTCACGTCTGCTCTCCTCTCTTTGTCCCTGCAGAATCTCCAACCCACCCACACCCTCTACCTATATACACCCTCCAGCCTGGGATGAGGACTTCCTCCCTAAGAGTATGCCCAGGTGCCATGACTGAGTTGCCTAGTGTTGGATGCTGGTGTGGGGTTCCGTGCAGTGCCCCCTCCTTATCAGAGAGCTGAATACCACACCTCTGGCTGAGATGCAGTACTCTGTGGCGACTGGATCCCAGGGGCACCACAGTACTGATGTGGCGCAAGGTTTCCACACGTGTGCCGCATGCATTGCACACACGGACAGGGATATCTCCTGTACCCTTTTTTTCCGATACCAGAAATAAACGAACGTGTGAAACTGGCCTTACATAGTTTTGCAGTCATGAGGCCCAATTAGCTACTCCAAATCGTTTGTGCTAAAACTGTATTTCAGTGGAAAATTAAAAGGCCAGATTTTCATTTAGATTAGTTAGGCCTAATATAGTGATTTGCCCCCTGACGAAGGTGTGATCGCCGAAACGCGCGTTGGGGCGGAGGCGCGTCCCCAGGAGTCCCTGTTCATTGTGCGGTGGGTACTTTGCGGCAGTAACTTTTCCATTATTGCTCTGACTTTCTCCATATGCCTTTAGTTCTCGGTAGTAGATAGGTGCCTTGCTTGTGGCCTGTTATGATATTGCTTACTTCTGCTATTGGTGCATAGGTGCTATGTATGGGCAGTCCGCAGTGTAGTCTCTCACATGGCTATTCTATTTATAGGTATATATTTTTGTTATGTATATTTTGTTGTTTATTTTTTTTTTGGTTGTCTCTTTTGCTGATTTTTTCTTGTAGCTAATATACCAATATGCCACTATTATTCTAGTGTACAGTCCTTCCTGGGCACGCGCCTCCTGCTATTTATCCAGTATCACCTGTATAGTGTCACTAATTGTCCTTCCATTCACTTGTGTGTTTTTTACCATCTAATAAAGTTTGTATTTTTTCATCTACTTTATTGGACCATTTATCATCATCTGTTCTGAAGTAGCTAATATAGTGATGCAGCCACTAGGCCCAATTAGCTACTCCTAATCGTTTGTGCTAAAACTCTGTTTCAGTGTCAAATCAGAAGGACAGATTTCCACTTGAAAATCGTTAGGCCTACTATGGCGTTGCAGCCACAAGGCCAAATTAACTACTCTTAATCATTTTATATTAAAACTGTGTTTCAGTGACAAATCAGAAGGCCAGTTTTCAACTTAAAAATCATTAGGCCTAAAATAGTGGAGCAGCCACGAGGCCCAATTAGTTACTCCAAATCGTTTGTGCTAAAATTGTGTTTCAGTGGCAAATCACAAGACCTGATTTCCGCACTATCAAAGAAAAAAAATAGTAATTGTTCATTTAGTGACAAGTGACTGACCGCTGTGGGCCTAAGGTTGTGTAACAGCAAGGTACAAGAAGGGAAGGCTACTTACAACATGAGTGGAAAAAAGCAAGGTCATGGTGGAAAGGGGAATAGGCTCGTTGTTCGACATGTACAGGACATTGGTTAGGTGTTAACTAGTGATGAGCGAGCACTAAAATGCTCGGGTGCTCGTTGCTCGGGTTGAGCAAATTGGAATACTCGGGTCCTCGGACAGAACAACGAGCCCAATGTAAGTCTATGGGAGACCCGAGCATTTTCACAGTGATCCTCGGGGGTCGGTTTAAGGTCTAAAAACGGCTGAAAATGATGAAAACACTGCTCAAATGACACGGGAACATTTTGGGGATCGCCCCTGGAAGCATTTCTGACTGCTAGGTCATAGCTATAAACAATGCTGTCAGAGTTTCACGCCATTTTTACAGGTGCACCAAAAAACATACAAAAACGAAACCAAAATGGATGTTGCTGGGATACATGTTAACGTACATCCTTTCCAGGGTAATGACTTGTATATAAAGCAAAATAATTAACCCCAGACCAAAATGTTCCTCCATCACTTGGGCTGTGTTCACACGCAGCGTTTTTGATGCATTTTTTCAACTTTAACATTGCATTCACTGGGAAATGTCATTGTAACATTTAACAACCCTAGCTGGCCATGTGGTGTGTGACACATAAGCAGACACATCTTGTTTCATTTTTGAAGGAGGGACTCTTAAAGTCACAAAGCCTATTTTTAGAGGTGCATCAGGCAGCATTAACAAACTTAGAGGGCCATTATTAAACAGTGGGTCTCCTATTCTGTTATTGCCTATGCAGTGAGTGGCTGGGATGCCAAGAATTACGAACCCCAATACCCATTTCACAAGAGGTACAGGAGGGCTTCCTGAAAAAATGTTGCATTGAATGTAAGGCCTGCCCTGCTATCAAGTCATATGCACCCCAAGAAACCTTTGAACCAAGGTAATGGATGGCCACAGGAAAACCCGTTTCACATTATTCATTTTGTACTCCCATACTGTTTTCTTATGCATTGACTGCAAGGCCTGCCCTGCTACCAAGTCATATGTACCCCAAGAATTCTATGAACCTAGGTACTGAATAGCCACAGGAAAACCCAATTCACATTCTACAGTTGGTCCTGCCATACTGTATCCTTATGCACTGAAATCAAGGGCCACCTTGACCCGAATTTGCACCCACCCCAATCCGCCCTTGGAAGAAATATGGAGGAGGGTCTCATAAAAAAACTGTCCCATTACAAAGGAGCCTGTCTCCTAGACTCGTAATGCCCATACACTAAGTGTATGGGCTGATAAACATTTTCTCCTGGGGGGTACAAATCATCATACTGTGTAAATATTTTTTTACAGGCATCATAAACACCGTTATAAAAAACTATAGTGGCTTTAGCAGCATGGAACACGTTAACCCTGGTGATCCAGTGGCTGTGGATGATGAGACATTGAGGAAGGCCTCATTAAAAAATAGGCCCAATTTAAAGGAGCGGGTCTCCTAGACTTGAAATGACAAACATTTCCCCATAGGGGGGTAATTTAAAAAAAAAAAAAATTGTTTAATGGCATCACAAACACCCTTTAAAAAAACTAGAATGGCTGCAGCAGCACGGAACACGTTTACTCTGGTGCTTTAGTGGTGGTGGATGATGAGACGTGGAGAAAGGCCTCATTAAAAAATAGGCCCAATTTAAAGGAGCGGGTCTCCTAGACTGGACATTTTCCCCTGGGGGTACATATCAACATAGTGTGTAAAAAATTTTTAGTCGCATCATAAACACCTTGCAAAACTGTAAAGTGGTTTCCTACACAGTTGCTGCTGGGAAGGTGCAGGTTTTTAGTAAAAATATGGCGGATGAATCGTTGGATGAAGTGATCAGGAAAAGGGACATAGTGATGACAGGAATGGGAATGTACATGATTACTAACAGCGGTGGCTATGGGAGATATGAGATCCAGGATACAACCTACAATTAATCGTTTAACCACCACCAATTACTAGAATGTGTTTCATGCCCGTCAGAAGATCGGTGTAACAGATGCGTGTGTGAGATTCGGCCTAAAAAATGCCCATCACAAATATGTTGCCAAAGACGCACGTATCTGTCTAAAGGGCAAAGTACAACATGTTCGTGAGATGCTGAAATAGAGAAAGCAGATCAGTGTTGGAGGAAAACCAAGCAAACTGATGGATGCTTGTGAAAAACTAAGTTTAAAGAGGGGTGCACCATCCGTAACTATAAAGACACCCGTTGCACAAACAAGCTTCTTCATCTTCACCCATACGTACTACCAATAATATGCAAATGTCACAGTCGGAAATTATATGTTCTAGTGTAGCGAACACTATTAAAGGAATGCCACTAAAAGTAGATAACCATGACATTGGGAAACACCAGATTTCCTCTTAATAAGACATGGACGATGATGGTATTGATGACGACTTTGAAATTTACCACACCCACACCAAGAAGATGAAGATCACAGCTGCAAAAAATGTGCAAAAAAGAATGCCAAGAATGTCTGGAAAATCATTTTCTCTTGGGCAAACTTTCACTCTTACTAAATTGGTACCAAATGATGCATACACAGCTCTCATGTCTATTTAGCGTGAGATGGTTGAAAGATGATGTATTCTGTTTTGTCCATGTCCACTTTTTGAAAGCGAGCAGAAAAGAAGAATGAAATAGAGGGAGACATGTGATTTTGGTCAGTAAGGAGGTGATGTCAGGTACAGATAGGTAGATCTGCATGTCATCGGCGTACTGATGATATTGCAAATCCTGCCATTACATCAGCTGTCCCAGGCCGAAGGTGTAGATGGAGAAGAGTAGCTGTCTTAGAGCCTTGAGAAAACACCAAAAGAAAGGGGTCGAGGTGAGGAGGTGGTGTGGGAGAGGGAGACACTTAATTTTCCCGTAACTGCCTGGTTACCAGGCTCCATGAACAGTGTCTGCGGGTGATACCACTGCGTCTTCCGATGTTGTGCTTGCAAGCCAATCCCCTGTCCATGGTGCATGCAAAGATGCCTCATGCACTGCATCTATAATTGCACACAAACTCAACTAGCACCATCAACAAGCACATCCACATCCTTGTCCCAGTGCAGCATTCAATTGTCCATACCCCAGTCCTTGGAACCCAAGCAGAAATACGCAGCCAATGCAACACTACTAAATTCACATATTTCTCATCTGCTTGTGCATTTTAGGCTCATGGAAGACGGCAGCTTTCCGCAACCTGATGGCGTTGACCGTCACAAGGTACTCATTCCCCAGTCACCACAATTTCTCCCGATCTGCCGTCATGACATTACACAAGCAAACACATGTCCCACAACATTACCTGGGCCCTCAACAATGCTGTTACAGGGAAAGTGCACCTAACCATGGACACGAGGACAAGTGCTTATGGGCAGGGATGGTACATCTCACTGACGGAACACTGGGTTAGTGTAGAGGAAGCCATGACCCAGTCGGACATTGGGAGACCATGTCACAGATGTATGGAGACAGGTTGTGGAAGGCTTAGGGTTAGTTAGAGTTTTGAACTGTAGCCTCTAGGCAATAGGAAGGCATTGAAGGGCCTGGTAGAGAGGAGAGGCTGGGTAATAATGGAGGGACAGTTAGATTATTCAGGCAGTAGACTTTAGGATAGATTGGAGTGGTGCAAGAGTGCTAGAGGGGAGGCCAGAGAGTAGAAGGTTGCAATAGTCGAGGCAGGAGATCATGAGGGCATGCACAAACATTTTTGCAGTTTCTTGGAATGTATGGATCCTTGAAATGTTTTTGAGTTGCAGTGGGCAGGAGGAGGCTAGGGCTTGGATATGTAGCTTGAAAGAGAGGGCAGTGTCGAGGATCACCCCGAGGCCCCAAACATGCGGGACTATTTGTCCCGGTGTGCCGTCCTGGCATTAGACAGGCACATGTCCCACAACATTACCAGTGCCCTCCACAATGCCGTTACTGGGAAAGTCCACCTAACCACAGACACGTGGACAAGTGATTGTGGACAGGGATGGTACTTCTCACTAACGGCACACTGGGTTAACATAGTGGAAGCCCAGACCCAGTTTGACCTTGGGATGGTGCACGTCTGCCCAACCCCAAGTATTGTGGGCACTACGTCAATCTGGGTTGCCCCCACAGTCTACAGCTCCTGCACCTCCTCCTCCTTTGCATCCTCTTCAGCCTCCATCTCTGAAAGTAGCACATCAGTCACAAGCTTGAAGCACTTCAGCACTGCCTCATCCAAGCGGCAACAGGCTGTGCTGAAGCTAATATGCTTAGGTGACAAACCGCACAATGATGAAGAGTTGTGGACAGCTCTGAAAGAGCAGGTAGATCTGTGGCATGGTCGTGCATGACAATGTCTGGCACCTGGTGGCTGTCCTGTGTCGAGGTGAGCTCACACACTTGCCATGCCTGGCCCATGTGCTTAACCTCATTGTTCAACGTCTTCTGAAAAGCAACAAGAAGGTGCCAGATCTGTTAGGAAAAGTACGAGGCTCTGCATACCCATTTTAGAAAGTCAGCTAGAGCTTCATCTGCCCTTGCTGCGCTTCAGCATCATTTGCAGCTTCTGGTTAACCAACTGGTGTGTGATGTCCCCACGCGTTGGAACTCTACACTGCAGATGTTGGATAGGATTTGAGAGCAGAAGAGGGCAGTTGGTGACTACCAGCATCAACAAGGCAGTCGGTATTCAGTTCTGACTTCACACATAAGATCTCAGTAGTGGACATGGATGTCAGACATATGTACCATCCTCCAAAACTTTGAGGAATCCACCAAGATGGCTAGTGGCAATGACACCATAATTAACATCTCCATCCTGCTCTCTGTGTTCTAATCTGAATATTTATAGTTATTTATATAGCACCAACACATTTACAGTTTAACAGTTTCAAACACAACAGTCGTAAGTAACAATGATAACAATAATACAATAATTAAACAGAAATAAAACTACCCTGCTTGTGACAGCTTAGAATCTACACTAAGTAACAACGATAACAATAATTTAAACCCCCCAAAAAATCCTGCTTGTGAAAACTTACAATCTACAATGAGGTGGGGGAGATAAAAACAACAGGAGTGTATTTACAATAATGTATTTACAATGATGTATTTACAATTATATTATTGAGGTTTGTCGAAAGTCGTGGAGGCCTGAGGACAAGGAGCATGGTTAGTCGTCCTCTTGGTGAGGACACGGAAGTATTGACTGTTAGCAGTCTTGCACGCATGGCTGAGTTTATGTTACGCTGCCTTTCCCATCATGCTCACGTTCTCAAAATTTTGAGAAGGCAATGCTGATTGGTGACACTTCCAGACCCATGCTACAAGGATAACTTTATATCTCTTTATATCTCTTATTCCAGAGGCGGACAGGTTTACTAAAATGTTGGAGGACCAAAGGGCCCTTCTTGCGGAATTATAAAAAAAAATCACATTTGAAAACGCTGGCAGCAGAGGTCACAGTTCATTGGTTCATTGGTCAGACGTCACAAGAACTACGTTGCAGAATTCAGGGACACTTTTCCACCATTAACACAGCTGCCACAGATTGCCGCAAAGGTAAGACACTTACAACAGTGGCATCCCATTTCCTGACCAACCATGCAGGGAGCTGTTCAAACACAAGGGTAGTTGGATTGGAACATATAAAGGGCTCTGGTAGAGGTGGTTCTCTACATAAGAGACTACTTCTGGCAGAATCCTGTTGGATTTTCTTGCTTCATTCTACGGCACCGCATGGTTTTAATGAAGATCTCTTATTCACAGGCTTCCTGGGTTGATCTACTTAAAGAATATGCCCTGCTTCACCAGCGAAACATCTTGGACATATATATCTACATCAATCAATGTACAGTCTCCTTGGCTTAGGATTTCTTCTGTTTGGTTCCGAATGAACATGCTTATCGGTGGATCTATGCACATTATGGACTGGAATCGGATACTTGGTGACTTTGGCTTTTACCTGTGTCTGCAAAATCTCACATTGATCTATGTTTGGGACATTTCTCTTTGGAGACCTCTATGGAATCAGATGGATCCTTGTGTCCCAAATGTGCATTCAAGGTGTACTCTGGTTTAGAAATACTCACATGTACCCTCCCCATTTGTGGGATTTTCATCGGTACAGATCCCGCACGTTTATAACCAAGGGCAGCTTATATTTATATGAAGCATAATATTGGGCATCTCATCTGTACAGCATACACCTATAATTATTTGGGAGATTGGTTGCCTTATTGTCCATTTCTTTCATTGCCGCATGGATGCTTGCTTTCACCTCCCTCCCTGGTCAAGGTGGTCTCTATACCTGGATATATATTTTTTTATTTTCACACTGAGGGGTCCAGTTTATACTTACATTAATCATGTTACTCGGTAGTTTATGTGTGCAGTTCAACCATTTGGGATACAAGATACTTTACCCTCCCCCCTTCTAGTGCTGCTTAAGGGCTTACAAGAACACTTGTATTTGAGGGTTTCATTTGTATATATTCTGCACCACCATAACTGGGGGCCTGATTTATGTTTGGGCGTTTCATTTATATAACATATACCTATAATGATTTTGGATATTGGTTGCCCTATTGTCCCCTCTTTTTCACTGCCGCTTGGATGCCTGCTTGTACCTCCCTCTCTGTTGAAGGTGGTATCTATACCTGGGTATATTTCCTATTTTTACACCCAGGGGTCCAGTTCATACTTACATTAATTATCTTACTGGGTAGTTTATGTGTGCAGTTCAACCATCTGGGATATAAGATACTTCATTGTCCCTCTTTTATTGTTGCTTAAAGGCTTGCAATAGCCCTTTTGTTTGAGGGTTCCATTTGTATATATTCTGCACCATCAGAACTGGGGGTCAATTTATATTTATACTTACTTGAACCATGTATTTTTTGACCCCAATTAGACTCTCATCTGGGCATGTTATTTTAATGACACTTAATTTTGCAATAGTTTTTGGTAGATTTCATCCATTAGATATTGAATATGATCAAATAAACAAATGTATTTACAAATTTCATTCATGCGCAATCATTTTCTTTCCTGGTGTTCTATGGGTATGCTTGGATTGGGCTTCCATTTCTTACCACCCTGTAGACTCTTTTTCCCAATTCATTCCCACGACAGGCTCATCTCTGTATCCTTCCACTTCCCCTCTCTCTCTCTCTCTCTCTTTTTTCCTTCTTTACCCCTCTCTTTTTCATGCCAGCGGTTTATCTGGGTTGTATTCGGCATCTCCCTCCCTACTATCCTGACTCCCGGGAGCCGGGCATGCGTCCTTCATTTTATTTATTTTCTGTCTCGTGCGGCGTGCTGTTTTCTTTGAGTGTGCGCACTTAACAGACTTCAGCAGAGACGTCTGCTTGTTGTTTGTGACTACGATCCGTCACTTCCGCCTCTCGTCCTGCCTTCCACGCATACCGGGCGTCCTTATTCATTAAGGATTCAGGTATTTATACACGATATTGGCAGCTTCACATCCACACTCCCTGACGAAGCTGTCCTGGAAACAGCGATACACGTTGGGTGCTCTCTCCTCCACATCCCATTCCTATGTCTGGCCACCAGCATGCATTGCTCTTTTAGGTGAATTGTCTTTTCCAGCAGCACCGTCACTGTTACTTACTTGATGGGTTGGACTTTGCATCTGCATTTCTGCACCTTATGTTCATCCTTTTCAATAGGCTTTATTATATCCCTGTTGTGGACCTTTTTGATGTTCATTTGATTGAATACTTGGCTGCCTGGGTGCACTTTATTATCTTCCTGGTTAGACTAGGCTTGGTATTGTAACATCTGCATGTCATAATACATTTATTATTTTTCTGGTGACCATTGTTCAATATTCTTTAGTTTGTACAACTATTTATTGTGATTTGCTCACACAGAAACTGGAATCATGTGGTGGAGTGTGTTATTGTTTTTAATTGTTTTTTTATAATGTTGCCAATAAAGTTTTCCTGTTTTAGACCAAATTTATCTGGGTGGTGTGCATACCATTTAGTGGCTTCTTTGCTCTTCCTTTTGACATGGTTTCGACTATTGGTTTCAAATAAAAGTCGATAAATTTGCATACGGCATCACACAATCCTCCAAACCCCGATACTATAGGATGCCAAGTGGGCTGCTTGGGACCCCGTTCGCTGTCTCTGCCCCATATGTGTTGCCTGGGGTCCCTGTGTGCTGCCTGGGACCCTGTGTGCTGCCTGGGACCCCCGTTTACTGCCTGGGGCGCTGTGCGCTGCCAGGGGCATTTGTATGCTGCCTGGGGCCCTGTGCGCTGCCTGGGGCCCGTATGCTGCCTGGGGCCCTGTGCACTGCTTGGGGCCCCATGGCTGCCTGGGGCCCTGTGTGCTGCCTGGGACCTCGTTCGCTGTCTCTGCACCCCAGTGTGCTGCCTGGGGCCCCTGTGTACTGCCTGGGGTCCTGTGCACTGTCTGGGGCCCTGTGTGCTACCTGTGGCCCTGTGAGCTGCCTGGGACCCTGTGTACTGCCTGGGGCCCCAGTGTACTGCCTGGGACCCCGTTCGCTGTCTCTGCCCTTCGTGTTCTGTCTGGGACCCCATATGCTGCTTAGGACTCCATTCGATCCCTGTCTCTGCCCCTCCGTACACTGCCTGGGGCCATGTTCTTGAGTATATCACTAAATCCTGTGTGATGTATGGGGCCCCTGTGTGATGTCTGGGGCCCCTCTGCCATGTCTGGGGCCCCTTCCGCTGTCTGGGGCCCCATGCACTGTCTCTACCACCTCTGTGCTGCCTGGGGCCCCTGTGTGCTGCCTGGTGCCCCTGTGCACTGACTGGGGCCCCGTTATTAAGTATATCACTCAATGGTTCTCAAAAGCATGAAAAATCTTATCTACAGCAGCTGGGGTATGTTCTGGCCCAGAGGGGTATAAACTGGCCAAGTCCAATTTATACCCCGAGGTATAGTTTTGCCTATTCCAGAATATACCTGGGGTATATTGTGGCCTAGACTTTAACCCCGAGTATATTCTGGGTGGGGAGGTTAATCTGGCCTCTTGCACCGGCATTACACAGACACGTGTCCCACAACATTACCCGTGCCCTCCACAATGCTGTTACTGGGAAAGTCTACCTAACCACAGACACATGGACAAGAGCTTGTGGGCAGGGATGTTACATCTCTCTCATGGCACACTGGGTTAACATAGTGTAGCCGGGAACCAGTTCAACCTTGGAATGTTGCAAGTCCTCCCAACCCCAAATATTGCATGCCCTATGTCAATCTGGGTTGCCCCCACAGTCTACAGCTCTTGCATCTCCTCCTCCTCCTCTTCAGCCTCCATCTCCAAAAGTAGCACATCAGTCACAACCCGGAGGCACTGCAACACTGCCTCATCCAAGTGGCATCAGGTTGTGCAGAAGCTAATATGCTTAGGTGCCAAATCGCACAATGCTGAGTAGTTGTGGACAGCTGTGAAAGAGCAGTCAGATCTGTGGCTGACACCACTGAACATACAGCTAAGCATGGTCGTGTGTGACAATGGCCAGAATCTGGTGACTGCTCTGAGGCAAGGCAAGATCACACACGTGCCATGCCTGGCCTATGTGCTTAACCTAATTGTTCAACAGTTTAGGAAAAGCGACACGGAGGTGCCATATCTGCTAGGGAAATTACGATGCCATGTGTTCCCATTTTAGAAAGTCAGATAGAGCTTCATCCGCCCTTGCCGTACTTCATAAGCGTTTACAGCTTATGGCTCACCGACTGTTGTGTGATGTCCCCACGCATTGGAACACTACACTGCAGATGTTGGAAAGGATTTGTGAGCAAAGAGGGCAGTTGGTGACTACAAGTATCAACAAGGCCGTCAGTATTCAGTTCTGACTTCACACATAAGATCTCAGTAGTGGACATGGATGTCAGACATATGTACCATCCTCCAAAACTTTGAGGAATTCACCAAGATGTTGAGCGGCAATGAATCCATAATTATTGCCTCCATCCTGCTTCTTTGTGTTCTAATAATAAAATTTAGATTTATTTATATAGCGCAAATATATTTATAGTTTAACAGTGTCAAACACAACAGTCCTAAATAACAACGAAGACAATAATACAATAGTTCAACCCAAATAAAATGACCCTGCTTGTCACAGCTTACAATCTACAGTAAGTAACAATGATGATAATAAATTAAACAAAATAAAAAAACATCCTGCTCGCCCCAACTTAAAATCTACAATGAGGTGGGGGAGATAAAAACTACAGGGGTGTATTTACAACTACAGTCATATGAAAAGGTTTGGGCACCCCTATTAATCTTAAGCTTAATGTTTTATAAAAATTGTTTTTTTTGCAACAGCTATTTCAGTTTCATATATCTAATAACTGTTGGACACAGTAATGTTTCTGCCTTGAAATGAGGTTTATTGTACTAACAGAAAATGTGCAATCTGCATTCAAACAAAATTTGACAGGTGCATAAGTATGGGCACCCTTATCATTTTCTTGTTTTAAATACTCCTACCTACTTTTTACTAACTTATTAAAGCACTTTTTTTGGTTTTGTAACCTCATTGAGTTTTGAACTTCATAGCTAGGTGTATGCAATCATGAGAAAAGCTACTTAAAGTGGCCACTTGCAAGTTGTTCTCCTGTTTGAATCTCCTCTGAAGAGTGGAATCATGGGCTCCTCAAAACAACTGTCAAATGATGTGAAAACAAAGATTATTCAACATAGTTGTTCAGGGGAAGGATACAAAAAGCTGTCTCAGAGATTTAACCTGTCAATTTCCACTGTGAGGAACATAGTAAGGAAATGGAAGAACACAGGTACAGTTCTTGTTAAGGCCAGAAGTGGCAGGCCAAGAAAAACATCAGAAAGGCAGAGAAGAAGAATGGTGAGATCAGTCAAGGACAATCCTCAGACTATCTCCAGAGAGCTGCAGCATCAACTTGCTGCAGATGGTGTCACTGTGCATCGGTCAACTATACAATGCACTGTGTTTTTTTGCCGCCATGCATAACGCCTTTTTGTATTACCAAACAACTCAATCTTGGTTTCATGAGTCCACAGGACCTTCTTCCAAAAAGAAATTGGCTTCTCCAAATGTGTTTTTGCATACCTCAGCCGACTCTGTTTGTGGCGTGCTTGCAGAAACGGCTTCTTTTGCATCACTCTCCCATACAGTTTCTCCTTGTGCAAGTGCGTTGTATAGTTGACCTTTGCACAATGACATCATCTGCAGCAAGTTGATGCTGCAGATCTCTGGAGGTGGCCTGTGGATTGTCCTTGACTGATCTCACCATTCTTCTTCTCTGCCTTTCTGATGTTTTTCTTGGCCTGCCACTTCTGGCCTTAACAAGAACTGTACCTGTGTTCTTCCATTTCCTTACTATGCTCCTCACAGTGGAAATTGACAGGTTAAACCTCTGAGACAGCTTTTTGTATCCTTCCCCTGAACAACTATGTTGAATAATCTTTGTTTTCACATCATTTGACAGTTGTTTTGAGGAGCCCATGATGCCACTCTTCGGAGGAGATTCAAACAGGAGAACAACTTGCAAGTGGCCACTTTAAGTAGCTTTTCTCATGATTGCATAGACCTGGCTATGAAGTTCAAAGCTCAATGAGGTTACAAAACCAAAAAAAGTGCTTTAGTAAGTCAGTAAAAAGCAGGTAGGAGTATTTAAAACAAGAAAATGATAAGGGTGCCCATACTTTTGCACCTGTCAAATTTTGTTTGAATGCAGATTGCACATTTTCTGTTAGTACAATAAACCTCATTTCAAGGCAGAAAAATTACTGTGTCCAACAGTTATTAGATATATGAAACTGAAATAGCTGTTGCAAAAAAAAACATTTTTATAAAACATTAAGCTTAAGATTAATAGGGGTGCCCAAACTTTTTCATATGACTGTATGTATTTACAATGATAGTACTGAGGTTAGTTGAAAGTTGTGGAGGCCTGAGGACAAGGAGGAGGAGTAGAGCATGGTCATTCATCCTCTTGGTGAGGACACGGAAGTATTGACTGTTAGCAATCTTGCACTCATGGCTGAGTTTATGTTACGCTGCCTTTCCCATCATCATTGCGTTCTCAAAATTTTGAGTGACAAGCAATACTGATTGGTGACACTTCTAGACACACGCTACAAGAAGAACTTTATATCTCTTATTCCATAGGCAGACAGGTGGGCAAAAATGTTGGAGGATCAGAGGGCCTTTCTTGCGGAATTATTAAAAAAATTCCCATCTGAAAGCGCTGGCAGCAGAGGTCACAGACATAGTTCATTGCCTAAGCAAGGAGTACAGGTGCCAGAGGCACAACACCAATCTAGCAGAGGCAGTGGAACACTGGCAAAGTTCTGGGAGAGTTTTATCAGACCCTCCCATCGCCCTGAGGTGCGGGGGACTCTCACAAGGAGTGCAAAGTTTTTGAAGTTGCTGAAGGAGTACCTTACTGACCGTATCAATGTCCTCTGTTATTCCTCTGTGCCTTATAATTATTGGTTAGCGAAGCTGAACACGTGGCATGAACTGGCTCTCTACTGCGTACGTGCGCTGTACTCAAGGTCTTGCAATGCACGGCACCTTCCTCTATGGCAGTCACTGGGCACAGTGCCTTGCTCTCTGGCAGTTTGTGTGAGCAAATGTGAACAGTCCTTTGAAGAGGCAGTGCTCTAAGGACGGAGCACGCTGCTCAGCCTCCTATGCACTGCTTGTCCACGCCAAAAATTTCTGCTGTTGTGCTCGCTTTCTATTAAGCAGGCCCTCCTGCCTATAGGTCACCGGGTCCTTTAGCTGCAGTTCGTCACAGCGCCGGCGCTTCGGGTGTGTAGTGCACTGCCCCCCTTGCTGCTCACATGCTGACAGCTGGGGACTCCCTCCTGCTTTGCATGTTTTTTCCCTCAGCTTCCGGCCAGGTTCCCTGTCTAAACACTCCCCCTCTTCCTGGGTAATGGGGGCCTGTCCCTTCCCCTATTCCTTCCCCTGGGAAACAGGGGACGCAGCCTTGACAGTTCTGGACCCAGGGTAGAACAGGTACCCGAAGCCCGGTCATCCGAGTCCGTACATATCTGATCAATCAGTTCTTTAATGCAAGCATCATAGAATGCATGTTACAATTTTAAATAGCAAATTGTACATTACATCCAGAACAGTTTCACTTTGAAGGATTTTTGTGGCTCATATCAATCTACAAGATAACATTAGTCTCATACTTCAAAATTTCGGTGATAATTAAATCATTTCCCCACAGATAGGTTACGTATGTTCTGACTTCTTTAACATCATTTGGGTGATAATTATTCAGACCTATTTGCTTCACAATATATTCATCTTCTTCAAGGCTTCAGAATATAATGTTGTAAAAGATAAAGCAAGTTGGTGAAGTGTGTGTTAACTGAAATGTTGAAGTAATTGTCATCTTGAGTATTTCTCCGTTGCGTGTGCGACTAACCACATCATTGAATTTATTTTTTTCTTTGTCAAGAAAACAACCGCTCTATCAAACCACGTGCTTTTCCTATTAATTCATCATGCTGGTAAAGTAGAGGTGAGATTAGGGATCTACATAACATCTGTGGACTGTAGTCAACATGACACAGTGACAAGAACCAATGTGTTCTAGCTACCGATTTGACATAGTTTGTGCACAGCTGAAGTTGCAAGAAAAACAACATTTTGATTCAAAAACATGTTGGATAGATTGTCTAGTGGAAACACTCATATAGTTGAAGTTACACCTACGACCACCACGCTCTCCAATTGACACCTTTGAAATACAGCAGAAATGTCAACATATCTAGCTTCTGTTCCAGAAACTGCAGGGTCTCCTTTTTGATGTCCTCGTCCAACAATTTCAGTATTAGTAGGTGATGAATTTACAGAATCCGGTAAATGAACACAAAGGCTTCAGTAGTTGCGAGTACTGGCCCCGTGCTCTTCCTCAGGCTTTTCCAGTCATGATTTAATCTAGAAGATTTCACCTTTGTAATCCAGACACAGAGTCCAACACCGGCCAAGCATTCACCCTCTGCTCCTCAGACTTTCTATCTGCGCAGTGACTGCCTCTAGGCAGAATATGATGATGGTAGCAGTAGTTAGTGCATTTAAGACACAGTCATGAAGCAGCCATAACAACTTGAAGCATAACGATTTGTACCGAGATACAAGACTCTTAAATATGTGGCCTGCATGTTTATTTTTTACTGATAAATAGTGTTTAGAGCAAGGGTAGCACACATCCAAAAAAGGTGAATGGAAGCCTGAAAAGCACACATTGTAGACCAAAGAAACATGAGGCGAGTCATGGAAATACCACACTGTAAAATATGCGGCCTGTGTTTTTATTTTGGCCCCAAAAATAGTGTATAGAAATCAGGTCAAAGAAAGCAAATACAGTGAAATGTGGCCCTGAAATGCCACAATTTGTAGGCCACAGACACATCTGGCGTTTGACTGAGATACCAGACTCTTCAATATGTGGCCTGTATATTTACTTTTTACTGCTAAATAGTGTTTAGAGCTAGGGTAACACACCGCAAAAAGATGAATGGAAGCCTCAAAAGCACACTTTGCAGCCTACGGATAGACGAGGCGTGTCACGGAACTACCACACTGTAATGTATGGTTTTGTTTTGTTTTCTTTACCAAAATAGTGTATAGACCTAGGGTGTTAGACCCAAAAATTGGAATGTATGCATGAAAAACAACTATTTTTAGACCACACATAGAATGGGCGTCGGACGGAGGTAACAGACTGTTTCAATATGTGGCCTGTATTTTTTACAATTTTTAAAACCACAAAATTCTGTATACACCAAGGGTAGCAGACCAAAAACTGGGATGTATGCCTGAAAAGCAAGGATTTGGAGACCACAGATAGACCAGGCATCTGACTGAGATAACATACTTTCAATATGTGGCCTGTATTTTTTACAATTTTTTAAAACCACAAAATACTGGATACACCAAGGGTAGCAGGCCAAAAACTGGAATGTATGCCTGCAAAGCAAGGATTTGAACACCACAGATACACCGTGCGTCTGACGAAGATAACAGACTGATCAAAATGTGGCCTTGATTTTTTGGGGACCACCAAAATTGTGTCATTAAGTAGGCTATAACACTAAAATAAAAAAATTTGGAGCACTAAAATTGTACAATATTTAGCGCAATGATATGCAATGCGTGTGGTGTACAAATTACAGTGCTAAATATAAGAACTGTAGCAAAATATTTTTTGCCAGCTAAAGAATAAAAAAGGGCAAGAATTTTATGCGCACTCACATCTGATGACTAGGACAAAAACAACCGTTTCAAATTGTTAGATTTTAATGCTCTTGTATTAAAATGACCTGGTTGTAGTCTGCATTGTGTCCAAGCAAATAAATGTTGAAAAAAATGGGGCTCTGGATTGCTTTGTACTAAAATTAGCAGGTATAAGGTGTCACCCCCCAAAAAAATCCTGGCCACGGATATCTGCAGCTAGGTATATATAAAATATGTAGCAGCAGACAGTAATGGAGCCTTTTGATTTATGCAGGGAGATCTATAGACTCACCTACAGTGCCTGCCTGCCTTGCAGTGATGTGGATATGTGCACATAGACTCCCCTGACTACCTAGCACATTGATCTATATATCCCCGTATTAGCCGTGAAAAGTACTGTTGGTTTATCAGGATTTATGGATTGAACAATAGTAGACCAGGAGCAGAATGCACCGAGAAGGGTGGCGTCAGGTCTCTTACAGACCTGATGCTGTTGTGCAGCCAGCCAATCACTGTAATACCACAACAAAGATGGCTGCAGTATTACAGTGCATGGCAGACAATCCCTGCATATTCATTGGCGCTGTAAAGAGCGCCAAAATTGCAGGAAGTAGACACAAGCTCCTGCCTAATAATTCCGGAAATGCTCGGTGATTTTTGGGCAAGTACCGAGTTGTGGCGAGCATTTTCGCTCATCAGTGATCCCTAGCATTGGATGGTGAGACGTGAAGGAAGGCCTCATTAGAAAAAGGCCCAATGGAAAGGAGCGTGTCTTCTAGACTTGTAATGCTCATAGACTAAGTGCATGGGCTGACAAACATTTCCCCATGGGGACTACATTTAAAAAAAAAAAATTATGGGGATCATAGACACCCTTGCCCAAACATTGAATGGCTGTTGCAGCATACAACACATTCACCAGGGTGTTCTAGTGGAGGAGAATGATGAGATGTGGAGGAAGTCCTTATTAAAAAACTGGGCCCAATGTTAAGGAGCGGGTCTCTTAGACTTGTAATGCCCATACACTAAGTGTATGGGCTGACAAACATTTCCCCCTGGGGGACTAAAATTTTTTTGGGGTTTAAAATGATTAACGAGCATCATAGAAACACCCTTGCACAAAAAAATGAGTTACTTTTGCATCACGGAATACGTTCACTCTGGTGTTCGTATGGTTGTCGATGATGAGGATGAGGATATGGAGGAGAAAAACACCAAACGGACCAAATCAGTAAGCGTATACTCATGTGTGGTTGTGAAAATGTGCATGAGAATACACCTCCACAAAAAGACAATGTATTTGAGGTTATGTTTTGCTGTTTTCACCCGGTGGTGTACAGAAGTCGTGCCCAATCAAGCCCCTGTTCATTTTTATAAGTGTCAGCCTGTCAGCATTTTCAGTTGACAGGCGGATGCGCTTATCTGTTATAATTCCACCAGCGGCACTGAAAACCCGCTCTGACAGAAAGCCAGCAGCAGGGCAGGCCAGAACCTCCAAGGTGTAGAGAGCCAGTTCATGCCACGTGTCCAGCTTGGATACCCAATAATTAAAGGGCCCAGAGGAATCCCGGAGGACGTTTGTACGATCAGCAAGGTACTCTCTCAGCATCTTCCCAAACATTGCAATTCTCTGCCAGTATTTTCAGATGGGAATATTTTAAGTAATTCTGCTGCAAGGGCCCTCTGGTACTGCAACATTTTAATACACCTGTCTGCCTCTGGAATAAGAGATTGAAAGTTCTCCTTGTAGCATGGGTCTAGAATTGTCACCAACAAGTAATGTGTCACCAAAAATTTTAATATTGCGAGGTTCATGGGAAATGCACCGCAACATAAAGTCAGCCATGCGTACCAGCCTGCTAACAGGCAAGACTTCCATGTCCTCACCAACAGGATGACTGACCATGCTGTCCTCCTCATCCTCCTCCTCCCTGTTCTCAGCCATCCACGCTGAACAGACGGTATGACAGCTGTGCTTGAAGTACTATCTATCGCACATGAAAGCAGCTCCTGTTCTTCCTCCTCCTCCTCTTCCTCATTGCCTACTAATCCATGTTGGGACAACATGAGGTTGGGCTGAGTGTAATCACCCTGTATGGTTCCTTGCTCCATGTACTTGTGCTCTGCCTGCAATGCATCCTCTTTAATTGTGAGCAGAGAGGTTTTCAGAATGCAGAGAAGCAGGATGGTGACGCTAATTATGGCGACATCGCTGCTCACCATCTTGGAGCAGTCCTCAAAGTTTTGGAAGAAGGTACATATGTCTGACATCCATGTCCACTCCTGAGGTCTTATGTGTGGAGTCTGAACTAAATATCTACGGCCTTGTTGATGCTGTAGTCAACAACTGCCCTCTTCTGCTCACAAAACCTTTCCAACATACAGTATGAGTGTGCAAAGCAGTCATCAAAGCAAAAGGTGGCTACTTTGAAGAACCTAGAATATAAGACATAATTTCAGTTGTTTCACACTTTTTTGTTAAGTATATAATTCCACATGTGTAAATTCATAGTTTTGATGCCTTCAGTGTGAATGTACAATTTTCATAGTCATGAAAATACAGAAAAATCTTTAAATGAGAAGGTGTGTCCAAACTTTTGGTCTGTACTGTATGCAGTGGAGAGTTCCAATGCATGGGGACATCACACAGCAGTCGGTGAGCCGAAAGCTGCAAATGCTGCTGAAGCATGGCAAGGGCGGCTGAAGCTGTAGCTGACATTCTAAAATGGGCAGACAGATGGCGTATTTTCACTAGCAGATCTGGCAGCTCCGGGTAACTTTTGAGAAAATATTGAACGACGAGGTTAAGCACATGGGCCAGGCAAGGTACATGTGTAAGCTCACCTTGTCTCAGAGCCGCTACCATGTTCCGGCCATTGTCACACACGACCATGCCTGGCTGTAGGTTCACCGATGTCATCCAAAAATCTGACTGCTCTTTCAGCGCTGTCCACAACTCTTCAGCATTGAGCAGATTAGCTTCAACACAGCATGTTGCCACTTGACTGAAGCAGTGCTGCAGTGCTTCCAGCTTCTAACTGATGTGCTCATTTCAGAGATGGAGGCTGAAGAGGAGGAGGTGCAGGAGCTGTAGACTGTGGGGGCAATATCTTTCCTCTCTTAGAATAAAGTCTTCATCTGTATGGGACCATGAATCCTCTATTAGACTAAAATCTATATCTCTGCGGAGGGGTAGTGATGCAATTCAATTTTTATATTTCATATTTGCATGCCATGGAGCTGCCTTTTTTATTTGTCACATTTAGTGTTGAGCATTCCGATACCGCAAGTATCGGGTATCGGCCGATACTTGCGGTATCGGAATTCCGATACCGGGATTCCGATACTTGCCGCGTATCGGATACCGGAATCGGAAGTTCCCAGATTCAAAATTCCGAAATTCAGCCAATGAGAATGATTCCAAGTGTGGGCACATCCTGTTTAGCATGAAGGGCATGAAACTACTGGCAAGGCTGTGATTGGCTGCTGAAATGATGTCATGATGCAGTTTAAAAGTCGCTGGCACCATTTTGCGATCACTCTGCTGTGAATTCAGTTAGTGACAGGACGCTGTTTGCTGACTGAGGGACAGTTTAGAGATAGCGATTTGCTTCTTTGTGCTTTCCAAAGGCTAATTTAGCAACCGCTGTGTTCACCTACTATTCACCTTGCTTTTGCCTTGTAGCGCTGTTTTCACAGCGATCTGCAAGGTCTGTGTGTGTGTGTGTGTGAGTGCAGCCCACTCTCTAGTCTGAGTGCAGCCACATAGGCCATCCATAGCTGGTTGTATTCAGTTCAGGGAGGGTGGTTCATTGCCTCATACTGTTCTTTTTTTTTTTTTTTCAAGTAGTGTAGTCTGCTGCTAATTAATTTAAAAAAATCCTATTAGTGTCTTTCCACCCGTCTCCAGCTAATTTGTGGAAAAACACTACATAGGATAAAGTAGAGGAGGGTTTTTGGGCCTTGCAGCGCCGTTTACGGCTGTCTGCACGGTCTCTGTGTGACTGCAGCTCGCCCTGTAGTCTGTGAGCAGCCGTAGCCTGGTTGTCTCCAGCTCAGGGTTGTTCACTGCGTCATACCGCCAAATCAATTTTAATTTTTTTTCAAGTAGTGTAGTCTGCTGCTAATTAATTTAAAAAAATCCTATTAGTGTCTTTCCACCCGTCTCCAGCTAATTTGTGGAAAAACACTACATAGGATAAAGTAGAGGAGGGTTTTTGGGCCTTGCAGCGCCGTTTACGGCTGTCTGCACGGTCTCCGTGTGACTGCAGCTCGCCCTGTAGTCTGTGAGCAGCCGTAGCCTGGTTGTCTCCAGCTCAGGGTTGTTCACTGCGTCATACCGCCAAATCAATTTTAATTTTTTTTCAAGTAGTGTAGTCTGCTGCTAATTAATTTAAAAAAATCCTATTAGTGTCTTTCCACCCGTCTCCAGCTAATTTGTGGAAAAACACTACATAGGATAAAGTAGAGGAGGGTTTTTGGGCCTTGCAGCGCCGTTTACGGCTGTCTGCACGGTCTCTGTGTGACTGCAGCTCGCCCTGTAGTCTGTGAGCAGCCGTAGCCTGGTTGTCTCCAGCTCAGGGTTGTTCACTGCGTCATACCGCCAAATCAATTTTAATTTTTTTTCAAGTAGTGTAGTCTGCTGCTAATTAATTTTAAAAAATCCTATTAGTGTCTTTCCACCCGTCTCCAGCTAATTTGTGGAAAAACACTACATAGGATAAAGTAGAGGAGGGTTTTTGGGCCTTGCAGCGCCGTTTACGGCTGTCTGCACGGTCTCCGTGTGACTGCAGCTCGCCCTGTAGTCTGTGAGCAGCCGTAGCCTGGTTGTCTCCAGCTCAGGGTTGTTCACTGCGTCATACCGCCAAATCAATTTTAATTTTTTTTCAAGTAGTGTAGTCTGCTGCTAATTAATTTAAAAAAATCCTATTAGTGTCTTTCCACCCGTCTCCAGCTAATTTGTGGAAAAACACTACATAGGATAAAGTAGAGGAGGGTTTTTGGGCCTTGCAGCGCCGTTTACGGCTGTCTGCACGGTCTCCGTGTGACTGCAGCTCGCCCTGTAGTCTGTGAGCAGCCGTAGCCTGGTTGTCTCCAGCTCAGGGTTGTTCACTGCGTCATACCGCCAAATCAATTTTAATTTTTTTTCAAGTAGTGTAGTCTGCTGCTAATTAATTTTAAAAAATCCTATTAGTGTCTTTCCACCCGTCTCCAGCTAATTTGTGGAAAAACACTACATAGGATAAAGTAGAGGAGGGTTTTTGGGCCTTGCAGCGCCGTTTACGGCTGTCTGCACGGTCTCCGTGTGACTGCAGCTCGCCCTGTAGTCTGTGAGCAGCCGTAGCCTGGTTGTCTCCAGCTCAGGGTTGTTCACTGCGTCATACCGCCAAATCAATTTTAATTTTTTTTCAAGTAGTGTAGTCTGCTGCTAATTAATTTAAAAAAATCCTATTAGTGTCTTTCCACCCGTCTCCAGCTAATTTGTGGAAAAACACTACATAAGATAAAGTAGAGGAGGGTTTTTGGGCCTTGCAGCGCCGTTTACGGCTGTCTGCACGGTCTCTGTGTGACTGCAGCTCTATCTGTTGTCAGTTCAGCCCCCAAAAAAGAAATAAATAATAAAGTTCACCAAACACACCAGTTACACCACTTTACATTTCTGTAGGCCACATTAGCTCATATTAAAGTCTAGTCCACACTTTAGAAAATTAGTGTTTCTTATACCTGTTAGGAGGAGTTGCTCAGGAATAAGCACACAAATCCGTTAGTACTTTTCTGCTTATCTTTATCAGTCAACCAAGATGAAGAAGGCAGTGAGTAAGGCACGTGGGCGTGGGCGTGGGCGCGGAGCAGGGAGGGGACGTGGGGATTCTGTGCCTGCTGCGGGCACCGGTGACTCATCAGCACCCACTTTCACCAGGCAACAGTCGTTCATGCGCAGCTTTGTGTCAGAGCGCCGTACACCGCTGCTGCGTCAAGACCAAATTGAAGCTGTTGTCGGATGGATGGCAGCTAATGCATCAACTTCCATTAGTGCCACATCCTCTCAGACACAGAGCACTGGAGAGCAGCCATCTGTCTCTTCACCACCTGCCAAATTGCCCAGGCAGACAGAGAGCCCAGGACAGGAGCCGTCTCTACTTCTGTTCTCTGAATCTCTTGGCTTGGAAACAGGGGGCCAGCCAAGCAGCATTGGAGAAATGGAAGAAGAGGCAGGGTGCAGTGATGCCCAACAGCTTTTTCTGTCTTCCTCTGAAGAGGCGGGTGGGCCAGTGGCTCCGGTCACCACATCGCAGGCCGCATCAGCTGATGATGACACTCAGGTGCCACTTACTAGTGCGTGCTCTGCTGCTGAGACTACCCAGGAGGAGCAGTTGGGGGCAGAGGGTAGTGTAGATGATGAGGTCCTCGACCCATCTTGGCGTGAGGGACAGGAAGGTGGTGGGAGCAGCTCTGAGGAAGAGATTCCCCGTACGGCCCAAAGAGGGAGAGGGAGGGGGAAGACTGCGGATCCTGCAGCCTCCGCTTTGGCACCCGTTAGGAGCATGTCTCTTCCAAAAGCCAAAAAGGGCGCTCCCAAGACTTGCAGTGCCTGGTCCTTTTTTGACACAGTTGCAGATGACATTTGCTATGTCAGATGCAACGTGTGTCATCAAAAAGTCAAAAGAGGGAAAAATGTCAGCAACCTCAATACCTCCAACATGTGGAAACATGTGCGCAACAGGCACCCGGCGGAGTTAGAAAAACACACTGAAGAGGTAGGCCAACCAACAGCGGCAGCTACCACCTCTTCAGCTCGTGTTGCCTCTTCCTCTAGCTCACACGCAGCTGGTTCGGCTTCCTCCCAGGATCGCCGTGGAAGAACCTCTGGCCCTGTTGTCCAGAGACCCGCTGTAATTCCACCCGCAGCACCACTTTCCCAGTCATCCACACACTCCCAGCCCAGTCTACAGCCATCGGTAGTACAGGCATGGGAGAAAAGGCGGCCTTTCTCGTCAAACCACCCACGAGCACAGGCTCTGACTGCAGGCATTGCCAAACTGCTGTCACTGGAAATGCTGTCATTCAGGCTGGTGGAGACTGACAGCTTCCGTGACTTGATGTCATTGGCAGTCCCACAGTACAATGTGCCCAGCCGCTTTTACTTCAGCAGGCAAGCCGTCCCTGCCCTGCACAAGCATGTGGAGGGACACATAAAACACGCGCTTCTGAACGCCGTCAGTAGCAAGGTCCACCTCACCACCGATGCGTGGACCAGTCAACATGGACAGGGGCGATACCTTTCCCTCACTGCCCATTGGGTTAATGTCGTTGAGCCAGGTACAGACCGTGCGAGTGGCGCAGGACGTGTCCTGCCCACTCCAAGGATTGCAGGAATCCATTCTGTACGCATTGACTCCTCCTCTTACACCAGTTCCTCAGAATCATCGCTGCAGGAGCCGTCACAGTCCACCTCCACATGGACCCGTGATGAACGTGTACCTGTTACGACTGACATGAGCACAGCCGTGGCCAAACGTCAACAGGCCGTGTTGAAATTAATTTTTTTGGGGAATCGTAGCCACACAGCGCAGGAGCTCTGGAATGCCATCAAGCAGGAGAGCGATGTGTGGTTTGTGCCAGCGAATCTCCAGCCAGGCATGGTAGTGTGTGATAATGGCCGAAATCTGGTGGCAGCTCTGGGCCTCGGCAACCTCACTCACATCCCATGTCTGGCACATGTGCTCAATTTGGTCGTGCAGAGCTTTTTGAGGGACTATCCGGATCTTGATGCACTGCTGCACAAGGTCCGCCTAGAGTGTGCTCACTTGCGGCGTTCCAGCACGGCAAAAGCGCGCATTGCGGCTCTGCAGCGCCGACACCGCCTGCCGGAACATCGCATCATATGTGACCTACCTACCAGGTGGAATTCCACGTTACATATGTTGGAGCGGTTGTGTGAGCAGCAGCAAGCTGTAATGGAGTACCAGCTGCTTCAGGCGCAAAAAAGTCGCAGTCAGCGCCGTACAGACTTCACAACCACAGAGTGGGCCACTATGAATGACGTCTGCCAGGTTTTGCGTCCCTTTGATTATTCCACGCGGATGGCGAGTGCAGATGATGCACTAGTCAGCATGACTGTCCCTCTTATCTGCCTGCTTGAAAAATCACTGCAAGCGCTAAGGGATGATGTTGTGGAAGAGGTGGAGGATGAGGATTCACCATTTCCATCATCTTCTGGACAGTCAGCGCCACGTGGTTCCTCACAAACGCGTAGGCAGGGGACAGTTTGTGAGGAGGATGAGGAGGAGTCAATGGAGGAGGAAGACGTCCATCCAGAGGAGGGAGTTACCGAATTGTCCAGTACTCAGTGTGTACAGCGAGGGTGGGGTGATGACGAGCAGGCAGAGATCACGCCTCCAGCAGGGGACAGCGTTTCTTGGGCAGTTGGCAGTCTGCAGCACATGGTGGATTACATGCTGCAGTGCCTGAGAAACGACCGCCGCATCGCCCACATTCTCAACATGTCTGATTATTGGGTGTTCACCCTCCTCGATCCTCGCTACCAGGACAACGTAGAAAGCCTCATCACACCGTTGAACCGGGAGCGAAAAATGCGGGAGTACCAAGACACACTGGTCAATTCCATCATCTTCTCCATTCCAACTGAGAGAAGTGCTGCTAGTGCATTACAAAGCAGCTCAGTGCGTCCAGGCAGTGGAGGAGGCTCTGCACAAAGAGGGAGCAGAAGCAGTGCCTCTGCCCAAGGCAAGACCAGTATGGCCCAACTGTGGCACAGTTTTCTGTGCCCCCCACAAAAGTCTACACCATCACAGACGGCTCCAGTCAGCAGGAGGCAACGGTTCCGTCAGATGGTGACAGACTACATGTCTTGCCCTCTTGCTGTACTCCCAGACGGCTCTTCCCCTTTCAAGTTTTGGGTCTCAAAGCTGGATACATGGCCAGAGCTAAGCCAGTATGCATTGGAGGTGCTGTCTTGCCCTGCGGCCAGTGTATTATCGGAACGTGTCTTTAGTGCTGCAGGTGGTGTACTAACTGACCATCGCATGCGACTATCCTCCGATAACCTTGACCGGCTTACTTTCCTGAAAATGAACAAGGCCTGGATCTCGCAGGAATTTGCCACTCCTCCTCCTGATTAAATAATTAGGTCACTGTATACGTTATCCAGGTCTCCTGTTGTGTTCATCTTTCTACCACCTGAACTTAAATTCCTGTGCTCCAACACCGCCAGTTGAGGCTCAGAAGTGCCGTCTGCACAGTCAAAACATACGACCCAGTGTTATTGGGTTTCAGTAACGTCAGCTGATCCCCAGCTGTGTAGCCGGCAATGTGTCATGCGACCGCCACGCTGACACAACAACTGAAATGTAAGGGAATCTGTCCCCCCCCCCCAAGGCGTTTGTTACTGAAAGAGCCACCTTGTGCAGCAGTAATGCTGCACAAGGAAAAGGTAGCTATTTTTGTTTAGCTCCTTGCACACGCAGAACTTAACACTTATAAAATGTGTCCACTGATACCGTAAAACCGTCCCGGAGGTGGGACTTTCCTTCGTAATGTGACGCAGCACAGCCGTCATTCCTACCCCCACGGCGCCGCGCACCGGCTCCTCAGCGTTGTTTTATTCCGTCCCGGAGCCTGCGCTGTTATGTTATCCCGTGGCCAGGCACACTTAGCGCTGCCCGTCTTCTGGCATCATTTGGTGTCAGGATGGCTGCGCCTGTGCGGCCGCGCTGGCAGAGAGCCCGCCTCGCAGTGTCTTCTGATTTAATCCCACTGGGGGCCTGGGATCCATGGACATGCGCAGTGCATATCTGAACCTCCACCTCTCACTCATTTCCCTATGGCTTCTTCAGACTGTTCGGTGTCAGCTGGTCCCTAATAGCATGCCACGGCCGTGACACCGCACAGTCTTAAGAAGCCGTAGGGAGGGGAGTGAGAGGCGAGGATATGCACTGCGCATGTCCATGGATCCCAGGCCCCCAGTGGGATTAAATCAGAAGACACTGCGAGGCGGGCTCTCTGCCAGCGCGGCCGCACAGGCGCAGCCATCCTGACACCAAATGATGCCAGAAGACGGGCAGCGCTAAGTGTGCCTGGCCACGGGATAACATAACAGCGCAGGCTCCGGGACGGAATAAAACAACGCTGAGGAGCCGGTGCGCGGCGCCGGGGGGGTAGGAATGACGGCTGTGCTGCGTCACATTACGAAGGAAAGTCCCACCTCCGGGACGGTTTTACGGTTGCAGGGGACACATTTTATAAGTGTTTAGTTCTGTGTTTGCAAGGAGCATGATGAAAAGAGCCACCTTTTCCTTTTGCATCTTTTGTGCTGCACAAGCTGGCTCTTTCAGCTACAAACGCCTTGGGGGGGGGTTAAAGGTTCCCTTTCGACTTTCTCAGGCTTCGGCCTACATTGTGTTCCTCTGCTTTTCCACCTGTCCCTGGGCTCCAACACCGCCAGTTGCCGTCCAGAAGTGCTGTACGCACAGTCAACAGTCCCTCCTCTGTTATTGGGGTTCAGTAACGTCAGCTGTTCCCCTGCTGTGTGTGTGGCAATCCCTCCTACCTCCTCCAACCTCCTCCTCCTCCACCTGTCCCTGGGCTTCAACACCGCCAGTTGCCGTCCAGAAGTGCTGTACGCACAGTCAACAGTCCCTCCTCTGTTATTGGGGTTCAGTAACGTCAGCTGTTCCCCTGCTGTGTGTGTGGCAATCCCTCCTACCTCCTCCAACCTCCTCCTCCTCCACCTGCCCCTGGGCTTCAACACCGCCAGTTGCCGTCCAGAAGTGCTGTACGCACAGTCAACAGTCCCTCCTCTGTTATTGGGGTTCAGTAACGTCAGCTGTTCCCCTGCTGTGTGTGTGGCAATCCCTCCTACCTCCTCCAACCTCCTCCTCCTCCACCTGTCCCTGGGCTCCAACACCGCCAGTTGCCGTCCAGAAGTGCTGTACGCACAGTCAACAGTCCCTCCTCTGTTATTGGGGTTCAGTAACGTCAGCTGTTCCCCTGCTGTGTGTGTGGCAATCCCTCCTACCTCCTCCAACCTCCTCCTCCTCCACCTGCCCCTGGGCTCCAACACCGCCAGTTGCCGTCCAGAAGTGCTGTACGCACAGTCAACAGTCCCTCCTCTGTTATTGGGGTTCAGTAACGTCAGCTGTTCCCCTGCTGTGTGTGTGGCAATCCCTCCTACCTCCTCCAACCTCCTCCTCCTCCACCTGCCCCTGGGCTTCAACACCGCCAGTTGCCGTCCAGAAGTGCTGTACGCACAGTCAACAGTCCCTCCTCTGTTATTGGGGTTCAGTAACGTCAGCTGTTCCCCTGCTGTGTGTGTGGCAATCCCTCCTACTTCCTCCAACCTCCTCCTCCTCCACCTGCCCCTGGGCTCCAACACCGCCAGTTGCCGTCCAGAAGTGCTGTACGCACAGTCAACAGTCGCTCCTCTGTTATTGGGGTTCAGTAACGTCAGCTGTTCCCCTGCTGTGTGTGTGGCAATCCCTCCTACCTCCTCCAACCTCCTCCTCCTCCACCTGCCCCTGGGCTCCAACACCGCCAGTTGCCGTCCAGAAGTGCTGTACGCACAGTCAACAGTCCCTCCTCTGTTATTGGGGTTCAGTAACGTTAGCTGTTCCCCTGCTGTGTGTGTGGCAATCCCTCCTACCTCCTCCAACCTCCTCCTCCTCCACCTGCCCCTGGGCTTCAACACCGCCAGTTGCCGTCCAGAAGTGCTGTACGCACAGTCAACAGTCCCTCCTCTGTTATTGGGGTTCAGTAACGTCAGCTGTTCCCCTGCTGTGTGTGTGGCAATCCCTCCTACCTCCTCCAACCTCCTCCTCCTCCACCTGTCCCTGGGCTCCAACACCGCCAGTTGCCGTCCAGAAGTGCTGTACGCACAGTCAACAGTCCCTCCTCTGTTATTGGGGTTCAGTAACGTCAGCTGTTCCCCTGCTGTGTGTGTGGCAATCCCTCCTACCTCCTCCAACCTCCTCCTCCTCCACCTGTCCCTGGGCTCCAACACCGCCAGTTGCCGTCCAGAAGTGCTGTACGCACAGTCAACAGTCCCTCCTCTGTTATTGGGGTTCAGTAACGTCAGCTGTTCCCCTGCTGTGTGTGTGGCAATCCCTCCTACCTCCTCCAACCTCCTCCTCCTCCACCTGCCCCTGGGCTTCAACACCGCCAGTTGCCGTCCAGAAGTGCTGTACGCACAGTCAACAGTCCCTCCTCTGTTATTGGGGTTCAGTAACGTCAGCTGTTCCCCTGCTGTGTGTGTGGCAATCCCTCCTACCTCCTCCAACCTCCTCCTCCTCCACCTGCCCCTGGGCTTCAACACCGCCAGTTGCCGTCCAGAAGTGCTGTACGCACAGTCAACAGTCCCTCCTCTGTTATTGGGGTTCAGTAACGTCAGCTGTTCCCCTGCTGTGTGTGTGGCAATCCCTCCTACCTCCTCCAACCTCCTCCTCCTCCACCTGCCCCTGGGCTTCAACACCGCCAGTTGCCGTCCAGAAGTGCTGTACGCACAGTCAACAGTCCCTCCTCTGTTATTGGGGTTCAGTAACGTCAGCTGTTCCCCTGCTGTGTGTGTGGCAATCCCTCCTACCTCCTCCAACCTTCTCCTCCTCCACCTGTCCCTGGGCTCCAACACCGCCAGTTGCCGTCCAGAAGTGCTGTACGCACAGAGCCAAACACCTCGCCAATGTGTTAGTGGGGTTCAGCACCGCCAGCTGTTCCCCTGCTGTGTATACGGCAACGTGTACTGCGACCGCCACGCAGGCACAACAAGTTAAATTTAAGGGAACCTGTCCCCCCCCCCCCCAGGCGTTTGTTACTGAAGGAGCCACCTTGTGCAGCAGTAATGATGCAAAGGGAAAAAGTGCCTCTTTTCGTGGTGCTCCTTGCAGATGCTGAACCTAACACTTATGAAATGTGTCCCCTCACAGCGTTCAACCGTCCGGTAGGTGGAACTTTCCTTTGTCATGTGACGCAGCACAGCCGTCATTTTTACCCCCTTGTCGCCGTGCGCCGCCTCCTCAGCGTTGTTTGAATCTGTCCCGGAGCCTGCGCTGTTAGGTTACCCCTTCGCCATGCACACATTTTGCGCTGCCCGTCTTCTGACATCATTTGCTGTCAGGCTGGCTGCGCCTGTGCGGGTGCGTTGTCCGAGATTCAGCCTCGCGGTGTCGTCTAATGTAATCCCACCGCGGGCCTGGGATCCGTGTCCATGCGCAGTGCATATCCTCGCCTCTCACTCCCCTCCCTACGGCTTCTAAAGACTGTTCGGTGTCAGCTGATCCCTAATAGCATGCCACGGCCGTGACACCGCACAGTCTTAAGAAGCCGTAGGGAGGGGAGTGAGAGGCGAGGATATGCACTGCGCATGGACACGGATCCCAGGCCCGCGGTGGGATTACATTAGACGACACCGCGAGGCTGAATCTCGGACAGCGCACCCGCACAGGCGCAGCCAGCCTGACAGCAAATGATGTCAGAAGACGGGCAGCGCAAAATGTGTGCATGGCCAAGGGGTAACCTAACAGCGCAGGCTCCGGGACAGATTCAAACAACGCTGAGGAGGCGGCGCACGGCGACAAGGGGGTAAAAATGACGGCTGTGCTGCGTCACATGACAAAGGAAAGTTCCACCTACCGGACGGTTGAACGCTGTGAGGGGACACATTTCATAAGTGTTAGGTTCAGCATCTGCAAGGACCATAATTAAAAGAGCTAAGTTTACCTTTTCCAGCATTAGTGCTGTACACGATGGCTCTTCCAGCTACAAACGCCTGGGGGGAGGGTTAAAGGTTTCCTTTCAACTTGCTCCAGTGCAGGCTTCGGCCTACACTCCGCTCCCCCTGCTCCTCCTGCTGACCCTGGGCTCTAACACCGCCAGTTGGGGCCCAGATGTGCTAGCTGCACAGAGAAAAACACCTCGCCAATGTGTCAGTGGGGTTCAGCATCGCCAGCTGTTCCCCTGCTGTGCAGCCGGCAACGTGTCCTGCAACAGCCACGCAGGCACAACAGACCCAAAGCTGCCGCCAGTGCAGGCTTCGGCCTACACTCTGCTCCCTCTCCTCCTCCTGCTGACCCCGGGCTCCAACACCGCCAGTTGGGGCCCGGTACTGCTAGCTGCACAGAGAAAAACACCAGCCAATGTGTCAGTGGGGTTCAGCACCGCCAGCTGTTCCCCTGCTGTGCAGCCGGCATCGTGTCCTGCAAAAGCCACGCAGACACCAGAACTGAAATTGAAGGGAACCTGTCCCCCCTCCCCCAGGCGTTTGTACGTTTTTAAGGCCACCTTGTACAGCGGTAATGCTGCATGTGTGCAAGGTGGCTCATAAACGTATTCTCCTCGCACATGTGGAACGGAAAACACGTCTAAAATGTGTCCTCTGTGTGACCATTTAACCGTCCCGGTGGTGTGACTTTCCTTTGTAATGACACGCTGCAACCCCCTTGGTAGCGCTGCCCGTCTTCTGGCATCATTGTTTGGCTGCCTGCGCCTCTGCGGCCGCCCTGACCCACACAACGCCCCTCGGTGTCTTATTTCTTGGGACTGCGAGGGTGTGTTTGATGGGCATGAGCAGTGCATCAGTTCGCCTGTCCCTCATCTCCTTCCGCCTTCTTCAGACTGTGCGGCTTCATGGCCGTGGCATGCGATAAGGGATCAGCTGACGCCACATAGTCTGAAGCAGGTGTAAGAACCCAAGCGAGAGGCGAACATATGTACTGCGCCAGGCCATGAATCCCAGCCCCGCAGTGTTTTAACTATGTCAATACACTGCGGGGCTGTGATTCATGGGCATCGCGAACCGCACCAGCCAACATTAAATGAGGTCAGAAGATGGGCAGCGCTAACAGCGCTAGGCCAGGGGATAACACGACAGCGCAGACTCCTGTACAGCAAATAACAACGCTCAGGAGGCTGCACCCAGCACCAAGGTGGGATTCTTGACATCTGTGCTGCGTCTCATTACAAAGGGAACTCGCGCCTCCAACACAGTTTGACTGTATAAAGGGCTAAATGTTATACGTGTTCCATTCAGCGTGTGCAAGGAGCCAAATTAAAAGAGCAACCTTTGACTTGTGCACCACTACTGCTGCATAAGCTGTGGCTCTTCTACTTTGTAACCCCTGAGGGGGGGTTAAAGGTTACCTTTGAAATTGGTTCGATTAGGCTTCGGCCTACACTCTGCTCCCCCTGCAGAGCCCGGGCTCCAACACCGCCAGTTGGGGCCCGGTACTGCTAGCTGCACAGAGAAAAACACCTCGCCAATGTGTCAGTGGGGTTCAGCACCGCCAGCTGTTCCCCTGCTGTGCAGCCGGCAACGTGTCCTGCAACAGCCACGCAGGCACAACAGACCCAAAGCTGCCGCCAGTGCAGGCTTCGGCCTACACTCTGCTCCCTCTCCTCCTCCTGCTGACCCCGGGCTCCAACACCGCCAGTTGGGGCCCGGTACTGCTAGCTGCACAGAGAAAAACACCAGCCAATGTGTCAGTGGGGTATAGCACCGCCAGCTGTTCCCCTGCTGTGCAGCCGGCATCGTGTCCTGCAAAAGCCACGCAGACACCAGAACTGAAATTGAAGGGAACCTGTCCCCCCTCCCCCAGGCGTTTGTACGTTTTTAAGGCCACCTTGTACAGCGGTAATGCTGCATATGTGCAAGGTGGCTCATAAACGTATTCTCCTCGCACATGTGGAACGGAAAACACGTCTAAAATGTGTCCTCTGTGTGACCATTTAACCGTCCCGGTGGTGTGACTTTCCTTTGTAATGACACGCTGCAACCCCCTTGGTAGCGCTGCCCGTCTTCTGGCATCATTGTTTGGCTGCCTGCGCCTCTGCGGCCGCCCTGACCCACACAACGCCCCTCGGTGTCTTATTTCTTGGGACTGCGAGGGTGTGTTTGATGGGCATGAGCAGTGCATCAGTTCGCCTGTCCCTCATCTCCTTCCGCCTTCTTCAGACTGTGCGGCTTCATGGCCGTGGCATGCGATAAGGGATCAGCTGACGCCACATAGTCTGAAGCAGGTGTAAGAACCCAAGCGAGAGGCGAACATATGTACTGCGCCAGGCCATGAATCCCAGCCCCGCAGTGTTTTAACTATGTCAATACACTGCGGGGCTGTGATTCATGGGCATCGCGAACCGCACCAGCCAACATTAAATGAGGTCAGAAGATGGGCAGCGCTAACAGCGCTAGGCCAGGGGATAACACGACAGCGCAGACTCCTGTACAGCAAATAACAACGCTCAGGAGGCTGCACCCAGCACCAAGGTGGGATTCTTGACATCTGTGCTGCGTCTCATTACAAAGGGAACTCGCGCCTCCAACACAGTTTGACTGTATAAAGGGCTAAATGTTATACGTGTTCCATTCAGCGTGTGCAAGGAGCCAAATTAAAAGAGCAACCTTTGACTTGTGCACCACTACTGCTGCATAAGCTGTGGCTCTTCTACTTTGTAACCCCTGAGGGGGGGTTAAAGGTTACCTTTGAAATTGGTTCGATTAGGCTTCGGCCTACACTCTGCTCCCCCTGCAGAGCCCGGGCTCCAACACCGCCAGTTGGGGCCCGGTACTGCTAGCTGCACAGAGAAAAACACCTCGCCAATGTGTCAGTGGGGTTCAGCACCGCCAGCTGTTCCCCTGCTGTGCAGCCGGCAACGTGTCCTGCAACAGCCACGCAGGCACAACAGACCCAAAGCTGCCGCCAGTGCAGGCTTCGGCCTACACTCTGCTCCCTCTCCTCCTCCTGCTGACCCCGGGCTCCAACACCGCCAGTTGGGGCCCGGTACTGCTAGCTGCACAGAGAAAAACACCAGCCAATGTGTCAGTGGGGTTCAGCACCGCCAGCTGTTCCCCTGCTGTGCAGCCGGCATCGTGTCCTGCAAAAGCCACGCAGACACTTGCTCTTGTACCTTCTGCTCCCCATCCTGGTTCCAGTACCGTCAGCTGGTTCCGGGCAGAGCCTTTGGCTTAGGTGCCTCCCTCTGGGTATCCGAGTTCCACCAACGTCAGGTGGTCCTTGGTAGTGCTTTCAGGCACGGGTACCTCCTGCTTAGTAACCGGGTTCCAGTAACGTCAGCTGGTCCTCGGTAGTTCCATTGGCTCTTGGACCTTCGGCTACCCATCCGGGTTCCAGCACCGTCAGCTGGTTCTCGGCACTGTCTTTTGCTCTTGTACCTTCTGCTCCCCATCCTGGTTCCAGTACCGTCAGCTGGTTCCGGGCAGAGCCTTTGGCTTAGGTGCCTCCCTCTGGGTATCCGAGTTCCACCAACATCAGGTGGTCCTTGGTAGTGCTTTCAGGCACGGGTACCTCCTGCTTAGTAACCGGGTTCCAGTAACGTCAGCTGGTCCTCGGTAGTTCCATTGGCTCTTGGACCTTTGGGTAGCCATCCGAGTTCCAGTTCCATCAGCTGGTTCTCGGCATTTTCTCAGCCTTCTTGTACCTTCTGCTACATTTCCAAGTTCAAGAGACTAAACACGATGACCCGGAAGAACACCCCTAAGATGACGACGACACCAGAGACGACAACCACCGTGATGACGACGACCCTGGAGACGATGACCCTGAAGACCACCGTGATGACGACGACCCCGGAGACGACGACCCTGAAGACCACCCCGATGACGACGACCCGGGAGACGACGACCCTGGAGACGACGACCCTGGAGACGACGACGACCTGGAAGACCGAGAAGCAGAAGAACAAGAGGCTGCAGAACAAAGAGCAGAAGAACATTAAGCATAACACTAAATATCAGAGCAAAAAATATTATCTAAATTATAAGCAGAAGAAGACTAAGCAGTGTATGGGGGTGAGTCCGTTCCTCCTCGTGGTGCCCCTGGATAAAGCCTGATGCTGCAGGCCAAACTGAACGCGGACAAATGTAACTGTTTTGTGACAGGCAGAACGGAAGGTGTAATCTTCAAACTTTTATAGATAACAACTACAGGAATGCCTGTCACAAATAAGAATATGATGAAGAAGTAGAATATGATGAAGATAATAGTAAAATAAAAAGAATATGAACAATGTAACCCAAAAAATAATAGGTAGAAGATGAAGAAGAAGATGAATAAGGTGAAGAAGTTGATGTCAAAGAAGCTGATGATGAGGATAATGAAGAAGAAAGCGTGGGAGAAGAAAAAAAGAAGGTGAAGGGCGTTGAAGTAGTGAAACATCAATATGTGGCATAAAAAAAAAAAAAAATTAACATAGTCAAATTCTTTCTAACGCCGAACGTCATCCAAAAAAAAAAAAATCCTGCTATTCTATTACATTGGGCTAAACCTCTGTGCCTTTAATGTCTCCGCCACGTCCCCAATACATCCTACATTATTCTTAGTTGTTTTCCTTCATGTAGAATGAACCTACAAGTGTATAAAGGGTTTATTTTAATTCCGATATTTTCGTCCCATTGACTTGCATTGGGATCGGGTATCGGTATCGGATTGGATCCGATATTTTGACGGTATCGGCCGATACTTTCCGATACCGATACTTTCCGATATCGGAAAGTATCGCTCAACACTAGTCACATTGTGAATGACTGAAGAGGATGATGCAGGAACATCTGGAGCTTAATATCAATGCCATCAAGGGCGGGGTTGGACCCTTTTACATTTTGGTCTTCAAAAATGAAAGAATGGCCTGAGCTTGCCTGTGACGCCTTGGATGTTTTGTCATGCCCGGCAGCCAGCGTGCTCTCTGAAAGTGTCTACAGCACTGCTGGTGGTGTCCTGATAAGCTCATCTGGCTGTCCTCTCAAAGTGTAGACCACCTATCTTTTATTAAAATGAACAAGTCTTGAATCTTCGTTGACTTTTACATCCTAGTCGCAGTGTCATGTATTGATCCCACGTTATTGCAGTCTGTGCCATTTTTGTGGTGTGCTCTGTGCCTGCTGTTGCTACAGGCTGCTGATGTTACAAACAATTTTTTGAAATGTGGAGACTCAGAGTTGGGTCTCCAACTCGTAGGCTGCCAGTAGTAGAAGATGTGCCAGAGGTCTATTGTATTGTTTCTACTCTGTGGAAATTGATGGAACTTTTGTGCTGTGTGACAATTATTTTTTAAAATGTGGAGACTCCAAGTTTGCCCTCCATCTGGTGTATTGCCCGTGTAAGTAGGTTCCCAGACAGTCAGACTTGCATTTGGATTGCCCCCCCAAAGGCAATGGCGTACTCGGTACCGGGTCCTTCGGTTCACAGGGGGATGTCATGGTGGATGACCTGGTCCGTGGCCCTGGGACGTCCGTGTAAAAGGGAAAGGTCTTTAAGGGGAATGTTTGTGATGCCACCTGTGGTATTCGGTCAGGGTGGTCCGCTGGGGTGATGTTATGGCAGCTAGATGGTATACCTTCCCAAAGGTGAAGTATGTCTCCAGGGCTTCCCAGTATGTAGATGGTGCTATGGTGAATGGCGCAATGAAGAACGAGGACACAATGTGGCAGTCTCTTTACCTTTACTGAAGACTTACCCGCCACTCCCCTTGAATGCCTGCCCTGTGATCTGGTGCCCTGGACTGTAGATGCTGAATGTCTATGGCCTTTTTGGTGGGCTGCAGCGGGGTATCAGCAGTCTCCAAGGTCTCCCAGGGTCGGTCTCAGGCTAAATGGCTACACACCCGGCCGGGTGGTGGTGGTGGAGGAGACTTGGCAGGTTACTAACAGGGCGGTCTCCTTAGCTACCAGGGTAGAATACCACAGGTGGCGTCAAGAACTTTCCCCTTAAAGACCTTTCCCTTTTACACGGACGTCCCAGGGCAATTTTGTTATTGTGTAAGGAATGTCCAAGTAATGGAAAACCCGTTTAATTCCTTGGTGTATGACATATTCTTGTTGTTCAACGTCTTGTGCTACTATTCAAACCGTACTCTTTTATCCTAATTCTTAACAGTGATGGTTGTTGTCCTTTTTGTTAAATATTTTTGCTTCTTACTTGCTCATTTGGGCCCTATTAGTATCCTCCACCTTTGTCTTTTATCCACTATTGTGCATTTCTTCTCATACATTTTATTTTTTTTTTTTCATTTTGAAAGTAATGACATAATTCTTATAGAATTTTTAATCAACTGTTTCCTGCAGATATTGTCTTTCGGTATTAGAGTATGTAGTAAAATAGCTTCATGACTTTTCTATTGAAAAGTTGACCCCTGACAAAATTATTGTTTCAACTTCCTGATGCTTTCCCTTCTAAAAAAATTATGTCAATAAAGCATAAAAAACATTATTGCTGCTGCTCTTTATCAGAATTCCTGCTTAGTGAACTTTTGTCAGTTTCCTTAGTTATGCGAGGAATGATTGCAACACTCTTGTAACATCTGTGAAAGTCCAGCATTTGCAGATAGCATAATCCTAAGGAAGTTTTGCAAGCAAATTTTCCATAAAAATAGTTCACAAATACATGCACTACATCTAGATATCTGCATATAAAAAGGGTCCAAGTTACAGTGCATAGTTTGTCCTTAATCTGAAAACACAAAACACCTATATTAGATGCATCCACTACACAGAATTCTCACTAAGGTAAGCTATTTTTTCTGTTAGCCTCTCATTATGCACATATAAAAAGGTAGTAATCCAGATGTTAGCCATTTTATAGGGTGGGATAAGGTTCACTTTTAAAAAAATGTGCTCTGAGTTATGAGGTAGTTTTATGATTTTGCATTGAGAGGAATTAATAATATATGATATTATATTGTGTTGCATTCAATATGTGATATTAATAAGAATCTGTCAGTAAGTTTATTCCCCTTACACCACATACAAAAATTTACATACCTGGAAGAATTTTTGCTTCCTTGGCTTTTTTTCAAAGAATATTAATGATAATAACATAACACCAAACCTTTTTCTCCACTCATGGTTAGTGGTTGGGTGCAAAATATTTGGAATTGAGAGTCCTCAGTGGTTGATACCTTTTAATGGCTAACTGAAAAGATGGTAACACATTGCAAGCTTTCGAGACTACACAGGTCTCTTCATCAGGCAAAGACTAAAAGAAATTCTGAAGAATCACATATTTATGCACAACATAGCACAGAAAAAAAAAACAAAACATGGATAAGACAGGTGACATGAAGCAGAATTACCATGAGTGATAAACAGTTATGTCCATAAATATTGGACCAGTTCTTAGATAAGGAATGTTTTATTGTCCTCTGATTGGGGTCTGGTTCTGTTGTGATGACCCCTCATAGTCTGAGGGGCAAGTTCCTTAGTTGATGTAAAAAGACATAAATCCATGCGACACATTCATTCCTCCAGTGAGACAGTCAAAGGTCTTCATCAGTTTATACTCCCAGACTCTTCTGTCTCTCTTAGATTTGAAGCTACCTTTTAACACAAGTAATTTCATGTCCATACTGTTATGATTTGGGAGACAAAAATGTATTGCCAAAGGTAGATCCATTCTTTTTTCTCTTATTGTGTGATGAGAATTCATTCTTGTTCTTAGTTTTTGCCCTGTCTCCCCCACATACAGACCCTCAGTTGGACATTTAGTTCAAATAATTAGGTATACCACATTAGAAGTGTCGCAGCTGAAAGTACCTGGTATCTTGTAGTCCTGATGTGAATTGGGGATCTTTATCTTGTCCGTGGTCATTATAAATGGACAGGTTTTACATTTTTTCTGGTTGCAAGGAAAGGTACCTGCAGCTGTTGGAGAGGACAGGGAGCTCTTTACAATGATGCTTCTTAGATTTGGGGGCTGCCTAAAACACAGTAGTGGGGGTCTGGAAAAATGGATCGTAATCGGGCATCTTTTTGTAGTAAAGGTTGTAATTTCCATGCAGCTCCCCTTAGCACCTCCAGATTTAGATTGTAGGTAACTACTAGAGGTACCCGGTTATTTTCTTCTTTAGCTTTGTAATGTAGCAGGTGATTCCTTGATATTCTGGTGGCTCTTGTAATCTGGTTTTCAATTATTCTTGGAAGGTAGCCCTGATTCAAAAAGGTCTTTCTGAGGCGACCAAGGTGTTCATCCCTATCCATTGGGTTGGAACATTTACAATTGTATCTGATGGCTTGGCTGTAGAGAATAGAGTTTTTTGTGTGTTTTGGATGGAAATTGTTCCATTTAAGGTATGTTGGACGGTCGATTGGCTTCTGATACAGTGATGTCTCCATTTTATTGTTCTGCAGCTTAATGATGGTGTCCAAAAGTTAATTTCAGTACAGGAGTAGTTGAGTGTCAAGTTGATGGTAGGATGAAATTGATTAAACTGTTCATGGAACATCTTTAGCTGTGGCTCAGACTCTGTCCAGATGATTAAAATATCATCAATGTAGTGGTAGTACGCCAGAGGCCTGATGGGACATGAGGACAAAAAGTCGCTTTCAAGCTTGGCCATGAAAAGATTTGCACACTGTGGGGCCATTTTACTTCCCATTGCTGTGCCAGTCTCCTGTAGATAGATCTTCTTGTCTATCAAAATGGTTGGGTGAAGTCATTTATTGTGAAACTACTGTGTTTTCTCTTTTTAAATCATAATGACAACCCCAATTATCCAAATGACCCTGATCAAAAGTTGACATACCCCATTTCTTAAAACCGTGTATTGCCCACTCCAACTTCAATGACAGCTTAAAGTCTTTTGTGGTAGTTGTGGATGAGGCTCTTTATTTTCTTAGATGGTAAAGCTACCCACTCTTCTTGACAAAAAGATTCCAGTTCCTGTAAATTCCTGGGCTGTTTAGCATGAACTGCACACTTGAGATCTCCCCAGAGTGGCTCAGTGATATTGTGTCATGTCGGACACTGTTCAGACCAGGTCGTCTGACAGACAGCGGTAATTCCGCATTTGACCACTCTTTGCTCATTGGCGTCGGCTAGTTTTCGTCTGGCTGCTCCGGGGTTAATTTATTTGATCCTCGGATTGGAAGCTGGGCCATGCCATTTCCTTTAAATGGTTCTCCTGATCTTTGGGCGTCGCCGATTATAGCTTCTGTCTTTTCCGTAGTTATCTCGGTCCGGAGTGGTGAGCTGGTTGTTGGAGAATCGTTGCTGGTGGTGTATTTACCTTTGTCTTATTTACTCCTTCCTATATTTGTATTTATTTTGCCCTGCACATTTATTGTTTATTCCTGATTGACTGCGGCGTGATGTATATTTTCCTTTATATTTGTTTGTTATAACTGTGGGTATTGGTCTATTGCATTCACTGGGTGGAGGGTAGTGGTATTCAGTCTTGGGCTGAATCAGGAGTCAGGGTGAGGGTGGAGGCCTGAACATGCACGCCTTCAGTGTAAACTTCAGGTAGAGGGTCAGACAGGGTCTCCCTAGTCTGAGGGAAATTGCAGGGGCATCCACCTCTCGTGTCTCCCCTTTTCCTCATAGTTTGTAAGCTTGCGAGCAGGGCCCTCATTCCTCCTGGTATCTGTTTTGAACTGTGATTTCTGTTATGCTGTAATGTCTATTGTCTGTACAAGTCCCCTCTATAAGTTGTAAAGCGCTGCGGAATATGTTGGCGCTATATAAATAAAAATTATTATTATTATTATTATTATTATTAGCTCTCGCCCTAATTGTCTCCCCGTGACATATTGAAGTTAGAAGACTGAGATAGCCACTTCAGAACCTTCACTTTGCTGTAGCCAATGACAGGTGGACTTGGGCTTGTGTTTTGATTCATCATGTTGGAACGTCCAAGTACATCCCATGCGCAGCTTCTGGGCTGAAGAGTGCAAATTTGCCTCCAGTATTTGAAGATAACATGCTGCATTCATGCTTCCTTCAACTGTGACCAAGTTTCTGGTGTCTTTGTAGCTCACACATCCCCAAAACAACAGCGCTCCACCTCCATGTTTTACAATAGGAATGATGTTCCTTTCATCATAGGCCTTGTTGACCTCTCTCCAAATTTAACTTTAAGGTTGTGGCAAAAAGTCCAGTTTTAGTCTCATAATTGCAAATTACATTTTGAGGCTTGTCTCTGTGCTGTTTTGCATATTGTAGGTGAGATACTCTGTGGCATTTGCACAGTAATGGCTTTCTTCTGGCGACTCGACTATTCAGCCCATTTTTCTTCCAGTGCCTCCTTATTGTGCATTTTGAAACAGCCACACCACTAGCTTTCAGAGAGTCCTATATTTCAGCTGATGTTGTTTGTGGGTTTTTCTTTGCATCCCGAACAATTTTCCTGGCAGTTGTGGGCGACATTTTTGCTGGTCTATCTGACCGTGGTTTTCTTTTAACAGAGCCTTTGATTTTCCATTTGTTAATCACAGTTTGAACACTGCTGACTGGCATTATAATTTCCTATGATATCTTTTTGTATCCCTTTCCTGTTTTATACAGTTCAACTACCTTTTCCCGCAGATCTATTGATAATTATTTTTCTTACTCCATGACTCACAATCCAAAAACATAAGTGGCTTGGATAAAAGCTGCAAGAGTCTGGATCCCAGAAACTCACTCAGCTTTTTTGCACACACTGATTACAAGCAAACAGATTACAGGTGAGGATGTTACCTTTAGAAGCCATTCAAACCCATTTGTGTCAACCTCTGTGCATGTTATCAGGCCAAAATCACTAACGAACTTTTGATCAGGGTCATTTGGATGTTTTGGGTTGTCATTATGATTTAACCCCTTCCTGACGTCGGACGGGATAGTACGTCCGATGTCAGGTACCCTGCTTTGATGCAGGGCTCCGCAGTGAGCCTGCATCAAAGCCGGGACATGTCAGCTGTTTTGAACAGCTGACATGTGCCCGCAATAGCGGTGGGTGAAATCGCGATTCACCCGCCGCTATTAACTAGTTAAATGCCGCTGTCAAACGCAGACAGCGGCATTTAACTACCGCATCCGGCGGGCGGCCGAAAATGACGGCATCGCCGCCCCCCGTCACATGATCGGAGGTCGGCGATGCTTCAGTATTGTAACCATAGAGGTCCTTGAGACCTCTATGGTTACTGATCACCGGTAGCTGTGAGCGCCACCCTGTGGTCGGCGCTCACAGCACACCTGATTTTCTGCTGCATAGCAGCGATCTGATGATCGCTGTTATGTAGCAGAGGCGATCGAGTTGTGCCTGCTTCTAGCCTCCCATGGAGGCTATTGAAGCATGGCAAAAGTAAAAGAAAAAAGTTAAAAAAAATTTGAAAAAAAAACAAAAACATAAAAGTTTAAATCACCCCCCTTTTGCCCCAATCAAAATAAATCAATAAAAAAAAATCAAACCTACATATATTTGGTATCGCCGAGTTCAGAATCGCCCGATCTATCAAAAAAAAAAGCATTAACCTGAGCTAAACGGCATAATGACAAAAAAATCCGAAACGCCAGAATTACGTTTTTTTGGTCGCCGTGACATTGCATTAAAATGCAATAACGGGCGATCAAAAGAATGTATCTGCACCAAAATGGTATCATTAAAAACTCCAGCTCAGCACGCAAAAAATAAGCCCTTGACCGACCCCAGATCATGAAAAATGGAGACGCTACGAGTATCGGAAAATGGCCCTTTTTTTTTTTTCTTTTTTTTTTTTAGCAAAGTTTGGAATTTTTTTTCACCACTTAGATAAAAAATAACCTAGTCATGTTAGGTGTCTATGAACTCATAATGACCTGGAAAATCATAATGTCAGCAAAAAACCCAAGCAAAAAACAAGTGTGGGATTGCACTTTTTTTGCAATTTCACCGCACTTGGAATTTTTTTCCCGTTTTCTAGTACACGACATGGTAAAACCAATGATGTCGTTCAAAAGTACAACTCGTCCCGCAAAAAATAAGCCCTCATGTGGCCAAACTGATGGAAAAATAAAAAAGTTATAGCTCTGGGAAGGAGGGGAGAGAAAAACGAATACGGAAAAACGGAAAATCCCACGGTCATGAAGGGGTTAAAAAGAGAAAACACAGTAGTTTGACAATAAATGGCTTCACCCAACCACTAACCATGAGTGTAGAAAAAGTTCCTGCCACTGCTGAAAGAATCGTTTATCAAATTTGTCCCTCATACCTTGAAATCGCCCGGCAGCGCAACTGTGTTTTTTTTCGGGCAAGCGCAGTTGTGCTGCCCTTCGAACTTGCAGTGCAGGCGCCGGGGACGCTAGTGAAGGAAGAGGAGATGGTGCCCGGTGCACAGAGGCCCTGAGTGATGGCTGTGGTGCGTCTGTGTTAGGGGGGAAAGACCTAACCCCGGGTGATTTCAAGGTATGAGGGACAAATTTGATAAACGATTCTTTCAGCAGTGGCAGGAACAAGAACTAAAAGCGCAACTTTGTCAGAATGCAGCATTAGTGCTGCACAAGGTGGCTCTTTTAGTTACAAACGCCTGGGGGGGTGACAGGTTCCCTTTAGCTGCCTCCATTAAAAGTCGTATCTGCAGTTGTTAAGGGGTTAATATTGTATTAAAAAAACCTTTTGCGAGACGCAACACAAACCGCAGAGCAGGATATGCTATATACAGGGGGAGAGGACATACAGGTATCTATATATATAATTGTCTAAGGGTTTAATTGTTTGTCTGTCCAGGAAATCCCGCGTCACTGATTGGTCGAGGCTGCCAGGCCTCGACCAATCAGCGATGGGCACAGTCTTTGATTGGTCGAGGCCAGCCGGCCTCGACCAATCAGCGACGGGCACAGTCTTTGATTGGTCGTGGCCAGCTGGCCTCAACCAATCAGCGATGGGCACAGTCTGCCGTGAATTCTGGAATCATCATTGTGTTATACTGTGTGCGTGGGCTGTTATATACTACGTGAGCTGTGTTATATGCTACGTGGGCTGTTATAAACTACGTGGCTGTGTTATATGCTATGTGGGCTGTTGTACACTCCATGGGCTGTGCTATATACTCCGTGGGCTGTGCTGTTTACTACGTGGGCTGTTATATACTACGTGGCTGTGGTATATGCTATGTGGCCTTCCACGAACAATCAGCGACAGGCGCAGTCTGGCCGCGAATGGGCGCGGGATTTGAACCACGCATCGCTAATTGGTTGAGGTTGGCCGAATCCTGTGTATTCAATGTATTATTCTAAAATCTTCATAAATAAGCTACATACATATTCTAGAATACCCGATGCATTAGAATCGGGCTACCGTTCTAGTATACTATATACAGGAGGAGATGACACACAGGTATATACTATATACAGGAGGAGATGACATACAGGTATATACTATATACAGGGGAGATGACATACAGGTATATACTGAGGGGAAAATTAGAGGTGAGAGGTGAAAATGAGAAGTGTGAGTTGAAAATAAAGAGGTGTGAGTGCAAAATGAGAGCAGTGAGGGGAAAATAGTGGAGTGATCGGAATATGACAGGTGTGAGGTCAAAATGACAGGTGTAAGGGGGGGGAAATGAGAGGAGTGAGGGAAAAATGAGAGTTGTGAGGGGGAAAATGAGAGGAGTGAGGGGAAAATGAGAGATGTGAGGGAAAAATGAGAGATGTGAGTTGGAAAATGAGAGATTTGAGGGGGAAAATGAGAGGCATGATGGGAAAATAAGGGAAGTGAGATGCTATAACTAACCACAGTTAGTTCCTATGCCCGGGCAGCGCTAGGCTCTTCAGCTAGTTTTTAAATAAAATTGAAAACTACGTTAATCTTATTTCTAATAATGGACTTTATTCTGGCTGTGTCTTTATTTACCATGTAATTATAGTGTTAATAATTGATAGGTGTCTAATTGACACTTCTCCATTACTAAGCCATGTGCTTGATGTCACCTGACAATACAAAGGTGACATCAATCCAATAAATATGAACCCCACTTCCCACCACTCCAGGACAAGTGGAAAGAGCCAGGCAAAATGCCAGAAATGGAGCATATAATACATGTGCTTTTTCTTGGCAGCTGCAGGCTGCTGTTTTTAGGCTGAGTGCCTCTATCCATGGCCTCTTACCAGCCTGAGAATACCAGCCCCCAGCTGTCTGCTTTAGCAAGGCTGGTTGTCAAAATTGGGAGGGACCACATGCCTTTTTTTATTATTTATTTAAATAATTAAAAATGGGGGGACCCCTCTATTCCTGATAACCAACCTTTCTGAAGCTGACAGCTGAGGGTTGCAGCTCCCAGCTGTGTGTTTTGCCTGGCTGGTGATCAAAAATACAGTACAATACTCACACAGGTTTTTGTTCATTATTTATTAATTACAGTGCAGGAGCGGCTGCTGAATACTCCCATCCGACGCTAGTGCTTTAACTGTTATTAGTGGCAACAGGGGTCCGATGATAGGAGCGGTAGTCCCATTAGCTGCCACCAGTGACCGGAGGTAAACTTTTTATCTCCGATCACAGTTGATCAGTCACGCTGTCTTCTGATAGCGTGGGAACCATGGTTCTCTGACCGGCTGGGATGATTTCACCACCGATCAGAAGCGCTACGCTGGTGTTTCCCACGCCGTTACACAGCTTGGGAAACACCTGTGTATGTTCGACTATATTCGGCGATTTAATCAAGGATTAAATCAGCGAATATTACAAATTCGGCGATCGTGAGCCAAACTGAAAATTTCAATATTCGCTCATCTCTAATCCTGACAAAGCTTTGATAACAGGAAAACAATATATGGAGGTTATATCCTTTTCCTAATTTAAGTGTTGATTTGTGGGACCTAAAAACAAAGTAAACTCCCTAATGGCAATGACCTTATCAGGTAGAGGTCCGGTCTAATTAACCTTAGCTCCTCAAAAGTTATGCCATTAAGTTTTACCTGGTAACTCCTGCCACAATCATCAGAGGCTGGGGATCACAATAAAGAATCTCTAACTGAGGACATAGAAGTATGAATGTCAAATAAGGGGAATAGAGCACGGTAGCAGGATCAGACTACATTGAGTTTGGTTGTACTCTGTAACCATGGACTCGTATTGATTTGTAAAAAGAGCCTTAGGCACAAAATGTTATGGCTAAGATCACTTATTAGTACATGTAAAGTTGCTTCATCTTTATTTAGCATGTATTTTAACAATAGAAAAATGATTCCAAAAGGTGGGAATAGCCTATGATATGAAGAAGTACATGTGAAAGTCTGGGGATAGTAGATAAGGGTGAGGCTGAAAGATCTCTTTACCACATGAAAATACCCCAGAATCCAACACTTTATGTGGTATAATTGGTGGACACTATTACCAATTTTTTACTAAAGCCAATAATAGGGAAAAGAAATAGAAGGGCCGATTGAAAAATAAACTGTAGTTGCTTGCAGTCAAATCAATGATATAAAGAACTAGAATGTCATGTACTCTATCTTGCCGAGATTTAGCAGAAATAATCCTACACAGATGTGTGAACTTTTCCATTAGGATATGGGGTTTTGCGTAAAAGTTACCATTCTTATGCTGACATCATTCCTCCTGGCATCATGTGAAGCTCCACAAAAACCTGTGGTATGTTCAGTTATCGAAGGATTTCAAAGTCATAATGGCAGAGATGGCAGAGATGGAAGAGATGGTCCTACTGGCAGTAAAGGTGAACCAGGTAAATTCATTCATTAAAAAAAAATTTAAATATGTAATTGTAATCCTCCCAATAGTAAAATGAACTGAAGAGCTTCACATTCTTTTTCATTTGATATATTCATGTATTCCATTTTTTGTGTTGTTTAGAATGGTCATTTTAGGATGCATAGATTTAAATCAGTGCTAACTAGAGATGATTACATTTATTGATGTGGAATTGAATTCTCCATTTTACAAAAATCTGCTTTCTCCAGAATGTGATTTTTTTTTACAATTTGCTCCACGTGAATTCGGCAAATTGGTGGCCAGCTGCAATTTCCATTTTGCTGAACCATAGAAGACCAATAAGATGATTAAAGCAATTATAATAATAGTATTCACCTGATGACTCCTCTCTCCCATTGCCCCACACCTGACTTCTGGTCCATTGCACCTCTTCTTTATCTTGTACACTGTCATGTACCTGCTTCTCAGCACGTGACTTGGGGTTGCGCCTACAAGGGTTAATCTATCACCTTTCACTCAGTCCAGCATTCACCTCTGTCCTATGCTACAATGGGAGCATAAATCACACCCTGACACAGACCGCACACTCATACACACTGCCACCACTCACCGAACACACGGGCGATGAGTCCCAGAAATATTACTACTATATACCAATCACCAGGATCATAAACTCTAAGGCTATGTATATTTTTAGAGCATACAAGGTTCAAATGTATTAAAGTTTTAAGTTTTTATTGAAAAGGTACAGTGCTTACAATGAAAAGATATAATAATATGGAAATAAAAAGTGACATACGAATGCAAAACAGTAATAAAATAAAATAGAGAAACTTACAGAAATATCAAACTTTGCAGTCTGGTATTCTGCTCCCTGAGGGGAGAGTGGTATGAAATGGCTCACATTAGCTTGGCTGCTCCTCAGTCTGTGAACAACCTTCTATGGGTAAAGGCCAAATGTATAGATTAAACCTGGAGATCAGATTTCTGGACCAGCCTTTCATGTTAATATTCTAATTCCTGGTTTGTGACTGGACCATAGCTAATTTACCAATGAATACATTATTTTTTCTCTAAACACGCTTTGTGTGACCTTGCTTTCTCAAAGTGACACTGCAGAACTTTGACACAGCCATGTGCCTGGTTTGGCAGTTTTTTTTCTAAATAATACAGTATAAATGGACATCCATTCCTGACAGTCAAATCAGGTTTCTGTCCTGATGAAGAGGTCCTGCGTGACCTCGAAATGCATTGACCCTGTAAACCTTTACAATAAGGCTATGTGCACACGTTCAGGATTTTTTGTGGTTTTTTTTAGCTTTTTTTGTCCGTTTTCCGTGGAAAAAAACGCTTAAAAACGCATACATAAGCATCCCATCATTTGTAATGCATTCTGCAATTTTTGTGCACATGATGCGTTTTTTTCATGGTAAAAAACGCAGCATGTTCATTAATTTTACCGAGTTTTTTGCATTTTTGCCGCTATTGCAAAAAACGCGTGAAAAATGAGAAAAAAAAGGATGGTTAATTTCTTGCAGAAACTGTCCGGTTTTGTTCAGGAAATTTCTGCAAGAAATCCTGACGTGTGCACATAGCCTGAATGTTATAATTTTTATCCATTGGAAGCCATTGTGGTTTCATAATCAGCAGTGCATGAGTGACATCTCCTCCACAATTATTTTATGCAAGGAACATGTGTGAGCTTGCCTCAGTATAGGACCACCACCAGGTTTGCACCATTATCGCACATGGCCTTCCCTTGCTCCAGGTATGGTGGAAACAGCTATTTCTCTAACTTGGCCTGGATAGCTGTTGACAACTCTTGAGCTGTGTGACTGCGATCTCTGAGGCATACTAATTTGAAAACTGCCTGATTGCGGTGGGCCATGGTTGCGCAGTACATAATTATTTTCTGATTAAGGAATTAGTTTCTGATTAGGGAAGAGTTTTAGGGCACAGGTACAGGCCCTAGAGGAGGTGGATGAGCCAGAAGCAATGTAGTAACTGTTTGATACAGAGGTTTGCTGTTATGACCCCAATGGCGAGGGTCTCAGAGGAACGTGGAAGTCTGCAGAATACAAAAATCCAGCTCATAGGGCAGTGGTAACTGGGTTGACCATATATCTACTCCTAACGCCAACACTAGAAGTAGCCGGGGATCATTCCTACGTTGATTCTAGATGACACGCGCCAGCCGGAGAATCTAGCTACCCCTAGTAGAGGAAAACAAAGACCTTTCTTGCCTCCAGAGAAGGGGACCCCAAAGCTGGATAGACGCCCCCCACAAATAATGACGGTGAGGTAAGAGGAAATGACAAACACAGAAATGAACCAGGTTTAGCACAGAGAGGCCCGCTTACTGATAGCAGAATAAAGAAAGGTAACTTATATGGTCAACAAAAACCCTATCAAAATCCACACTGGAAATTCAAGAACCCCCGAACCGTCTAACGGTCCGGGGGGAGAACACCAGCCCCCTAGAGCTTCCAGCAAAGGTCAGAATATAGATTTGGAACAAGCTGGACAAAAATACAAAACCAAAACAAATAGCAAAAAGCAAAAGGCAGACTTAGCTGATATAACTGGAACCAGGATCAGTAGACAAGAGCACAGCAGACTAGCTCTGATAACTACGTTGCCAGGCATTGAACTGAAGGTCCAGGGAGCTTATATAGCAACACCCCTAACTAACGACCCAGGTGCGGATAAAAGGAATGACAGAAAAACCAGAGTCAAAAAACTAGTAACCACTAGAGGGAGCAAAAAGCAAATTCACAACAGTACCCCCCCCTTAGTGAGGGGTCACCGAACCCTCACCACGACCACCAGGGCGATCAGGATGAGCGGCATGAAAGGCACGAACTAAATCGGCCGCATGAACATCAGAGGCGACCACCCAGGAATTATCCTCCTGACCATAGCCCTTCCACTTGACCAGGTACTGAAGCCTCCGCCTGGAGAGGCGAGAATCCAAGATCTTCTCCACCACGTACTCCAACTCGCCCTCAACCAACACCGGAGCAGGAGGCTCAGCAGAAGGAACTACAGGCACAATGTACCGCCGCAACAAGGACCTATGAAATACATTGTGAATAGCAAACGACACAGGAAGATCCAGACGAAAAGATACAGGATTAAGGATTTCCAATATCTTGTAAGGCCCAATAAAACGAGGTTTAAATTTGGGAGAGGAGACCTTCATAGGAACAAAGCGGGAAGAAAGCCATACCAAATCCCCAACGCGTAGTCGGGGACCCACACCGCGGCGGCGGTTGGCAAAGCGCTGAGCCTTCTCCTGTGACAACTTCAAGTTGTCCACCACATGATTCCAGATCTGCTGCAACCTATCCACCAAAGAATCCACCCCAGGACAGTCAGAAGGCTCCACATGACCCGAAGAAAAGCGAGGATGGAAACCAGAGTTGCAGAAAAAAGGCGAAACCAAGGTGGCGGAACTAGCCCGATTATTAAGGGCAAACTCAGCCAACGGCAAGAATGTCACCCAATCGTCCTGATCAGCAGAGACAAAACACCTCAAATAAGCCTCCAAAGTCTGATTGGTTCGCTCCGTCTGTCCATTAGTCTGAGGATGGAAAGCAGACGAAAACGACAAATCAATGCCCATCCTACTACAAAAGGATCGCCAGAACCTGGAAACGAACTGGGATCCTCTGTCTGACACAATATTCTCAGGGATGCCGTGCAAACGAACCACGTTCTGGAAAAACACAGGAACCAGATCGGAAGAGGAAGGCAGCTTAGGCAAAGGAACCAAATGGACCATCTTGGAGAAGCGATCACATATCACCCAGATAACGGACATGCCCTGAGATAGCGGAAGATCAGAAATGAAATCCATGGAGATATGTGTCCAAGGTCTCTTCGGGACAGGCAAGGGCAAGAGCAAACCGCTGGCACGAGAACAGCAAGGCTTAGCTCGAGCACAAGTCCCACAGGACTGCACAAATGACCGCACATCCCTTGACAAGGAAGGCCACCAAAAGGACCTGGCCACCAGATCTCTGGTGCCAAAAATTCCCGGGTGACCTGCCAACACCGAGGAATGAACCTCGGAAATTACTCTGCTGGTCCACTTATCCGGGACAAACAGTCTGTCAGGTGGACAAGACTCAGGCCTATCAGCCTGAAATCTCTGCAACACACGTCGCAGATCCGGAGAAATAGCTGACAAGATAACTCCATCTTTAAGAATACCAACAGGATCCGCGACTCCAGGAGCATCAGGCACAAAGCTCCTAGAAAGAGCATCGGCCTTCACATTCTTTGAACCTGGTAAATACGAGACAACAAAATCAAAGCGGGAGAAAAATAATGACCAGCGGGCCTGTCTCGGATTAAGGCGTTTAGCAGACTCGAGATACATCAGATTTTTGTGATCAGTCAAGACCACCACACGATGCTTAGCACCCTCGAGCCAATGACGCCACTCCTCAAATGCCCATTTCATGGCCAACAACTCCCGATTGCCCACATCATAATTTCGCTCGGCAGGCGAAAACTTCCTAGAGAAAAAGGCACAAGGTTTCATAACAGAGCAACCAGGGCCTCTCTGCGACAAAACGGCCCCTGCCCCAATCTCCGAAGCATCCACCTCAACCTGAAAGGGAAGTGAGACGTCAGGCTGGCACAAAACAGGCGCCGAAGTAAACCGGCGTTTCAACTCCTGGAAAGCCTCCACGGCAGCAGGAGCCCAGTTAGCTACATCGGAGCCCTTCTTGGTCATATCCGTCAAAGGTTTCACAATGCTAGAAAAATTAGCGATAAAACGACGGTAGAAGTTAGCGAAGCCCAAGAACTTCTGAAGACTCTTAACTGACGAGGGCTGAGTCCAATCAAGAATAGCTCGGACCTTGACTGGGTCCATCTCCACAGCAGAAGGGGAAAAAATGAACCCCAAAAAGGGAACCTTCTGTACACCAAAGAGACACTTTGAGCCCTTGACAAACAAAGAATTTTCACGCAAAATTTTAAAGACCAACCTGACCTGCTCCACATGCGAATCCCAATCATCAGAAAAAACCAAAATATCATCCAGATAAACAATCAAAAATTTATCCAGATACTTCCGGAAAATGTCATGCATAAAGGACTGAAAAACTGAAGGCGCATTGGAGAGCCCAAAAGGCATCACCAAGTACTCAAAATGACCTTCGGGCGTATTGAATGCGGTTTTCCATTCATCACCTTGCTTAATGCGCACAAGGTTGTACGCACCACGAAGGTCTATCTTGGTGAACCACTTGGCACCCTTAATCCGGGCAAACAAGTCAGACAACAGCGGTAAAGGATACTGAAATTTGACAGTGATCTTATTTAAAAGCCGATAATCAATACAAGGTCTCAAAGATCCGTCCTTTTTTGCCACAAAAAAGAATCCCGCACCAAGAGGGGAAGAAGACGGACGAATATGTCCTTTCTCCAGAGACTCCTTGATATATGAACGCATAGCGGTATGTTCAGGTACCGACAGATTAAACAGTCTTCCCTTAGGAAATTTACTGCCTGGGATCAAATCTATAGCACAGTCACAGTCCCTATGAGGAGGCAGTGCACTGGACTCAGACTCACTGAAGACATCCTGATAATCAGACAAATACTCCGGAACTTCCGAAGGCGTAGAAGAAGCAATAGACACAGGCAGGGAATCCCCATGAATACCACGACAGCCCCAACTAGAGACTGACATAGCCTTCCAGTCCAGGACTGGATTATGGGTCTGTAACCATGGCAGCCCTAAAACAACCAAATCATGCATTTTATGTAAAACCAGGAAACGTATCACCTCGCGGTGTTCAGGAGTCATGCACATGGTAACCTGTGTCCAATACTGCGGTTTATTTGCTGCCAATGGTGTAGCATCAATACCCCTAAGAGGAATAGGATTTTCTAATGGTTCAAGAGTAAAACCACAGCGCTTAGCAAATGAGAGATCCATGAGACTCAGGGCAGCACCTGAATCTACAAACGCCATGACAGGATAAGATGACAGTGAGCAAATCAAAGTTACAGACAGAATAAATTTAGGTTGCAAATTACCAACGGTGACAGGACTAACAACCTTAGCTATACGTTTAGAGCATGCTGAGATAACATGTGTAGAATCACCACAGTAGTAGCACAAGCCATTCCGGCGTCTATGAATTTTCCGCTCATTTCTAGTCAGGATTCTATCACATTGCATTAAATCAGGTGTCTGTTCAGACAACACCATGAGGGAATTTGCGGTTTTTCTATCACATTGCACCGAATTAGGTGTCTGTTCAGACAACACCATGAGGGAATTTGCGGTTTTGCGCTCCCGCAACCGCCGGTCAATTTGAATAGCCAGTGCCATAGTATCATTCAGACCTGTGGGAATGGGAAAACCCACCATAACATTCTTAATGGCTTCAGAAAGGCCATTTCTAAAATTAGCGGCCAGTGCACACTCGTTCCAATGTGTCAGCACGGACCATTTCCGAAATTTTTGGCAATACACTTCAGCCTCGTCCTGCCCCTGAGACATAGCCAGCAAGGCCTTTTCTGCCTGAATCTCAAGATTGGGTTCCTCATAAAGTAAACCGAGCGCCAGAAAAAACGCATCAAGATCAGCCAATGCCGGATCTCCTGGCGCCAGCGAAAAAGCCCAATCCTGAGGGTCGCCCCGTAAGAACGAAATAACAATTTTTACTTGCTGAGCAGAATCTCCAGATGAACAGGGTCTCAGGGACAAAAACAATTTACAATTATTCACGAAATTCCTAAACTTAAACCTGTCTCCGGAAAACAGTTCAGGAATCGGTATTTTAGGTTCTGACCTAGGATTTCTGATAACATAGTCTTGTATGCCCTGCACACGAGTAGCCAGCTGGTCCACACTTGTAATCAAGGTCTGGACATTCATGTCTGCAGCAAGCATAGCCACTCTGAGGTAAAGGGGAAAAAGAAAAAAAAAAACTCAGAATCTTCTTTCTTATAATCCCTCTTCTGCAATGCATTAAACATTTAATATTGGCCTGGCAAACTGTTATGACCCCAATGGCGAGGGTCTCAGAGGAACGTGGAAGTCTGCAGAATACAAAAATCCAGCTCATAGGGCAGTGGTAACTGGGTTGACCATATATCTACTCCTAACGCCAACACTAGAAGTAGCCGGGGATCATTCCTACGTTGATTCTAGATGACACGCGCCAGCCGGAGAATCTAGCTACCCCTAGTAGAGGAAAACAAAGACCTTTCTTGCCTCCAGAGAAGGGGACCCCAAAGCTGGATAGACGCCCCCCACAAATAATGACGGTGAGGTAAGAGGAAATGACAAACACAGAAATGAACCAGGTTTAGCACAGAGAGGCCCGCTTACTGATAGCAGAATAAAGAAAGGTAACTTATATGGTCAACAAAAACCCTATCAAAATCCACACTGGAAATTCAAGAACCCCCGAACCGTCTAACGGTCCGGGGGGAGAACACCAGCCCCCTAGAGCTTCCAGCAAAGGTCAGAATATAGATTTGGAACAAGCTGGACAAAAATACAAAACCAAAACAAATAGCAAAAAGCAAAAGGCAGACTTAGCTGATATAACTGGAACCAGGATCAGTAGACAAGAGCACAGCAGACTAGCTCTGATAACTACGTTGCCAGGCATTGAACTGAAGGTCCAGGGAGCTTATATAGCAACACCCCTAACTAACGACCCAGGTGCGGATAAAAGGAATGACAGAAAAACCAGAGTCAAAAAACTAGTAACCACTAGAGGGAGCAAAAAGCAAATTCACAACAGTTTGCACCGCAAGCTTGGGGATTCAAAAGCTTGTGGAAAAGCCCCTTGATCTCCTGCCTCCACAGCTACCAGAGTCACCCCGTGTCCTGTCAGCGAGATGTAACAGTCCTTCTGATGTTTTCTTGTCTAGGTGTTAGTGGTAAAATGCACCCTGACAGACGTAGATTTTTTCAGGGAGTGGGTGATGTTGTCGGTGACATGCTGGCATAGTGCAACCACGCTTTCTTAGAGAAGTAATGGCGGCTGGGCAATTGGTACTGGGAGACTGCGATGCCATCAACTTTCTGAAACTGTCTGTATCCACCAGGCAGAAAGGCAGCATTTATGTGGCCAACAGATTGGGGATAGTACTGTAGAGTTCAAGCTCTAAGCTTTGGCAAGTGTAGGAGGAAATATTCTTTTATGTGACTACAACTGCGGGACCGAGGGCTGGCTGCAGTGCTGAGAGAGGGTGGAGTATGGAAGTGCAGAGGCGAAATTAGGAAAAGCAAAAGAGAAGTGAATATGATTTCACAGACTATAGTCCAGCTATGATAAATCATCTGAAAATGCTTGTCTTCTAAGGGCACCTGTCATGCAAAAAAATGCTATTAACCTGCAAATATGAGGTTAATCTGCAGGTCAATATCATTTTGAAAATGAATGAACTTTGCTCCTACTAGCAGCCTTTCAATTATAGAGGCACAGCTTCAATCACCGCTCAGTGTGTAATAAACAGTGGCTGTAACCAGGCCCCCGTACTAACTGACAGCTGACTAAAATTCTGTGTCGGCTATCAGTCAATACATGGGCATGGTTACAATCAAACAAGGGGTAGCAAAACAACCAGCCTGACCACCACCAGCATGATCAGGCACATGGCAGCAGAGCACCCGACTTTGAGGGTCGAACTCCAGGCTCCAGGACCACTGTCTGCAGGTCACACCATTGCTTCTTCCACTGTTTTGTGTAGAAGCCAATCCCCAGTACACCATGCATGTGAAGATGCCTCTAGCCCTGCATCTGTGAGGTCCTGGTTATGGGGGACTTTAACTACCCGGATATTAACTGGGAAACAGAAACCTGTGAAACCCATAAAGGCAACAGGTTTCTGCTAATAACCAAGAAAAATTATCTTTCACAATTGGTGCAGAATCCAACCAGAGGAGCAGCACTTTTAGACCTAATACTATCTAATAGACCTGACAGAATAACAAATCTGCAGGTGGTCGGGCATCTAGGAAATAGCGACCACAATATTGTACAGTTTCACCTGTCTTTCACTAGGGGGACTTGTCAGGGAGTCACAAAAACACTGAACTTTAGGAAGGCAAAGTTTGACCAGCTTAGAGATGCCCTTAATCTGGTAGACTGGGACAATATCCTCAGAAATAAGAATACAGATAATAAATGGAAAATGTTTAAGAACATCCTAAATAGGCACTGTAAGCGGTTTATACCTTGTGGGAATAAAAGGACTAGAAATAGGAAAAACCCAATGTGGCTAAACAAAGAAGTAAGACAGGCAAGGCAATTAACAGTAAAAAGAAAGCATTTGCACTACTAAAGCAGGATGGCACCATTGAAGCTCTAAAAAACTATAGGGAGAAAAATACTTTATCTAAAAAACTAATTAAAGCTGCCAAAAAGGAAACAGAGAAGCACATTGCTAAGGAGAGTAAAACTAATCCCAAACTGTTCTTCAACTATATCAATAGTAAAATAATAAAAACTGAAAATGTAGGCCCCTTAAAAAATAGTGAGGAAAGAATGGTTGTAGATGATGAGGAAAAGGCTAACATATTAAACACCTTCTTCTCCACGGTATTCACGGTGGAAAATGAAATGCTAGGTGAAATCCCAAGAAACAATGAAAACCCTATATTAAGGGTCACCAATCTAACCCAAGAAGAGGTGCGAAACCGGCTAAATAAGATTAAAATAGATAAATCTCCGGGTCCGGATGGCATACACCCACGAGTACTAAGAGAACTAAGTAATGTAATAGATAAACCATTATTTCTTATTTTTAGGGACTCTATAGCGACGGGGTCTGTTCCGCAGGACTGGCGCATAGCAAATGTGGTACCAATATTCAAAAAGGGCTCTAAAAGTGAACCTGGAAATTATAGGCCAGTAAGTCTAACCTCTACTGTTGGTAAAATATTTGAAGGGTTTCTGAAGGATGTTATTCTGGATTATCTCAATGAGAATAACTGTTTAACTCCATATCAGCATGGGTTTATGAGAAATCGCTCATGTCAAACCAATCTAATCAGTTTTTATGAAGAGGTAAGCTATAGGCTAGACCACGGTGAGTCATTGGACGTGGTATATCTCGATTTTTCCAAAGCGTTTGATACCGTGCCGCACAAGAGGTTGGTACACAAAATGAGAATGCTTGGTCTGGGGGAAAATGTGTGTAAATGGGTTAGTAACTGGCTTAGTGATAGAAAGCAGAGGGTGGTTATAAATGGTATAGTCTCTAACTGGGTCGCTGTGACCAGTGGGGTACCGCAGGGGTCGGTATTGGGACCTGTTCTCTTCAACATATTCATTAATGATCTGGTAGAAGGTTTACACAGTAAAATATTGATATTTGCAGATGATACAAAACTATGTAAAGCAGTTAATACAAGAGAAGATAGTATTCTGCTACAGATGGATCTGGATAAGTTGGAAACTTAGGCTGAAAGGTGGCAGTTGAGGTTTAACAATGATAAATGTAAGGTTATACACATGGGAAGAAGGAATCAATATCACCATTACACACTGAACGGGAAACCACTGGGTAAATCTGACAGGGAGAAGGACTTGGGGATCCTAGTTAATGATAAACTTACCTGGAGCAGCCAGTGCCAGGCAGCAGCTGCCAAGGCAAACAGGATCATGGGGTGCATTAAAAGAGGTCTGGATACACATGATGAGAGCATTATACTGCCTCTGTTCAAATCCCTAGTTAGACCGCACATGGAGTACTGTGTCCAGTTTTGGGCACCGGTGCTCATGAAGGATATAATGGAACTAGAGAGAGTACAAAGGAGGGCAACAAAGTTAATAAAGGGGATGGGAGAACTACAATACCCAGATAGATTAGCGAAATTAGGATTATTTAGTCTAGAAAAAAGACGACTGAGGGGCGATCTAATAACCATGTATAAGTATATAAGGGGACAATACAAATATCTCGCTGAGGATCTGTTTATACCAAGGAAGGTGACGGGCACAAGGGGGCATTCTTTGCATCTGGAGGAGAGAAGGTTTTTCCACCAACATAGAAGAGGATTCTTTACTGTTAGGGCAGTGAGAATCTGGAATTGCTTGCCTGAGGAGGTGGTGATGGCGAACTCAGTCGAGGGGTTCAAGAGAGGCCTGGATGTCTTCCTGGAGCAGAACAATATTGTATCATTCAATTATTAGGTTCTGTAGAAGGATGTAGATCTGGGGATTTATTATGATGGAATATAGGAATATAGGCTGAACTGGATGGACAAATGTCTTTTTTCGGCCTTACTAACTATGTTACTATGTTACTATGTTACTATGTTGTTGCCCACAGTCAAGCAGCACCATCATAAAGCCCGTCCATATCCTTGTCCCAGCACAGCCTTCAGTTTTCTATACCCCAGGCTTTGGAACGCAAGCGGAAATACCCAGCCAACGCCCCACAGGCCACAGTCCTAAATTCTAACATTTCTCTTCTGCTTGCTCTCGAAATGTTGCCTTTTAGGCTCGTTGGGACGGAAGCTTTCCACAACATGATGGCAGTGGCCGTCCCAAAGTACTCGGTCCCAAGTCGCCACTTTTTCTCCCGGTGTGCCCTACCGGCATTACACCAGCATGTGTCTCACAACATTACATGTGCCCTCAGCAATGCTGTTACAGGGAAAGTCCACCTAATCAGCTAATCTGCATAGGTGACAATGCAGAAGAGTTGTGGACAGCACTGAAAGAGCAGTCAGCTATTTGAATGACACCTCTGAAACTACAGCCAGGCATGGACTTGTGTGACAATGGCCGTAACCTGGTGGCGGCTCTGAGGCAAGGTGAGCTCACAGACGTACATTACTTGGCCCATGTGCTTAACCTCGTGGTTCAACTTTTTCTGAAAAGCTACCCAGAGCTGCCGGATCTGCTAGTGAAAGTACGCCATCTGTCTGCCCATTTTAGAAAGTCAGCTACAGCTTCAGCCGCCCTTGCCATGCTTCAGCAGCGTTTTCAGCTACCAGCTCACCGACTGGTGCGTGATGTCCCCACGCACTGGAACTCTACGCTGCATATGTTGGAAAGGATTTTTGAGCAGAAGAGGGTAGTTGTTCACTACCAAAATCAACAAGGCCATCGATATTCAGTTCAGAATCCACACAATTCACCTCAGGAGTGGACATGGATGTCAGACATATGTACCATCTTCCAAAACTTTGAGGACTGCACCAAGATGGTGAGCGGCAATGATGCCATAATTAGCATCACCATCCCACTTCTCAGCATTCTGAAAACCTCTCTGCTCACAATTAAAGAGGATGCATTGCAGGTAGAGCATGAGGACATGGAGCAAGTTACCATACAGAGGGATTACACTTAGCCCAGCCTCATGTCTTCTCACCATGGATTGGTAGGCAATGAGGAGGAGGGGAAGGAAGAACAGGAGCTACTTTGATGCGCTAGAGACAGTACTACAAGCACAGCTGTCATACCGTCTGTTCAGAGTGGATGGCCTGAGGACAGGGAGGAGGAGGATGAGGAGGAGGAGGACAGAATGGTCAGTCATCCTGTTGATGAGGACATGGAAGTCTTGCCTGTTAGTAGTCTGGCATGCATGGCTGACTTTATGTTGCACTACGCTTCACGTGACCCTCGGATTGTTTGATTGTCAGGTTGCAATTTTTTTTGTCTGCCTTCAAAGGAGTCAGAAGGTGTGAAATGTTTCCAATTCTGTTTGTGTCAGGAAGGGACCCTGGGGCCATATGACCTGAGACCTGGAAAGTGGTGTTTTCTCATGATAACATATGTCAAGACTTTTTGTGAGGAGATGCAGCCTAGAAAAGATGCTAATTTACTGCTGGTCATACATCTTACAAATACATATTTCATTACATATGCCATCATACGTATCCTATTCTGTGTCTTCATTTCAGGCAGGGGCTTCAGGCTCAGTTAGGTCCTTGGTGCACTGTGCAGTTGACGCTCATATCTTGACATTACGACACACATCACCAGAGTGACAGTGATGGCACACAATGATGTATGAGGTCTAGTTTAGCTGGTAGCAACAGCCTGATGTAAAAAGGTTGAATAAGATAGAAGCATGAAGAAAAAAAAGAGGCGTGGATGATTAGACTGCAGGCTGCTGGAGAGTTGGGACAGTTGAGCTGTGAGGTTAGCATTCTGTAATGATGCCAGAGTTTAATGAGGGGAATTGAACTTGCATCAAATAGCTTTGAAGTGAATTTAATATTCTTGAAAAATTTGTGGGATTTGGCAGATTTGAGTCTTAGAATATTCAATCATTTCTATTCTAAAATATCACTGCATAGAGGAGCGACTACATGAAATCAAGCAGCTTGCAGGATCGTGGAGCTGGCTGCTATACACAGCCCGACTCCCTACAGAGTAGCCAGAGATGGTTTGTTACAGTCTCTACTTTCTTGATATTATTGCACTAAAAAAGTGCTAGTTTATACTGTGTAGAAAACAATAACAGCATTTTCTCCTCCAGACCCAGCAGCCAAGTGATCACTGGGTGTAAGAAGTAAGCAAAAGCTGCTGTGTCATAGGAGAATCATCTCTGATGTGCAGACAGGATGCTAAATTTTCACTGTAGCTGGGTCTAATATACCCATTCCAATTACATGTAAAAATCAGATGTGAGAAAGTATTTAAATGTTGAAATACCCATCAAGGGTCTTTTATGACCTTATAGGGTGCATAATATGTGAAATAAATATTGTACATGTGTTCTGTCCTCACTAAATGAGGCAGGCTCATTGTAGCTATCCAGTCAGCTAAACCGCTATACCGGGTCCAATAAGGAGACTGCGGTTGAGTCTGTGCTTTATTAAACGTAGTGGTATATTGATGCGGTGAAACTGTGGATAATGATATACATGGAATCAGTACATGGTATAGAACAAATACATACTACACATGATAAACGTTATGCATTACATTTAGAAGGCTAGTAACTGAACTAGGAGAGCAACTGGTTAAGCTAGGCTAATATAGAGCAGAAATATCTACAGAGAGCATAAAGACATACCGGCAATGCAATCGCAAGGGGGATGAAGTGCAAGCGTCTTTCCTGGAGAGCAAACTGGAAGTGAAAGGATAATGGAGGGAAATGTAGGCTGAGCTACCATAATGCATTGCAAGGGAGAATCAGACATAAAAAATACATAACAGAAAAATAGAACAGTCAACATATCTCTGACCGCTAGAGGGAGCCAAAGCACTACAAATAAAGGTATGAATATATCAAGTCCTGTACACTGGCTGAGAAACTGCAAATTATGCAAACAGATAATCGGAGGTAACAAATTAGATGGCGGAGACAGAACAACATGATTTTATAGATATATAAAAACCAGGAAAATAAAATGTCTGATATATAAAAGTAAATGTTACTGATAGAGAAATATATTATAAAATGTATTTCAGTGGTATGTTGCCTTATATATTTAAAAAAACAAACAAACAAAAAAAAAACAGATATAAAACTTAGGACCACACAAAAAAATTTGACTATCCAAACAAGAAAAGTTTTTACAGCTCTTTAAACCACATGTATGAAACAAAATCTTAAGAAGTGGTTGTTCAGGAAAGGGGTAAATGGCCTTGCCGTGATCTAGTTAACATTTATGAAGTATTGTGGCATAGTGGGTCCCTTCTGGCTGTTTAACTGTGGGCACTGCCGTAATGCCCAAATGTTAAGTACATACCTTCTATCTTCCAATATGGGTTTTGGAATGAGTCTGGCTCTTACAGCACAGATAATCGGCTCATGTAGTAGCTGGATACAATAGCACCACGGCAGAATCTATCATCTGCATGCAAACGCAACTTTACAATTTATAAACATTTAATAAAAACAAGAAGACATAATGTTCACATTTTCCATCAAAATACTACTGTGCAATTACCAGTGGCTTAACTAGAGTCTGATGGACGAACATCCAGTTGAACTTTCTGGTGGTATTGATGGGCCCCCACCCTAACGGGCCAGGTGGCAATCTCTGTGACATTTGTTACATCCCTGGTCACTAGTAATGTAATACTATTATTTTTTCTAATTTTAGGAACTCCTGGGGAAGAAGGGAGGCCAGGTTTAAAAGGAGATCCAGGGGTTCCAGGTAAAGCAGGTCCCCAAGGTTTGAAAGGAGATCGGGGTGATAAAGGGATAAATGGAACACCAGGTAACAAAAGGCGCAATTTCAAAATGTTTGTCATGCAGATTGTGAAAATTATCATTGACAGTCACCAATATCAATACTAACTGCACAGAAAACATTTGTATGATAGGAGTAACATTTATTAATGTCTCCGGAGTACTCAAAATTGTATTTTTCTTTTTATAATGTGAGGTTTCTTATGGTCCAGCATGAGCTAGCATGGAAAAAAATACATTTTTAAATATTTATGGTAAGTGCATATAAATCTGTACAAAATTACAAAATTAATCTAAAATAAGGTGGTAATGAAGATGAATGACCTAATATTCCAGTGATAACCATTGTGGATGCTATTTGGTTTAGCATAATCTGTGTTTCTGTAACACACCAGGTAACCGGTTGTTACAGTGATGTTGCCTTCCATTCGGGGAGGGCAATATCATGCTTGGAGGCAAGGGGGATTTCCTTTACCAGGAAAGCACCTAGATGCAACACATTCTGAATCCAGGCCAGAAGGGGAAGCTTCCCCAGCTCTAAATATTCTGGTCTGGAGGAGTTAGATTAGTCTGGAGAGACAGTGGAAGAGTGAGGACGGAAGAGCAGAGAAAGTGGTGCAGTCCCTGGAAAGAAAGAGAGTTGGACAGAGATTGCCAGAGAGGAGCTTGTCGAGGAACATCATCTAGGCGGAGCTGGTAAGAGAAGTGTGCAGCTGAGCAGACGTGGGAGTCTGTAGCTCCTGGCAGAAAGTGGAAGAGAGCAGTGAGAAGTACTAGTGGGGCTGTGCAGCCACATATGAGCTGCAGCTCCAGGAATGGAAGATAACCTGAAGGGTTGGAATGTTAGTGAGCATCAGAGGCTTACAGACCTCACGTGAGAGAGGGATCACCATTGCCTCCAAGCTGGCCGGACTGTTATGATCTGGTGACCTTGGAGCTGCATGGACTTTCTCTGGAGTAGGTGGAACCTATACTGACCGCAATCCCTAAACTGACACCACAACTAGAAGTAGCCGTGGGGTGTACCTAACACATCCTAGACACCTCGACACAGCTGGAGGACTAAATACCCCTATAGATGGAAATGGGAATTCTATCTTGCCTCAGAGCAGTACCCCAAAGGATAGGCAGCCCCCCACAAATATTGACTATGAGTATAAGAGGAAAGACACACACAGGCAGAAAAACAGGATTTAGCAAAAGAGGCCACTCTAGCTAAATAGAAAAGGATAGGACAGAATACTAAGCGGTCACTATTAAAATCCTAAAAATATCCACAGCAGGTAATACAAAAATTCCACCATCTAACTAAAGACATGGAATGTATATCTGCATCTCCAGAGAATCCAACTAGACTGAATAAATCCAAACACAGTCAAAGCTGGACTAAGAAAAACAATGAACAGTACTGAATTGTAAAGCACACTGCATGTGTGTTGCAGAAACAAAACCAGACACTTATCTTTGCTGATTTTGGCAGCAGGGAAGGGGAACTAGACAGAGATGCAAAACCTCCAAGAACAATGGACAACTGGCAATGACTAATGAATCCTGCAGACCTAAATAGTCCAGTCAGAGCTGCAATCAGCAGCGACACCTGCCCAGGATTGCAATCCAGGGACAACTGCATTACCACCAACAACCACCGGAGGGAACCCAAGAGCAGAATTCACAACAGTATCCCCCCCCCCTTGAGGAGGGGGCACCGAACCCTCACCAGAGCCCCCAGGTCGATCAGGCCGCGCCAGATGAAAGGCACGGACCAAATCAGCAGCATGGACATCAGAGGCAAAAACCCAAGAATTATCCTCCTGGCCATAACTCTTCCATTTGACAAGGTACTGAAGCCTCCTCCTCGAAAAGCGAGAATCCAAAATCTTCTCAACCACATACTCCAACTCCCCATCAACCAACACAGGGGCCGGAGGATCAACAGAGGGAACAACGGGCACCACATATTTCCGCAATAAAGATCTATGGAAGACATTATGGATAGCAAACGAGGCCGGAAGGGCCAATCGAAAAGACACCGGATTAATAATCTCAGAAATCCTATAAGGACCAATAAACCGAGGCTTAAACTTAGGAGAAGAAACCTTCATAGGAACATGACGGGAAGACAGCCAGACCAGATCCCCAACCCGAAGCCGGGAACCAACACACCGACGACGGTTAGCAAAACGCTGAGCCTCCTCCTGAGACAACACCAAATTGTCCACCACATGAGCCCAATTCCGCTGCAACCTGTCCACCACAGAATCCACACCAGGACAGTCAGAAGGCTCAACCTGCCCTGAAGAAAAACGAGGATGAAAACCAAAATTACAAAAGAAGGGCGAAACCAAAGTAGCCGAACTAGCCCGATTATTAAGGGCAAACTCGGCCAATGGCAAGAAAGCCACCCAATCATCCTGATCAGCAGACACAAAGCATCTCAAATAAGTTTCCAAAGTCTGATTAGTTCGCTCGGTCTGGCCATTTGTCTGAGGATGGAATGTGGAAGAAAAAAACAAATCAATGCCCAGCCTAGCACAAAAGGCCCGCCAAAACCTAGAAACAAACTGGGAACCTCTGTCAGACACAATATTCTCCGGAATACCATGCAAACGAACCACATGCTGAAAAAACAATGGAACCAAATCAGAAGAGGAAGGCAATTTAGGCAAAGGCACCAAATGAACCATCTTAGAGAACCGGTCACTAGTGTTGAGCATTCCGATACCGCAAGTATCGGGTATCGGCCGATACTTGCGGTATCGGAATTCCAATACCAAGATCTGATACTTTTGTGGTTTCGGGAATCGGTATCGAAACAACATTAATGTGTAAAATAAAGAATTAAAATAAAAAATATTGATATACTAACTTGTCCGGAGGCCCCTGGACATCACCGCTAGTAACCGGCAGCCTTCTTTGCTTAAAATGAGCGCGTTTATGGCCTTCCATGACGTCACGGCTTCTGATTGGTCGCGTGCCGCTCATGTGACCGCCACGCGACCAATCACAAGCCATGACGTCATCCCTCAGGTCCTAAATTCCTAGAAGGGAATTTAGGACCTGAGGGATGACGTCTCGGCTTGTGATTGGTCGCGTGGCGGTCACATGAGCGGCACGCGACCAATCAGAAGCCGTGACGTCATGGAAGGCCATAAACGCGCTCATTTTAAGCAAAGAAGGCTGCCGGTTCACAGCGGTAAGGTCCAGGCTGCGTCGGAGAGGTGAGTATATCAATATTTTTTATTTTAATTCTTTATTTTACACATTAATATGGATCCCAGGGCCTGAAGGAGAGTTTCCTCTCCTTCAGACCCTGGGAACCATCAGGAATACCTTCCAATACTTGAGTCCCACTGACTTGTATTGGTATCGGGTATCGGTATCGGATCAGATCCGATACTTTGCCGGTATCGGCCGATACTTTCCTATACCGATACTTTCAAGTATCGGACGGTGTCGCTCAACACTACCGGTCACAAACAACCCAGATAACCGACATCCTCTGAGAAACCGGAAGATCACAAATAAAATCCATAGAAATATGCGTCCAGGGCCTCTCAGGGACCGGCAAAGGCAAAAGCAACCCACTAGCACGGGAACAACAAGGCTTGGCCCACGCACAAGTCCCACAGGACTGCACAAAAGAACGCACATCACATGACAAGGAAGGCCACCAAAAGGACCTACCAACCAAATCTCTGGTACCAAAAATACCAGGATGGACAGCCAACACAGAACAATGAACCTCAGAAATCACTCTACTAGTCCATCTATCAGGAACAAACAATTTCCCCACTGGACAGCGGTCAGGTTTGTCAGCCTGAAATTCCTGAAGAACCCATCGTAAATCAGGAGAAATGGCAGAAAGGACCACCCCCTCCTTCAGAATGCCGACCGGTTCAAGGACCTCAGGAGAATCAGGCAAAAAAAACCTAGAAAGGGCATCAGCCTTGATATTCTTAGAACCTGGAAGATACGAGACCACAAAATCAAAATGGGAAAAAAACAAGGACCATCGAGCCTGTCTAGGATTCAGCCGTCTGGCAGACTCGAGGTAAATCAGATTTTTATGATCGGTCAAGACCACAATACGGTGCTTAGCTCCCTCAAGCCAATGTCGCCACTCCTCAAACGCCCACTTCAGAGCCAACAACTCCCGATTGCCGACATCATAATTGCATTCAGCAGGCGAAAACTTACGGGAAAAGAAGGCACACGGTTTCAACAAGGAACCAACAGAATCCCTCTGAAACAAAACGGCCCCTGCCCCAATCTTAGAAGCGTCAACCTCAACCTGAAACGGAAGAGAAACATCCGGTTGACGCAACACCGGGGCAGAAGTAAATCGGCGTTTAAGCTCCTGAAAGGCAGAGACAGCCGCAGAGGATCAATTCGTCACATCAGCGCCTTTCTTCGTCAAATCATTCAAGGGTTTAACCACACTGGAGAAGTTAGCAATGAAACGGCGATAAAAATTAGCAAAGCCCAAAAATTTCTGAAGGCTCTTCACGGATGTGGGTTGAATCCAATTATGAATGGCCTGAACCTTAACCGGATCAATCTCCATAGATGAGGGAGAAAAAATGAAGCCCAAAAAAGAAACCTTCTGTACTCCAAAGAGACACTTAGACCCCTTCATGAACAAAGCATTATCATGAAGGATCTGAAATACCATCCTGACCTGTTCCACCTGAGACTCCCAATCATCGGAAAAAATCAAAATGTCATCCAAATATACAATCATGTATTTATCCAAATAAGTCCGAAAGATATCAAGCATGAAGGACTGAAAAACAGAAGGAGCATTAGAGAGCCCGAATGGCATCACAAGGTATTCAAAATGGCCCTCGGGTGTATTAAACGCGTTTTCCATTCATCACCCTGCTTAATACGAACAAGATTATATGCCCCCCGAAGGTCAATCTTCGTAAACCAACTAGCCCCCTTAATCCTAGCAAACAAATCGGAAAGCAGAGGTAAAGGGTATTGAAACTTGACCGTGATCTTATTCAAGAGGCGATAATCAATACAGGGTCTCAAGGAGCCATCCTTCTTAGCAAGAAAAAAAAATCCCGCTACCAACGGTGAAGAAGATGGCTGAATATGCCCTTTCTCCAAAGACTCCTTAACATAACTCCGCATGGCGGTATGTTCAGGCACAGACAGGTTGAAAAGTCGGCCCTTATGAAACTTACAGCCAGGAATCAAGTCAATCGCACAATCACAGTCCCTATGCGGTGGAAGGGAACTGGACTTGGGCTCATCGAATACATCCTGAAAATCAGACAAAAACTCTGGAATTTCAGAAGAGGAAGAAGAGGAGATTGACATCAAAGAAACATCATTATGAACCCCCTGGCAACCCCAACTAGTCACAGACATAGACTTCCAATCCAACACTCCCGATTGCCGACATCATAATTGCGTTCAGCAGGGGAAAACTTACGGGAAAAGAAGGCACACGGTTTCAACAAGGAACCAACAGAATCCCTCTGAAACAAAACAGCCCCTGCCCCAATCTCAGAAGCGTCCACCTCAACCTGAAACGGAAGAGAAACATCCGGTTGACGCAACACCGGGGCAGAAGTAAATCGGCGTTTAAGCTCCTGAAAGGCAGAGACAGCCGCAGAGGACCAATTCGTCACATCAGCGCCTTTCTTCATCAAATCGGTCAAGGGTTTAACCACACTGGAGAAGTTAGCAATGAAATGGCGATAAAAATTAGCAAAGCCCAAAAATTTCTGAAGGCTCTTCACGGATGTGGGTTGAATCCAATCATGAATGGCCTGAACCTTAACCGGATCCATCTCTATAGATGAGGGAGAAAAAATGAAGCCCCCCAAAATAACCTTCTGCACTCCAAAGAGACACTTAGACCCCTTCACAAACAAACATTATCACGAAGGATCTGAAATACCATCCTGACCTGTTCCACATGAGACTCCCAATCATCGGAAAAAATTAAAATGTCATCCAAATATACAATCATGAATTTATCAAGATAAGTCCAGAAGATATCGTGCATGAAGGACTGAAAAACAGATGGAGCATTAGAGAGCCCGAATGGCATCACAAGGTATTCAAAATGACCTTCGGGCGTATTAAACGCAGTTTTCCATTCATCACCCTGCTTAATACGAACAAGATTATATGCCCCCCGAAGGTCAATCTTCGAAAACCAACTAGCCCACTTAATCCTAGCAAACAAATCGGAAAGCAGAGGTAAAGGGTATTGAAACTTGACCGTGATCTTATTCAAGAGGCGATAATCAATACAGGGTCTCAAGGAGCCATCCTTCTTAGCAACAAAAAAAATCCCGCTCCCAATGGTGAAGAAGATAGCCGAATATGCCCTTTCTACAAAGACTCCTTAACATAACTCCGCATGGCGGTATGTTCAGGCACAGACAGGTTGAAAAGTCGGCCCTTATGAAACTTACAGCCAGGAATCAAGTCAATCGCACAATCACAGTCCTTATGCGGTGGAAGGGAACTGGACTTGGGCTCATCGAATACATCCTGAAAATCAGACAAAAACTCTGGAATTTCAGAAGAGGAAGAAGAGGAGATTGACATCAAAGGAACATCATTATGAACCCCCTGGCAACCCCAACTAGTCACAGACATAGACTTCCAATCCAACACATGATTATGTACCTGCAACCATGGAAAACCCAGCACGATAGCTTCATGCAAATTATGCAACACCAGAAAACGACAATCTTCCTGATGGGCTGGCGCCATGCACATGGTCACCTGTGTCCAAAATTGGGGCTTATTTTTAGCCAAAGGAGTAGCATCAATGCCCCTTAAAGGAATAGGGTTCTGCAAAGACTGCAAAGGGAAACTACAACCTCTGGCAAACTCAAAGTCCATTAAGTTTAAGGCGGCGCCTGAATCCACAAACGCCATGACAGAAAATGATGACAATGAGCAGACCAAGGGCACAGATAACAGAAATTTAGGTTGTACAGTACTGATGGTAAATGACCTAGCGATCCTCTTTGTACGCTTAGGGCAGACTGAAATGACATGAGAAGCATCGCCACAATAAAAACACAACCTATTCTGACATCTGAATCCTTGTTGTTCCATTCTAGACAGAATCCCATCACACTGCATTGGCTCAGGCATCTGCTCTGAGGACAACGCCACAGTGCGCACAGTTCTGCGCTCCTGCAAGCGCCGATCAATCTGAATGGCCAGAGACATAGAATCACTCAGACCAATAGGCATGGGAAACCCCACCATAACATCTTTAACAGATTCAGAAAGACCCTTTCTGAAAATCACCGCCAAAGCATCCTCATTCCATTTAGTCAGCACAGACCATTTTCTAAATTTCTGACAATACAATTCTGCCACTTCTTGACCCTGAAACAGGGCCAACAAGGTCTTCTCCGCATGATCCACAGAATTTGGTTCATCATATAATAACCCTAGAGCCTGAAAAAAGGTGTCTACATTAAGCAAGGCCGGATTCCCAGATTCCAGGGAAAATTCCCAATCCTGAGGATCGCCACGCAGCAGGGAGATGACAATTTTAACCTGCTGAATGGGATCACCAGAGGAACGAGGTTTCAGAACAAAAAACAGTTTACAGTTATTTTTAAAACTCAAAAATTTGGACCTGTCCCCAAAAAACAAATCAGGAGTAGGAATCCTAGGCTCTAAAACCGGAGTCTGAACAATATAATCGGAAATACCCTGTATCCTAGCAGCAAGTTGGTCTACACGAGAAGCTAATCCCTGAACGTCCATGCTAGCAAAAAACTCCTCAGTCACCCAGAGGAAAAGAGGGAAGGAAAGACAAAACAGACTACAGAAAAAAAAATGGCTCAACACTTTTCTTCCCTTCCTCTGAGATGCATTTAACTCATTGTCGGCCAGTTGTACTGTTATGATCCAGTGACCCTGGAGCCGCATGAGACTATCTCTGGAGTACGTGGTACCTGTACTGACCACAACCCTAAACTGACACCGCAACTAGAAGTAGCCGTGGGGTGTACCTATCACGGCCTAGACACCTCGACACAGCCGGAGGACTAAATACCCCCTAAAGTTGGAAAAGCGAATTCTATTTTGCCTCAAAGCAGAACCCCAAAGGATAGGCAGCCCCCCACAAATATTGACTGTGAGTTCAAGAGGAAAGACGTACGCGGACAGAAAAACAGGATTTAGCAAAAGAGGCACTTCTAGCTAAATAGAAAAGGATAGGACAGAATTCTAAGCGGTCAGTATTAAAACCCTAAAAATATCCACAACAGATAATACTAATATTCTACATCTAACTAAAGACATAGAATGTATATCTGCATCTCCAGAGAATCCAGCATGACAGAAAAATCCAAACAAAGTCTAAGCTGGACAAAAACACAATAAATTGCACTGAACAATAAAGCACACGGCATGTATGCTTCAGAGGCAAAAAACCAGACACTTATCTTAGCTGAATTGACAGCAGGGCATGAGGAGCCAGACAGAGATGCAATCCCTCCAAGAACAATGGACAACTGGCAGGGACTCCTGGATCCTACACACCTAAATACCTAATAGAGCTGCAATCAGCAGAAACACCTGCCCTGGAATACAACTCAGAAACAACTGCACTACCACTAACAACCACCAGAGGGAGCCCAAGAGCAGAATTCACAACAAATTCCATCACCTGTGGACTAAGGAAATCCTGAAAACATGACCTGTTGGTGGCTCTTGAGGACCTGACTTGGGGAACACTGATCTAGAGACTGGGCGAGTGAGAAGAGGAACAAAACATTGCAGGAAAACACAGAAGACAGAGATTGGCAAGTTTTTTTTGGACTTTTACTACACAACATGTAAATGCAGCATTTATGCTACATGTAAACACATCCTAAATTTACATTCTGCAGATTTTGGCACAGAAATTTTTGCAGCTAAGTCATTCATATAAAACAACACCATTCAAATGATTAAAAACAATTTAAACTCTCAAAAATGTTACAACAAAATCAGCAGTAGGTGAATCTACCCTTAGAGCAGATATTGAAACAGAAATTCAGAAATTCTGCTTGTAATACTCAATATGTGAATGGAATTATAAATTGCACCTTCAAGGAATTTTTTGTCACAGCTTTCTGAAACATCGTAAACTCCACACTGTAGCAACATTTTGGACGTAATGTATGATCCAATTCTAGCAGAATTTCTGGTCACTGGTACATTTCATCTGTTAGACTTCCAGAACTAATTACTCATGTATTGTGCACATGATGTTTTTTCTGCTCCAGATTCCACCTGAGAAAGTCTCAGAAAACACAAAAGAATGAACATGTACATTTCTTTGTAAAAATGACTTACTGTTCATATTTTTAGGCTTTTGAACCAAGCTGTTAAAAGAAGTCACCAGATTATTCTTCAGGCCATTTCTGCTCTTAAGACACTGGCCGTATAGTACAAGTCAATGGGAAAGCAGGAAAGATGTCTGGAAGACACCTGATTATTGTTTTTAATGTTTTGTAGCTGTTCACTGAAGTTAAATTGACATCCAGAAAGCGCCCGCAAAAATACACCTCAAAAAAGTTGGTAAAATAACAATAGCTAAGTCATCATCCCCCTCAAAAAGACATTGCGAACACATACCCCTAGGGTGAGACCAGATGTTCACATGGCTGTGCACATTTTGTGCCAAAATTGTTGGCATTGGCCTTTATACTGTGTGTTGTGGAGTTTCAGTTAACTGTTAGCTTCTATTAAGTGGTAAAAAAAGCAAAATATGGAAAATAGTATGCACTTTTTTTTGTGGCTGGGTTTACATAGTTTGCCCATATTTTGTTTGCAATTGATCCAATTCCTTGGGGAGTTATTGGGAAGTTTTTCTGTTATTTTTCTGTAAAATTGCATTGAGAGCAAAGGATTTGGAAATTGGCCAAAGAGTGAAAGGAAGGTCATGAGTAGAGAAAAGCATCAAGCCCTTTTGTCTTGCACTATGTACTCACAGTTATTAAAATTGCTTGATGTTAATTGATTTAGTATTATTGGTCCTTTAATTTTGTGAAAATTGATGTCAAACCTGTTTTAGATTCTAACAATTATAATTTTTGTGTACTATTTCTAATTCAAGGTCCACAGGGTCTTAAAGGAGAAAAAGGTTCACTGGGACTTTCAGGGGCTACAGGTGCTGTTGGAATTCCTGGTGCTAAAGGTGCTATAGGTGCAACTGGAGCAACTGGAACTCCAGGCATTAAAGGAGCTGCTGGTTCCAAAGGGGACAAAGGCGACCTAGGTAATTTACCAAATGCCTGTGTTATATTCATTATATAAAACCTTCCTCTGTGTGTTTACACAATGTTTGGTCAATGTACTGTCTGCAATCTGAATTCTGAGAATGTAGTTTACCTATATATAGAGTAAATAACAGATGATAGGCCGCGTTGTCAAATATGGCTATACTATGTTTTTCTATATCTCGTAGATTTGTCTTTGCCTGTTTTAAAATAATGTTATACCCTCAAACTTTGCTTAACAATTTTAATTCAAGGTCCTCAAGGATTCAAAGGAGACAGAGGTGTGGCAGGGGAAAAAGGCTCCCCAGGAATTCCAGGAACTAAAGGTGCTATTGGACCTCATGGGACAGGACCAGCTGGTGCAAAGGGGGACAAAGGGGACGGAGGTAAAAAAAGAAATTCTAACTATATGCAGTATATTTATATCTCTGTGACGTAACTGAGTTTAACCTTATTATAAACATTTGTTTATAAGTAAAGGACAAATATTTCTAAGAATAAATACGATTTATGGTCAACCTAAGATATGAGTCCTTCAGGCGGAATTAAGGATCTGAACTCTGTATCATTACTTTTAGGTCCATATCTTTGATGTGGAGCCATACAGTCTCACAATATGGGGTATTTTTAACATGCTACTTAATATTTAGGGTATGGTCACACAGGACATATCCAGTTTGATTTTCCCAGTCGTAAAATATATTGCAGATTTAGTATTGCGTTGCAAAGGGTGTAATGTGCAGCAGGGCTGCCACTAGGAATTTTGGGCACCATACTGGCAACATTTTTGGGTCCCCCTTGAGTCTCCACCCAGGCTCCACCCCAGCCCACCTCCACCCCCTCAAACTGTCCACAGTCCCACCTCTCTCTCTTGGAAAAACTCCACTTCTCACCAATTACACATTAACAGTTCCAATCACCAGATCACACATATAGCCAGCAGCTCCTGTTTTGGCCAAAAGATTTTTTTAATCTGCTACCATGACAAAGTAGACTCTTTTGGCCAGCTCCTACTCTACTCTAATCTATTAAACATTTGTTAAAATATGCAATACAATTTATGTATATTTTTAGTTATTTTTTAATTTTTAAAATGACTAATAATATCACATACAAGGGACAAATATAACCGTACCATGTCCAGACCACATATTACCACCACACAGTGACCGAGTAATAGCACTCAATGAACAAATACCACCAGACCATGGCTGGACAACATATTATCACCACATAGTGACTAAATGCTACAATACTGATCATTAATAAAAAAGACACAATACTGTCACCACAAGTGCCATTATACACAGGAGATCTATACTTAGTATGCAGTGTCTGTGTACAGGTAATACAGTGATCACCAGTGACATTATACACAGGATCTCTGTACATAGTGTCAGTGTAAAGGTAATACAGTGATCACTGGTAACATTGTACACATGACCTCTGTATATAGTATACAGTGTATAGTGTCAGTGTACATATAGTGTGTACAAGTAACACACTGACTCACCAGTGATGTCTCTAGGTAAAGTCCTTCATCTTCTTTTTTAATCTTCATCCAGCACAGACTGCCATCACTTCTTCCAACCAGGGCTTGTCTCTGCAGGAAATTACACAGTTATCTAGAGCTCTGCTTCCAGAACACATTACTTAATTTTTTCTCAACTTCTACACTACACCAGATGAAGAAAAAAAGGCAACATAATGTCACTCTGCACAGTAACAGGACCGCCCCCCCCATTTAAAACAGTATCCTCAAAAAATAAAATAAATACTTCACTGCCGTAATAATATCCGTTAATTAGCCTATATGGTAATAATATCCCTCATCCTGGCCCATGTATCTCATTCCTGGCTCCAGCCATATGTTATCCCATCCTGCCCTCATGAGTATCCATTCTGCCCCCATATGATCACCCCATCCTGCCCCACCTGTCTCATGATCCTGCCCCATCTGTCCCATGATCCTGCCCCATCTGTCCCATGATCCTGCCCCATGATCCTTCCCTATTTGTCTCCATCATATCCAACCTGCCCTATGATCCTGCACAATGTGTCTCTGTTCTGCATCATGATCCTGCCCCATCTGTCTCCATCCTGCTCCATATTCCAGCTCCATTTGTCTCCATCCTGTCCAGTGTCTCCAGCCTGCCCTCCGTGTCTCCATTCTGCCCTCCGTGTCTCCATTCTGCCCTTCATGTCTTCCAGCCTGCCCTGTGTCTACCATCCTGCCCCATGTTTCCCATCCTGCCCCTTGTCTTCATTCTGCCCCTTGTCTCCATTCTGCCCCTTGTCTCCATTCTGCCCAATGTCTCCATTCTGCATCATGTGTTTACATCCTGCCCCCATGTCTCCATTCATCCTCCTTGTCTCCATTCTGCCCCATGTGTTTACATCCTGCCCCCATGTCTCTCATCCTGCCCCTGTGTCTCCCATCCTGCCCCGGGCTTGCCTTTGGCCGGTGTCCAGCGCCGACACCCACCCTAGGCATTTCAAGCACGGACTCGCCGGCGAATGACAATGACGTCAGCTGAAAGCCTCTGGTTGGCTGGCAGCTTTTAACCATTACCACACGGGCCTGCACGGCAATTGAGTTTAACTGAACCTACGTCTCGGGTCAGTAATTCCCTGATGATGGCCCTGATGGCAGCATATAATGACATGCTGCTGTATTCAAATCCACTGCATCATCAATTTCTGCTGTTTATTTTCTCCCCAGCTTGTGAATTAGATTTTGTATAATAAGCAGCAGATCTTCCACCTAGATAGTCCAGAAAATTAACAATGTATACAATTTATGTGTGCATACACAGAGACAGCATATATTTTAGAATCTAAAAATCTACAGGGACAAAATAATGGAAACACCTAACGTTTGGCATCATAATCTTCGAACATGTGATAAACATGCAAACCGTGATATATGGTAATGTTTTGCAGTTGATTATTTGTGTTATGTGATATGTGTATGTAAATTAACTGTTTGCTTTGCATAATTGTAAGAACATTGATGAGAACTTGATACCAATGACAGACCTCTCGGATTTTCAAAAAGGCCAGATTGTTGGTGCTTGTATGGCAGGCGCTAGTGTAACAGAAAGTGCCTGAATGCTTGGCGTGTCAAGAGGTACTGTCTCCAAAGTAATGACTGCGTTTGAAAGAGAAGGAAAAATGTCAGCAGCAAAGCACAGGTCCTGCCGAAAGTCAAAGATGACTGAGAGAGAAAGTCGGCCTCTAAAGCGAATTGTGAGAGCGATCGCAAGACCACGGCTCCGAAAATCACTGGTGAGCTCAATGAACACCTACAGAACCCAGTTTCCACAAAAACTGTTTGTCGGGAGCTGCACAAATCTGGATTCCACGGAAGAGCTGCAATTAGAAAACTGCTGCTCTCAATGACAAATGTTTCCAAGTGTTTAGAGTGGTGTAGAAACCTCCAGAATTGGTCCCTCGAGCAGTGGAAACATGTGATATTCTCAGACGAATCATCATTTACCCTATTTCCAACCTCTGGCTGAGTGCATGTTTAGTGACAGCCAAAAGAAGCATTCCATCCAGACTGCCTTCTCCCAACCATAAAACATGGCAGAGGTTCTGTGATGATCTGGGGTGCTATTTCATGGAGCTCCGCTGGGCCAATGATATCCCTTCATGGAAGAATTAACAGCCAAGATTATTTAGGCATTTTGGGCAACCAAGTGCATCCAATGGTTCAAGCACTGTTCCCGGAGAGGAACGCCATCCTTCAGGATGATAACGCACCAATTCATACAGCTAGAATCGTTAAAGCATGGCACGGGAACATTCTAATGAAGTTGAGCATCTCATCTGGCCCCCACAATCCCCAGACCTCAACATTATTGAGCATTTATGGTCGATTTTAGAGATTCAAGTTAGACATCAATTTCCGCTGCCATCGTCGCTCAAAGAACTGGAGGGTGTTTTAACTTCGGAATGGGCTAAAATTCCTTTGGAAACAATTCACGCCTTGTATGAATCCATACATCAGAGAACTGAGGCTGTAATCGCCGCAAAAGGTGGACCTACACCAGATTAAACTAACTTTTGTTGATGTTTCCAGGTGTTTCCATTATTTTGTCCAACCCCTGTACTAAATTTATTGTGGTGCATGCAGAATTATTAATTTAGTACATCATGAAATTTGGTCTAATTTTACAAAAACGTTTGGTTGGCTTATATTGTACCAAGAAAGTGACTTAAAATCGCATGTGTAACGTGGTGCACATTGTCACATTGTCCCCTTAAGTCATGTTGTCTAGTTGCACTAGAAAAGATAAACAGGTGCGCTAGGTACTGTAAATTCTTTTTGCACATTTAATTTTTAAATATGTTAAAACAGTAATAGTCTTTACTTCATACAATCCTATTATTTAAGTAAAGTTGTAGAAGTAGTCCGAACAACCTCTCTTTAGTGTTGGATGTATTAGAAAAGTATCTATACAGTAGACTATCTATGATGTCAGGATTGCCATCAATTTTTACTGTTCCTATGAGTCAGAAGTTGTACAGGCAATTATTTCAAAATGGTGTAATATTCATATTTTTTATTTTTGTACTGTCTTCCTTAAAGGTTTACAAGGAATTAAGGGAGAAAAAGGACCAATTGGTGTAACTGGGTCAGGAGGCACTCCTGGAGCTGCGGGTGCTAAAGGTGCTACAGGAGCAACAGGACCACAAGGGATTCAAGGGGTTAAAGGAGCTGCTGGTACCAAAGGAGATAAGGGAGATCCAGGTATGTTGTACTGCAGATACATTTTTGATTTTCAATATACTAGAAATATATTTGTCAAGTAACATTACAACAAAACAAGGAACCTTTGTAGAACCATTGTAGGTCAAATATATCTAGAATACTACCATTCAGCTTATGTGAAGTGTGACGAAGTCTAACACTTAACAAGCTGCCCTTCTGAATTTGACATAGACCTGCAGAGCTATGATCCTGACATTGTTCTTTTTTCCCACTCCCTTCTCTCAGTGTTAGAAGTCAAGGGCAGGGAAAGGAGGCTGAACACTGGAGTTTAGAGTGGGAAGTTACTGAGTTGAGCAGGTACTACAAGCTGTAGATAGGGAGAATGACATGATGGGATTTGAATCATATAAGCTGTGTATCAGTGTACAGGGAGAGGAAAATATCCAATGCAGAACTGCAGGGTACAAGTAAGAATATATTTAGCATCAATGTCTGTCAGCAAATGTAGAAGACATCCGTCATGGATTGTAGATTGTGAAGTGAGTGTAAAAATGAAGCTAGGCTACTATATGTGAGCTAGAAGACATTCTCAATCCCCAAGACTTATGCACAGTGTCCTTTATGGGAGGGACATTCCTACCTGTGAATATCTGCAGCTAGGAGCCTTCTGCAAACTGTCTTTCAAAGCGTATGAAATTGACTGAAAGATTGACGATAACAGCCAGAAACGTTTTCCAATTTTTTAAAATCTCATTTCCCTTTTAATTCTCTAGGCAGCTGTAATCTATTGTGGCCATTCAAATAAATTATATTAATTAAATAATTTGTAACACTAATCCAACACTTTACATTTTTTATTCTAGGGCCACAAGGACTCCAGGGTAATGTTGGTTCCTCTGGAGCTAAAGGTTCAACTGGTGTTCCTGGAGCTGCAGGTGCAAAGGGAGAAAGAGGATTAACTGGACCACCTGGAACTGCAGGGGCAATGGGAACTGCTGGAGTTAAAGGAGATAAAGGAAATCCAGGTATAATAAATTATTTTGGCTAACTTACCAAAGAGTTAATGAATTGGGCCCATAGCATCTCCCATTCGGACACCACCTCATCTCAACCCATCTCTATTTCTCTTTCTTGAAACCCTGTACTAAGACTCCTATTCTACTCCATCTGACCTTAGATCATTTTTGTACCATTTGTAACCTGATGACACACAAATTTACCACTCTGATTCAGATGTCACCAGAATTGCAGTGTCTACCAGATATTTCTTCTTTGTTCTAAGAGAGGTTTCTAGAACTCAACTGAGAAATGTGAATTGATTCTTTCCACAATCTCACTCAACCACACCATCAGACCTATCAATCATTGTTAAAAGATCTATTCAAAGAATAACCTTTGAGTCTGCCCTGTTTTTCGGACCCAGCACACCCAAGCAATAACTAGCTTATTCCAACTCCAACTCAAAGACATATCTTGAATATACACTAGTGGATTATGTAATTAATTCCCTCAAACATTAACTGCAACATTCTTCTATGTGGCCTTCCATGTGACACTGTTTCAGAACTCTCATCTATCTTAATCTTTACCATCCGGATATTTGACCTCTCCCCTTGTTGCCACTCTGCTATTACTTCTGCTATTACTTCTGCTACCCCCCTCTGCCAACCCCATTGTTGTGAATTCCGCTCTTAGTCTCCCTCCGGTGGTTGTAAGTGGCATTTTTGCGAGTTCTGCTCTTGGGCTCCCTCCGGTGGTTTTAAGTGGTACTGCTGCTCCTTGGATTTACTAGTCAGCAGCTGCTTCCACTGATTGTCTTTCTGGCTCTACTATTTAGCCTGGTTCTATCCTTCAGCCTTTGCCAGTTGTCAATGTTTCCTGCTTGTATTCACATCTCTGCTTGGATTTCCCTGATATTCTGACCAGTTCAGCAAAGATAAGTCCTGGCTTGTTCTTTTGTTGTCCACATATTGTGGACTTAATCGTTTTGCACATTCTATGTTTTTTCTTGTCCAGCTTGTCACTATGGATTTATTCAGTTAAGCTGGAAGCTCTGGGAAGCAGATTTACCCTCCACACCTTTACTCAGGTGTGGAGATTTTTGTAAACTCTGTGGTGGATTTTTCTAGTTTTTAATACTGACCGCACAGCATTCTTTCCTGTTCTATTTATCTAGTTAGACTGGCCTCCTTTGCTACATCCTGGTTTCATTCTGCGTATGTCATTTCCCTCTCCACTCACAGTCAATATTTGTGGGGCGCTGTCCTATCCTTTGGGGATTTTCTCTGAGGCAAGATAGCTTTCCTGTTTCTATCTTTAGGGGTAGTTAGTCCTCCGGCTGTGACGAGGTGTCTAGGGAGTGACAGGAACATCCCACGGCTACTTCTAGTGTTGTGTTAAGCTCAGGAACTGCGGTCAGTACAGGTACCACCTCCTCCAGAGCACGTCCCATGTTGCTCCTAAACCACCAGATCATAACAGTACAACTGGCCAAAAATGAATTAAATGCATCTCAAAAGAAGGAAAAAAAAGTTCTGAACCATTTTTTTTTCTGCAGTCTGTTTTGTCTTTTTTTTCCTCTTAATCTCTGGGTGGTTCAGGATTTTGGCGCTGGCATGGATGTTCAGGGTTTGTTTTCTCGTGTGGATCAACTTGCTGCAAGAGTACAGAGTATCCAAGATTATGTTGTCCAGACTCCGGCTTTAGAGCCTAAAATTCCTACTCCTGATTTGTTTTTTGGGGATAGATCCAAGTTTTTGAACTTCAAAAAGAACTGCAAATTGTTTTTTGCTTTGAAACCCCGTTCCTCTGGTGATCCCATTCAGCAGGTTAAGATTGTCATCTCTCTGCTGCGTGGTGACCCTCAGGACTGGGCATTCTCCCTTGAATCAGGGGATCCGGCATTGCTTAATGTAGACGCATTTTTTCAAGCGCTCGGATTATTGTATGACGAACCTAATTCTGTAGATCATGCAGAAAAAACCTTGTTGGCCCTATGTCAGGGTCAGGAAGCGGCAGAATTATACTGCCAGAAATTTAGAAAATGGTCTGTGCTCACTAAATGGAATGAGGATGCTCTGGCAGCAATTTTCAGAAAGTGTCTTTCTGAAGCCCTTAAAGATGTTATGGTGGGGTTCCCCACGCCTGCTGGTTTGAGCGAATCTATGTCTCTAGCCATTCAGATTGATCGGCGCCTGCGCGAGCGCAAAGTTGTGCACCATATGGCAGTGTCCTCTGAGCAGAGTCCTGAGCCTATGCAATGTGATAGGATTTTGACTAGAGCAGTACGGCAGGGATTCAGATGTCAGAATGGGCTGTGTTTTTACTGTGGTGATTCTGCTCATGTTATTTCTGATTGCCCTAAGCGTGCTAAGGCTACGTTCACATTTGCGTTGTGCGCCGCAGCGTCGGCGCCGCAATGCACAACGCAAATAAAAACGCAGCAAAACGCATGCACAACGCTGCGTTTTGCGCCGCATGCGTCGTTTTTTTCATTGAATTTGGACGCAGCAAAAATGCAACTTGCTGCGTCCTCTGCGCTCCAACGCGGGCGCCGCAGCGACGCATGCGGCGCAAAACGCAAGTGCGCCGCATGTCCATGCGCCCCCATGTTAAATATAGGGGCGCATGACGCATGCGGCGCCGCTGCGGCGCCCGACGCTGCGGCGAGGACCGCAAATGTGAACGTAGCCTAAGAGGGTCGCTAGGTCTGTTACCATCAGTACTGTACAGCCTAAATTTCTCTTATCTGTGACCCTGATTTGCTCATTATCGTCCTTTTCTGTCATGGCATTTGTGGATTCAGGTGCTGCCCTGAACTTAATGGACTTGGAATTCGCCAGGCGCTGTGGTTTTTCCTTGCAGCCTTTGCAGAGCCCTATTCCTTTGAGGGGCATTGATGCTACACCGTTGGCCAAGAATAAACCTCAGTATTGGACTCAGCTGACCATGTCCATGGCTCCAGCACATCAGGAAGATTGCCGTTTTCTGGTGTTGCATAACTTGCATGATGTTGTTGTACTGGGTTTTCCATGGTTACAGGAACATAATCCGGTGCTGGATTGCAAATCTATGTCTGTGACTAGTTGGGGTTGTCAAGGGATACATAGTGACATTCCTTTGATGTCAATTTCCTCTTCCTCCTCTTCTGAAGTCCCTGAGTTTTTGTCGGATTTCCAGGATGTATTTGATGAGCCCAAGTCCAGTTCCCTTCCTCCACATAGGGACTGTGATTGTGCTATTAACTTGATTCCTGGCTGTAAGTTCCCTAAGGGCCGACTTTTCAATCTGTCTGTGCCAGAGCATGCCGCCATGTGGAGTTATGTCAAGGAGTCTTTGGAGAAGGGGCATATTCGGCCGTCTTTATCACCATTGGGAGCGGGGTTCTTTTTTGTTGCCAAGAAGGATGGCTCCTTGAGACCCTGCATTGATTATCGCCTTCTTAATAGGATCACGGTCAAATTCCAATACCCTTTACCTTTGCTTTCTGATTTGTTTGCTCGGATTAAGGGGGCTAGTTGGTTTACTAAGATTGACCTTCGAGGGGCATATAATCTTGTTCGTATTAATCAGGGTGACGAATGGAAAACTGCATTTAATACGCCCGAAGGCCATTTTGAATACCTTGTGATGCCTTTCGGGCTTTCTAATGCTCCTTCTGTATTTCAGTCCTTTATGCATGATATTTTCCGCATTTATCTTGATAAATTCATGATTGTGTATTTGGATGATTTTGATTTTTCCGATGATTGGGAGTCTCATGTGAAGCAGGTCAGGATGGTATTCCAGATCCTTCGTGATAATGCTTTATTTGTGAAGGGGTCTAAGTGCCTATTTGGAGTTCAGAAGGTCTCTTTTTTGGGGTTTATTTTTTCTCCCTCGTCTATAGAAATGGATCCTGTTAAGGTCCAAGCCATTCATGACTGGATTCAACCCACATCGGTGAAGAGCCTTCAGAAATTTTTGGGCTTTGCTAATTTTTATCGCCGTTTCATTGCCAACTTTTCCAGTGTGGTTAAGCCCCTGACCGATTTGACGAAGAAAGGCGCTGATGTGACGAATTGGTCCTCTGCGGCTGTTGAGGCCTTTCAGGAGCTTAAACGCCGATTTACTTCTGCCCCTGTGTTGCGTCAGCCGGATGTTTCTCTTCCTTTTCAGGTTGAGGTTGACGCTTCTGAGATTGGGGCAGGGGCCGTTTTGTCTCAGAGGAATTCTGATGGTTCTTTGATGAAACCGTGTGCCTTTTTTTCCAGAAAGTTTTCGCCTGCGGAGCGCAATTATGACGTTGGCAATCTGGAGTTGTTGGCTATGAAGTGGGCATTTGAGGAGTGGCGACATTGGCTTGAGGGAGCCAAGCACCGCGTTGTGGTCTTGACCGATCATAAGAATCTGATTTACCTCGAGTCGGCCAAGCGGTTGAACCCTAGACAGGCTCGATGGTCCCTGTTTTTCCCCCATTTTGATTTTGTGGTCTCGTATCTTCCGGGATCTAAGAATGTTAAGGCTGATGCCCTCTCTAGGAGTTTTTTGCCTGATTCTCCTGGAGTCCTTGAGCCGGTTGGCATTCTTAAAGAAGGGGTGATTCTATGTGCCTTCTCCCCTGATTTGCGGTGGGTGCTTCAGGAATTTCAGGCTGATAAACCTGACCGCTGTCCTGTGGGGAAGCTGTTTGTTCCTGATAGATGTGTAGAGACCGCAGGTAAAGAAGGATGCAGGGACAAATAGGAGCCAGAAAGCAAATAGCGTTTTTAACTTTCTTTTTAACTTCCAACCAAAAAGATAACAAACGTTTTCCACGCAGGGAACTTATATACAAGAACACAATCTCGCAGTAAATCCCAATTATTATATGGCCGCCCTGAACTACACCCGTAGAACGCGGCAGCGCCTCACTAGTGACTCCCTACTAAGATAAAGTCAACAACGGTCACTTATCAGTGCTGGTTCAGCGATGTAGTCCTGACGGGGAGGCTCCGACAACGCCGTAGTCCTGATGGCGGAGGAAGGAGGTGTCTTCTGGCGACGGGCCCAGGCGTAGAGTCGAGTCCAGAATGTCTTTTGCGGTGCTGCGTTCCCTCCTGCAGGCGGACGTTGATCCGAGGTAACAGCCTCCCAGTCCAGAGAAGAGTCTTTTTGAGGAGGATTAGGAGAATAATCAGTATCAGTCACAGCTGAGACGAAACCATGCGAGTCTGTAGCACTCTCTGGCAAGGTGTTCTCAGGGATCGCGGTAATACTGTCCCTGAGCTGGTCAGCACTACCCCTCTGCCTGGGGGGTCGCTGACGACGAATGCGTCTCTTTTTGGGGGCTCCAGTAATTGCCCGCAGTGTCTGTTGCACGTTTTCCCCCTGCTTCCTGCAAGTCTCACTGCGGCCTGCACACTCACAGCAACTGCGCTGCAGTTTCCTCTCCTCAGAGATTTCCCGCGCTTCTCTGCCCCTGCTTTCGCGCGTTTTGCTTTTTATCCTCTCCTCTCCCTGCGTCACTCTGCCTCCTGTCACATGAGCCTGGCTTCCCATGCACCCCTCAAATCCGTCCCCCGGAACCCCGACTCCCGGCAACAATGATTCCACCCGTCTGCACAGCTCACCAGGTCCCTGTCCCCTACATTCCCCCACCCTGTATGCTCGCTAGTCCCTGGGCGAGGCCTTCGCACTGACAGGTCGCCCACCTGACGGATTGTTCCACACTTGGGTCTGTCTAGTGTGTAAGTCAGGACTGTAGCGAGTTGGGGGTCTACCGGCAGTAGAACGTTCAGAACGTCGTGGCTCGGGTCCTTGTGTAGGGGGTGTTGGGGGAATGTCGTCAGCGGAAGGGTGACTGGTCAGGGGTAGTGTAGTAGTCGAGATAGGGGGAGTATTTTGACGCCGTTCTTCTTCTTCATCATCTTCTTCATCCCACCAATGGTTGTTGGGGGACTCAGTCGTAGGTGGCTCTTCCCTGATTGCGGATTCCGGGGTGTCCGAGTCAACAGAGCGACACAACCGGAGCATGTTGCGATGAAGAATGCGAGTACCTGTACTTCCGAGGGCCTCAGACTGCACTTCATATACAGGTCCATGCGGGTCTATACGGCGAAGCACCCGATAGGGTGTTTTTTCCCAACGATGGTCTAACTTGTTTTGCGGTCTTTGCTCTCGAACGAGTACTCGATCACCTGGCCGGAACTCTGGGGGTTTTGCTGTAGGGGTGCTCCGATGCTCCACTTCCCGAATTCGAGTGTGTACCAGTCGGTGTAAGGTCTGCAGCCGATGCCGATGATCACGCACCCACGAAGCCATCCCTGTTCGGGGGCCTTCTTCCTCCGAAGACAGTTCCAGATCTGTCATGCCTTTTCCTGGGCGCCCAAAGACCACTTCATACGGGGTGCGTCCTGTGACTTGATGAACTCTATTGTTGTAGACCCACACTAGGTCAGACACGTACTCCGGCCAGCGGGCCTTCTGATCTTGTTCTAGCGCACGCAGCATTTGAAGCAAAGTCCGGTTAAACCGCTCACAAGCCCCATTTCCCTGGGGATGATACGGTGTGGTGCGTGACTTATCAATGCCGTAGAGGCGATGCAGCTCTTCCATGACCTTGCCCAAGAAGCAGGCGCCTTGATCCGAATGTATTCGCCTCGGACAGCCGTAAACTTGAATAAAGTTCTTACAGATAGCGCTCGCCGCCGACTCAGCTGTCTGATCACGGGTAGGGATGACTACTGCGAATTTTGAAAAATGATCTACCATAACGAGGCAGTGTTCGTAGCCTTGATGCGCTGCTCCAATGGTAATGTAGTCTATCATTAATACTTCAAAAGGGGCAGACGTCGTGATGCTCTGCACAGGCGCCCTTTCCTCCGGTGACTTGGTTAGCTCACATTGTCGACATTGTCTACAGGCAGTTTGTACTTCCGCAAGCAGCCGAGGATGATAGAACCGAGTTTGCAGCCACTTAAACGTCCTCTTCACTCCGAAGTGTGCCCCGGACTCATGAGCTTCTTTAGCAACTGCGGCCACCACAGGCCCTGGTAAGACCATCTGCCAGGTCGGCTCAGAATCTGCCAGAGCCATGGTTAAGTGGCATAAGAGCCCGTCCTGAAGAGTTAGGCGCTCCCACTGCCGCAGAAGAAGGTTCAGATCTGATGGGAGAATTTGTCCAGGGGTTCTCACGGGCAATAGACCATTCGTTATCCACTGTCGCAATGGAGCTAGTTCCTGGTCTTCCTGTTGTAGCCGTATCCATTCGTCCCGACTCTGAACCAACAGTCCTGCAGCCGTTCTGTTCCCGGTCTGTTCCCGGCTCACAGCCGTCTGAGCAGCGCCCCCGATGGCGTAGGGGATTTCTTCTCCCTCCAGCTCCTCATCTCGGTTAGTTCTTGGGGGATTTTTCCGCAGACGAGATAATGCGTCAGCATGAACATTCTCCGCTCCTCGCTTGTAAAGGATACGGTATCTGTACTTGGCCATCCGGGCTACCCAGCGCTGTTCTAGGGCACCCAATTTCGCATTTTCCAGATGTGCCAATGGGTTGTTATCCGTGCGTATCAGCACCTCGGAACCGGCCAGGTACTCAGCGAACCGCTCCGTCATAGCCCACACCACGGCCAGCAGCTCCACCTTGAAAGAACTGTAATTGTCTGGGTTCAACTCAGAGTCATGAAGAGACCGACTCGCATAGGCGATCACTCTCTCCCGCCCATCCTGAACCTGAGACAACACAGCCCCCAATCCCTGAGAGCTGCCGTCGGTGTGTAGGATGAACGGTTGCGAAAAGTCCGCATAAGCCAACACCGGCGGCTCCATGAGAGCTGTCTTCAAGTCCCGGAACGCTGCTTCTTGAGGCTCCTGCCATTGTATCTTCTTTCCCCGTTCCTTGGGGGAGCTTCCTTTCAGCAGGACTTGTAGATTGTGAGAACGGCGAGCAAAATTCTTCACGAAGCGCCGGTAGTACCCAGCGAGGCCCAAGAATGCCCGTACATCTTTAGCGGTCTCCGGTGTGGGCCACTCCTGGATTGCAGCAATCTTCTCCTGCGATGGCCGGACTCCTTCGGCGGACACCACATGTCCCAGGTACTCGATCTGTTCCCGGAACAAGTGACACTTCTGGGGCTTCACCTTAAGCCCGTATTTCAGCAACCGATCTAGTACCTGTTCCAGTCGGCACAGATGTTCCTCGAATGTTGGGGCGTAGATGATGATGTCATCCAGATAAATGAGAGTGGCCTCGAAGTTCAAATCCCCCAGACACCGCTCCATTAATCGTTGGAAGGTGCCTGGAGCGTTGGCCAGCCCAAACGGCATTCGATTGAACTCAAATAGTCCCATGGGAAGGATGAACGCTGTCTTAGGACGATCTGCTTCTGTCATCGGGACCTGCCAGTATCCGCTGGCTAGGTCTAAGGTGGAAAAATATTTGGCCCGACCCAGCACGGAGAGAGACTCCTCGATACGGGGAAGTGGATAAGAGTCTCGGACGGTGCATGCATTTAGCTTACGATAGTCCACACAGAACCGGAGCGTGCCGTCCTTTTTCCGCACCAGCACGATCGGGGCAGCCCACGGGCTCTGACTCTCGCGGATCACTCCCTTTTGTAGCATCTGGCCTAACAACGTCTTTACTTCCTGGTACATCTGCGGGGGAATCTGTCTGTACCGCTCCCTGATGGGCACTGTATCTCCGGTCGGAATTCCATGTTCGATGGCCGTGGTACAGCCAAAATCATCTTCATGTTGCGCAAACACTTCAGCATAGTGTCCAAGGAGCCGCTGCACTCGCGAGACTTGTGATGGATCCAGACCCGGTAATTCTGCTCGCATATGTTCCAGAATAGTTTGACCTTTTCGTAACGCTATCAGCTCAGGATCCTGTGTAGACCGGACACTGACCATCCAGGGATCAGGGGAATCCACCTTTAACTGTAAAGTATCTGGAGGAGGCATCACTTCTAACGGTCGTAACACTTTGGCCATCTCACTTCGGACCCGTAGCACGACATCGTGTTCGTCCACATTCACACATCGCACTGGTACGGCCCCATTTTTAACAGTAGCCAGAGATCGGGCCACCAGCAGTCCTGTGGGCAAAGGGGACGTACAGGTGGGCTCAACCTGCACTTGCACTCCTTCCAGAGGGATGCGAGCTCGGATGGGCAGGGATATAACAGTCTGTCCTGGGGGAAACGTCACTTCTGCTGTCGGGGAGGTGATTACTTTCCCTAGTATGTCTCCCTCCTGAAAGGTCTCTTGCACACGGACTTCCCTCACTAACTGTCTGAACACGGAGCCTTGAGGTGTACTGGTCCCCCACTGATTGAGTGTCTCTTGTGTGGTCTCCCCTAACAGCAAACTGCCAAAGTCCTTCAATACATTCATCCCCAAAGTCACGATATGTTGTGGGCTGGGATCCCCCCGTGTCAACACAACCCCCCGGCGGCCCAGGTCTTTCCCACATAAAGATATTTGCATCCAGGTGACCCCTTCCACTGGGATGGGCAGCTGATTGGCGGCCTGCAACCGGATTACGGGGCCCCATTGGGGTCTGACTGACACAGGGAAGTGTTTTCTAAAATAGGCCTCGGGCATAGTCGTGACTTGAGATCCGGTGTCCACCAGACAACGTACAGCCCGCCCTTCAAACTCTGCCCAAACCAGGGGGCAGCTGGCAACCAAATTTTCGGGACTTTCACCACCCATCCGCGGGGATTCTGACTCCGAGCGTCGTCCCCTTAGCTCGGAGTCCTCTAGTTTAACGCCCGCCGTGACGAGGCCCTCCCTCTCCGGGGGCACTCCCGTGCGAAATGTCCTGCCTCCCTGCAACCATAGCAAGCACCGGAGACCGGATAATATCCTGAACGAGCGCCACGAGCTGGACTCCCAGACCCTTGCCCCCGGGGTAGCTCCCTTGGGCTTCGCGCATTTTTTTTTACTTCGGCCAGTTCGTCTCGGATTTGTTTGAGCTCCTGCCGCATCTCCTGAACCCACGACGGCTCACCCCCTCCTGGTGCAGCGGTCTGGATAACCCGATCCTCTCCTGTCAGGACCGTCACCCCCCTCTCTTGCTCCCGGGTGCGGGCCTCATTGCCTATGTCGGAGAAAGTCAGGCGCGGGTCGACCCGCACTCGTTCACGTAGAGCCTGTTTGGTCAACTCATCCCGCAGTCCCGTCACCAGTTGGTCGCGCAGGGTCACGTCGACATGTCCCATCCCCATACCATCTTTCCGCACGATTGCAATGTTTAGCTCTTGCAGAGCATTCATGTACTGAGTGACAGTCTCGCCCTCTTTTTGTCGCCGTCCAAACAACCGGGCCCGCAGCTCTCCCACGTCGGTGGGATCCCCGTGCGTCCCCTCTAACACATGTAACACCCCGGTAAAAGTATTCCGCTCTGTGGGGGGTCTCAACATCACTGAATCTCGGGCCTCTCCGTCTAATGCCATAATGGCTACCTCAGCTTCCAGGGCCGGGGTCATAGGATGCATTCTCAACAGCCCCCTCATCCTCTCAGTCCAGCTCCACAACAACATGTTGCTCCCATTAAACTTGGGCAAATTGTTTAACATGGCCCCCAATGAGAGAGAAGCTCTAGGCCCAGCCCCATCCTCCGTATCTTCTGGCTCCTTCTTTGGATCCTGCATCCTGCCGACTACGCCAAATGTAGAGACCGCAGGTAAAGAAGGATGCAGGGACAAATAGGAGCCAGAAAGCAAATAGCGTTTTTAACTTTCTTTTTAACTTCCAACCAAAAAGATAACAAACGTTTTCCACGCAGGGAACTTATATACAAGAACACAATCTCGCAGTAAATCCCAATTATTATATGGCCGCCCTGAACTACACCCGTAGAACGCGGCAGCGCCTCACTAGTGACTCCCTACTAAGATAAAGTCAACAACGGTCACTTATCAGTGCTGGTTCAGCGATGTAGTCCTGACGGGGAGGCTCCGACAACGCCGTAGTCCTGATGGCGGAGGAAGGAGGTGTCTTCTGGCGACGGGCCCAGGCGTAGAGTCGAGTCCAGAATGTCTTTTGCGGTGCTGCGTTCCCTCCTGCAGGCGGACGTTGATCCGAGGTAACAGCCTCCCAGTCCAGAGAAGAGTCTTTTTGAGGAGGATTAGGAGAATAATCAGTATCAGTCACAGCTGAGACGAAACCATGCGAGTCTGTAGCACTCTCTGGCAAGGTGTTCTCAGGGATCGCGGTAATACTGTCCCTGAGCTGGTCAGCACTACCCCTCTGCCTGGGGGGTCGCTGACGACGAATGCGTCTCTTTTTGGGGGCTCCAGTAATTGCCCGCAGTGTCTGTTGCATGTTTTCCCCCTGCTTCCTGCAAGTCTCACTGCGGCCTGCACACTCACAGCAACTGCGCTGCAGTTTCCTCTCCTCAGAGATTTCCCGCGCTTCTCTGCCCCTGCTTTCGCGCGTTTTGCTTTTTATCCTCTCCTCTCCCTGCGTCACTCTGCCTCCTGTCACATGAGCCTGGCTTCCCATGCACCCCTCAAATCCGTCCCCCGGAACCCCGACTCCCGGCAACAATGGTTCCACCCGTCTGCACAGCTCACCAGGTCCCTGTCCCCTACAGATGGACTAGTAAGGTAATTTCTGAGGTTCATTGTTCAGTGTTGGCTGGTCATCCTGGGATTTTTGGTACCAGAGATTTGGTTGCTAGGTCCTTTTGGTGGCCTTCCTTGTCGCGGGATGTGCGTTCTTTTGTGCAGTCCTGTGGGACTTGTGCCCAGGCCAAGACTTGCTGTTCCCGCGCCAGTGGGTTGCTTTTGCCTTTGCCGGTCCCTGAGAGGCCCTGGACGCATATTTCCATGGATTTTATTTCGGATCTTCCTGTTTCCCAGAAGATGTCTGTTATCTGGGTGGTTTGTGACCGGTTCTCTAAAATAGTCCATTTGGTACCTTTGCCTAAATTGCCTTCCTCCTCTGACTTGGTTCCATTGTTTTTTCAGCATGTGGTTCGTTTGCATGGCATTCTGGAGAATATTGTGTCTGACAGAGGTTCCCAGTTTGTTTCTAGGTTTTGGCGGGCCTTTTGTGCTAGGATGGGTATTGATTTGTCATTTTCTTCGGCATTTCATCCTCAGACAAATGGCCAAACTGAGCAAACTAATCAGACCTTGGAAACCTATTTGAGATGCTTTGTGTCTGCTGATCAGGATGATTGGGTGGCTTTCTTGCCGTTGGCCGAGTTTGCCATAAATAATCGGACTAGTTCGGCTACTTTGGTTTTGCCTTTCTTTTGTAATTTTGGTTTTCATCCTCGTTTTTCTTCAGGGCAAGTTGAGCCGTCTGATTGTCCTGGTGTGGATTCTGTAATGGACAGGTTACAGCAGATTTGGACTCATGTGGTAGACAATTTGACGTTGTCTCAGGAAAAGGCTCAACGTTTTGCTAACCGCCGTCGGTGTGTTGGTCCCCGGCTTCGGGTGGGGGATTTAGTCTGGTTATCTTCTCGTCATGTTCCTATGAAGGTTTCTTCCCCTAAGTTCAAGCCTCGGTTTATTGGTCCTTATAAGATTTCTGGGATTATCAATCCGGTATCTTTTCATTTGGCCCTTCCAACCTCTTTTGCCATCCATAATGTTTTCCATAGATCTTTGTTGGGGAGATATGTGGTGCCCGTTGTTCCCTCTGTTGATCCTCCTGCCCCGGTGTTGGTTGATGGGGAGTTGGAATATGTGGTGGAGAAAATTTTGGATTCTCGTTTTTCGAGGCGGAGGCTTCAGTATCTTGTCAAGTCTAAGGGTTATGGCCAAGAGGATAATTCTTGGGTTGTTGCCTCCGATGTCCATGCCGCCGATTTGGTTCGTGCTTTTCACTTGGCTCGTCCTGATCAGCCTGGGGGCTCTGGTGAGGGTTCGGTGACCCCTCCTCAAGGGAGGGGTACTGTTGTGAATTCCGCTCTTGGCTCCCTCCGGTGGTTGTAAGTAGCATTTTTGCGAGTTCTGCTCTTGGGCTCCCTCCGGTGGTTTTAAGTGGTACTGCTGCTCCTTGGATTTACTAGTCAGCAGCTGCTTCCACTGATTGTCTTTCTGGCTCTACTATTTAGCCTGGTTCTATCCTTCAGCCTGTGCCAGTTGTCAATGGTTCCTGCTTGTATTCACATCTCTGCTTGGATTTCCCAGATATTCTGACCAGTTCAGCAAAGATAAGTCCTTGCTTGTTCTTTTGTTGTCCACATATTGTGGACTTAATTGTTTTGCACATTCTATTTTTTTCTTGTCCAGCTTGTCAATATGGATTTATTCAGTTAAGCTGGAAGCTCTGGGAAGCAGATTTACCCTCCACACCTTTAGTCAGGTGTGGAGATTTTTGTAAACTCTGTGGTGGATTTTTCTAGCTTTTAATACTGACCGCACAGTATTCTTTCCTGTTCTATTTATCTAGTTAGACTGGCCTCCTTTGCTACATCCTGGTTTCATTCTGCGTATGTCATTTCCCTCTCCACTCACAGTCAATATTTGTGGGGGGCTGTCCTATTCTTTGGGGATTTTCTCTGAGGTAAGATAGCTTTCCTGTTTCTATCTTTAGGGGTAGTTAGTCCTCCGGCTGTGACGAGGTGTCTAGGGAGTGACAGGAACATCCCACGGCTACTTCTAGTGTTGTGTTAAGCTCAGGAACTGCGGTCAGTACAGGTACCACCTCCTCCAGAGCACGTCCCATGTTGCTCCTAAGCCACCAGATCATAAACACCCCATATGTCAAGTTACATCAATCACTACCGATTGCCCAGAAAATGTTATTCAAAATGCTAATAATAACGTAAAATAGTTTTGAAATTGTGTCGATTTCATACTCCTCTACCATCCTTTCCCACCATCTACACACATGTAAATCTTTCATCATCACAAGAACTCTTTTTCACTGTTCCATCATGGAATCTGCCTTATCTTCAAAACGTTCAAAAACAACTTACTAACACACTTCTTCAGAAAAGCTTACAACTTACAATAACCTGGCTGCTAGTACACTAACCTATGAGCAGGTTCTGCCCTCACCTATTTTCTCTTTTTCCTTTTCCTTCTAGATTGTGAGCCCTTTGTGGAAGGATGCTCTCTTCCCTATATATCACTTTGTTACTGTTCTAGCCATGTTTTCACTTGTTTTCTACCTTATTTTGAATGCTTATGCATTGTTATATATATGCTGCATATATACTGAAAACGCTTTTTGTCCATTAGACATTATTTTACTATTTTCTCAAGGGGAATACAGACTTTTTGCCATAGTCTTTTATAGGATCCTGATAATTCCTGGGGCTGTCCACATATTTGTCGACACTACATGCTGATTGTTGTAATTATTATCTCTTGTTAGCCACTAATATGTAAGGGACTAAAAAAATAAGTATAATTTGTGGTTCCTAAACACCAATGGAAAATATCTAATAGGACTATTTCCCAACACACCATGTGATATTATGGAAAAATAATCTAATCTACTTTCTGGAGAAGTATGGTAAATTTGAAAGGCAAATGTAATTATCGAGGCACAAAAGAAACACATAAATTTCAGTCCACCGTAGCTAGAGAGGCATGGTGCCTATTTATCTGCTAAAGGGTCCACTAATGCTCTTGAAGTACCATGGTGTAACTTCTATCTCAGGACACATTTTAGCTAATGGTTATATCATACCTCCTGCCAGACCAGGTCTCACACATACCACCTATTGCAGTTTTTTTAGCCACAATACAGTAACAGTTTTGTGATGCAGATTTTAGATGAAAATATAATTTTTTTATACATAACCTTGGTGCCAAACATGACAATGTAAGGTGTATTACAATTACACTTCCTGGCAAATTACTTTGTACAATTATCAAACAACTGTATTTAGAGTATGTAATTCAAATTCATGTGTAATTTGCATTTAAAGGCATTCAAGGAGTAAAGGGAGACAGAGGCCTACCAGGTCCTTCAGGGGCAGCTGGTGCTCCTGGTATTGCAGGGGCCAAAGGAGTAACGGGAGCTCCAGGTATCCCCGGTGCCAAAGGAGTAGCTGGTGCTAAAGGAGATCCAGGTAGGATTAACTTGATTTTGTCAAGGACAGGACACAATTGTTTTTGGTATATAACCTATAAAGTACCTAAAAAAATAGGTTCTCAAACTACAATTAAATTATTATTTATTATTATTATTATTATTATTATTATTGTACATTTTTATAACGCCAGTTATTCCATTGCGCTTTACATGGGAAAAGGGGGCAAATATAGACAAATACAACTAAACATGAGCAAAAAACAAGGCACACAGGTACATAAGGAGGGAGGACCCTGCCCACAAGGGCTCACAGTCTGCAGGGGATGGGTGAGGATACACTAGGAGAAGGTAGAGCTGGTTGTGCGGCGGTTCAGTAGGTTGAGTATCACTGCAGGCTGTAGGCTTGTCGGAAGAGGTGAGTCTTCAGGTTCTTTTTGAAGGTTTCTATGGTAGGCGAGAGTCTGATGTGTTGTGGTAGAGAGTTCCAGAGTATGGGGGAAGCACGGGAGAAGTCTTAGATGCGGATCAAAAATAATGTTGAATTCACACACTGCGGATTTTGTTGCAGAAATTTCTGAAAATGAAAGCTAGTATTATTCATCTGATTGGTATATTTCAGATGATTGGGACAGCTGAATAAGTGTCATCAAAATCCACAATCTAAGCTTCCAGCCTGATGCTGTTAATCCTTTACCATTTCTCAAAGTGCCTTAAAGGGAATCTGTTAGCAGGTTTTTTTATGCAATTGAATGAGGAATCTGGTGATGCAAAATCCATGCTGCCTAGTATCAAAGGTGCGATCATAGATGTCGAAAAGGTATGATTTATTGTATCAACGTGTTTGATACAATAAACCACAACTATGCGACTTCACTGTCTATGATCGGACTTGGATACTTGGCAGAGCAGATTTTGAATCACCAGATTCCCCATTCTAAAGCATCAATCCCCTTTGATGATCCTTCAGCAGCCTTCACATGCTGTATACAGGAGATCTGACTGTCTGTCACAACCCTGTCAAGTGAGTGGATTTCTTAACATTATATACCTTTTTGCCACGAGATAAGATTATTTTGCACTTCTTCCCTCAAGTTTTGCAGGTTTTTGTTATGTTCAATAGCAGCATGATGTAGCGGCTGAGACACTGATGTGATAATCTCATGTTGATTAAATTGATTGAATTGAAACAGCAACACACAACCTGTTAGGGCTGTCCCACACGTCCAGATAATTCCGGTACCGGAATAAATCGGTACCGGAGTTATCCGTGTCCGTGTGCCTGGGAACTCACGGAGGCCATACGTGCGGCACACGTGTGCCGCCCGTATGGCGAGTGGGTACCACACGGAGCGTGTGGTACCCACTCTGCATGGTGCTGAAGCTGCGATTCATATCATCCCTGCAGCAACGTTTGCTGCAGGGAAAATATGAAGAATAGTGTTTAAAATAAAGATCCATGTGTCCGCCGCCCCCCCACCCCCTGTGCGCCCCCCCGCTGGTCAGAAAATACTTATCCGGGTCCCCCGTCGGCTGTCGCTCCTTCCTGGTCTGGCCGCGCCTCCTACTGTATGCGGTCACGTGGGGCCGCTCATTTACACTCATGAATAGGCGGCTCCGCCCCTATTGGAGGTGGAGCCACATATTCATGAGTGTAATCGGCCGCATACAGTAGAGAAGCCGCGGCCAGACCAGGAAGGAGCGACTGCCGACGGGGGATCCGGGTGAGTATTTTCTGACCAGCGGGGGGGCGCACAGGGGGTGGGAGGGCGGCGGACACATGGATCTTTAGTTTAAACACTATCATTCATATTTTCTCTATAGCAAACGCTGCTACAGGGAACATATGAATCGCGGCTTCAGCACCATGTGGGGGGGACAGCGCTTACTGTAGCGCTGTCTCCTGCACGCACACGGACCCCAGACGGAGAATGTCCGTGTGAGGTGCGTGTTTTACGCGGACCCATTGACTCTATTGGGTCCATGTAAAACGTGCGCTCCCACGAACACTGACATGTCTCCGTGTTTGGCACACGGAGACACGGTCCGCACACGGTCCGCACACGGTCCGCACAAAATCAATGACATCTGAACAGATGCATTGATTTTTATGGGTCTACGTGTGTCAGTGTCTCCGGTACGGGAGGAAACTGTCACCTCACGTACCGGAGCCACTGACGTGTGAAACCGGCCTTATGGACACATCCCTGGGATCAAGCTCTCGGCCTCTATATCATGCTTCTCTAAGAAATAACAACAACCAGTTGACAGATTCCCTTTTATGGCCATTGGTTTTTTTTTCTGCCTTTCTTGCCTCCCCACATTTCAGTGGAGATAATAACTTTTTATTTTTTCATGAAAGTGGATGTATGAGGCCTTTTATTGGGAATAAAGTATTTTATTTTCAGCACTATTTATGGGTACATATTAATTGATGTGCAAGTCAAGTAGTTATTTTTTGATGCAAAAAAAAACATTTTTTTTTTATTTTTTTTACTTTTTGCTTATTTTTTTACAGTTCATGTTTCATACTATCATACTAAATAACCTGCTGATTGAATTCAGGTTATTAAAGTTATATAGATATCCAATTTGTATGGTGTTTTTGCTATCCCTATGCAACAAAATGTATAGTATTTAACCCCTTCACGACCTTGGGATTTTCCGTTTTTCCATGTTCGTTTTTCGCTCCCCTCCTTCCCAGAGACATAACTTTTTTATTTCTCCGTCCATATGGCCATGTGAGGGCTTATTTTTTGCGGGACGAGTTGTACTTTTGAATAACATCATTGGTTTTATCATGTCATGTACTAGAAAACGGGAAAAAAATTCCAAGTGCGGTGAAATTGCAAAAAAAGTGCAATCCCACACTTGTTTTTTGTTTGGCTGTTTTGCTAGATCCTTTAAATGCTAAAACTGAGTTGCCATTATGATTCTCCAGGTCATTACGAGTTCATAGACACCAAACATGTCTAGGTTCTCTTTTATCTAAGTGGTGAAAAAAATTCCAAACTTTGCTAAAAAAAAATAAAAATTGCGCCATTTTCCAATACCCATTGTGTGTCCATTTTTCGTGATCTAGGGTCAGTTGAGGGCTTATTTTTTGCATGCAGAGCTTATGTTTTTATTGATACCACATTTGTGCAGATACGTTCTTTTGATCGCCCGTTATTGCATTTTCATGCAATGTTGCGGCGACCAAAAAACTGTAATTCTGGCGTTTCAAATTTTTTTTCGCTACGCTGTATAGCGATCAGGTTAATGTTTTTTTTTTGATAGATCGGGCGATTCTGAACACGGCGATACCAAATATGTGTAGGTTTGATTTTTTTTTTATTGTTTTATTTTGAATGGGGCGAAAGGAGGGTGATTTAAACTTTTATATTTTTTTATTTTTTTCACTTTTTTTAACTTTTTTTTAACTTTTGCAATGCTTCAATAGCCTCCATGGGAGGCTAGAAGCTGGCACAACTCGATCGGCTCTGCTACATAGCAGCGATCATCAGATCACTGCTACGTATCTGAAATGCAGGCTTGCTATGAGCGCCGACCACAGGGCCTCTACGGTTACCATGCAGAAGCATCGCTGACCGCCGATCATGTGACGAGGGTCAGCGATGCGCTCATTTCCAGCCCGATGGCCGAAAGCGCCGGTTAAATGCTGCTGTCTGCGTTTGACAGCGGCATTTAACTAGTTAATCGCGATTTCACCCGCCGCTATTGCGGGCACATGTCAGCTGTTCAAAACAGCTGACATGTCCCATCTTTGATGCGGGCTCTCCGGAGCCCGCATCAAAGCGGGGGTTCTGACTTCGGACGTACTATCCCGTCCGAGGTCAGAAAGGGGTTAATATGAAAATACAAAACTATTTTTTTTCTTACTGTCCCTGACAGTTGAAGACTCCACCTTCTCCTGCTAGAATGTAGGAGATATAATCCTACACCATACATTTACAAAGGCACAAGATAAAATAAAATCCTCAGAACTAGACACTAGGGTTGAGCGAAACGGATCGGTCATTTTCAAAAGTCGCCGACTTTTGGCAAAGTCGGGTTTTTTGAAACCTGACCCGACCCCAGCGTGGGATCGGCCACACGGTCGGCGATCTTCGCGCCAAAGTGGCGTTTCGTATGACGCTTTCCCCGCCATTTTTTCAGCCAATGAAGGAGTGTGTGCAGCGTGATGACATGGGTTCCGGCTCGCTTTGTACGGCGTCACAAGGGGTAAAACCGCCATCTTAACGTTTGGGATATAGCGATTCCCACAGTGAAACACAAATTTTGCAGGGACGGAGGGGGAGAGAGAGAGAGAGAGAGAGAGAGAGAGAGAGAATAACTAAAAAAAAAAAAATTTGCATTGGGTTTCGTGTTTCGGTCGGCCCCCCGACTTTTGACAATAATTGGCTGATTTCACACGATCCGACTTTCGAGACAGTCGGGTTTCACGAAACCCGACTCGATCCTAAAAAAGCAAAAGTCGCTCAACACTACTAGACACCATAAATTTACATTGCTTGTTAGTTTTGAGGTTAAAGCCTCCAGGATATCAATGCCTTTGACAGACTCTTTTTATCATATATATCAAAGAATATTATCTCCATTTAACCCCTTAAGTAAGCGTTCAGTATTTATATATAACAGGTAGAATGAAATAGCAGTTCCGACCTTTTTGGGGGAGTTTTGCAGTTTTTTGCTATCTTATATTTGACTACATTTGTAAATCAAAATGATTGAAAAAAAATATTTATCTTGTGTTCCGTCTTCAGAGACCTATAAACATTGTGTATATAATGTATATATAATATAAAAATATATTATTCAATGCAGCTGTGTAATAGTTTATTTTTTTCCAGTGTAAACTGCTCAGTTTACTACTATAATAATCTTTATTTTTTTTATATAGCGCTAACATATTCCGCAGCACTTTACAGTTTGCACACATTATCATCGCTGTCCCCTATGGGGCTCACAATCTAAATTCCCTATCTGTATGTTTTTGAAATGTGGGAGCACATACAAACTCCTTGCAGATGTTGTCCTTGGTGGAATTTGAACTGAGGACCCCAGTGCTGCAATGCTATCCACTGAGCCACCATGCTGCCCGCTGTTCTCTTTTAGGTGGTATTATGGAGTGTGTAAAACAAGAAATATTGACATGATTATCTTTGGCAGTACCAATATGTGAAGTCATTTTTTTAGTCATAAAAGGGGATTTTTTACAGGAAAAAAAATATAAATTAAAGTGAACTTGTCTTTAATCAACCATATATATTAATATATTTAATAAAGACCCTTTTTATGGCTTATTGCATTGTCTGTCACCATAAAATAGGTTTTATAACTTGGCCTGTGATATGCTAATTGGTGGGTGACTAGTCTTGGGAGTGTTGTTTTTCTGGACTAATCATGTTAAAACACCCTTGATGTGAGTGACATGATTTTCAAGAGTGGTGTGTTGGGCAGCGAGATTCTCCCACCGCATAGGGTAGATCCCAAGCCTTGTCTGCATCAGCGGTCTCCCATTCAGCTATGGCCTGCAGGTGCTGCTGAGCAAAGACATCGGTCCCAGTGTCTTGCTCAGGCTCGTGCTGTTCATCTGGTTGCTGCTGGCTCTTCAGCTAAGTCTATGGTAACCAGTGGTAGGCAGCTACGAACTGATGCACTGGAGGCTAAGTCCAGAAATCACCCTACGGAGCATGCTTATGATGTGGCAGTATTATTATTATTATTATTATTTATTATTATAGCGCCATTTATTTCTCATTGATGTTTGGTCATCAGCTATCCTTGTGATGTAGCTGCTCCGGATTGGTCCGTAAGCAAGGTCCTGTCCGACTGGACATGTACTAAAAATATAAAAGGTTCTCAGAGGTGCACGCAGACGTGCTAGTATCATTCTCATTACATGTTTGTATGGAACATTGCATCAGTATGGTCTTTATCAGCATGTGCTCAGGGTCAGCGGTAAGCCGTTAGAATTCCGGTTCTCCAGATAGGAGTTTGTCTGTATGAATTGAGAGCTGGCGTCTAGTCATTAGAATTCCAGCACCTCCGGAGATGAGTTGGTTAAGTGCTTTTGCTGACTGTGTAACCACTGATTGCTTCTTACCCCATGAGCGTGCTTCGTTCCCCTGTGAGGTTAACAGGGATCGTATCTAGCATAATTTATATTCCGTTACTGTGTGCGAGTGACACAGCTCTATAGCAGAGCATCTATTCCATTACTGTGTGCGGTGACACAGCGCTATAGCAGAGTATCTATTCCATTACTGTGTGCAGTGACACAGCTCTATAGCAGAGCATCTATTTCATTACTGTGTGCATGTGACACAGCTCTATTTCGATGCATCTATTCTATTACTGTGTGCGGTGACACAGCGCTATAGCAGAGCATCCATTCCATTACTGTGTGCAGTGACACAGCTCTATAGCAGAACATCTATTTCATTACTCTGTGCATGTGACACAGCTCTATTTCGATGCATCTATTCCGTTTATGTGTGTGAGTGACACAGCTTCATGTGCTATTCATTGAATGGCATTTAACTCAGTGTGTGCAAGCAATCGCTCGCTGTGTGTTCCATCATTGTTCACACTAACTGCAGTTTATCATCTCTGCACGGTGTCCCCCGGGTTGCGATTGCATTTCTCTATTAAATTTATTTAGTGCAATCCGCCAAACCTAACATGGCTCTTTACAAATCTCTGCCTCCTTGTCAATGTGAACTGAAGTTGAGTGCATGTATCCTGGCTTCATAAGTGCACCTTGAATGCCCAGGGAAGCAGTAGCAATGTCAGCTCTGCAAATGTTGCAGCTGGCTATGTCCTTCATGTACCATGTGCAGTGCGCCAATGAAACTGGGGTGGGCATTGTCAGGGAGACAAAGATTTGCCAAGAGCTGTTGATGATTCCACTCTTGAAAATCATGGCCCACAGGGGTGTAATAACATGATTAGTATGACCATTAGGGTATGTGCCCATGCTGCAGATTCCGCTGCGAAATTTTCCGCAGCGGATTTGATAAATCCGCAGTGAAAAACCACTATTGCGGTTTCCTCTGCGGGTTTTCACCTGCAGATTTCTATTGGAGCAGGTTGAAACCCGCAGCGGAATCCGCACAAACAATTGACATGCTGCGGAATATAAACCGCTGCGTTTCCGCACATTTTTTTCCGCAGCATGTGCACTGCGGATTTCGTTTCCCGTAGGTTTACATTGTACTGTAAACTCATGGGAAACCGCTGCGGACCCGCAGCTGCGGAAACGCTGTGGTTCCGCAGCGAAATCCGCAGCGTGTGCACATACCCTCAAACTGGAGAGAGCAATGGCCCCATGAATAGTTAGGTACTAGTTAGCCTAGTTGGCAGATTCCCTTAAAGTATATTGATCTTTAAAAAAAAAAAATGACAATTTTCCTATGATAATCATGCTATGTAATAATTTTATTTCTATTTCACAATCTATTATGCCTGGCAGCGATAATTCTGGAAGAACAAGATGAAAGTTCTACTATAGCAGACCATAGGGTCTTGTTAGGCTCCTATTTGCCAAACAAATTATCCACTCTGTGTGATTTCAATACTTGACACAGATGAGTAAAATGAGGTGTTTGTCTCACTACTTTGATGCTGCAGTCCTTTCTAGGAATAATCAGCTGAAATTGAAGCTAGTTCTTATCTAGATTGGCACACTTTACCCTTTGCTGATGGTCAATGTTCAGACCTTGAGCCTGTGCTATACCTGTGCTGTAAATGAGTGACACTTCTGGTTGAGGTCCACCTGCTAGCAAATGTACATGAACATCAAAGATAGAGAAGAGGTAAACATAACTGAAAGACACATTTTTATAATTGACTAGAAAAGATATAGATACAAACATATTCAAAACTGTTTTATGCTGATTTTTTATGACTGTTTGATTTCAGATGCCACTCTCTCAACAAAAATTGTGAACTTAGAAAACAAAATAGCTGCTTTAGAGAAAAATATTATTTCTCTCAAAAAAGGTAATTATTTTTCTAACTTTAAAATTCTAAAATGTGTTCAGAATAGTAGTACAAGTATCTCCCGCAAATCTGAATAAAGTATTTCAAGAGGAGTGGAAACAAACGCCTGCCAGACTTGATTAATACCACTTATTTTCACAGACATGTTGACCTTTCTGCTAATCATTACACCTGACAAACAATAAATTTGCCTGTTTATAAAGCCTGCTTCCTAGGAACATTCGTCATAATGATCGGCTAGTGTAAATGTACCTCAGGGTTTGATCACACTGGAGTATATTCTCTCATTCAAGAATATAAGTAAGATTATTCTCGCTTATCACTTAAAATAGTAACCCACCACAAAATTGGATGTACCAGAAAATCCAATGTTGTGAAGGGATTAAAGAGGTTTTTCAAGCTTAAAGACTCTTTTATTTTTATTGGGTCCAACATAGTGGACAAGTAAATTTAAAACATTTACTTAACTACGGATTGCCTGCCATTCTTCTAAAACCATTTCTTGGGTCCCTGCCAGCTCCCAACTTTTCATTTTTTAATACTTAGCTTCTTCTTCAGAATAACACATGACCGTTGCAGTCACATGTCCACAGTGTCAAAACTAGATGGATATATGAGGGAGGGCCAGGGTAGTAGTCGTGGCTGAGAGAATTTGCATTAGCATCACCTCCCATCACATGCACACACTGTCCAAAGTTCTACATACCTGTGGCTCCATCACCTGCACCGTCAGGGCCCACTGTACGTTTCTGGATGTTTCATCGGTCCGGTTTTTCATTAAATGAGCCACAGTCCAAATTAACTTTCAAATAAACAGCTTTACTGATCTTTGTACTGAGCACATCTATATTTGTTCCAACATCAGCATCAGTTTTCACACCAGGCAACTCCTCCTCTGTCCCTGTCTTTCTCTCTGTGTCACTAAGCTCACTTCCGGGATGGACCATACCTTTTTGGTTCTTCAGCATCCTCCCTGTGCAGGCTTACTTCGTTTGGAATCTTCCATGACCCTTTTGCATCGGTCCTGAGGGCATCAGCCTACGCAATAAGCTGCCACATGGTGAGTGACCTGCACGTACTGCTTAATCTTCCCTAGCAACTGCAGTTCCCACTAAAGCTGCACTGCTAGCATGGTTGCCGCTGCTTCCTCTGATGATGTCCGGGCCACCAATACTAGAAGGCTGGGTCTTATTCTTATGAACGTTGCATGTCACGGTGTTGCCCGGGGCTAGCCAGCTCAACCAAGCTGCATGGGCACCCTGGCCCCAACTAACTCTATCAGGAAGTCCCTCCTGCTTTTTCCACCATGACCCCTCCTATGTTAACTATGTATACTCTAATATGATAGTGTCATGGACCCCATCTAGTGGGCTAACAGCTGTACTACACTATCCCTACATTCTTATGGAAAAAGAACCATACAAGTAGTACAACACATTATGGTACAGCAAACATTTAGAAGGCACAATATACATCATCAGACAAACTAATTTTTACACAATGCAGCAACCGGGACGTACTTAAAGGGGTGGGGGCGTATACCAGTCTCTGTGACCCACTTACAGATAGAGTCTGTGCACATGCCCACACAATCAAACAGCCCTTCTCCACTTCTATTCACCCATGGCATGTTGCCTGCAGATTGGACTGCATTTACAAAGTGATAGGTTCTCGGTAAAGTCAAAGATTCATTTGTGAAATCTTTTTTTTAAATATAATCATTCACTTTTCAGATCTTCTTTATGCTTATCTCTGCACATAAACTCCCCATCCTGTTACTACCCCCATTACACCCTTCAGTGTACTGCTCAGAGTAATAATGTCCCAATTTGTGACCTACATATTCATATTTGTTTTACACAGTAATAATCCCCCATTTTGTGCCCAAAACACAGAAATCAGATAATTTGTTCTCCAAAAAATATTCAGGATATGGACCTAGTGCACCAGGACAAGGATCCGGGGCAATTCTTAGTGACTTCACCATTCTCTGCTGTCGATCGGTCTTGTTCAATCAAGTTAAAAGTGTGAATATACTGTATGAATGGTTTGCATCTTATAAATGTAAAATAGAGTGCTCTTATTCATTGACCACTAAACTAATATCTGTCGAGAAAATAAAACATTTTTTTTTCTAGAAAGTTGAATATCTTTATTTACATACAACCTGGCCACTGCTTTATGTCTTAATTTGTCTTGAATAGTGTTGAGCATTCCGATACCGCAAGTATCGGGTATCGGCCGATACTTGCGGGTATCGGAATTCCGATACCGAGATCCGATACTTTTGTGGTATCGGGTATCGGTATCGAAACAACATTAATGTGTAAAATACAACATTAATGTGTAAAATAAAGAATTAAAATAAAAAACATATTGCTATACTCACCTCTCCGACGCAGCCTGGACCTCACCGAGGGAACCGGCAGCGTTGTTTGCTTAAAATGTGCGCGTTTCCTGCCTCCCGCGACGTCACGGCTTCTGATTGGTCGCGTGCCGCCCATGTGGCCGCGACGCGACCAATCACAGCAAGCCGTGACGTAATTTTGAGGTCCTGGAAGCTTAATTCTAGGTATTCAGGATTTTAAAATTACGTTCCGGCTTGTGATTGGTCGCGTCGCGGTCACATGGGCGACGCGACCAATCACAAGCCGTGACGTCACAGGAGGCAAGACACGCGCGCATTTTAAAATTACGTCACGGCTTGTGATTGGTTGCGTGCCGCCCATGTGGCCGCGACGCGACCAATCACAGCAAGCCGTGATGTAATTTCAGGTCCTGAATGCCTATTTCTGCATTCAGGACCTGAAATTACGTCACGGCTTGCTGTGATTGGTCGCGTCGCAGCCACATGGGCGGCACGCGACCAATCAGAAGCCGTGACGTCGCGGGAGGCAGGAAACGCGCGCATTTTAAGCAAACAACGCTGCCGGTTCCCTCGGTGAGGTCCAGGCTGCATCGGAGAGGTGAGTATAGCAATATTTTTTATTTTAATTCTTTATTTTACACATTAATATGGATCCCAGGGCCTGAAGGAGAGTTTCCTCTCCTTCAGACCCTGGGAACCATCAGGAATACCGTCCGATACTTGAGTCCCATTGACTTGTATTGGTATCGGGTATCGGTATCGGATTAGATCCGATACTTTGCCGGTATCGGCCGATATTTTCCGATACCGATACTTTCAAGTATCGGACGGTATCGCTCAACACTAGTCTTGAAACTAAAATAATAACTAGTTTTCTGTAGCCCCATAAACATGTACACAACTGACATGAAAATAGACTTGCAAATAAACTGGACAAATTGGTTGTTCTGCTGTACTGTTCTTATGTAATGTGTTACAAAACATATACAGGAAACTCAAACTTCCCTTCTTTCACAGTGTGCTATTTCCAAAGTGGAGTGGTGACATCTGGAAACAAAATATATGTCACAAATGGAAAGGAAGGTAATTACGATACAGCCAAAGCTGCCTGCCAAGGAGCCCAAGGTACAATGCCCACGCCACTCAACTCTGCTGAAAATGCTGCCATATTACAGATTGTCAAGGCTAAAGGTAGAAGAACTTTTCTTGGCATGAATGACCAAAAAGAAGAAGGCAAATACATGTCATCTAACGGCAACCAAATTTCCTACAAAAACTGGAATGCCAACGAACCTAATGGAGGCCGAAAAGAAAATTGTGTGGAAATAAATGAACAAGGACAATGGATTGATAGATCTTGTGATGTTGCAAACTTGATTGTGTGTGAATTTTAAAAAGTTTAGTTGGACGAATGAATCATGTATTGCCAGAGATGTGAGAGATGTTGAAATCTGTACTATTGATTCTTATTGATGTACTAACGCTAAATGCTTAGGTAAAATGGATGTTTTACATTTATAGAGTGTGTAAATGTAATAGAGTGCAGGGTTGCGTATGTCACCACGGAACAGACAGACCAACTGTTGAAGGGGATTTATTAACAGGGGTAAAATTCTCCTCGCAGGGAGTAAACGGGGTTAATAGTCAAGTAAAACAGTAAACAGTTAAGCGGAATCAAAGGGTTAACGAGTGTTCTTGTAACTTATCAGCCCAGGGAGGTCCTGACTGGAGGGTCCTTTTCCCAATGTGGATACAGTCACCAGCAGGGCTTGGGATCCTGAAGTCTCTTCTGTGTCTCCTGGAAGGTCCGGGGTTAAGTCTCTCTGCAATCTGTTCTTCGCAAAGTGAAAGTGAAACCAGGAAATAGCACAGTCTCCTTGCTTCTGCAAGAGCCTCTATGCACCAGGCTGACAGTCTCCCTGTAGTAACGCTGTCACACACACTCTGGGTAGTTACTTATCACACTCAGGGATTCTTTGCTTGTCACTGCGGTCACCAGGGATTCTTTGCTTGTCACTGCGGTCACCAGGGCTGCACAGTCACTGTCTCTGATTATGGAGGCTTCCAAATCTACACCCTCACATCCAGCCGTCACTCTGGTGGGTATCTCAGCCTCAGTGCCCTCACGGGGAGCACTCTGTCATGGGGAGCGCGGCGCTGCAGCCTGCTTTCTCTCTGGCACGCTGTCCCCTCTCTGGCGCGCTCTCTCTCCCGCACTTTTCTGACCACTCCCCTCTCTTTTCCCAGCAGTCAACCTGTCCCCTCTGTCCAGGGCAGAAAGTCTTCCCCCCAACAACCCAGCTGTCTGGCTAAGTGGTTCCAGGCAAGGAGCAGGGAAAGCAACCTCCTTACATATGTTTGTGTATAGTATGACTGATTGGGATGTTTTGATGCTCACTAAATGCTTTGTATTGTGGAGTAAAATATGTGCCAACAGACACTACAATAATCTCTGTACAATATGGTGGAGATCTCTTTCTTTGTTAGAGAGGTGTATTCTCCTTGGAGGAGTTTAGTTGTATTTACTGAAAACCCCATAAACCAACCCAGTACCATTTGGAATGCTAATTCTGTATCCAAAAATGTTCTTGATAGCCATGCAATAGTTTATTATCGCAACATTAAACCTTTAATTATGTAGACCAATTCAGGTGACCCCTCTACATAGAGAGCAGTCCTGCCTTATATGCTGTGATTACACCCCCAAGGAAGGAGAGATGTGGTCCACATATGCATGATTTCCCACAAAGAACAGATTACGCAGACATGTCGGTAATTTACATATGCTGAGGATTACATTAAGCATTCATTTTTTCTATCTTACTATGAGTTGAGCTTTCCTGATGTCCCTGTGCTGCCAGTGATTTGCAAGCATTTATGTTACACTAGATGGTGGCCTGATTCTAACGCATCGAGTATTCTAGAATATGTATGCATTTATGTATGTATATAGCAGCCACATAGTATATAGCACAGGCCACGTAGTATATAGGAGCCATGTAGTATATAGCAGATAAATACTACGTGGCCTGTGCTATATACTATGTGGCTGCTATATACATACATAGATACATATTGTAGAATACCCGCTGCATTAATACAGGCCACGCAGTATATAACAGTGGCCACGCAGTATATAACACAGCCCACATACTATATAACACAGCCCACGCAGTATATAGCAGCCACGCAGTATATAACACAGGCAACGCAGTATATAACACTGGTCACATAATATATAGCACAGCCCACGCAGTATATAGCAGCCACGCAGTATATAACACTGGCCACGTAATATATAGCACAGCCCATGCAGTACATAGCAGCCACGCAGTATATAGCACAGCCCCCGCAGTATATAACACTGGCCATGTAATATATAACACAGCCCATGCACAGCCCTTGCAGTACATAGCAGCCACGCAGTTTATAGCACAGCCCCCGCAGTATATAACACTGGCCACGTAATATATAGCACAGCCCATGCAGTACATAGCAGCCACGCAGTATATAGCACAGCCCCCGCAGTATATAACACTGGCCACATAATATATAACAAAGCCCACGTAGTATATAGCAGCCATGCAGTATATAACATAGCCACATTAGTATATAGCACAGAGATGTAGTATATAACAGAGCCCACACAGTATGTAACACAGCCCACATAGTTTATAGCAATGTGGGCACTATATGCGTGGTTAAAAAAGACTTAAAATAAAAAATAAGCATATACTCACCTTCCGAAGGCCCCTTGAAGTCCTGGCGCCTGTGTGCGGTGCACACGGCAGCTTCCAGTCCCAGGGTTGGTATGAGCGCAGGACCTGTGATGACAGCATGGAAGGTCTTTCTCGCATAGCATCCTTGGCACCAGAACCTGCCGCTTGCACTGCCGAGGACAGCAGGCGACGTCGGAGGGTGAGAATAACCTTTTTTTATTATTATTCTTATTTGTAACATTAGATCTTTTTACTATTGATGCTGCATATGCAGCATCAATAGTAAAAAGTTGATCACACAGGGTTAATAGCTGCGTAACCGGAGTGCGTTACACCACGCTCCGGTAACGCTGGCATTAACCCTGTGTGAGGGCTGACTGGAGGGGAGTATGGAGAGGGCACTGACTGCGGGTAGGAAAGAGTGGCCATTTTGCCGCCGGACTGTGCCTGTTGCTGATTGGTCGTGGCAATGGCCGTGGGCGTTTTGCCACGACCAATCAGCAACTTGTATTTCCATGACAGACAGAGGCCGCGACCAATGAATATTCGGGACAGACAGACAGATGGAAGCACCCCTTAGACAATTATATAGTAGATAAATTAGTTGCATATTTTCTGATGTCAGGGAGGGATTACAGGAAGGTTAAAAAGTGCAGACCCAAAGATGGTGCCACCACCTATCTTTTCTCATCCCTTTTCAGACACTCCTCACAGAAATCATGGCAGTCTGAAAAATTAAAAGCTAGTATCTAGAATAAGGCAAACTGTAACTTTGGCCGTGACACAATTCAGTTGTCTAAAGTTGGCTACATGTGATTGCTACATCACAGGGCAATACAAGTGAATGGGATCGCATTGTGACTCTGAGATACTGCGACAGTGACAAGAAAATCTCAACAAGTCCAAACACTTTGGAATTTTTGTGACTTGCTTGTTGCAGTGTGCTAAGGGTCCCCATTCACTTGTGTCACAGCCAAAGTCACTATATAGTCTCAGCCTAAATGCTGTGGTCTATGATCCATGTTCAATGGCAGCTGGAGAAAAGGAGAAGCCCATGCCAGACATGCTTGTTAAAAGATCAAATGCTGGAAAATTGTGACTCCCACTGTGAATGAGAAGGAACTACATATTACATGATACAAATAGATAAAGCAGTGTATTAAGAAGAGCTCAGTATTTGTATATAAACCAGTGTATAAGCTAAAATGGCATTAAAAGAAAAATCATAGTGTACAATTATCATTACTGCTTTATATTTCTTACTTAAGCTGAAAATCAGTCTTTACATTAGTTTTTAGAACATAAAAAGCCTTAAATGTATATAAAAATTTCAATCACATTTGTAGTCTAAATTATTTCTACTGATTTTTTCTATACGTTCTTTTTAAATTGTGAAATATATATTTTATCAGCAAGCACAATGCTATTGTTAAATGATTTGTGAGATTAATTATAATATGTAAATGCATTAAAAAGGACTAAAAAAATAGTTTTACAGATTTTAAATCACTTTGTATAATACTGTTTATTTGCACTAATTTTGTATATTTTTTAATAAAAATATGGATTCATTAGATTATGGATTTGTTTTGGTGGTAAATAGAGTAGTGTATTTTTTTCATAATGTACTGCTAAAGCAGTCAAATGCATATATTTAACTCCTTAATGACCACCAATACGCCTTTTAACGGTAGCAGTTAAGGGTACTTATTAGTGTTGAGCATTCCGATACCGCAAGTATCAGATCCTGTATATAAGGCAGCCCCTATAGGGAGATCCTGTATGTAAGGCAGCACACTCCCTTAGGCAGATCCTGTATATATGGCAGCATCCCCCATAGGAAGATCCTGTATATAAGGCAGCCCACAGAGGCAGATCCTGTATGTAAGGCAGCACCCCTCCAAGGGCAGATCCTATATATAAGGGAGCACTCCCCCTGTAATAATTATAAGGGATTACTCAGGAGACTCTTTGCGTGGAACAAGACAACAGGACACAGTTTATAAGTGGTAAAGTTTATATTATAACACGGTGATTCAAACAGGTGCAGAGAGAAACTCAAGTCCACAACACTTGGTGTAAATAAGAAACGCAGTTTAGCAGTCAATAGGAAACTTCAGAGGAAAATGCAAACAAGCAGAAAGTCTATGAAGCACAGTTATTCTTGAGGATATTTGACACAAATAAATCCTTGTATTTAGTCCAGACACAGATAGATATGCTTATAAGGAAGTTCAAATCATAACTTAGCTCAACCAGGGAGGCCTGATTAATAGTTTCAGGTTTTGCAGAGCAGCAAACAGCTTACATGTCCAGCAAGTGCAGAAGGAAGTAACATGAGCAGCGGATGAAGGAGGATTATTGAAAACTGGTGTATGCAGCAGGAACTCAGAGCAGAGTGGCAGGATCTCCAACACAGGTTCACAGGAGCAGGTGCAGGTGCAAGGCCAGGGAGTAATCAGGAGCTGGATGCAAAGCAGAATACTCTAGTACAGACTGAAGGCTGGGGTGGAGTTTTATAGCAGGAAGACAAGTGCACATGAGAACAAAGATACCATCTTGAAAAAGGGCAGTAATGCACAAAAGTTAATAAAAAATGTTCAGAGTCCTGACACCCCCATAGGCAGATCCTGCATATAAGGCAGCACCCCTCATTGGCAGATCCTGTATGTAAGGCAGCACCCCCATAGGCAGATCCTGTAGAATAAGGCAGCACCCCCATAGGCAGATCCTGTATATAAGGCAGCACCCCCATAGGCAGATCCTGTATATAAGGCAGCACCCCCCCAAAGGCAGATCCTTTATCTAAGGCAACACCCCCATAGGCAGATCCTGTATATAAGGCAGCACCTCATATGTAGATCCTGTAGTATAAGGCAGCACCCCCATAGGCAGATCCTATATATATAAGGCAGCACCCCCCATAGGCAGATCCTGTATATAAGGCAGCCCCCATAGGCAGATCCTGTATGTAAGGCAGCACACCCCCCATTAGGCAGATCCTGTATATAAGGCAGCAACCCCATAGGATGATCCTGTATATAAGGCAGCACCCCCATAGGCAGATCCTGTATGTAAGGCAGCACCCCCAAAGGCAGATCTTATATATAAAGCAGCACTCCCCCATAGGCAGATCCTGTATTTAAGTCAGCACCCCCAAAAGCAGATCCTGTATATAAGGCAGCCCCCAATAGGCAGATCCTGTATATAAGGCAGCACCCCCATAGGCAGATCCTATATATAAGGCAGCACTCCCTCATAGGCAGATCCTGTATATAAGGCACCACACCCCCATAGGCAGATCCTGTATATAAGGCAGCACCCCCATTGGCAGTTCCTGTATGTAAGGCAGCACCCCCCCAAGGCAGATCCTATATATAAGGCAGCACCCCATAGGCAGATCCTGTATGTACGGCAGCCTTCCCATAGGCAGATCCTGTATGTAAGGCAGCACACACCCCATAGGCAGATCCTGTATATAAGGCAGCACCCCCCATAAGCAGATCCTGTATATAAGGCAGCCCCCATAGGCAGATCCTGTATGTAAGGCAGCACACCCCACATAGGCAGATCCTGTATAAAAGGCAGCACCTCCCCAAAGTGAGATCCTGTATATAAGGCAGCACTCCCCCATAGGCAGATACTGTATATAAGGCAGCACATCCCCCAAAAGGCAGATCCTATATATAAGGCAGCACTCCCCCATCGGCAGATCCTGTATATAAGTTACCACCCCCATAAGCAGATCTTGTATATAAGGCAGCCCCTATAGGGAGATCCTGTATGTAAGGCAGCAAACCCCCATAGGCAGATCCTGTATATATGGCAGCATCCCCCATAGGAAGATCCTGTATATAAGGCAGCCCACAGAGGCAGATCCTGTATGTAAGGCAGCACCCCCCCCAAAGGCAGATCCTATATATAAGGGAGCACTCCCCCTGTAATAATTATAGGGGATAACTCAGGAGACTCTTTGCGTGGAACAAGACAACAGGACACAGTTTATAAGTGGTAAAGTTTATATTATAACACGGTGATTCAAACAGGTGCAGAGAGAAACTCAAGTCCACAACACTTGGTGTAAATAAGAAACGCAGTTTAGCAGTCAATAGGAAACTTCAGAGGAAAATGTAAACAAGCAGAAAGTCTATGAAGCACAGTTATTCTTGAGGATACTTGACACAAATAAATAATAAATCCAGAGTCCTGACACCCCCATAGGCAGATCCTGCATGTAAGGCAGCACCCCTCATTGGCAGATCCTGTATGTAAGGCAGCACCCCCATAGGCAGATCCTGTAGAATAAGGCAGCACCCCCATAGGCAGATCCTGTATATAAGGCAGCACCCCCCATAGGCAGATCCTGTATATAAGGCAGCACCCCCCCAAAGGCAGATCCTTTATCTAAGGCAACACCCCCATAGGCAGATCCTGTATATAAGGCAGCACCCCATATGTAGATCCTGTAGTATAAGGCAGCACCCCCATAGGCAGATCCTATATATATATAAGGCAGCCCCCATAGGCAGATCCTGTATGTAAGGCAGCACACCCCCCATAGGCAGATTCTATATATAAGGCAGCACTCCCCCATAGGCAGATCCTGTATATAAGGCAGCACACGCCCCATAGGCAGATCCTGTATATAAGGCAGCACCCCCATAGGATGATCCTGTATATAAGGCAGCACCCCCATAGGCAGATCCTGTATGTAAGGCAGCACCCCCAAAGGCAGATCTTATATATAAAGCAGCACTCCCCCATAGGCAGATCCTGTATTTAAGTCAGCACCCCCAAAAGCAGATCCTGTATATAAGGCAGCCCCCCATAGGCAGATCCTGCATATAAGGCAGCACCCCCATAGGCAGATCCTATATATAAGGCAGCACTCCCTCATAGGCAGATCCTGTATATAAGGCACCACACCCCCATAGGCAGATCCTGTATATAAGGCAGCACCCCCATTGGCAGATCCTGTATGTAAGGCAGCACTCCCCCCAAGGCAGATCCTATATATAAGGCAGCACCCCATAGGCAGATCCTGTATGTACGGCAGCCTTCCCATAGGCAGATCCTGTATGTAAGGCAGCACACACCCCATAGGCAGATCCTGTATATAAGGCAGCACCCCCCATAAGCAGATCCTGTATATAAGGCAGCCCCCATAGGCAGATCCTGTATGTAAGGCAGCACACCCCACATAGGCAGATCCTGTATAAAAGGCAGCACCTCTCCAAAGTGAGATCCTGTATATAAGGCAGCACTCCCCCATAGGCAGATCCTGTATATAAGGCAGCACATCCCCCAAAAGGCAGATCCTATATATAAGGCAGCACTCCCCCATAGGCAGATCCTGTATATAAGTTACCACCCCCATAAGCAGATCTTGTATATAAGGCAGCCCCTATAGGGAGATCCTGTATGTAAGGCAGCACACCCCCATAGGCAGATCCTGTATATATGGCAGCATCCCCCATAGGAAGATCCTGTATATAAGGCAGCCCACAGAGGCAGATCCTGTATGTAAGGCAGCACCCCCCCAAAGGCAGATCCTATATATAAGGGAGCACTCCCCCTGTAATAATTATAGGGGATAACTCAGGAGACTCTTTGCGTGGAACAAGACAACAGGACACAGTTTATAAGTGGTAAAGTTTATATTATAACACGGTGATTCAAACAGGTGCAGAGAGAAACTCAAGTCCACAACACTTGGTGTAAATAAGAAACGCAGTTTAGCAGTCAATAGGAAACTTCAGAGGAAAATGCAAACAAGCAGAAAGTTTATGAAGCACAGTTATTCTTGAGGATACTTGACACAAATAAATAATAAATCCAGAGTCCTGACACCCCCATAGGCAGATCCTGCATATAAGGCAGCACCCCTCATTAGCAGATCCTGTATGTAAGGCAGCACCCCCAAGGCAGATCCCATATATAAGGCAGCACCCCCATAGACAGATCCTGTATATAAGGCAGCACCCCCCATAGGCAGATCCTGTATAAATAGCAGCACCCCCCCATAGGCAGATCCTGTAGTATAAGGCAGCACCCCCATAGGCAGATCCTATAGATAAGGCAGCACCCCCCATAGGCAGATCCTATATATAAGCCAGCACCCCTCTATAGGCAGATCCTTTATGTAAGGCAGCCCTCCCAAAGACAGATCTTGTATGTAAGGCAGCACACCCCCCATAGGCAGATCCTGTATGTAAGGCAGCACCCCCCATAAGCAGATCCTGTATATAAGGCAGCCCTCATAGGCAGATACTGTATGTAAGGCAGCACACCCCATAGGCAGATCCTGTATAAAAGGCAGTACCCCCATAGACAGATCCTGTATGTAAGGCAGCACCCCCCCAAAGTCAGAATCTGTATATAAGGCAGCACTCCCCCATAGGCAGATCCTGTATGTAAGGCAGCACACCCCCCATAGGCAGATCCTGTATAAAAGGCAGCACCCTCCATAAGCTGATCCTGTATATAAGGCAGCCTCCCCATAGGCAGATCCTGTATGTAAGGCAGCACCCCCCATAGGCATATCCTGTATGTAAGGCAGCACACCCCCCATAGGCAGATCCTGTACATAAGGCAGCCCCCCATATGCAGATCCTGCATGTAAGGCAGAACACACCCCATAGGCAGATCCAGTACATAAGACAGCACCCCCATAAAAAAACACAATAAATACTCACTTCTCTTCCTTCTTGTTCCAGGGGTGCTCCCTGATCCTGCTTATCTCCTGACAGCGGGCGCCGGGTGGTGACATCATCGCGCCAGCTGTCAGATGATGTGGGGGATGATGGGAGAAGGAGCACAGCACTCCTTCCCTCATCACCGCGGTCAGCTGTTTTGGCTAGATGCCGATACAGCTGGCCTTGCGATGACGGCTGGGGGCCCAATGCTGGCACCAGGCCCCCCGCCTGCTAAGGGGCCCCATAGCGGCAGAGCAGGGAGATTGATTCTCCCTGCTCTGCCGCAGAATGTAACTGTATTTGCACGCTGCGCCTGCCGATGCACTTACAGTAGCTTAGCTCCGAGTGGGCCCCCTCAGAGTGCAGGGCCCGGAGCGATGGACCCCTCTGCCCCTCCCACGGTAGCTACACTACTGTCAGGAGTGGAACAAACAGTGGAAAACTATAATAGAAACATGAGAGGGAGGAGAGAGGAACAGGGAGTCTCCACGCATGCAGCCCAAATTCAAATGAGGCTAGCAGAATACCACTGGAGGGTGCCGATTCAGCTGGCAAACACAGCAATGATATAGGAAAAAGAGGATTAGTTGTCAGCACTAGGGTTGAGCGAAACGGGTCGATCATTTTCAAAAGTCGCCGACTTTTGGCTAAGTCGGCGTCTCATGAAACCCGATCCGACCCCTGTGCTTGTCGGCCATGCGGTACGCGACTTTCGCGCCAAAGTCGCGTTTCAATTACGCGAAAAGCGCCATTTCTCAGCCAATGAAGGTGAACGCAGAGTGTGGGCAGCGTGATGACATAGATCCTGGTCCCCACCATCTTAGAGAAGGGCATTGCAGTGATTGGCTTGCTGTCTGCGGCGTCACAGGGGCTATAAAGGGGCGTTCCCGCCGACCGCCATCTTACTGCTGCTGATCTGAGCTTAGGGAGAGGTTGCTGCCGCTTCGTCAGAAGCAGGGAGAGCGTTAGGCAGGGTCCACTAACCACCAAACCGCTTGTGCTGCAGCGATTTCCACTGTCCAACACCACCTTCGGTGTGCAGGGACTGTGGAAGCTATTTTTTTTTTTTTTTCCCCTCAGCGCTGTAGCTCATTGGGCTGCCCTAGAAGGCTCCGTGATAGCTGTATTGCTGTGTGTACGCCACTGTGGAAACCAACTGCTTTTTTCAAAGCACATATCCTCTTGTTCCTTCCTTTCTGCACAGCTATCTTTTTTGTTTGTCCACACTTTTTATTTAATTTGTGCATCAGTCCACTCCTATTGCTGCCTGCCATACCTGGCTTAGATTACTGCAGGGAGATAGTAATTGTAGGACAGTCCCTGTTTTTTTTTTGTTTTTTTTGTGGGAGATTAAGATTGGCATTTCTGCTACAGTGCCATCCCTGTGTGTGACATCTCTCACTGAGTGGGCCATAGAAAGCCTATTTATTTTTTCCGTGATTTGTGTTCTAAATTCTACCTCAACACAAAAACACTACATCAATCAGTGGGAGAAAAATATTGGCCTCAGTCAGGGCTTGTGTGCCACTGCTGTGTGTGCTATCTCTCATTCAGTGGGCTATAGAAAGCCTATTTATTTTTTTTATTTTTTTAATATTATTTGGTTTCTAAAGTCTCCCTGAAAAAAAAAAAATACCTAAAAAAACAGTGGGAGAGTAATATTGCCCTTTCAGCTTGTGTGCCAGTCTTGACTCCTGGGTGTGCCACCTCTCTCCCTCTCATTCAGTGGGCCATAGAAAGCCTATTTATTTTTTTTTTTAAATATTATTGGGTTTCTAAAGTCTCCCTTAAAAAACAAAAAATACATAAAAAAACAGTGGGAGAGTAATATTGCCCTTTCAGCTTGTGTGCCAGTCTTGACTCCTGGGTGTGCCACCTCTCTCTCATTCAGTGGGCCATAGAAAGCATTTTTTTTTTTTCCTTGATTTGTGTTCTAAAATCTACCTCAACACAAAAACATTACATCAATCAGTGGGAGAAAAATATTGGCCTCAGTCAGGGCTTGTGTGCCACTGCTGTGTGTGCTATCTCTCATTCAGTGGGCTATAGAAAGCCTATTTATTTTTTTTATTTTTTTCTTATTATTTGGTTTCTAAAGTCTCCCTGAAAAAAAAAAAAAACCATAAAAAAACAGTGGGAGAGTAATATTGCCCTTTCAGCTTGTGTGCCAGTCTTGACTCCTGGGTGTGCCACCTCTCTCTCTCATTCAGTGGGCCATAGAAAGGCTATTTTTTTTTTTGGTTTTTTTAATATTATTTGGTTTCTAAAGTCTCCCTGAAAAAAAAAAAAAAAACATAAAAAAACAGTGGGAGAGTAATATTGCCCTTTCAGCTTGTGCGCCAGTCTTGACTCCTGGGTGTGCCACCTCTCTCTCTCTCATTCAGTGGGCCATAGAAAGCCTATTTATTTTTTTTTTAAAATATTATTGGGTTTCTAAAGTCTCCCTTAAAAAACAAAAAATACATAAAAAAAACAGTGGGAGAGTAATATTGCCCTTTCAGCTTGTGTGCCAGTCTTGACTCCTGGGTGTGCCACCTCTCTCTCATTCAGTGGGCCATAGAAAGCATTTTTTTTTTTTTTCCTTGATTTGTGTTCTAAAATCTACCTCAACACAAAAACACTACATCAATCAGTGGGAGAAAAATATTGGCCTCAGTCAGGGCTTGTGTGCCACTGCTGTGTGTGCTATCTCTCATTCAGTGGGCTATAGAAAGCCTATTTATTTATTTATTTTTTTTCTTATTATTTGGTTTCTAAAGTCTCCCTGAAAAAAAAAAAAAAAACATAAAAAAACAGTGGGAGAGTAATATTGCCCTTTCAGCTTGTGTGCCAGTCTTGACTCCTGGGTGTGCCACCTCTCTCTCTCATTCAGTGGGCCATAGAAAGGCTATTTTTTTTTTGTTTTTTTTAATATTATTTGGTTTCTAAAGTCTCCCTGAAAAAAAAAAAAAAATTAAAAAAACAGTGGGAGAGTAATATTGCCCTTTCAGCTTGTGCGCCAGTCTTGACTCCTGGGTGTGCCACCTCTCTCTCTCATTCAGTGGGCCATAGAAAGGCTATTTTTTTTTTGGTTTTTTTAATATTATTTGGTTTCTAAAGTCTCCCTGAAATAAAAAAAAAAATAAAAAAAACAGTGGGAGAGTAATATTGCCCTTTCAGCTTGTGCGCCAGTCTTGACTCCTGGGTGTGCCACCTCTCTCTCTCTAATTGTGGGCCATAGAAAGCCTTTTTTTTTTTTTTTTTAATATTATTTGGTTTCTAAAGTCTCCCTGAGAAAAAAAAATAAATAAATTAGGTGGGAGATTAATATTGACATTAGTGCTTGAGTGACAGTCCTGCGTGTGTGTCATCTCTGTGATTTTGTGCCACAGAAAACAGAGTGTGTAACATTGTGCCTGATTTTCCTTGTGGTCTCACCAACCTGTTAAGGGATATTGAAATCATACTGAAGTTATAGCTCACCGTGTAAGTTGTTTGACAGCAACAAATAAAGTTACTTTGGTTAAGATTTTAAAACAATGAGGAAGTCTGATGCAAGAGGTCGTCGTGGGCGTTCATTGTCAGCTGGTAATGATGGTAGTGGTAGTGGAGCATCAGGTGGTCGTGGGGATAAAAATATTCCACCTAAGTCTGGAGCTGTGGAGCCAGTTTCGTCGTCAGGCTACACAAGGCCTCGAATGCTCTCTTTTCTGGGAGTAGGAAAACCGCTTTTAAAGGCAGAGCAGCAACAGCAAGTTTTGGCTTACATTGCAGACTCAGCCTCTAGCTCTTTTGCCTCCTCTTCCGAAACTGGTAAATGTAAAAGCAGCGCGTCGCTTGTGGATGTTCACGGTCAGGGACAAGTCGCTTCCTTGTCCTCCTCAGCAAAAACTACAACAAGAGAGAAGGATGCAGCAGGCGACACAACGGGTCACTCCATGGAGCTCTTTACACATACCGTCCCTGGCTTAGAAAGTGAAACATTTAACAGGCCATGCCCATTACAAGTATATTCTGACATGGAGTGCACTGATGCACAGCCACAGCCAGAGTACTATGCTGCTCCTTTGACTCAGACCACCACATTGCCCTCTCAGGGTACAGATCCACAATCAGACCCTGATGAGACTATGTTGCCCCGCCACGAACGCTATACCACCGACCGACACAGTGATACAGACGAAGTTGCACACGAGCTCGAAGAGGAGGTAATAGATGACCCAGTTATTGACCCCGATTGGCAGCCATTGGGGGAACAGGGTGCAGGCGGCAGTAGTTCAGAAGCGGAGGTGGAGGAGGGGCCGCAGCAGGCATCAACATCGCAACAGGTTCCATCTGCCGGGCCCGTATCTGGCCCAAAACGCGTGTCAAAGCCAAAACCTGTTGGAGCACAGCGTTGCCATCCGGTTAAAGCTCAGTCTGCAATCCCTGAAAAGGGATCCGAGTCTAGGAAGAGTGCAGTCTGGCATTTTTTTAAACAACATCCAACTGATCAGCGCAAAGTCATCTGTCAAAAATGTTCAACTAGCTTAAGCAGAGGTCAGAATCTGAAAAGTCTAAATACTAGTTGCATGCATAGACACTTAACCACCATGCATTTTCAAGCCTGGACTAACTACCAAACGTCCCTCAAGGTTGTAGCACCCTCGGCCAATGAAGCTAGTCAGCAACGCAACATCCCTTCCGTCACTGTAAGGACACCATTTTCCGCACCACCGGCAGTATCTGTGCAGGTTTCTTTGCCAGCCAAAAGCAGTCAGGGTCAGGGAATCACCAGTTTTGTAGGAGGAAATATTGCATCTAGGGCACCGGCGGAAACAATACCGTCTCCAACCGTCTCTCAGTCTGCCATGTACACCGGCACACCCGAAAGTTCCACGATCTCCAGCTCTCCAGTCCAGCTCACCCTACATGAGACTCTGGTTAGAAAAAGGAAGTACTTATCCTCGCATCCGCGTACACAGTGTTTTAACGCCCACATAGCTAGACTAATCTCGTTAGAGATGATGCCCTACCGGTTAGTTGAAAGCGAAGCTTTCAAAGCCCTGATGGAGTACGCTGAACCACGATACGAACTACCCAGTCGACCCTTTTTTTCCAGAAAAGCCATCCCAGCCCTGCACCAGCATGTTAAACAGCGCATCGTCCATGCACTCAGGCAATCTGTGAGTACAAAGGTGCACCTGACTACAGATGCATGGACCAGTAGGCATGGCCAGGGACGTTATGTGTCCATCACGGCACACTGGGTGAATGTGGTGGATGCAGGGTCCACAGGCGACATCAATTTAGGGACAGTTGTGCCTAGCCCACGGTCTAGGAAACAGTTGGCTGTAGGCGTTCGCACCCCCTCCTCTTCCTCCTCCTCGTCCTCCTGCAGAAGCTACAGCTCTTCCACAGAACGCAGTCTGCCAACCACTCCATCGGCAGATGACACTGTTGCACACCAGTTGTCCCATTATGGGCCAGCTACTGCCAAGCGTCAGCAGGCTGTATTGGCTATGAAGTGCTTGGGCGACAACAGACACACCGCGGAAGTTCTGTCCGAGTTCTTGCAACAAGAAACGCAGTCGTGGCTGGGCACAGTAGATCTTGAGGCAGGCAAGGTAGTGAGTGATAACGGAAGGAATTTCATGGCTGCCATCTCCCTTTCCCAACTGAAACACATTCCTTGCCTGGCTCACACCTTAAACCTGGTGGTGCAGTGCTTATTGAAAACTTATCCTGGGTTCTCCGACCTGCTCCTCAAAGTGCGTGCACTTTGCTCACATATCCGACGTTCGCCTGTACACGCCAGCCGTATGCAGACCTATCAGCGGTCTTTGAACCTTCCCCAGCATCGCCTAATCATAGACGTTGCAACAAGGTGGAACTCAACACTGCACATGCTTCAGAGACTGTGCGAACAGAGGCGTGCTGTTATTTATTTGTGGGAGGATACACGGGCAGGCAGTAGGATGGCAGACATGGAGTTGTCAGGTGTGCAGTGGTCTAAGATACAAGACATGTGTCAAGTCCTTCAGTGTTTTGAGGAATGCACACGGCTGGTTAGTGCAGACAACGCCGTAATAAGCATGAGCATCCCCCTAATGCGTCTGCTGATGCAAAGTTTGACGCACATAAAGGAGCAGGCGTCTGCACCAGAGGAAGAGGAAAGCCTTGATGACAGTCAGCCATTGTCTGGTCAGGGCAGTGTACAGGACGAGGTAGCGGGCGAAGAGGAGGTGGAGGACGAGGAGGATGATGGGGATGAGTATATTTTTAATGCCGAACCTTTCCCGGGGGCACAGGAAATTGGTTGCGTGTCACGGCCGGGTTCTGGTTTTTTGAGGGACACAAGTGACGTAGATTTGCCTGCAACTGCCCCTCAAACAATCACAACCGGAGATTTGACAACTGGAACTTTGGCCCACATGGCGGATTATGCCTTACGTATCCTAAAAAGGGACACACGCATTACGAAAATGATGAACGATGACGATTACTGGTTGGCCTGCCTCCTTGATCCACGCTATAAAGGCAAATTGCAAAATATTATGCCACATGAGAACTTGGAACTAATATTAGCAACCAAACAATCAACTCTTGTTGACCGTTTGCTTCAGGCATTCCCAGCACACAGTGCACGTGATCGTTCTCACACGAGCTCCAGGGGGCAGCAGACTAGGAGTGTTAGGGGTGCACACATCAGAAGTGGCGTTGGACAGAGGGGTTTTCTGACCAGGTTGTGGAGTGATTTTGCTATGACCGCAGACAGGACAGGTACTGCTGCATCAATTGAAAGTGACAGGAGACAACATTTGTCCAGTATGGTTACTAACTATTTTTCATCCCTTATCGATGTTCTCCCTCAACCGTCATTCCCATTTGATTACTGGGCCTCCAAATTAGACACCTGGCCAGAATTGGCAGAATATGCATTGCAGGAGCTTGCTTGCCCGGCAGCAAGTGTCCTATCAGAAAGAGTATTCAGTGCTGCAGGTTCAATATTAACCGAAAAAAGGACTCGTCTGGCTACCCAAAATGTTGACGATCTAACATTCATTAAAATGAACCACAACTGGATTTCGAAATCTTTTGCCCCACCTTGCCCGGCCGACACCTAGCTTTCCTATGAAAAGCTCTTGCCTGTGAATTACTTTTCTAATGTCTAATTTGCTGCAGCTGATTGTACAGCATACGACATGTTTACACCTCCCTAAATGGCAAAACTCCCCACACGGGGCCGTGGTATCGCGACTTGGCGCAAGCACCCGTGAGACTGCTGTTTGTCTGAAGAGGTGGGTGTGCTCGCTTTTGGTTGACGGCATTGCTACTGGGTCCCTCATAGTACAATGTAGTGTCTCTGGCGGTGGTGGTGCGCACCCAACGTCAGACACACCGTTGTAACATGAGGGGCCCTGGGGCGGTCCCGCCGGCCTCAAGAGAGTTCCCCCCTACCCCAGCTCAAAATGTGCTCTACCACGTGCAAAATTATGTCGCACAGCTCCACCAATCTTTAGTCTATTCGCTGACATCATTCAATGTCTGGCACTGACAATACAAATTTGTAGACATCTATGATGCAACTTAAAGTAGTCTGTGTCTGTGTCCTATATTGGCACCATTAAATAGTTACTGCCAAATTACTATGTCAGAAACTCAGCAGATGAGCCCACCCCTGTACCTAAGTATGCCACCTTTTTTTTTGTTTTGGTTGTTTTGCGAGACATTAACATCTATTTATATTTTGGGAGTACTGGGACAGACACTCCTTGCACTACTCCTCCACTCACCACCAAGCTGCCCGTGTATCCATGTAACCGCTGTAAAACTGCCATGAGCCTATTGTTTGTTATTTTAGGCCTTTGAAGCCTGTCTGCGGTCCCTCCTTCCACTAGTCCTCCACTGGCCAGACCACTGCTGCCCGTGTACCCCTGGAACCAATTATAAAGTGCCTACAGCCAGCCCATTTTTTTATGTTAGGCCTTTGAAGCCTGTCTGCGGTCCCTCCTTCCACTAGTCCTCCACTGGCCAGACCACTGCTGCCCGTGTACCCCTGGAACCAATTATAAAGTGCCTACAGCCAGCCCATTTTTTTATGTTAGGCCTTTGAAGCCTGTCTGCGGTCCCTCCTTCCACTAGTCCTCCACTGGCCAGACCACTGCTGCCCGTGTACCCCTGGAACCAATTATAAAGTGCCTACAGCCAGCCCATTTTTTTATGTTAGGCCTTTGAAGCCTGTCTGCGGTCCCTCCTTCCACTAGTCCTCCACTGACCAGACCACTGCTGCCCGTGTACCCCTGGAACCAATTATAAAGTGCCTACAGCCAGCCCATTTTTTTATGTTAGGCCTTTGAAGCCTGTCTGCGGTCCCTCCTTCCACTAGTCCTCCACTGGCCAGACCACTGCTGCCCGTGTACCCCTGGAACCAATTATAAAGTGCCTACAGCCAGCCCATTTTTTTATGTTAGGCCTTTGAAGCCTGTCTGCGGTCCCTCCTTCCACTAGTCCTCCACTGACCAGACCACTGCTGCCCGTGTACCCCTGGAACCAATTATAAAGTGCCTACAGCCAGCCCATTTTTTTATGTTAGGCCTTTGAAGCCTGTCTGCGGTCCCTCCTTCCACTAGTCCTCCACTGGCCAGACCACTGCTGCCCGTGTACCCCTGGAACCAATTATAAAGTGCCTACAGCCAGCCCATTTTTTTATGTTAGGCCTTTGAAGCCTGTCTGCGGTCCCTCCTTCCACTAGTCCTCCACTGGCCAGACCACTGCTGCCCGTGTACCCCTGGAACCAATTATAAAGTGCCTACAGCCAGCCCATTTTTTTATGTTAGGCCTTTGAAGCCTGTCTGCGGTCCCTCCTTCCACTAGTCCTCCACTGGCCAGACCACTGCTGCCCGTGTACCCCTGGAACCAATTATAAAGTGCCTACAGCCAGCCCATTTTTTTATTTTAGGCCTTTGAAGCCTGTCTGCGGTCCCTCCTTCCACTAGTCCTCCACTGGCCAGACCACTGCTGCCCGTGTACCCCTGGAACCAATTATAAAGTGCCTACAGCCAGCCCATTTTCTTATGTTAGGCCTTTGAAGCCTGTCTGCGGTCCCTACTTTAAATACTCCTCCACTCACCACCAAGCTGCCTGCCCGTGTATCCATGTAACCGCTGTAAAACTGCCATGAGCCTATTGTTTGTTATGTTAGGCCTTTGATAGCCTGTCTACGGTCCCTACTTTAAATACTCCTCCACTCACCACCAAGCTGCCTGCCCGTCTATCCATGTAACCGCTGTAAAACTGCCATGAGCCTATTGTTTGTTATGTTAGGCCTTTGATAGCCTGTCTGCGGTCCTTACTTTAAATACTCCTCCACTCACCACCTAGCTGCCTGTGTATCCATGTAACCGATGTAAAACTGCCATGACTGCCTACTGTTTGTTATTTTAGGCCTTTGATAGCCTGTCTGCGGCCCCTACTTGCAATACTCCTCCACTGACCACAATGCTGCCTGGAGTGCCTGCCTGTGTATCCATGTAACCGATGTAAAACTGCCATGACTGCCTACTGTTTGTTATTTTAGGCCTTTGATAGCCTGTCTGCGGCCCCTACTTGCAATACTCCTCCACTGACCACAATGCTGCCTGGAGTGCCTGCCTGTGTATCCATGTAACCGATGTAAAACTGCCATGAGTGCCTACTGTTTGGTATTTTAGGCCTTTGATAGCCTGTCTGCAGCCCCTACTTGCAATACTCCTCCACTGACCACAATGCTGCCTGGAGTGCCTGCCTGTGTATCCATGTAACCGATGTAAAACTGCCATGAGTGCCTACTGTTTGTTATTTTAGGCCTTTGATAGCCTGTCTGCGGCCCCTACTTGCAATACTCCTCCACTGACCACAATGCTGCCTGGAGTGCCTGCCTGTGTATCCATGTAACCGATGTAAAACTGCCATGAGTGCCTACTGTTTGTTATTTTAGGCCTTTGATAGCCTGTCTGCGGCCCCTACTTGCAATACTCCTCCACTGACCACAATGCTGCCTGGAGTGCCTGCCTGTGTATCCATGTAACCGATGTAAAACTGCCATGACTGCCTACTGTTTGTTATTTTAGGCCTTTGATAGCCTGTCTGCGGCCCCTACTTGCAATACTCCTCCACTAACCACAATGCTGCCTGGAGTGCCTGCCTGTGTATCCATGTAACCGATGTAAAACTGCCATGACTGCCTACTGTTTGTTATTTTAGGCCTTTGATAGCCTGTCTGCGGCCCCTACTTGCAATACTCCTCCACTGACCACAATGCTGCCTGGAGTGCCTGCCTGTGTATCCATGTAACCGATGTAAAACTGCCATGAGTGCCTACTGTTTGGTATTTTAGGCCTTTGATAGCCTGTCTGCAGCCCCTACTTGCAATACTCCTCCACTGACCACAATGCTGCCTGGAGTGCCTGCCTGTGTATCCATGTAACCGATGTAAAACTGCCATGAGTGCCTACTGTTTGTTATTTTAGGCCTTTGATAGCCTGTCTGCGGCCCCTACTTGCAATACTCCTCCACTGACCACAATGCTGCCTGGAGTGCCTGCCTGTGTATCCATGTAACCGATGTAAAACTGCCATGACTGCCTACTGTTTGTTATTTTAGGCCTTTGATAGCCTGTCTGCGGCCCCTACTTGCAATACTCCTCCACTGACCACAATGCTGCCTGGAGTGCCTGCCTGTGTATCCATGTAACCGATGTAAAACTGCCATGACTGCCTACTGTTTGTTATTTTAGGCCTTTGATAGCCTGTCTGCGGCCCCTACTTGCAATACTCCTCCACTGACCACAATGCTGCCTGGAGTGCCTGCCTGTGTATCCATGTAACCGATGTAAAACTGCCATGAGTGCCTACTGTTTGGTATTTTAGGCCTTTGATAGCCTGTCTGCAGCCCCTACTTGCAATACTCCTCCACTGACCACACCAATGCTGCCCGTGTACCCCTGGAACCTATTTAAAAGTTCATAGAGCCTAGTTATATATTTTATTTACTATTAATAAGGCCATGATGGATTACGCTGTACCACGCTACAAGCTAACCAGTCGACACTTCTTTTGCGAGAAAAGCCATCCCAACCCTCCACCAGCATGTAGAAGACCGCATTGTCCATGCACTCTGGCAATCTGTGAGTACAAAGGTGCACCTGACAACAGACGCATGGACCTGTAGGCATGGCCACGGAAGATTACGTGTCCATTACGGCGCAATGGGTTAATGTGGTGGATGCATGGTCCACAGGGGACAGCCTACTAAGTCTGTCTGCAGTCCCTAATTCAAATTGTCCTCCACTGTCTAAATCGGAGCTTCCACCTTCTGGCTTTCGGCCTATAGTATCAGAAATTAAACTGCATTTGGCCTTCAACTTTGGTTAGGGCCTACTAACGGCTTCTGCCCCTCCCTGGTGTTGCCCTCAACTAAATAAAGCTGAGCTTCAACCTTCTGCTCCAAATTACCATTTTAAAAAATGCAATAGGCTTTTCCGGCCTACTAAAGGTGTCTGTCTGTGTTCCCCTGCCTGGTGTTGTCCTCAACTAAATAAAGCTGAGCTTCAACCTTCTGCTCCAAATTACCATTTTAAAAAATGCAATAGGCTTTTCCGGCCTACTAAAGGTGTCTGTCTGTGTGCCCCTGCCTGGTGTTGTCCTCAACTAAATAAAGCTGAGCTTCAACCTTCTGCTCCAAATTACCATTTTAAAAAATGCAATAGGCTTTTCCGGCCTACTAAAGGTGTCTGTCTGTGTGCCCCTGCCTGGTGTTGTCCTCAACTAAATAAAGCTGAGCTTCAACCTTCTGCTCCAAATTACCATTTTAAAAAATGCAATAGGCTTTTCCGGCCTACTAAAGGTGTCTGTCTGTGTGCCCCTGCCTGGTGTTGTCCTCAACTAAATAAAGCTGAGCTTCAACCTTCCGGCTCTCATTAAGTGGTTTTTAAAAAAAAAAATGGTGGTTAGGGCCTACTAACGGCTTCTGCCCCTCCCTGGTGTTGCCCTCAACTAAATAAAGCTGAGCTTCAACCTTCTGCTCCAAATTACCATTTTAAAAAATGCAATAGGCTTTTCCGGCCTACTAAAGGTGTCTGTCTGTGTGCCCCTGCCTGGTGTTGTCCTCAACTAAATAAAGCTGAGCTTCAACCTTCTGCTCCAAATTACCATTTTAAAAAATGCAATAGGCTTTTCCGGCCTACTAAAGGTGTCTGTCTGTGTTCCCCTGCCTGGTGTTGTCCTCAACTAAATAAAGCTGAGCTTCAACCTTCTGCTCCAAATTACCATTTTAAAAAATGCAATAGGCTTTTCCGGCCTACTAAAGGTGTCTGTCTGTGTGCCCCTGCCTGGTGTTGTCCTCAACTAAATAAAGCTGAGCTTCAACCTTCTGCTCCAAATTACCATTTTAAAAAATGCAATAGGCTTTTCCGGCCTACTAAAGGTGTCTGTCTGTGTTCCCCTGCCTGGTGTTGTCCTCAACTAAATAAAGCTGAGCTTCAACCTTCTGCTCCAAATTACCATTTTAAAAAATGCAATAGGCTTTTCCGGCCTACTAAAGGTGTCTGTCTGTGTGCCCCTGCCTGGTGTTGTCCTCAACTAAATAAAGCTGAGCTTCAACCTTCCGGCTCTCATTAAGTGGTTTTTAAAAAAAAAAATGGTGGTTAGGGCCTACTAACGGCTTCTGCCCCTCCCTGGTGTTGCCCTCAACTAAATAAAGCTGAGCTTCAACCTTCTGCTCCAAATTACCATTTTAAAAAATGCAATAGGCTTTTCCGGCCTACTAAAGGTGTCTGTCTGTGTGCCCCTGCCTGGTGTTGTCCTCAACTAAATAAAGCTGAGCTTCAACCTTCTGCTCCAAATTACCATTTTAAAAAATGCAATAGGCTTTTCCGGCCTACTAAAGGTGTCTGTCTGTGTTCCCCTGCCTGGTGTTGTCCTCAACTAAATAAAGCTGAGCTTCAACCTTCTGCTCCAAATTACCATTTTAAAAAATGCAATAGGCTTTTCCGGCCTACTAAAGGTGTCTGTCTGTGTGCCCCTGCCTGGTGTTGTCCTCAACTAAATAAAGCTGAGCTTCAACCTTCTGCTCCAAATTACCATTTTAAAAAATTCAATAGGCTTTTCCGGCCTACTAAAGGTGTCTGTCTGTGTTCCCCTGCCTGGTGTTGTCCTCAACTAAATAAAGCTGAGCTTCAACCTTCTGCTCCAAATTACCATTTTAAAAAATGCAATAGGCTTTTCCGGCCTACTAAAGGTGTCTGTCTGTGTGCCCCTGCCTGGTGTTGCCCTCAACTAAATAAAGCTGAGCTTCAACCTTCTGCTCCAAATTACCATTTTAACAAATGCAATAGGCTTTTCCGGCCTACTAAAGGTGTCTGTCTGTGTGCCCCTGCCTGGTGTTGTCCTCAACTAAATAAAGCTGAGCTTCAACCTTCTGCTCCAAATTACCATTTTAAAAAATGCAATAGGCTTTTCCGGCCTACTAAAGGTGTCTGTCTGTGTTCCCCTGCCTGGTGTTGTCCTCAACTAAATAAAGCTGAGCTTCAACCTTCTGCTCCAAATTACCATTTTAAAAAATGCAATAGGCTTTTCCGGCCTACTAAAGGTGTCTGTCTGTGTTCCCCTGCCTGGTGTTGCCCTCAACTAAATAAAGCTGAGCTTCAACCTTCTGCTCCAAATTACCATTTTAAAAAATGCAATAGGCTTTTCCGGCCTACTAAAGGTGTCTGTCTGTGTGCCCCTGCCTGGTGTTGTCCTCAACTAAATAAAGCTGAGCTTCAACCTTCTGCTCCAAATTACCATTTTAAAAAATGCAATAGGCTTTTCCGGCCTACTAAAGGTGTCTGCCCCTCCCTGGTGTTGTCCTCAACTAAACAAAGCTGAGCTTCCACATTCTGGCTTTCGCCCTATACTATCAGATATTAAACTGCATTTGGCCTACTAGTGTGGTTAGGCCCTTGAAACAGTGTCTGCTGCTCTTGGGTTTGCTACTCCACTGAACAAAGCAATGCCGCCTGTTTAGTCCTGTTACCAATTTTGAACTGCATTTAGCCTACTTTATTCTTTGGCCCTATATCTGTTTCCTCCTCATCCTGCCCATTGCCCAGCCACTGCTAAATGAGTCTGCTGGTACATTGACCTAGACCACTACATTCCCCTTGTACTCTACACAGCCAGAATCTGACCCTGCTGAAAGTAAGGTTCCCCTTCCCGCATGTTATACCACCTTACACAGGGACAAAGAGGAAGGTGCAGATGAAAGTGCAGGTTCCTTCATCAGGTGGGGGGGCATACTCGTTGGCGACGTCACTGGCACAGGGCCCCTCAGAGTACGCAAAAGTGTCGCTGCTGGTGGGAGGCGCCCCCGCCATGCAAACACACCGCCGTACTTTGAGGGGCCCTGTGCCAGTGCCAATGCGAACGAGTGGGCCCCCCCCTGCTTGCTCAGGATCACAGCACTTGCAACGTTTAAATACTTACCTTTCCCTGCAACACCGCCGTGACGTAGTCCGCATTTCCTGGGCCCACGAAAAACTTGAGCCAGCCCTACTCCCCCCACAACTTTCCCCCAATTCCCTATGCCCAACTATTATTATACAGTTAATTAAGATTGGCAAGCTTCAGAAACAAGAATGGATGTTTTTGGCATTAAAATGGGCACTGTAGGTGTTTTCCTGGCCTCCACTCACTGCCGACTATGCTTCCCCATTGACTTGCATTGGGTTTCGTGTTTCGGTCGATCCCCGACTTTTAGCGATAATCGGCCGACTGCACTCGACTCGACTCTGGACAAAATCGGGTTTCCCAAAACCCTACTCGATCTTAAAAAAATGAAAGTCGCTCAACCCTAGTCAGCACTCCATCCAGCTAAAATCAAAATATATTAGTCAGTGGTTTAACCCCTGTACCCCCAAGGGTGGTTTGCAAGTTAATGACCGGGCCAATTTTTTCAATTCTCACCACTGTCCTTTTATGAGGTAATAACTCCGAAACACTTCAACGGATCTTGGTGATTCTAAGACTGTTTTCTCGTGACATATTGTACTTCATGGTAGTGGTAAAAAAATTTCGATATAACTTGCGTTTATTTGTGTAAAAAACAGAAATGTGGTGAAATTTGTTTACATTTCGCACTTTTCAAATTTTGAATTTTTATTCTGCAAAACCAGAGAGTTATGTGACACAAAATAGTTAATAAATAACATTTCTCACATGTCTACTTTACATCAGCACAATTTTGGATACAAAATTGTTTTGCTAGGACGTTATAAGGGTTAATATTTGACCAGTGATTTCTCATTTTTACAACAAATTTTACAAAACCATTTTTTTAGGGACCACCTCACATTTGAAGTCATTTTGAGGGGTCTATATGGCAGAAAATATCCAAAGGTGACACTATTCTGAAAACTGCACTCCTCTAGGTACTCAAAACCACATTTAAGAAGTTTATTAACCCTTCAGGTGTTTCACAGGAGCAGAAGGAACGTGGAAGGAAAAAATGAACATTTTACTTTTTAGTCACAAAAATTATCTTTCAGCAATCATTTTTTTTATTTTCCCAAGGTTAAAAAGAGAAATTGGACCTCAAAAGGTGTTGTACAATTTGTCCTGAGTGCGGTGATACCTGATATGTGGGGGGGGGACCACTTTTTGGGCGCACGGCAAGGCTTAGAAGGAAAGGAGCACCGTTTGACATTTTCAAGCTAAAATTGGCTGGAATTGAGATTGGACGCCATGTCGCGCTTGGAGAGCCCCTGATGTGCCTAAACAGTGGAAACCCCCACAAGTGACCCCACTTTGGAAACTAAACCCCCTAATGAATTTATCTAGGTGTGTGTTGAGCACTTTGAACCCCCAAGTGCTTCACAGAAGTTTATAACGCTCGGGCGTAAAATACAAAATCCTATTTTTTCCACAAACATGATCGTTTAGTCCCCAATTTTTTATTTTCCCAAGGGTAACAGGAGAAATTGGACCCCAAAAGTGTTTGTACTATTTGTCTTGAGTATGCTGATACCCCACATGTGGGAGAAAACTACTGTTTGGGCACACTTCGGGGCTCGGAAGGGAAGTAGTGACGTTTTGGAATGCAGACTTTGATGGAATGGTCTGCGGGCATCATATTCTGTTTGGAGAGCCCCTGATGGGCCTAAACAGTAGAAACCCCCTGAAAGTGATCCCATTTTGGAAACTTGACCCCCTAAGGAACTTATCTAGGTGCATGGTGAGAATTTTGAACCCCCAAGTGCTTCACAGAAGTTAATAACACCCGGGCATGAAAATAAAAACTATTTTTTCCCACAAAAATTATCTTTTAGTCCCCAATTTTTTATTTTCTCAAGGCTAACAGGAGAAATTGGACCCCAAAAGTTGCTGTCCTTGTCCAATTTGTCCTGAATATGCTGATACCCCGTATGTGCAAGAAAACTACTGCTTGGGCACACTTCGGGGCTCGGAAGGGAAGTAGTGACGTTTTGGAATGCAGACTTTAATGGAATGGTCTGTGGGCATCATGTTCTGTTTGGTGAGCCCCTGATGTGCCTAAACAGTAGAAACCCCCCACAAGTGACCCCATTTTGGAAACTTGACCCCCTAAGGAGCTTACCTAGGTGTGTGGTGAGAATTTTGAACCCCCAAGCGCTTCACTAAAGTTGATAACGCCTGGGCGTGAAAATAAAAAATCCTATTTTGTTTCCATTAAAAATTATCTTTTAGTCCACAATATTTTATTTTCCCAAGGGAAACAGGAGAAATTGGACCCCCAAAAGGTGTTGTCCAATTTGTCCTGATTACGCTAGTACCCCTTATGTGGGAAAAAACTGTTTGGGAACATCGGGACTCGGAAGGGAAGCAGTGAAGAAGTGCATGGAGGTGTGATACAATTTGAAGCAATCCTTCATACACAGGCCAGGTCAGGTTTGTCAGGGCAGGTGTCGCATTGATAGATGGTGTCCTTGAGTATTCCTCTTTTGTAGCACACTCGGCACCTTTTTTGTGGTTTACCTTTTCTTCCAGTTGGTGGAACCACCCCCAGAAAATGCTGACCTGGTACGATACGAGCACCCTCAGTTCCGGAAGTACTGGTGCCTGATCCTTCCCTCGTGCCAAATATCAGGGCCTTAACCACTACCTCCTCTGCTCTCACCTTTTCTGAGCATCTGCCCAAGTAGCGTCTTCGGGAGGCCTCTCTGATTTTTGCGGACATTACCGCAGCCTGCGGTACCTTGCGCAGAGAGGGATTTGTTGAGTGGGATGCTGGAATAAAAGTTATCAGTGTAGCGGTGATAACCTTTATCCTGCAGTGGGTGCACCAAATCCCACACAATTTTCCCACTCACTCCCAGGACAGGTGGACATTCAGGGGGTTCAATCCTGGTGTCCTTCCCTTCGTAGACCCTGAGGTACTCTCACACAGCTTGTAGAGTTTGATTCCATACCTGGCCCTCTTGTTGGGCAGGTATTGACGGAATCTGAGCTGCTCCTTAAAATGAATTAAGGACTCATCCACGCAGATGTCCCTTTGGGGCACATACACTTCAGCAAACTTTTTGCTGAAGTGTTCAATGACTGGCCGAACTTTGAACAGACGGTCAAAGTTGGGGTAATCTCGTGCAGGACACTGTGCATTATTGGAATAATGTAGAAATTTATGGATGGCCTCAAAACGTGTCCAGGCCATGACCATTCGGAACACTGGAGTGTTGTCTAAAATATCAACACTCCAATATTGGTGAATTTCTGGCTTCTTCAGGATACCCATATGAAGGACCAGGCCCCAAAACTGCATCATTTCAACTGCGTCTACAGGAGACCAGTTAGAAAATGATGAACCGGATTTTTGCGCCAAAAATTGCCGAGCATACAAATTAGTTTGCTCCACCATGAGGTTAATAAAATCCTCAGAGAAAAAGACTTTGAAAAAGTCTATTTATGAGACGCCGGTGGTGTCAAACTTGATTCCAGATTCTGCCACAAAATCAGGAATCAGTGGCTCATAATTTTTGGGGGCCGAGGTCCATATGGGGGCTGAAGAGGGGCACGCTGGCTCATCTTCAGGAGTGGGCGCTGCTTCATCTTCATCTTCATGAATGGTGGGCACTGCTTCTGTCCTGCGACGCTGCAAGGCGGTTCCGCAGGACCTGAGGAGGAAGATGATGAGGAGGAACAGGATGAAGGATCTGAAGAGTAAAAGAATGTGGGATCCTCTCCCTCGCTATCAGTGTCGGAGGCAATAAAAGAATATGCCTCCTCAAATGAATAACGCTGTTGGGACAAACGGGACGAGCAGGACTTTTTTTTTGCGAGGATGGGTGTACTTTATTGGTAACTATGTGTACGTGTGGGGGGGATAGTGTTTGGTGCAAACTGTTCTGAAAAGAAAAAGCTAAAGGGAAAAAAAAGCATATAGGGAGAAAAAAAATACCGGTGAAAGGAAAAGTCTAAAACAGCAGGCCCTAGCTCTGATAAGTGAACCGCGTTACTTATCAAAGTTCGGCGGCTGCTGGGTGTGCGAACAGGGACGTAAAAAAAAACGGCAGGCACGAGAGCTCTGATAAGTGAACCACGTCACTTATGAAAGTTCGGCGGCTGCTGGGTGTGTGAACAGGGATGTGAAATAAAAGGAAAATGGCAGGCACAAGAGCTCTGATAAGTGAACCGCGTCACTTATCAAAGTTCGGTGGCTGCTGGGTGCGCGCACGGGGATGTGGAAAAAAAAAGAAAAGGGAAGGCACAGGTTAGATGCGGCAGCTGGGTGAGCGAAGGGGGATGTGGAAAAAAAAGAAAAGGGAAGGCACGGGTTAGATGCGGCGGCTGGGTGCGCGCACAGGGATGTGTAGAAAAAAAAGAAAAGGGAAGGCACGGGTTAGATGCGGCGGCTGGGTGCGCATACAGGGATGTGGGAAAAAAAAAAAGGGAATGCATGGGTTAGACGCGGCGGCTGGGTGGGCGCACGGGGATGTGAAAAAAAAAGAAAAGGGATGGCACGGGTTAGACACGGCGGCTGTGTGAGTGCACGGGGATGTGGGGAAAAAAAAGAAAAGGGAAGGCACTGGTCAGACGCTGCGGCTGGGTGTGCACACTGGATGTGGTAAAAAAAGGGAAGGCACGGGTTAGATGCATCGGCTGGGTGAGCCACGGGGATATGAAAAAAAAAAAGAAAAGGGAAGGCATGGGTTAAACGCAGCAGCTGGCTGTGCACACAGGGATGTGAAAAAAAAGAAAAGGGAAGGCACGGGTTAGACGCAGCGGCTGGGTGAGCGCACGGGGATGTGCACCATCCTCCCACATGCACTGGCTATGGAGAAAGAAAAGGATGCTGCTTTCTGTGGAAGTGAAAAGAGGTGAGTAGAATAGCTTAGAATCAAGGTTTTTTTGCATCAATGTGAAGACCACCAGGATGAGGAACTTTACTAGTTTACGGGAGCAATTGGGGACAAATTACTGTAGGCAGCCAATTGGGGGGATAATATTACTATATAGGTTGAATTGGGAGACATTTTTATTTTACAGGACCATTGGGAATATTATTATTGAATAAATAGAATTGTGGGCATTATTACAGCAAGGTTCGTGTATTCACTGTGCCACAGGGAAAGCCTTACCAATGAAGGGCGTGGCTAAGTGGCTAACTTGTTTTCGCTAGAGCTGATGATGGTAAAATAGATTTGAGCTTCAGATAACTGGCAGGGACTACTTCTAGATACTGCAGATGCTGACCCCAGGGGTCAGAATCACGGACATGGCCTCAGAGTCACTGGCAGGACACTGTTCAGACAACACAGGTTCTGGGTCCCCAGACAGACTGGACACTGGCCCAGAGTGACTGGCAAGACAGGATTAAGACACTGTTCAGACAACGCGGGTTCAGGGTAGTCGGAAATGGCAGACACTAATTAGGAGTCACTGACAGGACAGGCTTTTAATATTGGAACCGGCTCTAACAGTGCGGACTCTGGAATGCAAACTAGGACAGATACTAGTTCTGGTTCAAGTACCTCCAGAACAGTTCCAGGTTCAAGCACTGCTGGAGTGGCTTCAGGTTCTGGTGTGGCTTCAGGGTTCTGGTGCCATGGGTGAGGCTTTAGGTTTCAGGTGCCACGGGTGTGGTTTCAGGGTTCAGGTACAGCCAAAATGGTGTCAGGGGTCAGCGACTGCCATGCAGTTTGAAGTTCAGGGTTCGCCAATGCAGTTTCAGACTCAGGTACATGCACTAACTAACACAAAGGAGTTGCACACAAAAAGTAAGGAAGCTGCAGGGGTTGCTCAAGAACCTCACAATTAGAGAGTGTGGCTTAGTTACTTAATGCCTGCCAACTATCGGCTGGTGGCCTTTCCAAAGTGTGCATGCTGCCCCTTTAAGAGTCAGGGAGTTGCGCGCATGCACTAGGCGGCGCTGCAAGGAGACCTGTGTGGTGTGTGCAGGTCGAAGGGAACCATGGCAGTAGGAAGCATAGCAGACAGCATGGACACGTCACAGGGACGGGGTGATGAATATGCAACCATCTCTGCCAGTAGTAGAAACATGGGACACTCAGGGACCCCCGCCACTAGCAATACAATTATTAGTTTGTTGGGGACATTGAAATACATTATCACTATATAGAGCCAATTGGGCATATTATTACTATATAGGACCAATTTGGGGACTATATTATTGTATGAAGATACAAGCAAATATTCAAAAAGCATAAAAGAGTAAAGCTGGCTGAGGCATATGTGTACTTGGAGCGCCCCCACCGTCGCAGGACCGAGGGGTACCCGGTACCGGGCCTCTCTGTCTCGGTTCTGGGATTGTCACGGTGGCTAGACCCAGTCCGTGACCCTGCTGAGGGGCGTCCAATGAAGGTTGAGAGTGATGATGTGTGGTGCAGGGTGCGAGGAATAACGAGGACACAGGGTTGCAGTCTCTTTACCTCTTTACTGAAGGCTTCAGGGTCCGCAATCCAGAGTATGGTTAACAGGGCTGTCTGAGACCGGCCGGTCCGATGGCACCTCCAGAGTTCCCTTTACAGGTGGAAATCTGTGCCTTCCTTCTAGCGCTTCTGTGTTGTAGTTCTTCTCTGCTGAGCACCACGGGATAGTCCTCACAACTGTTGTGTCTATTTCTGAAGTTGAGTGCCATCAGACGTACCAACACTCCCCTTAGCGGCGGAGCATCAGTACTGCAACGACCAGGACTCGGGGGCGTTCCCCCCCCCCCGGTTAAATCCAGTACTCCTGGACTGGGAAGAAAACAACAATACATGTCAGCAAAAAGACATACAATTTTTAGAAATGCAGAAACAAGTAGATTTTAACAGAGCTTCCCTTTATGGGAGGTGAGAACACGAACGTTACAAACATGGTTAAATATTTTAAATAACATACCATAAATAACTTCTATTACCCAACCGGGTATTCTACTTAGTGCAATTACTGAACAATAATTTAACTTTGCCTCTAAGGATGTATAAGCTGAATCCACTAAAGGCTTACTCATAAAACACTACAATACTAATCAACTTTTCTTCATTTTTCCAACTTTACATTCGCAGGACCGCCTGTGTATCTGCCCCAGGCCTACTGCCTCTCGCTCTTTTGCAGGACCGCCTAGTTCCTCGTCCGGGCCTACTGCCTTTCTCTTTCTATACACAGTATAGGACTTATCAACCTTCTCTCAGCACAAGATCACTGAGCCATCTCTGTATGGCTCCTAGGAGGACTCACCAACGAACCCCATACGGGTTCACTCCCTGTCCTCATTCTCTAACACATTATTAAACATTTCCTACAAGCAACTAACTAACTACATATAACTTTTACATATAAACATTATTACTACTTCTTTTAAGGCAACATTGTACTTTAAGTGCTATTAGTGAACGTTCCCTTTAAGAGGGAACCAAGTCTCTTGGAGGTAGTGCAACTTCTCAAGCTGCAAGTTCGTGTAAGGCAGGGACTCCTGTACTGTTTCCAGAAACAGTTTCTTCGCAAAGAGTCCTTTTCCTTGTAAAACCAGTAGGGGGCACCTTTAAGAAGGTGCAAACTATTTACAATAAGTTTGTAATCATGCAGTGTTCATGATCCAGCAGTTCTTTTCAACAGTGATAAACAGGAAACAAAACAAAAAGGCAAAAATAGGGATCCCAGGTAAACTAAGGGATCCCTTTAAGAGTTAACCCTAGTCGGGTTGTAGCAGCAGAAACACATGGAGAGACAAACAGTTAACTATATACATTCTGTAAAGCATTTATGCTTACTCAGGTTCTGGCTGATCCGGAGGTGGCATCCTTCCGGGCCTCACCTGGCAAACAGCCCGTGATGGCGTAGAAAGGCCCGGTCCTCGTCTAGGCAGCGGCAGTACTCCTCTTTGGGCCGCCCTTCTCAACCGAGAGAGGCCCCGTCCCATGGATACATGGTGGGTCAGGATTTCCTGAGGTTCCACGGGGACAGGTTCTGCTACCTTTGCCGCAGGGGGTCCGTCCTCTGATGTTCCGGCGACAGCCTGGAGAGCGACACACCGCTGAACGCCCCAAGCCATCCAGCCGACCTCCCTCCTCCACCGGGTATAGGTCACTGCGTCTCCGGGCTCCAAATCACGGTCTTGGTCATATCTTCCACCGCAGGGCTCCACTTCCTTCCGATCAACGCGGACCTGCAGCAGCTCCCCAATTTCTTGAATGACTTCCCTTCCTTCTCGAGGGTTAAAGAATACCACCACACCCCAGTGCGACGGCGGGGCCTTCTCAGCACCCATCAGGTTGATCTGGACCGCAGGTTGGGGTCTGTTTCTCCACGCCATCATTAGGCGCCGCACGTGTTCTGCCTCCAGCAGGATCCTCAGGCCCTGTGCCTGCAGCTCACACTCTGCCGCAGCCGGGATGGAGAGGGCGGGAGACACCCGAGATAGGCGGACCTCCGTAGGCTGGCCCAGCCGAGAGGTCACACGATCATTGGCCTCCTGGCGACATGCTATCTGCCGGGCCTCGGCTGCAGCCACACACTCCTCGGACGGCATCCAGTTGGGTCTACCCAGCGGTAACTCCGTGACTGCCAGTCCCTGCAGCGATGGTGATTCTGGGGCTGTAACGGGTAGTGCAGCCTCTTGCTGGGTCGGGTCGTCCCCATACGGTGCTTTCAACGTCGCCATCTTTGCCTCCTCGGTGTCTCCTTCCCGCGCTCTTTTTCGGGGGCGGCCCTGTCTCCATGGTCTCCACCCTCCAAAAAGGATCAGAAGGCGGACCTCAGCTGCTGACGGACACGTCCTCAGGATGCAGAAATACTTAGAATGGGCGGCCATTGTCTTTCGTGCTCTTCAGCTTGTCTACGCCCACTCCACGCCCTTCTTCTTCGGCGCAGCAATGGCGGCGGTTTTGGCAGGAATTTTTGGCAGCAAGTGGCAATACACAGTCTTTGCACTAAGTCACAGTTCAAGCAAAATAAATCACAGTTCCAAGGCACACATGACCTGATTCTTCAGGCTTAAGTAGATCCTGTTCGTGACGCCAAGTTGGAGCGCCCCCACCGTCGCAGGGCCGAGGGGTACCCAGTACCGGGTCTCTATGTCTCGGTTCTGGGATTGTCACGGTGGCTAGACCCGGTCCGTGACCCTGCTGAGGGGCGTCCAATGAAGGTTGAGAGTGATGATGTGTGGTGCAGGGTGCGAGGAATAACGAGGACACAGGGTTGCAGTCTCTTTACCTCTTTACTGAAGGCTTCAGGGTCTGCAATCCAGAGTACGGTTAACAGGGCTGTCTGAGACCGGCCGGTCCGATGGCACCTCCAGAGTTCCCTTTACAGGTGGAAATCTGTGCCTTCCTTCTAGCGCTTGTGTGTTGTAGTCCTTCCCTGCTGAGCACCACGGGATAGTCCTCACAACAGTTGTGTCTGTTTCTGAAGTTCCCTCACAACTGATTCTGATGTTCTTCTCCATCCCCCAGATGATATGGCTAGGACGCACCCGTATGACGGGTAGGCCTGGAGTTCTTCTGGGACCCTAGAGTCGCCCCTCTCCAACTGTTGTCCCCTATGTCTGCTTAGGTGATTTAGGTGAGACAGCCCGCCTATAACTGACTGTCCTGCCGTAGGTTTGAATTAGGGCTTGGAGCCAGTACTTCCTCGGCGTTTCCGGCCACCGGCTACGCGCCTCAGTAGGATGTTGCCTCGATCTTACAGCACGACTCCTACTGGTGTTTTCTCCTTGTTGCGTTGATCTCGTTTCTCACTCTTCACAATAAACCTCGCTTCTAGTCCTTTCTTGGGGTACCGCTGCAATGAAGTGCAGGCGCGGTCCCATAAAGTTCTTTCTGTTCGCTAGGCCTCTGTCAGGATCCCACCCCTGACAGGGACCCCCCTGAATCTTCCCCTGCAACACCCTCTGCCACAGGATGTTGCCTGGTTCCAACCCAGTCAGCTTTCTGTCTAACTTCCTATCTAACCCCCAGTTTTACCAGATTGTGAGGAGTGGCCTAATACATAGCACCCTTAGCTCCCCCTGGAGGCCAGTCTGTGAAGTGTATTGGTGTCTGTGATACCTGGTCAGATGAACTCCTTCAGTACCATCAGATGTACCAACACTCCCCTTAGCGGCGGAGCATCAGTACTGCAACGACCAGGACTCTGGGGCGCTGCATACTCATCTCCCCATTAACACAAGTCTATATATATGCAGTGGATTAAATCGTATATTGCCTTTAGATGGATACGAAGTCTCTATGAACCACAAAAATATAAAATCAATAAAGTGAACATTAAATTTAAAACCATATATCATACAAAAAGAGGACATATGAATGAGGTTTGTAACAAGGAGGCTAAATCAAGTATGGAGAAATGGGGTGGTGATGTGATGAGTCAAATATATATTATAAGGGAAAAGTGCCACATCAGACCAAATGCAGATCACCATAAGCAATATAGCTGCCAATGGACATTTTATAAATGTTTCTAAAATTAATTTCAAAATAGTCCAATTGGGTCATACAGGCAAAGTTGTTGCAAGGTCAGTGCTTACCCATAATATGATATGCCAAGTTACAGACACCACCACAAACGCCCAGACGCTCACGTGCTTTCTCAAAGGGAGTGTGCCATTATTGTATGAAGGTCAGAATGCGGGACACTATTACTTAATTGGGGTGCATTAATAATATTCACTATTGTGGCCCAGGCATTATAATTGTATTTGAGCACAAATATGAACATTTCTACTGTATGGGGTCACAAAAGTGGAATTTTACTTTTGAATGAGGTGACAAAATGGGACATATGCATTAATCCTGTATGAAGAACACAGGTGAGGGCATTTCAAATGTGAGGGCTTCACAAAGGGGGACATCCCTACCGTAATATATTTTATTTTTAAGAATACTATTATTGCAAAGGAAGGAAAGGGAGGTACTGTTACTTTGCAAGACACCAGGTCGGCACTCTAGCACTTCTCTTCATCTGGTACAGTGCAGAAGTGGGGGGAAAAGTGGGTGCTCTAAAAAGAGAACAACCACAAATGTCTGTGTGTTACTTTCTGTAGAGATAAATTGTGGCTGAAATAAGTCATAGTGGTCTGTACCGGATGCATAATTTAATTATTTCATTGGGAGACGTTACTTTTGATCACTCTATTACCTGTACACTTAAACTATATTTGTAAATGATTTAGTCAGATTTTGTGTATAATTGTCACTGATGGTAATATAACTGTGTTTTTTGCTAATGATTAGTATGGTGCTATTATTTGACCCCTTGTATGATGTATTATTGGTACTCTGGTCTTTGAATAGTGGATTTTATTCAGTAACTGGATAATGTTTAACTCAGGATTTATTTGGGGAACATACAAGGTTATAGTGCGATTTTTACCCCTTTTATGTTATGTATGATTAGACTACTTTCGCCATAGTGGACTTTGTTCAGTAACAACATAGTACTAATATTTGCTATCTGACAAATGTATGACTACTATTTAAATGTGTTACTTAGAAAATGTATGTTGCTGTATTTCTTTTTTTTAATGGGGTGTGAACAGATGCTTTTTTATAGGAGGCCAATACAGCTTGTATTGTATTGTAGGAGGCCAATACAGCTTACCAACATGCAAGTTGAGGCGGTGGTCCGTAGGTCTATAGTTATACCTCTGCTCACCTTCCATTAAGGTTTGGTTTTAGAAGACATCCTAGAAAATGGTTAAATTATTATTATTTATTATTATAGCCCCATTTATTCCATAGCGCTTTTCATGTGAGGGGTATACATAATAAAAAAACGTACAGTAATCTTAAATGATGCAAGTCACGACTGGTACAGGAGGAAAGAGGACCCTGCCTGTGAGGGTTCACAATCTACGACCTTCACTGTCACTTGAATCTTTGATGTGATTCAAAGAAGGCTTATGCAGCATGCAAGGAAAAGAATATTTGCGAACTGGAAGCCATTGCCCATGGGAATTGTACCAAGATTCAAGAGCAATGAATGAATCTGTTCAGATAAGGTTTTATACTCCTAACATCGACATGCTCGAAAAATATGTCCGAGTCTCTGTAGCTGCATGTGTAGCGCCCCCACCGAGGGGTACCCGGTACCAGGCCACTGAGTCTCTGCTCTGGGATTGTCACGGCGGCTAGGCCCCGGTCCGTGACCCTGTCGTGGGGCGCACAGTGAATAAGAAATGTAGAAGACGGTGGTGGTGGTGCGGTGCAGTAAATAACGAGGACACCAGGTTGCAGTCTCTTTACCTCTTTACTGAAGATCTCTGGGTCCTCAGTCCAGAATACGGTTCACCAGGCTGCGCAAGTCCGGCCGGTCCAATGGCACCTCCAGAGCTCTCTTCACAGGTGGAAATCGGTGCCTTCCTTCTAGCGCTATGTGTTGTGGTCCTCCCCTGCTGTGCTTACGGAGAGTCCCCACAACCGTTGTGTCTGTTTCTTAAGTTCCCTCACAACTCGATTAAATGATGTTCTTCTAATCCTCCGTCCCTCCCTGGTGTTCTGGTTGGGACGGCACCCGTTTGACGGGTAAGCTCGGAGCTCTTCCGGGACCCTAGAGTCGCCCCTCTCCACAAGGTGCCCCCCAAGACTTCATAGGTGATTTGTGTGAGACAGCCCGCCTTAGACTGACTGTCCTGCCGCTGTTTAGAGTATTGCTTGAAGCTGAATGTTGAAATACTCTCTCGGCGTTCCGGCCACCGGTGGTGCGCCTCAGCAGGGTGTTGCTCCGGTCTTACAGCACGACCCCTACTGGTATTCTCCTATCGCTTGATCTCGTTTCTCACTCAGCACAATCTATTTCTCTTCTAATCCTTTCTTGGGCACCGCCACTACCCAGAGCAGGCGCGGTCCCTTTACGTTCTTTCTCGTTGCCAAGCCTCTGTCAGGATCCCACCCCTGACAGAGACCCTACTGTCTCTTCCTCCACAACACCCTCTGCCACCAGGTGTTGCTTCGTCCAATCCAGTCAGCTTTCTCATCTAACTTCCTGCCTGACCCCCAGTTTACCCACTATAGTGGGGAGTGGCCTAATGAATAGAACCCTTAGCTCCCCCCGGAGGCCCGACTGTGAAATGTATTGGTGTCTGTGATACCTGATCAGATGAACTCCTTCAGTGCCATCAGACGTACCATAGCTCCCCTTAGTGGCGGAGCCACAGTACTGCAACGACCAGGACTCTGGGGCGCTGCACATGTCTCGCAGCTGTTCAACAGCTGCAACACATGCAGAGATTGGCTGTTTGTTAGACAATTATCTCTGCATGTGTTGTGGCTGTCGAATAGGTGCGAGACAAAGAGGTTTGGGGACTTGAGCATATTATTTGAGCACATCGAAGACACTCGGTTCGCTCATCACTATTGGCTCCACATCTTGATAGCAGCAGGACACAACTACAAAAGGCTGCTTAATTTATCACTAAAGGCTCCTGTAATGAGGAGGTTGAATAATTTTGATACTGAAGTAGTCATTAAAATTGGCATTATGTGTTGAATTTCTAGAGACCACTTGTTATGTTTGTTGCCGTGGGGGTTTAAAAATGTTGATTGCAACTTTGTACATGGATGAATAATAAAATCTATAAATATGTAGGAGATGTGAATAATTATCATCATTAAATTTGGAAATAATGCACAAAATGTTTGACAGTGGAGAGAGTTCCTAATTTTCTTTTATATTGAGTATTGAAATAATGCAATATTTTGCTGCCGAATACCATTCATATTAGCTGGCCCTTCTTAAGAAAACTGTCAATTTGTAGAGACATTTCATATTGCATAAAACACTTGTGGTTAAGTGGAACCATGGAAATGACTGATAAGAAAGATATGGAGTGTCTACTTCTCCACAATGAGGTCCTTAGTCACTATAAAAATGGGGACTGCCAACGCATTCATCATTCAAGGTGACAGCAATTATAATCTTATTCATCATTCATTTTAACAAGGTATGCTATTTCTATAATTCTATGCAACCTACAAAAGTAATATATGTGATGTTTAATTGCATGCTGTATTTTACTTCTACTTCAATAAGACATTTTAATTTAGTAACTTTTATTTTTATATAAAAACATATTTGTTTTCATTTTTGACACTGTAGAAATGAAATAGATAATAAAAACATTATTATAATGAGGGCATTATGTAGTAAAGTAAAACTAATAGCTGAATGTCTAAATGGTAGCATTCTAGAATTATTATAGAAAAATAAAGTTGAATTCTTCAGCATGGTTGATAAATTATAATTTCTATGTTCATTAAAGTTCAAGTTTTACATTTATTTTTCCATTTTCAGGTCAGGTTAACACTATATTTAACATTCTGTTTTTTGGGACTATCTAAGCATATCCCTGAGACGTATGCAACCGTGTGCATATTCACAGCCTATGGCATATCGGAAGTATACTCCAGGCAGACGTAATAAGCTGAGCAGCGAGCAGTGGTGTGGCAATATGACTCTCAACTTTTGAATTGTTTATCGTGATGCAGCCACTTATGTCTCTCTAACACTTCAACAGTAATAGGTACATCACAATAAATTAGTTCAGTCCTTAATAGAAATCTAACGGACAATATAAAGCTGCTTTTAGACGTAGAGCTCGCTCACTCTAGCATATAAATCGGATTAGTGGAATCCAATAAAAAATAGGATTGCGCTCGGACAAATATTCTTCAATGAGAGTGCAGATCTGCATATTTTTCAGCTGTATTTGGCATGAGAAATAAATCACAGCATGCTTTGATCTCACTCTGAAATTGTACAGTGCAAGAAAAAAAATCACATGTCATAACCATCAGAGCGGCATCCGATTTTTACTGATACATTGCAGTATTGTAGCATATGAAACTCTAAATGGTTCTGTAAAAGATCAATAGCTGCCGAGTAAAAAAAATGGATTGATACAGAAAGAACACGGATGACAAGTGAGAAAAAAATCCTCCCACTTTCCTGGGTGGGAATGGAACAGATTTTTTCTATATGCTAGTATGACCATACCCTAAGGCCACTTTTCCACGTTCAGTATTTGGTCAATATTTCACATCAGTATTTTTAAGCCAAAGTCAGGAGTGGAACAAGTATGTTAGAAACACATCACCACTTCAGTATTTTTCACCCACTCCTGATGTAAAATCTTGACCAAAAACTGAAAGTACATACGAACATGGCCTAAAAATAAAAAAAATAAAAAAAATAACAATGAGACCACTCACGTGCACGGTCGTAGGCAATGTTAAACATATGGTATATTCGTTCCTGGCTTTTACATCCACATAGTATTCAAACAAGTTTGCTAATAATGTGTCATGAAACTATCAGATTTATATAAAGTGATATTCACATTACAGGTAGCCCAGGAAAATGTATTTCCAGCTGTCACTATTTGTCACAGTAATGCTAGTGACATGTTATGCTCAGTCATTGGATAAATGTGCAGGAGCACCTGGGATTCCAGGCACACCAGGACAGAATGGTCTTCCAGGAAGAGATGGCAGGGATGGCACGAAAGGAGATACAGGTGTAGCTGGTAAGAACCATTCATTGTTAGTATTTTTTACAGTATTCTTACAAAGAGAACTCCTGACAAAGATGTCATCCCATAACCTTTTTTCAACTACAGTATGTATGCAGTTTGGTGTAGTGATCACAGTCTTCCCCAGTATCTAGCACCACTCTAGTTCTCGTCTAAGTCATGTGATTTCAACTCCAACTCACCAGTGGTTTATGTGTGGACCAGAGTTCACTTTTATAATGTAATAATGTAAGCCTACATAGCTTCAGAACAATCGTGGTGTAGTAGCTCGAGGTTCCACATTTAGAGATGCATGAATAAATTTAAGTGCAGTTACTCAAATTTCACAAACATCAGCATTTGCCAACATGCAGATATTTTTGTAACATGGCAGCAGCCAATCATTGAAAGGCCATCGAAATATTAAAATGTAATAAAAGATCCTTAAACTCACCTTACCGCTCACCTCCCCAGACCATTTGAAATGTAAAATCGACTTCTATTCCAATCTATAGCCGATGTGCTTCAGTTAGGGGGCTGAATTCTCATGAATTAGAAGACAAATGGAGCAGCGCTGGAAACTGGAGAAGACGGCGATCACTAATTAGGTTAACCCTTTCACAGCTAAGGAAGTTTTCACCATCTTGATCATGTCAAATTTTTCAAATCCTACCTATGTCACTTTACGTGATAATAACTGGAATACTTTCCAGTCTTCCACATATCTCAATCATTCTGAGACTGTTTTTCAGATCACATTGTGTTTCATGTTAGTGGTGAATTTAGATCAATATGATTTGTGTTTATTTATGAAAATATCAATTTGTATGCCCCTAACATTTACCACATGTGCATTATATCAGCATTATTTTTGAAAAGTCATTTTTTGTTTAGATGTTACAAGGGTTAAAGATTTAGCAGCAATTCATCATTCTTTCAATACATTTACAAAATCTACTGTATATACTCGAGTATAAGCCGACCTGAGTATAAGCCGACCCCCCTAATTTTGCCACAAAAAACTGGGAAAACTTATTGACTCGAGTATAAGCCTGGGGGGAAAATGCAGCAGCTACCGGTAAATGTCAAAAGTAATAATAGGTACCAATAAAAGTAAAATTAATTGAGACATCAGTAGGTTAAGTGTCTTTGAATATCCATATTGAATCAGGAGCCCCATATAATGCTCCATACAGTTCATGATGGCCCCATAAGATGCTCCATATTAAAATATGCCCCATATAATGCTGCATAAAGGTTAATAAAGGCCCCATAAGATGCTCCATAGACACATTTGCCCAATATAATGCTGCACAAATGCTGATTATGGCCCCATAAGATGCTCTATAAAGATATTTGCCCCTTATAGTGCTGCACAAACGTTATGGCCCTATAAGATGCTCCATACAGACACTTGCCCTATATGCCGTAGTGCCCTACAAACGTTATTTATGGCCCCATACAGACACTTGCCCCATATAGTGCTGCACAAACATTATGCCCCTATATAGTGCTGCAGAAACGTTATGGCCCCATATAGTGCTGCAGAAACATTATGGCCCCATATAGTGCTGCAGGAATGTTATGGCCCCATATAGTGCTGCAGGAATGTTATGGCCCCATATAGTGCTGCAGGAATGTTATGGCCCCATATAGTGCTGCAGGAATGTTATGGCCCCCATATAGTGCCGCAGGAATGTTATGGCCCCATATAGTGCTGCAGGAATGTTATGGCCCCATATAGTGCTGCAGGAATGTTATGGCCCCATATAGTGCTGCAGGAATGTTATGGCCCCATATAGTGCTGCAGGAATGTTATGGCCCTATATAGTGCTGCAGGAATGTTATGGCCCCATATAGTGCTGCAGGAATGTTATGGCCCCATATAGTGCTGCAGGAATGTTATGGCCCCATATAGTGCCGCAGGAATGTTATGGCCCCATATAGTGCTGCAGGAATGTTATGGCCCCATATAGTGCTGCAGGAATGTTATGGCCCCATATAGTGCTGCAGGAATGTTATGACCCCATATAGTGCTGCAGGAATGTTATGGCCCCATATAGTGCTGCAGGAATGTTATGGCCCCATATAGTGCTCCAGGAACGTTATGGCCCCATATAGTGCTGCAGGAATGTTATGGCCCCATAGATGCTCCATACAGACATTTGCCCCATTTGCTGCGATAAAAAAAAAAAATCACATACTCACCTCTCCGTCGCTCAGGCCCCCGGCACTTTCAATAGTCTCCTGCTCCTCGTTCCGGGCACCGATCTGTCTCCAGCACTGACGTTCAGCAGAGGGCGCGCACTGACCACGTCACCGAGCCCTCTGACCTCAGCGTCACTGCTGGAGACAGATCGGCGCCCGGAACGAGGAGCAGGTGACTATCGCGCAGCGCTCCCCTCCCCGTATACTCACCTGGTCCTGCCGCTGTGTAGATCCTGCTTCCTCGACGCCGCAGCGCTTCATCCTGTACTCAGCGGTCACATGGTACCGCTGATTACAGTAATGAATATGCGGCTCCACCCCTATGGGAGGTGGAGCCGCATATTCATTTACTGTAATCAGCGGGACCATGTGCCCGCTGAGTACAGGAAGAAGTTGAAGCTGCTGCTGCCGGCGCCGGGGAAGCCAGGGACGTGTATTTTTAGACAGCCCCCGCTCCCCCTCCCCTGCCGACCCCCGGGTATGACTCGAGTATAAGCCGAGAGGGGCAATTTCAGCCCAAAAAAGTGGGCTGAAAATCTCGGCTTATACTCGAGTATATACGGTATATTCTAAGGGACCACTTCAATTTTAAAGTGACTTTGAGTGCTAATATGTCAGAAAATCCACAAACGATACTCCATTTTAAAAACTGCACTCACAAAGTATTTATAACTGGATTCACAAAGCTTGCAAACCCTTTACATGTTTCACTATTTTTCAGAATTTTTGGAGGATCTCTGAATCCTCTTTTTGTGCTATCAAGATTTAATGCAAACTAGAAGAAAAAAAATAATTTTCACTAAAATGTTGCTTTAGCAGTAAACTTTTCATTTTCACAAGGTTTGTTTTGCAATTTCTCCTATGTTCACCGATTTTGTGTTTGCATAAAATGACGGACACTGCCGAATCATAGGCCAAAGTGACTCCATATAATATGCCACATATGGACTATCAGCGCACTCAGGAGAAATTACACTATAAAGGGTATGGTGCAATTTCTCCTGTTACGTTTGTGAAAATAAAAAAATTGGGGCTAAAATAATATTTTGTGTGAAAATGTGATTTTTTATTTTATAAGCCAACATTATAAACGTCTGTGAACCACCTGGAAATTCAAGTTGCTCCCCACAAATCAAGATAAATTCCTTGAGAGGTCTAGTTTAAAATGTGGGGTCATTTGTGGACGTTTCTACATTTTAGGCACATCAGGCGCTCTCCAAACCTGACATCTGCTAACAATCTAGCCAACTTTGCGTTCATAGTCAAATGGTGCTCTGTCATGCACCCAAAAAGTTGTTTTCCCTCACATATGAAGAATTTACATACTTGGGAGAAAAATTTGCACATAAAATTTTGGAGTTCATTTTTACCTGTTACCCTTGTGAAAATAAAAAAAATTGTGTCTAAAATATCTTTTTTTGTGAAAAAAAGGAAAATTTTATTTTTTTCTTTGACATTGCATTAATTCCTGTGAAGCACCTGAAGGGTTAATACACTTCTTGAATGTAGTTTTGTTGACTTTTAGAGGTGCAGTTTTTAGAATGGGGTCACGTTTGGATATTTTCTGTCATATAGGCCCCGAAAGGTCACTTCAAATGAGATGTGGTCCCAAAAAAAAATGATTTCGTAAATTTAGCTTGTTTCTTAACAAAAAAAATACATATTTGAAAATGTGTGTTGATGTAAAGTAGGCAAGTGGGAAAAATTACTTATTAACTATTTTGTGTGGTATGACTCTCTGTTTAAGGGCATAACAATTTAATTTTGAAAATTGCCAAATTTTCAATATTTTTCATCAAATTTCAGTTTTTTTTTCACAAATAAATGCAATTTATATCAAACAAATTTACCACTATCATGAAGGACAATCTAACTCCAAAAACTTTTTCAGGATCAGTGGGATCCTTAGAACCCTTCTAGAGTTATTACCACACAAAATTTGTCCTGATTGTGAAGGTGAAAACAGGCTTGAATGGCCACCAAGGTCTCCCGACCTGACCCCCTTAGACTTTTATCTTTGGGGTGATCTGAAGGCTATTGTCTATGCTGTGAAGATACGAGATGAGCAGCATCTGAAACAACGGATACTGGAAGCCTGTGCTAGCATTTCTTCTGCAGTGTTGCTATCAGTGTGTCAAGAGTGGGAGAAGAGGGTTGCATTGACAGTCCAACACAATGGGCAGCACTTTGAACACATTTTAGAAGTGGTCATAAACTTGTAAATAACTCATGAAAGAATAAAGCTACGTTAAAACCAAGCACACCATTGTTTTTCTTGTGAAATTCTCAATAAGTTTGATGTGTCACATCCAAATCCAAAATGGCCAACTTCAAAATGGCCACCATGGTCACCACCCATCTTGAAAAGTTTTCCCCCTCCCATATACTAATGTGACACAAACAGGAAGTTGATATCACCAACCATTAACATTTTATTTAGATGTATCCATATAAATGGCCCACCCTGTATTGCTATTCTCAGTGTGTATCTTCATTAATGTCAGTATGATTACAGAGATTCCACATTTTTATTGTTTTCTTATGTTTTACTGCTTTTACACACTAAAAACATTTTGCAGAAAAAAATCATTTGGTTTTTGCATCGCTAATGGCTGAGAACTTGCATTTTTTTCCATTAATGGAGCCGAGTGGAAACTTGTTTGTTGTGTTACAAAACAATATTTTTAGAGATAGCATTTCTATTAACATACAACTTTTTGAATGCGTGTTGTTCCACGTTTTGTTTGGCAATGTGAAAAAATGGAAAAACATAATTTTCGCCACATTTTTATGGGGTTTTTTAAGGTGTACACTGTAGGGGTGAAAAAGTGAAAAACTCGAGATAACAAAAATGTGTAACTTTTTTGTTTATTTTTGTTTTACGTAAAAGCTTATTAATAGTTGTAATATTTTTTCAGGATTTTTTCTGTTCTTCATTTTATGCCTATTTTAATATTTTTACTTTTTTTTCTTATTTACTTAGTAATTTTACAGTACATCAACATTTAGTTCTCTGATGATTACTGGTTGTTAGGGCTAGCGGAACAACCAAATTATAAGAGAGATGGTATAAGGTGCGTTCGCAGGCCGGGGTCCACCATGCAGAGATGGAACCTGCTGCTGAGTAGTGACGGACTGTATGGCGGTACAATGTGGATACACACACGGGTTAACTTCACCCTGTGTGAAGGAAGCAAACCCTGTTGCATCACAGGTCTGTGGTACTGCACCAAGAGCGCAAGCAAGGAGTCTCAGGACTCTATCCCAAGACAGAGGACTAGAGTATGTTCAGACCACTTGCGCTCGACACCACAACTGGGGTGTCAGAGTAACTGAAAATATAATTTAAATGCACAAGAGTGCATGCTGTGCTGCTTTGGCGGACGCCACTAACCACCCAGACTTGGGATAGGAAAGCGCTCTAATAGCGCACAGCGCCACACTGGCGGTCACAGCAATTGACGCTGTATCGTGTGTTTAGTACTGATGGCTCTGTCGGGCTCTAGATAGCAAACATCCACCTTACACGAGCAGTCATAGACAAGGGAGGGGATGATTAATGATCAACTTTCACACATCAACACACACACGGTTTCAAGTATACAGTAGCGCCGTGCGGTCATGCAAACCTTTTATAGCTGCAGCAAGTACAGGACTTTCCCAGAAGGATCAATGGGAGGCTGCCACAGAAGTTGAGCACCTTCAGGACCTTCCTAGAAGACCAATGGGATTTGCTGCAGTATCTAAGCATGTGACCCTTGATCTCCAACGAGAGATCTTACCCTGGGCATGCTCAGTTTGTGAAAAGCAGGACTTAGTCCCAGAAAGACCTGCTTGCTGCTGAACATTTCTGGCTACAAGGACAGAGCCTGGAAGGGCAGTAGTAACCAGTCATACCTGAGCTAGACGCTGGGACCGACGTCTCCGCTGAGCAGACTCCACTGTGGCTGGAGAAGAATGGGAGACCGCAGTGGAGATGGCTCGAGATTCCCCCTGTGCAACGGTGGGAACTTGACCCCTAACACTTGTCTAATGAATTGCAAAGCATTAAACATGTTAGATTTGCACTTATAAAATGGATGTTAGACCCTACTTCTGGCTTGGTCTACCATACAGGCCACCATAGCTGTAAGAGTTATTACAGTATTTTACCTACACCTGCCTGTAGGTGCATCTAGGAGAAAAAAAAGCAAGGGACTGGCTTACATGGGGATGATGTCTTTAGGACGGGAGCCAATCAGGTCCCGATGATGTCAATGGTCTGAGGAAGTGTTCGGCACCAGAATCTCAGACCCCATGCCTGCAAGGCCACCCACCATAAATACAGTATATGGCAGCACTGCACAAAGTGCAGCAGCACTAACGTATATTTGTCATCGGCAGTCATGAAGAGGTAAATACATCTAAACTTCATTACAAACATACTTAGAAAAGTTTAGGGATTAACATTCCTACAAGGAATGCTTCTTTAACTCTTATCTATAGTATGTAATAGAAAGCTATCTTGTATCCTGCCATTATCGTATAGAGTAACCTCCTAGGGCTGCCAGATATTTTTCAAATATTCAACAGGATAATCTTAGTACCTCAATGGTACTGAACATTTTTCTGAAACCTGGAGGAGGCTGAGAGGCAAGATTTCTTAGAAAAGAGGATGTATGGATACGTAAACATTGCAGGATTATTTACTACTACTGAACTTGCATGCTTTCAAGTTTTGTTTCTTGAATGTAATGGTTTGCTCTTTAGACCTACATAAGCTCATTTAAATGTTCATTTGACTTGGTCGGTAAATATGCATAAGCATGTCTGCCATAATTAATGTTGTTTTAACCATGAATAAGTAAATATAATATTTTTGAATATTTTAAATTATTTTTGAATTATATATTTCACTTTAGAGAAAATTACAATTGCTTGAATTTTATAATATCTATAACAAAATTTTCATGTCTCAAGGAAGACATATTTTATAACATTGACTAAACAGAGAAATATTAAATAATCCTCTCAGAAACTGCAGAATATTCTTTGAAGCCCTGTAAATACATACTGTAACAGAAGCTTTGGAGATCATAATGCTTGTTTTGTTGCTGCTCAGAAGGAAATTAAAAATTGTCTTTCCCATTGCAGGACCAATGGGTCCACCAGGTGGACAGACAGGGCCACCAGGAAGAGATGGGCTTACAGGACCAGCAGGAGCTCCAGGCTTACAAGGGATTCAAGGAATGAAGGGCGATATCGGACCCCCGGGTAAAATAATATGTGTACTTTAATTTATTTTATTTGGAAGCTTAATTTAGAAACATTTAGTTACATTCTGGAAACAATGAGATTTTTTTCTTTTATGCTTTTATTATCTTGAAATGATCCTCTGAAAGCCCCAAAACTGCCAATAGGTTATACACAGTATATATGTATGAGATATACAGGAGAGATAGTTGTCGGTCAAACAATCATTTGGCTGACAACTATGTCTCCTGAATACCTCATATACAGGAGCATTTAACTTGGCCGAGAGTTCTGTTGTCCCCCATTAGAGAACTGCCAGAGACTCTTATGATGGCAGCTTATCTCCCCCCCCCAAAAAAAGACTACTGTTGGAAAACCAAGCTGGATCCTTCTCTTCCCCAACATCCTCTGCTGGAGGAGACACATGAGGTTTTCATACACATTAGACTGCTGAATAACTGTGCTGATATTACTGGGTTTAGCCAACTTTAGTCTACTGTGTATGGGAGAGTTTAGGCTCTCTTTAGCCTTCTACTCATTGTGTGTTGATAAAGAGTATGATCTACATTGTAGGAAATTTAAGCTTTCTTTGCACCAAGCAATGTAACCATAGAGTTTAGTAAAGAGAAAAAAATCCAAATATTACTATGCAATTCATATTACAAAATCACTATTAAGGGTATGCTGCCATAAAGATGGACTCTATGGCTACACAAATAATGCTTATAGTGTCAATAATACATAAATTTTCTGAGTAAAAAATCTACTGTTCTTCCTGAAATTTTCATATGCATAAGATTAACATGTGCAACTTCTGACAATTTATCTTCCATGTCTATCATTTTATTCATAAGGTCTTCCTGCATCAATGGATGATGAGCTACAGCATCAACTAGTTAACATGAACAAGCGCATAAAGAAACTTGAAGGAGGTATGTACATATACACTGCTCAAAAAACTAAAGGGAACACTTAAAAATCACAATGTAACTACAAGTCAATCATACTTCTGTGAAATCAACCCATCGAGTTATGAAGCAACATTGATTGTGAATACATTTTCCCTGCTGCTGTACAAGTGTAACAGACAACAGTTAGAAATGATAGGCAATTAGCAAGACAACTTCTATAAAGGAGTGTTTTTTGGCTGTTTTTGTCACTTTTGCATTTTGTCATTGCTCTCACCCCTAGAAGTCCTGTACAGTAACATGAGGCATTGTGTACAACCCACAGAAATTCTCAGGTAGAGCAGCTCATACAGGATGGCACATCAATACAAGCTGTGGCAAGAAGGGTAGCTGTGTCTGTGACCACAGTGTCCAGAGCATGGAGTAGATACCAGGAGACAGGCCAGTACACCAGGAGACATGGAGGGGGGCGTAGGAGGGCAGCAATGCAGCAGCAGGACTGCTGCTTCCTCCTTTGTGCAGGGAGGAACAGGAGGAGCACTGCCAGAGCCCTGCAAAATGACCTCCAGCAGGCCACTAACACCCATGTGTCTGCTCAAACTGTCAGAAACAGACTCCATCAGGGTGCTATTAGAGCCTGACGTCTATAAGTGGGTGTTGTGCTTACAGCCCCACACCATGCAGGGCGATTGCGATTGCCATTTGCCAGAGAACACCAAGATTGGCAGATTCAACACTGGCGCCCTGTGGTCTTCACAGATGAAAGCAGGTTCACACTGAGCACATGTGACAGACATGACAGAGTCTGGAGATGCCATGGAGAGCAATCTGCTGCCTGCAACATCCTCCAGTGTGACTGGTTTGGCAGTGAGTCAGGAATGGTGTGGGGGGCCCTACTTTGGAGAGCCGCACAGTCCCCCATGTGCTAGCCTGAGGTACCCTGACTGCCAGTAGGTATCATATGCAGTGGGCCCTGGGTTCCTTCTGATGCATGACAATACTAGGCCTCATGTGGCTGAAGAGTGTCAGCAGTTCTTGCATGATGAAGGCATTGATGCTATGTATTGGCTTGCCCGTTCCCCAGCACTGAATTCAATCGAGCACATCTGGGACATCATGTTTCATTCCATCCACCAACGCCACATTGCACCACAGACTATTCAGGAGTTGACTGATGCAGGTCTGGGAGGAGTTCCGTCAGGATAACATCCACCTCCTCATCAGGATAATGCCCAGGCATTGTAGAAAGGTCATACAGGCACGTGAAGGCCACACACACTACTGAGCATCATTTCCTTTTCTTGAGGCATTTCCACTGAAGTTGGATCAGCCTGCAATTTGATTTTCCACTTTAATTTTGAGCATCATTCCAACTCCAGACCTTCATGGGATATTAGCTGTGATTTACATTCATCATTTTTAGGTTTTATTGCTCTCAACGCATTCCACTATGTAATGAATAAAGATTTGCAACCAGAATATTTCATTCAGTGATATCTAGGATGCTGGATTTTAGAGTTCCCTTTATTTTTTTGAGCAGTGTATATACATATATACATTTTAGGACTGGTAGATGAAAATAAATTGATAGCATATTTCTGAAACTACAGAGTTTCCATACTGATTCCAAGAATTAAGGTTCTATTATAGATTTTTCCTGTAAATTAATACTCATGACCACTTGAAAGTTGCTGAGTTACAGCTCACTGCTACAGAGAGTTGGGGCAACAGTGAGTAAGAGTATAGCTGAAGGGACATCTGTCCATTCATTTTTCTGAACATAAAGGCCAATGACATTTACATGGCTAACAGCATCATCCGAATAGTAAACAGCTGCATTTGGAGCTCAGTTTCTGCCACTGCTGTTAAAGATAATTGTCAACTATGTAACATTGCTGGCATCAACCACTTGTGAGGAAGCTCAGCTCCATCCACACAACATGTCCATAGCACTGACATAATGATATGTCATATTGTGCTACTATACATTGGAAAAAAAACCTCATCTATCTTACGTAAATTAAGTTATTAATCTTGTTGCTTGTCATTTTCTTTAGTTTTATTCTTGGATGGAAAAATCCAGCATGTAGAAGAAAAAATTCTGGCAACAGATGGCAAAGAAGTAGATTTTAAAACTTCCAAGGCCACTTGCGAAAATGTTGGCGGCAGTATGGCTATTCCGATGAATGCAGATGAAAACAATGCTATCCTAACAATCTTAAAGCGACACAACAGATATGCGTATTTGGGAATCCTTGAAGGGGCAACACCTGGAGACTTCCAGGACTTGGATGGGCAGCGTGTGAATTACACTAACTGGAGGAAAAATGAGCCTAGTGGGAAAGGGAAAGAAAACTGTGTAGAAATGTTTACAGATGGCACGTGGAATGACAAGGCATGTAACCAAAATCGTCTCACTGTATGTGAGTTTTAAGCCTAAAAATAACGCAATGAATGTTATATAAAAATAAAGCTATTGCCAAATCAAACCTACATCTTTCAATCTGTTCAAATGAACAAATAAGAACTCATGTCATAGTATTGTAAAACAGATAAAGTTTCTAAGTTTAATGCATTACTTACACTCAAAGGTTCTGATTATGTCTTCAGGGGATAATAATATAATAAATATGTCCATAGCAAATAATCCTGTATATATCTAATAATTACGAAAATTAAAAAGATGTACTATGTAGGCAGAGGCTGTATAAGTTCAATATGTACAAATGTGTGTTCCCCTAGAAGTGATGCTCAATATGAAACATGAGTCATACTGAAGGTATAAAGAAGTATAGCAGGGGCCTCATGCACCTCTACGGAGGCATATTACTAAAGCAACTCAATATAAGGTCATTGGGAAAGGCAATCAAGACCGTCTGACTCCACCATGCCCCCCTCATCAAGACCAGCGAGAAAATCGCCTTCCTTGATGAATTTGGGCCATTATGCGCACATAGCCACGTCACAAATTGACAGAAATCTTACTCCAGCAAGGGACTGAAGTAAGATTTTCAAAATGCAGAACACCACAGCTCATCATGAATTAAATGAGCTGTTGTGTCACGCCCCGCCATTTCCCTGTCCCAACATAGCCCCACCCATTTTAGTGGAGCTGGAAGAAACTGGGACAAAAACGTCAAAAATCACACAATTTTGCGCTATGCTGAGCAGCCCAAAAAGTTGCAACTTTTCAAAGCTTTTACCCCATAGTTCTGGTGTGAAAGCTTGGATGTATTAGTATAAATGTCTTTTTAAAATCTGCAGCATGTTATTTGTATTAGGTAACTTTTTATGCATCCACACAATGGTATAGCGTAGGATGCATGCACTTGGGGAATGGCTAGTTTTTTGTGCCCTTTAAGAGCACATTTAGACAAGCTGCTGCATGCATTCCTAGCAACACTTGTTTCCCAATGATCAACTTTTTTTTAACGAGGCCACCAATCACACAAAGAACAAGTAAAATCTATCATCAGGCAAAATTATTTTTAAGGTTGCTGAAAAATCAGCATTCTCAGTCCCCATACCCATTAGTACCCCTTCACACATTAGTGTTTCCTGTACATGTGGTGACCGTTTTCACACGTATCCGAGACACGTTCACACGCATGCCCATTATTATCCACTAGATGGTGGCCCGATTCTAATGTAGCGCCCCCACTGCCGCAGGGCCGAGGGGTACCCGGTACCGGGCCTCTGAGTCTCTGCTCAGAGGTTGTCACGGTGGTTAGGCCCGGTCCGTGACCCTGCTGAGGGGCGTACACTGAATAATAGATATGGATGGTGGTGGTGGTGCGGTGCAGTAAATAACGAGGACACCAGGTTGCAGTCTCTTTACCTCTTTACTGAAGGTCTCTGGGTCCTCAGTCCGGAATACGGTTCACCAGGCTGCGCAAGTCCGGCCGGTCCGATGGCACCTCCAGAGTTCCCTTTGCAGGTGGAAATCTGTGCCTTCCTGCTTGCGCTATGTGTTGTGGTCCTCCCCTGCTGTGCTTACGGGATAGTCCCCACAACTGTTGTGTCTGTTTCTCGTGTTCCCTCACAACAACTCGATTAGATGATGTTCTGCTAATCCTCCGTCCCTCCCGGTGTTATGGTTGGGACGCACCCATATGACGGGTAGGCTCGGAGCTCTTCCGGGACCCTAGAGTCGCCCCTCTCCACAGGTTGCCCCCCAAGTCTGCATAGGTGATTTAGGTGAGACAGCCCGCCTATGACTGACTGTTCTGCCGTTGGTTTGAAGTATTGCTTGGAGCTAGATATATGAATACTTCCTCGGCGTTCCGGCCGCCGGTTGTGCGCCTCAGTAGGATGTTGCCTCGGTCTTACAGCACGACTCCTACTGGTATTCTCCTTCTTGCTTTGATCTCGTTTCTCACTCAGCACAATATATCTTGCTTCTGATCCTTTCTTAGGGCACCGCCGCTATGCTGAGCAGGCACGGTCCCGTGACGTTCTTTCTTGTTGCCAGGCCTCTGTCAGGGTCCCAAACCTGACAGGGACCCTACCGAATCTTCCCCACAACACCCCCTGCCACAAGGTGTTGCCTGGTTCCAACCCAGTCAGCTTTCTCCACTAACTTCCTGCCTGACCCCCAGTTTACCCACAATGGTGAGGAGTGGCCTAATAAATAGCACCCTTAGCTCCCCCTGGAGGCCCGACTGTGAAATGTATTGGTGTATGTGATACCTGGTCAGATGAACTCCTTCAGTGCCATCAGACGTACCATAGCCCCCCTTAGCGGCGGAGCCACAGTACTGCAACGACCAGGACTCTGGGGCGCTGCACTCCCCCCCGGTTAAATCCAGTACTCCGGGACTGGGAAGAAAACAACAATACATGTCAGCAAAAAGACATACAATTTTTGTGAGTGCAATAACAATAAGCATACTTGAACAGAGCTTCCCTTTATGGGAGGTGAGGACACTTGAACGTTACAAACATGGTTAAATACTTTGAATAACTTAGTATAAATAACTTTTCTCACCCAACCGGGTATTCTACTTAGTGCAAATCTTTGAACAATAATTTAACATTGCCTTTAAGGACGTACACTCTGAATCCACTAAAGACCTTCTTATAACACATTATAAGGCTGAGCAACGTTGCTACATTCTCCTACTTTACTAACCAACTAGTCACAAAATATATACTTAATGGCACTTCCAATAACTGTCTGAACAAAACGCGGATTTAGATACCATTAACCGCACGAAGAGAACCATAATATAAAATCAAGATATCTTTATTAAATAAATTTTACAAAACAACAAAACAAACAGATAAGACCTGATATAATAACCGAGTGTCCTGAGGAATAAAGGGACCCGCACACTATCCCCAATAGCAAATATAACTGATGGTACTGATATAACAATCTAATATGCTAGACATAAATAACAAGATGGGTTACTATAATATATAATAGTAGGAAGTATAAGATATACTGTGGAGATACAGGGAAACATAGTTCTCCTTACAATTAAGGTAATAAACCCGTCCACATCTCTCATACCTTAAACCGATACTTTAAACACCCATTAGTTTGTTTAGCATACAAGGATATAGAGTATATATATATATACAGACCCAGGTAGTGTAATGGTAAAGCAGGTCCCTTCCTCCTCGTGCGCCCCGACGCGCGTTCCGCCCAGAGCTTCTTCCGGGGGCGTGGTTTTTGTGAGGGCCAGACGTCAATATATATAACAAGCCTCCAATAGGGATTTGACACATAATAAGGGGCGTGAACTGTAGTAAGGTCCCTTCGGCTTAACGGCGCATGCGTTCGATGTCTCCTCCGGATACAGACATAAGCACCTCCAGGTCAGCGCTCGCTGGAACGCAAGCAATTAATACCGGCGTATCCAGGTATATGGGCGCTCCTGGAGATGCACGGAGCTGAGACCTCTATGCGCATGCGCACTACCCAAAGGACATCCTAGACAAAACAAATGGAATACCGATCTCTTATTTATTTAAAAAAAAGAAAATATAATGTAAATAACTGAATAAAAAATAAATGTATATATAAATATATATTAATAGTGAACACAGATGAATGAAAAAAGGGGGAAAATCACTAGTGTATTAAACATTAGTGTGTATATAATTTATAAAAAGTGCCCCACAAAATAGGATTAAGTCACCATTTAGGAGACATATTATTGTGCTTTTAATAACGTCTATTCAATAAATATAAATGATTAGACTAAGGGACGTGCTCTGTGCAATGGGAGCTAAAGTGCTAAGTGCCTATTAAGATAAAAGGAATTAAAAACCCATCTATATAGGGATAGGAGAAGAGATATAGTTTTCATCTGGAAACCTATTATGAGTCCTGCCAAAAATACAACTATCATAAACAAGAGCATATATAGTATAATATGTCACGCTACTAAGATGCTTCTTTATCTTCTTTGTCTCTTATTTTCTTTTTCTTTCATTTTTTCTTTTTTTCGGTCCATTTTAGATCCACGGATGTCCCATTATTAACCTTAATGCAATGCTGGTTCATACATACCGTATTTTCCGGCGTATAAGACGACTTTTTAACCCCCGAAAATCTTCTTAAAAGTCGGGGGTCGTCTTATACGCCGGGAATCGACTTGTACGCCGGTGTATATGGTGGGTGGGGAGGGGGAGTGATCCTGATGACGAGGGGGCGTCTCACAGGAAAGTGAGTAATCCCCATTACCTTATCCTAGCGGTGCAGCGTGGGGGTGTCAGTGCTGGGAGCGGCGGCAGCTGCTGTGTTCTGGTGCGGCGGCTCCTCTTCTGTGTGGGGCCTCTGTGCTGTGAGGTGGCGGCGGCAGCGGCGTATCTTTATCCAGTTGGGGCTCCTCCGGCATCTCCTTAGCCCTGGAGGCCCCGCCGCAACTCCATCGGTGCAATGTGGTGGCCTCCGGGAAAATGGCCGCTGCTCAGATTCAGATCTCGTGTCCCGAGATTTCGGGACGAGATCTGAATCTGAGCAGCGGCCATTTTCCCGGAGGCCACCGCATCGCACCTATTGAGCTGCCTCCGGGAAAATGGCCGCTGCATTGCACCGATGGAGTTGCGGCGGGGCCTCCAGGGCTAAGGAGATGCCGGAGGAGCCCCAACTGGATAAAGATATGCCGCCGCCACCGCCACCGCACAGCACAGAGGCCCCACACAGAAGAGGAGCCGCCGCACCAGAGCACAGCAGCCGCCGCACCAGAGCACAGCAGCCGCCGCCGCCACTCCCAGCACTGAGACCCCCACGCTGCACCGCTACGATAAGGTAATGGGGGATACTCACTTTCCTGTGAGACGCCCCCTCGTCATCAGGATCACTCCCCCCCCCCCCCCAAAAGGCACATATTCACCGGCCCTATAAGACGACATAGGGTGTATAAGAAGACCCCCGACTTTTAAGAAGATTTTATATTTTAACTGGTAAAGTTGGGGGGTCGTCTTATACGCCCAGTCGTCTTATACGCCGGAAAATACGGTAGTTCCACTGAGCATGGGAAGGTAAATAAATGGATAATCATACAGCACATTTATGTCAAACCATCTGTTTTGTTGTTTTGTAAAATTTATTTAATAAAGATATCTTGATTTTATATTATGGTTCTCTTCGTGCGGTTAATGGTATCTAAATCCGCGTTTTGTTCAGACATTCTCCTACTTTACGTCTGCAGGACCGCCTGTCCTAACGGCTCCAGACCTACTGGCTCTCCTTTCTTTGCAGGACCGCCCCGTTCAGCCCGGGCCTACTGCCCTTCCACCACTATACACAGTATAGAACATATCATTTTTCCTTCAGTTTAGGATCAACAGGCCATCTCTATATGGCTCCTAGGAGGACTCACCAACTAACCCCGTCCGGGTTCACTTTCTGTCCTCATTCTTCCATCAACATTATCAAACACTTTTCATAATTAACTAGTTAGTTACATTTAACGTTTACAGATCATCATTATTACTTTCTTTCTTCTAAAACATTATTGCCCTCTAGCTGTCTTAAGGCAATACCATTCCCAGAGGCAACGTGTGAACATCCCCTTTAAGAGGGGACCAAGTCTCTGAAGTAGCGCAGCTTCTTCAGCTACCAGTCCGTACACAGTAAGGACTCCGGTGCGGGTTCCAAGAACCATATCTTCGCAAAGAGTCCTTCTTGTATGTAAAACCAGTAAGGAGCACCTTTAAGAAGGTGCAAACTATTTACAAGGAGTTTGTATCATGCACTGTTCATGATCCCAGCAGTTCTTTTCAACAGGAAACAAAAGGTAGAAAAACAACCAAAAAGCAATAGAGATCCCGGGTCAAACCCTAGTCGGGTTTAAAGTAGCAAAAAGCAGGAAAACAAACAGTTAACTATTTACAATCTTCGGTTCTCCGAGGTTTAGTTGGACGGCTTCCAGGGCTGCACCTGGCACTTAACCCCTCTTGGCCTGGGAAAAGTGAGGTCCAGGGTTACACCCAGTGCTGGACAAATGCCGTTAATCCGTCCTTCTTGTATGGTTAAATCATGAGCAGCGATGGAGATCTGCACAGCTTGAGTATGGGCATCTGCTGCAGCAGAGGTAGTGGCTGCTGCAAGATCAGTCACTGGAACGGAGTCAGCAGCTGTGGCACTAGCAGTCACTGGAGTGGTGTCGGTCGTCAGGGCAGGGTCGTCCTTCATACCTGCTTCATATGCGGTCCCTCCGGTGCCGGTCTGCTCCGTCTGCGCTGGGGTCTGGAACGCTGGTTGCGGGGCCTTGTGCTGCGACGTTGTCATCTCTGCTTGCATCATCTCGCTCTCCGGCAGGGCCTTGCCTTCTGGCTTCGGAGCGCTGGAACTTCTTTCTTGCTCCGGACAAAGCGAGGCTGCCGACAGGCGTCTGGTGAGGCTCCCGATGATGGTCGTCTTCCACCCGGCCTCAGTGCTCAGCTGCGTCTGCAGGAGTTGGTGGATCAGCCCGTCCGCTCCCGTCTGCAGGAGGTCAGCGTCAACTGTGGAGGTCTGGCTGCGGTGCCTCTCCGGGTAGCTGGGGGAGTCCTCGGCTCCGACCCCACGCTCCGGCTCCGGGCGGCTGGCCATGGCGTCCTCGATGTCGCTGACTTCTTCTTCCTGGTCCTTTTCCCGCTCTCTCCTTCATGGGCGGTTTCGTTTTCTTTGTCTCTGCACACCATTGAGGATCAGGAGGCGGACCTCAGCTGCTGACGGACACGTCTTCAAGGGGCAGAAATACTTAGACTGGGCGGCCATTGTCTTTCGCGCTCTTCAGCTTGTTTACACCCACTTCCACGTCCTTCTTCTCCTGCGCTCTCCTTAGCGCTGTAATGGCGGCGGTTTTGGCGGGAACGTCTGGCGGCAAGTGGCAACACACAGTCTTTGCAATAAAGTACAGTCCAAGCACAATAAATCACAGTTCCAAGGCACACATGACCCGATTCCTCAGGCTTAAGTAGATCCTGTTCGTGACGCCAAGTTTTAGCGCCCCCACTGCCGCAGGGCCGAGGGGTACCCGGTACCGGGCCTCTGAGTCTCTGCTCTGAGGTTGTCACGGTGGTTAGGCCCGGTCCGTGACCCTGCTGAGGGGCGTACAGTGAATAATAGATATGGATGGTGGTGGTGGTGCGGTGCAGTAAATAACGAGGACACCAGGTTGCAGTCTCTTTACCTCTTTACTGAAGGTCTCTGGGTCCTCAGTCCGGAATACGGTTCACCAGGCTGCGCAAGTCCGGCCGGTCCGATGGCACCTCCAGAGTTCCCTTTGCAGGTGGAAATCTGTGCCTTCCTGCTTGCGCTATGTGTTGTGGTCCTCCCCTACTGTGCTTACGGGATAGTCCCCACAACTGTTGTGTCTGTTTCTCGTGTTCCCTCACAACAACTCGATTAGATGATGTTCTGCTAATCCTCCGTCCCTCCCGGTGTTATGGTTGGGACGCACCCGTATGACAGGTAGGCTCGGAGCTCTTCTGGGACCCTAGAGTCGCCCCTCTCCACAGGTTGCCCCCCAAGTCTGCATAGGTGATTTAGGTGAGACAGCCCGCCTATGACTGACTGTCCTGCCATTGGTTTGAAGTATTGCTTGGAGCTAGATATATGAATACTTCCTCGGCGTTCCGGCCGCCGGTTGTGCGCCTCAGTAGGATGTTGCCTCGGTCTTACAGCACGACTCCTACTGGTATTCTCCTTCTTGCTTTGATCTCGTTTCTCACTCAGCACAATATATCTTGCTTCTGATCCTTTCTTAGGGCACCGCCGCTATGCTGAGCAGGCACGGTCCCGTGACGTTCTTTCTTGTTGCCAGGCCTCTGTCAGGGTCCCAAACCTGACAGGGACCCTACCGAATCTTCCCCACAACACCCCCTGCCACAAGGTGTTGCCTGGTTCCAACCCAGTCAGCTTTCTCCACTAACTTCCTGCTTGACCCCCAGTTTACCCACAATGGTGAGGAGTGGCCTAATAAATAGCACCCTTAGCTCCCCCTGGAGGCCCGACTGTGAAATGTATTGGTGTATGTGATACCTGGTCAGATGAACTCCTTCAGTGCCATCAGACGTACCATAGCCCCCCTTAGCGGCGGAGCCACAGTACTGCAACGACCAGGACTCTGGGGCGCTGCACTAACCTGCATCAGGTATTCTGGAATATGTATGTAATTTATTTATGAAGTTTTCAGAATAATGCAATTTATACACAGGATTCGGCCGGCCGGGCGCGACCAATTAGCAAAGTGTGGTTCAAATTCAGCTCCATTTCGCAGCCGGACTGCACCTGATTGGTCACGCCCTGCCGCAAACAACTAGTGAAGCCAGGGCCTGCTCCAGGTTTTTGAGGGCCCCGGGCGAAAGAGTCTCAGTGGGCCCCCCTCTGTAATACATACCACGATTCATGATGCACAGATATAGCAGAGAAATATAGCACAGCCAAGTAGCATTCAGCCCATGTAGTATATAACACAGCTCACGTAGTATATAACACAGCTCATGTAGTATATAACACAGCCCACGTAGTATATAGCACAGCCCATGTAGTATATTGCCCAGCCACGTAGTATATAGCACAGCCCTGTAGTATATAGCACAGCCCACGCAGTGTATGACACAGCCGACATAGTATATAGCACAGCCCATGTAGTATATTGCCCAGCCACGTAATATATTGCAAAGCCACGTAATATATTGCACAGCCACGTAATATATTGCACAGCCACATAGTATATAGCACAGCCACGTAGTATATAGCACAGAGATGTAGTATATATCACAGCCCATGCAGTATATAACACAGGCCACATAGTATAGAGCACAGCGATGTAGTATTTTGCCCAGCCACGTAATATATACCACAGCCACTTAGTATATATCATTGAGACATAGTATATAACACAGCCCATGCAGTATATAACACAGCCAACGAAGTTTATTGCCCAGCCACGTAATATATTGCACAGCCACATAATATATTGCACAGCCACGTAGTATATAACACAGCCACGTAGTATATAGCACAGCCCATGTAGTATATAACACAGGCCACGTAGTATAGAGCACAGCGATGTAGTATATTGCCCAGCCACGTAATATATACCACAGCCACGTAGTATATAGCACAGAGACATAGTATATAACACAGCCCATGCAGTATCTAACACAGCCCATGTAGTATATAGAGATGTGGGCACCATATCCCTGTTAAAAAAAGAATTAAAATAAAAAAGTTATATACTCACCTTTTGTCGGCCCCTGGATCCAGCCCAGGCATTTACCGATGCTCCTCGCGATGCTCCGGTCCCAAGAATGCATTTCGGTCTCACGAGATGATGATGTAGCGGTCTCGCAAGACCACTACGTCATCATCTCTCAAGACCGCAATGCATAGACCGGAGTGTCGCGAGGAGCAGCGGTAAAGGCGACGGAATGTGAGAATATAATGATTTTTTTTTATATTATTATTTTTAACATTAGATCTTTTTACTATTGATGCTGCGTATGCAGCATCAATAGTAAAAAGTTGGTCACACAGGGTGAATAGCAGCATTAACGGACTGCATTACACTGCTGCATATTGCGGCATATTGCGGTGTAATGCAGCCATTAACCCTTTGTGAGCGCTGACTGAAGGGGGCACTGACAGAGAGTAGGAAGGGGCGGACTGTGCCCGTCGCTGGCGGCCGCGACCAATCAGCGATGTGGGATTTCCGTGACAGACAGACAGACGGAAGTGCCCCTTAGACGATCATATAGATAGATAGGGCCGTGTGACCTATACATAGACATGTCTGGTTTTTTTCCGGCAGCACCGACGTCAATGCGTCCTGTAGCCTTCATTTTTCCAAACTAAATAGCCCCAAGTGTAATAATCTATCTTGGTATTGCAGACCCCCCAGTCCTCTAATAACCTTGGTCGCTCTTCTCTGCACCTCCAGTTCAGCTATGTCTTTCTTATACACCGGAGACCAGAACTGTACACAGTATTCTAAGTGTGGTCGAACTAGTGACTTGTATAGAGGTAAAATTATGTTCTCCTCATGAGCATCTATGCCTCTTTTAATGCATCCCATTATTTTATTTGCCTTTGCAGCACCTGCCTGACACTGGCCACTAAATGTGAGTTTGTCATCCACCCATACACCCAGGTCTTTTTCATTGACGGTTGTGCCCAGAGTTTTAGAATTAAGCACATAGTTATACATCTTATTACTTCTACCCAAGTGCATGACCTTACATTTATCCCCATTAAAGCTCATTTGCCATTTATCAGCCCAAGCTTCTAATTTACATAAATCATCCTGTAATATAAAATTGTCCTCCCCTGTATTGATTACCCTGCAGAGTTTAGTGTCATCTGCAAATATTGAAATTCTACTCTGTAGTTAAATAATATTTTGGGATTATTTTTACTCTCTTTGGCAATGAGTCTCTCTGTCTCAATCTTTGCTGCCTTGATTTGCTTTCTACATAATTTATTTAATTTTCTGTATTTATTTAATATCTCATCACTACCTACTTGCTTTAATTCTCTAAATGCTTTCTTTTTGTCACTTATTGCACCCTTTACAACTCTATTTAGCCATGTTGGTTTCCTCCTATTTCTAGTGTGTTTATTCCCATAGGGTTTATATTGTGCACAGGTCCTATTCAGAATGCTAATAAACGTCTCCCATTTTCTGAAGTTTAGTGTCCTTGTAACCCCTCTACTACACATCTTATTAAAGGATACATGAAAACTTATTATTTTGTGATTACTATTCCCCAAGTGACCCCCAACCCTTATATTTGCTATGCGGTCTGGCCTGTTGGTTAATATTAGGTCTAGCAGTGCCCCCCTCCTTGTTGGGTCCTGAACCAGTTGTGAAAGGTAATTGTCTCTCATAGTTGTCAAAAACCGATTACCTTTGCTGGAACTGCAGGTTTCTGTTCCCCAATCTATTTCAGGGTAGTTGAAGTCCCCCATAATAATGACTTCTCCTTGAGTCGCAGCTTCATCTATTTGCTTTACGAGGATATTCTCCATTGCTTCCATTATTTTTGGAGATTTATAACAAACCCCTATCAGTAATTTATTATTTTTTCCCCCTCCCCTTATCTCCACCCACAGGGACTCTACATTTTCATTAGATTCACATATATTATCAGGATGGGTTTTAAGGATGATTTTACATATAAACACACACACACCCCTTGCTTATTTATGCGGTCATTTCTGGACAGACTATAGCCCTGTAAATTAACAGCCCAGTCGTGGCTCTCGTCCAGCCATGTCTCAGATATCCCCACCATGTCATAATTATGTTCCAACAAAATTAATTCTAATTCCTCCATTTTGTTGGCGAGGCTTTTGGCATTAGTATACATACACTTTATGTATCTCTCTGTACCTCTATTATTTCTTAAATTATTAACTGTTCTAACCCCACCCCCATGTCACCCCCAATTTCTTTATTTGTGCCCAGGTCACTGTCTGCACTATCTTCCCCTCCTATAAATTGAATACCCTCCCCCCCAATCCCTAGTTTAAACACTCCTCCAACCTTCTAGCCATTTTCTCCCCCAGCACAGCTGCACTTTCCCCATTGAGGTGCAGCCCGTCCCTAGCGTAGAACCTGTAGCCAACTGAGAAGTCAGCCCAGTTCTCCAGGAACCCAAACCCCTCCTTCCTACACCAATTCCTGAGCCACTTATTAACCTCCTTAATCTCCCGTTGCCTCTCTGGCGTGGCACGTGGTACAGGCAGTATTTCAGAGAATACCACCTTGGAGGTCCTTGCTTTAAGTTTGCAGCCTAATTCCCTGAAATTGTTTTTAAGGACCTTCCACCTACCTCTTTGTCATTTGTGCCAATGTGCACCATGACCGCTGGTTCCTCACCAGCCCCTCCCAGTAATCTGTCCACCCGATCAGCGATGTGTCAGACTCGAGCACCACGTAGGCAGCACACCGTTTGATGATCCCTGTCTTTTTGACAGATTGCCCTATCTGTTCCCCTAATAAATGAGCCCCCCACTACCAGCACATGCCTGACTTGGCCTACTCTCCTATTTCCCCCTTTACTGGACCAGACACTCGTCCGGCTTTCAGAGGACATGCCTTGCTGCAGCAGTGTTACCCTTGCTGTATCAGGCTGTGTAGGTCTTTGGTTATTGGGCTCTTCCCAGCATAAAAGTACCAAACTGCAGCTGTTAAAGAAATGGCGCATAACATTAGCTGCACCAATTCTGGCACTATGCCCACTTAATGGTAGTTGTGGTTGATGGCAGCTGTGTTCACTAAGCATCTAGAGTTATCTATCAGACACCCCCATTACTAATCCAGTAATAAAATAATAGACACAGAAAAAACACTCTATTTGAATAAAAACTTCCCCACACTATCCCTTGTTCACCCATTTATGGAAAAAAAAATTCCATGCATGTCCGAAGTAATCCAACAGAAAAGGATGCATGAAAAATGTAAAAAGACAGAACCAAACACAAGCGACATTCCTTTGTTCATCAAATTATTACCCAAAATGTTGCTATCCAGGTTTGCTGTACTCCATGGTCCTCGAGTCGGTCTCCAGTTTCTGTGAATAGCAGTAAATTGACCACTATTCTGGGGTGGACGGGGCTGGTACATGACCGTGTATGGCCAATATGGCTCCCCTTAACCAACCACACCCACCATTGTGATAACAAATCAAAAATTACAAATAAAAACGTGACACCAAATTCTTTTGGATAATTATGGCCACAGCGGCCAGTTTATTAACAAACAACAAAAACATTTTATTAAACATTAGTATAATTTATGCAAAATTAGAGGGGAGGGTTCTTGGAGCCCACCGGGAAAAATTCTGGCTTAAAATTATTTTGGCAAAACCAAAAAACATAAAACACCTCAATTTACCCCCAGCCTTACCACCAGCTCGAGGGCACCATAATTCCCATTTTGGGAAAAGTAACCACCACCAGCTCCCAGGGTAAACACCCCATCCAGAGCCTGTAACCAAAATGTCAGAACACCAAACCCATTTAACTGTCCGGAATTTCCTTCAAATTCCTTCGCCGCTGAATCCGCATAAACTCCAAGAACCCCACCCCCCACCACAGCCACTGTGACAAGAACAATAATAATAACCCTAACACTTGAGCAACTAACAATCCTTGATCACTCAAAATGCCCCATCAACCCTAAATACAATTAACCCACTTAAACAAACTACGCAAAAAGGGGGAGGGCGGGTGGGCCACTTTCCCTGGCTTCCTGGCTGACAGTGTGCCCGATTTCCCGCACTTTTTCTTTATATAGCCCCCACCTCACCCCACTCCCAACCCCTCCCACACCTCCTAACGGCCAATCAACTCAGCTTGATTTTATTTAACCCCTTCCCGACCTTTGACGCCACGTAGGCGTCATGAAAGTCGGTGCCAATCCGACCATGACGCCTATGTGGCGTCATGGAATGATCGCGTCCCTGCAGATCGGGTGAAAGGGTTAACTCCAATTTTACCCGATCTGCAGGGACAGGGGGAGTGGTACTTCAGCCAGTGGCTACGATCGCTCTGATTGGCTGTTGAAAGTGAAACTGCCAATCAGAGCGATTTGTAATATTTCACCTAAAAAACTGGTGAAATATTACAATCCAGCCATGGCCGATGCTGCAATATCATCGGCCATGGCTGGAAACACTTATGTACCACCCCCACCACCGCCGATCTCCTCCCCGGTCCTCCGTCCGGTGCTCCGCTCTCCTCCGTCGTCCTGTCTGCTCCCCCGTCCTCCTGCCCGTTCCCCCAGTGCTCCGATGCCCCCCCCATCCTCCGATCCACCCCCCATGCTCAGATCCCCCCCCTCATACTTACCGGGCCTCCCGGTGTCCGTCCGACTTCTCCCTGGGCGCCGCCATCCTCCAAAATGGCGGGCGCATGCGCAGTGCGCTGGCCGGCAGATTTGTTCCAGGTATAGTTTGATCACTGTGATATAACCTATCACAGTGATCAAAATTAAAAAAATAGTAAATGACCCCCCCCCTTTATCACCCCCATAGGTAGGGACAATAATAAAAAAAAGAAAATATTCTTTTTTTCTTTTTCCACTAGGGTTAGGGTTAGAACTAGGGTTAGAACTAGGGTTAGGATTAGGGTTAGGGCATGTACACACAGTGCGGATTTGGCTGTGGATCCGCAGCGGATTGGCCACGGATCCGCAGCGGATTGGCCACGGATCCGCAGCGGATTGGCCACGGATCCGCAGCGGATTGGCCGCGGAACCGCAGCGGATTGGCCGCTGCGAATTCGTAGCAGTTTTCCATCAGGTTTACAGTACCATGTACACCTATGGAAAACCAAATCCGCTGTGCCCATGGTGCGGAAAATTCCGTGCGGAAACGCTGCATTGTATTTTTCGCAGCATGTTAATTCTTTGTGCGGATTCCGCAGCGTTTTACACCTGTTCCTCAATAGGAATCCGCAGGTGAAATCCGCACAAAAAAACACTGGAAATCCGCTGTAAATCCACAGGTAAAACGCAGTGCCTTTTACCTGCAGATTTTTCAAAAATCGTGCGGAAAAATCTCACACGAATCCGCAACGTGGGCACATAGCCTTAGGTTTAGGGTTGGAATTAGAGTTAGGGTTGGAATTAAGGCTATGGTTGGAAATAGGGTTAAGATTAGGCTTGTGGTTAGGGTTACGGATAGGGTTAGGGGTGTGTTGGGGTTATAAGTTGTGGTTAGGGTTGGGATTAGGGTTAGGGTTGGGATTAGGGTTACGGGTGTGTTGGGGTTAGGGTTGTGGTTAGGGGTGTGTTGGGGTTAGGGTTGTGATTAAGGTTATGGCTACAGTTGGGATTAGGGTTAGGGGTGTGTTGGGGTTAGTGTTGAAGTTAGAATTGAGGGGTTTCCACTGTTTAGGCACATCAGGGGTCTCCAAACGCAACATGGCGCCACCATTGATTCCAGCCAATCTTGCGTTCAAAAAGTCAAATGGTGCTCCCTCCCTTCCAAGCCCCGACGTGCGCCCAAACAGTGGTTTACCCCCACATATGGGGTACCAGCGTACTCAAGACAAACTGGGAAACAACTGTTGGGGTCCAATTTCTCCTGTTACCCTAGCAAAAATAAAAAAATTACTTGCTAAAACATAATTTTTGAGGAAAGAACAATATTTTTTTATTTTCACGGCTCTGCGTTGTAAACTTCTGTGAAGCACTTGGGGGTTGAAAGTGCTCACCACACATCTAGATAAGTTCCTTAGGGGGTCTAGTTTCCAAAATTGGGTCACTTGTGGGGTGTTTCTACTGTTTAGGTACATCAGGGGCTCTGCAAATGCAACGTGACGCCCGCAGACCATTCCATCAAAGTCTGCATTTCAAATGTCACTACTTTCCTTCCGAGCCTTGACGTGCGCCCAAACAGTGGTTTACCCCCACATATGGGGTATCAGCGTACTTACAACAAACTGGGCAACAAATATTGGGGTCCAATTTCTCCTGTTACCCTTGTGAAAATAAAAAATTGCTTGCTAAAACATCTTTTTTGAGGAAAGAAAAATGATTTTTTATTTTCACGGCTCTGCGTTGTAAACTTCTGTGAAGCACTTGGGGATTGAACGTGCTCACCACACATCTAGATAAGTTCCTTGGGGGGTCTAGTTTCCAAAATGGGGTCACTTGTGGGGGGTTTCTACTGTTTAGGCACATCAGGGGCTCTGCAAACATAACATGATGCCCGCAGACCATTCCATCAAAGTCTGCATTCCAAAACGTCACTACTTCCCTTCCGAGCCCCGGCATGTGCCCAAACAGTGGTTTACCCCTACATATGGGGTATCAGCATACTCAGGAGAAACTGGACAACAACCTTTGGGGTCAAATTTCTCCTGTTACTCTTGAGAAAATTAAAAAATTCTGGGCTAAAAAAATATTTTTGAGGAAGGGAAACACATTTATTATTTTCACAGCTCTGCGTTATAAACTTCTGTGTAGCACTTGGGGGTTCAAAGTGCTCACCACACATCTACATAAGTTACCTTGGGGGTCTAGTTTCCAAAATGGGGTCACTTTTGGGGAGGTCCTACTGTTTAGGCACATCAGGGGCTCTGCAAATGCAACCTGACGCCCGCAGAGCATTCCATCAAAGTCTGCATTTCAAAATATCACTACTTCCCTTCCGAACCCCGACGTGTGCCAAAACAGTGGTTTACCCCCACATATGGGGTATCAGTGTACTCAGGAGAAACTGGTCAACAACTTTTGGGGTCCAATTTCTCCTGTTACCCTAGCAAAAATAAAAAAATTACTTGCTAAAACATAATTTTTGAGGAAAGAACAATATTTTTTTATTTTCACGGCTCTGCGTTATAAACTTCTGTGAAGCACTTTGGGGTTGAAAGTGCTCACCACACATCTAGATAAGTTCCTTGGGGGGTCTAGTTTCCAAAATTGGGTCACTTGTGGGGTGTTTCTACTGTTTAGGCACATCAGGGGCTCTGCAAATGCAACGTGACGCCCGCAGACCATTCCATCAAAGTCTGCATTTCAAATGTCACTACTTCCTTTCCGAGCCTTGACGTGCGCCCAAACAGTGGTTTACCCCCACATATGGGGTATCAGCGTACTTACAACAAACTGGGCAACAAATATTGGGGTCCAATTTCTCCTGTTACCCTTGTGAATATAAAAAATTGCTTGCTAAAACATCTTTTTTGAGGAAAGAAAAATGATTTTTTATTTTCACGGCTCTGCGTTGTAAACTTCTGTGAAGCACTTGGGGATTGAACGTGCTCACCACACATCTAGATAAGTTCCTTGGGGGGTCTAGTTTCCAAAATGGGGTCACTTGTGGGGGGTTTCTACTGTTTAGGCTTATCAGGGGCTCTGCAAACATAACATGATGCCCGCAGACCATTCCATCAAAGTCTGCATTCCAAAACGTCACTACTTCCCTTCCGAGCCCCGGCATGTGCCCAAACAGTGGTTTACCCCTACATATGGGGTATCAGCATACTCAGGAGAAACTGGACAACAACCTTTGGGGTCAAATTTCTCCTGTTACCCTTGAGAAAATTAAAAAATTCTGGGCTAAAAAAATATTTTTGAGGAAGGGAAACACATTTATTATTTTCACAGCTCTGCGTTATAAACTTCTGTGAAGCACTTGGGGGTTCAAAGTGCTCACCACACATCTACATAAGTTCCCTTGGGGGTCTAGTTTCCAAAATGGGGTCACTTTTGGGGAGGTCCTACTGTTTAGACACATCAGGGGCTCTGCAAATGCAACCTGACGCCCGCAGAGCATTCCATCAAAGTCTGCATTTCAAAATATCACTACTTCCCTTCCGAACCCCGACGTGTGCCAAAACAGTGGTTTACCCCCACATATGGGGTATCAGTGTATTCAGGAGAAACTGGACAACAACTTTTGGGGTCCAATTTATCCTGTTACCCTTGGGAAAATAAAAAATTGTGGGCTAAAAAATCATTTTTGAGAAAAGAAAAACTATTTTTTATTTTCATGGCTCTGCGTTATAAACTTCTGTGAAGCATTTGGGGGTTCAAAGTGCTCACCACACATCTAGATTAGTTCCTTTGGAGGTCTAGTTTCCAAAATGGGGTCACTTGTGGGGGAGCTCCAATGTTTAGGCACACAGGGACTCTCCAAACGCGACATGATGTCCGCTAATGATTGGAGCTAATTTTCCATTCAAAAAGCCAAATGGCGTGCCTTCCCTTCCGAGCCCTGCCGTGCGCCCAAACAGTGGTTTACCCCCACATATTGGGTATTATCGTACTCAGGACAAACTGGACAACAACATTTGGCATCCAATTTCTCCTATTACCCTTGGGAAAATAAAAAATTCCAGGCTAAAATTCATTTTTGAAGAAAGAAAAATAATTTTTTATTTTCACGGCTCTGCGTTATAAACTTCTGTGAAGCACCTGGGGGTTTTAAGTGCTCACTATGCATCTAGATAAGTTCCTTGGGGGGTCTAGTTTCCAAAATGTGGTCACTTGTAGGGGAGCTCCAATGTTTAGGCACACAGGGGCTCTCCAAACGCGACATGGTGTCCGCTAACGATTGGAGCTAATTTTCCATTCAAAAAGTCAAATGGCGCGCCTCCCCTTCCGAGCCTTGCCGTGCACCCAAACAGTGGTTTACCCCCACATATGAGGTATCGGCGTACTAAGGAGAAATTGCCCAACACATTTTAGAATACATTTTATCCTGTTGCCCATGCAAAAATGAAAAAATTGAGGCTAAAATAAGTTTTGTGTAAAAAAAAGCACTTTTTCATTTTTACGGATCAATTTGTGAAGCACCTGAGGGTTTAAAGTGCTTACTATGCTTCTAGATAAGTTCCTTGGGGGGGTCTAGTTTCCAAAATGGGGTCACTTGTGGGGGAGCTCCAATGTTTAGGCACACAGGGGCTCTCCAAACGTGACATGGTTTTCGCTAGCGATGGAGATAATTTTTCATTCAAAAACTCAAATGGCGCTCCTTCCCTTCCGAGCCTTACCATGTGCCCAAACAGTGGTTTACCCCCACATGTGAGGTATCGGTGTACTCAGGAGAAATTGTCCAACAAATTTTAGGATCCATTTTATCCTGTTGCCCATGTGAAAATTAAAACATTGAGGCTAAAATAATTTTTTTGTGAAAAAAAAGTACTTTTTCATTTTTACGGATCAATTTGTGAAGCACCTGGGGGTTTAAAGTGCTCACTATGCTTCTAGATAAGTTCCTTGGGGGGTCTAGTTTCCAAAATGGGGTCACTTGTGGGGGAGCTCCAATGTTTAGGCACACGGGGCTCTCCAAACGCAACATGGTGTCCGCTAAAGATTGGAGCCAATTTTTCATTCAAAAAGTCAAATGGCGCTCCTTCCCTTCCGAGCCCTGACGTGCGCCCAAACAGTGGTTTACCCCCACATATGAGGTATCATCGTACTCAGGACAAATTGGACAACAATGTTCATGGTCCATTTTCTCCTTTTACCCTTGGGAAAATAAAAAAATTGTTGCTAAAAGATCATTTTTGTGACTAAAAAGTTAAATGTTCATTTTTTACTTCCATGTTGCTTCTGCTGCTGTGAAACACCTGAAGGGTTAATAAACTTCTTGAATGTGGTTTTGAGCACTTTGAGGAGTGCAGTTTTTAGAATGGTGTCACTTTTGGGTATTTTCAGCCATATAGAACCCTCAAAATGACTTCAAATGTGAGGTGGTCCCTAAAAAAAATGGTTTTGTAAATTTTGTTGTAAAAATGAGAAATCACTGGTCAAATTTTAACCCTTATAACTTCCTAGCAAAAAAAAAATTGTTTCCAAAATTGTGCTGATGTAAAGTAGACATGTGGTAAATGTTATTTATTAACTATTTTGTGTCACATAACTCTCTGGTTTAACAGAATAAAAATTCAAAATGTGAAAATTGCGAAATTTTCAAAATTTTTGCCAAATTTCCGTTTTTTTCACAAATAAACTCAGAAATTATCTACCTAAATTTACCACTAACATGAAGTCCAATATGTCACGAAAAAACGATCTCAGAATCGCTAGGATCCGTTGAAGCGTTCCTGAGTTATTACCTCATAAAGGGACACTGGTCAGAATTGCAAAAAACGGCCAGGTCATTAAGGCCAAAATAGGCTAGGTCATGAAGGGGTTAAAACAGAGAGCCCATGACCAAGCACAGTCATGGGGGGCCTCCCTTTAGCTCTGCATATTCCTGCCCCCTCCTTTAAGGCCGAGAAGGGCCTAATAACTATGGACCTACCCAGTCTGATAATATAAACCTGCAAGTGTCTGCTTTACCTTGCCTGGCTATCAGAAATAGAGTGATCCCATGTGTTTTTTAAAATTAATAATATATTTATTAGGTTAATACAACTACAGCAAACTACACATGCACAACACAAATTTTATATCTTATGGATATCTATCTATCTACCACATATCTATCTCTCTATATGTTTGCACATCTATTCTAACATACCAAAAAGAGACAAAAATGCATGCTTCAAAAATGTGTCAAAAAAATATGCAAAATGCAAATAAAAATAGAAGTGAGGTAAGGTGTAGGATTCATGAAGAAATTCATCTGCATGAAATTCAGCTGCGTGAAAGTCTAAACAAACACTGATTATGGAAACGTAACAGCTGGGGCAGGGACTCGAGCATGGCACTCGAGCACCCACGATACTTGATTTATGAGCTTACCATGTATTTGGCGAGCACAGTCGCTCATCACTAGTTAAAGGGAACCTGTCACCCCGTTTTTTCCGTATGAGATAAAAATACTGTTAAATAGGGCCTGAGTTGTGCATTGCAATAGTGTATTTTGTGGCCCCCGATTCCCCACCTATGCTGCCGAAATACGTTACCAAAGTAGTCGTTTTCACCTGTCAATCAGGCTGGTCTGGTCAGATGGGCGTGGTGTCTTCCCCCATATCTTGCTTAGTTTTCCGTTGGTGGCGTAGTGGTGTGCGCATGCCCAAGGTCCCAAATCCACTGCACAGGGGAGTGAAAAGAGCGCGATGTGCGCTATTTCATTGGTGATCGGTGGGGGCGGCCATCTTCCTTTGGCCGCGCGTGCGCAGAAGCGGCGCTCTGCTGGCTGCGACTTCAGGAAAATGGCCACGGGATGCCGCGCGTGCGCAGATGGAGATCGCGGCGGCCATTTTCCTGAAGCCGAGATGTGAACTCTGTTTCAGGAAAATGGCCGCCGCGAGCTCCATCTGCGCACGCGCAGCAATGAGCCCAACATAAGTCTATGGGAAACCTGAGTATTTTTACCGCGATCCCCACTGGGAGTCCTTTTAAGGTCTAAAAATGTCTGAAAATGATGGAAACACTGCTCAAATGATACAGGGATATCATGGGGATCGACCCTGGAAGCATTTTTGACTCCATGGTCACAGCTGTAAGCAATATTGTCAGAGTTTCACGCCGTTTTTACAGGTGCACCAAAAAACATACAAAAACGAAACCAAAATGGATTTTGCAGGGAAATATGTTAAGGCACATCCTTTCCAGGGTAATGACTTGTATATAAGGCAAAATAATTAACCCCAGACCAAAACGTTCCTTCACCACTTGGGCTAAGTTCACACGCAGCGTTTTTGATGCTTTTTCAACTTTTACTTTGCTTTTAACCAATACAAATGCATTCACTGGGAAATGTCATTGTAACATTTAAGAACCCTAGCTGTGACACATAAGGAGACACATCCTGTTTCATTTATGAAAGAGGGACTCAGTCAAAGTCTCAAAGTCTATTTTAGAGGGGCATCAGGCGGAAGATATTCTTAAAGGGCCATTATTAAACAGTGGGTCTCCTATGCTGTTATTGCCTATGCAGTGAGTGGCTCGGCTGCAAACAATTACAAGGCACCCCAATACCCCTTTCACGAAAGGTTCAGGAGGGATTCCTGAAAAAATGTTGCACTGAATGCCAGGCCTGCCCTGCTATCAACTTACAGTATATGCACCTCAATAAGCCTTTGAACCCAGATACTGGATGGCCATAGGAAAAGCCACTTCACATTCTTCAGTTGGTCCTGCCTTACTGTTTTCTTATCTATTACCTGCAAGGCCTGCCCCGCTATCAAGTCATATGCACCACAATAAGCCTTTAAACCCAGGTATTGGATGGCCACAGGAAATGCCACTTCACATTCTTCAGTTGCTCCTGCCATACTGTTTTCTCATGTATTACCTGCAAGACCTGCCCAGCTATCAAGTCATTTGCACCCCAATAAGCATTTGAACCCAGGTACTGGATGGCCATAGGAAAACCCACTTCACATTCTTCATTTGGTCTGGCCATACTGTTTTCTTATGTATTACCTGCAAGGCCTGCCCTGCTACCAAGTCATATGCACCCCAAAAGGCATTTGAACCCAGGAACTGGATAGCCACAGGTACTTTAAAGCCACTTCACATTCTTCAGTTAATCCTGCCATACTGTTTTCTTATGTATTACCTGCATGGCCTGCCCTGCTGTCAAGTCATATGCTGCACAATAAGCCTTTGAACCCAGTTACTGGATGGCCAAAGAAATCCCCTTTCACAGTCTTCAGTTGGTCCTGCCATACTGTTTTCTTATGTATTACCTGCAAGGCCTGCCCTGCTATCAAGTCATATGCACCCCAATAAGCCTTTGAACCCAGGTACTGGATGGCTACAGGAAAACCCACTTCACATTCTTCATTTGGTCCTGCCATACAGTTTTCTTATGTATTACCTGCAAGGCCTGCCCTGCTATCAAGTCATATGCACCCCAATAAGCCTTTGAACCCAGGTACTGGATGTCCACAGGAAAAGCCACTTCACAATTTTCATTTGGTCCTGCCATATTGTTTTCTTATGTATTACCTGCAAGGCCTGCCCTGCTAGTGCAGCGCCCCAGGGTCCTGGTCGTTGCAGTAATATCATTTTCCTTTAGGGGGGAGAGATGTTGCATTTGGAGGCAATGAAGGAGATCTCTTTACCAGGTATTACAAACATACAACACATTTCATACTCCAGTCCACCAGGGGGAGCTATGCTCCTATTTTTTAGGGCACTCTTCACACTTAGGTAAAACTGGTGGCCTGGAGAGGAAGTTAGGCAGTTGCTGGCTGAGCTTTGCTCAGGTTGTTGGTCCCTGACAGGGGTGGGAGCCTGTCAGAGATCTAGACAGAAGGATATCGGGCTGTGCCTGCCCTAAGTGCGGCAGTTCCTAAGAAAGGACACGAACAGAGAATTGTATTGTAGAGAGAGTGAAGAAGTCATAGCAAAGGAGTGGATACCAGAAGGAATTCTGTCCTGCACAGGCTGCCTCCTTCTGAGGTGCAGGATCCCGGTAGCCGGAACACCGAGGGAGCAACAGTCCTTTATGCCTTGCTCCAAAGACTGGCAGAACAGCTAATTTCACGTTACTGATCCACCCCATACCCAGGAGGCTAGGTGGCACCCATGAGAGTCCCTGTAAAGTGCCTCAAGCCACCAGTCATACAGGTTGTCCTATCCATCTGGGGGACAGAGAGAGAGATAACATCGATAACATCTACAACATCTGTGAGGACATTATGAGAGGCTTATCAGTAAGGTACTACAACACCACAGTGCTAGAGGAAGGCTACTGATTTCTATCTGGATAAGGGGACTCTGGATTTGCCTCCAAACCGACTGGACTCTGACTGCCCTGTGATCTGTGCTCTGGACTGTGGATGCTGAAGCCTTCAGTAAAATTGTAAAGAGACTGCAACCTTGTGTCCTCGTTCCTCTCTGCGCCTCTCACCATCCACCATCTACACACTGGGAAGCCCTGGGAATACACTTCACCTGTGGGAAGGTATACCATCTAGCTGCAATAACATCACCCCAACGGACCCCTTAAAGCAGCGTTGGTCACCCTGAGCGAATACCACAGGTGGCGTCACGAACATTTCCCCTTTAAAGACCTTTCCCTTTTACACAGACCTCCCGAGGGCCACGGACCGGGTCAGCCACCGTGACATCCCCCTTGAGAACCGAAGGACCCTGTGCCGAGTTCCCCCTGCCCTTGGGGGCACTCCACTATTAAGTCATATGCACCCCTATAAGCCTTTTAACCCAGGTACTGGATGGCCACAGGAAAGCCAGCAAGCCTGGAGCACTGCCTGTCAGATCGCTGATCTGACACAGTGCTTTGCAAAGTGTCAGATCAGCGATCTGACACTATACTGTGATGTCCCACACTGGGAAAAAGTAAAAAAAAAAATGTACATATGTAAAAAATAAATAAATAATTTCCTAAATAATGAAAAAAAAATGTTCCAATAAATATATTTCTTTATCTAAATAAAAAAAACAATAAAAGTACACATATTTAGTATTGCCGCGTCCGTAACGACCCAACCTATAAAACTGTCCCACTAGTTAACCCCTTCAGTGAACACCGTAAAAAAAAATGAGGCAATAAACAAAGCTTCTTTATCATACCGCCGAACAAAAAGTTGAATAACACGCGATAAAAAGATGGATATAAATAACCATGGTACGGCTGAAAACGTCATCTTGTCCCGCAAAAAATGCCTTGATACATGATTATCAGTGAAAAAATAAAAAAGTTATAGTCCTCAGAATAAACGATGCAAAAATAATTATTTTTTATATAAAATAGTTTTTATCTTATAAAAAAAATAAATGAGGTATCGCTGTAATTGTACTGACCCGAAAAATAAAACTGCTTTATCAATTTTATCAAATGTGGAATGGTATAAACGCCCCCCCCCCCCAAAAAAAAAAAAAAAAAGAAGAAGTTCATGAATAACTGGTTTTTGGTTATTCTGCCTCACTAAAATCAAATAATCAGCAATCAAAAAATGTCACGTGCCTGAAAATTAGGGTTAGGGGCTAACGCTAGGGTTAGGGTTGGGGGATAAAGTTTGGGTTAGGGTTGGGGCTAAAGTTTGGGTTAGGGTTGGGGGCTAAAGTAAGGGTTAGGACTACAGTTATAGTTGGGGCTCCAGTTAGGTTTGGGGCTACAGTTAGGGTTAGGGTTGGGGCTAAAATTAGGGTTAGGGTTGGGGCTAAAGTTAGGGTTAGGGTTGGGGCTAAAGTTAGGATTAGGGCTACAGTTAGGGTTGGGGCTACAGTTAGGGTTGGGGCTAAAGTTAGGGTTTGGGCTAAAGTTAGGGTTAGGGTTTGGATTACATTTACACTTGGGATTAGCGTTGGGATTAGGGTTAGGGGTGTGTCAGGGTTAGGGGTGTGGTTAGGGTTATGGTTGGGATTAGAGTAAGGGGTGTGTTGGAGTTAGAGGTGGTCCAATTTCTCTGGTTACCCTTGGGAAAATAAAAAAATGGGGGGCTAAAAAATCATGTTTGTGGAAAAAAATGATTTTTTATTTTCACGAATCTGCGTTACAACTGTAATGAAACACTTGGGGGATCAAAGTTCTCACAACACATCTAGATAAATTCCTTGGAGGGTCTAGTTTCCAATATGGGGTCACTTGTGAGGGTTTCTACTATTTAGGTACATCAGGGGCTCTGCAAATGCAGCGTGATGCCTGCAGACCAATCCATCTGCCTGTATTCCAAATGGCACTTCTTCCCTTTCCGAGCTCTGCCATGCGTCCAAACGGTGCCCCCCCCCAACATATGGGGTATCAGCGTACTCAGGAAAAATTGGACAATAACTTTTGTGGTCCAATTTCTCCTGTTACCCTTGGGAAAATACAAAACTGGGGGCAAAAAAAAAAATTTTTGTGGAAAAAAAATAATTTTTATTTTCACGGCTCTGCGTTATAAACTGTAGTGAAACACTTGGGGGTTCAAAGTTCTCACAACACATCTAGATAAGTTCCTTATGGGGTGTACTTTCCAAAATGGTGTCACTTGTGGGGGATTTCAATGTTTAGGCACATCAGGGGCTCTCCAAACGCGACATGGTGTCCTATATCAATTCCAGCCAATTTTGCATTGAAAAGTCAAACGGCGCTCCTTCCCTTCCGAGCTCTGCCATGCGCCAAAAGAATCGTTTACCCCCAAATATGGGGTGTCAGCTTACTCAAGACAAATTGTACAACACATTTTGGGGTCCATTTTCTTCTGTTACCCTTGAAAAAAAAACTGGGGGCAAAAAGATCATTTTTGTGAAAAAATGATTTTTTATTTTTACGGCTCCACATTATAAACTTCTGTGAAGCACTTGGTGGGTCAAAGTGCTCACCACACATCTAGATAAGTTCCTTAGAGGTATACTTTCTTAAAGGGTTTCACTTGTGGGGGGTTTCAATGTTTAGGCACATCAGGGGCTCTCCAAACGTGACATTGTGTCTCATCTCAATTCCAGTCAATTTTGCATTGAAAAGTCAAACGGTACTCCTTCCCTTCCGAGCTCTGCCATGCGCCCAAACAGTGGTTTACCCCCACATTTGGGGTATCAGCGTACTCAGGACAAATTGCAAAACAACTTCTGGGGTATAATTTCTTCTGTTATCCTTGGGAAAATACAAAATTGGGGGCAAAAAGATCATTTTTGTGAAAAATATAATTTTTTATTTTTACAGCTCTACATTATAAACTTCTGTGAAGCGATTGGTGGGTCAAAGTGCTCACCACACATCTAGAAAAGTTTCTTAGGGGGTCTACTTTCCAAAAGGGTTTCACTTGTGGGGAGTTTTAATGTTTAGGCACATCAGGAGCTCTCCAAACTCAACATGGTGTCCTATCTCAATTCCAGTCAATTTTGCATTGAAAAGTCAAATGGCGCTCCTTCCCTTCCGAGCTCTGCCATGTGCCTAAACAGTGGTTTACCCCTACATATGGGGTATCAGCATACTCATAACAAATTGAGCAACAACTTTTGGGGTCCAATTTCTCCTTTTAAATTTAAAAAAACTGATCGTCACATCCAAACATAGACTAAGTGTGAACAGGTGCTGAACCTAGAGTCGCCAACTCTTATACATTCAAATAAATAAGGCAGCACACTGCGGTAGTAAAACATGCAAACATGAAACATGAAAATTGAACTGCATTACTGCACTGGAAATATGAAAAAAATGAGAGCGTTTAGCGCATTAATTGGCCAATTCATGTGTACCTGGTAGCCACATTAAGGCATCTCTCGTACACCAGGTCCTAAACTTTCCTTTCCTCGCTGAGAATAAACGTCTTCATCTGAATGGGTACCTGTGAATCCTCTTCTAAGACTAAATTTCTCTCTCTGTGGAGGGGTAATGGACCTGCTGCAATTAAAACACCTGTGGCTAAGAGGTGGAGGAGTGCTCAGTCAGAAGGCTAATGAATACAAATTTCAAAAAACTGACTGTCACATCCAAACATAGACTAAGTGTGAACAGGTGCTGAACCTAGAGTCACCAACTTGTATACAGTCAAATAAATAATTCAGCACACTGCGGCGCTAAACAATTGCTCCTTTTACCCTTGGTAAAATAAAACAAATTGGAGCTGAAGTACATTTTTTGTGAAAAAAAGTTAAATGTTCATTTTTTTTAAACATTCCAAAAATTCCTGTGAAATACCTGAAGGGTTAATAAACTTATTGAATGTGGTTTTGAGCACCTTGAGAGGTGCAGTTTTTAGAATGGTGTCACACTTTCGTATTTTCTATCGTATAGACCCCTCAAAGTGACTTCAAATGTGATGTAGTCCCTAAAAAAAATGGTTTTGTAAAAATGAGAAGTTGCTGGTCAACTTTTATAACTCCCTAACAAAAAAAATGTTGGTTCCAAAATTGTGCTGATGTAAAATAGACATGTGGGAAATGTTACTTATTAAAGGGAACCTGTCACCACGTTTTTGGAAGATGGGATAAAAATAGCGTTAAATAGGGGCAGAGGTGGGCGTTACATTAGTGTGTTTGTTATGCGTTTATTACCCACCTAAGTTGCCCAAAATACCTTTGCAAAGTCTCTGTTTTCGCCTGTCAATCAGGCTGGTCTGGTCAAAAGGGCGTCTTGTCTTCCCCCAGATTTTGCGTAGTTTTCCGTTGGTGGCGTAGTGGTGTGCGCATGCCCAAGGTCCCGAATCCTCTGCCAGGGGATTTAAAAGAGCGCGCTGTTCGTTATTTCATTGGTGATCGGTGGGCGCGGCCATCTTCCTTTGGCCGCGCGTGCGCAGAAGCGGCGCTCTGCTGGCCGCGGCTTCAGGAAAATGGCCGCCGCGATATCCATCTGCGCACGCGCGGCATCCCGCGGCCATTTTCCTGAAGCCGCGGCCAGCAGAGCGCCGCTTCTGCGCACGCGCGGCCAAAGGAAGATGGCCGCGCCCACCGATCACCAATGAAATAACGAACAGCGCGCTCTTTTAAATCCCCTGGCAGAGGATTCGGGACCTTGGGCATGCGCACACCACTACGCCACCAACGGAAAACTACGCAAAATCTGGGGGAAGACAAGACGCCCTTTTGACCAGACCAGCCTGATTGACAGGCGAAAACGGAGACTTTGCAAAGGTATTTCGGCAACTTAGGTGGGTAATAAACGCATAACAAACACACTAATGTAACGCCCACCTCTGCCCCTATTTAACGCTATTTTTATCCCATCTTCCAAAAACGTGGTGACAGGTTCCCTTTAAGTATTTTGTGTAACATATCTCTGTGATTTAAGGGCATAAAAATTAAAAGTTGAAAAATTGCAAAATTTTCAACATTTTTGCCAAATTTCAATTTTTTTCACAAATAAACACAGGTAATATCAAAGAAATTTTACCACTATCATGAAGTACAATATGTCACGAGAAAACATTCTCAGAATCATCAGGATCCATTGAAGCGTTTCAGAGTTATAACCTCATTAAGGGACAGTGGTCAGAATTGTAAAAATTGGCCCGGTCATTAACGTGCAAACCACCTTTGGGGGTTAAAGAGTTTAACAAATCTTTTCAGATAAAATTTATTTTTATTTTATACAAATCAAATCAATTATCACTAAACACGCACTATTACAATCATATACAGTGGGGCAAAAAAGTATTTAGTCATTCAGCAATAGTGCAAGTTCCACCACTTAAAAAGATGAGAGGCGTCTGTAATTTACATCATAGGTAGACCTCAACTATGGGAGACAAACTGAGAAATAAAAATCCAGAAAATCAAATTGTCTGTTTTTTTATCATTTTATTTGCATATTATGGTGGAAAATAAGTATTTGGTCAGAAACAAACAATCAAGATTTCTGGCTCTCACAGACCTGTAACTTCTTCTTTAAGAGTCTCCTCTTTCCTCCACTCATTACCTGTAGTAATGGCACCTGTTTAAACTTGTTATCAGTATAAAAAGACACCTGTGCACACCCTCAAACAGTCTGACTCCAAACTCCACTATGGTGAAGGCCAAAGAGCTGTCAAAGGACACCAGAAACAAAATTGTAGCCCTGCACCAGGCTGGGAAGACTGAATCTGCAATAGCCAACCAGCTTGGAGTGAAGAAATCAACAGTGGGAGCAATAATTAGAAAATGGAAGACATTCAAGACCACTGATAATCTCCCTCGATCTGGGGCTCCACGCAAAATCCCACCCCGTGGGGTCAGAATGATCACAAGAACGGTGAGCAAAAATCCCAGAACCACGCAGGGGGACCTAGTGAATGAACTGCAGAGAGCTGGGACCAATGTAACAAGGCCTACCATAAGTAACACACTACGCCACCATGGACTCAGATCCTGCAGTGCCAGACGTGTCCCACTGCTTAAGCCAGTACATGTCCGGGCCCGTCTGAAGTTTGCTAGAGAGCATTTGGATGATCCAGAGGAGTTTTGGGAGAATGTCCTATGGTCTGATGAAACCAAACTGGAACTGTTTGGTAGAAACACAACTTGTCGTGTTTGGAGGAAAAAGAATACTGAGTTGCATCCATCCAACACCATACCTACTGTAAAGCATGGTGGTGGAAACATCATGCTTTGGGGCTGTTTCTCTGCAAAGGGGCCAGGACGACTGATCCGGGGACATGAAAGAATGAATGGGGCCATGTATCGTGAGATTTTGAGTGCAAACCTCCTTCCATCAGCAAGGGCATTGAAGATGAAACGTGGCTGGGTCTTTCAACATGACAATGATCCAAAGCACACCGCCAGGGCAACAAAGGAGTGGCTTCGTAAGAAGCATTTCAAGGTCCTGGAGTGGCCTAGCCAGTCTCCAGATCTCAACCCTATAGAAAACCTTTGGAGGGAGTTGAAAGTCCGTGTTGCCAAGCGAAAAGCCAAAAACATCACTGCTCTAGAGGAGATCTGCATGGAGGAATGGGCCAACATACCAACAACAGTGTGTGGCAACCTTGTGAAGACTTACAGAAAACGTTTGACCTCTGTCATTGCCAACAAAGGATATATTACAAAGTATTGAGATGAAATTTTGTTTCTGACCAAATACTTATTTTCCACCATAATATGCAAATAAAATGATAAAAAAACAGACAATGTGATTTTCTGGATTTTTTTTTCTCAGTTTGTCTCCCATAGTTGAGGTCTACCTATGATGTAAATTACAGACGCCTCTCATCTTTTTAAGTGGTGGAACTTGCACTATTGCTGAATGACTAAATACTTTTTTGCCCCACTGTAGATGAAAACATAATATTTCTTACATAATAATTTATAGCAATACAATTGATAACTGCTACATAGTGAGCCACGTGGATTGTAGTATCGGCGATACTCTTTTTTTAAGCCTCAATGGCCCTTGAGCAATACCTAGTGGGGTGGAGTGTAAAGGACGGAACACACGGTGTGGTGTGAATAGAGTCCGTGCCTTAGATGATCCATCAGTTTTGTTCATTGGAATTTTTAATCGACCAAATTGTTCTCGAGCAGTGGAATTACCCACAACAATGGAGGGCACATTTAATTCCGCCATAGCATGCATAAACATATCCCAGCCACTGGGTAAATTCTTCCTGGACATGGCATGACTCTGAGTTGTGTTACGTACCAAATCCAGCGTTGGAGCCGGGAATTACAGTTCCTTTGAATATAAATTCACTTTTGTCATTCCACGATGTAATATTTTGGTTCAGTAACAGTCTGCTTAGTAAAAAGTCTGCACTCTTTTTATATCGAGGATTTACATGACTTACAATGTCAAATACATCTGTATTTTTATCAGGTTCTGAATTCAACAATTGTTGGTGATCAGATTCAGGAGTGCTAATGAGCTTTAAAGGGACTCTGTCACCTGAATTTGGAGGGAACAATTTTCAGACATATGGGCGGGGTTTTTGGGTGTTTGATTCACCCTTTCCTTACCCGCTGGCTGCATGCTGGCTGCAATATTGGATTGAAGTTCATTCTCTGTCCTCCATAGTACATGCCTGCGCAAGGCAAGATAGTGTATTTATTTTTCACCGTGATCTGGTTGAGATGCCGATAGTCTATACAGAGTCGGAGTGATCCATCATTCTTTTTAACTGAGAAAAATCGGCCCCAGCAGGAGAGGAGGATTTCTGTATGAACACCCTGGCAAAATTCTCCAAAATGTAGTCCGACAGCCTGAGTCTCAGCTGAGGAGAGGGGGTAAATTCGACCTCTAGGGGGCGTAGATCCAGGAAATAAGTTGATAGGGCAGTCATACAGCCTGTGGGGTGGCAAAGTCTCTGCCTCCTTTTTGTCAAATACATTAGCAAAGGACCAATATGCAGATGGCAAACCGGGCAGTGATACTGGAGAAGACGGGACCTTAGCTGGACATGCTGGAGCCAGGCACTTCTCATGAGAGGAATATCCCCAGCAGAGCACCTCTCCAGTTGCCCAGACCAACACAGGTTCATGCTGTCATAGCCATGGTAGACCTAAGAGAAAGGCATGAGACATGTGGGAAAGAAAATAGAAGACTATCTTCTCAGTATGAAGCATCCCAATATGAACCTCAAGTGGCTCAGTGGCCAGACGAACCGTCTCCCGAAGAATTTTCCCATCAACAGATGTTATAGCAAGAGGGTCTTGGAGCAGACAAACTAGGATTCGTTAGTGATCCACTACAGCCTGGAAGGAAAAATTCCCTTCTGCACCAGAATCCAAATACACAGTCTGAATAAACTGGAATTCACCAGTTGTCTCGATCACAGTAAGAGTCAGGGGTAGAGAGGTATCTTTTCCATCTAGGGAGGCCTCTACCTACGACCCTAGATGCTGGAGTTTCCCGGCTTCACTGGACAGGCTCAAATGAAGTGGCCTTCATCTGAAAAATACAGACACTGGCCTTTAGCATAGTGATCCCTCTGTCGCTGACTGGTGAGGGCAAAGAGGTTGACCTGCATGGGTTCCAGTGAGGCGTCGACAAGGGAGGGTGGAGGAACAAGCGGCCTTCAAAAGGACAGAGTCAGGCCCACAATCCTCTTTCATGTGCCACGTCACGAGCACACTCTTGGAAATGAATGTCTATATGAATTGCGAGGGAGACCAGGTTGTTGAAGGTAGTTGGTAGGTTTCGACCAGCTAGCTCATCCTTAATGTCTCCGTAAAGCCCCTCCCAGAATGTCCCCATCAAAGCTTCATTATTCCATCAAAGTTCGGACAACAGAGTACGGAAGCGTAACGCATATTGTCCCACAGAAGAGTTGGACTGATGTAAATGGAGAAAAGCGGAAGTTTTCATCCGGGTTCACCGAATACTTTATGGAAAGCCTCCAAGAATACAGGCAAATTGGAGATGATTGGATCCTCTTTTTCCCATAATGGGTTCAACTACGCCATGGCCTCACCTCCAAAGTGCGACATAAGGAAAGCTACATTTGTTTGGTCCGACGGAAAGTGAGGGGTAAGAAGTTATAAATGTAGCAGGAACTGATTTATGAACCCTTGGCAGAGCTTCAGATTGCCGTCAAAGCAGGGTGGAGCTTTAAGTCGGGGATCTGATGCTCGAACTAAACAAACAGACTGAGAAGTTTCTGGAGAAAACACAGCTGCTTGAATGTGAGAAGACTCTGGAGAGATGTTTAATGCCTCCAAATTGGTAGTCAGGGTCTGCAACTGTATTGACAACCTCTCCTGCATGCTTTTCTGTTGGCAAAGCTTCTTGGTACATGGTCTGATCAGGCAGGATTGGGGATCCAGTGGGGTCCATGGCCTGAGCAAACTGTAATGGATGTGGTTTGTGAAACCACTGTGCTTCGGACCATAGAGAGCCTTGAGGGGTGTGACTAAGTGTGCACCAGACTGTTCACTAGAGCCTCTGATGGTGAGGTTAGAATTGGGTCCTGAAGAACACCATATTTCACTCCATGACAGACCAATGGACGCTCGGCAGCTGAACCCACAAGGACAGACTGGATGGTGCAGTAGGCAGAGTATGTATCAGAGTGCAGCAGACAGAGTGCGTGTCAGAGTGCTGCAGACAGGATCTTCACCAGAGTGAATCAGGCAGGATCTGCACCAGAGTGCAGCAAGGATTGGTACGCAACCTTACACAGCTTAGACTGCAGAACAGGAAGGTTGCTCAGGCATCTCCCCAGTGGGGAGGAAGCAATATATACATAATACCTGACATCTATTGGGGAGGAAATAGCAAGTGCACACGTTGACCCTTTAAGAGGGTGGGAGCATGCGCTCTAGGGACATGGCTGGAGGCCCAGCTGGAAGCTCTGCTGGAAGCATGCAGAGCATGGGGAAGGGAGGCACCGACTACAGCACGTGTGAGTGAAGTGACACTCCGGAGATCCTGCCTGTCAGAGCAGGGGATTCAGCATGGTGCTAACACCCTGAATACTATGTACCTGTTGAAGATACTAGTTTTGTGATCTTTCTTGCAACCTCTGCTTTAGCAACATTAAATACTCAGTATGTTAATATTTTAGTGCTATGCAGATAAGTGAAAGCTATGGTAAGCAGTATTTTATTAATATTGGCATTTTCTTCCACATGGATTGTGATTTCAAGGGTTTAGCTTGGTTTAAAGAGTGAGATAACAAAATGAAAAGTTTGAGCTCCCCTTATATAACTCACTTAAAGAGATCTAGTCAGATTTCAATACGAAATGATGATTTGTTTCAGTTTGAAAAGCTGGCCTGGGACTATAGAGAGAGACCAGACTAGTCAGATGAGGTCATCGGCCAACTCCAGGTGATTAGCTGGTCTCTCCAATGTGTGTACTTATAGTTCCAAGTAAATGTTTGGGCAACCCTGGTAAAAATTATTGTCATTGTGAACAGTTAAGCAAGTTGAAGATTAAATAATTTCTAAATGGCATACATTTAAAGATGACACATTTAAAAGTACGGTATATATATTTTCTTCTTTTTAATTTTAAACATTACAAAAAGGAAAATGGATCATTGCAAAAGATTGAGAACTCTGTATGGATAGAACCTAATAGCATCCACTTTTGAAAGTATCACAGGTTGTAAATGCTTTTTATGGTCAGACAAGAGTCTTTCAATTTTTGTTTGAGGGATTTTCATCTATTCTTCCATGGAAAATTCTTCAAGTTCTGTGAGATTTCAGAGTTGTCTTGCATGCAGTGCTATTTTGAGATCTACACACAGATTTTCAATGATGTTCAGATCAAGGGACTGTGTTATGATCCGGTGACCTTGGAGCAGCATGAGACTTTCTCGGAGTAGGTGGAACCTGTACTGACCGCAAACCCTAAACTGACACCGCAACTAGAAGTAGCCGTGGGGTGTACCTAACACATCCTAGACACCTCGACACAGCCGGAGGATTAAATACCCCTATAGATGGAAATGGGAATTCTATCTTGCCTCAGAGCAGAACCCCAAAGGATAGGCAGCCCCCCACAAATATTGACTGTGAGTATGAGAGGAAAGACACACGCAGGCTGGAGACAGGCTTTAGCAAAAGAGGCCACTCTGGCTAAATAGGAAAGGATAGGACAGAATACTAAGCAGTCAGTATAAAACCCTAAAAATATCCACTGCAGATAATACAAAAATTCCACATTTAACTAAAGGCATGGAATGTATATCTGAGGAGGGGTCACCGAACCCTCACCAGAACCCCAGGCCGATTAGGACGAGCCAGATGAAAGGCACGGACCAAATCAGCAGCATGGACATCAGAGGCAAAAACCCAAGAATTATCCTCCTGGCCATAACCCTTCCATTTGACAAGGTACTGAAGCCTCTGCCTCGAAAAGCGAGAATCCAAAATCTTCTCAACCACATACTCCAACTCCCCATCAACCAACACAGGGGCCGGAGGATCAACAGAAGGAACAGCGGGCACCACATATTTCCGCAATAAAGATCTATGGAAGACATTATGGATAGCAAAAGAGGCCGGAAGGGCCAATCGAAAAGACACCGGATTAATAATCTCAGAAATCCTATAAGGACCAATAAACCGAGGCTTTAACTTAGGGGAAGAAACCTTCATAGGAACATGACGGGAAGACAACCAGACCAGATCCCCAACCCGAAGCCGGGAACCAACACACCGATGATGGTTAGCAAAACGTTGAGCCTCCTCCTGAGACAACACCAAATTGTCCACCACATGAGCCCAAATCTGCTGCAACCTGTCAACCACAGAATCCACACCAGGACAGTCAGAAGGCTCAACCTGCCCCGAAGAAAAACGAGGATGAAAACCAAAATTACAAAAGAAGGGCAAAACCAAAGTAGCCGAACTAGCCCAATTATTAAGGGCAAACTCGGCCAATGGCAAGAAAGCCACCCAATCATCCTGATCAGCAGACACAAAGCATCTCAAATAAGTTTCCAAAGTCTGATTAGTTCGCTCGGTCTGGCCATTTGTCTGAGGATGAAATGCGGAAGAAAAAGACAAATCAATGCCCAGCCTAGCACAAAAAGCCAGCCAAAACCTAGAGACAAACTGGGAACCTCTGTCGGACACAATATTCTCTGGAATACCATGCAAATGAACCACATGCTGAAAAAACAACGGAACCAAATCAGAAGAGGAAGGCAATTTAGGCAAAGGCACCAAATGAACCATCTTAGACAACCGGTCACAAACAACCCAGATAACCGACATCCTCTGGGAAACCGGAAGATCAGAAATAAAATCCATAGAAATATGCGTCCAAGGCCTCTCAGGGACCGGCAATGGCAAAAGCAACCCACTAGCACGGGAACAACAAGGCTTGGCCCGCGCACAAGTCCCACAGGACTGCACAAAAGAACGCACATCACGTGACAAAGAAGGCCACCAAAAGGACCTACCAACCAAATCTCTGGTACCAAAAATACCAGGATGGCCAGCCAACACAGAACAATGAACCTCAGAAATCACTCTACTAGTCCATCTATCAGGAACAAACAGTTTCCTCACTGGACAGCGGTCAGGTTTGTCAGCCTGAAATTCCTGAAGAACCCGTCGTAAATCAGGGGAAATGGCAGAAAGGACCACCCCTTCTTTCAGAATGCCGACCGGTTCAAGGACCTCAGGAGAATCAGGCAAAAAACTCCTAGAGAGGGCATCGGCCTTAATATTCTTAGAACCCGGAAGATACGAGACCACGAAATCGAAACGGGAAAAAAACAAGGACCATCGAGCCTGCCTAGGATTCAGCCGTCTGGCAGACTCGAGGTAAATCAGATTCTTATGATCGGTCAAGACCACAATACGGTGCTTAGCTCCCTCTAGCCAATGTCGCCACTCCTCAAATGCCCACTTCATAGCCAACAACTCCTGATTGCCGACATCATAATTGCATTCAGCAGGCGAAAACTTACGGGAAAAGAAGGCACACGGTTTCAACAAGGAACCAAGAGAATCCCTCTGAGACAAAATGGCCCCTGCCCCAATCTCAGGAGCGTCAACCTCAACCTGAAACGGAAGAGAAACATCCGGTTGACGCAACATCGGGGCAGAAGTAAATCGGCGTTTAAGCTCCTGAAAGGCAGAGACAGCCGAAGAGGACCAATTCGTCACATCAGCGCCTTTCTTCGTCAAATCGGTCAAGGGTTTAACCACACTGGAGAAGTTAGCAATGAAACGGCGATAAAAATTAGCAAAGCCCAAAAATTTCTGAAGGCTCTTCACGGATGTGGGCTGAATCCAATCATGAATGGCCTGAACCTTAACCGGATCCATCTCTATAGATGAGGGAGAAAAAATGAAGCCCAAAAAAGAAACCTTCTGCACTCCAAAGAGACACTTAGACCCCTTCACAAACAAAGCATTATCACGAAGGATTTGAAATACCATCCTGACCTGTTTCACATGAGACTCCCAATCATCGGAAAAAATTAAAATGTCATCCAAATATACAATCATGAATTTATCAAGATAAGTCCGGAAGATATCGTGCATGAAGGACTGAAAAACAGATGGAGCATTATAGAGCCCGAATGGCATCACAAGTTATTCAAAATGACCGGGCGTATTAAACGCAGTTTTCCATTCATCACCCTGCTTAATTTGAACAAGATTATATGCCCCCCGAAGGTCAATCTTTTTAAACCAACTAGCCCCCTTAATCCTAGCAAACAAATCGGAAAGCAGAGGTAAAGGGTATTGAAACTTGACCGTGATCTTATTCAAGAGGCGATAATCAATACAGGGTCTCAAGGAACCATCCTTCTTAGCAACAAAAAAAAATCCCGCTCCCAATGGTGAAGAAGATGGCCGAATATGCCCTTTCTCCAAAGACTCCTTAACATAACTCCGCATGGCGGTATGTTCAGGCACAGACAGGTTGAAAAGTCGGCCCTTAGGAAACTTACAGCCTGGAACCAAGTCAATCGCCCAATCACAGTCCCTATGCAGTGGAAGGGCACTGGACTTGGACTCATCGAATACATCCTGAAAATCAGACAAAAACTCTGGAATTTCGGAAGAGGAAGAAGAGGAGATTGACATCAAAAGAACGTCACTATGAACCCCCTGACAACCCCAACTAATCACAGACATAGACTTCCAATCCAACACAGGATTATGTACCTGCAACCACGGAAAACCCAGCACGATAGCATCATGCAAATTATGCAACACCAGAAATTGACAATCTTCCTGATGGGCTGGCGCCATGCACATGGTCACCTGTGTCCAAAACTGAGACTTATTTTTAGCCAAAGGTGTAGCATCAATGCCCCTTAAAGGAATAGGGTTCTGCAAAGACTGCAAGGGAAAACCACAACGCCTGGCAAACTCAAAGTCCATTAAGTTCAAAGCGGCGCCTGAATCCACAAACGCCATGACAGAAACTGATGACAATGAGCAGATCAAGGACACAGATAACAGAAATTTAGGTTGTACAGTACTGATGGTAAATTAACTAGCGATCCTCTTTGTACATTTAGGGCAGACTGAAATGACATGAGAAGCATCGCTACAATAAAAACACAACCTATTCTGACGTCTGAATCCTTGTTGTTCCGTTCTAGGCAGAATCCTATCACACTGCATTGGCTCAGGCATCTGCTCTGAGGACAACGCCACAGCGTGCACAGTTCTGCGCTCCCGCAAGCGCCGATCAATCTGAGTGGCCAGAGACATAGAATCACTCAGACCGACAGGTGTGGGAAATCCCACCATAACATCTTTAACGGATTCAGAAAGACCCTTTCTGAAAATTGCCGCCAAAGCATCATCATTCCATTTAGTCAACACAGACCATTTTCTAAATTTCTGACAATACAATTCTGCCGCTCCTTGACCCTGAGACAGGGCCAACAAGGTCTTCTCCGCTTGATCCACAGAATTTGGTTCATCATATAATAATCCTAAAGCCTGAAACAAGGCATCTATATTAAGCAATCCGGATTCCCAGATTCCAGGGAAAATGCCCAATCCTGAGGATCGCCACGCAGCAGGGAGATGACAATTTTAACCTGCTGAATGGAATCACCAGAGGATCGAGGTCTTAGAGCAAAAAACAGTTTACAGTTGTTTTTAAAACTCAAAAATTTGGACCTGTCACCAAAAAACAAATCAGGAGTAGGAATCTTAGGCTCTAAAACCGGTCTGAACAATATAATCAGAAATACCCTGTACCCTAGCAGCAAGCTGGTCTACACGAGAAACTAATCCCTGAACATCCATGCTAGCACAAAACTCCTCAGCCACCCAGAGAAAAAGAGGGAAGGAAAGACAAAGCAGACTACAGAAAAAAAATGGCTCAACACCTTTCTTCCCTTCTTCTGAGATGCATTTAACTCATTATTGGCCAGTTGTAATGTTATGATCCGGTGACCTTGGAGCAGCATGAGACTTTCTCGGAGTAGGTGGAACCTGTACTGACCACAAACCCTAAACTGACACCACAACTAGAAGTAGCCATGGGGTGTGCCTAACACATCCTAGACACCTCGACACAGCCGGAGGACTAAATACCCCTATAGATGGAAATGGGAATTCTATCTTGCCTCAGAGCAGAACCCCAAAGGATAGGCAGCCCCCCACAAATATTGACTGTGAGTATGAGAGGAAAGACACACGCAGGCTGGAGACAGGCTTTAGCAAAAGAGGCCACTCTGGCTAAATAGGAAAGGATAGGACAGAATACTAAGCGGTCAGTATAAAACCCTAAAAATATCCACTGCAGATAATTCAAAAATTCCACATCTAACTAAAGACATGGAATGTATATCTGCTAGTGTTGAGCATTCCGATACCGCAAGTATCGGGTATCGGCCGATACTTGCGGTATCGGAATTCCGATACCGAGATCCGATACTTTTGTGGTATCGGGAATCGGTATTGGATCCATATTACTGTGTAAAATAAAGAATTAAAATAAAAAATATTGATATACTCACCTCTCCGGAGGCCCCTGGACATCACTGCTGGTAACCGGCAGCCTTCTTTGCTTAAAATGAGCGCGTTTAGGGCCTTCCATGACGTCACGGCTTCTGATTGGTCACGTGCCGCTCATGTGACCGCCACGCGACCAATCACAAGCCGTGACGTCACTCTCAGGTCCTAAATTCCTAGAATGAGGAGTTTAGGGCCTGAAAATGACGTCACGGCTTGTGATTGGTTGCATGGTGGTCACATGAGCGGCACGCGACCAATCAGAAGCCATGACGTCATGGAAGGCCCTAAACGCGCTCATTTTAAGCAAAGAAGGCTGCCGGTTACCAGCGGTGATGTCCAGGGGCCTCCGGAGAGGTGAGTATATCAATATTTTTTATTTTTATTCTTTATTTTACAAATTAATATGGATCCCAGGGCCTGAAGGAGAGTTTCCTCTCCTTCAGACCCTGGGAACCATCAGGATACCTTCCGATACTTGGTGTCCCATTGACTTGTATTCTTGTATTGGTATCGGTTATCGGTATCGGCGATATCCGATACTTTTCGGGTATCGGCCGATACTATCCGATACCGATACTTTCAAGTATCGGACGGTATCGCTCAACACTAGTGTTGAGCGATACCGTCCGATACTTGAAAGTATCGGTATCGGAAAGTATCGGCCGATACCGGCAAAGTATCGGATCTAATCCGATACCGATACCCGATACCAATACAAGTCAATGGGACTCATGTATCGGACGGTATCCCTGATGGTTCCCAGGGTCTGAAGGAGAGGAAACTCTCCTTCAGTCCCTGGGAACCATATTAATGTGTAAAATAAAGAATTAAAATAAAAAAATATTGCTATACTCACCTCTCCGACGCAGCCTGCACCTTACCGAGGGAACCGGCAGCGTTGTTTGCTTAAAATTCGCGCTTTAACTTCCTTACGCGAAGTCCCAGCTTGTGATTGGTCGCGCGCCGCCCATGTGGCCGGGACGCAACCAATCACAGCAAGCCGTGACGTAATTTCAGGTCCTTCAGGATTTTAAAATTACGTTCCGGCGTTGTGATTGGTTGCGTCGCGGTCACATGGGCGACACAACCAATCACAAGCCGTGACGTTATTTATTTTAATTCTTTATTTTACACATTAATGTTGTTTCGATACCGATACCCGATACCACAAAAGTATCGGATCTCGGTATCGGAATTCCAATACAGCAAATATCGGCCGATACCCGATACTTGCGGTATCGGAATGCTCAACACTACTCAACACTAATATCTGCATCTCCTGAGAATCCAACTTGACTGAAAAAGACCTAACACAGTCTAAGCTGGACAAGAAGAAACAATGAAAAGCACTGAATTGTAAAGCACACAGCATGTGTGCTGATGAAGAAACAAAAACCGGACACTTATCTTTGCTGATTTGGCAACAGGGCAGGAGGAACCGGAAAGAGATGCAAAACCTCCAAGAATCAATGGGCAACTGGCAAGGACTAATGAATCCTGCACACCTAAATACCCCAGTGAGAACAGCAATAAGCAGGGACACCTGAGCAGGATTACAACCCAGGGACAACTGCATTACCACCAAAAACCACCGGAGGGGACCCAAGAGCAGAATTCACAACAGGACTGTGAGGGTCATTGTAAAACTTTCCACTTGTTCCTTTTATTGTTTTTTTAAATTGTTATTCTATTGTGAATTTTGACGTGTGTTCAGGATCACTATTAGTGATGAGCGAGCATGCTTGGATAAAGTGTTATTCAAGCATGCTAATGTGCTAATAGAGTCTTCAGTGTGCTTGAATACTATGTTCAAGTTACCGTGGCTACATGTCTTGTGGCTGTTCAACAACCGCAATACATGCAGGGATTGCTTGTTTGTTAGGCAATCCCTGCATGTGTTGTGGTTGTTGATCAGCCGCTAGACATGCAGCCACAGCTACTCAAACATAGTATTTTGCTCATCACTAATCATTATCCATGTGTAGAAGACATCTTCTTTTAAACTTCAGCTTTTTATAGATGGTCTTATGTTTGCATCAAGAATTTCTTGAAATTTCATTGAATCCATTCTTGTCTCTACCTGTGAAATGTTCCCAGTGCCATCAGTTGCAATACAACCCCAAAGCATGATTAATTCACCCCCATACTTAATGGTTCTTTTGTTAAATGTTCTTTTCCTGAAATTCGTTGTCCTTTTTTTCACCACACATACCTTTGATCAATGTGGCCAAAGAGTTCTATTGTAACCTCATCAGTCCACATGACTTGTTTCCAAAATGCAACAGGCTTATTTAGATGTTCTTTTGCATACTTCTGATGCTGAATTTTATGGTGAAGACACAGGAGAGGTTCACTTCTGATGACTCCTCCATGAAGGCCATATTTGTCCAGGTGTCTCTGAACAGTAGAACAATGTACCACTAGAGCCTGCTAAATCTTTCTGAAGATTTTTTTAAGCAAAGCAGGGGTTATGATTTGCCTCTCTAGCAATCCTACAAGAAGCTCTCACTGAAATTTTGCTTGGTCTTCCAGACCTTATCTTGACCTCCACTGTTCCTGTTAACTGCCATGTCTAAATTACATTTCTAACAGAGGAAAGAGCAACTTGAAAATGATTTGCTATCTTCTTATAGCCTTCTCCTGCTTTGTGAGCCTCCACCATTTTAATTTTCAAATGGTCCCATGGTTGCTGTTTTTTGGCACAAGGTTAGAAGAAACTTAGTTTTTATAAACCTGGGAAATTTGCATCACATGGCCTTTCCTAACAATGATAGTGAACAATCTATAACCCTAACAGGCTAATTAAGAGTTGAAACATTGGCCGAAGTTATCTGAGCACACAAATCTCCAAGGGTGCCAAACTTTTGCACTGGCCCATTTTCCTTTTTGTAATTTTTGAAATGTGTCATATTTAACTTTAGGCCTTTAGAGATAATTTTGTCTTCAACTTGCTTAATTGTTCACAATAACAGTAATTGGAAGAGGGCAGGGAAAAACCATGTCGGCTAAGTCAACTAGTTCAACTGGTATCATGAATGACAGGATTCCTTTATATGGGCAAACACATATCATTATGATATTTAATTCATTTCAATATGTAAATTCAACATTAAGAGTCTCAATATTTAACTCAATATTGAATTACTAGTTGCCTGGTAATAGTATCAATAGATTGGTGGTTACCTTTCAAATACTGTAATAATATTGTGTTTTTCTGTCTTTACAAAATAAAGTTACTGTATATGAACAAACTTTGATACGCTTTTACTTTGCAGCACTAAGGTTATTGCTTCATCGATTGGTCAAGTTCATTATGAAATACGCCACTCAGACTTGTTCTGAACAACTATAAATACTTGAAAGATCAGTTTGGTAATTTCAAATACCCCTTAATCTATTAGTGTTTGCAATGTGGAAATATCTGAGTTAATTCAAGATGTTTTATAATACTTATAGAAATAATAAGGAAGTTGTAAAGTGGACATTTACCGTACTTTCCTAAGTAACATCATATTACCACCTGATGCATAAATAAGTGTTGCAAAATAATATAAAAACAACAGAAAATGACCAATGCCCACTACGCTTGGATTTTTCAGAGGTATGTATGACAAGGGTCTTCTCATCTCAGTATAGCAAATTCATATGATCTTTGCTTAAAGTGGTTTCCTTTGACATCTATTGCCTTAAATATAAAATTGGTGGGGATCTGACTCCTATGCCCCCATTGATAAGCTGATTAAGGGGCCATGACACACCGGTTAGCACTGCAGCCCTTTGTTTAATTCTCATAGCTCCCTACATTTTGTAGTGAATCATTCTCCAGGTCAGTATGAGTACACAGATACCAAATATGTAGAGTTTTTTTATTTAAGTGGTGAAACTTTTATAGAAAATTTGTAAAGATAAAAACTTTTCTGAGACCTGTGACGTTTTTAATTTTCGGGATATGGGGCGTTTGATGGCTTATTTTATGCTCCCTGAGAAACCGGTTTACAGAACCAATTTTAGAATAGATAAAATGTTTGATCACCTCCTATTGCATTTTATTGCAATGTTGCAGTGGCCAATAAACCGTAATTCTGGTGTTTTAATTCTTTTTCTCGTTACGTCATATACCAAATTAATTGTTTTATATTTTTATAGATTAAACTTTTATGGTTTCATTAATATCAAATGTGTATTTTTAAATTTTCTAAATTGCTTTATTTTTAATGAGGCAAAAGGGGTGGTCTGAACTTTTGTGTTTTTTCTACTTTTTTTCATATTTTTATGAGCAAAATTCACTTTGGACTGAATGTAATAGTAAACAACAACCTATATAGAAAGAAACACCAGAGATAATAATTTTTATAAACTGAGGAAAAACACTATAGAAATGAAGCCTTAAAAAATTCCATCAGACCAGATTATATTAAATAAAATATATTTTTTTATTAAAAATAAATTGCAATCACAAAAAACATCACCAAATTGTATGGAAATTTTTATTATTACTAAAATTGTATAATCTACAACAGATATTTATTTATTAAGAATATAAAACATACAACTATAGATAATATGTATCTCCTCCAATCGAGGTTTACTTAGGGATAGATAAAAATATATATATATAAAAATCCCGTATGTGCAAGACAGGGCAAGTCCAAACTGATCAGTATAATAAACATAAAAATATATATAATGCAGCAAATAATAATTTAATAATATAATATGTGATAAAAATCAGTCAAATAAATTTGTGAATAATGTGTGTGTATATCCATATATACACACACACACCTATTGTGTGCAGCAAAATAAATCAATTCATAATAAAGTGCAATAGTGCAATAAAAAATAAATTGCATACAAAACAACCAGTGTGTCCACAAAAGTTGTGAGCCAAAAACAAAAAAACAAATAATTATATATTACCCAGTAAAAGCGCTGCCAAATGTGCCAAAATATATTATGAATACTGACCAGTTAGGAGTACCACTGCCCTGCACACACCACTCCAACGCCGTTTCGCTCACTGCTTCCTGATGAAGCAGTGAGTGAAACGGCGTTGGAGTGGTGTGTGCAGGGCAGTGGTACTCCTAACTGGTCAGTATTCATAATATATTTTGGCACATTTGGCAGCGCTTTTACTGGGTAATATATAATTATTTGTTTTTTTGTTTTTGGCTCACAACTTTTGTGGACACACTGGTTGTTTTGTATGCAATTTATTTTTTATTGCACTATTGCACTTTATTATGAATTGATTTATTTTGCTGCACACAATAGGTGTGTGTGTGTGTATATATAGATATACACACATATTATTCACAAATTTATTTGACTGATTTTTATCACATATTATATTATTAAATTATTATTTGCTGCATTATATATATTTTTATGTTTATTATACTGATCAGTTTGGACTTGCCCTGTCTTGCACATACGGGATTTTTATATATATATTTTTTTATCTATCCCTAAGTAAACCTCGATTGGAGGAGATACATATTATCTATAGTTGTATGTTTTATATTCTTAATAAATAAATATCTGTTGTAGATTATACAATTTTAGTAATAATAAAGATTTCCATACAATTTGGTGATGTTTTTTGTGATTGCAATTTATTTTTAATAAAAAAATATATTTTATTTAATATAATCTGGTCTGATGGAATTTTTTAAGGGTTCATTTGAATGTAATAGTACCCTTAGGGGACTTGAAGCAGTGATCAGCCGATCGCTTGTGCTATACATAGCAGTTCATCATCACTTCTATATATAGCAGAAATCATGATCTCCTATGACCGCCAGCTACAGACTAGTTTAGACTGGAGGGTTGTAATGACAGGTTTAAGGCCCTTAGCAGACCCTTGGCTGTGATGACAACCTATCGGCACCCCTATTGGTGGGAGTGTGGAATAATGTGGGCCCCTGTTATCATGTGTTAAATGTTGCTGTCAGAGATTGACAGCAGAATTTACCAGGCAAACAGCAGTTGGGGGAGCTCCACTCCACCCACGCTCTAAAGGCACATGATGACCAATTAACTCAGCTATCATATGTGGGTAAAGATGTTGGCTTAGCGTGCAAGCCTGCATCAAAATTAGGGACCCGCCATGTAACTATAAGGGGTCAAGGGGTTTATATTATCATCCTCAATAGCTCCTTCAAGCATCTTTAAATTTGATATATTGGGAGCATAAAGAAAACATATTGCTATGTTGTAGATTGTTTAAATCTGTTGATGCCTCATGAACCTATATGTATATTATTATTTAAAAAAAAATACAAACATGGTGGTTGGAGATTTCTGCTATAAATTGTTATGGGACCCAGACTGTCACAGCCAAATTAGACTCTCTGTAGGACTTAATGAATCTACTGTATATTAGAAAGTTAAGAATGATTAGAGTTTCTGTGTTTTTTTTATATGTTCCCTATGCAAATTATACAATTTCAGCTTTCTTTCATCAGCTATCTCCAAAAATGTTCTGTCATGGATCCCTACTGCTCACAGTAGTAGTCGGTCTGGCATCTTCCTTTCCTCAACTATTTGGTTCTGGGAAACTTCCATTGGTTGAAAACATTCCAATTCCTTTGCCTCCCAAGGTCGATGCAGAGATACCAAGTGTGTCATGGGGGATATTGGATAAAATCGGACTGACAGGTTTGTGATTTCTACAACAACTATTAACATAAATACAGCAGAAAAAAAGATTTTTCACACACTTACAAAGAGAGAGAGAGAAGAGAATATGTTAGAAATCAGTTCCACAGATCTGCTTGAAATTGCTCAAGGAGTTTTATTTGCAAATCGGAATTGCTAGTAAAAGTCGTTTATTATGCTCTGAAGTGTCTCCAGAGCAAAAAAGGGTTAAAAAAATTAAACTCACCTTGTTCCTCACATATCCTGGCACTGATGGGCTTAAAAGAGAAGACTGAAGAGAGAATAGAGGACTGGAGCTGAGGGGAGGAAGGAAGCCAGCGGGCCACTGCCAGGACAAGTGAGGGGCAAGGTAAGTATAATGCTTTTTATTTTATTAACCCCTCCTGTTCAGTGTGCCTTGGGGTTCTTTTAACCTCACCCAAGAAATAGAAGGGAGATTGAAGCCAATTGAATGAACATAAAACTTACAGAAATCAAACAAGTTTTGATCAATATTTTTAGACTATTGTTAACATGCCAAGTTAATGAAACCTTTATGTGTCCCTGCTTCTAAGGACTGCTTCGATTTCTCGGACTATTATCGACAGCCATACCTGGATTGAATAGTATAATGGACGCTAAGCCAAGTTTCCCTGCTTTTGGTGTTCCAGGTGGATATGATTCATTAACTATATTCATGAAACTTGACATCACATTGTAAATTCTTAATGATTAAAATGTAAAACTATTATTAATTTGAATAACATTATTTATAAAGATTGTTATGTTTTGTGTCTATGTTTGATGCACATTGTATGAATGTATTGAATGACCGATGTAATTTAAAGACTTGAGATGATACCCATCCATTTAATATCCATTTTACCACTAGGTACAGTTATATGAAAAAGTTTGGGCACCCTTATTAATCTTATGCTTAATGTTTTATAAAAATTGTTTTTTTTTGCAACAGCTATTTCAGTTTCATATATCTAATAACTGTTGGACACAGTAATGTGTCTGCCTTGAAATGAGGTTTATTGTACTAACAGAAAATGCGCAATCTGCATTCAAACAAAATTTGACAGGTGCATAAGTATGGGCACCTCACCAGAAAAGTGACATTAATATTTAGTAGATCCTCCTTTTGCAAAAATAACAACCTCTAGTTGCTTCCTGTAGCTTTTAATGAGTTCCTGGATCCTGGATGAAGGTATTTTTGACCATTCCTCTTTACAAAACAATTCCAGTTCAGTTATGTTTGATGGTCGCCGAGCATGGACAGCCCTCTTCAAATGATCTCACAGATGTTCAATGATATTCAGGTCTGGGGACTGGGATGGCCATTCCAGAACAGTGTAATTGTTCCTCTGCATGAATGCCTGAGTAGATTTGGAGCGGTGTTTTGCATCATTGTCTTGCTGAAAGATCCATCCCCTGCGTAACTTCAACTTTGTCACTGATTCATGAACATTATTGTCAAGAATCTGCTGATACTGAGAGGAATCCATGCGTCCCTCAACTTTAACAAGATTCCCGCTGTCGTCATTGGCCACACAGCCCCAAAGCATGATGGAACCTCCACCAAATTTTACTGTGGGTAGCAAGTGTTTTTCTTGGAATGCTGTGTTTTTTTGCCGCCATGCATAACGCCTTTTTGTATGACCAAACAACTCAATCTTGGTTTCATCAGTCCACAGGACCTTCTTCCAAAAAGAAATTGGCTTCTCCAAATGTGCTTTTGCATACCTCAGCCGACTCTGTTTGTGGCATGCTTGCAGAAACGGCTTCTTTCGCATCACTCTCCCATACAGCTTCTCCTTGTGCAAAGTGCGTTGTATAGTTGACCGATGCACAGTGACACCATCTGCATCAAGTTGATGCTGCAGCTCTCTGGAGGTGGTCTGAGGATTGTCCTTGACTGATCTCACCATTCTTCTTCTCTGCCTTTCTGATGTTTTACTTGGCCTGCCACTTCTGGCCTTAACAAGAACTGTACCTGTGTTCTTCCATTTCCTTACTATGTTCCTCACAGTGGAAATTATCAGGTTAAATCTCTTAGACAGCTTTTTGTATCCTTCCCCTGAACAACTATGTTGAATAATCTTTGTTTTCAGATCATTTGACAGTTGTTTTGAGGAGCCCATGATGCCTCTCTTCAGAGGAGATTCAAACAGGAGAACAACTTGCAAGTGGCCATTTTAAGTAGCTTTTCTCATGATTGCATGCATACACCTGGCTATGAAGTTCAAAGCTCAATGAGGTTACAAAACCAAAAAAGTGCTTTAGTAAGTCAGTAAAAAGTAGGTAGGAGTATTTAAAACAAGAAAATGATAAGGGTGCCCATACTTATGCACCTGTCAAATTTGGTTTGAATGTAGATTGCACATTTTTTGTCAGTACAATAAACCTCAATTCAAGGCAGAAACATTACTGTGTCCAACAGTTATTAGATATATGAAACTGAAATAGCTGTTGCAAAAAAAACAATTTTTATAAAACATTAAGCTTAAGATTAATAGGGGTGCCCAAACTTTTTCATATAACTGTATCTCTTCTGTAGGAGGCTCACCTAACGGACTGCAAGATGTTAATAGTTGGCAAAGCACACTGGAAGCAGGTTTGCAAGTCTTTCAGATAATTCAATAAATGTTGTTTTCTGGTTTTCCATAAGTTTACACACTGTCAGTGTAGAAAAAAATGTAATTAACAAAAACAGTAGAATAGTATTTTAGCATGAATTGTCTAAAATTAACAAATCTTTTAACACATGAAATCTGTTCTATGATCGGTTGATCACAAGGGGAAGCTGCAGTGGCCATATAGTACATGAAAGGCCCATGTGCATCATGTATTAGGAGTTTACTACATCTGTGTCTGGAGCTCTATGTGAAGGTTGTGCTGTATTCTGACACCTAATCACATGTGATTCTACTGGATTCTGCACCCACATGGATGTCCATTTCAAATGTGCTGAAATTCCACCCATCATTCTTCTACATCATTCAATACATGTACACAGGCTAGATCTGCCAGGTAGACTAATATTCTTTTTAGTATCTCTCACCATTCAAGCTCATCCAGACAGTTCTGAAAAGGTCTAAACAGGCATAGGTAGATTTGTAATAGAGCAAAGCAAAGTCCAGCTCACCATAGTTGACATCTCTTGATTCTCGGAGCACGGAACCGCTGTGTCAGGGCGTAGAAGGATCAGAAGAGAAAAGGAAAATCCAGCTCAACGAGATAGTGAAAAAAACGTGTAGTTCCTTTATTCACTTCAATCATATGTGGAGGATAAAAGCATCAGCGACAACATAAAAACAGTATCAACGCGTTTCTGGTGACAAAGCACCCTTAGTCATGACTAAGGGTGCTTTGTCACCCGAAACGCGTTGATACTGTTTTTATGTTGTCGCTGATGCTTTTATCCTCCACATATGATTGAAGTGAATAAAGGAACTACACGTTTTTTTTCACTATCTCGTTGAGCTGGATTTTCCTTTTCTCTTCTGATAGGTAGATTTGGACTGGGGTGCCAAGGGCCCAAGTGTAACATTGACTATGGGGGCCCACTGTTCAGCTACATGCAAATATTACATTACCTTCATTCTCAAATTTACCTATGCACCTACATAATAATAGTTGGGTAGTTTGTTTCATGAATGATAAAATGCTGTCATAATCTGCACAGAGAATTACATGTGTTTTGCAATCTATTGCTGATATATAGGGGAGGAGGGCTCACTCCTGACCAGAGACAAAGCAGTGGATTCACTTGATCACATGTAGACCACTCCAAGCTTGGGCACAGGGCATTTAGACAAAAGTTGATTTGGTCAGTGACGTTAATTCAGAAAGACATCAATTAATCCTACCTTAAAATGGTCACCCTGTAGATAGTATTTAGTCTATCAGAAATCGTGTGTGTCATCGTTCAGACACCACATCATAATCTTGTGACATCATTCAAAAGCCTTGTTGAGCCAGGGTGCAAGGGTGTAAAAGAAAGAAGGCAAAATGGAATGTGTGTGAAGAGGTCCTGAGGACCGGATGACGAGTCAGCAGTGAGGTGAGTATCGATTTTTTTAATCAGTTGCTTTGCCCTCTATGGTTCGGCAAAATAGCAACCAAGCTGGAAATCATTTTGCTGAATTGGTAAAAATCTGGATAATACATATTCTTGAAAAGTTTGAGTAGAATTCAATTCCATGTTTGGCATGAAATAATTTTTGTATTATTTAAAAGGAACCTGTGATTAGATTAATGCTACCCAAATCATTGACAACATGATTCTGAGCTTTGCTGTGCAATTACAGCCAAGAATGTGTTTCCCAAAATGCAGCTTGTTCTCAGAGAAAACTAAGTTGAAAAAGATAGCTGGATCATTATATAGAGGCTAGTGATGAGCAAATGTACTCGTTGCTCAGGTATTCCCGAACACGCTCTGGTGATCTCCGAGTATTTGTTAGTGTTCGGAGATTAAGTTTTCATCGCCTCAGCTCAATGATTTACAGCTATTAGCCAGTCTGAGTACATGTGGGGGTTGACTGGTTGCTAGGGAATCCTCACATGTAATCAAGCTGTCTAGTAGCTGTAAATCATTCAGCTGCGGTGATGAAAACTTAATCTCCGAACACTAACAAATTCTCGGAGATCACCCGAGCAACGAGTACACTAGCTCATCACTAATAGAGGCCTATCTAGTCCACTGCAATCCCTGGCTGGCGTCATTAATCCAGTTCATTGATACATTTTTCACTACGCACATACGGGAGAAACCTGTCAATCAACTGTAGTAGAGTGGGGAGAAGACGGCAGGTATCCGCTCCAGACTGGTCAGATCTCTAACTATTAGTGTTGAGCGATACCGTCCGATACTTGAAAGTATCGGTATCGGAAAGTATCGGCCGATACCGGCAAAGTATCGGATCTAATCCGATACCGATACCCGATACCAATACAAGTCAATGGGACACCAAGTATCGGACGGTATCCTGCAGCTTCTGATTGGTCGCGTAGCGGTCGTGTGACCGCTACGCGACCAATCACAAAGCAGTGACGTCTTCTAAGGTATTTCAAGCGCTTGAAAGACCTTAGGTGACGTCACTGCTTTGTGATTGGTCGCGTAGCGGTCACGCGACCGCTACGGACCAATCAGAGCGCAGTGACCTCATCTAAGGCCCTTCAAGCGCGCATTCTTAGGTACAACGGCTCCCGGTTACGGCGGTAAAGTCCAGGCTGCGTCGGAGGGTGAGTATATCCCTATTTTTAATTTTAATTCTTTATTTTACACATTGATATTAATCCCGATACCGATTCCCGATACCACAAAAGTATCGGATCTCGGTATCGGAATTCCGATACCCGCAAGTATCGGCCGATACCCGATACTTGCGGTATCGGAATGCTCAACACTACTAACTATAGATCCCAACCTTTCCAAAGAATGTAATAACTAGCTACAATTGTGCAGCCCGGCTTTGGAGCATGCTGCTTTTGGCTCAGGCACCGTGAATTTAATGATAAGTTTCTTTTATTAAATGTAAGATATACTGTATGTAAAATGGAAACTAAAAACTAATTTTGACATCATTTGTTTATAGTAAAGCTCATATTTTTTATGTGATAGTTGTTGGACAGTATAATAATTGAATGATGTAATAGAGAGACTTCGGATGATATTCGTCCATTCAATGTTCATTTTACCAATAGGTTCCCCTGCGGTAGGAGGTTCACCTAGTGAACTGCAAAACCTAAATCATCGGATAAGCAGACTGGAAGCAGGTGAATACATATTTAACCTAGTAAATATTTCTTTAACTTTTGGGACAGAGGTTTACCATTGGTTTACACGCTGTCAGATACGAAAGAGAATACAATACTAACATACATTAGAATATATGAACAATGAAGTTAGAGCATCAAGAAGAAAAAAATCATGGAATTATGAAATCCATAAAACGGATAGACATATTACTGAAATGCAAATGATGAAAAAATGTAAGCAAAATTTTCAAAGCATCTCAGTTTACACAGAAATCCCCGTACTTTCACGGCATGGCTGCTATCAGGGGGGTTATTAATGGCTGTCTGAGGAATGTTCTGCCACGCTGAATGCACTTGGACAAATCATCACGAGTGAGCACGTCTCTGTATACGTCACAAGCCAAAAATAATACGTCAAACTGTGTCTACACAAACCATCAGAAGGTGTTTGCATGCCATAGGCCTCTGAGCAAGATGTCAGCTCTCACTGACCTCATGCCACTGCTCTTAAAGGCTATTATTTTGAAGAGCAAGATGGCAATTGAAGCTGGAATTGAGACCTATCCTATTCCACAAAGAGTCCTTGGTCTTGAGATCAAGTGGGTAAAGCCATGAAAAGGAACATCATGAGGGAATGTGAAAGTATGAAAGTGTCCTAGGAGCCATATTTCAGCACAACAACACCAGGCCGCTTGCTGATACTGTGAGCATCCAGTGTTGCTTAAACTTGCTGCCATGGCCTGCAGCTTATATGATGGACTTTCCCATCAAGCATATCTGGGACGATATTAGTCGGTAATTATACTGGGAGCTGCCAGCAGTGAATCTAGTAGTGCTTCTAGGGATGATTTATCCAAGTAAATTCAGTGTGGCAAAACATTCTTCAGATAACCATTAATAGCCTCATTGATAGCAGCTAAGGCGTATGGCTTGTGGAATTTTAGCACATGGCTCTTATACTCCATACTCAGTAATTTGAGATGTTTCAAAAAAATGTGCTTCGGTTTTTTTCATCATTTGTGTATCATTAACAAGTCTATCCATCCTGTGATTTCCATAATTTCACAACTTTTCCTTCTTTGTGTTGTAACTTCATTGTTGAGGAGTGTGTTTTATCATGAATTGTTTAAAAAGACAACTTATTTAAAGAGAACCTATCAGCATGATTTTGTAATGTAAAAACATGGCTGTAATGGTGCTGTAATACTCATTAAATTGATACATTTAGTGAGAAAATCCACTTTGTGATTGTTTTTTATCCACCCTTTGAAGTTTTATGATAATTAGATTTCGGTGTACAGGGATGGAACGGTGCACTGGGTCTTCTCCTCCCTGTCTGGGAGTCCCCAATTCCCGCGCCTCCTACGGTCTTTGAAAAATAGGTCACTTGCCTCCTTTGTTTTAAATCTCCTCTTTAAATAGAGGAAGCTGATAGAATGGCAGGTGATCACAGACAGGTAGGAGAAGACCCAGTGCAAAGTCTAACCCAGTGCACCAAAATCTAATTAACAGAAAACTTTAAAGGGTGATTAAAGAAGAACAGCAAAAATGATTTCTTCACATAAGGGATCAATTTAATAAGTATAACAGTCATGCCTTTACTTTACATAACAAAATCATGCTGCCATCATGCTGTTTTCTTTAACAAGTGAGGCCATTTGTAAAATTGGTTGATCATGCTGAAAAGCTGTGATGGCCATAATGCCTTTTTTTCTGAGGCACGTAATCATACTTACTGATACTACTGGATTCTGCATCTATATTGAAATCCACTTCAAATGTGCTGAAATTCCACCCATCATTCTACTACAATCAACTATTCAATACATGGACAGTCCAGATTTTCAAGGGAATGTGATGTTCTTTGTTAATATTTCTCTACTCAGTCTTAAGCAGAGGCTTCGAGAAAAGGTCTAATTGAGCATAGGAAATATAGACAAGAGTTGTTTTAGTCAGTCACATTCATTCAGTAAGTCTTCAATTAATACTTGTCTAGAAAATATTTTTCTATGGAGGTTATAGTGTACTAGCTATTGAACCCGTTCTACGCCCGGGTGGCGAGCATTTATATTGGTATATAGACTCCATCCTGGTATGTGCTGCTTCCATCCTGTGTCCTAACTTTGTCATGTGCTGCTACCATCTTTCACATCCATCCTGTCATATGCTGCTCTTATCCTGCGCTCATTTTCTGTCACGTGCAGCCCCTATCCTGTGCTCTTATCCTGTTTTGTGCGTCTGCATGTTGTCATTCTGTTATGTGATGCTCACATTATGTCAAGTGCTGCTTTGATCCTGCGCCTCCATCCTGTCATGTGCTGTTCCCATCCTGCGCCCCCATTTTGTGATGTGGTGCTGTCATCCTGCTCCCATATTTTGTAATGTGCTGTTGCCATCCTATGTCCCCACCCTGCCATGTGCTGCTGCCATCCTACGTCCCCATCCTGCCATGTGCTGCTGCCATCCTACGTCCCCATCCTGCCATGTGCTGCTGCCATCCTACGTCCCCATCCTGCCATGTGCTGCTGCCATCCTACGTCCCCATCCTGCCATGTGCTGCTGCCATCCTACGTCCCCATCCTGCCATGTCCTGCTGCCATCCTACGTCCCCATCCTGTCATGTGTTGCTGCCATCCTACGTCCCCATCCTGCCATGTGCTGCTGCCATCCTATGTCGCCATCCTGCCATGTGCTGCTGCCATCCTACGTCCCCATCCTATCATGTGCTGCTGCCATCCTACATCCCCATCCTGCCATGTGCTGCTGCCATCCTACATCCCCATCCTGCCATGTTCTGCTCCCATCCTGCGCCCCCATTTTAATCAGTGATGGCAACAGACACTGTGGCGGTATTGAGTCGAAAGTGGCTGCCTTGCTCTACAGACATGTGTTATATATTCTTTAGAAAGTTACTTGGTAGCTTTGCTGACATATTGTATAGTGCAGATATTCTTACACATGCTCCTGATATCTAACAAAATCATTAAAGGGACTCTGTCACCTGAATTGGGCGGGCTATGTAAATGCCCTGTGTCCGGTTCGATGGGCGGTGTTTCCTCTTCTTTCATTCACCCCTTCCTTTCCCGCTGGCCGCAATATTTTCTTGAATTTCAGTAGGTTTCCTCCATAGTTCATGCATGCACAATGCAATCTTGCCTTGCGCACGCACAGTATGCTTTACCCAACTGCGGGCAAAGCCGAAAAGCATTAGTGCACATGCACCACCGCACTATGTCTCGGAACACAGCAAAATACTTCCGGGACATAGTGCGGCGGCGCCCTTCAAATTTAAAAATGGAACATTTCTGCCAGAAAACTATGTCAATTACACATGTTTTGCTATATGAATGTTTATTTCCTTAGTGTGTATTAGAACCACACTACAAAAATTAGAAAAAAGGCAAATTGTACATAATTCCACACAAAACCAAAATTGGGCTGGACAAAATTATTGGCACCTTTCCAAATTTGAGAATCAACAACTTTGTTTCAAGCATGTAATGCTCGTTCAAACTCACCTGTGGCAAGTAACAGATGTGGGCAATGTAAAAATCACACTTGAAACCAGATAAAAAAACGATAGAAGTTGATAGAATTTTTGCATCGTGTGTCTATGTGCCACACTAATTATGGAGAACAGAAAGAAGAGGAGACAGCTGTCTTAGGACTTGATAACCAACATTTTTGAAAAATATCTACAATCTTGAGGTTATAAACTGTCCATCTCTAGAGATCTTGATATTAATTTGTCCATGGTGTGCAACATAAAATAAACAAGAAGTTTACAACTCATAGCACTGTAGCTAATCTCCCTGGCCGTAGACAGCAGAAACAAATGTATGAAAGGTTGCAATGCAGGATAATCCGGATGGTGTATAAGCATCCCTAATCAAGTTCCAAAGAAATTAAAGCTGTCCTGCAAGCTCAGGGTGCATCAGTGTCAGTGAGAACTATCAATTAAAATTTGAGTTAACTGAAAGGCTATGACAGGAGACCCAGGATGACACAGTGCTGACACAGAGAGACAATAAAAAGCTAGACTGAAGTGAGCAAAATGTATGTGAGTAAGCTAACATCTTTCTGGGAAAGCATCTTGTGTACAGATAATAACAAGATAGAGCTTTATGTTAAAGCACATCATTCTACTGCTTGCCGAAAATGGAATGAGGTCTACAAAGAAAAGCTCACAGTGCCTACAGTGAAATATGGTGGATGTTCAAAGATATTTTGGCATTGTCCTGCTGGCAGTGGGGAGTCGGGAGCAGCTGGGTCAATAGTTGAAGAGAGGGATGATAAATGCAGAGACAAGAGAATTCCTGTTTTTACATAGAGCATAGAAAAGAGAAGAATTAACTGGGTAGAAAGGTAAAATAAACAATTGTAAGTACACAATGCTATATAATATGATCATTGCAATATATTAAGAGGATAAAAACTTTGATGGGAGCTTCTTTAATCTAGTTTTCTGTCTTTGAAGCCTCTCTAGCTTTCAAATATTCTTTTCAAAGTGTTGAGCTGAAATCTGGATCCCATATTAAAGATGTGGTTTACAGGGGTAATTTTACATTGCTATCACGGAATTTAATTTTTCTTTTCATGCACTCTAATATCTTATTAACAAAGTACTAGTGCTTAGTTTACTTCTACTCAAAATATTCAAGCCCTTCTGTTCTGCAGTCTTCAGTTTTATTCTCTCATCTATATTAAGTAATATTAGCATTGCACCATAGGTGGAGTGTGTATTTTGTGAATTTCATGGTAAAATGTAATATGATTATAATAATGTATTATTTGATTATTTAGTTCTTAAACTTGAAGGGAGAATCCAACTAGTAGGTGACAAGATGATGGCTACAAATGGAAAAGAAGAAGACTTTGCAACATCAAACTCTTCATGTAATCTGATTGGTGGACGCATTGTTACTCCCATGAATGAAGCCGAGAACAGCGCTGCATTGGTATTCGTGAAGAAATATAACAGTTATGCATTCCTGGGAATGACACAGGGGCCAGTACCTGGCGCCTTCTGCTACTTGAATGGAACCCCTGTAGTTTTCACCCACTGGAGAAAAGGTGAACCTAGTGGAAAAGGAACTGAAGGCTGCACTGAAATGTATACTGATGGCCAGTGGAATGATAAAGCTTGTAACTACAAACGTCTTACTATCTGTGAGATATAAATCTACAATATGTTCTTTAGTACATTATGGAGCAATCATAAAGATGGTAAATGGAGTCTCTGAGGGTATTTCAAATACTGTACAATAAATTGTTACATCTTAAAGAAAAATGTTTTGCATCTAGTGAATATGAAAAAAAACTTTACCGTGACACCTAAATAAACCTAAAAGCAAATAATATTGTCTTTGTGTTTTTTCTTTTTTGTCATATTATTTCATTCATTCATTTTAAAACAAAAAAAGCTGAGCATATTACATTATTTTTCAATAATTTCCTGAAACAGTTTCTAATGTCCAAAAAAGTCAAGCATAAATGTGAAAATCTATGAGCAATAGTGTTCACTGTAATTTAAAAAAAAAAAAACAACTAATAGATGGGTATGAAAAGTATTCAGAACCCTTTAAATGTTTTACTCTTTGTTTCATTGCAGCCATTTGGTAAATTCAAAAAAGTTCATTTTTTTCTCATTAATGTACACTCTGCACCCCATCTTGACTGAAAAACAAACAGAAATATAGAAATTTTTGCAAATTTATTAAAAAAGAAATACTGGAATATGACATGGTCATAAGTATTCAGACCCTTTAGTCAGTATTGAGTAGAAGCACCCTTTTGAGCTAGAACAGCTATGAGTCTTCTTGGGAATGATGCAACAAGTTTTTTCACACCTGGATTTGGTGATCCTCTGCCATTCTTCCTTTCAGATCCTTTCCAGTTCCTTCAGGTTGGATGGTGAATAGTGTTGAGCGATACCGTCCGATACTTGAAAGTATCGGTATCGGAAAGTATCGGCCGATACCGGCAAAGTATCGGATCCAATCCGATACCGATACCCGATACCAATACAAGTCAATGGGACTCAAGTATCGGACGGTATTCCTGATGGTTCTCAGGGTCTGAAGGAGAGGAAACTCTCCTTCAGGCCCTGGGATCCATATTAATGTGTAAAAGAAAGAATTAAAATAAAAAATATTGCTATACTCACCTCTCGGACGCAGCCTGAACCTCAGCGCGGGAAGCGGCAGCGTTCTTTGTTTAAAATTCGCGCTTTTCTTTCCTTACGTGAAGTCCCGGCTTGTGATTGGTCACGTGCCGCCCATGTGACCGCAACGCAACCAATCACAGCAAGCCGTGACGTAATTTCAGGTCATTCAGTATTTTAAAATTACGCTCCGGCTTTGTGATTGGTTGCGTCGCAGTCACATGGGCGACGCAACCAATCACAGCAAGCCGTGACGTAATTTCAGGTCCTTAAGGATTTTAAAATTACGTCCCGGCTTTGTGATTGGTTGCGTCGCAGTCACATGGGCGACGCAACCAATCACAAGCCGGGACGTCACGGGAGGCTGGACACGCGCGCATTTTAAAATGCCCGCGAGTCCAGCCTCCCGTGACGTCCCGGCTTGTGACTGGTTGCGGCGCGGTCAACCAATCACAAGCCGGGAGGCTGGACACGCGCGCATTTTAAAATGCCCGCGAGTCCAGCCTCCCGTGACGTCCCGGCTTGTGATTGGTTGCGGCGCGGTCAACCAATCACAAGCCGGGAGGCTGGACGCGCGCGCATTTTAAAATGCCCGCGAGTCCAGCCTCCCGTGACGTCCCGGCTTGTGATTGGTTGCGGCGCGGTCAACCAATCACAAGCCGGGAGGCTGGACACGCGCGCATTTTAAAATGCCCGCGAGTCTAGCCTCCCGTGACGTCACGGCTTGTGATTAGTTGCGTCGCCCATGTGACTGCGACGCAACCAATCACAAAGCCGGGACGTAATTTTAAAATCCTTAAGGACCTGAAATTACGTCACGGCTTGCTGTGATTGGTTGCGTCGCCCATGTGACTGCGACGCAACCAATCACAAAGCCGGAGCGTAATTTTAAAATACTGAATGACCTGAAATTACGTCACGGCTTACTGTGATTGGTTGCGTCGCCGCCACATGGGCGGCACGCGACCAATCACAAGCCGGGACTTTACGTAAGGAAAGAAAAGCGCAAATTTTAAACAAAGAACGCTGCCACTTCCCTCGGTAAGGTGCAGGCTGCGTCGGAGAGGTGAGTATAGCAATATTTTTTATTTTAATTCTCTCTTTTACACATTTTTACATTAATGTTGTTTCGATACCGATACCCGATACCACAAAAGTATCGGATCTCGGTATCGGAATTCCAATACCCGCAAGTATCGGCCGATACCCGATACTTGCGGTATCGGAATGCTCAACACTAATGGTGAATATTGGTGGACAGCCATTTTCAGGTCTCTCCAGAGATGCGCAATTCGGTTTAGGTAAGGGCTCTGGCTGGGAAGGTCAAGAATGGTCACAGAGTTGTTCTGAAGCTACTCCTTTGTTATTTTAACTCTGTGCTGAGGGTCATTGTCTTGTTGGAAGGTGAACCTCTGGCCAAGTCTGAGGTCCAGAGGACTCTGGAAGAGATTTTCATTCAGGATATCTCTGTACTTTCATGTTTCTTTCAATGGCAACCAGTCATCCTGTCCCTGCAGCTGAACAACACCTCCATAACATGATGCTGCCACCACCATCTTTCACTGTTGGGATTGTAGTGGGCAGGTGATGAGCAGTGCCTGGTTTTCTCCACACATACCGCTTATCACCAAAAAGGTCTATCTTTGTCTCATCAGCCCAGAGAATCTTATTTCTCATAGTCTGGGAGTCCTTCGTGTGTTATTTTTAGCAAACTCTTTGCAGGCTTTCATATGTCTTGCACTGAGGAGAGGCTTCCGTCGGGCCACTTTGCTATAAAAGCCCGACTGGTGGATGGCTGCAGTGATAGTTGAGTTTGTGGAACATTCTCCCATCTCCCTGCTGCATCTCTGGAGCTCAGCCACAGTGATCTTGGGGTTTTTCTTTACCTCTCTCACCAAGTCCCTTGTCCCACGATTGCTCAGTTTGGCTGGACAGCCAGGTCTAGGAAGACTTCAGGTGGTCCCAAACTTCTTCCATTTAAGGATTATAAAGGCCACTGTGCTCTTAGGAACCTTAAGAACTGCAGAAATTCTTTTGTAACCTTGGCCAGATCTGTGCCATGCCATAATTCTGTCTCTGAGCTCCTTGGCCAGTTCATTTGACCTCATGATTCTCATTTTGTCTGACATTCACTGTGAGCTGTGAGGTCTTATATAGACAGGTTTATATCTTTCCAAATCAAGTTCTATCAGTTTACTTAAACACAGCTGGACTCCAATGAAGGAGTAGAACCATCTCAAGGAGGATCACAAGGAAATGGACAGCATGCGACTTAAATATGAGTGTCTGAGCAAAGGGTCTGAATACTTATGATCATGTGATATTTCAGTTTTTCTTTTTTATACATTTGCAAAAATTTCTACATTTCTGTTTTTTCAGTCAAGATGGGATGCAGAAGGGAATCTGTCACCTACATTTTCATATATAAGCTTCAGCCACCACCATCAGGGGCTTATCTACAGCATTCCATAATGCTGTAGATAAGCCCCCGATGTAACTTCAATGATAAGAAAAACAAGTTTTATTATACTCACCTGGGGGGGCAGCCAGTGCGGTTTGGTCCAATGGGCATCGCGGTCCGGGTCCGTGCTCCCATCTTCATGCAATGACGTCCTCTTCCTTGCTTCCTTGCAGATGATTTTAACCTGTGCCACCACTCCTGCTATTGCTGCTGCTGACTGAAGACCTGAAGAAAAGAAGAACGATTTAATCTTCTCCTAATCCTGTTCCCCTTTTTTTTCTGGTCCACCCAAATCTCACTGACCCCCCGGACCCTTTTCCACTGCTTTTCACACTTCCCTAACCCCTTCTCCATTGCCCCTTCTGCCACCAAGCACTGATCAGTCCTTAATTGATTTATTCTTGGCAGGTTTTTTTATTTTGCACCTCAGTGCATGTGTCCTGCTGAAGCTGAGTGATAATCCGTGATAAACAACAATGTACCGCATCCATGCTTACTATTGAGCAGGACATTTCTTTTGCCTGTTCATTTTTCCTTCCCCTGATTTTGCACCACTTTCATGACTGCGTTCTGCAGCCATTGAGCCGCTGATCAGTGACATACATCACTGATCGGCCTCTGTGCTTGGTTTTTGCCAAGACCTTTTCCTGTCCATTTTTTCCCCTTTGCAACACCTCCATGTGTGCATTCTGCAGCCACCAAGCACAGATCAGTGATATACACCTCGGATCAGCATGAAGCCATAGATTACTGATTTTTTGGCGCAATCAGAAATCCAATTTAATAGTACCAGCCTCATAGAGAGCGACTTTTTCAAAGTATTGTTTTTCCTGACTATTTTTTGGATCTCATCAAAATCCCACTTCATCATTAGCCAAATGGAGCCCCATAAGTAGAAATTATGAAGTTATGAGGCTTTAAACTTCACATGGTGTTAGCGAAGAAGTCAAAAGTTCGGTATTATCGGAGTGTTCATGTTTTATGTAACACTCCAGTTTGCCGCATTGCTATGTCCTAGACATGCTTGGAGGCCATTCAAAAATGTTTGCATTACAAAGTAAATTGCCTCTTCAGAGAGGAAGAGAACTTAAACTCTATAATACTATCTGTTGGAAACAGCAATCCCACAAGTTACATTCGACCATATGACTTAGGATAAAAGCCAAATCAGAGTCTCACAAAGATGGCCACACGCTGAACCTTATCTTCACTTGCCTCTGTTCCCTTACTAATCTCACTAACTCACCCCTCCCCCTGTCTAAAAACAACCTACTGAGGATGAGTGTGATTGAGGCATATTTGAAGGATGAGGAGAAGACACCATTTTCAAGTGAAAGGTTGAAGAGATGTGTTAGGGTAGGGATGAAGACTGTGGCGAGGTTAGGGATGAGGAGGGATGGGAGCGGGTAAAGCATGCAAGAGGTGAAATGTGATCTTGACAGTAGGGTGGAGAGCTTATCTTCTGTCATTGTGAAGAAGCTGGTTTTGGAAGAACATGGCTGAGCAGTTAAGAGGAGGGGCATTGGGGGCTGAGGGGCAAAGCTTTCTCTGATGTTATCAATCTTCTGCTTAAAGAAAGAGGCAAAGTTTTCAGCAGACCTGAGAGGAGAGGGAGGAGGAGCTTGGGATGAAGTAGAGAATTGAAAGTGTTGAAAAGCTGTTTAGGGTTGTGAGACAGAGAAGATATGAGAGATGAGAAGTATGTTTGTTTTGCGGCAGTGAGCGTGGACTTGAAGCTGGCAAGGGACTGCTTGTATGCGATAATGTTTTTTTATCAGAACAGGATCCTGTATCCATCTCTGCTCAGCAACCCTGGAAGCCTGTCTCAGTTATTTGGTTCGGCTGGTCAGCCAGGGTTGCTTGTTGATTGTACCAGTTTTTCTCTGAGTGAAGGGGCAGCCGAATAGAGAGCTGCTATTATTTGTCGTGTTATGTAAAGTGGCAGCAGCATCTGTGTCATGTAAGGAAGCTATGTCTGTAAGAGGGAGAAGGGACTCAGAGAGTGAGTGTAAATTGAGGTGTTTGAAATTTCTGCGACGGTGGGTGAGCTTTGGAGTAGGGGTTGCGCACTAAGAGAGAAGAGGGAAGAGAATGTCAAAAAGTCATCTCTCGACCTATCCTTTGTGTCTTTCTATCGCCTGATATCACTTCTCCCTTATGCCTCAAAACTACTGGAAGAGCATGTCCATCTTGAACTGTCCTCCCACCTCTTCTCCTGCTCCCTCTTTGACCACTTGCAATCTGGCTTCAGACCGCATCACTCAATTGAAACTTCCCTAACTAAAGTCACCAATGACCTACTAACTTCCAAGAGGAAGCAACAGTACTCTGTCCTCCTTCTCCTGGACCTGTCTTCTGCCTTTGACACTGTGAACCATTCCCTCTTGTTACAAAATCTCTCATCTCTTGGCATTACAGATTTAGCCTTATCCTGTATCTTGCCCTATCTACCAGACCAGACATTTAGTGTCTCCCTCTCCCACACCACCTCCTCACCTCACCCCCTGTCTGTCGGTCTTCCCCAAGGCTCAGTTCTAGGACCCCTAATCTTCTCCATCTACATCTTCGGCCTGGGACAGCTCATAGAATCCCATGGTTTGCAGTATCTTCTCTACGCCGATGACACACAGATCTACCTATCTAGTCCTGACATCACTTCCTTATCTACCAAAATCCCACAATGTCTATTCGCTATGTCATCTTTCTTTTCTGCTCGCTTTCTAAAACTTAAAATGGACAAAAAAAATCATCATCTTTCCCCCATCTCACTCTACCCCTCTACCAGACCTATCCAGCAATGTCAATGGCTGCTCACTTTCCCCAGTCCCGCATGGTCGGTGCCTCAGGGTGATACTCGACTCTGCCCTCTCTTTCAAGCAACATCCAAGCCCTTGCCTCCTCCTGCCAACTCCAACTCAAAAACATTTCCCGGATTCATACATTCCTTGACCAAGAAACTGCAAAAACGCTCATGCATGCCCTCATCGACTCCCCTCCAGCACTCTTGCACCAATCTATCCTATACCTATGTTGCCCGACTAATCCAACTTTCTCCCCATTATTCCCCAGCCTTTCCTCTCTGCCAAGCCATTCACTGGCTTCCTGTTGTCCAGAGGCTCCAGTTCAAAACCCTAACTATTACATACAAAGCCATCCACAACCTGTCTCCTCCATAAATCTGTGACTTGCTTTCCCGGTACTTACCTACACGCAACCTTCGATCCTCTCAAGATCTCCTTCTCTACTCCCCTCTCATCTCTCCTTCCCACAACCACATACAAGACTCCTCCCGTGCTTCTCCCATACTCTGGAACTCTCTACCCCAACACATCAGATTTTCACCTTCCACGGAATCCTTCAAAAGGAACCTAAAGACCCACCTCTTCTGACAAGCCTACAACCTGCAGTGATCCTCAGTCTTCTGAACCACCAGACGACCAGCTCTACCCTCTCTTAGTGTATCCTCACCAATCCCCTGTAGACTGTGAGCCCTCGTGGGCAGGGTCCTCTCTCCTTCTGTACTTGTGTGTGCCTTTTATTGCTCATGTTTATTGTACTTGTCTATGTATGACCCTTTTTCACATGTAAAGCGCCATGGAATAAATGGCCCTATAAAAGTGAATAATAATAATAATATTAATAATAATTACAGGAAAAGTGCCCCTGTCCTGGGAGTGAGTGGGAAAATTGTATGGAAAATTGTGCACCCACTGCTGGATCAGAGATATCACCTTCACCTTGTCTGCCAGGTGCTCGGGTTTGGCTTATTGTGGATCGGATAGACAGATTGTTGGGAGGTGTTGAGAAAAGCCTACAGTTCCTGGTACTCATCGGTACAAATGACAAAGTTTGAGGGAAGTGGGAGGTCCTTAAAAACAGGGAACTAGGAGAGAAGCTGAAGGACAGCACCTCCAAGGTAGTGTTTTCAGAAATACTACTAGTGACACAAGCATCACTAGAAAGAGCTTTGGGAGACAAATAAGTGGCTTAGAAATTGGTGCAGGAAGGAAGAGTTTGGATTCATGGAGAACTAGGCTGACTTCTCTGTCGGCTACAGGCTCTACGGTAGGGATGGGTTGCATCTTGATGGGGAGGGTGCAGCTGTGCTTGGAGAAAAATGGTCAGACAGATGGAGGAGCTTTTAAACTAGGATCTGGGGGAGGGAAGGTAGATGTGCTAAAAAGTTACAGAGTAGACAGAGAGAGTGAGACATTAGGGGTCCCTGAGCATTTGGAGTGCTGGGACATGTAAGGAATATGGGAAGGTGAGAAGGAGTAATAAATGTGCTAATAGCATTAAATGTCTGCTGGCAAATGCAAGAAGTCTTGCAAACAAAATGAATAAACTGGAGACTCTTATATTAGCCACATAATACGATGTGGTAGGTATTACAGAGACCTGGCTGGATGAAACCCATGACTGGATGTCAAATATAGAGGGTTACACTACATTTATAAAGGATAGGAAAGACAGAAAAGTGTGATTTTTTGTTAAATCTAACTTAATACCAGTGCTCAATGACGACATTGGTGGGATCTTGGACAATTTAGAGTCATTGTTAGGTGTCGAGTTCCGGCCGCTGCACAGGGGGAATCTCAAACCACCTCCGCTGTGGTCTCCCATTTTCCTCTAGCCACAGTGGAGCCTGCTCAGCAGAGACATCAGTCCCAGCACCTGGCTCAGGCAGATAATGTGCATTTGGTTACTGCTGCCCTTCCAGGTTCAGCCATTATAACCAGCACTGATCAGCGGTGAGCAGGCACTCCTAGTTCTAAGTCCTGCTTTTCTTCTTCTGAGCATGCCCAAGGGAAGACCTCTCATTAGAGGTCGGGGTCACATGCTCAGGTCCTGTGGCAGCTCCTATTGGACCACTAGGAAGGTCCTGCAGAGCTACAGCTATAAAAGGTTTGCATGGCCTCACTACCATGTGCTAGTATAAACCTGTTATCATGTGTGTGGATGTATGCCTGTTCTGGTGATTGCTCCTTAATCATTCCCATTCCTAGTGATGTTGAATGCTTGCGAATGTTGTAGCTACCTAGCGCCTGACAGTGCTAACTTGTACGCACTCTGTGCCGTAATCTTTAATTACTCCTGACAACCGGTCAGTGAAGGGTAGGAACTCCCGCTTGATCTCAGCATCTGACTCAGGGCATCCTCAGGCGCGGGCTCAAGAGCTATCGAGGGTCAGAGCGAGATCAATCACTAGCATAGTGGGGGTGAATTGCAGGGATCCCACTAGCGTTCATCTGCTGCACCCTGTGACTGCTAACAGGGCACAGCATTTCCTTTGTTTCCCTGCGACTCTGTGAAGTAACAGAATTCACATCTGTTCATACCGGGAGACCGAACCCGTGTTTATTCTGGAGTAGTACCACCTAATAGTGCCGCCATTACCTAGCAGCAGGTTCCATCTCTGCACGGCGGACCCCGAGTTGTGAATGCACCTTTTACTATCTTTATATTTATTCGGTGTGTTCCGCCAGCCCTATCAGTCAGTATGGTTAAATGTACATGAATATGGCAATAAAGGAAAGCTGCTAATTGAAATTTGCTACAAGCCTCTTAACATAGCTGAACAGGTAGAGGAGGAAATGCTGCAGCAAATTAAAAAGGCAGCAAATAATAATAGGGTCCTTATTATGGGGGATTTTAACTATCCAGACATTCAAAGGGACATGGAATCTTCTAGTTTTGCTAAAAACTGCACATTCTTACAAACACTTCAGGATAATTACTTGTCTCACCTGATAGATGAACCAACTATAGAAGATAATCTGCTGGATCTGGTTCTGTCAATACAGATACAATTTCAGATCTAAAGGTCAGGGAGCATTTGGGATGCAGTGACCATAATATGGTCATTTTCAAAGTAAATTTCAATCAGTAATTCAAAGGGAGAAATGCAAAAATTGGGAACTTTAGGAAAGCTGATTTCAACAAATTAGACAAAGAGCTTAATCGTGTAGACTGGGACCATCTCATGGTAACTAGGGGACACCCACAATAAATGAGGCTTGTTTAACCCCTTTCTGACCTCGGACAGAATAGTTAATCCGAGGTTAGTACCCCCCCGTTTTGAGGTGGGCTCCGGCGGTGAGTCCACCTCAAAGCTGGGACACGTCAGCTGTTTTCAACAGCTGACATGTGCCCACAATAGACGTGGACAGAATTCGGATCCACCCGCTCCTATTAACTAGTTAAATGCCGCTGTCAAATTTGGCATTTAACAAGCACCTCCGGGCATCCGGTCGGAAAGACGTGCACTGCTGACCCCCGTCACGTCATCGGGGGTCAGCAGTGCATCGGCATGACAACCAGAGGTTTCCTTCAGACATCTATGGTTGATGATGCCAGGTTGCTATGAGCGCCACCCTGTGGTCAGCGCTCATGGCAATGCTGTAATTCTGCTACATAGAGATGATCTGAGCATCGCCTCTATGTATCAGAGGCAATTGAATTATGGCAGCTTCTAGCCTCCCATGGAGGCTATTGAAGCATGCCAAAATAAGAAAAAAATGTTTTTAAAAATAAGAAAACCGCACTTGGAATATTTTTCATGTTTTCTAGTACATGACATGGTAAAACCAATGGTGTCATTCAAAAGTAAAACTCGTCCTGCAAAAAATAATAAGCCCTCACATGGCCATATGGACAGGAAAATAAAAAAGTTATGGCCCTGGAAAAGAGGGGAGCGAAAAACGCAAAACCGAAAAAAGCTCTGGGGGTTAAGGGGTACATGATAAACTACTAGAATCCTATAGAAAACTTATATCATCTGGTAATAAAATGTCTAGGAATAGAAATAAAACATTATGGATAAATAACACACTACAAAGTTTAATCAGACTAAAACAAAGAGCATTTAAAATCATGAAGGCTGAGAATACTGAAAAAGCATTTCAGGAGTATAAAGATATAAATAAGGAATGTAAAAAAGAAATAAGGCTGGCAAAGTTATCCACAGAGAAACAAATTGTTAGTGACGTTAAAATAAATCCAATTTTTTTTTTAAATACATCAATGCCAAAAAGGAAGCAAAAATGATAACAAGATAATAATAGAGGACAAAGAAAAGGATGAGATATTAAACAGGAATTTTTCATTCATGTTCACCAATGAACTAACTGTTCTTCCTGGGATCATTCAACAAGGTAAAAATCAAAGTTCACCACCTGATACAATTAATAGCACAAGAAGAATGCCTGTGTCTGAGCAAATTATACATTGACAAATTCTCCGGGCAAGATGGCATTCATCCAAGGATACTGAGCGAATTGGGCTCAGTAATTGACAGACCACTGTATCTTATATTATTAGACTATCTAGTAATAGGGGTGGTGCCACAGGATTGGAGGATGGTTGATGTGGTACCGATATTTAAGAAAGGTAAGAAGGCAGAGCCAGGCAACTACCGTCCAGTAAGCCTGATATCAGTAGTGTGCAAAATTTATGAGGGCATTATAAGAGATGACCTGCAGAAATATATTGCAGAGAATAATGTAATAACTAATAACCAGCATGGATTCATGAAAGATAAGTCATGTCTAACATGTTAGGTTCCTATGAGGAGGTAAGTGCAAATCTGTATGTTGGTAATGCAGCTGATTTGATTTAACTGGACTTTGCAAAGGCATTTGATAGTGTACCACATGAAAGCCTTATACTGAAGCTCCATATGCAGGGACTAGGGGAAACCACATGCATATGGGAAAGGAATTGGCTGAATGACAGGAAACAAAGAGTTAAATGGTACATTCTTTAAATATGATATAGTCAGCAGTGTGGCACCACAGGTATCTGTGCTAGGACCGATTCTTTTTAACCTAATTAATAATGCTCTTTAGGATGGGATTGAGAGTAATGTGTCAGTGTTTGCTGACGTGATGACACCAAACTATGTAGGATATTAAAATCTGACCTTGACATTACAATTTTGCAAAATAATCTGGATAAATGTCTAAATAGGCAAACACTTGGCAAATGAGGTTTAATGTAAATAAATGTAGAGTAATGCACCTGGGATGGAGTAAACCCGTAGCTGCATGTACATTAATTGGAACCACTTGGGACTACAGAACAGTAGAAAGACTTGGACATTCTGGTTACAAGTAAGCTGAGCAAATTTTAGGCCTTTTTTCAGTGGGGATGCTTCATTTTCTTTGAGCAAATATTTACTTACCATATATACTCGAGTATAAGCCGACCCAGGCACCTACTTTTGCCACGGAAAACTGGGTAAGCTTATTGACTCGAGTATAAGCCGGTTATGCATTTGTAGGATGCTAGCAGGTGATGGTCGGGGGCGCAGGAGAAGAAGCAGAGAGTTCAGTAAGCAAGGCCACAGCAGGAGCACACAGTCCAGCGGACACAGCCACAGGCAAAGGCTGGTTTTCAGCAGGCACTGCAAGGATGGGACTAAGTGGTGTCTCTGAGGTGGTGAACGGAGCGAAGGTAAGTACTCAATTCTGGTCACTACCAGGTGAAGAAGTCTCCCTGGGTTGAGGGTAGGATGTGGCGGCAGTTTGGCTAGCTGGGGGTATGGGCACAGCTAGCGGGTGTGGGTCCGTGAAGAGGGAGTTAACATCTTACTACTCACAGGCTGCTCCGGTGAGCAATCTCTTCCCCCTGCAACACTGGTGACAGCCCCAATGGTTCCAGGCCAGACATGCAGGAGAGACCATTAACTTGGCTCTCCTCCCTACACTCCCCCGCTATTTTTCCTCGCCATTCCATGGGCAACACTACTCGAGAAATGCATTGCCGTCTTCTCTTTCTCTGTGTGAATTGTTGCCAGACAAAGTTCTCTTGGTCATAACGTTCGGGGGGCTTCCCAGCTGTTGTTCGCTCGGAGCATCTCGGTTCAGAAGAAGTAGTGGGGCCCTCTTGTGTGGCCGAATCCAGCTGAGAGGGAAAAACCAAGGGGAGCTTGCATCCTCTGGTTCTAATCTCTCGGAGCTTAATCCTTCACCCCCTTCTTCATTCTCTCCTTCTACCGGCATATGGACCATTTCAGGAGCCTCTGGCTCCTCTTCTACTCTAACAGGGTTCTTGGACAAGCAGGGTCAGAGCATATTTCGATGAAGAATTTGAGTGGGAGCAGATTCTTTTCCTTCAGGTTGAACTTCGTAGACAGGTCCCTCTGGACTAACTCTTTTCTTCACCCGATACGGGTCTTTCTCCCAACGATTTTCCAGCTTGTCTTAAGGGGCTTCTCCTGTACTAAGACACGGTCTCCAGCTCGTAACTCTGCTACTCCGGACGAAATCCCCTCTGCATGCTCTAGCTCCTGTAACCTGGTCTAGACCAAGCAGTGTAAGGTCTGCAGGCGATGTTGATATTCTCGAACCCAAGGACGACACCCCCATCCGTGGATCGTCCTCTTCTGGGTCCAACACCAACTCAGTAATTCCTTTTCCGTTTCAGCCGAACAGAAGAGAGTAAGGTGTATATCCCGTGGTTCAGTGTATTCAATTATTATACACCCACACCAGTTCAGAAACGTACTCTGCCATCGGGCCTTCATATATTCCTCTAGATTTCTTGACATATGGATCAGTGTATGGTTGAATTGTTCACATGCACCATTACCTTGAGGGGTGTGGTGCAGGATTTGTCAATCCTGATGGTGCAATTCATCCTTTACTTTTCCCAAGAAACAAGCTCCCTGATCGGAGTAAATTCTCTTCAGACACCCATAGGGTTGAATGAAGTTCTTACATATTGCATACACAGCGGTCTCTGCTGTCTGATCCCGTGTTGAAGTCACCATGGCGAATTTCGTAAAATGATCCACCATTGCCAGGCAATATTCATAGCCCTGATGGGCCGGGCTGATGGTTAGGTAGTCTATTGTCAAGAGTTCCAGAGAAGCGGAGGTTATAATGGACTGAACGGGAGCCTTCTGTTCTGGCGGCTTAACCAACTCACATGTTCAGCACTTTATACAGGCTTCGTCCACTTTTGCCTTCAACTGAGGATGGAAGATGAACCGTTGTAGCCATTGGAAGGTCTTCTCTGAATCAAAGTGGGCTCCTTGCTCGTGTGCAGCGACAGCAATTTCATTTAGTGATGTTGTTGGAACAAGGACTTGCCAAGTCACATTCGGCTCAGTCCGCAGTTGCATTTTTCAATATAGTAAACCATTCTTCATTCACAGTTGTCCCCACTGTCGTAAGATCCGCAACACCTCCGGGGACAAGGCCCCCCTTTCCGACGAGCTTGGTAGTCTCTGAGAAGCCAGACATGGTCTTAATAAAGCTAGTTCACCATCTTCCTGTTGCAGCTGAACCTACTCATCTCGAGTTTGTCCCAGTTTGTCATCTTGGATTGGGGTATGTGTCTGTCCTTACGTTGCCACCCACCACTGTCCTGGTGGACCTCCAGAATCTGGGGACCTCTTCATCCTCTAGCTCTTCGTCTCTGTCCTGCTCGGGTCTGGTACTCTTCCTCCGGGACAGGGCAACGGCATGGGTATTTTCTGCCCCCCTTCTGTAGCCGATTTAATAATGGAATTTCACCATTCTGTCACCCACCGCTGTTCTAAGGCCCCCAGTCTCACATTTTCCAGGTGCGCAAGCAGGTTGTTATCAGTACACACCAAAATTTCAGAGCCGGACACATATTCCAGGAATCTCTCCATCATAGCCCACACCAATGCTAACAGCTCCAACTTGAAAGAACTGTAATTGTCTGGATTGCGTTGGGAATTGTGAAGGGACCGACTTGCATAAGCGATCACCCTCTCTCTTCCATCCTGCATCTGCATCAACACTGCCCCAAGTCTCAGCAGACTCCCGTCAGTGTGGAGAATGAACGGTTGGGAGAAATCCGCGTAGGCCTGGATTGGAGCTTCGATGAGTGCACTTTTGAGATCTTGAAAGGCTTCTTCTTGGGGCTGCTGCCAACAGATTTTCCAGTTCTTGGCACCAGAGGGTACCTTTTTCAACAGTTCCTGTAAGGGCTTTGCCCATCGAGCGAAATTCTTCACAAACCGCCTGTTACAACCAGTCCGTCCCAGGAACACACGCACATCTTTCAAGGTCTCTGGAGTGGGCCAGTCTTGAATCACAGCGACCTTCTGTCTGGAGGGCTCCACCCCTTCAGCAGAAACAACATGACCCAGGTATTCAATCTGTGTGCGGAACAAATGGCACTTCTGGGCTTCACCTTTAATCTGTGGTTCTGAAGGCGGGCCAACATCTGTTCCAGATGTTTGTCAAATGAAGCCGCGAAGACTATACTATTGTCCAGATAGATGAGTGTCGACTCAAAGTTCAAGTCCCCCAGGCATCTCTCCATCAGACGTTGGAAAGTTCGGGGAGCATTGGCTAGGCTGAATGGCATGCGGTTATTATTATTATTATTATTATTCATTTTTATAGCGCCATTTATTCCATGGCGCTTTACATGTGAACTACGGGGCAAATATAGACAAACACATTAAACATGAGCAAAAACAAGGCACACAGGTACATAAGGAGGGAGGACCCTGCCCGCGAGGGCTCACAGTCTGCAGGGGATGGGTGATGATACACTAGGAGAGGGTAGAGCTGGTTGTGTGGCAGTTCAGTAGGTTCAGGATCTCTGCAGGCTGTAGGCTTGTCGGAAGAGGTGAGTCTTCAGGCTCTTTTTGAAAGTTTCTATGGTAGGCAAGAGTCTGATGTGCTGGGGTAGAGAGTTCCAGAGTATGGGAGAAGCACGGGAGAAGTCTTTGATGCGGTTGTGGGAAGAAGAGATGAGGGGGGAGTAGAGAAGGAGGTCTTGAGAGGATCGGAGGTTGCGTGTTGGTAGGTACCGGGAGATCATGTCACAGATGTATGGAGGAGATAGGTTGTGGATGGCTTTGTAGGTCATTGTGAGGGTTTTGAACTGGAGTCTCTGGGCGATAGGAAGCCAGTGAAGGGCTTGGCATAGGGGAGAGGCTGGGGAATAGCGGGGAGACAGGTAGATTAGTCGAGCAGCAGAGTGTAGGATGGATTGGAGTGGTGCCAGAGTGCTAGAGGGGAGTCCAGAGAGTAGGAGGTTGCAGTAGTCGAGGCGGGAGATGATAAGGGCATGCACTAGTGTTTTTGCGGTGTCGCGGTCAAGGAATGCGCGGATCCGGGAAATGTTTTTGAGTTTGAGGCAGCAGGAGGAGGCAAGGGCTTGGATATGTGGCTTGAAAGAGAGGGCAGAGTCGAGGATCACCCCGAGGCACCTGGCGTGTGGGACTGGGGAAAGTGAGCAGCCATTGACATTGATGGATAGGTCAGGTGGAGGGGTAGAGTGAGATGGGGGAAAGATGATGAATTCTGTTTTGTCCATGTTCAGTTGTAGAAAGCGAGCAGAAAAGAAGGCTGAAATAGCAGACAGACAGTGCGGGATTTTGGTAAGTAAGGAGGTGAGGCCAGGTCCGGACAGGTAGATCTGCGTGTCGTCGGCATAGAGATGGTACTGCATACCGTGGGATTCTATGAGCTGTCCCAGACCGAAGGTGTAGATGGAGAAGAGAAGGGGTCCTAGAACAGAGCCTTGAGGAACACCGACTGACAAGGGGCGAGGTGAGGAGGTGGTGTGGCGGAGGGAGACACTGAATGTCCGATCTGTCAGATATGATGAGATCCAGGAAAAGGCCAAGTCTGTGATGCCAAGAGATGAGAGGATTTGTAGCAGAAGGGAGTGGTCCACAGTGTCAAAGGCAGAAGACAGGTCCAGGAGAAGGAGGACAGAGTAGTGTTGCTTGCTCCTGGCAGTTAGTAGGTCATTGGTGACTTTAGTTTGGGCAGTTTCAGTTGAGTGATGGGAACGGAAGCCAGATTGTAATCGATCAAAGAGGGAGCAGGAGGAGAGGTGAGAGGACAATTCAAGATGGACGTGTTGCTCCAGCAATTTAGAGGCATAAGGAAGAAGAGATATCGGGCTATAGCTAGACACAGAGGATGTGTCGAGGGAGGGCTTTTTGAGGATGGGTGTGATCTTGGCGTGCTTGAAGGATGAGGGGAAGACACCTGTTGTGAGTGAGAGGTTGAAGAGGTGCGTAAAGGTACCGTCACACTAAGCGACGCTGCAGCGATAGCGACAGCAATGCCGATCGCTGCAGCGTCGCTGTGTGGTCGCTGGAGAGCTGTCACACAGACCGCTCTCCAGCGACCAGCGATGCCGAGGTCCCCGGGTAACCAGGGTAAACATCGGGTTGCTAAGCGCAGGGCCGCGCTTAGTAACCCGATGTTTACCCTGGTTACCAGCGTAAAAGTTAAAAAAACAAACAGTACATGCTCACCTGCGCGTCCCCCAGCCTCTGCATCCTGACGCTGACTGAGCTCCGGCCCTAACAGCAGAGCGGTGACGTCACCGCTGTTGCTTTCACTTTCAGTTTAGGGCCGGCGCTTTAGTGTCAGGAAGCAGAGGCTGGGGGACGCGCAGGTGAGCATGTACTGTTTGTTTTTTTAACTTTTACGCTGGTAACCAGGGTAAACATCGGGTTACTAAGCGCGGCCCTGCGCTTAGTAACCCGATGTTTACCCTGGTTACCAGTGTAAAATATCGCTGGTATCGTCGCTTTTGCTGTCAAACACGGCGATACACGGCGACCTAGCGACCAAATAATGTGCAGACCTTCTAGCAGCGACCAGCAATTTCACAGCGGGATCCAGATCGCTGCTGCGTGTCAAATACAGCGATATCGCCATCCAGGTCGCTGCAACGTCACGGATTGCTGGCGATATCGCCTAGTGTGACGGTACCTTTAGGGTTGGGATGAAGACCGTGGAAAGGTTAGGGATGAGGTGGGATGGGAGCGGGTCGAGCGTGCAGGTGGTGAGGTGTGATCTTGACAGGAGGGTGGAGAGCTGATCTTCTGTCATGGTGGAGAAGCTGGTTTTGGAGGAGCAGGGGTGAGCAGCTAAGAGGGGCAGTGGGCGCTGTGGGCCAAAGCTTTCTCTGATCGTATCGATCTTCTGTTTAAAGAAAGAGGCAAAGTCTTCAGCAGAAATGAGAGGGGAGGGAGGGGGTGCTGGGGGACGGAGTAGAGAATTGAAAGTGTTGAAAAGCTGTTTAGGGTTGTGAGACAGGGAGGATATGAGAGATGAGAAGTAAGTTTGTTTTGCGGCAGTGAGCGCGGATTTGAAGCTGGCGAGGGACTGCTTGTATGCGGTGAAGTGGTCAGCAGAGCGGGATCGCTTCCATTTCCGCTCAGCGATCCTGGAAGCCCGTCTCAGTTCTTTAGTCAGGCAGGTCAGCCAGGGCTGCCTGTTGATTGTACGAGTTTTGCTATGTATGAGCGGGGCGGCCGAATTGAGTGTTGCTGTTATTGTGGCGTTATAAAAAGCAGCAGCAGCATCTGTGTCATGAAGGGAGGCTATGTCGGTAAGAGGGAGAAGGGACTCAGAGAGTGATTGTAAGTTGAGATGTTTGAGCGGTTGAACTCATCCAGAATGAAGGCAGTCTTTGCTCGATCTTGCTCAGAAATGGGGACTTGCTAGTAACTGCTGGCGATGTCCAGTGTAGAGAAAAACCTGGCTTTTCCCAGAGCACACAGAGACTCCTTAATCCGGGGCAGCGGATACAAGTCCCTCACTGTACAGGCATTAAGTTTTCAGTAGTCCACACAAAACTGCAAGGTGCCATCTTTCTTTCGTACCAACACAATTGGGGCAGCCCACGGACTCTGGCTCTCCAGGATCACATCGACCTGCAACATTTGATTCAACATGTTTTTCACTTCCTGGTACAACTGTGGGGCAATTTGCCGGTAACGTTCTTGTATGAGCGCAGTACTTCCAGTTGGAATTTCATGCGTGATGGCTGTGGTGCAGACAAAATCATCTTAGTGAAGTCCGAAGACTTCCTTATAATTCCCCAGCAGAGCTTCTACCTGTTGCACCTGAGAATGTTCCAGTTCGGCCAGTTCAGCCCACATTTGTTCCAATATGGGTCAGCCCTCCTTGATGTAACGAGGTTCTGACACTGAAATGGAGTTAACTGACACCGTCCAGGGGTCTCTGGGTTGTACCTCCAATTGCACTGTTCGAGGGGGCATTACTTCTTCAGGTAGGTTTCTTGATTCGGGCCACCACGCCTCTGGGAATGACAGTAATGTCCTGATCTCCTACGTTAATGCACAGCACCGGAATAGTTCCTTCCCTTACAATGGCCAAAGTATGCACCGTGGGTAGTGGTTCAGAAGAGGATGGTTCAATTTGGACATCATCCCCCTCCAGGGTGATACAAGCACGAACAGGCAGGGACAGCACTGTTTGTCCTGGTGGGAGTACAATTTTGGTGGAGGCCAGAACTATTACTTTTCCTAACACTCCTCCCTCACAGTTAGACTGCTGTACTCATGCCACTTGTGCCAGTTGTTGGAAAACTCTTCTCTGTGATGTGTGTGGGCCCTATTGTTTCAGAGTCTCATTAGAGGGGTCTCTAAAGGGAAGGCTTCCAAACTCCTTCAGCACATTCATCCCCAAGGTGATGACCGGTCCATAATTCAACTCTCCCTGTGTCAGTACCACGCCTTTCCGTCACAGGTCTTTCCCACAGATGGACACCTTGCATCCATACCACCCATACGACTAGGATGGGTAGTTGATTGGCCATCATTAACTTTATCTCAGAGGCCCATTCAGGCCGGTTTGCCTGAGGAAAATTCTGCCATAGTAAGCATCTAAAATCATTGTCACCTGCGAGCCCGTGTCCACCTGGAGTCATGGCGGGGCTCCAGACCTTCCCTGCCCTCTGTAGAGTTACTGGTAGCCTCTATTTTTCTCCTGATGTCAGCCAGTTCTACTTTCACACTCAGGAGTTCTCTTCTCAGTTCTTCTACCCACTAGGGTTCAGCAATAGTATTTACAGACACCCCTATGCTCTGGACCTTTCCCACTGGGACTGTCACCCCCTGCTCCTGTTCATGCATGTGTGCCTCACTCCCTACTTCAGGGAAAGTCATTTGGGGGTTCACCCGTACATGTTCTCGCAGGGCTTGTTTTGTCAGCACGTCTCTCAAGCCTGTCACTAGGAGGTCTCGTAGCATTATGTCAGTGGTTCCTACTCCCCTGCCTTCTTTCCTAATAATGGCAGTGTGTAGCTATTGCAAGGCATTCATATATTGGGTCACGGTCTCCATCTCCTTCTGCATCCTACTAAAAATTTATGTTCTCAGTTCCCCTATGTCTGTGTGGTCCCCGTGTGTCTCCTCCAAGATCTGTAGCACCTTTCTAAAGATATCCTGGTCATGTGGGGTCCGCAACGTTACTGAATCCCAGGCTTCTCCATCCTGGGCCAAATTCGCCACCTCATCCTCCAGGGGTCATGGGGTGCATTCTCATCATGCCTGTAAGTCGCTCAGTCCAGCTCCAAAGCATAGTACTGCTCAACTTGAACATTGGCAAATTGCTCAGCATGGCCCCAAAGGAAAGACTAGTCCTGAGGCCACCCCAACTGATTGATCTGCCACCTGCATGCTATTGGAATGCAACCTGCTGACTACACCACTTGTGAGATGCTAGCAGGTGATGGGTGGCGGCACAGGAGAAGTAGCAGAGAGTTCAGTGAGCAAGGCCGCAGTAGGAGCACACAGTCCAGCGGACACAGCCACAGGAATAGGCCGGTCCTCAGCAGTCACCGCAAGGATGGGACTAAGCGGTGTCTCTGAGGTGGTGAGCGGAGCAAAGCTGCATACTCTATCCTGGTTGCTACCCAGTGAGGAAGGCTCCCAGGGCTGAGGGTAAGACGCGTTGGCAGTCTGGCTAGCTGGGAGTATGGGCACAGATAGCGGGCGTGGGTCCATGAAGAGGGAGTTAACCATCTTACTACTCACAGGCTTGCTCCCCACGAAGTGTCCTGTCTTCCTGCTCAAACTGCTATTTAAGTTGGACCACCCTCATAAGTCAGATGCCCTGTACTGCTCCGGTCAGCAATCTCTTCCACCTGCAACATTGGTGACAGTCTGAATGGTTCCGGCCCAGACATGCAGGAGAGACCATTAATTTGGCTCTCCTCCCTACACATTGTTCCCTCATCCCTTTCCTGCTATGCATGGCTCCCCCTTCCCTGTCCAGATATGAATGTCTCCCCATCCCTGTCCCTGTATGCATGCCTCCCCCATCAATGTATGCATGCCTCCCTCTTCCCTATCCTGGTATGAATGCCTCCCCCTCCCTGCCTCTGTCTGCATGCCTCCCTCGCTCCATCCCTGTATGCATGCCTCCCCCTTTTCTGTCCTGGTACGAATGCCTCCCCCATTCTGTCCCTGTTTGCTTGCCTCCCAGTTTGATCCCTTTATGCATGCCTCCTTATCTCCTATCCCTGTGTGCATGTTTCCTATTGAAAAAAAAACAAAAAAAACATCATACTCACCTACCTGCGCGCCTTGGGTGCTGGCACTGTATCTCGCTCCGGCCACCGGCGCCAGCCTGCAGCTCTTCCTGTGCTCATCGGTCACGTGGTACCGCTCATTAAGGTGATGAATATGCACTCCATTCCTTTGGGAGTGGAGACGTGTCCATATTCATCAACTTAATGAGCGGTACCACGTGACCGCTGAGCACAGGAAGAGCTGCAGACAGGCACCGGAACAAGATGAAGTGCTGGTACAGAGGGCCACGCAGGTAGGGGAGTATGATGTGTGAGCCAGCTACTGGCGCCCGCTGCTCTGCGGGATTTCTGTACCGTGACTCATGTATAAGCTGAAGGGGGCGTTTTCAGCACAAAAAAATGTCAGCACAAAAAAAATCTGTCATAAAATCCCCGTGCAAAAAATGTTCGTGGGATGCACAAAACACCCCTTAAATTATATAAATAAAAGAATTAAAGAGAATCTTCTTAACGTAAGGAACTAATTTGATGACCACCCCTTATAAAAACACTTTGCAGCATTTCATTGGGGTCCCTACATGATGTTAGAATAACAGGTATTCAGATTTTATATAAACATTTGCGTAATGGTGACTTCATCAATCAAATGTCAAAAGAAAAAAGTCGCTGGATTTTTCAACTAGATACATTAAAACCTAAAGGCTTGAACAATGAAATTGAACTGTTTGCCTTTGATTGACTTACGTATGAATGAACCATGGGTATTTAAGCCCATACAGACACAGGAGGAGCCATCCTTGATGAAGGAATCCTCAAAGCATTCCGAAACGCGCTGTTTTTTTGGCCCTCTTTGCAATCTGTACTTTCTTCTGACACCACGTGACCATGCGAGTCAGGTCCTGCAAGTATACAGTTGAGTATACCAACCCTTCCGGCATTAACTGAGCGCCTGTCACCGGCCGGAACAGCGCTTCTGGACATAATCTAAAGCCAACAGCTGACGATTTCTTCTATGCCCAGCAGGCGACAACTAATGCTGACATAAATTAGAATCCTGTCGCCAGGCTCTTCTGCAGCATATACTTCTACCATCTCACAGGTAACGAATTATCAGCATCATCAAGCAGCATTTTGATACTGTTCACATGTTGCATTACATGAATAGGAACTATTAACTCCATGTGTAATTTCATTTAAATTGTTCTCTGAGTTTGCTTACAACACTAAAAATTAGCATGTACCGTATTTCTCCTCTTAGTTTTCATCTGCATGATTGCAAACTAGCAAGGAAAGGAAAAATCCTGCTTCCAAAAAAATTCTGAATTTATTGTGAATAAAACAAAGTCCAGTTGAATGAATTCACATGATAATGAGTAACAGGTTACGCGTTTCGAACAATAGCTTGTTCTTTCTCAAAGCATTGCAATTGCAATCTGCCTTACATTGATTCTGCATAACTCTGCTACAGGCACGAAAATGTCAACCCACATCTAAACAGGACATAAAAAAGCACAATGTTCTGATTATGATACACCTATATGCACCCTGACTCACAGTGCAAGTAAATAGATTTTTTTCCTTTTAGATCCCTCTAAAATTCCTGCCTAGTGTAGTACCTTACTTGCAGCAAATTCAGTGTACTTGCGCTAGCGCCGCTATACATTTAATTTTTGAACAATAATAAAATTGGTATGCGCTTCACTAAAGAAATTTGGACACAAAAATATTAATTTTCTTGATTTAACCATATATAATGATGTACAAGAAAATATCCATACTGATATATATATATATATATATATATATATATATATATAGAGGATGCCAACTTCTAATAATCTCCTACATTGGGAAAGATGGCACCCACCATCATTGAAGGCGGCTATACCAGTTGGACAATACCTAAGGGCAAGGCGTAATTGTCCTAATGATGTATCGTTTGGTAGGGAGAGTCAAAATGTGTTCCAAAGTTTCCCTTCAAGAGGATACCTCAAGAGGGTTCTATACAGAGCAGAGGTGTATGGAAGTCAACAAATATGCGCCTTACATATGGAAGGTAAAGAAATGTTTATACACATTAACCAAATTAAAAAGAGACAAGATAAAAACGTAGTAAAATATAAAGATGCCTTTATTAAATTTTAATATAATGGGCAAAAATGGAGCATACAAAAGTACATACATAGGGTTCTTTGTTGTTCTAGTACACCGAATGGTCTGCCATTCACTTTTTATGTAGCGTTTTTTTATTATTTTCTTTAATTGTAGGGAGTAGGTATCTCCCCATTTTTATATTATTCGGCATTTTTATCTTATTATATTTGGGCCGTTACTTTTTTCATAAGAGCAGAGGTGTATCTAGGTTTTCTGGCACCCAGGGAAAGAATTCAGTTTGGCACCCCCCACACCCATGACATATATGATTTGCATATCAGTGAAAGACTGAGAGAAGCAGGAAGAGAAGCTCTTTGTCACAGGACCATAAGTATGAAAGTCGCATATGAGTGAAGTGTCCATGTGATGACTACTGGAACCTGCAGAGCTGAATCCTGACATCCAAGGCTTCTGAATTCTCACAAGAAATGCACTGCACACTTTCAGGATTCACCCTTGCCACTGGACAGTCATGTCAGCACAAATATGTGATTTGTATTCTTCTGGCCACATTCCGACAAAACGTACCCAGCCTCGCTCAGTTCATTTTCATTGACTGTGGCCACACATGTCTAGTCAGCATGTGACCGCATTAATGTAAATCACCAGCACGAGAGAATCCTGACAGCGTGCAGGGTGCAATGTGAGAATTCAGAAATCTGCAATCACAAAGAATGACTGCAGACTCATTACAAACCTGGACAACCCCTTTAATGCTCCTAACAAATAAAAAGGTGAGAATTAGTCAGTATCATAAATAACATTTACATCCAGGTACCTTATAAATGACGACATCTCTGGACTCGTTCTCCTTCTTTTCTTCATCTTGTCCAAACCCCATGATGAGTTTTCTCATCCACAGCTTGTCTCTGCAGACTTCCATCTTCTCCTCTCTTTTGCAGAAAATCTCTACATGATACTCTTAAAGATAGAAGTGTCATTATAATGCTCCTGAATAAAAAATGCCCCTCACTATATTGTCTGCACAAAAAATGACCCCCACATTGTCCCTCTTATGGAACATGCTCTTTATACTGACCTTTCCTTTCCATACCAGCCCCCTCTTCACACTGTCCTCTCATACTGTGTCCCCCCTATAGGGCCCAGTATTTATACTGTACTCTCTCATCACACTCCCCCTCCTTGGTATACTGTCCCCTCCTGGCTGTGCCCTTACACTGTCCATCCATGCTATGCCCCAACTACTTCATTTCTATTCTGTGCCCACTCACTTTTCTCCCCCCTATACTGTCTCCTTAAACTATTCCCCTCCCTCCTCATACTGTCTCTTCTCACATCCCCCTGTTCATCATACTGTCACCTCATATATTTACCGCCTCACTTTTATACTGCCTGCTCACCTGACTCCCCATACTGTGTCTGCACACATCACATCACCCTCACTTCCTGTACTCTGTCAACATACATTTTTCACAACACTACTCATACTGTGTCCGCATATATTCCTCCGTTCGCTCCCCATGCTGTCTGCACCCATCCCCCATACTGTTCCCTCATATATGACCCCCATTCCCTCAAACTGTTTCCTCATACATGCCACCCATTCCCCAGTACTGTTTCCTCATACATTCCCCCATTCCACCACACTGTTTTCTCATGCATGCACCAATTCCCCAGTACTGTTTCCTCCTACATGTCCCCCATTCCCCAGTACTGTTTCCTCATACATGCCCCCATTCCTCTGTACTGTTCCCTCATACATGTCCCCCATCTCCCCCTTTGCTCTTCATTTTGTTTCCTCAAATCTCACCCACACATTAAATCCCCCCATCCCCACTACAAATTTCCCCACAGATAATAAATAACCCCATCTCCACTCCAAATCTCCCCACACACATTAAACACTCCCATCTCCATTCCAATTCTCCCCACAAATAATAAATCCCCCATCCCCACTCTAATTCTCCCCACACACAATAAAACCCCCCATCCCCACTCCAATTCTCCCCACACACAATAAATCCCCCATCTCCACTCCAATTTTCGCACCACACAATAAATCCCCCATTCCCACTCCAATTCTCCCTACACACATTAAACACCCCCATCCCAACTCCAATTCTACCCACACATAATAAATCCCCCATCCCCACTCAAATTCTCCCCACACATAATAAATCTCCCCTCACGCACTTAATCTTTGGTGTCTTCAGCTCCACTGGAGCACTTACCACCAGTGTTCGTCTCTGCAGCACGGGGGAGTGATGTCAGCAGCGTGATCACATGATCTGATCATGCTGCTCGCGTCACTCTGACCCGGCAGTCAGAGCCTCAATTGTAATTGCTTCTGTAAGATGCGAGTACAGTTGATCCCTGGGAGCTGGCGCGCTGCAGCTTCTCTGATCCGGCTGTCAGTTTGACAGTTAGCACAGAGAACAGCCGACTCTCAGTCCGGGGGCGGCAAAATGCAGCTGCCGGGGGAGACACTGCGGACCGCCGAATTAGGCGGCCTGACTGCGTCCCCTTGCCAGTTGCACCCGGGGCACATGCCATGGTTGCCCCCCCTAGATACCCCTATGATACAGAGCCTTTAACAGGGCAAAGATGACAAAAAGGGATACCCTTCTATATGTCTAACATACTGCGAAAATACTGGCCCATCCTGAGAGTGGATCCTGATTTCAGAGATATCATTGGAAATAATCCCTCAATAACATGTCGCAGGGGATGGAATTTATGTAACTCTTTAATGCATATCCATTTTGTCTCAAATGATTATGGACCCAAACAAAAATGGATTGTAGGGAAGGTTCCCATCCCTGTGGCTCTTGTTCATTCTGTAAATACCTTCCGAGGACTAAGGAATTCATTAACCTTGGTGATATGAGAAAGTTCTCTATTAGGGACAGTATTACCTGCAAAACTAAGGGAGTGCTATGCGCCATAATGTGTCCATGTCCCAAATTATACATTTGGAAAACAGTGCAGGAATTAAGAAGAAGAATTTCTAAACATGTCAGCTGTATAAATACAGAAGCTGACACACCATTATCGATTCACATGAGGAGTATCCATTCCAACCCCCTGGGCCTTCGAGTCTGGGGAATAAGATTATTATAAGTGTACACAGTAAAAAGGAAAGAGCCTATTGTTGTCTTGTCTCTTTGGTAATGTGAAACTTGTCTTATAATATTCCATTCAGTGTAGGACTGGGGTGCCAAGGGCCCACCAGTAACTAACATCAGGGTCCCACTTTTCAGCTACATGCAAATGTGACATTATGCTCAATCACAAATTCATATGACAATGAACTAGGTAGATTGTTAAATGAATAAGATGCCGCCTTTGTCTGTATATAGTGGTTCAAGTATATAGTGCTAAGTACTGCTGATTTAAGAGGGTGGTGGCCCACTCTTGCAACTGAAGATTCTCCTGTTCTCTTGTGGGCCAGTCCAAACCTGATCTCGTCTACCTATACCCACGCTATAAATTTTTTAAGAGGCCATAATTAATAATTATAATAATAATAATAATAATTTTATTTCTATAGCGCCGACATATTCCAGAGCACTTTACATTTTAGAGGGGACTTGTACATACAATAGACATTACAGTATAACAATAAGCTCATAGATCAAAACAGATACCAAGAGGAATGAGGGCCCTGCACGCAAGCTTACAATCTATGAGATAATTCTTTCATGGAGGCAAGGGTCAACAACAATTTGTTCACAACTGAAGGAAGGGTGCCTCATTCCTGAGCGTGTGACATCAACATTAATTTGCAGCGTTTTTCTTTCTTTAACCAGGCTCACCTGATTGTCAGTTATCACGGATGAATTATCAGTGGCAACCTTGCTGCAAGAATTTTAGCATAGATTTTAATATTCAAATTAATCAAAAAGGTAGGCCTAAAATTAAAAAAAAAAATAATGTTGGGTATTCGGTTTTGGTGAAACTGAGATGTTTGCCTCTGAAGACAGATGTGAAGATTTATATAAAAGTAAAAGAGTATTAATTTACTAATGAAAAAGTGCTGCACTACTCATTTTTATGACATTAAAGGATGACTAATATGGTGTTAATTGTAATTTTGTATTAGGTAGCCCCTCAAAAGAGTCATTTGAGTTTTCATCATATACTAGCGTATGAACAAACATTCTCAAGTTCTTGTCTAAAGTACATTAAGGTAATCCTTACATTAAGTTGAGGTCTCATCCATTATGGAAAGCCCTACCAATTATTGTAGATGCTTGAAAATCAATTTAGGACGTCTTAAGACACCATTTAGTGAATTGTGCAAATCCATTAGATAATTACAGCCACTCTTAGGGGTATAACAAAGGTGGTATTTGTGATAAATTAAGGTTTGTTTTTTTTCTACATAGTTCAGTGTTGCAGGACTGTATAAAATGACTCGATGCGACTAGAGTAAATTATTCTGCTGTCTTCTACAGGTATGTGTCAGAAGGAAATACACATTTCCATTTAAATAGTAAGTAAAACATTTATAATGTTATTTGTATTTTATGGCCCTTTAAATTGTGAGGAGATTGGCAATGAAGCCTGTGCTTTTTATTGAATCCATACCTCACTTGGTATATAATTTTGCATAATACAAGAGATCTCTTGTTTATCAAAATAATTTACGGTTCATTCAGATGTGCAAGCTAAATAGCATTCTTCCTCATATGCTGCTGTTTTATCGTGATTATTTAAGACTCTAGCACAGTGATTGGTCCCAAACGTTTAGTTGACAGTCCCTTTAGAGTTGCCTTTAGAGGCGATCAAAACCCACTAGGGGCTATTTGTTATGGTCAGCTTCACAAATAATCTCAACTAACTTTAAAAGTGAGAACAAATGTTTTAGAAATGGAGAGTACGACCACAAAATTGTTGTAGTTATTTCTTAAATTAGGCCTAATTATCTCAATAAAGAAGGTAATATGTGGACAATGGATAAACAATGGTGGTTGAGATAACATGCTGTCTATTTTATTTTTGATACACAGGCTTTCTTCAACTACCAAAGATGTTCTATCACGGATCTCTTCTGCTCACAGTGGTGGTCAGTATGGTGGCCTGTCTCCCTGATCCCCTAAATTTGGCAAAGGTTCCAGAAATTCCCAGTATTACAAAACCTATTTCACCTCCTAAAGTAGATGCAAACATTCCAAAGCCAACCGGAGGTACTCTGAAGAAAATTGGACTGAAAGGTTTGTGACTTTGTTTATGTCAATGATTGATATATAGATATAAATGAAACTAAAGGACCCCATACACATTAGACTAATGTTGGCAGAACCAGATGACATTGAATGGTTCAGCCAAGCATCTAATATTGGGGCACTGTGCAACTGATGGTTAGAGAAGATACCAACCGGGCATGTCTGATGTTTCAGTCAAGGGCATGGGTGTCGGCCGAACAATTGGTCAAAGAATTGTCCAGCCAACAACCATCTAATGTGTATGGGGCCTCATAAGTGTTATTATGAATTATTTAGTAATAATCAGGCTTGCAAACAATCCAAAAATACTTACCCTGTTGTCAACTCATGGTTAAACACTGCTACCAAATCCATCTTCTGTAAATATCTTTTGTTAATCTTTTGAATCTTTGTTATTAAATCAGATTTTATTCAAGACTGTTTGGAATGGGAGAGATATTTCAATGCATAATTGATAATTGCAGTCTTTAGAAGTATCTGCATTGTTTTTGGAGTGTGGTACACTGATTTGCTCTCTGAGAAGTGTAGGGATTATACTGCTGCTATACAGGAAAATAGTACATGTCCAAGAACATTATAGCATGGCCAGCTTAGCCCTTAGACATAAGTTGATATCAAGCTTGTTGACTCACAACAAAAATGAGGTTTGTGAATTAAGTTTTGAAAAATTTAGACTTCATTTGTATATACATATGAAATTTATATTTCACTTTCAGGAGTTCCAGTTATAGGCAACAAACCTGCCCAGTGCCAAGACCTCCAACGTCGTGTCAGCAGACTAGAAGCAGGTAAGTGACTGAAGAACATTTCTTGTAAAAAAATTCATAACTTCTCTGTACTGAGAACTTTCTGCTCTTTTGCTATGCTGTTTCTTTTATCCCTAGTACCATTCAGTAATGTTCTTGAAGCTTTTCCTTTTGTCACCGGTTACAGGAACTAAAGTAAGAGTTCAGCTATTATTAAGCAATAGTTTTATGAGTCATCCAAGCTTCACACAAATCCATATATGCTGCTCCATTTTCCATAATTCTGAAACTTTTTCATATTCTTAGTTTGCCAGTTTCAAACATTAATAGGGTAAAACAAATAGAGAAAAGGACTAGCAAATCTAAGCGAGTGTGAATAGGTGCCAACCAAAGAAAGTATGAAACAGTAAGGATGCACCATAATTTACCAAGAATGATTACTCTAAAACATTGAAACTGCATTGCTGCCATAGAAAATGGGAAAAAATGGAAAAAAGCGATATATATTGCATGTATGAAATATTCATCTGCAAAAATTGCTATGGAAAAAAAGGAAGGTACTTTCACACTTGAGTACCAGGGCTTTGCGGATGGCTGCGTACTTCCTCCCTGAAGCTCCGCCAACTTCTGCACTTCTCCCATTTAGGTCCACCTACTTCTGCATACATCCTGTATACCTATCTTTAACATTCGGTACACAGGACAAGTGTGACACCCCAGGGCACTGGTTGTTACAGTGGCATTGCTTTCCTCACGGGGAGAGTGATGTCACGCTTGGAAGCAATGGAGGATTCCTTTTAACAGGTAATTAGCACATACAACAACATTCTGACTTCAGGCCAGAAGGGGGAGCTCTACACCTGACTTCAGGGGAGCTGCTCTCTCTTTGGTTGGGAGGAGGAGTTAGTTGCTGGGCAGTTGCTAGGCAGTTAGGAAGAGTTTGTCAGTTGGTGCCTGACAGGAAACAGGAGCAGTCTGAGGTAGAAGAACGGGTGAGGGGCTGTACAGCCTGAGGTGCTGTAGCCCCTAGATAGTGAGATACAGAAGGAAGAACAGCTTGTAGCAAACGTGCCGGAGAGCAAAGCACAGGAGAGTGACAACATGGGAGAATAGCGGCGACTGGGCTACCTCCCTGATAGAGTGCAGATACCTGTAACCGGAAGACTGAGGTTGTGTCATACTCTAGGAGGCACAGCAGAAACCGGTAGTACAGCTAGACTACACGTAACCTGTCTGCCCTAACACCCATGAGACACAGTGACAAATAGAGCCCGGGTCATGACAGAGATCCTGTAAAAAGGCTTGAGTCACTTGTCATATGGGTTTGTGTCCCACTTCAACAAAGGACAGAGAGAACTGAGAGGAACTTGCTACAAAGCCATAGGCAGTAAGGGCGCTAGAAGGAAGGCTTTTAACTCCACCTGATAAAGCTGGACTTTGAACTCGCTTCCAAGCCGGCCAGACCCTGCCTGTACCTGTGATCTGGTGCTCTGGACTATGGCTGCCGGCTACCATCAGTAAACCAGGTAAAAAGACTGCACAACTGTGTCCTTCATTCTTTACTGCACCACTCAACATCCTCCATCTATTCACTGGGAGCCCTGGGGACCTACTTCACCTGTGGGAAGTTATACCATCCGGCTGCCATAGCATCACCCCAAAGGACCCCTTTAAGAAGAGTCGGTCACCCCTGACCGAATACCACAGGTGGCGTCACGAACATTCCTTTATTTCAAAAACCCCTTTAAAGACTATCCCTTTAACATGGGTGCCCAGGGCCATGGACCGGGTCTCTGCCGCCATGACACATCCCTTTAATTACCGGACCCAGTACCGAGTACCCCACGGCCCTGGCGGGCGACTCACATGCGGATGTATGTGAAAGCATCGTTTTGATGTCCCCGCCGATTGCACGGGAATGCAACTTGTCCTGCATACCCAATGTTAAAGATAGTTACGCAGGACGCATGCAGAAGTAGGCGAACCTAAACAGAAGAAGTGTGGAAGTGGGCGAAGCTTCAGGGAGGAAGTATGCAGCCATCCGCAAAGCCCCGGTACACAACTGTGAACGTAGCCTTAGCACATAGATTGGCTAATATATTAGTACTGTAAAATTATACTTAACAAAAAAGTTAGACATGCATCTTTTTCCCTTCAGTTTTCAGGATTGAAGGAATAAAGATTTATGGTTGTTTCATAGTTTTAAGGGTGAAGGTAGAACAATTCCTTCCTAACTCTACATGTGGCAATCAGTGTCCCATCACAGAATCTACTGCCCATACCCTGTAATATTATATCTTTCAAGAAATGCATCAAGGTCTCCTTGTACTTTTGTAGGGAATCAACCATTACACCGTCATGTGGCAGAGAGTTAGATTATCTCACTGCTCACATCTAGATCGGGGGTGGGGAACCTTTTGTCTGCCAAGAGCCATCGGGATATTTATTCCATCTTTCGGGCACCATACAAATCGCGTGTTAACCAGTCCCCCAAAGTATGCCCTGAAACTGGCATTGGTGTCAAGACGTAATCTTTCACTGCATGAACCTCAACGTTCAGAAGTGAACGCTACACATGCTCACAAAGCAAGAAGAAATTAAAGGGCTGGCAGCTGGTAAAACACAGCTGATGGCCCAAGCACTAGGATCACAGGAATCTGCCTGAAGGACCAGACAAAAGGTCATCGCAGCCGTAAACAAACCACTGTTCTACTATATGCAGATCTTACAGTAAATTTAATTTATCTCTGCTTCTATATAATAATAACCTGGGTACTTTATTAAATGAATGATCAGATGTTGCCTTTGTCTGTACATAGTGAATCAAGTGTATTGTGTAAGTACTAGAGATGAGTGAATTTGCTCAGTTCCCTCTTATTCGGCAAGCTATAGCGCTTGCTGAATAAGCTGCAGAGGAAACCCGGCTTCGTGGATCGTAACACATGAAGCTGCGGAGCCGAACAGCTGATCGGCTGGCGCGATCCAGGAAGCCGGGTTTCCTCTGCAGCTTATTCAGCAAGCGCTATAGCTTGCCAAATAAGAGGGAACTGAGCAAATTCGCTCATCTGTAGTAACTACTGCTCATATAAGCTGGTGGGAGGCTCGTTCCTGCACACGGGTGCTTTAGGGGATTTAACTGCAGTACTGTAACTTACCTTAAGATATGGCTCCTTTATAGTCTACAGACTTTTTGCTGCCCCCTTCATGATATTCTTCCTTCTCCACTGCAGATCTGTGTACAACTACTCCAATTACATCCTACTGTCTCTAACACTAGAATAAGCAGATTTGTGTCAGTTTTGCAAAAGCACTCAGCTAGATAGAAGATTTAAAGTAAAATGATAGAACATTTTAATGAGGGTTATTTAAAAAGTTGCTAAACTTTGTATTTAGGAATAAAATATTAAGCATATGTGAGAAGGTGCATATAGCCTTTAATGTATATCATATATTTCCTTTCATTCACTGCTAAATGCAGTTAAAAATTAGAACTCAACACTGTTCACTAAATATATTTGTAGTCTACATTTTTGCCACTATGGTCAAGTAGGACAGTAACAGAAATAGTGAGTACGGCTTATAGGGATGGTCATTTGTATGAAGCCAGTGTATAAATGTGAATAGGGCTCACTACAATGTTAATTTAGGTATAATAAGGGTGCTACATCTTGTATGGAAAAAGTAATGTCAGAAAGAATAGAAAGTCCAATACATATAAGACATGCACACTTAATGCTTCAATAAAAAATATGCTTTTATTTACACTGATAAACAAACAGGGGTATAAAACCACTTAAAACCACACAAGGTGCAATGTTACCACACCCTTAGCAATTGCAATAAATCAGTCAACCACAGTAATAATAGCAATTTACCACACAGCAATAATGTTCAATATCATATGATAGTGCTAACAAAGTATATAGTGAAAAAATGGTAATCCCATATTAGATGAAGAAATTAAGACCTGGGTAAGCCCATGTGAACCACTCCAAAGACCTGAGATTAACTACCATATAGGAATGAAATTTGGTTATAAGTATTTAGGCCTGTAGAATTTCCCTAACCATCATAGGGCTGGTGATCACCTGGATCAGGGGTATATCGCATAAATGGACCTTCCCACTAAAATGTAGAATGAATGATCCCACGTACAAATCAATATACAGTGTATAGTACACAATCTATCTGATTCAATGTGTTATAAATAGCCCACCTGACCTCACAAATCGAGATAATTGTATGAGGCAAGCAGAGATGTAAAGGCTATAGAGATAAAGGAGAGCCGTTGGTAGAACAACAGGACGTACGAGTCCTGAGGTGTATACCTGATCCAATGGGAGCTGGCTGAGAATCAAATAAAAATATTGCTAAAACAGGGAATAAGCAGCCATGGTGGTTTGTAATGATGAGAGGAGAGATGCGGGATAGTCCCCCCATGTATCGCTACTGGGCAGGTTTGTCAGAGGGAGTGACATCATTGGTAATGATGAGAGGAGGGATGTGGGTATAGACCCCATGCTTACCGTTGCTTGGTAGCTTTGTCGGGGGGAATGCCAATCCGCCTGATGAAGCTGCCCAGCAGCGATTCGCATGGGGTCTATCCCTGCACCCCTCCTCTCATCGTTACCAACCACCATGGCAGCTTATTAAATAATATGATTTAATTACTAAATATTTTCAAAACTTATTGAGATACAAAATTAAAGGACTACTCCAGTGTTTGTTTTTTTTATTGCCGCTCCTACCCTGTTAGCCAGCAGTAACGTGTTCAGTATGTGCAACAAAATAATTACCTAATCCTGTCTTCTCCCATTTCCATTGCGGTTTTCCAGCCTCCCCTGCATCATGTGACTGCAAACGTGACCAGCCACCTCAAGCAGCATCTATTGTGTGGATAAGGAGTCACTTTCTCAATGTAAGTCTATGAGAGTCACAACAAGGTTCTCATTTGCTTGCATTAAATAAGGAAATACCAGACTACTTGCAAGTGCAAGCTGTGGTCACACAATGCAGGGTACAACGGGAGCCGGACTGGACATGGCAAAAGACTGTGAAGGGTTACTATTATAAAGCACACGCTGTATTCACACTACAGTGATGTCTAATGGAGGGGCCCATTAAAAAAAATGCTGAAGTGATCCAGTAATTTAATGATCATTTAGGCCTATAATACTTCTTCCTATATATGATAATTAATATTTTTGTATATCATCTAGTTCTCAAACTGGAAGGAAGGATCCAAGTAGTAGGTGACAAAATGATTGCCTCCAGTGGAAAACAAGTTGATTTTGCAACATCCAATCTTACATGTAATGTGATTGGTGGACGCATTGTTACTCCCATGAATGAAGCAGAGAACAGCGCTGCATTGGAATTCGTGAAGAAATATAACAGTTATGCATACCTGGGAATAACAGTGGGGCCAGTACCTGGCGCCTTCTGCTACTTGAATGGAACCCCTGTAGTTTTCACCTGCTGGAGAAAAGGTGAACCTAGTGGAAAAGGAACTGAAGGCTGCACTGAAATGTATACTGATGGCCAGTGGAATGATAAAGCTTGTAACTACAAACGTCTTACTATCTGTGAGTTATAAATCTAAAATGTGTACTCATCTGGGTCTCTGATTTAATGTTGATTAAACTTTTACTATGTTAATTAAAATATTCTTTTATTTGTAGCTTACTTCTACTCTATGGCTGATATTTCCCTTACATTTTTCAAAATAAAAAGATAGGCATATTAATTTTGTGTCCTGTTATTACCTGTGTTTATCACCAATTTTATTGTTACAATTTTGTCACTGAATTTGTATTCATCTTCAACTCTACAAACTATACCTTAATCAGAAGTGAATCTAGGTTTTCTGCAACCAGGTCAAAAACTCAGATTGGCACTCCCCCTATACATACAAGTGCTTCTCACTAAATTAGAATATCATCAAAAGTTAATTTATTTAAATTCTTCAATGCAAAAATGAAACTCATATATTATAGAGTCATTACAAACAGTGATCTATTTCAAATGTTTATTTCTATTAATGTTAATGAATATAGCTTAAAGCCAAAGAAAACCCAAAAGTCAATATCTCAGTAAATTGGAATAATTAACAAAAACACCTGCAAAGGCTTCCTAATCATTTAAAAAGTTCCCTTAGTCTCTTTCAATAGGCTCCAAAATCATAGGGAAGACTGCTCACTTGACAGATATCCACAATGCAGTCATTGACACACTCCAAAGGGAGGGTAAGCCACAAAAGATCATTGCTAAAGAAGCTGGCTGTTCACAGAGTGCTGTATCCAAACATATTAATGGAAGGTTGAGTGGAAGGAAAAACTGTGGTAGAAAAATGTGCACAAGCAACCGGGATAACTGCAGCCTTGAAAAGATTGTTAAGAAAAGGTAATTCAAAAAATTGGGGGGAGATTCACAAGGAGTGGACTCCTGCTAGAGTCATTGCTTCAAGAGCCACCATACACAGGTGTACCCAGGACAAGTGTTGCATTCCTTGTATCAAGCCACTCATGACCATTAGACAATGCCAGAAGCATCTTACCTTGGGCAAGGAAAAAATTAATTGGACTGTTGCTCAGTGGTCCAAGGTGCTTCTCTCAGTTGAAAGTAAATTTTGCATTTCATTTGGGAATCGAGGTCCCACAGAATGGAGAAAAATTGGAGAGGCACACAATCAAAGCTGCTTGAGATCTAGTGTGAAGTTTCTATAATCAGTGATGGTTTGGAGAGCCATGTCTTCTGCCGGTGTAGGTCCACTGTATTTTATCAAGACTAAAGTCAGTGCAGTCGTCTACCAGGAAATTTTAGAGCACTTCATGCTCAGCTTGTATGTTCTCCCCGTGTTTGCGTGGGTTTCCTGGTTTCCTGGTACTCCGGTTTCCTCCCACATTGCAAAGACATACTTATAAGGAATTTAGATTGTGAGCCCCATCGGGGACAGCAATGATAATGTGTGCAAACTGTAAAGCGCTGTGGAATATGTTAGCACTATATAAAAATAAAGATTATTATTATTAAGATTATTATTATTCCATCTGCCACCAAGCTTTTTGGAGATGGAAATTTAGTTTTCCGGCATTACTTGGCATCTCTCCACACTGCCAAAAGTATCAATACTTGGTTTAAAAATAACAGTATCACTGTGCTTGATTGGCCAGCAAACTCGCCTGACCTTAACCCCATTGAGAATCTATGGTGTATTCTCAAGAGGAAGATGAGAAAAAATAGACCCAACAATGGTGATGAGCTGAAGGCTGCTATAAAAGCAACCTGGGCTTCCATAACACCTCAGCAGTGCCACAGACTGATCGCAACTGAACAAATGTGTTTTTAGGGCATGTTTAAAACTGTGGGGATTGGGGATTAATCATATTAACCAGGGTAGTGCATTCCAAAGAATTGGTAAAGCACGTGAAAAGTCTTGTAGATGGGAGTGGGAGGTTTGATTATTGAAGATGCTAACCTCAGGTCATTAGCAGAACGGAGAACATGGGTAGGGTGGTAGGCTGAGACCAGGAAGGAGATGTAGGGTGGTGCTGAGCCATGGAGCGCTTTGTGAATGAGGGGAATAGTTTTGTACTGGATTCTGGAGTGGATGGGTAACCAGTGTAATGACTGGCACAGGGTAGAGGCATCGGTGTAACGGATGGTGAGGAATATAATCCTGGCAGCCTCATTCAGGACAGATTGGAGCAGGGAGAGTTTGGTAAGAGGGAGGCCATTTAGGAGAGAGTTACAATAGTCCAGATGAGAATGAATGAGTGAAACAGTAAGCGTTTTTGCCGAGTCGAAAGTAAGAAAGGGGCGAATTCTAGAAATGTTTTTAAGATGCAGACAAGAAGAGCGCGCCAATGATCGGATGTGGGGGGTGAAGGATAGCTTGGAATCAAGTATGACCCCAAGGCAGCGGGCATGTTGCTTGGGAGTAATGGTGGAACCACACACGGAGATGGCAATGTCAGGGAAAGATAGGTTAGTAGAGGAAGAGAACACGAGGAGTTCAGTTTTTGACAGGTTCAGTTTCAGATAGAGGGAGGACATGATGTTAGAGACAGCAGTAAGACAATCACTGGTGTTTTCTAAAAAGGCAGGCATGAGATCAGGAGAAGTGTATAATTGGGTGTCATCAGCATAGAGATGGTACTGGAAACCACATCTACTGATTGTTTGTCCAATACGGGCAGCATACAATGAGAAGAGGAGGGGGCCTAGGACTGATCCTTGAGGAACCCCAACAGTAAGGGGAAGGTCAGAGAAAGAGGAACCAGCAAAAGATACAGTGAAGGAGCAATCAGAGAGATAGGAGGAGAGCTATGAGAGAACAGTGTCCTTGAGGCCGATGGAGAGGAGCATAGTGAGGAGGAGCTGATGATCCACAGTATCGAATGCTGCAGAGAGATCCAAGAGAATTAGCATGGAGTAGTGACCATTAGATTTAGATGTTATTAGATCATTAGAGACTTTAGTGAGGGCAGTTTCAGTAGCGTGTAAAGAGCGGAAACCAGATTGAAGAGGGTCGAGAAGAGAGTTATGTGAGAGATAGCGGGTAAGACGAGAGTGGACCAGGCGTTTGAGGAGTTTAGAGATGAAGGGAAGATTAGAGACAGGTCTATAATTAGCGGCACAGTTTTGATCGAGGGATGGTTTTTTAAGTAGTGGATGTATGATGGCATGCTTAAATGAGGAGGGAAAGATACCGGAAGAGAGAGAAAGGTTGAATATTTGTTAATATTTTCTTGCCTTATAAATGGGGTTGGGACTATCAGTTGGGTTGTGCAGAAGTCTGGTGGATACACAGCTGATAGTCCTACCGAATAGACTGTTAGAATTTGTATTATGGCAAGAAAAAAGCAGCTAAGTAAAGAAAAACGAGTGGCCATCATTACTTTAAGAAATGAAGGTCAGTCAGTCTGAAAAATTGGGAAAACTTTGAAAGTGTCACCAAGTGCAGTTGCAAAAACCATCAAGCACTACATAGAAACTGGCTCACAAGAGGACCGACCCAGGAAAGGAAGACCAAGAGTCACCTCTGCTTCTGAGGATAAGTTTAACCGAGTCACCAGCCTCAGAAATCGCAGGTTAACAGCAGCTCAGATTAGAGACCAGGTCAATGCTACACAGAATTCTTGCAGTAGACACATCTCTACAACAACTGTTAAGAGGAGACTTTGTGCAGCAGGCCTTCGTGGTAAAATAGCTGCTAGGAAACCACTGCTAAGGACAGGCAACAAGCAGAAGAGACTTGTTTGGGCTAAAGAACACAAGGAATGGACATTAGACCAGTGGAAATCTGTGCTTTAGTTTGATGAGTCCAAATTTGAGATCTTTGGTTCCAACCACCGTGTCTTTGAGCGACGCAGAAAAGGTGAAAGGATGGACTCTACATACCTGGTTCCCACCGTGAAGCATGGAGGAGGAGGTGTGATGGTATTGCAGCGCCCCAGAGTCCTGGTTGTTGCAGTACTGTTGCATTGCCACTAAAAGGAGTGATGGTACGTCTGATGGCACTAAAGGGGTTCACCTGACCAGGTATCACACACCCACACTACACCTCACACTCCGGCCACCAGGGGGGGTGGTTCTATTTATTAGACCACTCCTCACACTTGGGTAAAACTGGGGGTTGGACAGGAAGTCAGGAAGAACGTAGCTGGGGAGAGCTAGAGAGAGGACCTGTCAGGGGTGGGATCCTGGCAGCGTCCTGAAAAGAGACAAGATTGCTACGGAGTTGTGCCTGTGCCTTACAGCGGCAGACTCTTAAGAAAGGACAAGAAGCGAGGTGTATCGTGAAGGAGCGAGAAACGGGAATACAGCGCAGAGGTGATAGAGCCAGAAGGAGTCATGCTGTAAGATCGAGGCAACATCCTTCTGAGGCGCAAAGTCGGTGGCCGGAACGCCGAGAAAGTAAGAGGCTTTAAGCGTTACTTCAAACCAATGGCAGGACAGTCAGTCATAGGCGGGCTGTCTCACCTAAGTAGACAACGGAGGCAGCTGTGGGAGAGGGGCAAATCTAGGGTCCCGGAAGAACTCCAGGCCTACCCCGTCATACGAGTGCATCCTAACCATATCACCTGGGGGACGGAGAGAACGAACATCAGAGATAGACACAACAGTTGTGAGGACTATCCCGGGGTGCTCAGCAGGGAAGGACTACAACACACAGGCGCTAGAAGGTAGACACTGATTCCCACCTGCTAAGGGAACTCCGGATGTGCCTTTGGACCGGCCGGTCTAAGCCAGCCCTGTTAACAGTGCTCTGGATTGGGTATCTCGAAACCTTCAGTAAAGAGGTAAATAGACTGGAACCCTGTGTGTCCTCGTTATTCATCGCGACCTGCACCGCACACCCCCATCTACACCTTTCACTGGACGCCCCTCAGCAAGGTCACGGACTGGGTCTAGCCACCGTGACACTCCCAGAACCGAGACAGAGAGGCCCGGTAACGGGTACCCCTTGGCCCTGCGGCAGTGGGGGCGCTCCAGTATGGGGGTGCTTTGCTGATGACACTGTTGGGGATTTGTTCAAAATTGAAGGCATACTGAACCAGCATGGCTACCACAGCATCTTGCAGCAGCATGCTATTCTATCCAGTTTGCGTTTAGTTGGACCATCATTTATTTTTCAACAGGACATTGACCCCAAACACACCTCCAGGCTGTGTAAGGGCTATTTGACCAAGAAGGAGAGTGATGGGGTGCTACGCCAGATGACCTGGCCTCCACAGTCACCAGACCTGAACCCAATTGAGATGGTTTGGGGTGAGCTGGACCGCAGGGTGAAGGCAAAAGGGCCAACAATTACCAAGCATCTGTGGGAACTCCTTCAAGATTGTTGGAAGATAGTGTTGAGCATTCCGATACCGCAAGTATCGGGTATCGGCCGATACTTGCGGGTATCGGAATTCCGATACCGAGATCCGATACTTTTGTGGTATCGGGTATCGGTATCGAAACAACATTAATGTGTAAAAGAAAGAATTAAAATAAAAAATATTGCTATACTCACCTCTCCGACGCAGCCTGGACCTCACCGAGGGAACCCGGCAGCGTTCTTTGCTTAAAATGCGCACGTTTACTTCCTTCCGTGACGTCACGGCTTGTGATTGGTCGCGTGTCGTCCATGTGGCCGTGACGCGACCAATCACAGCAAGCCGTGACGTAATTTTCAGGTCCTGAATGCCTAATTCTAGGCATTCAGGATTTTAAAATTACGTTCCGGCTTGTGATTGGTCGCGTCGCGGTCACATGGGCAACACGACCAACCACAAGCCGTGACGTCACGGGAGGCAGGAAACGCGCGCATTTTAAAATTACGTCACGGCTTGTGATTGGTTGCGTGCCGCCCATGTGACCGCGACGCGACCAATCACAGCAAGCCGTGATGTAATTTCAGGTACTGAATGCCTAATTCTGCATTCAGGACCTGAAAATTACGTCACGGCTTGCTGTGATTGGTCGCGTCGCGGCCACATGGGCGGCACGCGACCAATCACAAGCCGTGACATCACGGAAGGAAGTAAACGCGCGCATTTTAAGCAAAGAACGCTGCCGGTTCCCTCGGTGAGGTCCAGGCTGCGTCGGAGAGGTGAGTATAGCAATATTTTTTATTTTAATTCTTTCTTTTACACATTAATATGGATCCCAGGGCCTGAGGGAGAGTTTCCTCTCCTTCAGACCCTGGGAACCATCAGGGATACCGTCCGATACTTGAGTCCCATTGACTTGTATTGGTATCGGGTATCGGTATCGGATTAGATCTGATACTTTGCCGGTATCGGCCGATACTTTCCGATACCGATACTTTCAAGTATCGGACGGTATCGCTCAACACTATTGGAAGACCATTCCCGGTGACTACCTCTTGAAGCTCATCAAGAGAATGCCAAGAGTGTGTAAAGCAGTCATCAAAGCAAAAGGTGGCAACTTTAAAGAACCTAGAATATAAGACATATATTTTAAGTTGTTTCACACTTTTTTGTTAAGTATATAATTCCACATGTGTTAATTCATAGTTTTGATGCCTTCAGTGTGAATGTACAATTTTCATAGTCATGAAAATACAGAAAAATCTTTAAATGAGAAGGTGTGTCCAAACTTTTGGTCTGTACTGTAGGTACGCAGGGCACCGCAGGACACAAGGAGGTGTAGGCGTGGTTTCAGGGAGGAAGAAGGGAGGAAGTACGCTGCCATTTGCAGCACTCCCATACGCAAGTCTGAAACCAGCCTTAGCGAGTAATCGGATTTGGGGAGTGAAGAAAAGATACGAGTCAAATGTGATCCCAAGACAGCAGGCATGCTGCTGGGGAGCAATGGCAAAACCACACACTTAACCCCTTAAAAACCAAAAGGGTATTTTCATTTTTGCATTTCAATTTTTTTGCTCACCCACGGCCATAACTTTTTTATTTTTCCATCAATATGGCCATATGAAGGCTTGTTTTTTGTGAGACAAGTTGTACTTTTGAATGGCACTATTGATTTTATCCTATGTATACAGGAAAATGAAAAACAAAATCCCAAATGCAGTGAAATTGCAAAAAAAGTGCAATTCCATAAATTTTCGGGGATTTTTTTTTACCATGTTCCGTAGGTGCTAAAACTGACCTGCCAATATGATTCTCCAGATCATTATATGAGTTCACAGACACTAAACATGTTTAGGTTATTTTTTATTTAAGGGGTGATAAAAAATTCCAAAGTTTGTAAAAAAAAAAAAAAGTTGCCATTTTCAGAGACCCGTAGTTTCTCAATTTTTCGGAAACTGGGTCCAGGTGTGGGCATATTTTTGCTCACCGATCTGATGCTTTTGTTAACCCCTTCCTGACGTCAGATGAGATAGTACGTCCAACGTCAGGTCCCCTGCTTTGATGCAGGGCTCCGCGGTGAGCCCGCATCAAAGCCAGGACATGTCAGCTGTTTTGAACAGCTGACATGTGCCCGCAATTGCGGCGGGTGAAATCGCGATTCACCCGCCGCTATTAACTAGTTAAATGCTGCTGTCAAATACAGACAGCGGCATTTAACTACCGCATCCGGCCGGGCGGCCGGAAATGACGGCATCGCCGACCCCGTCACATGATCGGAGGTCGGCGATGCTTCATTATTGTAACCATAGAGGTCCTTGAGACCTCTATGGTTACTGATCCTCGGCAGCTGTGAGCGCCATCCTGTGGTCGGCAGTCACAGCACACCTGCATTTCTGCTGCATAGCAGCGATCTTATGATCACTGCTATGTAGCAGAGCCGATCGGGCTGTGCCTGCTTCTAGCCTCCCATGGAGGCTATTGAAGCATGGCAAAAGTAAAAAAAATTTGAAAAAAAAAACAAAACATAAAAGTTCAAATCACCCCCCTTTCTGTTACGATCCGGTGACCCTGAAGCCGCATGAGACTATCTCTGGAGTAGGTGGTACCTGTACTGACCGCAATCCTAATACTGACACCGCAACTAGAAGTAGCCGTGGGATGTTCCTAACATGGCCTAGACACCTCGACACAGCCGGAGGACTAAATAACCCTAAAGATGGAAAAGGGAAATACTATCTTGCCTCAGAGCAGATTCCCAAAGGAAAGGCAGCCCCCCACAAATATTGACTGTGAGTTTGAGAGGAAATACGTACACAGGCAGAAAAGACAGAATTTAGCAAAAGAGGCACTTCTAGCTAAATAGTTCTAAGCGGTCAGTATTAAACTCTAAAAATCCACAGCAGAATATATTATAAACTACATCTAACTAAAGACATAGAGTATATATCTGCATCTCCAGAAAAACCAGCATGACAGAAAAATCCAAACAAAGTCAAGCTGGACAAAAATACAATAGATTGCACTGTACATAAAAGCACACTGCATGCGTGCTCAAGAAAACAAAACCAAGCACTTATCTTAGCTGAAATGACAGCAGGGCAAGAGGAGCCAGACAGAGATGCAATCCCTCCAAGATACAATGGACAACTGGCAGGGATAGAAGGCTCCTTCACACCTATATACCTAATGGATCTGCAATAAGCAGAAACACCTGCCCGGCTTACAATTCAGAGACCACTGCACTACCACTAACAACCACAGCAGGGAGCCCAAGAGCAGAATTCACAACAGTACCCCCCCTTGATGAGGGGTCACCGAACCCTCACCAGAGCCCCCAGGCCGATCAGGACGAGCCAGATGAAAGGCCCAAACCAAATCAGCAGCATGGACATCAGAGGCAAAAACCCAAGAATTATCCTCCTGGCCGTAACCCTTCCATTTGACAAGGTACTGAAGCTTCCGTCTCGAAAAACGAGAATCCAAAATCTTCTCAACCACATACTCCAACTCCCCATCAACCAACACAGGAGCCGGAGGATCAACAGAAGGAAGAACGGGCACCACATATTTCCGCAATAAAGATCTATGGAAAACATTATGGATGGAAAAAGATGCCGGAAGGGCCAAACGAAAAGACACCGGATTGATCATCTCAGAAATCCCATAAGGACCAATAAACCGAGGTTTAAACTTAGGGGAAGAAACCTTCATAGGAACATGACGGGAAGACAACCAGACCAAATCCCCAACCCGAAGTCGGGAACCAACACACCAACGACGATTAGCAAAACGCTGCGCCTCCTCCTGTGACAAGACCAAATTGTCCACCACATGAGCCCAAATTTGCTGCAACCTGTCCACCACAGAATCCACACCAGGACAATCAGAAGGCTCAACCTGCCCTGATGAAAAACGAGGATGAATACCAAAATTACAAAAGAAGGGCGAAACCAAGGTAGCCGAACTAGCCCGATTATTAAGGGCAAACTCGGCCAATGGCAAGAAAGCCACCCAATCATCCTGATCAGCAGACTCGAAGCATCTCAAATAAGTTTCCAAAGTCTGATTAGTTCGCTCAGTTTGGCCATTTGTCTGAGGATGGAATGCGGAAGAAAAAGACAAATCAATGCCCAACCTAGCACAAAAGGCTCGCCAAAACCTAGAAACAAACTGGGAACCTCTGTCGGACACAATATTCTCCGGAATACCATGCAAACAAACCACATGCTGAAAAAACAATGGAACCAAATCAGAAGAGGAAGGCAACTTAGGCAAAGGCACCAAATGAACCATCTTAGAAAACCGGTCACAAACCACCCAGATAACCGACATCCTCTGGGAAACCGGAAGTGTTGTGGATTCTGTTTGCGGGCTCCCTCTGGTGGTTACTGCTGGTACTGGGTGACTTTGGTGGGTTGCGGCCTTTGGTTTCCATCTGTCCATCAGAGGCTGGGTGTTTCCTATTTTACCTGGCCTTTCTGTCATTTCCCTTGCCGGCTATCAATGTGTTCAGATGTGCTCTGTTTGGTTCCTGCCTACCTGCTCCCAGATCTTTCAGGATAAGCTAAGTGCTGATTTTCAGTTGTTTGGTTTTTTTTGTCCAGCTTGCTTAGAATGTCTCTTTGTTAGCTGGTTGCTCTAGTGGACTGAGGTTCTCCCCATGTGCCATGAGTTGGCACATGGGTTCTTGTAATCTCAGGATGGTTTTTTTGATTAGGGTTTTTTGCTGACCGCTCAGTCCCCTTTTGTGTCATTCTGCTTTCTAGTTTTCAGCGGGCCTCTATTTGCTAAAGCTATATACATCATCTCTATGTGTGTGCCTTCCTCTCATTTCACCGTCAATACATGTGGGGGGCAACTATACCTTTGGGGTTAATTCCTCTGGAGGCAAGTGAGGTCTTTGTTTTCTCTGCAGTACTAGTTAGCTCTTAGGCTGGTGCGTGGCGTCTAGAACCAACGTAGGTACGCTCCCTGGCTATCTCTAGTTGCGTTTGTCAGGCGTAGGGCAGCGGTCAGCCCAGGTTCCATCACCCTAGAGCTCGTCCGATATTTATTATACTTTGCTTATCCTGTGCTATCCCTAGCCATTGGGGATTCATGACAGTATAGCCGGCCCACAAAGTGTTAATTGTTTGGGCTGAAGCAGGAGATAAAGAAGTGTTCAAGGGAAATTTTTTTTTTTTTTTTTTTTTCCTTCAGAGTTTTGCTGCCTAGCCCTTAATTGCTGTCTAGCTGCTTCTTACCTCCTCTTAACCCTTGAATGGCTCTGATCTTAGCTGTTTATCATGGATGTCCAGAGTTTGGCTTCCAGCCTGAGTAATCTCGCGGCAAAGGTTCAAAACATACAGGATTTCGTGGTTCACACTCCCATGTCTGAACCTAGAATTCCTATTCCAGAGTTCTTTTCTGGAGATAGATCTACCTTCCTGAATTTCAGGAACAATTGTAAATTGTTTCTCTCTTTGAAATCTCACTCCTCTGGAGACCCTGCTCAACAGGTCAAGATTGTTATATCGTTCCTACGGGGCGACCCTCAGAATTGGGCATTTGCATTGGCACCAGGGGATCCTGCATTGCTCAGTGTGGATGCGTTTTTTCTGGCATTGGGATTGCTCTATGAGGAACCTAACCTAGAGATTCAGGCTGAAAAGGCTTTATTAGCCCTCTCTCAGGGGCATGATGAAGCGGAAATATATTGTCAGAAATTTCGGAAATGGTCGCTGCTTACTCAGTGGAATGAGTGCGCCCTGGCTGCAAACTTCAGAAATGGTCTTTCTGAGGCCATTAAGGATATTATGGTGGGGTTCCCTGCGCCTACAGGTCTGAATGAGTCTATGGCTATGGCCATTCAGATTGATCGGCGTTTACGGGAGAGCAAACCCGTGCACCAGTTGGCGGTGTCTTCTGAACAGGCACCTGAGTCTATGCAATGTGATAGAATTCAGTCCAGAAGTGAACGGCAAAATTATAGGCGGAAAAATGGTTTGTGTTTTTATTGTGGTGATTCAGCTCATGTTATATCAGCATGCTCTAAACGCACAAAAAGGGTTGATAAATCTTTTGCCATTGATACTCTGCAGTCTAAGTTCATTTTGTCTGTGACTCTGATTTTTTCACTGTCTTCCATTTCCGTCGATGCCTATGTGGATTCAGGCGCTGCCCTGAGTCTTATGGATTGGTCATTTGCTAAACGCTGCGGTTTTAGTCTAGAGCCTCTGGAAGTTCCTATTCCTCTGAAGGGAATTGATTCTACACCATTGGCTATGAATAAACCACAGTATTGGACACAAGTGACCATGCGCATGACTCCCGTTCATCAGGAGGTGATTCGCTTCCTTGTACTGTATAATTTACATGATGTACTAGTGCTTGGTCTGCCATGGTTACAAACTCATAATCCTGTCCTGGACTGGAAAACAATGTCTGTGCTAAGCTGGGGATGTCAGGGGGTTCATGATGATGCACCTCCGATTTCTATCGCTTCATCTACTCCTTCGGAGATCCCTGCGTTTTTGTCGGATTATAGGGATGTTTTTGAGGAGCCTAAGCTCAATTCGCTCCCTCCTCATAGAGAGTGTGACTGTGCTATAGAATTGATTCCTGGCAGTAAGTTCCCTAAGGGTCGTTTATTTAATCTGTCACTGCCAGAGCATACTGCTATGCGGAATTATATTAAGGAGTCCTTGGAAAAGGGACATATTCGTCCATCTTCGTCCCCTCTGGGAGCAGGTTTTTTTTTCGTGGCAAAAAAAGATGGTTCCCTGAGGCCTTGTATAGATTATCGCCTTCTGAATAAGATTACAGTCAAATACCAGTATCCATTGCCATTATTTACGGATTTGTTTGCTCGTATTAAGGGGGCTAGGTGGTTCACTAAAATAGATCTTCGTGGTGCGTATAATCTGGTGCGGATAAAACAGGGTGATGAGTGGAAAACCGCATTTAATACGCCTGAGGGCCATTTTGAGTATTTGGTAATGCCTTTTGGACTCTCCAATGCTCCGTCAGTCTTTCAGTCCTTTATGCACAATATTTTCCGTGAATATCTGGATAAGTTTATGATTGTGTATTTGGATGATATTTTGGTGTTTTCTGATGACTGGGAGTCTCATGTTCTACAGGTCAGGAAGGTGTTTCAGGTTTTGCGGGCCAATTCTCTGTTTGTGAAGGGCTCAAAGTGTCTCTTCGGAGTCCAGAAGATTTCTTTTTTGGGGTACATTTTTTCTCCTTCTACTATTGAGATGGATCCCGTTAAGGTTCAGGCTATTTGTGACTGGACACAACCTACATCTGTTAAGAGCCTTCAGAAGTTCTTGGGGTTTGCTAATTTTTATCGTCGGTTCATTGCTAATTTTTCCAGTATTGTTAAACCTTTGACTGATTTGACTAAAAAGGGTGCTGATGTTGCTGATTGGTCTCCTGCGGCCGTGGAGGCCTTTCGGGAACTTAAGCGCCGGTTTTCTTCTGCTCCTGTGTTGTGTCAACCAGATGTTTCACTTCCTTTTCAGGTGGAGGTTGATGCTTCCGAGATTGGAGCGGGGGCGGTTTTGTCACAGAGAAGTTCTAATGGCTCGGTGATGAAGCCATGTGCTTTCTTCTCTAGAAAGTTCTCGCCCGCCGAGCGCAATTATGATGTGGGTAATCGGGAGCTTTTGGCCATGAAGTGGGCATTTGAGGAGTGGCGTCATTGGCTTGAGGGTGCTAAACATCGCGTGGTGGTCTTGACTGATCAAAAGAATCTCATTTACCTTGAGTCTGCCAGGCGTTTGAATCCTAGACAGGCTCGTTGGTCGTTATTTTTTTCTCGTTTCAATTTCGTGGTTTCATACCTGCCAGGTTAAAAGAATGTGAAGGCAGATGCTCTTTCCAGGAGTTTTGTGCCTGACTCTCCTGGAGACACTGGGCCTGCTGGTATCCTTAGGGATGGGGTAATATTGTCCGCCGTATCCCCAGACTTGCGACGCGCATTGCAGGAGTTTCAGGTGGATAAACCGGATCGATGTCCACCAGAAAGACTGTTTGTTCCGGATGATTGGACCAGTAGAGTCATCTCCGAGGTCCATTCTTCTGTGTTGGCTGGTCATCCTGGAATATTTGGTACAAGAGACTTGGTGGCCAGGTCTTTTTGGTGGCCTTCCTTGTCTAGGGATGTGCGTACCTTTGTGCAGTCTTGTGAAGTGTGTGCTCGAGCTAAGCCTTGCTGTTCACGGGCTAGTGGGTTGTTGTTATCCTTGCCCATCCCGAAGAGGCCTTGGACGCACATTTCCATGGATTTTATTTCTGATCTCCCGGTTTCACAGAAAATGTCCGTTATCTGGGTTGTGTGTGACCGCTTTTCTAAGATGGTTCATTTGGTGCCCTTGCCTAAGTTGCCCTCCTCCTCTGAGTTGGTTCCTTTGTTTTTTCAGAACGTGGTTCGTTTGCATGGGATTCCGGAGAACATCGTTTCTGACAGGGGATCCCAGTTTGTGTCTAGATTTTGGCGGACGTTTTGTGCCAAGATGGGCATTGATTTGTCTTTCTCGTCTGCGTTCCATCCTCAGACGAATGGCCAGACGGAGCGAACTAATCAGACCTTGGAAACTTATTTGAGGTGTTTTGTTTCTGCTGATCAGGATGACTGGGTTGCTTTTTTGCCACTGGCCGAATTTGCTCTTAATAATCGGGCTAGTTCGGCCACGTTGGTCTCTCCTTTTTTTTGTAATTCGGGGTTTCATCCTCGTTTTTCCTCTGGTCAGGTGGAGTCTTCGGATTGTCCTGGAGTGGACGTGGTGGTGGACAGGCTACATCACATTTGGAATCAGGTGGTGGACAATTTGAAGTTGTCTCAGGAGAAGACTCAGCAGTTTGCTAATCGCCGTCGCCGCGTGGGTCCCCGACTTCTTGTTGGGGACTTGGTGTGGTTGTCTTCTCGTTTTGTCCCTATGAAGGTCTCTTCTCCTAAATTCAAGCCTCGGTTCATCGGTCCTTATAGGATCTCGGAGATTCTTAACCCTGTATCTTTCCGTTTGGATCTCCCAGCATCGTTCGCTATTCATAATGTGTTCCATCGGTCGTTGTTGCGGAGGTATGAGGTGCCTGTTGTTCCTTCGGTCGAACCTCCTGCTCCGGTGCTGGTGGAGGGAGAATTGGAGTATGTTGTTGAAAAGATCTTGGATTCTCGTGTTTCCAGACGCAAACTCCAGTATTTGGTTAAGTGGAAGGGTTATGGTCAGGAGGACAATTCCTGGGTGGTCGCCTCCGATGTTCATGCGACTGATTTGGTCCGCGCCTTCCATAGGGCTCGCCCTGAACGCCCTGGGGGTTCTCGTGAGGGTTCGGTGACCCCTCCTCAAGGGGGGGGTACTGTTGTGGATTCTGTTTGCGGGCTCCCTCTGGTGGTTACTGCTGGTACTGGGTGACTTTGGTGGGTTGCGGCCTTTGGTTTCCATCTGTCCATCAGAGGCTGGGTGTTTCCTATTTTACCTGGCCTTTCTGTCATTTCCCTTGCCGGCTATCAATGTGTTCAGATGTGCTCTGTTTGGTTCCTGCCTACCTGCTCCCAGATCTTTCAGGATAAGCTAAGTGCTGATTTTCAGTTGTTTGGTTTTTTGTCCAGCTTGCTTAGAATGTCTCTTTGTTAGCTGGTTGCTCTAGTGGACTGAGGTTCTCCCCATGTGCCATGAGTTGGCACATGGGTTCTTGTAATCTCAGGATGGTTTTTTTGATTAGGGTTTTTTGCTGACCGCTCAGTCCCCTTTTGTGTCATTCTGCTTTCTAGTTTTCAGCGGGCCTCTATTTGCTAAAGCTATATACATCATCTCTATGTGTGTGCCTTCCTCTCATTTCACTGTCAATACATGTGGGGGGCAACTATACCTTTGGGGTTAATTCCTCTGGAGGCAAGTGAGGTCTTTGTTTTCTCTGCAGTACTAGTTAGCTCTTAGGCTGGTGCGTGGCGTCTAGAACCAACGTAGGTACGCTCCCTGGCTATCTCTAGTTGCGTTTGTCAGGCGTAGGGCAGTGGTCAGCCCAGGTTCCATCACCCTAGAGCTCGTCCGATATTTATTATACTTTGCTTATCCTGTGCTATCCCTAGCCACTGGGGATTCATGACACGGAAGGTCTGAAATAAAATCCATAGAAATATGCGTCCAAGGCCTCTCAGGGACTGGCAAAGGCAAAAGCAACCCACTAGCGCGGGAACAACAAGGCTTAGCCCGCGCACAAGTCCCGCAGGACTGCACAAAAGAACGCACATCCCCCGTCAAAGAAGGCCACCAAAAAGACCTACCAACCAAATATCTGGTACCAAAAATACCAGGATGACCAGCCAACACAGAACAATGAACCTCAGAAATCCCTCTACTAGTCCATTTATCAGGAATGAACAGTTTCCCCACTGGACAGCGGTCAGGTTTGTCAGTCTGAAATTCCTGAAGAACCCGTCGCAAATCAGGGGAGGTGGCAGAAAGGACCACCCCTTCCTTTAGAATGCCGACAGGTTCAAGAACCTCCGGAGAATCAGGCAAAAAGCTCCTAGAGAGGGCATCAGCCTTAATATTCTTAGAACCCGGAAGATACGAGACCACAAAATCAAAATGGGAGAAAAACAATGACCATCGAGCCTGTCTAGGATTCAACTGCTTGGCAGACTCGAGGTAAATCAGATTTTTATGATCGGTCAAGACCACAATACGGTGCTTGGCTACCTCAAGCCAATGTCGCCATTCCTCGAATGCCCATTTCATAGCCAACAATTCCTGATTGCCGACATCATAATTACGTTCAGCAGGCGAAAACTTTCGGGAAAAGAAAGCACATGGTTTCATCAAGGAACCATCAGAATTCCTCTGAGATAAAACGGCCCCTGCCCCAATCTCGGAAGCGTCAACCTCCACCTGAAATGGAAGAGAAACATCTGGCTGACGCAACACCGGGGCAGACGTAAATCGGCATTTAAGCTCCTAAAAGGCAGAGACAGCCGCAGAGGACCAATTCGTCACATCAGCGCCATTTTTCGGCAAATCGCTCAGAGGTTTAACCACACTAGAGAAGTTAGCAATGAAACGGCGATAAAAATTAGCAAAGCCCAAAAATTTCTGAAGACTCTTCACTGACGTGGGCTGAATCCAATCATGAATGGCCTGAACCTTAACAGGATCCATCTCTATAGATGAGGGAGAAAAAATAAAGCCCAAAAACGAAACCTTCTGCACTCCAGACACTGAGACCCCTTCACAAATAAAGCATTATCACGAAGGATCTGAAATACCATCCTGACCTGTTTCACATAAGACTCCCAATCATCGGAAAAAATCAAAATGTCATCCAAATATACAATCATGAATTTATCAACATAATTCCGGAAGATATCATGCATGAAGGACTGAAAAACAGATGGAGCATTAGAGAGCCAGAAAGGCATCACAAGGTATTCAAAATGGCCCTCGGGCATATTAAACACAATTTTCCATTCGTCACCATGCTTAATACGAACAAGATTATATGCCTCTCGAAGGTCAATCTTAGTAAACCAACTAGCCCCCTTAATCCTAGCAAACAAATCGGAAAGCAAAGGCAAAGGGTATTGAAATTTGACCCTGATCTTATTCAAGAGGCGATAATCAATACAGGGTCTCAAGGAGCATCCTTCTTGGCAACAAAAAAAAATCTTGCTCCCAATGGTGAAGAAGATGGCCGAATATGCCCTTTCTCCAAAGACTCTTTAATATAACTCCGCATGGCGGTATGTTCAGGCACAGCCAGGTTGAAAAGTCACCCCTTAGGAAACTTACAACCTGGAATCACATTAATAGCACAATCACAGTCCCTATGCGGTGGAAGGAAACTGGACTTGGGCTCCTCGAACACATCCTGAAAATCAGACAAGAACTCTGGAACTTCAGAAGAGGGGGAAGAAGAGATTGACATCAAAGGAACGTCACCATGAACTCCCTGACAACCCCAACTAGTCATAGACATAGATTTCCAATCCAACACCGGATTATGTACCTGCAACCATGGAAAACCCAGCACGATAGCATCGTGCAAATTATGCAACACCAGAAAGCAACAATCCTCCCGATGGGCTGGTGCCATGCACATGGTCACCTGTGTCCAAAACTGGGGTTTATTTTTAGCCAAAGGTGTAGCATCAATACCCCTTAAAAGAATAGAGTTTTCCAAAGAATGCAAGGGGAAACCACAACGTCTAGCGAATTCAAAGTCCATTAAGTTCAAAGCGGCTCCAGAATCTACAAACGCCATGACAGAAAATGATGACAATGAGCAGATCAATGTCACAGATAACAGAAATTTAGGTTGTACGGTACCGATGGTAGCTGAACTAGCCATTCTCTTAGTACGCTTAGGGCAGACCCAAATGACATGAGAAGCATCTCCACAGTAAGAACACAACCCATTCTGATGTCTGAATCCCCGTCGTTCCGCTCCAGACAGAATCCTATCGCACTGCATTGGCTCAGGTATCTGCTCTGAGGACAACGCCACAGCGCGCACAGCTCTGCGCTCACGCAGGCGCCGATCAATCTGAATGGCCAGAGACATAGAATCGCTCAGCCCAATAGGTGTGGGAAACCCCACCATAACATCTTTAACAGATTCAGAAAGACCCTTTCTGAAAATTGCCGCCAAAGCATCCTCATTCCGTTTAGTCAGCACAGACCATTTTCTAAATTTCTGACAATACAATTCTGCCGCTTCTTGACCCTGAAACAGGGTCAACAAGGTCTTCTCAGCATTATCCACAGAATTTGGTTCATTATATAATAACCCTAGAGCCTGAAAAAAGGCTTCAACATTAAGCAAGGCAGGATTCCCAGATTCCAGGGAAAATGCCCAATCCTGAGGATCGCCACGCAGCAGTGAGATGACAATTTTAACCTGCTGAATGGAATCACCAGAAGAACGAGGTTTCAGAGCAAAAAAAGTTTACAGTTATTTTTAAAACTCAAAAATTTAGACCTGTCCCCAAAAAATAAATCAGGAGTAGGAATCCTAGGCTCCAAAGCCGGAGTCTGAACAATATAATCAGAAATACCCTGTACCCTAGCAGCAAGTTGTTCCACTCGAGAAGCCAATCCCTGAACATCCATGCCAGCACACAGCTCCTCAGTCACCCAGAGGAAAAGAGGGAAGGAAAGACAAAACAGACTGCAGAAAAAAAAATGGCTCAGCACTTTTCTTCCCTTCTTCTGAGATGCATTTAACTTGTTGGCCAGTTGTACTGTTATGATCCGGTGACCCTGAAGCCGCATGAGACTATCTCTGGAGTAGGTGGTACCTGTACTGACCGCAATCCTAATACTGACACCGCAACTAGAAGTAGCCGTGGGATGTTCCTAGCATGGCCTAGACACCTCGACACAGCCGGAGGACTAAATAACCGTAAAGATGGAAAAGGGAAATACTATCTTGCCTCAGAGCAGATTCCCAAAGGAAAGGCAGCCCCCCACAAATATTGACTGTGAGTTTGAGAGGAAATACGTACACAGGCAGAAAAGACAGAATTTAGCAAAAGAGGCACTTCTAGCTAAATAGAGAAGTATAGGACAGAGTTAGTATTAAACTCTAAAAATCCACAGCAGAATATATTATAAACTACATCTAACTAAAGACATAGAGTATATATCTGCATCTCCAGAGAAACCAGCATGACAGAAAAATCCAAAGTCAAGCTGGACAAAAATACAATAGATTGCACTGTACATAAAAGCACACTGCATGCGTGCTCAAGAAAACAAAACCAAACACTTATCTTAGCTGAAATGACAGCAGGGCAAGAGGAGCCAGACAGAGATGCAATCCCTCCAAGATACAATGGACAACTGGCAGGGATAGAAGGCTCCTTCACACCTATATACCTAATAGATCTGCAATAAGCAGAAACACCTGCCCGGCTTACAATTCAGAGACCACTGCACTACCACTAACAACCACAGGAGGGAGCCCAAGAGCAGAATTCACAACACCTTTCGCCCCAATCAAAATAAATCAATAAAAAAAAAAATCAAACCTACACATATTTGGTATCGCCGCGTTCAGAATAGCCCGATCTATCAATAAGAAGAGCATTAATCTGATCGCTAAACGGCGTAAAGAGAAAAAAATTAGAAACGCTAGAATTACGTTTTTTTGGTCGCCGCGACATTGCATTAAAATGTAATAACGGGCGATCAAAAGAATGTATCTGCACCAAAAGGCTATCATTAAAAACGCCAGCTCGGCACGCAAAAAATAAACCCTCAACCGACCCCAGATCATGAAATATGGAGACGCTACGAGTATCGGAAAATGGCACCATTTTTTTTTTTTTAGCAAAGTTTGGAATTTTTTTTCACCACTTAGGTAAAAAATAACCTAGTCATGTTAGGTGTCTTTGAACTCGTAATGACCTGGAAAATCATAATAGCAGGTCAGTTTTAGCATTTAATGAACCTAGCAAAAAAGCCAAGCAAAAAACAAGTGTGGGATTGCACTTTTTTTGCAATTTCACCGCACTTGGAATTTTTTTCCTGTTTTCTAGTACATGACATGGTAAAACCAATGATGTCATTCAAAAGTACAACTCGTCCCGCAAAAAATAAGCCCTCACATGGCCAAATTGATAGAAAAATAAAAAAGTTATGGCTCTGGGAAGGAGGGGAGTGAAAAACGAATACGGAAAAACGGAAAATCCCACGGTCATGAAGGGGTTAATACCATTTTGGTGTGTATATGATCTTTGACTGCCAGTTATTGGATTTAATTGCAATGTTGCAGAAAACAAAAAAAATGTAATTCTGGCGCTTTGATCTTCTTTCTTGCTAAGCCTTTTACCGATTGGAGTAATATTTTTTTTATATTGATAGATCGGGCGATTCTGAATGCAGCGATACCAAATATGTGGAAATTTGTTTTTTTAGTTGTTTTATTTTGAATGGGATGAAAGGGGTGACTTGAACTTTAAGGTCAGGGTCAAACAACTGCAATGCGAGAAACTCGCGCCAGTCTCTCGCCTCAATACCCGTCACTGCCGCTGGTGGTTTGGACCGGAGCATTCAGCTGCATAAAAGTACATGCCGCTGCACACTCTTGTCTTGAATGCCAACGTCAGTGCCAGGTATTGAGGCGAGAGACTAGCATGAGTTTCTCGCATTGCATTTTTTAAAATATTTTTAAAAACATTTTTTTTACTTTTTACTTGCTTCAATAGTCTCCATGGGAGACCAGAATTTGCACTTGTCCGATCGCCTCTTCTACATGGATCACTAGCGCCCCCCGAGGAAGCAATATTTGCGAAACGCGCGTCGGGGCTCCTCTCTTCCGCATATCGCTACAGGGTGACTCTACGTGTGCATATACCCTTTCATCCGTAAGTATACTACATTTTGACTGATGCATATGCTTGGGATTTTTCCCTTATTGCACCTAGGTATGGATACTATGATTTGCTTTCAAAATATGCATGAGGCACTTTATTATCCCCTGTGACTCATATGCACACCTATTGTCCCTCTGTACCTGCTCCCCATGTGTGAACTGTCACGCTACTATTGCCAATATATTTGCATACAGACATGATAATTAGGTCTCACATATAGGGCTTTTCTGCCATACTTAACTTACATTAGGCACCTTTATTACTTTAAGTTTTCTTGATCACATGCCTTGTTTTTTTATACCTGCTTTTTATATGTGAACTATTACCTTACTAAATGACAGGTTATTGGCTGTGTATCATGATATATACTTTATAATATCATTGAAATATTTATTGTATTGAGTTATGGTATATTTCCCTTTCCTTTAATTATCTTAGAGCAGGATACATGTGTATGCGGCACTAGTGTCGCTTTTCACTTATTACAATTTTTGTCTTTATCATATACTTTATTTGTATGTATTGTTTTAATGGTTCTTGAATAAACTGTAATTTTTAGCTTTTGGAGTCCATCTTTTTCTTGGTTTATTATATATTTTGATGGCTGAGCATTTATTTATAGTGCCCCCTTTATAGGTTTATATATATATATATATAACTCTTCTACATGGAGCAGGGCTGAAGTCCTGCTCTATGTAGCAGATATGCTCTCTTGCTATGAGCACCGACCACCAGGCGGTACTCATAGAGATCCAGCAATGACAAAAACAGTGGTCTCCTGCTGACCCCGAGTTGCCATACCAACCCATCCGCGACCCGCGGTCATGTGACATGGGCGCTGATGGGAGGATGTGAATGTTAAATGCTGCTGTCAGCATTTGACAGTGGCATTTAACATGTTAACTGTTGTGAACTCTGTTCTCGGGCTCCCTCTTGTGGTCACAAGTGGTATTGTGTGAGTTGTATCTTTGGGCTCCCTCTGGTGGCTCTTTTGTCATTCTGCGGGTCTGTGGCTGGGATCAGCTGCCTCATCACCTGCTAGTTAGGTTTCCTATTTAACTCACCTGGACCTTCATTTGTTGCCTGTTGTCGATGTATTCAGTGCTATTCTGATCTCTCCTGACTTCATTCGTTACCAGTCTCTCCAAGAGAAGCAAAGTTTTTGTTTGTTCATTTTCCGCTCATCAGTGTTCAATATGTTTCTTAGAATATGATGAGTTCTGTCCAGCTTGCTAATATGTGATTTCCTCGCTTGCTGGTAGCTCTGGGGCACAGAGTTTCTCCCCTCACATCGTTAGTTGGTGTGGGGGTTCTTGCATTCTCTGCGTGGATATTTTTGTATAGGGTTTGTACTGACCGCACAGCTTCCTCGCTATCTTCTGCTATCTAGTGGTAGCGGGCCTCATTTTGCTAAACCTGTTTCATTTCTACGTTTGTATTTTCCCCTTACCTCACCGTTATTATTTGTGGGGGGCTTTCTATATCTTTGGGGTTATTTCTCTGAGGCAAGTGAGGTCTTTGCTTTCTCTTTAGGGGTAGCTAGTTTCTCAGGCTGTGAAGAGACGTCTAGGATTTTTCTAGGCACGTTCCACGGCTACCTTTAGTGTGTGTTGGATAGGATCAGGATTGCGGTCAGTCCAGTTACCACATCCCCAGAGCTCGTCCTATGTTCGTCTACTTAGCTGGTCAGATTTGTGATCCTAAGCCACTAAGGATCATAACAGTTAACTGCCACGAGTAAATCACAATTCCACCCGTGGCTGTTAGGGGCACATGTCAGCTCATCAGATCAGCTGTCTTGTGCCAGAAAAAGTGTGGGCTCATTGCCGGAGCCTGCACTAAACAGGGGAGGCATTCAAAGACAGACTGTGTTCGTCATTGGACGTTAAGTGGTTAAACAGCATGTATGTAATACTTGGTTAAGAATACAGTAATTAACCAGAGCCAGCATGGTTTTTTAGCAATCAAATCACGCCAGACTAATCTAATTTCCTTCAATGATGGAATCACTGACTGAGTGGATCAGAGAAATGCGGTAGATATAGTATATCTGGACAATCAGTGAAGCATTTGATAAAGTATCAAATACTATCCTTATTGAAAAAATGGGTAACAAAGAAACATCCAGGGGTTTATATGGGAGCAAATGTTCACAACTCAGAGCACAAACTTAGATAGCAACAAGGAAATAGAGTATAGAAATGTGCCGAAAAAAATAGATTATATTAGATATAATAGATTAAAAATCAAGTTTACTTAAATAATCACAAAGGCTGCAATACCTAATATAATGGAGGAGAAACACTACATATTAAACAAACTTGGTGTTACCATAAAAAAAACTTGTGTTCAAAGTAGATAGAGGGTGGACCTGTGCCACTATTGGCTAAAGTGCATCAAATATAAGGTGCTGCTTAAAACATGCATTGGTAGTCCAGTTGCAGTGGAGGTGTTCCCACCGCCCCATCGCACGTTTTGTGTGGCCACTTCCTCAGAGCAGGAAGCGTCTGTTGGGGAGAGAGGGTATGTGTACATATAATGCCAATGGACCAATAGGGAGATCCCTCGGTGTAAGGGAGAAGATGCTCACCAGGGGTGGGGAAGCAAGCAACATGGCTCTATTTTGGCGTCCGAGTGGACCATTTGCTGAGACACCAGCAGCTGACACATTGCGTAGGCGCACTGAGCCGAAACCATGTGCAAACTTGCAACAGGCAGAGAGATGAAGGGAAAGGAGATGCTGGGTTGTGCCTGGATGTGCTGGTAGGTGACAAACGACTAGCAACTGCAGCCACCTCCATACTATCTCCATTTTCAGTGTCCCCCCATATTGCTCCTTTTCTATATTGCCACGTCACTCTGTACTCTCTTCACACTGCCCCTCAATTTGTATCCCCATAATGACACCTGTCCATACTTTCTCCCCACACTGAATTCCCTCTATGTTGCCCCATCTCCATACTGTGTATCCTTTTCACACTGTCATCTCACACTGTTCCCTTTCAGTTCCACTCTGCCATTCCACCCTACCCATGTCCACATTGTGCTACTTTTCATGCTGGTCTTCATTATACCAAGCACCCTCTCATAATTCTCACTTCTACCTTGAAAGATTACGGTGTCCCTTATGTTTTATGCATAGCTTTGTGTACTGTAACCATTGGGGCCCCATTGGATGTATTTCTGAACACAGAAGAACCAAGGCAATAAAATGCCTCAATCCCCCTAGATGAATATGTTAAAGGGGATTATATTCAACAGGAAAACAATTTTCTGCTGTCCTAAAACCTCAGGTGTTCTGCAAATGCGCAAATCTATTTCAAATACAGCCAAATTTGTGCTCAAAAGTTAAGTAATGCTCCTTCCATTCCAAGCCCTGCCATTTGTCCAAAGCGTAGCTTTTGAACATAAAGTATTAACATGTTCAGGAGAAAGAGTGTAGCAAATTGTAAGGTTGGAATTCTTCTGTTACCCTTTGTTAAAATGAAAAATATGAGGCATAAGCAATAATTTCTGAAAACATGTATTTTTTAAAATTTCATGGTCCAAAGTTATAAAATTCCATGAAGCACCTGTGGGTTCAAAATGCTCATTTTACCTCTAGATGAATTTCTTTAGGGGTGTAGTTTCTAAAATAGTGTCACTTGTTGAGGTTTTGCTTGTTTTGTTGCTCCGTGGCTCTGCCAGCATGACATGGCGCACACGATCTATTCAAAGCCAAATGTGCATAACAAAAGCAAAATAGTGCTCCTTCCCTTCCAATCCTTGACACTCATCAAACTGTAGTTTCTGATCTCATAAGGGGTATAATTCAGAGTAAAGTGGGTAGCAAATTGTGCAATCCATTTTCTCCTCTGATTCCCTGTGAAAATTAAAAACTTAGATATAAAACAACATTTTTGTAATTTTTCATTTCACATTGTGTTAATTCCTTAATAAATTAAATAAGCATACAGCTAAATGTTTTGAATAATTTTACAGGTATGGCTTTTAAATTGGTATCACTTTCATGTTTTTCTATAGAAGCCCCTTAAAGTCACTTTTAGGCCAGCGTCACGCTCAGCATATGAAAATACGGCCCGTTTTTTACGGCCGTAATATGCAGAAATGTTCCCATAATAGTGATCCGTATGTCATCCGTAGGCAGGGTGTGGCAGCGTATTTTGCGCATGGCATCCTCCGTATGTAATCCATATGGCATCCGTACTGCGATATTTTCTCGCAGGCTTGCAAAACCGACATCTAATTGATATATGTGCTCAAATGCTCGTTAAAACATATATACAGTATATATATATATATATATATATATATATATATATATATATATATATATATATATAGTCATTAAGACACACTCATATACACTCACTGGCCACTTTATTAGGTACACCTGTCCAACTTCTTGTTAACACTTAATTTCTAATCAGCCAGTCACATGGCAGCAACTCAGTGCATTTAGGCATGTAGACATGGTCAAGACAATCTCCTGCAGTTCAAACCGAGCATCAGTATGGGGAAGAAAGGTGATTTGAGTGCCTTTGAACGTGGCATGGTTGTTGGTGCCAGAAGGGCTGGTCTGAGTATTTCAGAAACTGCTGATCTACTGGGATTTTCACGCACAACCATCTCTAGGGTTTACAGAGAATGGTCCGAAAAAGAAAAAAAATCCAGTGAGCGGCAGTTCTGTGGGCGGAAATGCCTTGTTGATGCCAGAGGTCAGAGGAGAATGGGCAGACTGGTTCGAGCTGATAGAAAGGCAACAGTGACTCAAATCGCCACCCGTTACAACCAAGGTAGGCCTAAGAGCATCTCTGAACGCACAGTGCGTCGAACTTTGAGGCAGATGGGCTACAGCAGCAGAAGACCACACCGGGTACCACTCCTTTCAGCTAAGAACAGGAAACTGAGGCTACAATTTGTACAAGCTCATCGAAATTGGACAGTAGAAGATTGGAAAAACGTTGCTTGGTCTGATGAGTCTCGATTTCTGCTGCGACATTCGGATGGTAGGGTCAGAATTTGGCGTAAACAACATGAAAGCATGGATCCATCCTGCCTTGTATGGAGCATCTTTGGGATGTGCAGCCGACAAATCTGCGGCAACTGTGTGATGCCATCATGTCAATATGGACCAAAATCTCTGAGGAATGCTTCCAGCACCCTGTTGAATCTATGCCACGAAGAATTGAGGCAGTTCTGAAGACAAAAGGGGGTCCAACCCGTTACTAGCATGGTGTACCTAATAAAGTGGCCGGTGAGTGTATATATATGTATATGTATATATATATATATATATATATATATATATATATATATATATATATATACTGTATTTATATTTAATACAGCGCTAGATAGCATAAAAGCCGGTAATTCAATTGCCGGCTTTTGTGCTCTCCTTCACAAACCCGAAATGATATGAGACATGGTTTAAGTAGAGTAAACCATCTCATATCCTTTTTTTTTGCATATTCCACACTACTAATGTTAGTAGTGTGTATGTGCAAAATTTGGGCGCACTAGCTATTAAATTAAAGGGTTAAATCGCGGAAAAAATTGGCGTGGGCTCCTGCGCAATTTTCTCCGCCAGAGTGGTAAATCCAGTGACTGAGGGCAGATATTAATAGATAGCCTAGAGAGGGTCCATGGTTATTGGCCACCCCTGGCTAAAAACATCTGCCCCCAGCCACCCCAGAAAGGGCACATGTGGAAGATGCGCCTATTCTGGCACTTGGCCACTGTCTTCTCACTCCCATATAGCGGTGGGATATGGGGTAATGAAGGGTTAATGTCACCTTGCTATTGTAAGGTGACATTAAGCCAGATTAATAATGGAGAGGCGTCAATTATGACACCTATCCATTATTAATCCAACAGTACGAAATGGTTAATAAAACACACACATTATTACAAAGTACTTTAATGAAATAAAGACACAGGGTGTTGTAATATTTTATTATTCTCTTAATCCACCTGAAGACCCTCGTTCTGTAAAAAAGGAAAAATAAAAAATCAACAATATCCCATACCTTCCGGCGTTCTGGCAAGTCCCACGATGTAAATCCATCTGAAGGGGTTAAATCATTTTACACCCAGGAGCTCTGCTAAAGCAGCTGTGCTCGTGGTTGTAAAAATACGGGGAATGAATGGAGTGCAGGGGAATGTCCTGTAGTTACCTTGAGTCGCGGTGACGCGCCTTCTGCTGGATGTCCTCACATGAACTCGAGCCTGGGAATTTTTGCTGGCGACCTTCACAGGCTCCTGGACACCTCTTGGCCTCAGAGGTGCCCCATACACAATGTCTCTCTCCTCTGACCCCGGTCAGCATGACACACGGATCCCTTTCCGTTACCTGTTGTTGCCGCACAGGTTCTCGGATACCTCTCCTCCACAGAGGTATCCTTCAGAAGCTCTCACTGTCCCTGGTCAGTATGGCCCACGGCTATCAGACCGTTCCACACGCTGGCATGTGCTAGGTAGGGTTGAACGAAACGGGTCGGCCATTTTCAGAAGTCGCCGACTTTTGGCAAAGTCGGGTTTCATGAAACCCGACCCGACCCCTGTGTGGGGTCGGCCATGAGGTCGGCGATCTTCTGAATCTGGTATCGGAATTCCGATACCGAGTTCCGATACTTTTGTGGTATCGGGAATCGGTATCGGATCCATATTAATGTGTAAAATAAAGAATTAAAATAAAAATATTGATATACTCACCTCTCCGGAGGCCCCTGCACCTTACCGCTGTTAACCGGCAGCCTCCCTTGCTTAAAATGAGTGCGTTTAGGGCCTTCCATGACGTCACGGCTTCTGATTGGTCGCGTGCCGCTCATGTGACCGCCACGCGACCAATCACAAGCCGTGATGTCATTCTCAGGCCCTAAACTCCCCATTCTAGGAATTTAGGACCTGAGAATGACGTCGCGGCTTGTGATTGGTCGCGTGGCGGTCACATGAGCGGCACGCGACCAATCAGAAGCCGTGACATCATGGAAGGCCCTAAACGCGCTCATTTTAAGCAAAGGAGGCTGCCGGTTAACAGCGGTAAGGTGCAGGGGCCTACGGAGAGGTGAGTATATCAATATTTTTTATTTTAATTCTTTATTTTACACATTAATATGGATCCCAGGGCCTGAAGGAGAGTTTCCTCTCCTTCAGACCCTGGGAACCATAGTATCCCATTGCACTGCATTGGGTTTCGTGTTTCGGCCGACCCCGACCCCGACTTTTTTATAGGATCGGCCGATTTCACTTGACCTGACTTTTGAGAAAGTCGGGTTTCGTGAAACCCGACCCGATCCTATAAAAATAAAAGTCGCTCAACCCTAGTGCTAGGTCCAGAGCCCTGCCATGTGCTCTTCAGGGAGACGACACTCCCAACACATGGGCTCTCCAGGACCTTCCAGCACAGACCATTCAGGTCCACACTCCAAGACCACGTGACCAGATCTCAGTCACATTATACACTCACCGGCCACTTTATTAGGTACACCATGCTAGTAACGGGTTGGACCCCCTTTTGCCTTCAGAACTGCCTCAATTCTTCGTGGCATAGATTCAACAAGGTGCTGGAAGCATTCCTCAGAGATTTTGGTCCATATTGACATGATGGCATCACACAGTTGCCGCAGATTTGTCGGCTGCACATCCCAAAGATGCTCCATACAAGGCAGGATGGATCCATGCTTTCATGTTGTTTACGCCAAATTCTGACCCTACCATCCGAATGTCGCAGCAGAAATCGAGACTCATCAGACCAAGCAACGTTTTTCCAATCTTCTACTGTCCAATTTCGATGAGCTTGTACAAATTGTAGCCTCAGTTTCCTGTTCTTAGCTGAAAGGAGTGGTACCCGGTGTGGTCTTCTGCTGCTGTAGCCCATCTGCCTCAAAGTTCGACGCACTGTGCATTCAGAGATGCTCTTAGGCCTGCCTTGGTTGTAACGGGTGGCGATTTGAGTCACTGTTGCCTTTCTATCAGCTCGAACCAGTCTGCCCATTCTCCTCTGACCTCTGGCATCAACAAGGCATTTCCGCCCACAGAACTGCCGCTCACTGGATTTTTTTTCTTTTTCAGACCATTCTCTGTAAACCCTAGAGATGGTTGTGCGTGAAAATCCCAGTAGATCAGCAGTTTCTGAAATACTCAGACCAGCCCTTCTGGCACCAACAACCATGCCACGTTCAAAGGCACTCAAATCACCTTTCTTCCCCATACTGATGCTCGGTTTGAACTGCAGGAGATTGTCTTGACCATGTCTACATGCCTAAATGCACTGAGTTGCCGCCATGTGATTGGCTGATTAGAAATTAAGTGTTAACAAGAAGTTGGACAGGTGTATCTAATAAAGTGGCCGGTGAGTGTATAGTACTAACCACTCCACTAGATGGGAGTGTGTCTCTGTGTGTGGCTAGTTTGACCCTCCAATCTCTCATTACTAGCCCTGCCAATCTCCCATTAGAACTACACATTTACATGTGGGACTACCGGTCCCAGACCACAACACAACTTCAGACTGACAGCGCAGAGTATCCTCCTCTGTGACACACATACCAGCCATCTACAATTCTGACGGACTTTGTCTCATCACAACAGCTATATCTTCGATTACCATGCATTTCTATGGCCTCCATACGCCTCCATGCACACTCTGGGAAGCCCATACAGCGCACCCTACCTGTAACAGAGGTCACTACACCACACCATAGAAAGTGACATGTAAGATTTAAAAACTGGGTCTTGGTGATCAAGGCAAAAATTGGCTCCTTTCTTTGCTATAAATTTCTATGTGTTCTGTCTACTGGCTTTTTGCTATAAATTTGTATATGTTCTATACACTGGCTAAGGCTAGGTTCAGATTTGTGGCTGAGTCAGCAGAGTCTCGTCCGCAACTGCAAATGCATTGCAAAACGCATGCAAATGCATGATAATGCTGTGTTTTTATCCGCATCAACTTACGCATGACGGATAAAAAATGCAATTTTTGCATGCGTTGCCTGCATTTTTGCATGCGTTCGCGTTTTTTATGCGCATGCATTTGATAGGAAACATTTTTTCAAGAAGAATTTCCTTGAAACAAGCCACGCCAAATGGGCATGGCTCATGGGATTTCTCTATATAAACCCTTGTACAGATGAAATACTCACATTTTGCTCCTGTATCCTGTGTCAAGATGGATCTTCGCATTTTTCTATCGGAATCTTTATTTGGAAGTCAACTTGTTTCTTTCCTTTGCATTTGCTTGTGAGCAAGAATGGAAAAGAGAAAAACAGAGAAGATGGCGTCGAGGCTTTTGGCAGCACCCTATTCTTGAACTGTGACAGAGCCGTGGAGCCTACCACTCCTTATTCAGTGAGCTCCGTGAAAACCCAGAGAAATATTTTGAGTACATGAGGATGTGTAAAGACAGCTTAATGGAATTGCTGGTCCGTGTACAAGGAGCCATTAGCAGGCAGGACACCAAGCGCCGTAGAGCGATTCCTGCTGAGGAACGTCTGCTGGTGACACTAAGGTACGTAACATTTAAACATTAACGCCTGTCATAATTATTATTGTTCTGCAATGTACTTCATATTTTTCCCTTTTTTTGTTCTGTCTTGCACACTGTTTGTGGGGCAAAAGTTTAAGCAGTTCTTCTTTTTTGATGGCTTGTGGCTATCCATCATCCTCTTGATTACATTCCAGAGGTTTTCAATGGGGTTCAGGTCTTGAGATTGGGCTGCCCATGACAGGGTTTTGATGTAGTGGGCTCTTAATTTTTGCCAGAGCTGTATGATATTGTTTTGCCGGAAGACCCACCCACAACCCATTTTTAATGTCCTGGCAGAGGGAATGAGGTTGTCACTCAGGAGTTTACAGTACATGGCTCCATCCATTCTCCGATTGATGCGGTGAAGTAGTCCTGTGCCCTTAGCAGAGAAACACCCCCAAAACATAATGTTTCCACTTCAATGCTTGACAGTGCAGATGGTGTTCTTTGGGTCATGCGGATGTACGTGTCCAAAACGCTGCAGACACCACCGCATATGTGAAACCAGCCTAACATAGCATAAATATAAATACAGTGGGGGAAATAAGTATTTGATCCTTTGCTGATTTTTTTAAGTTTGCCCACTGACAAAGACAGGAGCAGTGTGTAATTTTAAGGGTAGGTTAATTTTAGATTGAGAGAATACCAAAAATAAAATCCAGAAAATTATATTGTATAAACTATATAAATTTATTAGCATTTTGCAGTGAGAAATAAGTACTTGATCCCCTACTAACCATTAAGAGCTCTGGCTCCTACAGACCAGTTAGAAGCTCCTAATCAACTCGTTACCTGCATTAAAGACAGCTGTCTTACATAGTCAATTTTATTAAAGACTCCTGTAGAGAAAGTCAATTAATCAGTCAGACTCTAAGCTCTACAACATGGACAAGCACATAGAGCTTTATAAGGATGTCAGGGACAAGATCATAGAACTGCACAAAGCTGGAATGGGCTACAAAACCATACGTAAGATGCTGGGTGAGAAGGAGACAACTGTTGGTGCAAATAGTAAGAAAATGGAAGAAATACAAAACGATTGTCAATCGTGGGGTATCCATGACCATGATCAGCAAAGGATCCAATAGTTATTTCCCCCACTGTATATTTTTTAGAATTAATTTTAGCTTTACCTTATACAATTGATCCCCTTATATACAGTAGATGGACAGTAGATTGTGGCCATTCATTTTTACTCATTAGGTTCTCATTTTGAACATCTTTTCAAATTCAGTAACAATTCCATTCACAGTAAGGGTTAACACCTAATCCTTTATTGGATTAGGTCACAATAAAAAAGTTTTTATCAATGACATATACTGTATATACAAATACAGTGGCATGTAAAAGTTTGGGCAACACTGGACAAAAATACTGTTGTAAACACTTAAGCAAGTTGAAGATGAAAATGATCTCTAAAAGGGCTAAAGTTTAACCCCTTTCTGCCAGCTGACGGAATAGTACGTCAGCTGGCAGAACCCCTGCTTTGAGGTGGGCTCTGGCAGTGAGCCCACCTCAAAGTCACGATATGTCAGCTGTTTTGTACAGCTGACATGTGCGCGCAATGAGTGCGAGCGGAATTGCGATCCGCCCGTGCCCATCAACTAGTTAAATGCTGCTGTCAAGCGCTGACAGCAGCATTTAACTAGCGCTTCCAGCCGGAAGTGCTCGCACCGCTGACCCCCCGTCACATGATCGGGGGTCATCGGTGCATTGCCATAACAACCAGAGGTCTCCTTGAGACCTCTATGGTTGTTGATGGCCGATTGCTTTGAGTGCCACCCTGTGGTCGGCATTCAAAGCAACCCTGCATTTCTGCTACATAGAGGTGATCTGTACTTCACCTCTACGTAGCAGAGGCGATCGTGTAGTGCATGCTTCTAGCCTCCCATGAAGGCTATTGAAGCATGCCAAAATTAAAAAAAAAAGTTTTTAAAAATATAAAAAAATAAAAATATATAAAAGTTCAAATCACCCCCCCTTTCGCCCCAATCAAAATAAAACAATAAAAAAATCAAACCTACACATATTTGCCATCGCCGCATTCAGAATCGCCTGATCTATCAATAAAAACAAAGGACTATCGTGATCGCTAAATGGAGTAGCGAGAAAAAAAAATCAAAACGCCAACATTACGTTTTTTTGGTCACCGCAACATTGCATTAAAATGCAATAACAGGCGATCAAAAGAACATATCTGCACCAAAATGGTATCATTAAAAACGCCAGCTCGGCACGCAAAAAATAGGCCCTCACCCGACCCCAGATCACAAAAATTAGAGACGCTACAGGTATCGGAAAATGCCGCAATTTGGTTTTTTTAGCAATCTTTGGAATTTTTTTTTACCACTTAGATAAAAGGGAACCTAGACATGTTTGGTGTCAATGAACTCGTAATGACCTGGAAAATCATAATTGCAGGTTAGTTTTAGCATTTTGTGAACCTAGCGAAAAAGCCAAACAAAAAACAAGTGTGAGATTGCACTTTTTTTGCAATTTCATCGCACTTGGAATTTTTTTCCCATTTTCTGTTACATGGCATGGTAAAACCAATGGTATCTTTCAAAAGTACAACTTGTCCCGCATAAAATAAGCCCCCACACGGCCATATTGATGGAAAAATAAAAAAGTTATGGCTCTGGGAAGGAGGAGAGCGAAAAACAAAACTGAAAAAAGCTCTGGGGGTGAAGGGGTTAAGATTACACATTTCCTTTGTATTTTAGTCCCAAAAAGACATATTTTCATATTTTACATTTTAAAAATTACAAAAGGAATATGGGACGATGCAAAAGTTTGGGCACTTAGCACAGTTAGTACCTAGTAGCACTCACTTTCGCAAGATTCACAGCTTGTAAATGCTTTATGGAGCCATCCAAGAGTCTTTTAATTCCTGTTGAGGGATTTTCATCAATTTTTTCTTGGAAAACGTTTCCAGTTCTGATAGATTCTTGAGTTGTTTTGCATGCACTGCTATTTTGAAGTCTAGCCACAGATTTTCAATGATGTTGAGATAAGGGGACTGTACGGGCTATTGTAAAACATTCAGATTGTGCCTTTTGATGTAGTCTATTATGGATTTTGACTTGTGTTTAGGATCATTATTCATTTGTAGATACCATCCTTTTTTCAACTTCAGCTTTTTACAGATGGCGTTATGTTTGCATCAAGAATTTATTGAAATTTCATTGAATCCAATCTTCCCTCTACCCATGAAATGTTCTCCAAGCCATTAGCTGCAACACAACCACATTGAATGATTGATCCACCCCAATGCTTAATGTTTGGTACGATGTTATTTCCCTGAAATTCTGTGCCCTTTTTTCTCCACACATATCTTTGATCAATGTGGCCTACTAGTTCTATTTTAACCTCATCGGTCCACAGGACTTGTTTCCAAAATGTCTCAGGCTTGTTTAGATGTTCTTTTGCATACTTCTGATGCTGAATTTTATGGTGAGGATGCAGGAGAGATTTTTATCTGATGACTCTTTCATGAATGCCATATTTGTATAGGTGTCTGTTGTGAACTCTATTTCTGGGCTCCCTCTTGTGGTCACAAGTGGTACTGTGTGAGTGCTGTCTTTCTGCAGGTTTGTGACTGGCATCAGCTGTCTCGTTATCTGTGGGCTGGTTTTCTATTTAAGCTCACTTGGACTCTCAGTCTATGCCTGCTGTCAATGTATTCAGTGCTATTCTGATTCCTTCTGACTACCTTACTTCCAGTCTCTTCAAGAGAAGCTAAGTTTCCGTTTTGTTCATTTTTTTGATCATCAGTGTTCAATATGTTTCTTGTCCAGCTTGCTAATATGTGATCTCCCTGCTTGCTGGTAGCTCTAGGGGGCTGAGTTTCTTCCCCCACACCGTTAGTTGGTGTGGGGGTTCTTGAATTCTCAGCGTGGATATTTTGGTAAGGTTTTCCACTGACCGCACAGTTCGCTATCTGTCTTCTGCTATCTAGTATTAGCAGGCCTCATTTGCTGAATCTGTTTTCATTCCTACATGTGTCTTTTCTCCTTACCTCACCGTTATTATTTGTTGGGGGCTACCTATATCTTTGGGGTTATTTCTCTTGAGGCATGTGAGGTCTTGCTTTCTCTTTAGGGGTAGTCAGTTTCTCAGGCTGCGTCGAGACGTCCAGGCTTTCAGGCACGTTCACCGGCTACCTTTAGTGTGTTTGCATAGGATCAGGTTTGCGGTCAGTCCAGTTACCACTTCCCTAGAGCTTGTTCTTTGTTTAGTAACTGAGCTAGTATTTCCTGTGATCCTCAGCCACTGGGATCATAACAGGTGTCTCTGAACACTTGAACAATGCACCACTAATCCTGAGTCTGCTAAATCTCTCTAAAGGTCTTTTGCAGTCAGGCAGGGGTTCTGAATTGTCTCTCTAGCAATCATACAGGTAGCTCTCACTGAAAATTTGCTTGGTCTTTCAATCATTATCTTGACTTACACTGTTCCTGTTAACTGCCATTTCCTAATTACATTTCAAACTGAGGAAAGGGCAACTTGAAAATGCTTTGCTATCTTCTTACAGCCTGCTCCGGCTTTGTGGGCCTCCACTATATTCATTTTCATAATCATAGGCAGCTGCTTAAAAGAACCCATGGCTGCTATTTTTTGGCACTAGGTTATAAGAGGTTGGGTTTTTATAAATCTGGGAAATTTGCATCATCTGGCCTTTCCTAACGATGATAGTGAACAAGATAGTACCTTTTTGTAATTTTTAAAATGTAAAAAATAACTCTTGCATGAGCTCAGAGTCTTTTAAGTTTTCAAACTCCATCATAGGGTTATCAACCACATCTTTATGTGACAGATATAATCAGTCTTGCGACCATGTGACGATCACACAAGTGCACAGCCATTACAAGAGAGTGCTCTGATAATTATATTGTAACTGCAGATTTATATAAGATGGACCCCTACTAGGAATGTTCTTCGTTTCTCCCCATCATTGTACAAACATTGCCAGTTTCAAGAACTTTTCTAAAGTACATTAAGGCAGTCATTACATCACAAATTGGTCCATTTAGGAATAAAATTCTCGACTTAGAATCATTTTGATGTTTGAAACCTTATTTCGGTACATAATTACCTCTTAATTTTCCAGACACTACCTTGTGCAAATCCATTAGATACTTTAAAGCATTTCTACAACACTTAAGGAAAAAAAATCAAGGATACAACAAAGAGGGGCATTCTATCTAACTGAAGAAACATCCACTACCACTTAATAATTAAGTATTTGAAAAGAATATAAAATGAGACATGACCAGACTTCATAATTCTTGGATATGCCTAGAAGTAAGTACCACAAGAAAATATTCTCATTGAACTGCTCCTAAACTGTGTATTGATCTGCTAGTTATCATGCTCTCTATGTTATATGAATGTTTTAATATTTAACTATAACAGGGCAAACTGTTTCAGCATGGGATCCGCTATTGTGAAGCTTGACAAGTCAACATATGAAGAGGGAGATTTTTTACCTTTTGTGCTAATGTCAGCAAAAAAAAACAATCTAATAGCTTAACATGAGGCTAAACTGGTCCATTGTTTTATTTTGGTAGATTGTGCTTTACTGTATAGCCAAAATTGATGTACCCTTTTGTATGTATTACTTTACAAAAATGTAGTCCAGAATTTAAGGAGTTTGCTTTTAAACTAGAAACTTCACTCTTATAATTTCCACACTTTCACAAAAAAATACCAGTTAATTGCAACTTGACCCATTAAACATGGTTCAGAAGAAATACTCTAGAAAATATTACAATGCTAGCAAATATATACGATACACTATACTATTTTGTCAATCAATGCAATTCACTGGAGGACTGCGTTTCTTACAAGTCTTGAGCAAGTGAGACGTCTTTGTATAATTGCAAGATCGCTGGGGGCCCAATCAGAGAGACCCCCATTGATGAGTAGAACATGTGTCTCAAGACCTCTATTCCTACTCAACGTATGAAAACAGTCAGGAAATAAAAATCCATAGAACTGATGGAGATAGTAAAAACTATATTCTATATAGCCCTGCACACTCGTGGGGCCCCAAGAGATCTTACAGTACATTATCACCTCTCCTGTAGATATGTCATAAATATTATGTGTGAGAAAACTCCTTTAAAACCAATATTGTGTGTTCATTACTATTTTCTATGGGTCGGATTTACTGTTCTTATCGCTCATAGTATTTGTATATTATGCTACAATAAGCACATTTTTTTATTACTTGCATTCTTTCATCTACAATATGTCTAATTTCCAGGTTTTCTTGACCAAAAAGATGTTATCTCAGAGATCTTTGCTACTTTTAATGGTGCTTGGTCAAGCATGTTCCCTTCCTCAGCCATTCAAAAGGGCAAGACTTCAGGTACTTCCCAAAGATCGAATCTCTAAACCTATTCCAAAGCCTATTCAAGAGATGCCGAATGTTCCACTAGAAACACTAAATAAAGATGGACTGACAGGTTTGAGTGTTTTTTAATATATTTTTTGCTATTTTTTTTTCCACAGCGCATATATGACTATGAGGAGTTGAGAAGATGAATACAAAAGTTGTTTTTCATTCGCTTTCTATAGCTGAAAATGTGGCAAGCTAGTCAGAAAATTATTAAATAAGTTCTGTATTTAAGTAAATATTTCAGATGTATTGCAGATCATATAGTTCAAATTGGTTGCTTTGTTCTGTTTGCGTGAACAGATTATATATGACTGCTGATCAGTAGTGATGAGCGAGTATACTCGTTACTCAAGAGTACATGTGGTTGCCTGTTTGTTATGGAATCCCCACATGTATTCAGGCTGTCTAGCAGCCACAAATCATGCAGCTACGGAGACAGAAACTAAATCTCCAAGCACATCTAAATACTCAGAGATCACTCGAGCATGCTTGGGAAATCTCGAGTAACGAGTATGCTCGCTCATCACTACTGATCAGTAAAGGGTAATTGATTGGCGTTTTTTTAGTTCAGCGGGGTGGTTCGTGTAAATGAACTCTTACAGTGACATGAGCATTATGATGTTGAAGAACTGTGCCATTATGCTGAGAAGGATAAGAGGAGTATGAATAAGGTAGTGGGTAAGCACCAAGGGTCAGAGTCCAGGAGATCATATACAGTATGGCACCTTTAGAACCTATACTCTACTTTCACGATTATATATATTTCAGTGTGAATGAAGCTGAGTCACCTAGTATGTTCCTGCAGTGCTGTGGGGATCCCAAGGTTTGGGATAGCTTTGTAGCATTGACTAGTCAGGTTGAAGAATTGTCAGTGGAGGAAAAAAGTAAGCAGGTAAGAGAACATGTGACACTGGCAGACTAGGGCTAAAGGTGCCTTCAACTCTGCTCAAATTAAAAGTCCCACTGTGGTAAAAGGTGGGAATATCATCAGATTCAGTAAAAGTTTGGGGACTGTGAGTAACTTCACCTATGTGTGGAGCAAAATAGGATTAGGTCTAATTTGGTGCAACTGTAGCTGTGTCTGAAAGGGTTCAGCTGAGTTTTAGCTTAAGAGACTAGTAATCAGTTTATAGCAAGAAGCTAGCCGTCCTGTGGCCAATAAAGTAGCATAGATTGTTGATACTGGGACATTTTTGGTATGCCATGGGTGGTAAGAAGGTTTGTTACTGAGGCTTGTTAGAGCAGAGTCAGTGATGTGGAGAGTAGCTGAAAAGTTGTTTCATTAAATTTATGAATATTTCTCAATTTGTCAAAGTAAAAATGTGGTGGTGAGTGTAAAAGTAATTGGATCTCTGTAAAGAAACATTGCCTAATTCAAAGGGGGAGTTCCACTGTATGAAGTGGAATACTATACTATACTATATTGGTATTATGTTCTAGCATGTCAAGAGTTCTGTACCACACAAAGTGACTGACAGCCATTAACCTTACTTGCGCTAATTTGAATATAACCATCAAGGTTATTGTACCTTTTTTCTGGCTTACTGCTGCGGCTCTCGGCCACTTCTTACATACTCTTTTGTGATATTTCCTTTAAGGTTCACCAGAAACTCCAGGACTGAATCCTCTGCCAATTATCAATTCAAAGGACAGTCTACCTGTACCTATAGGAGAAATATCTGACTACGCTGCAACTGTTGGAGATAAACCTATCTTACCAAAATTAGGAGTTCCAGGTAAAATACCTCAAATTTGTCTGAGTTTGTAATTTGTCTGAGTTTTTATGTAAGAAAACTTTCAGAAATGTGGAGTTCTACTGACAGATGAAACCACCAATAGATCCATTCACTATAATGAGGCAGCAGAGTTACTCTGGACTCCATCTGGTTTCTGTTCAGTGGTGTCCTTTTCAGAAGAGCACAAAACTGTGACCGACAGCACTTTTATGCAATCCTACAAAGACGGACAACGCCAGATCACAGGTTTTATGGCGTGCACAGTGCCTTCACGTGCCTCATTATTTGCAATGTTTTGCTAGAAGTTCCATGTGAATAACATATTTCAGAGACACAGAAACCCTCATGTAAGTGTTCAGCACAGAGCACAGGATAAATGTGCGCCGATCCTTAGTGTGATCTTTTTGGAGGCATAGTGAAAAAATCAAAAGCATGTGTAGAATTGGTTTTATTCTTTTTAGGCCATTTCTTTTGTGGTATAAGTGATTAGGTGACTTTATTTTTCGGGTCGGTGCGCTGTCACACTCTAAAAGAGGCTTTTTATTGTAAAAATTAGTTTTTGCATCACCACTTTTTGAGAGCTATAATTTTTCCATATTTCGGCTGACATAGTCATGTTATGGCATGTTTTGCGGAACGAGCTGATGTTTTTATTGGAACCATTTTTGGGCACATGACATTTTTTAATTGCTTTCTATTCTGATTTTTGGGAAACAGAATGAGCAAAAAACAACAATTCAGGAATTGCTTTTTTGTTTATACCATTATGCTTGTGGTAAAATTAGTATGGCAGCTTTATTCTTCGGGTCAGTATGATTAAGGCGATATCCAGTTAATATTTTTTATGTTTTGGTGCTTTTACACAATAAAAAATGTTTGATAGAAAATAAAATTATTTTTGCATTGCTTTATTCTGAGAGCTATAACTTTTTACTTTTCTGCTGATGGAGCAGTATGATAGCTTGTTTTTTGCATTACAAGATGATGCTTTCAGCGGTACCATTTTTATTTACATTCGTCTTTTTGATCTCGTTTTAATGCACTTTTTGTTCGGCGTTATGATAAAGCATTGTTTTTTGCCTTATTTTTTTCTATGGTGTTTTCTGAATGGATTAACTAGTGGGACAGCTTTATAGAGTGGATCATTATAGACGTGGCAATACCAATTATGTGTACTTATATTGTTTATTTTTTATTTATATAAATAAATGTATGTATTGGAAACATATTTGATTTTTTTTTTTTATTTGAGGATTTAAAAAAAAAATATTTTAACACTTTTTCTTTTTTACTTTTTTACGTTGTCCCATCCTAAGACATCACTGTGAGGGTTCATACTCACTTGCGAAAATAATGGACGAGTGCAATTCAGTGTCCTTTGAAAAGCCATTAATTCATATGCAGCTACTGTAAAAATTACACTAACAGGTTATAATAGAAAAGATAGAATAGATATATACACATATAATACATGTCAGTGACACACACACACATATATATATATATATATGTATTTATATTACATAGATATAGGGAGATAGATAGAAGATAAGCCCGTAACTCATTTGCCGGCTTTTGTAAAATCACTGCAGGAGCCGACAGGATAGGAGACTTATACTGTATATACAGTTGTGCTCAAAAGTTTGCATACCCCTGTAGGATTTTTGTTTTTTTGGTCTTTTTTTCAGAGAATATGAATGATAACACCAAAACTTTTTCTCCACTCATGATTAGTGGTTGGGTGAAGCCATATATTGTCAATCTACTGTGATTTCTCTTTTTAAGTTATAATGATATCCCAAAACATCAAAATGACCCTGATCAAAAGTTCACGTACCCCATTCTTTAATACCATGTATTGCCCCCTCCAACATCAATTTGAAGTTTTTTGTGGTAGTTGTGGATGAGGTTTATTTTCTCAGATGGTAAAGCTGCCCACTCTTTTTGGCAGAAAGCCTCCAGTTCCTGTAAATTCCTGGGCTGTCTAGCATGAACTGCATGCTTGAGATCTCCCCAGATTGGCTCAATGATATTGAGGTCATGAGACTGAGATGGCCACTCCAGAACCTTCACTTTCTTCTGCTCTAGCCAATTACAGATCAACTTGGCTTTGTGTTTTGGAATGTCCAAGTACGTCCCATGCTCAGCTTCCTGGCTGATGATTGCAAATTTGCCTCAAGTATTTGCTGAGAACGTGCTGCATTCATCTTTCCTTCAACCTTGACCAAGTTTCCTGTGCCTTTGTAGCTTACACATCCCCTAAACATCAGCGTTCTCTCTCAGGCCTCTCATAGGCCTTGTTAACCTCTCTCCAAATGTAATGTTTGTGGTTGTAGCCAAAAAGATCAATTTTGGTCTCATCACTCCAAATTACCTTGTTCCCAAAGTTTTGAGGCTTGGTTCTATGCTGTTTTGCGTATTGTAGGTGAGATATTTTGTGGCATTTGCGCAGTAATTGCTTTCTTCTGGCGACTCAACCATGCAGCCCATTTTTCCTCAAGTGCCTCCTTATTGTGCATCTTGAAACAGCCACATGGCTAGTTTTCAGAGAGTCCTGTATTTCAGCTGATGTTATTTGTGAGTTTTTCTGTGCATCCCAAAACAATTTTCCTGGCAGTTGTGGGTGACATTTTTGTTGGTCTACCTGACCGTGGTTTTGTTTTTACAGAGTCCTTGATTTTCCATTTGTTAATCAGTTGAACACTGCTGACTAATTATCAATTCCTTGGATATTTTTTTGTATCCCATTCCTGTTTTATACAGTTCAACTACCTTCTCCCATAGATCGGTTGACAATTCTTTTGCTTTCCCCATGACTAACAATCCAGAAACATCAGTGGCTGGATGAAAGATGCAAGAGTCTGTCTGGATCCCAGAAACTCACTCAGCTTTTATGCACATACACTGATTGCAAGCAAGCAGGTCACAGGTGAGGATGTTAGTGACCATTCAAACCCATTTGTGTCAACTTCTGTGCATATCATCAGGCCAAAATCACCAGGGTATGTAAACTTTTGATCAGGGTCATTTGGATGTTTTGGGTTGTCATTATGATTTAAGAATAGAAAACACAGTAGTTTGACAATAAATGGCTTCACCCAACCACTAACCATGAGTGGAGAAAAGGTTTTGGTGTTATCATTCATATTCTGTGAAAAAAAGGTAAAGAAATAAAAAATTCTTCTGGGGTTTGTAAACTTTTGAGCACAACTGTATATATATATATTTTGAAGAATATTTGGTTTTAAAAGGATGTGTACAGTTGTGTATTACAATGCAATTTTATCATGAGCTTTTAAATACAGGGAACTGCTGTATGTAAAAGCTCATGTTAAAATCACATTGCAATCAGATAGCAATCGCAATGCACTTGGATGTAAAACAGATGCTAGGTGTGAAAATCGCATTGTGTAACACCCCTGCAGGCATCACTGCATGGCCTCCCATCCCCCACCTGCTTTTAACTCAAACTCACTTCTCTGGTCCATGCTTATGGTCGATGAGTTCTCTCTGCTGCCAGCTTCATGCTGTGTGCCTTATATCTGCTGCTTGCTCTGTGCATGCTCTGTCTGTGTGCATAGGGGGGTGGTGTGTCTTGTTGAAACTGTGTGCACCTTTCTAAGGTGTCCCCGGCCAATTGCCATGAGGCTTCCTGTATTTAAGACTTCCTGACCCATTGATGGGGGCCTGTGCAACTTACTCCCTCAGTCAGTTCTCAGCTGCTGAGATGCCAGGCCCTGTCTCTGTGACTCTTGTGTCTGCTACCCAGTGGGGCATTGTACCCTGGTCTGTGTCCTGTGTTTGCCACTCAGTGGGGCAAAGTACCCTGGCCTGTGTCCTTGTGTAGCCACCAAGTGGGGCTTCATACCCTGGCCTGTGTCCGCCACCCAGTGGGGCCTCGTACCCTGGCTTGTGCCCGTGTCTCTGTGCCTTCTCCCATTCCTGACTCTGTCTTAGTCTAGTCCTGTTCCTGTGTCTATTTATGTCCCTGTCTTGGTTTGCTTTCTCTGCTGTGCGTACTCTGTGTCTTGCTTTGCTCCACTCTCGGCTCTGCACTCTGTGTCTTGATTTGGTCCGCTCTCAGCTCTGCACTCTGTCTTGCTTTGCTCTGTTCTCGGCTTTACACTCTGTATCTTGACTTGTGACCTCGATCTGCACTCTGAGGTTTTACTCTCGGCTCTGCTTTCTGTGTCTTGCTCTGCACTCACCTCTGCACTCTGACTTTGCTCTGCTCTCAGCTCTGCACTCTTTGGCTTTGCTCTTGGCTCTGCTCTCTGTAGCTTTGCTCTGCACTCAGCTCTGCACTCTGATTTTGCTCTGCTCTCAGCTCTTCACTCTGTGGCTTCGCTCTGCGGCTCTGCTCAGCTCTCACTCTGCGGCTCCCCTCTTTGCGGTTCTACCTTGCTCCGCTCCTTGTGGTCCTTCCCTGCTCTGCCTCCTGTGTCTCTGCTCTTAGCTCCTCGTCCTGTGTCTCTGCTCTTGGCTCCGCCTCCTTCTCTTGACTCTGCCTCTTGCGTTTCTGTAATTGACTCTGCCTCCTGCTCTTGGCTCCGCCTCCTGCATTTCTGTACTTGATGCTGCCTCCTGCTCTTGGCTCCGCCTCCTGCGTTTCTGTTCTTGGCTCTAGCTCCTGTGCTTCCGCTTTGCGGTCTTTCTCTACCTGTTCATAAGTCCTGTCTGAACATGTTCTTACCTGTTTTCATATATCTGCCTGCATACCGGTCCTGCATACCGGTCCCTACCGGTTCTTCCAGTGTACCTGCCTTGTCCACCTGTCCTGCCAGAGCGCCAGCCGTACCTGCTTGCCAGAGAGCCAGCCGTGCCCGCCTGCCTGCCAGTGTCTCTGTTGTACCCGTCCGCCTGCCTGTGTCCCAGCTGTGTCTGCCTGTCTGCCAGAGTGCCAGTTGTGCCCGCTTGCCTGTCTATGTTCTGTTCCCTGGTGGGTTCAGCAGCCACAGCCAGACACCACTCTGGAGTGGTACCTGGTAGCTTCCTGTCGCACAAGTCTGATCTCACCATCAGAGGCTCCAGCGAATACCAAGGAAGCTACTTAGTTACGCCCCTTCCAGGGTAGTCTGGTCTGTGGCACAGTGGGGCCACACCCCCGCATGTCCGTGCCAACCAGTCTGGGTGCGAGTGTGACACATTGTACTTGCATGACACTCGCATGACACTTGCATAGCACTCGTCCGTTTTTTCGGCCCGGAAAATGTACCATTTTTTTTCTCGCAGATGGGTTTGAGCCCTAACACATCAGATTGCTGATCTGATATTCTGCAATGCATATGCACTGCAGACCATCAGAGCAGAGACTGTTAGACAGGGAAGGAGGCATATCAGGTCCTGGTCTCTGCAGGCACTGGGAAGCCACCTTCCCTGCAGGACTCGGAAAGACCCCACGGCCATCTTGGGTCCGGGGGCCTCCAAAGTCGTTGTACTGATGGAAGAGAGCAGAGAACTCATTCCCTACACGATGCTCATCTATACCGCAGTCACTACTGATAGCGGCATGAGATGGGTTAAATGCCTGCAATCAGTGCTAGCACCAATCATGAGCTGACTCCTGCATGCAATCCCCGCGGCGCTCAGAGTGAGGCCACGCAATTGTGCCGCCGTACATGTACTGCTCCTTGTGGGAACGCAGCTCCAGCAGAGCAGTACATTTTCAGTGCACGTTGGGAAAGGGATAATATCTAACACTCATTCCATACTTGTCACACTGACAGCAGACGGACACACGGATGACAGGAAACAGATGTCACATACATATATACGGATGGCACACAGACATGGTACTGTTTTTCCTGTACAGGAATCTTACCAGGACATGTGAAGGAGTCCTTAGCTTAATTGCCAATGCTCACTTGCCCAAAGCAAGCGCTACCTTAACTGATTTGTGTTTGCGCACCAACACTCCTGGAGCCCAGTGGCGCGCACAATGTGCATACTTACATGGTTTTCTTCCTTGCTTCTGCCAGCAGCAGATACTTCATGACCGGGTATGCAGTAAGAAGCTACTCTGTATTAAGCATTCTCTGAAATCAAAGTCTTTAACATAGAAGTATTCTTGTTTTAGATGTAATATTTCTTCCTTTTAGGTATACCTGATGTTCCACAATTAAATCCACTGCCCGTTATTAATGCAGAAGACAGTCTACTTTTACCTAATGGTGATCCTGCAATTATTGGAAATAACCCCATTGTGCCAGAATTAGGAGTTCCAGGTAGATAATATACTTTATTATTATGTAAATGTGTCTAGATAAACTTGCCTTTTTTGTTGAGAAAAAAAAGTAGCAAAACCCCCCAAAAAGTTGTGCTTTTGAAAAGTTTTGATATTTTTACAGGACAATGAACAATATTTAAGAAAAAAAAAATGTGTTCATTCTTCATCTAAAAAAGTGTAACAAAAAGTGATCAAAAAGTCATTCAGCACAAATTAGTACCAATCAAAACTATGGTACATCTTGTTTTGCAAAATATAAGAGTGATGAAAACCTACAGAATTTGTCCCAAGACACTGAGACAAGGTTAAACCAAGTATACTGTTGTAGTCAAATGTATAGTACCATGATTAAACCTATACAGAAAGCCTACACAGACCATGAATAATTCAGACATGACTTTATTTTTAACATATAAGAGCATTTAAAGCAGTGCACACTGTTAGGCTACTTTCACACTAGCGTCGTACGACGCACGTCGCAATGCGATGTTGCGACGTACCAATGCATACTGTGCAAGCGCCGCACAACGGGGTCAGCGGATGCAGTTTTTCAACGCATCCGCTGCCCCATTGTGAGGTGCGGGGAGGCGGGGGCAGAGTTCCGGCCGCGCATGCGCGGTCGGAAAAGACGGTCACGACGCACCAAAAACGTTACATACAAAGCTTTTTGGTGGCGACGGACTGACGCAACACGACGCAACCGTCGCACGATGGTTGCGACGTGTGTCAATGCATCGCTAATGCAATCCTATGGAGAAAAAACGCATCCTGCAAGCACTTTTGCAGGATGCGTTTTTTCTACAAAACGACGCATAGCGACGTGCAGTGCACGACGCTAGTGTGAAAGTAGCCTTAGAGGGTAGTGACTGAAGTTAAATAGGTGACCGGTGAAGTTTTGCCCAGCAACCGACTGCTGAGGTAGACAGAAAAAGGAGACAGTTGGTGATTGGTCCAGCCCAAAGTGAGAGGGGCAAAGGCCAGTTAAAATCAATGAGTTTCTGTTTTAGTCAGTTATTGAAGGAGTTCATTGGTGACAGTTATAGAGTGAGTTCAAGGTGCAGTGGGCTGAAGCACGTTGTGGGCAAAGATGTTCTGGTGGTATGAGTTCGCACAAAATTCCCCCCACGAACATTCCTGCAACTTCTGGAGTCTAAGGCCTCTTTCACACTTTCAGCTCCCATCACAATCCGTCAATTTTTGAGAATGCAGGATCCTGCATTTTCTCATAGACTTGTATTAGTGACGGATTGTGACGGATGGCCAGCCGTTTCATCCATCGTGCACTGGATCCTGTGTAAAAAAAATGGTCCATCGGGCAGAGAAAACGTTCAGAGGAACGTTTTTTCTGCACGTCGGAAAATCGGTCAGTGATGCATCCTGTGCTGCCTGTCACTGGCTAGAATAGAAGCCTATGGGTGCAGGATGCACCGCTGTCTGTGAAAAGCAGGAATCCAGCGACGGGTCCCGTCTTTTCAAAGAGAGCATGCTTGGAAGAATTTCCTGTCAGGGCAATTCTCTCTCTCTCGCTCACTCTCTTTTTCTTTTTACTATGCTGCTGACTAAGCAGCATCAATAAAAACAAGATATAATGTTAAAAATAATAAAAAAAAAAATCGCAATATTCTCACCTACTGACGTTCCACGCAATGTATTACTAGGAACGTTAGCTGCTGGGAGCATCGCTGCGCGGGACACTGGTAGGTGAGAATACTGTGATTTTTAATTTTTTTTAACCTGGTTCGTTTTCCGCTGCGAAGACGCATACACAACAGGTGCACATAGCCTTGACGGGTCCATCAGAAAGACGGGCCCAGTGCACACGTTTTCCACAATCTGCACAGGATCCGTCATTTCAACGTCTTGACGGATCCTGTGCAGATTTGGAAAACGGAAGTGTGAAAGAAGCCTAAGGTTCAAGTCTGGGACTAAGGAGAGCACTGGCAACCCTACCGTACAGTGGAAGATGGACTTGGAACCGTATGAAGAAAACATTACAGATCTTTGGCATATTGTGGAGCTGGTTCGGGAAACCCTGGGGCTAATATGAGGATCAAGTGTAGAAGTAATCCATGCTGAACATGAGAATAGGAGTGAGATGTTCTATGTGAACGAAGCAAGTGACGCAGGGTGGTGTGCCTGATATCGTGTGTTAAAGATAGCTGTATTTGAACTGTTCAGTAAAGACAAACTTGTTAAAACAAAGCAGGGGGTGCCCTATTGACTGTGCAGCTGTTCCTGGATCTAGTATCATGGAAACAGTGGAGGCCTGCAGCCAAAACATGAGCCAGCTGCACTTTACTCACAGCACATGGAAATTTAGACACGGTTTATTTGTGGGGTGCCAGGGTGTTGGAGAATAAAAGCACCTAACCCATGGCTACCGCTATGCGCACCTTACAGTATGTGCAGTCTTTCCACTTTATATGATTGCCTGCTCCAGCTGTGAAAGGCTCAACCCTTGTTCCTGAGCCATACCTTTGACATACGTATATGTACAACTTGGTGCGCAAAGTGGTTAAAGAGGAACCCTTAGCTACCTTTTGCATACTCTTTTGTGTTTTATTCCTTCAGGTTCACCTGAAATTCCAGGACTGAATCCTCTGCCCATTACTAATGCAAAAACCTGTATACAGCTGCCTAAAGAAGATTTGTCTGTTAAGGATAAAGCAGAAATAGCAGGTATGGTTTTCATGTAGAACGTCAATTGTGCGGGAGTAAAATGTTGATAAATGTAGAGTAATGCACCTAAGACGGAGTAACCCTACTTATGGATATACAGGGTGGAGCGCGGTAATTTGCTTTTTTGCACTGCATGCTGTGGCGGCACTGTCGGTCGAAGAGAGGGGAGAGTGGGTGTGGCTTACAGTGGCTGATGGGAGATTTGTATTCCTCCGCCTTTCAGTTGCCATCATGCAGTGGACACGTGAGGAGAGGTCATTTTGTGTTGAAGCGTATTTTTCAAATGCCCACTCGATCATTGCAGTGCAGCGTGCTTTTCGTTTACAATTCACTGTTCCTCCATGCGGACGTGTTCCTGGACGGCAATCAATTGTAAATTGGGTGAATGCATTCAGAACAGCAGGGAATGTGTCATATGTACGAAGGGGACCTGAGAGAAGGATTACAACACCACAAAACATCGAGAGAGTTAGAGCAGCAGTACTGCAATCTCCGAAATGCTCTGCTCGGAAGCAATCATTTGCTCTTGGCATTTCAAGACGTTCTCTCCACCGGATTCTTCATGATGAACTGAATTTTCACCCGTATAAAATGTGCGTGGTCCAACAATTGTCAGCACGGGACTATTTGACACGGCGGACCTCTTGTGAAGACATGTTAGCAACGATACCCCGTGACGCAATTGTGTTTTTTTCTGATGAGGCACATTTTCACCTCAGTGGGTGTGTAAACAAACAAAATATGCATTACTGGAGTGAAACAAACCCCAGAGAAGTTCACGAGAGACCTCTGCATTCGGACCACGTCACTGTGTGGTGCGCCATATCACGAGTAGGCATCATTGGTCTTTACTTTTTTCAGGATAACGGTCGTGCCATAACTGTGAACTCCGAACGGTACTTGTCTATGATACAGGATTATTTTCAGCCGGCTCTTGAGGCAATGGAACTAGAGGATACATGGTTCCAACAGGATGGTGCCACTGCAGACACAGCGAGGGTTACCATGAATTGTTTGAGGCAAATGTTTCCTGGACGGCTTATCTCTTTGAGGGGAGATGTGAACTGGCCAGCACGCTCACCAGATTTAGCCCCATGCGATTTTTTCCTTTGGGGTTACCTGAAGTCTAAGGTGTATATCAACCGTCCCAACACCTTGGAAGACCTAAGGAACAATATTGAAGCTGAAATTGGCAGAATACCAGTGGACATGCTTGTTAGAGTTCATGAAAACTTCAGAAAACGTATGCAGCAGTGTGTGGATAGCGAAGGTCGACATTTGCCAGATACACTATTTAAAACCATGTAATTTAAAAATTCCATTACTGTTCAGTATAATTAAAATATAAAATAAATTTTTCTAATGATCATAATTTTTTTATTTCATTCCCAAATCAGCAAATTACCGCGCTCCACCCTGTACATTAAATGGGAGTATACGCGGGACTACAGAACAGGAGAAGGCCTTGGGTATTCTGGTTACAAGTAAGCTGAGCAGCAGTACTCAATGTCAAGCAGCAGACACAATATCAAACAAGATTTTAGGGTGCATAAAAAGAGATTAAATCCTGTGATCCCATTAGATTGTTATTCCTTTATAAATCGCTTGTGAGACCACATCTAAAATATGGGTTTCAGTTTTGGGCCCCACATTTTATTTAGGATATTCAGTTAGATAGAAAGAGGTTGGAAAAGTTGGGCTTGTTTAGCTTTGAAAAATGACGCCTCAGAGGAGAACTCATTGACATGTATAAATACACGTGTGGTCAGTACAAAGGACGGGCGCATTACTTTTTCCTTACAAGGACCTTACTAAGGAGCAAGGGACATTCATTACGGGTAGAAGAAACGCGATTCTGGCAGCTAAGTAGGAAAAGGTTCTTTACAGTTACAGCTGTCCGAATGTGAAATGCCCTACCACAAGAGGTAGTAATGGCTGACACAATAACAACCTTTAACCCCTTCATGACCTTGGGATTTTCCATTTTTCCGTGTTCGTATTTCGCTCCCCTCCTTCCCAGAGCCATAACTTTTTTATTTTTCTGTCAATTTGGCCATACGAGGCCTTATTTTTTGCAAAACAAGTTGTACTTTTGAACGACATCATTGGTTTTAACACGTCGTGTGTTAGGAAACGGGAAAAAAATTCCAAGTGCGGTGAAATTGCAAATAAAGTGCAATCCCACACTTGTTTTTTTGTTTGGCTTTTTTGCTAGGTTCACTAAATGCTAAAACTGACCTGCCATTATGATGATTCTCCAGGTCATTACGAGTTCATAGACACCTCACATGTCTAGGTTACTTTTTATCTAAGTGGTGAAAAAAAATTCCAAACTTTGCTAAAATAAAAAAAAAATAGCGCCATTTTCCAATACCCGTAGCATCTCCATTTTTCACGATCTGGGGATGGTTGAGGGCTTATTTTTTGCGTGCCGAGCTGGCGTTTTTAATGACACCATTTAGGTGCAGATACGTTCTTTTGATCGCCCGTTATTGCATTTTAATTTTTTTCTCGCTACGCCGTTTAGCGATAAGGTTAATGCTTTTTTATTGATAGATCGGGCGATTCTGAATGCTGCGATACCAAATATGTGTAGGTTTGATTTTTTTTTATTGATTTATTTTGAATGGGGCGAAAGGGGGGTGATTTAAACTTTTATATTTTTTTATTTTTTTCACATTTTTTTAACTTTTTTTTTTACTTTTGCCATGCTTCAATAGCCTTCATAGGAGGCTAGAAGCTGGCACAACTTGATCGCCTCTGCTACATAGCAGCAATCATCAGATCGCTGCTATACAGCAGAAATGCAGGTGTGCTATGAGCGCCGACCACAGGGTGGCGCTCACAGCTAGCAGGGATCAGTAACCATAGAGGTCTCAAGGACCTCTATGGTTACTATGCAGAAGCATCGCTGACCCCCGATCATGTGACGGGGTCAGCGATGACATCATTTCCGGCCCAATGGCTGGAAGCACCGGTTAAATGCCGCTGTCAGCATTTGACAGCAGCATTTAACTAGTTAATAGCGGCGGGTGAATCGCGATTTCACCCGCCGCTATTGCAGCCACATGTCAGCTGTTCAAAACAGCTGACATGTCCCGGCTTTGATGCGGGCTCACCGCTGGAGCCCGCATCAAAGCGGGGGTTCTGACTTCGGATGTACTATCCTGTTCGAGGTCAGAAAAGGGTTAAAAAAGGGCTGGATGATGTCCTCAGCACACGTAACATTGAGGGTTATAGTTAATTTAGTGAAAAAATGCACAATTGGTGGAGGACGGTTGAAGTTGATGGACTTAGGAGTTTTTTCAACCTATGCAACTGTATCTATGCAATGTGTCAGTAACAGAAGCTGCTCACTGCTTTGGAGGTGGAAATGGCACCCATATTCCTTGGGCACCTGTGCGACTGCACAGGTTTAACCAATTGTTTCTCCACCCCTGCTATGAATATATTTACATAGAGGCATGTCCTATATCATATGTGGAAAGATTGTTATGTTTGTTGTAAAGATCTAAAGTATCTATTTATATAATTGCCTTGTAATGTTTTCATTTACTGTTCTGTCCATATGTCACCGTATCCCAGAATTCCAAGAGGAGGAAGTTCACCGACCGCCATATTGGGACACCCAAGTGACAAGTGTGTCAATATGGAAACTGCTGCTGCATACCTCCCAACCGTCCCGATTTCAGCGGGACAGTCCCGCTTTGGCACCGGGGTCCCGCTGTCCCGCTTCGGGCATTTAAAATCCCGAATTTGCGGCCGCCGGTGAAGCCCCGCCCACTTCCGGGACGTAGAGACGATTAGGACTAGTCCCGCACTCCGGGCGGGGTCAGTGACGTAAGCGGCCGGCATGATCACACTCTGCAGCCTTTGTTTAGTAAACCTGGGCCAGGAGATCGGGGAAGGAGGGACCAGCTGCGTGGGCGGCGCCGACTCCAGCCTGGTGTCTCCCCCACCACGCACCGCAACGCGCATGCGCGGGAATCTGTGGTACCCGATGCTGAGGCGCAGAGTCTGGTCCTTGTGTCACTCGGAGGCGGCAGCGGCGTGTGAGGGGGAGGGAGGCGGTCATCATTACCGGCACACACCGGCATGCATTGTGTATGGCGGATAAGGGGCGGCAGGGAGAAGCCTGCAAACCAGATAGTGCAGTGTGTCCATGCACCTCTCCATCCACAGGTAGCACTGTAACACCTCTAACAGTGCCAGCCAGCACCCTCCTAGTGCCAACCTGGCTGTGGGTGTGTGTGTGTGATGGCTGGGTGTGTGTGTGATGGCTGGGTGTGTGTGTGTGATGGCTGGGTGTGTGTGTGTGATGGCTGCGTGTGTGTGATGGCTGGGTGGGTGTGTGTGTGATGGCTGGGTGTGTGTGTGATGGCTGGGTGTGTGTGTGTGTGATGGCTGGGTGTGTGTGTGTGATGGCTGCGTGTGTGTGATGGCTGGGTGGGTGTGTGTGTGTGATGGCTGCGTGTGTGTGTGATGGCTGCGTGTGTGTGTGTGATGGCTGCGTGTGTGTGTGTGATGGCTGCGTGTGTGTGTGTGATGACTGCGTGTGTGTGTGTGATGACTGCGTGTGTGTGTGATGGCTGTGTGTGTGTGTGTGTGAAGGCTGCGTATGTGATGCATTTGTGTCAAAGCTGCATGTGTTTGTGAGCTGCGTTTGTGATGCTGCGTGTGTATGTGTGATACTGTGTGTGTGATGCTGCATGTGTGTGAGCTGCGTGCGTGTGTGAGCTGTGTGTGTGCTGCGTGTGTGTGGGCCGTGTGTGTGAGCTGTGTGCGTGTGCATGTGTGTGAGCGTGTGTGTGTGAGCTGCGTGCCTGTATGTCACTATACAGTATGGAGAACTGTGGCCATTATACAGTATGGAGCATCATGTGCGGTCATTATACAGTATGCAGCATCATGTGCGGTCATTATATAGTATGAAGCATCATGTGCACCCAGCATACAGTATGGAGCATCATGTTTGGTCATCATACAGTATGGAGCATCATGTGCGGTCATTATACAATATGGAGCGTCATGTGCGGCCATTATACGGTATGGAGCATCATGTGGGGCCATTATACGGTATGCATGCCGTCATTATACAGTATGGAGCGTCATGTGTGTTCATTATACAGTATGGAGCATCATGTGTGGCAATTATACAGTATGGGGCATCATGTGCGGTCATTATACAGTATGGAGCGTCATGTGTGGCAATTATACAGTATGGGGCATCATGTGCGGTCATTATACAGTATGGAGCATCATGTGCGGTCATTATACAGTATGGAGCATCATGTGTGGCCATTATACAGTATGGAGCATCATGTGCGGTCATTATACAGTATGGAGCATCATGTGCGGTCATTATACAGTATGGAGCATCATGTGCGGCCATTATACAGTATGGAGCATCATGTGCAGTCATTATACAATATGGAGCATCATGTGCAGCCAGTATACAGTATGCAGCATCATGTGCGGTCAATATACAATACGGAGCATCATGTGCGGTCATTATACAGTATGGAGCATCATGTGCGGCCATTATACAGTATGGAGCATCATGTGCGGTCATTATACAGTATGGAGCATCATGTGCGGCCATTATACAGTATGGAGCATCATGTGCGGTCATTATACAGTATGGAGCGTTATGTGTGGCCATTATACAGTATGGGGCATCATGTGCAGTCATTATACAATATGGAGCATCATGTGCAGCCAGTATACAGTATGCAGCATCATGTGCGGTCAATATACAATACGGAGCATCATGTGCGGTCATTATACAGTATGGAGCATCATGTGTGGCCATTATACAGTATGGAGCGTCATGTGTGGCCATTATACAGTATGGGGCATCATGTGTGGTCATTATACGGTCTGGAGCATCATGTGCAGTCATTATACAGTATGGAGCATCATGTGCAGCCATTATACGGTATGGGGCATCATGTGCGGTCATTATACAGTATGGAGCATCATGTGCGGTCATTATACAGTATGGAGCATCATGTGCGGTCATACAGTATGGAGCATCATGTGCGGACATTATACAGTATGGAGCATCATGTGTGGCCATTATACAGTATGGAGCGTCATGTGTGGCCATTATACAGTATGGAGCATCATGTGTGGCCATTATACAGTATGGAGCGTCATGTGCGGTCATTATACAGTATGGAGCACTGTGTGGCCATATTTTTTTGTTTATAACTATTGTATATGAAACAGTGTGATCAGCAGTGCTAAATGGGTGTAGTTGGGACGTGGATATGGGTGTGACTAATTATGAATGGGTGTGGTCAGAGGCATGGCCTAAAATTTGTCCCTCTTTCCCATCTTCAAAAGTTGGGAGGTATGCTGCTGGTACCAACCTATTGTGCGATACCACCAGCAGAACACCACTGCACCATACAGACACACACTCTATATGCCGTATGCACCACACACTCACACACGCACACACTAACACACACACAAAGTCACACTCACACTCTCACATGCTCACACACTCACACACTCATACTATCATACTCATGCAGCCTCTTGCGTGGTACCACCAGTGGAACACCATCGCGAACACACCGCCACCGGGATGAGCCGAATGATTCAAAGACTACTGCCATCTTTACACAGGAGGAGTGCATGCACAGTTTTAATGTGACCACCGCTGTCTGTCTGTACAAAGATGGTGGCGGCCTGATTTACTGCACCTGGGCAAATTATGCGCAGGTGCAGTGAATCATTTGCCTGATCCCGGCGGCAGATGCACGATGTATCTGCAGGCAGAGGAAGCCGGTCACATTAAAAGGGTTTTCCTATGAACGAAAATTAACTGTGTCTGAGGCATACCACATCTCCTGGGCGGGGGGTGGGGGGGTGTTTCTGAGTATTTGTAACTGCTCAGAGATGTAGTTTTCTGTTGCTCAGCTGCATGATTTATAGCTGATAGACAGGTTGAATACATGTGGGGATTCCCTGGCAACCAGGCAACCCCCCATGTACTCAGGCTGGCTAGCAGCCATAAATCATGCAGCTGCATCAACAAAAACTAAATCTCCGAGCAGTTACAAATACTCGGAGACCCCTGAGAACCTGAGCAATGAGTACACTCACTCATCACTATCAATAGCATGTTTTTATCAATTAACAAAAGGCAAAAGTGAATAATAAGAAAAGAAATCTAAATCACATCAATATTTGATAATCAGATGCACAAATAACAAGTTTTATATTGCCATTAACTGGAAAAGAAACAGCTGTCTTTGAAATCTAAAACTGGGCGAAGAACAGCAAAATGCTGCTACAGAAAGGGTGAGGTTGCGGAAGACAGTTTCATACAAACAGAAAAACTGATCAGCACATGCAAACTACAGTAGTGTGTGTTGGTGCCAGCTAAGACAATGATTATAAGGGAAGATATAACTGCACTCCGAAGTATTAAGAGTAATAGATTTAGAAAATTGGAACTGCATTACTGCCATAGAAAATAGATAAACACTCCATTATGTATTTCCACTTTTCTAAAAGTATTACTCTTAATACTTCAGAATGCCCCTATATCTTCCCTTAGAAGTTTCATGTCAAAGGTAATGTGGAGCGCCCCCACACCGCCGCAGGGCCGAGGGGTACCCGGAGCCGGGCCTCTAGGTCTCAGTCCTGGGGTTGTCACGGTAGCTAGACCCGGTCCGTGGCCCTGTCTGTCAGTGGGGGACGTCCGGTGCAATAAGTGATGTTGTAGCGGTGCAGTTGTGGGGTGCAGGTCGCGGTAAATAACGAGGACACCAGGTTGCAGTCTCTTTACCTCTTTACTGAAGCTCTCTGGGTCCTCAGTCCGGAATACGGCTCACCAGGCTGCGCAAGTCCGGCCGGTCCAATGGCACTTCCAGAGCTCTCCTTGCAGGTGGAAATCGGTGCCTTCCTTCTAGCGCTATGTGTTGCAGTCCTTCCCTGCTGTGCTTACGGAAAGTACCCCACAACTGTTGTGTCTGTTTCTCGTGTTCCCTCACAACAACTTAATTCGCAATGATCTTCCTCGTCCCTCCAGATACTATGGTAGGAACGCACCCGTATGACGGGGAGGCTCGGAGATCTTCCGGGACTCTATCTGCGCCCCTCTCCTGTTGGTACCCCCCTTTGCCTTCCTGGGTGATGCGTGAGACAGTCCGCCTCAAGCTAACTGCCCTGCCGTAGGTCTGAGGTATGGCTTGAAACTCTTTACCTCCTCGGCGTTCCGGCCACCGGTAGTGCGCCTCAGTAAGGTGCTGCCTCTTTCAGCACAACCCTCACTGGTATCTCCTTTCGCTTGATTTCGTTTCTCACTCAGCACAATCTATCTCGCTTCTTAGTCCTTCCTTGGGCACCGCCGCTATGCTGAGCAGGCACGGTCCCTTTACGTTCTTTCCATGCCAAGCCTCTGCCAGGATCCCACCCCTGGCAGAGACCCTACAGTCTCTCCCTTCACAACACCCTCTGCCACCAGGTGTTGCTCCGTTCAATCCCGTCAGCGTTCTCTCTAACTTCCTGCCTGACCCCCAGTTTACCCACTATGGTGGGGAGTGGCCTAATGAATAGCACCCTTAGCTCCCCCCGGAGGCCCAGCTGTGAAATGTATTGGTGACTGTGATACCTGCTCAGAGAACTCCTTCCGTGCCATCGAACGCAGCATGGCCCCCCTTAGTGGCTGAACCATGCTACTGCAACGACCAGGACTCTGGGGCGCTGCACTCCCCCCTGGTTAAACACAGTACTCCGGGACTGGGAAGAAAAACAACAATACAGGTTAGCAAAAAGACATACAATTTTGTTGAGTGCAAATAACAATAAGTATACTTAAGTAGGCTTCCCTTTATGGGAGGTGAGGACACTTGTAACGTTACAAACATAATTAACCTTATAATTTACAGAGTATAAATAACTTCTGTTACCCAACCGGGTATTCTATTTAGTGCAATTTTTGAAATAATAACTTAACATTGCCTTTAAGAAACTCACACTCTTAGTCTATCAAAGGCCTTCCTATAATCACATTATAAGGCATTTCAACTTTACATTCTCCTTCTTGTGAACCTGCAGGACCGCCTGTCCCTACGGCACCAGACCTACTGCCTCTCCTTTCTTTTACAGGACCGCCCCGTTCAGCCAGGGCCTACTGCCTTTCGCTACTATACATAGTATAGACATAACATTCCTTTCGTTTAAAGAACTCTGAGCCCGCTCTACTCGGCTCCTTTAAGGACTCACTCTCTAACCCCTACGGGTTCACTCTCTGTCCTTAGTAACAAAGTAACTTTCAATGGGGACGCGGGGTTTACCTTCTATCCTCACCTTCATTATTACTTCGCTTACTTTCAACTATGCAGACCTCTACATCTACCCCTACGGGCTCTCTGCATCTTTTCTTTCTGCAAAACATTATTTAGATTTCACATTTCAACAAATTCAACACATATAACTTAGCATGTAAAACAGTTACATTTCTTTTCAAAGCATCATTATGGCATTACTGTTCTGCAACAGTATCTCTCTCAAGTTCAGTTTCTCACATCCCCTCAAAGAGGGGACCAAGTCTTTCTGAGGTAGCTCGTCTTCTCAGCCTACCAGCCCATGCAAAGGTTCCGGTATGGTATCTTCGCAAAGTGTCTTTAACTAGAACCGGTAGGAAAGGTATCTTCACAAAGTGTCTTTGGCTCAAACCAATAGGGCAAATATCTTCGCAAAGTGTCTTTGGCTAAAACCAGTAGGGTGCACCTTTAAGAAGGTGCAAACTATTTACAAAGGAAGTTCGAATCATGCACAGTCCATGATTTCACAGTTTGTGTAACTTTTGTGCAACAACTTCAGAAAAGGAAAACAAACAAAGGGGATCCCGGGTCAACAAAGGGATCCATTAACCCTGGGCGGGTTTAGCAGCAACTTAAAGGACAAACAGTAACTATTTACATTTTCATGGTATCGAGGTTTAGTTGAACGGCTTCCAGTGCTGCACCTGGCACTTAACCCCTCTTGGCCTGGGCAAAGTGAGGTCCAGGGTTACACCCAGTGCTGGACAAACGCCGTTAATCCGTCTTTCATGTACGATTAAATCATGCGCAGTGATGGAGGTCTGCGCAGCTTGAGTATGGGTATCTGCTGCAGCAGAGGTAGCGGCTGCTGCAAGATCAGTCACTGGAACGGAGTCAGCAGCTGTGGCACTAGCAGTCACTGGAGTGGTGTCAGTCGTCAGGGCAGGGTGGCTCTTCCTACCTGCTTCAGATGCGGTTCCTCCGGTGCCGGTCTGCTCCGTCTCCACTGGGGTCTGGAACGCTGGCTGCGGGGCCTTGTGCTGCGACGCTGTCATCTCTGCTTGCAGCACCTCGCTTTCCGGCAGGGCCTTGCTTTCTGGCTTCGGAGCGCTGGAACTTCTTTCTTGCTCCGGACCAGACGAGGCTGCCGACAGACGTCTGGCGAGGCTCCCGATGATGGTCTTCTTCCACCCGGCCTCAGTGCTCAGCTGCATCCGCTCGTCCGCTCCGGTCTGCAGGAGGTCAGCGTCAACTGTGGAGGTCTGGCTGCTGTGCCTCTCCGGGTAGCTGGGGGAGTCCTCGGCTCCGACCCCACGCTCCGGCTCCGGGCGGCTGGCCATGGCGTCCTCCATGTTGCTCACTTCTTCTTCCTGGTCCTTTTCCCGCTCTCTCCTTCGTGGGCGGTTTCGTTTTCTCTGTCTCTGCCCACCATTGAGGATCAGGAGGCGGATCTCGGCTGCTGACGGACACGTCCTCAAGGGGCCGAGATATTTAGACTGGGCGGCCATTGTCTTTCGCGCTCTTCAGCTTGTTCACGCCCACTTCCACGCCCTTCTTCTTCTCCTGCGCTCTCCTTAGCGCTGTAATGGCGGCGGTTTTGGCGCGAACTTTTGGCGGCAAGTGACACAGCACAGTCTTTGCAATAAAGTACAGTCCACACACAATAAATCACAGTCTCTAGGCACACATGACCTGATTCTTCAGGCTTAAGTAGATCCTGTTCGTGACGCCAAGTTGGAGCGCCCCCACACCGCCGCAGGGCCGAGGGGTACCCGGAGCCGGGCCTCTAGGTCTCAGTCCTGGGGTTGTCACGGTAGCTAGACCCGGTCCGTGGCCCTGTCTGTCAGTGGGGGACGTCCGGTGCAATAAGTGATGTTGTAGCGGTGCAGTTGTGGGGTGCAGGTCGCGGTAAATAACGAGGACACCAGGTTGCAGTCTCTTTACCTCTTTACTGAAGCTCTCTGGGTCCTCAGTCCGGAATACGGCTCACCAGGCTGCGCAAGTCCGGCCGGTCCAATGGCACTTCCAGAGCTCTCCTTGCAGGTGGAAATCGGTGCCTTCCTTCTAGCGCTATGTGTTGCAGTCCTTCCCTGCTGTGCTTACGGAAAGTACCCCACAACTGTTGTGTCTGTTTCTCGTGTTCCCTCACAACAACTTAATTCGCAATGATCTTCCTCGTCCCTCCAGATACTATGGTAGGAACGCACCCGTATGACGGGGAGGCTCGGAGATCTTCCGGGACTCTATCTGCGCCCCTCTCCTGTTGGTACCCCCCTTTGCCTTCCTGGGTGATGCGTGAGACAGTCCGCCTCAAGCTAACTGCCCTGCCGTAGGTCTGAGGTATGGCTTGAAACTCTTTACCTCCTCGGCGTTCCGGCCACCGGTAGTGCGCCTCAGTAAGGTGCTGCCTCTTTCAGCACAACCCTCACTGGTATCTCCTTTCGCTTGATTTCGTTTCTCACTCAGCACAATCTATCTCGCTTCTTAGTCCTTCCTTGGGCACCGCCGCTATGCTGAGCAGGCACGGTCCCTTTACGTTCTTTCCATGCCAAGCCTCTGCCAGGATCCCACCCCTGGCAGAGACCCTACAGTCTCTCCCTTCACAACACCCTCTGCCACCAGGTGTTGCTCCGTTCAATCCCGTCAGCGTTCTCTCTAACTTCCTGCCTGACCCCCAGTTTACCCACTATGGTGGGGAGTGGCCTAATGAATAGCACCCTTAGCTCCCCCCGGAGGCCCAGCTGTGAAATGTATTGGTGACTGTGATACCTGCTCAGAGAACTCCTTCCGTGCCATCGAACGCAGCATGGCCCCCCTTAGTGGCTGAACCATGCTACTGCAACGACCAGGACTCTGGGGCGCTGCAAATGCAACATGACAAGCCTAAGTACAGCAACATGGTAGTTATATTGCATCAGCAAGATCTCTCCCAGGAAAAGATTTCACAGAAGTCTGTGCTTTCAAGATGTGTTGTCCAAGCTCTTTTGAAGAAGCACCAAGAAATGGTGGTCGGCAAAGAAAACAGTGCAGCAGATGAAAAACACATCATGCTGACTTCTTTTTGATATTGAAAGATGTCCTAAAGCACCATTACCTCAGAATGGACAGAACCAGTCGGACCCAGTAACATCCATAATTATAATACTAGTTAGAGAAGTCTGACCAGAAGCGGTCTTCTTGAAAGAATTGCAGGCAAAAACCATATATCTCCAACATGGAACAAGTAACTCAACTATGCCAGAAAACATAAGAACTGGGGCGCAGAAAAATAGCAGCAGATACTCTGCACTGATTTGATAACATAAGAAATATTTGGCTATATCAGAAGGCCGTTTGTTCGCTAAATGGCTGCCGTGTGTACAATAAGGAGTGTCTGCAGATAGAAGTGAAGCGTTGTAGATGTGTCTTGCAGCTTGGGGCTGTATTTCAGCAAATGGTGTTGGAAATTTGGTAAGGATCAATTATCTTTCCAATTCTGAAAAATATGAGCAAATATATATGTTCACAGTAACCATCATGTAATACCATCAAGGAGGCATCTGATTGGCTCCGAATTTATTCTGCAGCAGAAGACTGTCACCAAACATACAGTCAAAGTCATTAAGAACTATCTTCAGTGTAAAGAAGAACAAGGAGTCCTGGAAGTGACCATACAGCCCCACAGAGATCTGACCTCATCATCATCATGTCTATTTGGGATTACTCGAAGAGACAGAAGTCTATGCTTCGAAGCCATAGAGTGGTTACTTTACTGATTGATTTAGATTTCTCTTTTGTTCATTCCTATTGCAATCTGAAAATTACTAAAAATAAACTATTAACACTACTATGTTTTATATATGTATATGTACAATATGTATCTGTATAATCCAGTGATCTGGAAAATCCCCACTGAAACCCCCACCGATCACAACTTTGGTTATGGCTCTGTGTATAGCAGCAGTTGTGAGAAGTGAATCAATCTTTTATAAATTGGCTCTCTGGAATAATCCCATCAAAAGATTTGTAACACAAAGTTTGCTATATTGTTAACGGAAAGAGGTTGCTTTATGTAAGGCCAGTCTCACACTTCCAGATAATTCCGGTACCGGAAAAATCGGTACCGGAGTTATCCATGTCCGTGTGTCTGTGTGTCCGTGTGCTCACGTGGCACATCAGTGTGGCACACGTGCGGCAGCCGTGTGCCGCCTGTGTGCTGACTGGGTACCACACGCGCTGTCCCCTGCTTAGGGTGCTGAAGCCGCCATTCATTTCTTCTCTCCAGCAGCGTTCGCTGGAGAGAAGGAATGAAAAATCATTGTTTTTTTATTTTTTTTGCAGTTGAAATAAAGTTCCCGGTCTCCTGCACGGCACACGGACTGCACACGGACAGCATCCGTGTGCGGTACGTGTTTTACACGGCCCCATTGACTTTAATGGGTCCGTGTGATCCGTGCGCTCCCACAAACACTGACATGTCTCCGTGTTTTTCAAACGGACACACGGTCCGTGAAAACACGCTGACATGTGCAGAGACACATTGATTTTAATGTGTCTACGTGAGTCAGTGTCTCCGGTACGTGAGAAAACTGTCACCACACGTACCGGAGCCACTGACGTGTGAAACCGGCCTAAGCTAGTTTGTCTTCTGAGAGTACTGTGTGTGGTCACCACAGATGAGAGCCCCTGTTTGAGGCTCCCTACATGTGTATGGCTGGCCTCAGCTTTCTCCCAAAAAAATCAGTCATTTTATTGGGGTTGATAGAACGGAGACCCATGAAAATCAACTGACCACCATGGCACACACACCAAAAAGGGATGCTAGACTGCACTAATAATCTAATGTCAACTTTATTAAAGAACAGGTAAAACCGAATACATAAAAAATGAGACACCACAGAGAACAGACACAACTGGAAGGGATGGCTGGAAAATAAGTGGCTAACATAGAACAACTACCTCCCAATACGATATCAAAGCAGATAGTAATAGCACTCAACCAGTTCCAAAATATAACTACCGATATGGTGACTGAAAAAGTGCAACAGTGCAATCAATCAGACAATAAATTAATAAATATTCACAAATGTGAGGTAGTACCAAGTGGTATACTATATATTATATATTATAAGAAGTATGTAAAAAGCATCAGTCAGCATATCGGAAAGTATATCATACATCCATTAGTACATACCAGGAGGAACTTATTTACCTAATAGATGCCACCAGCCAGGGACCCGACCACACCCAACGCGCGTTTCGCTAGGAAAGCTTTCCTAAAGTAAAAAATAACCTAGTCATGTTAGGTGTCTATGAACTCGTAATGACATGAAGAATCATAATGGCAGGTCAGTTTTAGCATTTAGTGAACCTAGCAAAAAAGCCAAGCAAAAAACAAGTGTAAGATTGCACTTTCTTTGCAATTTCACCGCACTTGGAATTTTTTTCCCGTTTTCTAGTACACGACATGGTAAAACCAATGATGTCATTCAAAAGTACAACTCGTCCCGCAAAAAATAAGCCCTCACATGGCCAAATTGACGGAAAAATAAAAAAGTTTTTACAAATAAAAGTTAAAATCACCCCTCTTTCGCTCCATTCAAAATAAAACAATTAAAAAAATCAAATATGCACATATTTGGTTTTGTTGCATTCAGAATGGCTCGATCTATAAATATGAAAAAATATATACCTGATCGCTAAAAGGAGTAACAAGAAAAAAAAATAAAATATCAGAATTACGTTTTTTTGGTCACCGCTACATTGCAATAAAATGCAATAATGGTCAATCAAAAGATAATATCTACACCTAAATGGTACAAGTAAAAAATGTCAGCTCGGCTTGCAAAAAATAAGTCCTTACCTAGCCTAAGATCACGAAAAACGGAGATGCTACAGGTCTTGGAAAATGGCATGTTTTGGTTTTTTTTACCAAAATTGGGATTTTTTTTTCACCGCTTAGATAAAAAAGAACCTAGACATGTTTGGTGTCTAAGAACTTGTAATGACCTGAAGAATCATAATGGCAGGTCAGTTTGAGCAATTAGTGAACATGGTACAAAAAAAACAGTGGAATTGAAATTTTATTTGCGATTTCACAGCACTTGGAATTTGTTTCCTGTTTTCCAGTACCTGATATGTTAAAACCAATAGTGTAATTCAAAAGTAAAACTTGTCTCTCAAAAATCAAGCCCTAACATGGACATTTTGATAGAAAAATATAAAAGTTATGGCTCTGGGAAGAAGGGGAGCAAAAAACGAAAATGCAAAAACAAAAATACCTCTGGTGATGAAGGGTTAAGGGTCTCTTCACTGTGGAGCCCATGCTTTCTTCTTCTCTTCATACATTAGAAGTAATATTTGAAACACTTTTATAGTCACAATTTATGGACTATTCTTATAAAATGTTTACATTTTTCTTTTAAGAGCTACCCGAGATCCCAGCGATAAACACACAGCCCAACATTATTCCAAAAGTCAATCTACCAATAGCTAAGGAAGATTTGGTAGTCAACGTAGCAACTGCAGACAAGCCCAACTTACCTGGAACCACTAAATTTGGTAAGTTTGTAATACACATTTTATATTTGAGTGCATTGGTAAGTTTACATGTAACAGTATGTGCACACGTTAAGTATTTGCTCCAGACATATGTGATTGTGATTTGTAAATTTTTGCATACATTTTTTATGCTTTTTTCAATGCATTTTTTTCCGACATTTACTGTACATCAGGAGGAAGGCTTAAAATTGTGCCACTACCTACACACGTGGTCAAAATTGTTGAAACTCTTTGTTTAATGACAGAAAAACCCACAATGGTCACAGAAATAACTTGAATCTAACAAAAGTAATAATAAATTTAAAAAACTATGAAAATGAACAAATGAAAGTCAGACATTGCTTTTCAACCATGCTTCCACAGAATTTAAAAAAAAATAAAACTCATGAAATAGGCCTGGACAGAGGTGATGGTATCCCTGAAAATAATGTGATCAAAGGGACATGTTAAATCAAGGAGTGTCCACTAACACCACAGGTGTCTACAGTTGTGGAATCAGTGAGTGGGCCTGTATTTCATACCATCTATCTTCCCCTCGACATGAACCATTTTCCCTGTCCCTGTGGCCAAAAATCATCCTCACAGCATAATGCTGCCACCACGTTTCATTGTGGGTATGGTGTTCTTATGGCGATGAACTGTGATGGTTTGGCAGTAAACATAGGGTTTAACTTGGTGGCCAAAAAATTCAATTTTGGCCTCATCTGTCCAGAGAACCTTCCTCCATACATTTCAAGAGTCTCCCACATGTCTTTTGGCAAATTCAAAACAGGCATTACAGTTTTAGTGTGTAAGTTAAAGTTTTTTATCTGCCAATTATTCCATAAAGTTTACCTCTATGGAGCATACGGCTTATTGTGGTCATATGAACAAATACTCCTGTTTCCACTTTGGAACTCTGCAGCTCCTTCTGGATTACCTTATGTCTCTCTGCTGACTCTCTGATCAATGTCCTGCTTACCTAGGCTTAGAGCTTTGTGAGTGGCCCTCTCATAAACAGTTTTGTTGTGGTACCATGTTCATTCATTTGATGATAATTGATTTGATAATGCTCCAGGGGATCATCAGAGATTGGAATATTTTTTTATAGGCTGGAGTCACATTAGTATTGAATACAGACGAGTGGCATGCAGGAAAAAAATTCGCATAGCACTCGGACCGCTGATAATCTATGGGGCAGCTCAGATCACTTTTTTTTCTTAGCCGTATTCTACGTGCAAGTGAAATTGCAGCATGCTGTGATTTTACACATATACCGGCTGAGTTTTGCCAATGCAAGTCTATGAGTGTGAGAAAAAAACGCACAGCTCTCATAGCATGCGAGTGCTGTCTGATTTTTACATACCAGTGTCCTTTGAAAAGCCGGTAATTCCTCTGCGCGTACAGTAAAACCACACTGACAGGTTAGAGTAGAATATATAGAATAGAAATATACACATAGAATACATATGTACAGTATACACTATGTCAGTGATACACATATATATATATATCTATATAGCATAGAGAATAGATTGAAGAAAAGACGGTAATTCTTCTGCTGGATTACATACAGTAAATACATATAGAATAGGTAGATATATAGATGTCAGTGACAAAAACAATTAGTACAGTTTGTGTGCAAATTACTGGACATGTATTTAATTAATCAAAGATTATTTTACAGAAAAAAGGGTGTGGGCTCCAGCGAAATTTTCACAACCAGCAGAGGGAAAGCCAGCGACTGGGGGCAGATGTTTATAGCCAGGGAAGGGGGTAAAACTCATGGAGCTTCCCAGGCTATTAGTATCAGCTCACAACTGTACAGGGTGGATCATTTATATGGATACACCTAAATAAAATGGGAATGGTTGGTGATATCAACTTGCTGTTTGTGGCACATTAGTATATGGGAGGGGAAAAACTTCAAATTTCAAGATGGGTGGTGATCATGGTGGCCATTTTGAAGTCGGCCATTTTGGATCCAACTTTATTTTTTCCAATGGGAAGAGGGTCATGTGACACATCAAATTTAATGAGAATTTCACAAGAAAAACAATGGTGTGCTTGGTTTTAACGTAACTTTATTATTTCATGAGTTATTTACAAGTTTATAACCACTTATAAAATGTGTTCAAAGTGCTGCCCATTGTGTTGGATTGTCAATGCAATCCTCTTCTCCCACTCTTGACACACTGATAGCAACGCCGAAGAAGAAATGCTAGCACAGGCTTCCAGTCCCCGTTGTTTCAGATGCTGGGGTCATCTGAAGGCAATTGTCTATGCTGTGAAGATTCAAGATGTGCAGCATCTGAAACAACGGATACTGGAAGCCTGTGCTGTATGTAAAAGCTCAAGTTAAAATTGCATTGCACAAGGATTTCATATGGATCACCATATGGAGAACATTGCTGTGATTCTAGGGAGAGAGAATCGGACGGCTTTTTCATACGTTGCGTCTGACACCTTAATGGTGCTGCATCCTCTGTGGCCTTTCAGAAAAAGTGTGTATATACTGACAGACAATATGATACTTAGATTGCACACAGGAGGATTTCCATTCATTAAGCATGTGATATATGAAGGGAATTGTTTGCAACAGAATTTTTTAGAGGCTTCATTGCAAAAGGGGTGAATAGATATGCACACGCCAATTTTTATTTGTTTGATCCCATAACTTTAACTTATCCCTACATTTTTCTCACTTCACCAACTTAGGTTATTTAGTGCTGATTAGTGTTGAGCATTCCGATGCTGCAAGTATCGGGTATCGGCCGATACTTGCTGTATCGGAATTCCGATACCGGGATTCCGATACTCTTGTGGTATCGGGTATCGCAACAACATTAATGTTAAAATGTGTAAAAGAGAGAATTAAAATAAAAAATATCGCTATACTCACCTCTCCGACGCAGCCGGGACTTCAGCGAGGGAACCGGCAGCGTTGTTTGTTTAAAATTCGCGCTATTACTTGGTTACGTGAATTCCCGGCTTGTGATTGGTCAGGTCGGCCACGTTGCCGGGACGCGGACCAATCACAGCAAGCCGTGACGAAATTACGTCACGGCTTGCTGTGATTGGTCCGCGTCCCGGCAATATGGCCGCCCTGACCAATCACAAGCCGTGACGTCACGGGAGGCTGGACACGCGCCCATTTTAAAATGAGCGCGTCCAGCCTCCCGGCTTGTGATTGGTTGACCGCGGCGCAACCAATCACAAGCCGTGACGTCACGGGAGGCTGGACACGCGCCCATTTTAAAATGAGCGCGTCCAGCCTCCCGGCTTGTGATTGGTTGACCGCGGCGCAACCAATCACAAGCCGTGACGTCACGGGAGGCTGGACACGCGCCCATTTTAAAATGAGCGCGTCCAGCCTCCCGGCTTGTGATTGGTTGACCGCGGCGCAACCAATCACAAGCCGTGACGTCACGGGAGGCTGGACACGCGCCCATTTTAAAATGAGCGCGTGTCCAGCCTCCCGTGACGTCACGGCTTGTGATTGGTCAGGGCGGCCATATTGCCGGGACGCGGACCAATCACAGCAAGCCGTGACGTAATTTCGTCACGGCTTGCTGTGATTGGTCCGCGTCCCGGCAACATGGCCGACCTGACCAATCACAAGCCGGGAATTCACGTAACCAAGTAATAGCGCGAATTTTAAACAAACAATGCTGCCGGTTCCCTCGCTGAAGTCCCGGCTGCGTCGGAGAGGTGAGTATAGCGATATTTTTTATTTTAATTCTTTCTTTTACACATTTATATGGTTCCCAGGGCCTGAAGGAGAGTTTCCTCTCCTTCAGACCCTGGGAACCATCAGGAATACCGTCCGATACATGAGTCCCATTGACTTGTATTGGTATCGGGTATCGGTATCGGATTGGATCCGATATTTTGCCGGTATCGGCCGATACTTTCCGATACCGATACTTTCAAGTATCGGACGGTATCGCTCAACACTAGTGCTGATGCATTACACACAAATCAGATTGCAAAAATATTTGCACACAGGTTGTAGTGTAACAAAATAGATAAAAAGCCAAGGGGGGAGAATATTTTCGAAAGCCACTGTATACATGAAACATATTTGTAATGCGGCGCCCCCGCACCGCCGCAGGGCCGAGGGGGTACCCGGAGCCGGGCCTCTAGTTCTCAGTCTCGGGGTTGTCACGGTGGCTAGACCCGGTCCGTGGCCCTGTCCGTCAGTGGGGGACGTCCGGTGCAATAAGTGGTAGTAATGGTAGCGATGGAGCGGTACGGTTGTGGGGTGTAAGTCGCGGTAAATAACGAGGACACCAGGTTGCAGTCTCTTTACCTCTTTACTGGAGATCTCTGAGTCCTCAGTCCGGAACACGGTTCACCAGGCTACGCAAGTCCGGCCGGTCCAATGGCACCTCCAGAGTTCTCCTCTCAGGTGGAAATCTGTGCCTTCCTTCTAGCGCTATGTGTTGTAGTCCTTCCCTGCTGTGCTCACGGAAAGTAACCCCACAACGGTTGTGTCTGTTTCTTAAGTTCCCTCACAACTCGATTTGATGTTCCTCTGTAATCCACCCCTTCCCTGTATTCAGGTTGGAATGGCACCCGTTTGTCAGGTAGGCCTGGAGTTCTTCCGGGACCCTAGAGTCGCCCCTCTCCCGCAATTGCCCCCCAAGACTTCATAGGTGATATGTGGTAGACAGCCCGCCTGAGACCGACTGTCCTGCCGCTGTTTGGAGTATGGCTTGAAGCTGTATTCTAATCCACTCCCTCGGCGTTCCGGCCACCGGTATTGCGCCTCAGCAGGGTGCTGCCTCTTTCAGCACAACCCCTGCTGGTATTCTCCTTCTGCTTGATCTCGTTTCTCACGCAGCACAATCTATCTCGCTTCTAGTCCTTTCTTGAGTCCCGCCGCTTCCAGGAGCCTGCGCGGACCCGTTACGCTCTTTCAATGCCAAGCCTCTGCCAGGATCCCACCCCTGGCAGAGACCCTACAGTCTCTCCCTTCACAACACCCCCTGCCACCGGGTGTTGCTCCGTTCAATCCCGTCAGCGTTCTCTTTCTAACTTCCTGCCTGACCCCCAGTTTACCCACTATGGTGGGGAGTGGCCTAATGAATAGCACCCTTAGCTCCCCCCGGAGGCCCAGCTGTGAAACATATTGGTGTCTGTGATACCTGATTGGAGGAACTCCTTCGGTGCCATCGAACGTACCATGGCTCCCCTTAGCGGCGAAGCCACAGCACTGCAACGACCAGAACTCTGGGGCGCTGCACTCCCCCCTGGTTAAACACAGTACTCCGGGACTGGGAAGAAAAACAACAATACAGATTAGTAAACAGACATACAATTTTGTTGAGTGCAAAACAATAAGTATACTTGAACAGGCTTCCCTTTATGGGAGGTGAGGACACTTTTAACGTTACAAACATGGTCAACATTATAAATTACAGGCTATGCATAACTCCTGTTACCCAACCGGGTATTCTACTTAGTGCAAATTCTGGAACAATAAATTAACATTGCCTTTAAGAAACATACACTCTTAGTTTACCAAAGGCCTTCCTATAATCACATTACAGGGTAGGGTAACTTCACATTCTCCTACTTTGAACCTGCAGGACCGCCTGTCCCTATGGCACCAGACCTACTGCCTCTCCTTTCTTTTACAGGACCGCCCCATTCAGCCAGGGCCTACTGCCTTTCGCTACTATACATAGTATAGACATAACATTCCTTTCGTTTAAAGAACTCTGAGCCCACTCTACTCGGCTCCTTTAAGGACTCACTCTCTAACCCCTACGGGTTCGCCTTCTGTCCTTAGTAACAAAGTAACTTTCTATGGGGACGCAGGGTTGACCTTCTATCCTCACCTTCATCATTACTTCCTTACTTTCAGCTATGCAGATCTCTATCTCTACCCCTACGGGCTCTCTGCATCTTTTCTTTCTGCAAAACATTATTTAGATTTCACATTTCAACAAATTCAACACATATAACTTAGCATGTAAAACAGTTACATTTCTTTTTCAAGCTTCATTATCACATTACTGTTCTGCAACAGTATCTTTCTCAAGTTCAATTTCACACATCCCCTTTAAGAGGGGACCAAGTCTTTCTGAGGTAGCTCGTCTTCTCAGCCTACCAGCCCACGCAAAGGTTCCGGTATGGTATCTTCGCAAAGTGTCTTTAACTAGAACCGGTAGGAAAGGTATCTTCACAAAGTGTCTTTGGCTCAAACCAATAGGGCAAATATCTTCGCAAAGTGTCTTTGGCTAAAACCAGCAGGGAGCACCTTTAAGAAGGTGCAAACTATTTACAAAAGAAAGTTCGAATCATGCACAGTCCATGATTTCTGCAGTTTGTGTAACTTTAAAACTTGTATAAACTTCAGAAAAAAGAAAAACAAACAAAGGGGATCCCGGGTCAACAAAGGGATCCATTAACCCTGGACAGGTTTAGCAGCAACTTTAAAAGAACAAACAGTAACTATTTACATTTTCACAAAGCGAAATCTTACTCTTCTTTCAGAAGTTTCCATGAGGCGCCACCTGGCGGGCGGACCCCTGCAATTCAGGTTTCAGGTCCACTCCCACTGCCAGATACACCCCATGGGTTCGGGTCTGTTGCACGACCAGGTCGTGCGCGGCGATCAAGGTCTGTGTCCCCACTTCTCTCTGTGCTGGTACGTCCGGAGCCTCGGTCACTCGAAGGGGCACCTCCTTAGGCACGACGGTGGTGGCGGCGATCGGGTGGCAGATCGCAAGTTCTGTGGTCAGGCAGGTGGGGCCGACCAGGGTGGGTACAGATCGGTCACACGGCGGCACTTTGGCCACAGGGGCTGGTTTCTCTTTCTTGTAGACGTTCAGAGCGAACCACCCCTTTTCCCCAAGATGCCGGGTGTAGGTAACACTGTCTCCCGGATAGAGGTCCCGATCGGGGTGACCCTCTCTAAGGTGTGACTCGACATCCCGTCGGTTAATAAAGACCTCCGCGTATAGCCCCGGTTCTTTAATGAAGCCCCAGCCTCCTTGGAGTTTAAAGACGGTGATGATGCCCTGCCTGCGCGGGGCCTGGTGAGTGGTGGGGTCCTTACGGGCCCGGTCCTTGACCGCCAAATCTTTTTGATGGTAGGCCTCCCGTTTAGCCTGATGTGTTTCCTCTTCCTCTCGCCACCGCTGTTCTAGCTGGATCTGGTATTCTTCCCAGCTTAGGGCCTGTACCATTTCTCCCTTCTGGGTCTCCACCCCGGGGAACCCCATGAGATTGGATCCAGGGTTCACCCAGCGGCACACCGTGCGCTCCGCGCTGACCTCACACGGCAAGGGAGTAGGGGTGATTGGGGCTCGCATACGGTGTTCCATGCCCGTGGCTTCCTCCCATGGTAACAGGCGCTGAAGTCTATGGGTCCCCGGGAGAGGTGGTGCTGCTACGGGACCCACTAACACACCCTCTGCTGGTGGGGCAGGATCGGCGGACTCACCCACTGGTACGATTCCACTTTCCGCAACAGGTCCCGCTGGTTCTTCCGATGTCCGGGAATCCACTGCCGGTCCCACCTGATGCGGGGCCTGGACTCTTACGTGCAGTTGGAGGAGCTGGTTATATAAATCCTCCATCTCGGCTCTCAGGAATTTGGTGTTATCCACGGAGGACAGGCTGCTGGGCTCAGCCGGGTAGTCAGGGGAGACTTCCACTTCAACCCCGCTGTCGGGTTCGGAGCTGCTGGCCATAGCGTCCTCCACGTGGGTCGCTTCCTGGTCTTTTTCCCGCTCTCTCCTGCGTGAGCAGTTTCGTTTTCTCTGCCTCCGCCCCCCATTAAGGATTAGGAGGCGGATCTCTGCTGCTGACGGACACGTCCTCACTGCACAGAAATATTTAGACTGGGCGGCCATTATTCTTCGCGCTCTCCAGCTCGTCTACGCCCACTCCACGCCCCTCTTCTCTTCCTGCGCTTTCCTCAGCGCTGCAATGGCGGCGGATTTTGGCGGCAACTGGCGCAGCACAGTCTTTGTAATAAAGTACAGTCCAAGCACAACAAATCACAGTCTCTAGGCACACATGACCTGATTCTTCAGGCTTGAGTAGATCCTGTTCGTGACGCCAAGTCTGCGGCGCCCCCGCACCGCCGCAGGGCCGAGGGGGTACCCGGAGCCGGGCCTCTAGTTCTCAGTCTCGGGGTTGTCACGGTGGCTAGACCCCGTCCGTGGCCCTGTCCGTCAGTGGGGGACGTCCGGTGCAATAAGTGGTAGTAATGGTAGCGATGGAGCGGTACGGTTGTGGGGTGTAAGTCGCGGTAAATAACGAGGACACCAGGTTGCAGTCTCTTTACCTCTTTACTGGAGATCTCTGAGTCCTCAGTCCGGAACACGGTTCACCAGGCTACGCAAGTCCGGCCGGTCCAATGGCACCTCCAGAGTTCTCCTCTCAGGTGGAAATCTGTGCCTTCCTTCTAGCGCTATGTGTTGTAGTCCTTCCCTGCTGTGCTCACGGAAAGTAACCCCACAACGGTTGTGTCTGTTTCTTAAGTTCCCTCACAACTCGATTTGATGTTCCTCTGTAATCCACCCCTTCCCTGTATTCAGGTTGGAATGGCACCCGTTTGTCAGGTAGGCCTGGAGTTCTTCCGGGACCCTAGAGTCGCCCCTCTCCCGCAATTGCCCCCCAAGACTTCATAGGTGATATGTGGTAGACAGCCCGCCTGAGACCGACTGTCCTGCCGCTGTTTGGAGTATGGCTTGAAGCTGTATTCTAATCCACTCCCTCGGCGTTCCGGCCACCGGTATTGCGCCTCAGCAGGGTGCTGCCTCTTTCAGCACAACCCCTGCTGGTATTCTCCTTCTGCTTGATCTCGTTTCTCACGCAGCACAATCTATCTCGCTTCTAGTCCTTTCTTGAGTCCCGCCGCTTCCAGGAGCCTGCGCGGACCCGTTACGCTCTTTCAATGCCAAGCCTCTGCCAGGATCCCACCCCTGGCAGAGACCCTACAGTCTCTCCCTTCACAACACCCCCTGCCACCGGGTGTTGCTCCGTTCAATCCCGTCAGCGTTCTCTTTCTAACTTCCTGCCTGACCCCCAGTTTACCCACTATGGTGGGGAGTGGCCTAATGAATAGCACCCTTAGCTCCCCCCGGAGGCCCAGCTGTGAAACATATTGGTGTCTGTGATACCTGATTGGAGGAACTCCTTCGGTGCCATCGAACGTACCATGGCTCCCCTTAGCGGCGAAGCCACAGCACTGCAACGACCAGAACTCTGGGGCGCTGCAGTAACATATATTGTGAACAGGTCGTTAGTGAAGCATACATTTTATCAGAGGCGTAGCTAGGAGATCAGCTCATGGGGCAAGACATCTGAGTGGGAGCCTAACCTCTGATTACTACTATGGTGGCGCACTCTAATCGTTGTTATTCGAGAATGACAGTAAATGATCCTGCTGTAACTAAAAAAAAATGTCTACAAAGACCAACACTGATATTTCTGCCATATTGTGACCATATAGTGGTAGATAGATACCAGTCTTACAAAGCATACAAGTGACCACAGCACAGTTATAGATGGTGACTTACAGAGGACGTTCTTTCTGATGGAGTCATTCACTTTTCTCATCTTTTCCATCTGGCCCAGACCGACATGAGAACTTCTACAACCTCAACTCGTCACGTCAGCTGAGATTTCCTACACCGTCTCCATCTGTCTCCAACCTGTACAAATTCCCTATCCTGATGATACCCCAATGCTGAGCTGCTGCTGTTGTGTCCCTATTACTGTACCTGCTGTGTGGTACAAAAGCAATGCTCCTCATACTGCTTCACACAGTGATGCCTTGAATTCTGGTCTCTGTCTGTCCCTTTCAGTGGGCAGTTACTTGCACAGCTCTGATATATATGACAAAGAGCTAAATAGAAGAGAATAGAATCAGCTAGCAGGTGTGTATAGAGGCCGGCATATGGGTATAGCTACCTGAATGTATCCAGGTAACCCTAAAGGAATACTCTTGTCTGGACAAGTCCCCAAAGAGGGAAACAGAAAAAAGAAAGAGAGGGAGGTAGAATATTACCAATCTAAAGAAAAAAGTGTACCCACTGGCTGGACTGTTCCTCTCTTTTTCCCCTTTTCCTCCTTTGGGGTATTGTTGTCTAGATTGAGTTTATGTTCTGGGGCCTGCACCCATACATGATTTTCTATGCTCACCTATTTGCTGTTTCTATTTTCTTCTGTCTGGCCATTTATCATCACTGTATTCATCCTCAACTTTTGTTTTTTATGTAAGGTTTTATAATGGGATTTTTGTGTTTACCATCTTAGATTTACTGATATGAGATCACACAGACACTGGTCTGATAGGACTCTGACCCCGGCTACAGATTAGATAGATAGATAATCGATAGATAATAGAGATAGATGGATAACAGATAGATAATAGATAGATAGAGAGATAGATAGATAGATAGATAGATAGATAGATAGATAGATAGATAGATAGATAGATAGATAGATAATAAAGATAGATAATCGATAGATAACAGAGATAGAGACAGATAGATAGATAGATAGATAGATAGATAGATAGATAACAGAGATAGATAGTAGATAGATAATAGAGAGATAGATAATACATAGATAAATAGAGATAGATAGATAAATAGATAGATAGATAGATAGATAGATAGATAGATAGATAGATAGATAGATAATAGATAAATAGAGATAGATAGATAGATAGATAGATAGATAGATAATAGATAGATATATAATAGATAGATAATAGATAGATATATAATAGATAGATAATAGATAGATAGAGAGATAATAGATAGGTAAATAGAGAGATAATAGATACATAAATAGAGATAGATAGATAGATAGATAGATAGGAACAATATATAATAATTATTATAATATAATAAAATAATAGAGATATAATAGAGATATATAGATAATTGATAGACAATAGAGATAGATAATAGATAGATAATAGAGATAGATAGATCATAGAGATAGATAGATCATCGATAGAGAGATAATAGATAGGTAAATAGAAAGATAATAGATACATAAATAGAGATAGATAGATAGATAATAGATAGATAGATAGATATTCGATAGATAATAGAGATAGATAATAGAGATAGATAACAGATAGATCAATAGAGAAATAGATAATAGATAGATAGAAAGATAAATAGAGATACTAGATACATAAATAGAGATAGATAGATAGATAGATAGATAGATAGATAGATAATAGAGATAGATAGATAATAGATAGATAGATAGATAGATAGATAGATAGATAGATAGATAGATAGATAGATAGATAGATAGATAAAATTCTAAAAAGCAGGCAGCACTCCATATCATCTGAAAAACTGTGCAGGATTTATTGAACCCACATGTCTGGGCAATGTTTCGGCTCCAAATGAGCCTTTCTCAAGCGTGCACAGTTTTACAGACGATATGGAGTGCAGCCTGCTTTTTTGAATTTTATGTACTCTGGACAATCGATGGACAGGTTGCCTGGGGGCCTTGCACCCGAAGATAAGTAAAAGAATTGTGTGCTGTTCCTATTTTTTTTTTATAGATAGATAGATAATAGAGATATATAGATAATCGATAGATAGATAGATAGATAGATAGATAGATAATAGAGATAGATAATTAATAGATAATAGAGATAGATAGATAGATAGATAGATAGATAGATAGATAATAGATATAGATAGATAATCGATAAATAGAGATAGATAGCTAATAGATAGATAGATAATAGGTAGATCAATAAAGAATTAGATAGATAATATATAGAGAGATAATAGATAGGTAAATAGAGAGATAACAGATACATAAATAGAGTTAGATAGATAATCGATAGATAATAGAGATATATAGATAATAGATAGATGATAGATAGATAGAGAGATAGATAATAGATATATAGATAGATAATAGATAGATAGATAATTTTCAGTCTCTATCTGAGGCACCGTGACATTGATGGCAGCTGCCTTGAAGTCTGTTACAGTTCGTGTGATGTTCGGGCAACTCACTCTGACAGTGAGCCGATCTGTTTAAAAGTTCAAGCAACCGCCATAAATCTACTGAGCTTCAGAGACTGCAGATACAGCACAAGGCCAGATCTTATCAGGAGGAGAGCAGTGTTAGGGTACTGTCACACTCTGCAACTTTCCAACGATCACGACCAGCGATACGACCTGGCCGTGATCGTTGGAAAGTCGTTGTGTGGTCGCTGGGGAGCTGTCACAGACCGCTCTCCAGCGACCAACGATGCCGAGGTCCCGGGTAACCAGGGTAAACATCGGGTTACTAAGCGCAGGGCCGCGCTTAGTAACCCGATGTTTACCGTGGTTACCAGCGTAAAAGTAAAAAAAAAAACCGTACATACTCACATTCCGGTGTCCTTCAGGTCCCTTGCCGTCTGCTTCCCGCTCTGACTGAGTGCCGCCGTAAAGTGAAAGCAGATCACAGCGGTGATGTCACCACTGTGCTCTGCTCTTACTTTCCGGCTGGCAGTCAGTCAGAGCGGGAAGCAGACGCCAAGGGACCTGAAGGACACCGGAATGTGAGTATGTATTTTTTTTTTTTACTTTTACGCTGGTAACCACGGTAAACATCGGGTTACTAAGCGCGGCCCTGCGCTTAGTAACCCGATGTTTACCCTGGTTACAAGCGAACGCATCGCTGGATCGCTGTCACACACAACGATCCAGCGATGACAGCGGGAGATCCAGCGACAAAATAAAGTTCCAAACGATCTGCTACGACGTACGATTCTCAGCAGGGTCCCTTATCGCTGCTGCGTGTCAGACACAGCGATATCGTATGGATATCGCTGGAACGTCACGGATCGTACCGTCGTAGTGACCAAAGTGCCACTGTGTGACAGTACCCTAAGTCACCTCCTCACTGTACTGTGCAGACACCTATGGCTGGTAACAGCGGAAGTCTCAGCTGTTACTTACTGCACCACTGTGTCCTCTGTCCTGCTCCTCTCTGGACTGAAGAAGCAGCATGTTCCTGACTTTTCTGCAGCAGACATGCTCACACTGCGTGCAATGTAGGCATGTCTGCTGTATACTGGAGGCAGCTTTCACAGGTACAGTGCCGGAACCCAGTGTCCCAGCGGGCATGTGCTCCTCTGCCTCTCCCTGGCCACTGCCCACAGTAGTATAGGTAGCTTGTTTCTCCCTGCTCTACGACAGAGCTTAACTATATCGGTGAGCTGTGCATGCTGATATAATTAAGAGGAGTGTAACTCAGGGTTCCCACCTGTGAGCGGCGGTCCCAGGGGGACCGCACCCTCTGCCCCCCTGGTACCTACGCTACTGCATTTTATCTTTATTAAGAACTAGCTGAAGATCCCAGTGTTGCCCGGCATAGTAACTAACTGTGGTTAATTCTAACAAATTATAATGATTATCCTCCATCCCATAGTCCCGTACCCATATACCCATCATACATATCCTTCATCCCATAGTCCCGTGGTCATATACTCATCATACATAACCTCCATCCCATAGTCCCGTGTGCATATACCCATCATACATATCCTCCATCCATAGTCCCGTGCCCATATACCCATCACACATCCTCCATCCCATAGTTCCGTGCCCATATACCCATTATGACATCTCTTTGCCATGGCAACCATTCTGACATCATCGTCACCATGGCAACTTATTATGACATCATCGTCACCATGGCAACCATTATGACATAACCATCACCATTTTTATTATTATTATTATTATTATTTATTTATATAGCACCATTGATTCCATGGTGCTGTACATGAGAAGGGGTTACATACAAATTACAGATATCACTAACAGTAAGCGGACTAACAAGTACAGTTTGATACAGAGGGGCAAGGACCCTGCCCTTGCGAGCTTAAATTCTACAGGATGGTGGGGAAGAAGACAAAAGGTTGAGGGTTGCAGCAGCTCCGGTGTTGGTGAGGTGGTAGCTTCAGTAGTGGTTAGGAGGCAGCGGGGTCAGTGCAGGCTCTAAGCTTTCCTGAAGAGGTGAGTTTTCAGGTTCCGTCTGAAGGATCCGAATGTTGTTGATAGTTGGACATGTTTGGGCAATGAATTCCAGAGGATGGTGGATATTCTGGAGAAGTCTTGGAGGCGGTTGGGTGAGGAGCGAATAAGTGTGGAGGAGAGAAGGAGGTCTTGGGAGGATCAGAGATTACGTGAGGGAAGATATTGAGAAATTAGTTCAGAGATATATGGAGGAGACAAGTTATGGATGGCTTTGTAGGTCAGCATTAGAAATTTGAACTAGATACGCTAAGGGAATGGGAGCCAGTGAAGAGATTTGCAGAGGGGTGAAGTGGAGGAGTAGCGAGGAGAGAGATGAATTAGTCAGGCAGCAGAGTTAAGGATGGACTGGAGAGATGCAAGGGTGTTAGCAGGGAAGCCACAGGAAAGAATGTTGCAATAGTCAAGGTGGGAGATGATGAGGGCATGCACAAGCATTTTAGTAGATTGACGGTTGAGGAAAGGACGGTTCTGAAAATATTTTAGAGCTGGCGGCGACAGAAGGTGGAAAGAGCTTGGATGTGCGGTTTGAAGGACAGGACAGAGTCAAGGGTTACTCCGAGGCAGCGGACTTTTGGTATGGGGGAAAGCGTGATGTCGTTAATTGCAATAGATAGGTCAGGTAAGGAAGATCTATGAGATGGAGGAAAGATGATGAGTTCAAATTTGTCCACATTGAGTTTGAGGAAGCGAGCGGAGAAGAAGGAGGATATGGCTGATAGACACTCTGATATTCTGGACAGCAGAGAGATGACGTCTGGGCTAGAGAGGTAGATCTGAGTGTCATCAGCATATAGATGGTACTGGAAGCCATAGGACTTTATGAGTTGTCCCAGGCCAAGTGTATAGATTGAAAAGAGTAAGGGTCGTAGAACAGAGGGTGGGATGAGGAGGTAGTGTGGGAGTGGGAGACTCTGAATGTGTAGTTGGAAAGGTATGAGGAGATCCAGGATAGAGCGAGGTCTTTGATGCCAAAGGAGGTGAGGATCTGTAGTAGAAGGCAGTGGTCAACTGTGTAGAAAGCAGAGGACAGGGTCTAGGAGGAGGAGTATAGAGTATTGTCTGTTAGCTTTGGCTGTAAGTAGGTCATTGGTAATTTTGTTCAGGGCAGTGTCAGTTGAGTGATGGGGTGGAAACCAGATTGTAGATTGTCAAAGAGCAAGTTAGATTAGAGGTGGGAGGAAAGTTCAGCATGGACGCGCTGCTCCAGGAGTTTGGAAGCGAATGGGAGCAGCAATATTGGGCGATAGGTGGACATAGCAGTTGGATCGAGGGTTTGCTTTTTAAGGATAGGCGTGATTGTGGCATGTTTGAAAGCAGAAGGGAAGTTACCAAAAGTTAGTGATAGGATGAAGAAGTGGGTTAGGGATAGGATAAGGGTGGCGGTGAGGTTGGGGAGGAGGTGGGATGGGATGCGGTCAAGCACACAGGTGGTGAGGTGCGATTTGTAGCGGAGATAATTAAGTTCCCCTTCGGTGATGTTGGATAGGGAGGGTATGGAGTTTGGGCATTTGTCTGGTATACAAAGGGGTTGTGGTGGTTGAATAATGAAGACTTGCCTTGTTTGGTTGATCTTATAAAAACCTATCACCATTGCAACCTATTATGACATCATCATTACCATAGCAACCATTATAACATCACCGTCACCATTGCAACCTATTATGACATCAACTTCGCCATGGCGACCTTCATGACATCATTGTCGCCATGGCAGCCATTATGACATAATCGTTGACACACACACACACACACACTCATTTTTATATATATAGACTAGCTGAAAAGCACAGCGTTGCCCGGGCATAGTAACTTACTGTGGTTAATTATAGCAAATTATAATGATTGTCCTCCATCCCATCCGGTATCCATATACCCATCATACATATCCTCCATCCCATAGTCCCGTGCCCATATATCCATCACACATCCTCCATCCCATAGTTCTGTGCCCATGTACCCATTATGACATCATCTTCGCCATGGCAACCATTCTGACATCATCGTCGCTATGGCAACTTATTATGACATAATTGTCACCATGGCAACCACTATGACATAACTGTTACCATTGCAACCTATTATGACATCATCATCACCATAGCAACCATTATGACATCACCATCCCCATTGCAACCTATTATGACACCATCGTCACCATGGCAACCATTATGACATCATCGTCGCCATGGCAACCTTTCTGATATCATCGTCGCCATGGCAACCATTGTGACATCATCATTGTTACACACACACATACACTTGTTTTTAAATATATAGATGGAGGGTGAAAAAGACCTTGGTATTAGTAAGGCAGTAGCCAGAAAAGTAATAGATATTTAGTCAATACCTATGACTGTTATATTTTTTTACTGTAAATTTACTATGTTATTTTAGGTATTTCAGAAACTTCTCAATGGAATGACGTATACCATCGTATAAACCGATTGGAAGCAGGCAAGTGACTAACATGATATTGTTTTTGCCAATTTATAGGTTTAGAAAAAGACACAATAATTGTTTGAACATAATTGAAGACTCTTGATGAATACACATCACTTAAAAAAATGTAAGCCAGATTAGTTAATTAGAATTTAACCTTTTTAGATAAAAGTCTGGTAATAATATGGAATTTAAATAAATGAGTTCCTGTAAATTTGCAATATGATTTCATTATGCACATACCTTAGTGGCATCACGTTTTAGTATTTTTAGTAGTTTACAAGGTAGTTAGATAGGAGCACTGCTTGTATGAGCTAAGAAATAACACAAAAGAGATTATTACTGACAGAGCTGAGGCTTAATGTCTGGTTCTGTACAGGTGGGTTAGAATGTCACTGACAGGGCTGAGACTGTGTGTCTGGTTCTGTAAGGATGTGTTAAAATGTCACTGACTGAGCTAAGCCTATGTCTGGTTCTGTATGGGTGTTAGCATGTCACTGACAGAACTGAGGCTGTGTCTCCTGTTCTGGTGCGAGTGTGATAGAATGTCACTGACAGAGCAGAGACTGTGTGTCTGGTTCTGTGTGGGTGTGTTAGAATGTCACTGAAAGCTTATGCGAAGTGATTCTAGATTGATAGATTTGGAAAGGACTTGTAGGTTACTTTTATACTGACTATATTTAAGGCAAATTAACTTCTTCCTACCAAATAAAAATATGTAATAATTATATTTGATTATCTAGTTCTCAAGTTGGAAGAAAGGATTCAAGTGGTTGGTGGCAAAATGATGGCCACCAGTGGAAAAGAAGCAGACTTTGCAACATCTAAGTCCAAATGTAAATCTGTAGGTGGACGGATTGTTACTCCTAAAAGTGAAGCTGAGAACAATGCTGTTTTGACATTTGTGAAAAAATACAACAGACAAACATATCTCGGAATGGAGGAGGGACGAGGAAACCCGGCAGTATACACCCGCTGGGGAAAAGGTGAACCAAGTGGAAAAGGAAAACAAAACTGCACTGAAATGTATATTGATGGCCAATGGAATTCTAAAGCTTGTAATCAAAAACGTCTTACTGTCTGTGAGTTATAAATCTAAACCACAGTCTCTTCTAGAGGATACAGTAGGTCATGAGTTTTTAATGATTTCAGAGAGTTTTTCTAGGATATAGAAGCCCATAAAAAGTTCTGATTGTGTGCTTATAAATTAGCTGACATTATAGATGTCTGTCCTGTATCTGTTCCAACTATTTTTCAGCATGTGCTTACATCAAACTATAACGTATCTTATATTCACAGTATATGATAAAACTTGCTGATTGTAACTAATAAACATAAAGCATATTATTTCTCTGTATGTCGTAAAACGTATTTATACTTATCTGTTTTAGTCAGTGCAACATTTACATTATAACAGTCTGATTTTCAGGCTACTCAACCCTTGCCAAAACTGCAAACTGTACACAGGTGCCGGTCACAGTCAGAGATGGGGCTGAGGTTGCAGTAGTTGTCGTGGTTGTATCACTTCATGTCTATGTGGGAAGGCGCAACGTAACTTGCTCGACTTCCTCCTCCTCCTCCACCTCCTATGCTGACTCCACACTTTTTCCCTTTCTTCTACACTGCACAGCTGAACACAGAACTACCTCCACAATTAATACATAATTAGATATTATGCAACCCACCATTCCAAATACGCTGCTCAAAAAGCAGCGTATTTGGAATGGTGGGTTGCATAATATCTAATTTTTTTAATCAATTAATATCTAATCATAATATAATCATAATATCTAATTTTTTAATCAATTTCACATGCTGTTGTGCAAATGGAATAGACAACAGATGGAAATTATTGGCAATTATCAATTATCAAGACACACTCAATAAAGAAGTGGTTCTGCAGGTGGGGACCACAGACCACATCTCAGTACCAATGCTTTCTGGCTGAGGTTTTGGTCACTTTTGAATGTTGGCTTTGCTTTCACACTCGTGGTAGCATGAGACGGACTCTACAACCCACACAAGTGGCTCAGGTAGTGCAGCTCATCCAGGATAGCACATCAATGTGAGCTGTGGCAAGAAGGTTTGCTGTGTCTGTCAGTGTAGTGTTCAGAGGCTGGAGGCGCTACCAGGAGACAGGCCAGTACATCATGAGACTTGGAGGGGACCGTAGGAGGGCAAAAACCCATCAGCAGGACTGCTACCTCAGCCTTTGTGCAAGAAGGAACAGGAGGAGCACTGCCAGAGCCCTGAAAAATGACCTCCAGCAGGCCACAAATGTGTATATGTCTGCACAAATGGTTAGAAACTGACTCCATGAGGATGGTGTGAGTGCCCGACATCCACGGATGGGGTTGTGCTCACAGCCCAACACCATGCAGGATGATTGGCATTTGCCACAGAACGCCACTGGCGCCCTGTGCTCTTCACAGATGAAAGCAGTTTCACACTGAGCACATTTGGCAAATGTGACAGAGTCTGGCGAAGCTATGGAGAGCAATCTGCTGCCTGCAACATCCTTCAGCATGACCAGTTTGGCAGTGGGTCAGTAATGATGTGGGGTGGCATTTCTTTGGAGGGCGGCACAGCCCTCCATGTGCTCACCAGAGGTAGCCTGACTGCCATTAGATACCGAGATGAGATCCTCAGACCCCTTGTGAGACCATGTGCTGGTGCATTTGGCACTGGGTTCCTCCTAATGTAGGACAATGCCAGACCTCATGTGGCTGGAGTATGTCAGCAGTTCCTGCAAGATGAAGGCATTGAAGCTATGGACTGGCCCGCCAGTTCCCCAGACCTGAATCCGACTGAACACATCTGGGACATCATGTCTCGCACCATCCACCAACGTCACGTTGCACCACAGACTGTCCATGACTTGGCGGATGATTTAGTCCAGGTCTTGGAGGAGATCCCTCAGGAGACCATTCGCCGCCTCATCAGGACCATGCCCAGGCATTGGAGAGAGGTCATACAGGCACATGGAGGCCACACACAATACTGAGCATCATTTTGACTTGTTTTAAGGACATTACATTACACTTTAATTTTGTGTGTGACTCTAAATCCAGGCCTCCATTGGCTAATAAATTTGATTTATTTTCTTACTTTCGAATCTGCAAAAACTCTTACTGTTTCTCTTATTTATTCTCATATGGATTATTGTAACTCTCTACTAATCGGCCTCCCTCTTACCAAACTCTCCCCTCTCCAATCTGTCCTGAATGCTGCAGCCAGGATCATATTCCTCACCAATCATTACACCAGGACCGGACTGGCCATCTGGCAATTCTGGCAAATGCCAGAAGGGCCTTTGTGGTCATGGGCTGCCTTGTCTGCTACATTGTTCTCAAGACACCCATACTGTTAAGAGTTGTGATGGAGCACAAAGTCGCTGACTCCGTCACTTACCCCAGCAGGCCACGGGTATCATTAGAAACATTGGTCTTGTAGAAAATCTTCCTTTCCTCCATCCAGAGTAATATTAATAATATATTTAATCTGGTGCTTGGAGACAGGGACATCATGGGCCTGTGTGATTTCAAATGCCAGGGCTGAATTTCAGCCCCAGTCCGTACCTGCATTACACCGATGCCTCTACCTTGTGTCAGTCATTACACTGGTTACCCATCAACTCCAGAATCCAGTACAAACTTATTCCCCTTATCCATAAAGCACTCCATGGCTCTGCACCCCCTTCATCTCCTCCCAGGTTTCAGCCTACCACCCTACCCGTGCTCTTCGCTCTGCTAATGACCTGGGGTTAACATCCTCAATCGGAACCTCCCAACTCCAATCTCCAAGACTTTTCACGTGCTGCGCCAATTCTTTGGAATGCACTACCCAGGTTAATACGAGTAATCCTCAATCACCACAGTTTTAAGCGTGCCCTAAAAATGCAGTTGTCCAGACTGGCCTACCTCCTCAATGCATTAACCTAACTATCCCTATGTGGCCCATTCAAAAAACTTAAACCAAAATCAGGTTCCTCGCATCATGTTCTCATACGCTTTATGTATTTAATTAGCCCTCTGTATCTATACTGTTACATATTTAGGCTGTTTATTGGTTCCTGCAGCTTTACATGAACACCTGATACTCACAATATAGCTGGTCCGAACAACGGAAGCAATTGTTGCCATCCACCTCTCTTGTCTCCCCTATTTCCTCTTAGTTTTCTAAGCTTGCGAGCAGGGCCCTCATTCCTCTTGGTATCTGTTTTGATCTGTGTTTATTGTTATGCTGTAATGTCTATTGTCTGTACAAGTCCCCTCTATAATGTAAAGTGCTGCGGAATATGTTGGCGCTATATAAATAAGATTATTATTATTATTATTCAATGAGAACATTTCATTCATTCAGATCTAGGATGTGTTATTTGTGTATTCCCTTTATTTTTTTGTTCAGTGTATATATATATACTAGATTGTGGCCCGATTCTAATGCATCGGGTATTCTAGAATATGCATGTCCCCGTAGTATATGGACAATGATGATTCCGACTGTGCCCGTCGCTGATTGGTCGAGGCAACCTTTTTGACATCATCGTCGCCATGGCAACCATTATGACATCTACGTCGATACTGTGCCCATCGCTGATTGGTCGAGGCCTGGCGGCCTCGACCAATCAGAGACGCGGGATTTCCATTATGACATCATCGTCGCCATGCTATGCCCGTCGCTGATTGGTCGAGGCCCAGGCGGTACAGACCCTGTTATTATGGAGTCTTTAAAGATTAAAAATAATGGTCTATCAATGACTGTACTTAATTCCTGCAGTACTCGGGGTGTATCCCATCCGGGCCCGGAAATTTGTCAATTTTAGTGATTTTTAGACGCCGACGTACTTCCTGCTGGTTTAAGCAGGTAACATTTAATGGGGAATTTTTATCACTAGTCATTTTGTCTGCCAAGGGATTTTGTTGTGTAAATACTGATGAAAAAAAGTCATTTAGCATATTGGCTTTTCCTCATCCTCATCCACCATTTGACCCAGACTATTTTTAAGGGGGCCAACACTATCATTTTTTAGTTTCTTACTATTCACGAAGTTAAAGAATATTTTGGGATTATTTTTACTCTCTCTGGCAATGAGTCTCTCTGTCTCAATCTTTGCTGCCTTGATTTGCTTTTTACAGAATTTATTTAATTTTTTGTATTTATTTAATGCCTCATCACTACCTACTTCCTTTAATTCTCTAAATGCTTTCTTTTTGTCACTTATTGCGCCCCTTACAATATTGGTTTCCTCCTATTTCTAGTATGTTTATTCCCATACGGTATATACTGTGCACAGGTCCTATCCAGGATGCTAATAAACGTCTCCCATTTTCTTTGTGTATTTGTATGTCTCAGGATATCGTCCCAGTTAATTGCACCAAGATCCTCTGTCATCCGTTGGAAATTTGCCCTCGTGAAGTTTAGTGTCCTTGTCACCCCCCTACTACACATCTTATTAAAGGAGACCTGAAAACTTATTATTTTGTGATCACTATTCCCCAAGTGACCCCCAACCCTTATATTTGATATGCGGTCTGGCCTGTTGGTTAATATTAGGTCTAGCAGTGCCCCCCATCTTGTTGTGTCCTGAACCAGTTGTGAAAGGTAATTGTCTATCATAGTTGTCAAAAACCAACTACCTTTGCTGGAACTGCAGGTTTCTGTTCCCCAATCTATTTCAGGGTAGTTGAAGTCCCCCATAATAATAACTTCTCCTTGAGTCGCAGCTTCATCTATTTGCTTTATGAGGATATTCTCCATTGCTTCCATTATTTTTGGAGATTTATAACAAACCCCTATCAGTAATTTATTATTTTCCCCCTCCCCTTATCTGCACCCACAGGGACTCTACATTTTCATTAGATTCACCTATATTATCGCGTTGGATGGGTTTTAAGGATGATTTTAAATATAGACACACCCCTCCCCCTCACCTATCCATTCGGTCATTTCTGAACAGACTATAACCCTGCAAGTTAACAGCCCAGTCATGGCTCTCATCCAGCCATGTTTCAGATATCCCCACCATGTCATAAGTATGCTCCAACAACATTAGTTCTAATTTGTCCATTTTGTTGGCGAGGCTTCTGGCATTAGTATACATGCACTTGATGTTCCTCTCTGTACCTCTATTCTTTCTTAAATTATTAACTGTTCTAACCCCACCCCCCATGCCACCTCCACCCCCAACTTCCTTCTTTGTGCCCAGGTCTCTATCTGCACTATCTTCCCCTCCTATAAAATGAATACCCTCCCCCCAATCCCTGGTTTAAACACTCCTCCAACCTTTTAGTCATTTTCTCCCCCAACACAGCTGCACCCTCCCCATTGAGGTGCCGCCCGTCCCTAGCATAGAGCCTGTAGCCAGCTGAGAAGTCAGCCCAGTTCAGCAGGAACCCAAACCCCTCCTTCCTACACCAATTCTTGAGCCACTTATTAACCTCCCTAATCTCCTGTTGCCTCTCTTGTGTGGCACATGGTACAGGCAGTATTTCGGAAAATACCACGTTGGAGGTCCTTGCTTTCAGCTTGCAGCCTAATTCCCTGAAATCGTTTTTAAGGACCTTCCACCTACCTCTAACTTTGTCATTTGTGCCAATGTGCACAATGACCGCTGGGTCCTCACCAGCCCCTCCCAGTAATCTGTCCTCCCGATCAGCGATGTGTCAGACTCGAGCGCCAGGTAGGAAGCACACTGTTTGACGATCCCTGTCTTTGTGACAGATTGCCCTATCTGTTCCCCTAATAATTGAGTCCCCCACTACCAGCACCTGTCTGGCCTGCCCTGCTTTCCTATTTCCCTCCTTACTGTAGCAGTCACTCATCCAGCTTTCAGAGGACATGCCTGGCTGCAGCAGTGCTACCCCTGTACTGGCACCCCCCTAATCTGCCAACTTAGCAAACTTATTGGGGTGTGCCAGATCAGGACTAGCCTCCCTGGCACTCTTCCCTCTACCCGGCCTTCTAACTGGCACCCAGCTTGCTACCCCACTATCCTGCAGCTCCATCCTACCATCCCCCATCTATCCCATTGAGCGTCTGCTCAGTGAGCAGAAGACTCCTTTCCATATTGCCTATGGATCTCAGTGTATCCATCAGACTTCTGCACAACACAACTGATGGTCCCAACCCAATTTATAAGGCAAGAAATCCCACTTATTAAACCTGACAGGTCACACCTGTGAAGTGAAAACCATTCCCGGTGACTACCTCTTGAAGCTCATCAAGAGAATGCCAAGAGTGTGCAAAGCAGTCATCAAAGCAAAAGGTGGCTACTTTGAAGAACCTAGAATATAAGACATATTTTCAGTTGTTTCACACTTTTTTTTGTTAAGTATATAATTCCACATGTGTTAATTCATAGTTTTGATGCCTTCAGTGTGAATGTACAACTTTCATAGTCATGAAAATACAGAAAAAGCTTTAAATGAGAAGGTGTGTCCAAACTTTTGCTCTGTACTGTATATGTATATATACTGTAGGTTTATACATTTTGTTAGATGAATAGCCAAAGTGTAGCTCACAACTGAGCTCTTATAATAAAGTTTGTCACACAATTGACCCAGTATGACCTTTAAGTACAGTATATCTAGCAGTCTTGAGTCCAATCAATCATTCTTGGTCAGAGTTAGTGTCTTTAGCATCTGCTAATTTTACCCTCAGCTGTGACATCAGATAACCCCTGATAAAGTTATTGGCAAAACCAGCTCTGTCTGTTTTTGTATCCTAATACTTTTTAAAGCCTGGATTATAATGTGTGCACTTGGAAGTATTTGAAATACATTCCACAGGTCTAGTATTGTGCCTGTGTATCAGCCTCAAAGACTTAAGATGACTTATGCACTGACTCTTTAAAAGTTGGCTTGGCATAAGGGGATTGATAGAGATGATGACTCTGCACATGCCGTAGCTAAGCTAACACTCTCTTGTCATTTTTTTTTGTAAAGGTAATAAAAATTTAGCTAGCCACTGAAATAGGACAAATGGCTTTTATAGGAAGAACAATGGGATCTGATTCATGAAGACAGCTTTGTTGGTTTGAGTAATGATATGGTATTACATGCCAAAAATAATAAGACTAGGAATTAATTAAGGCTAAGGTTTGATCACACTTGTTGCATTTTACTAAATGAAACAGGATATTGGATTCTAAGAAAGTGACTAGGTGTACCATGAAAAAATTATTAGAGATTGGTCAATTTGTCAGCCCATGGGGATCTCCACCTATACAGTGAACACATCCAACTTCAGGATAAAAATTACATCTTGTCTGTTGCGTTCCGAGGCCATTATCTCACTTATAGAAAACATAATGGCTATATTATCTGTATAGTATAAACAAATTTAGTGTTTGTGCTTCTTATTACTTGTATCTGAAACCTCTATTGTTTTCTAGAGAGGATTTACAAGGGAATTGTTTTGATACAGCTGGTGCAACTAGCTTGAATTTCTCAGTTTTCCAATCCAAGGACATCCTAGTATAAAGAGAAAGACGCTAAAGTCTGACATACATTCTTTCTTAGAATTTGTTTCTGTAATTTAATTTAACTGTTGTTTATGCTCTACCTGACCATCAATATATTATAGTTGTGATTTTTGTCACATTTCCTCCAGGACCTGCTCCTCCAGTCTGTTCTTGTCACCAGCTGCTGATATATTCGTTTTGCTATTGGCACTTGTGATGGGTGAGACATCAGGACCAGAAGTTCTAAGCAGCACAGGCTCTGTTAATATTTTGATGTATTAGATAATTATGGATACAACAATTACACATATGCTTAAATTTATATATTTCTAAATGTCTTTTTTAATTGGAAAAGGGTAAAGGGTGATCTGTGCTTTAATCTATAACACTTTGGTCCCTTTTACTGTATACCACAATTCTACTCAATTGTATTCTATAGTAAAATTGCTGATCTCTTATAAAGTCCAGTCTCAAGATGTAAACAATCTTGTCAGTCTTGGAGGGTCAATAGGTGTGGGAATGATTGATCCATGCAAGCAGGGCTACCATCAGTGCATTACTGCCCTTACTGCTGTATGGAGGGACGGAACCCGCCTCATATGCTTCTGCTCATCGGGCCCCGTTGTGCAATGAAGATCTGTGTGCAGCGAACACCTCGATGGTGGGAGCTTACCCGGAGCTCCATGTCTAACCTGGATGGCTGCATAGCTCCTACTCCCTCCATCCCCTGGACTTCCGGTTAAGCGCTGGAGCGAACACAATGATGTAATCGCGTACTCACCATGATGTGCGAGGACACTAGAAGTGGTGCTGCACCTGCAGGGGATCGTCAGTGAGGTAAGTATGAAAAACTTTTTTTTTTAATAAAATGAATTAAATGGTTGAGGGGGTGGTGGAGGAAGACTGCAAGTTATGGAGGGGACTGTAAATTATGAAGTGAGGAAGGGAACAGGGAACTGCACATGATGAAGTGGGGGACTACGTATGATGAAGTGAGGGGGAGGGAGGCTGCACAAAATTTAGTGGGGGTAGACTGCACATGATAAAGTATGAGGATGAGGACTGCAAATTATGAATTGAATGGGGGGACTGCAAAAGATGAAGTGAGTGAGGGGAAGGGGACTGCAAATGATGAAGTGGGTGGAGGGAGACTACAAATGATGAAGTAAGTGGGGGGACTGCAAATGAAAAAGTAAGTGGGGAGGGGGACTGCAAATGATGAAGTAGAGGGGAGATGTGGCAACGGTCATCACAATGGAGCACCTGATGTAGGATGATTAGTACACGAGCATCGACCCTGCTAATGAAATGTGGGACATGGATATCAGTGTCTCTTGCTACATATGGCATAAGGACAGCTATCTCATTAGACACCTCCGCACATTGGAAATATCGTCTGAGCATTCCTGCAAACAAATTGAGGGACTGCAAATCATGAATTGAAAGTGGGGGATGGTGGACAGCAAATGATGAATTGAGGGTGAGGGATGGGGACTGCAAATAATGAATAGAAGATGGGGTGGGGAGAGCAAGTAATGAATTGAAGGTGGCGGTGGAGCAAGCAAATGATGACTTGGGGAGAGCAAATAATGATGAAGTTTGAAGGTGGGGGAGTAAATGATGATGTATTGAGACTAGTGGATTGGAAACAGTAAATGATGAATTGAGAGCGGAAGACAACAAATGATGATGAATTGAAGTGGGGCAGCAAACAATGATAAATTGAGGGTGGGGGAGAGTACATGATGTATTGAATGTGGGGGAGAGAACTTGATAATTAGTTAGAGGGTGGGGGTAGGAGAGAAAAAACACAAGACATAATGAATTGGGCCAGAAGGGGCATGCAAATATGAATCGAGGGAGCAGGAGGTACATAGTGGGGGCCGTTGAGAATGCAGTGACTGATATTGAATTGGGGAAAATAATACAGGGGCTAATTAATTTCTAAATTTATTAGGTGGGGAAATTGGCTATTTATCGTGGGGGAATAGTGGTGGATAATAATTTATACACTGCTCAAAAAAAAAAGGGAACACTTAAACAACAGAATATAACTCCAAATAAATCAAACTTCTGTGAAATCAAACCATCCACTTAAGAAGCAACACTGTTTGACAATTCACATGCTGTTCTGCAAATGGAATAGACAACAGATGGAAATTATTGGCAATTATCAAGACACACTCAATAGAGGAGTGGTTCTGCAGATGGGGACCACAGACCACATTTCAGTACCAATGCTTTCTGGCTGATGTTTTGGCCACTTTTTAATGTTGGTTGTGCTTTCACACTTGTGGTAGCATGAGACAGGCTCTATAACCCACACAAGTGGCTCAGGAAGTGCAGCTCATCCAGGATGACTCATCAATGCGAGCTGTGGCAAGAAGGTTTGCTGTGTCTGTCAGCGTAGTGTCCAGAGGCTGGAGGTGCTACCAGGAGACAGGCCAGTACATCAGGAGATGTGGAGGGGGATGTAGGAGGGAAACAACCCAGCAGCAGGACCGCTACCTCAGCCTTTGTGCAAGGAGTAACAGGAGGAGCACTGCCAGAGCCCTGCAAAATGACCTCCTGCAGGCCACAAATGTGCATGTGTCTGCACAAATGGTCAGAAACCGACTCCATGAGGATGGTGTGAGTGCCGACGTCCACAGATGGGGGTTGTGCTCACAGCCCAACACTGTGCATGACGCTTGGCATTTGTCACAGAACACCAGGATTGGTAAATTCACCACTGGTGCCCTGTGCTCTTCACAGATGAAAGCAGGTTCACACTGAGCACATGTGACAGACATGACAGAGTCTGGCGACACCATGGAGAGCGATCTGCTGCCTGCAATATCTTTCAGTATGACCGATTTGGCAGTGGGTCAGTAATGGTGTGGGGTGGCATTTCTTTGGAGGGCCGCGCAGCCCTCCATATACTCGCCAGAGGTAGCCTGATTGCAATTAGGTACTGAGATGAGATCCTCAGACACCTTGTGAAACCACATGCTGGTGCGGTTTGCCCTGGGTTCCTCCTAATGCAGGACAATGCCAGACCTGTTGTAACTGGAGTGTGTCAGCAATTCCCGCAAGATGAAGGTATTGAAGCTATGGACTGGCCCGCTCATTCCCCAGACCTGAATCCAATTGAGCACATCTGGGACATCATGTCTTGCACTATCCACCAAGTGTCACTTTGCACCACAGACTGTCCATGAGTTGGTGGATGCTTTAGTCCAGGTCTGGAAGGAGATCCTTCAGAGGCCATCCACCGCCTCATCAGTAGCATGCCCAGGCATTGTAGTCTTGAGGCATTTCCACTGAATTTGGATCAGCCTGTAACTTCATTTTCCACTTTGATTTTCATCATCATTCCAGATCCAGACCTCCGTGGGATATTACTTGTGATTTAAGTTGATAATTTTTAGGTTTTATTGTTCTCAACACATTCCACTATGTAATGAATAAAGATTTACAACTGAAGTAATTCATTCAGTGAATATATGTAGATAGATATTTATAGATATATGGTATATGCTATATAAGGTATATACATACAGTGCCTTGCGAAAGTATTCGGCCCCCTGGAACTTTTCAACCTTTTCCCACATATCATGCTTCAAACATAAAGATACCAAATCTAAATTTTTGGTGATTCATCACTGATGAATCAACAACAAGAGTCTTTCCAGTTTTAGGCTATGTGCACATCAGTAATCGTTGTGGGTTTGACGATGCGTAGCCGCAGCAACCAGATGTTACAGCACAATGGATGGGATTTCAAGCAATTTCTGCAAGAGAAATTTCACCAATACAATGTATTATTATTATTATTATGGGTCAGTGAATACATGTAGATTCACCTGCATTCCTGGTACTCATGTATTGGCCAATTTATGTGCTAAGTATTCTCAATTTTTCATATTTTTCATATTTTCTTTTGCAATAATGCAACTCAAATTTCATATTTTTCATGTTTGCATGCTATAGCTTTACAAAGGGCTGCTTTATTTGTTGGTTTTGAACTGTTGTTACTCATGAATTACCTACTATAAAAAGTGGTTTTAGATAATTGAACTTTTAATGCATTTAGATTTTCACATTTTAGCTTAAGATTAAGCTGTTCCCTGAAGTATGCAGCTGACTATCGAAATTATTGTTGAAGTACCTTTAATGAATGACCACATTGTAATCTTCTGTAAGCTGATTACTGCTGAGCATTATCACTGTGCTCATTATGATGAGACCTAAGAATCTATCCAAGGAAATTAAGCTAATGTTGACTTTAATTTTACATTATAAGAAAGAAAATATTAGCAGAGATGTCAACCTGTGAAAGCACTTTAAAGTGGCCAAAAAAATGTACCCTCACTTTATACACTATATCCATCTCACTCATAGGCAGCCATCACTTCAATGCCAAAATATCAATTGTACGTTAATAAGTTAAGTGACATTACTACACTATAGGTTTTTTCGGCGGAAAAAGATTAACGTAGCAAAAGCCAGAGCCCAACATGTCTGTTTTTCCATCATGCCCAAAGGCCTAAAAATGTTCCACTGCAGAGAGGTTCTACTTGCTGCTAGCTAGCACTGCTGCATTGAGCTATCACTTGAGACCTCATTGCATAGTGCAGGGTCTTTTACTCCCTACTAGCCCTACATGTGTAGTGAGGGGTCTGTCACTGTCCTCCAAGTGTCACATTCTACCTTTCCTGATTATATACTGCAGCATCTGTCACTCTCTACCTGTCCTCTATGTGTAGCGTGAGGGCTATTATTCTCTACCTGTCCTCCAGGTCCTCTATGTGTAGCGTGAGGTCTATTACTCTCTACCTGTCCTCCAGGTCCTCTATGTGTAGCGTGAGGTCTATTACTCTCTACCTGTCCTCCATGTGTAGCATGGGTCTGAAATTTTCTACCTATCTTCTATGAATAGTGTGGGGTTTATTACTCTCTACCTGTCCTCCTTGTCTTGTGTGTGTTGTTACTCTCCACGTGCCCTTCATGTGTAGTGTGGGGTTTGACACTCCTGACCTGTCCTCCATGTGTGGAGCAAGGTCAGTTATGCAATTATGAATGTTCTTACATGCATTTAATCACTCTACACTGGCCATCATTTTTATTAATATTATTATTGCTAGTGATATTATTAACAGTATTATGCCTTAAAAAAAGGTGAAAGGTGGGTTCCGTTTTCACTTTTCTATACCAGTCTGTATTTTGCTTTATCTCATTTATTTGACTGAATTGGGGCATCTTCCATTGTGGGGTGTGCTTATATAGTGCTGGGCAGCCCACCTTACCTAATAGCATGGGCGTCTCTAATAAGTTATAAGCCAGACACTGTGTACTACATCTGTGTGACTGCCACTCTATGCAGACTTATATGTGTGCATTTGTAATACTAGTCAGCCACCCCCTCCATGATTGGGAGAAGTGTGGGTGGGTGTCCATCATTATTTTGCACCTGTGCTTCCTCTATCTTTATCATGAAGACCTGCTGCATCATTATTTGATATTTTTTAAATTATATGTTGTTTCAAGTTAATCCCATCTAGTAATATGTTGAACCTGCTTTCGCCGTCAGAACTGCAGACATTTGTTGTGGCACAGATTCCACTCAGTATTAAATTGTCCTGCAGGATTGCAGACAGCGTAATTTCTCAAAATCATAAACTGGAAGTACTGAAGGATTATTTAAGAGCTGTTCTTCTGCAGGGTGGCTTGACGTTTATATTGGTACCATCTTGGGGTACAAATGACTTTTTGATTGTGCTTTATTTGATGTTTCTAGTGGTGGGATGAACAAACAATAATACTGGCATTGTTATTATTTTTACATTTTAGGGCATTGACTCTGGGGGTTAGTTAACATGGAAATGTTAATAGATTGGTTTGGTATGGGGCAGTAATACAAATAGTACTTTTAAAAAAAATGTAAAAAAAATTACACATTTTTAATTTTAGTCCAACTAGGATACTAGACTATGTTATCACCTGATCACTTATAATACGTTGTGATGACTCTGTTTTTCCGTGTATTATGCTTGTCAGTGTTACGGTAACAGATCACCTATTAGACTCTTCATCCAGTAGAGCGTAATAAGCTTCGATAGTTGGCAGGCCTTGAAGTAGTTGTGAATACATTGGCTTCTATAGCAGCTATTAACACAGTAAAATCATGTCACGGTGGAGGGTGATAAGGTATTAGAGGGAGCTCACTAAAGCCCTCCATACAGAGTTGGCTGTCAGGTAAACAATGCTTCAGCAGATTGTTCAACCGACATCAATCTTGACTGCCTCTCCCATTCACAGGAGCGCTTGTTCAGCCAAGAGAAATGTGAAAGCTGCCAACTGAAATGTCAGCTAATGGCTTCTCCAGTAGAACAATGCAATTGGCAGGCCGGAATCAGACACTCTTGATGATCATTAGCATGTTGGTTGAACATGTCAATATTGGGGATCTTTAGAGTATGTGGAGATGATCAGTAAATGCTGCAGGTTGGACGCTGTGTAATTGTGCAGCATCCAACCAGCAGCAGCCAGCTGTTACAGCATAACAAGAAATCCCATGCCCACTATGCGTCCAGAAATGCCCACAGCTCACCCCCCAGAGACGGACATGTGGCGCATCTCTCCTGACTGCAGCATGTCAATTTCTCTGGCAGAGACATTAGTCTCAGCAAGAGAAATTTCATCAACACAATGTAATGGACGCGAGAAATCCGCACGGTTCAGTGATCACATGCAGATTCACCTGCATTCAATAGCCGGCAGCGCTTTGGATGCAGCAAACATGCACTGTGTCCAAAGCGCTGCCAGTTCCTGATTGTCTGCATATACCCTTACTCTACCAAACACTGCAGGCCACGATCAGTGTTAAAGGGGCAAAAGGCCCAGATTAGAATAATCTTTGCTCTAGGGGTACTGTCACACAGTGCAATTTTCGTCGCTACGACGGCACGATCCGTGACGTCGCAGCGTCGTATGATTATCGCTCCAGCGTCGTAGACTGCGGTCACACTTTGCAATCACGGCGCTGGAGCGATGCCGAAGTCCCCGGGTAACCAGGGTAAACATCGGGTTACTAAGCGCAGGGCCGCGCTTAGTAACCCGATGTTTACCCTGGTTACCAGCGTAAACGTTAAAAAAACAAACAGTACATACTTACATTCCGGTGTCTGTCCCCGGCGTCTCAGCTTCTCTGCACTGTGTGAGCACCATAGCTGGAAAGCAGAGCGGTGACGTCACCGCGTCACCGCTGTGCTCGCTTTCCGGCCGGCAGGCGCTCACACAGTGCAGAGAAGCTGAGACGCCGGGGACAGACACCGGAATGTAAGTATGTACTGTTTGTTTTTTTAACGTTTACGCTGGTAACCAGGGTAAACATCGGGTTACTAAGCGCGGCCCTGCGCTTAGTTACCCGATGTTTACCCTGGTTACAAGCGAACACATCGCTGGATCGCTGTCACACACAACGATCCAGCGATGTCAGCGGGTGATCAAGCGACGAAAGAAAGTTCCAAACGATCTGCTACGACGTATGATTCTCAGCGTGATGTCTGATCGCAGTAGCGTGTCAGACACAGCGATATCGTAACGATATCGCTAGAACGTCACGAATCGTGCCGTCGTAGCGATCAAAATTGCACTGTGTGACAGTACCTTAGGTCATTATAGCAGGAGTGTGGCTGTCAGTTAGGGCTCGTTTACATGTTTCTTTCCACACACATGAACAGTCCTTGAATCATACATGAATAATTCTTTCAAATGTACATGAATATTAACATACATTTCCATCATTGTTTTGGATTTGCGTTTCATCAGCGTTGGGTCAGATTGTTATGTTTTATCCTGAGTGTTTAAAGTGATTTTCTCATTAAAAGCAAAAATATACAGAAAAATTGCAAATCTTCTCCTATCCATTAAATGTTAACCCCTTCGCTCTGAAGCCAGATTTCACCTTCCCAATTTTTAACATTCTGACCAGATCAGTGATCCTGAGAATATTTTTTTGTGACATATTGTAGTTCATGTTAGTGGTAAATTTAGATCGATATGATGTGAGTTTATTTATGAAAATATAATTTCTCTTTGCGGAGAATGACATGTTAAGCATGTCGAGATGAGGAGACTTAAAGTCGCAATGCTCCTCTGGGAAATATGCAAATTGTCTCTTCAGAGAGGGAGAGGACTAGAACTCTAGTGCCACCTATGGGTAGTAGCAACTACTACTACTTCCAACAGGTAGCACTAGAGTTCTAGTCCTCTTCCTCTCTGAAGAGACAATTTGCATATTTCCCAGAGGAGCACTGCGGCTTTAAGTCTCCTCATCTTGACATGTTTAACATGTCACTCTTTGCAAGGAGAAACAATACTTTTTGGATCCCGGTCAGACGCCTCTCACTCAGCCAAACCAGATCTCCACTTTGCACTGACGAAGGGCAGTACCCCGAAAGACAGTGTCTGCAAATTGAGATTCTGGTTTGGCTTTTATCCTAAGTCATGTGACAAGGATCGTTAAAGGGTCGACATTGACTTTTAGGATTGCTACTTCTAATAGGTGGCACTAGAGTTCTAGTTCTCTTCCTCTCTGAAGAGACAATTTTTATGAAAATATCAAATCCACAATTTAATGCTAAAAGAATCATCATTCAGAAACATATTCCAATGTTGCATCAGGACAGGAAATTTGTGTTTTTTTCCTGTCCAATTAAATTTGTAGCCTGTGATGATAATGTATAATATGATTTTTAGTTTTCCCTGTTAGCACACATGTGGGCTCTGACCCCCTACTCTCTGTGTTTCTGCTTGCTGAGGTGTGCGTGTGTGGATCCCAAATCCCTCATTCCCTCAAACCACAAGAATTTTTATGACTTCTGTAGCTGCAATGCACAATTCTCTCATCTAGTACCAGCTGAAACTGGTCTAGTCTCTCTCAAAAGACATGTGGTTCTTTGCTCTATTTTAATAATATATTGGGCCACCAATTTTGGCTAGAAAAATAAGGAGTATATATTGCTAAATTCCATCTGTAGATCTGTCAAGGTGACAAAGTGCGGATTTCTCCGGAACCGTGTGGAACAACTAGGGCAAATTTGGTATCATTAGAAAGCCCATTTTAAAATAAGAGGAATGATGGATGTGCTGTGATTCTGACATGTTCTCAAGCTAAGATATGAGAATTACATATATTGTTGGTAAAAACTGTACATCTGAGGAGAGGGGAGGGCGATGGTAACTCAAACCCCTTTAGTGATGTCATAAGCCTGCAGTTATAAGTTGCTGCACTCATCCCAGCCTTCATTCTTCCCTGGGACCTCACCACAGAAAGATTATCTGATGCATTGGGACATCTGGGGCTCCACCTCCCAGCATGGTTTGCCTGAAATGATTTAAGCAAATGTGAGTTTATCTTTCTTTAATCCATGTTTATTTTATAATTGCTTTGTACATACTATGTCTCAAATTTGTAACATCTGTATATATCTTTTATAAACACTGCCTGATATTTTTATGGAGTAAAACTTATAAAGCACTAGTTTTGTTCTCCTGCTCTAAAATGTACCCTAAGTCTTCTGAAGTGAATTGCGCTACTATTTTGGGTTGGCTCGAACCCTAATGGATCTGAGTCGTGTTATGGTTCCACATGCCGCTGCTCCTGCCTCCGCCTGCCCCTCACTCTGCTCGCTGACATACTTACTCATCCCGGCATGCTCCAGCGATGTGCGTGCGCCTTCAGGTCTCTTCTTCTCCAGACTCGCCGCCGGTCCCTGGCTCTCGTCGGGTGTGCATGCGCATCTCTCACTCCAACTCCATCTGTGCACTCACACTTCCTCTCTCTAGTCTGCAGATGCTCCGTTCCTCCTCTCTATGACTCTGGAGGATCTTTACCCTGAAGTTCTGCAGCACTCGGTCTATTTAAGGTGACTCCTTCCTCTGCTCCTTGCCTGATTGTCATTTGCTTTTTCATGTGACCCAGGTCCCTCCTTGCCCTGTGCCTTAGCCATAGCCAGTCTGTCCTGTGTCTTCGCCATAGCCAGTCTGTCCTGTGTCTCCGCCGTAGTCGGTCTGTACTGTGTCTTCGCAATAGTTGGTCTGTCCTGTGTCTTCACCATAGTCAGTCTGTACTGTGTCTACGGCATAGCCAGTCTGTCCTGTGTCTCCGCCATAGTCGGTCTGTCCTGTGTCTCCGCCATAGCCAGTCTGTCCTGTGTCTCCTCCATTGTTGGTGTGTCCTGTGTCACCGCCATAGCCAGTATGTCCTATGTCTCCACCATAGCGCGTCAGTCCTGTGTCTCCATCTTAGCCAGTCTGTCCTGTGTCTCTGCCATAGCCAGTCAGTCCTGTGTCTTCGCCTTAGTCTGCCTGTCCTGTGTCCCTGCTGGTCCAGCTTCCTTTCCGCTCCTAAGTTCTGTCCCCAGGTATCAGCTTCTGCGGCAATAGTCTCCCTCATTCCTGCTCCTAACGCTCCCTGTATAGGGGTGGTCCAGCAGGTCAGCTCACCATTGGCAGGTTCGTTGTCATTGTTCTGCTGGTTCACTTTAGGAGTTCCAAAAAGATCTTACAGTGAGGATACTGGCAGATTCTCCTGTGCCCCGAGGCGCAGGAGAAGTCCACCTTTATCAGACCCTTTGGACTGTATGAGTCCATGGTCATGCCCTTTGGCATGAAGAATGCCCCTGCCACTTTCCATCCAATGGTCAATGACCTGTTTGAAGGACTGGAGAAGTACGCGGTGGAGTACTTGGATGACATTGCCATCTTCAGTTCCTCCTGGGATGAACACCTTCAGCACCTCGAGGAGGTGCTCAGGCAAATTCACTGAGCTGGACTGACTATCAAACCGGGAAAGTGCCAGATGAGTATGAGTAAGGTCCACTACCTGGGACACCGGGTAGGAGGGGCCACCCTAAAGCCAGAGCCTGAGAAAGTGGGAGCGATCGTGAACTGGCCCACCCCCAGGATCAAGAAGCAGGTGATGTCCTTCCTGGGCACCGCAGGGTACTATAGGTGCTTCGTACAGCACTATAGTAGCCTGGCAAAACCCTTGAAGGACCTCACCAGGAAGAAGCTACCCCACATCATCATCTGGACCGACGGCTGTGAGGGGGCCTTCCATGTGTTGAAAACAGCACTGTGCAATGCCCCTGTGTTGAAAGCAGTTGACAGCAGTCGACCGTTCATGGTGCAGACCGACGCCAGCAAGTTTGGCTTCGGTGCTGTGCTCAGCCAGGTTGACTCGGAGGACCAAGAGCACCCCGTGTTGTACCTAAGCCGGAAACTTCTGCCGAGGGAAGTGGCCTACTCCACCATCGAGAAGGAGTGCCTGGCCATAGTCTGGGCCCTACAGCGCTTGCAGCCCTACTTGTATGGTCGCACCTTCACTGTGGTGACTGACCACAACCCTCTGTGCTGGCTAAGCGCCATGTGTGGAACCAATGGAAGGTTGCTATGCTGGAGCCTTCAGCAGTTCGACTCCACAATCAAACATGAAACGGGCAGGGAGCATGACAATGCGAATGGGTTGTCCCACCAGGGTGAACCTGCTGAGGTGCACATGGCGGAGTACCAAGATGTCCTGCCTCCATAGCACACACCAGAAAGGGGAGGTGTGATGATAATGTATAATATGCTTTTTAGTTTTCCCTGTTAGCATACATACTGTGGACTCTGACACCCCTTCTCTCTGTGTTTCTGCTTGCTGAGATGTGCCTGTGTGGATCCCAAATCCCTCATTCCCTCCCACCACAAGAATTTTTATGACTTCTGTAGCTGCAATGCACAACTCTTTCATCTAGTACCAGCTAAAACTGCTCTAGTCTCTCTCAAAAGACATGAGGTTCATTGTTCTATTATAATAAGATATTGGGCTACCTATTTGGGCTAGAAAAACACGGAGTAAATGTTGCTAACTTCCATCAGTAGATCTGTCACGCACTGTAAGTGCAAGCAGCTAAACACAGAGAGTACAAAGTGCAGATTTCTCTGGAACCGTGTGGAACAACTAGGACGAATTTGGTATAATTAGAAAGCCCATTTTAAAATAAGAGGAATGATGGGGTGCTGTGATTCTGACATGTTCTCAAGCTAAGATATGAGAATTACAAGTATTGTTGGTAAAAACTGCACATCTGAGGAGAGGGGAGGGCGCTGGTAACTCAAACCCCTTTAGTGATGTCACAAGCCTGCAGTTATAAGTTGCTGCCCTCGACCCAGCCTTCATTCTTCCCTGGAGTAAAGTAAATGTTTCAGCACAGCCTAGGATGGAGGTGCTTAGAAGTAGGTGCCCAGACCTTAAACAGCAGTATAGAATACACTTAGCACACTCCAGTGAGTCTGATGCAAAAGGGTGTTTAATACAATACATACAGTATCACAAACGTTTCGGCCAGCAAGGCCTTCATCAGTGTGCTATGTATAGCGAGGCAAGGGTACCAGCATCCGACTTGCGGTGGACACCGCGTCTCGTCCCACACTTTATTTCTCCTCTGGCTCTGACTGGCTCATGTTAGCCCTCTACCTTTACAGGATTCCCTGTTCACCTCCATCCCTGATGCAAACTTATAATTAATAAGGGTCCATACCACATACCCTTGCCTCGCTATACATAGCACACTGATGAAGGCCTTGCTGGCCGAAACATTTGTAATACTGTATGTATTGTATTAAACACCCTTTTGCATCAGACTCACTGGAGTGTGCTAAGTATATTCTATACTTCATTCTTCCCTGGGACCTCATCACAGAAAGATTATCTGATGCATTGGGACATTTGGGCTCCGCCTACCAGCATGGTTTGCCTGAAATGATTTAAGCAAATGTGAGTTTATCTTTCTGTAATCCATGTTTATTTTATAATTGATTTGTACATACTTTGTCTCAAATTGTAACATCTGTATATACCTTTTTTAAACACTGCCTGATCTTTTTATGGAGTAAAACTTATAAAGTACTTGTTTCGCTCTCCTGCTTTAAAAATACCCTAAGTCTTCTGAAGTGAATTGCGCTACTGATTTGGGTTGTCTTCAGACCCTTTTAATCGGAGCTGGTGGCAGCATACTTGTTCTGTGCATTTGGGAGTTGTTGTAGCGACGGCAGCGTTGATAATTATTGCTCCTGCCTGAGTGGGAGTAGTTATATCGCCGTCGCTGCAGCATGTCCAATAGCCAGTACATAGCAGGCAGCCTTTCTGGCAACGAATTACTCTAGGTCCAGTACCTAGACTGACCTGCGGGAAAGGGGAGCGCCAGAGTGCTGCAAGTTCCAAACCAGAACTGGAAAGAGGGATATATATAAATCTCTGAACTTCGTGATTTTGTAGCAGCAGTGGGATAACTAAAATAAGCCCCTGCGGTAAATTGATAGGTCAATAGCCTTGTTTGTGTTTTCATCACATTGTAGCAGTGGAGGGATAACTAAGATTAGCCCCCCTGCACATGTGATAGCTGTGTGCTGGCCAAGGGTCATCCCCAATTCGTGACATAGTGGTGTCAGCAAGGTGAGAATCGTGACATAGCCAAAAATGCACCTACTTTGGGTGATATGTTGTCTTCCAATTTCTTTTTGAAGGTTTCTGTCTCTCTTGATAAAACCTGGCTATCAACAAAAGAAATGCATAAATGCAGCTATACAATATGGATGTGTTGCAAACATGTATAAACCACTAGAACCTTTTTTGATTTTGTCAATAATCAAAGCTTTGATATTAGCTCATATATTAATTGCAATTCATGCAATGTTATGTAACTTATCAAATGTTCATTATGCAATATTCAATATGTGCAGAACAGTAATCAAATAGCATACCATAAAAACAGGGCCGAGAGTTGATAATTGTTGCCCCCCCCCCCCCCCAATTTCACTGCCCAAATATATTGGACTAACAGGAAAACTCCAAAGAACACAACAAACTAGAGAGCGGAGTAAAGCAGTCCCACAACGCATATTAATATTTAGAAAAGAATAATATTTTATTAATGCATAAATAGCCAGTAAATCAATTCAATAGCGTGCTATCATAGCACAGACAGAGAGAAAATGCAGAGGAGACATACAGGCACACTGTGTATGTATGGGAGAGACTAGTACATCCAGTGTTAGCTATATAGGGACGGTAATCAAATATGACCTAACATACAAAGATACATGAGGGTAATTATACATATATAATCCTAGTCAAAACGCTGGGTGTATTGGAGAACCATCCGCACACATATGGGTAAGCATGCGGGAAATACGTTTTGACTAGAATTATATACGTCACAGGCAGAGGACACAGAAGACACAGCGGCACACAGCGGTGGAACGCGGACAGGTGAATATCGTGCAATACTCACCCTCCAGTCCCCATTATTCTCCCCTGCTCCCGGCGCAGTCTCTGGCAGCTTCTCACTGACAAGTGATCTTCGGCGCCCGCAGCTTCTTCCTGTGTTCAGCGGTCACATTGTACTGCTTATTAAAGTAATGCGTCCATATTCATTACTTTAATGAGCAGTACCATGGGACCGCTGAACACAGGAAAAAGCTGCGGGCGCCGAAGAAGCAGGAATGTGCAGAGACGAGCCGGGAGCAGGTAAGTATGATTTGACAGCTGCCACTCCCCCTCCCCCGCCAACCCCCTGGGATAATGACTCGAGTATAAGCCGAGAGGGGCACTTTCAGCCCCCAAAAATGGGCTGAAAATCTCAGCTTATACTCGAGTATATATGGTATACAGTATAACATCTCATGTCTGCACACAAAGTATAAGGCCATGTTGACACTTGCGCATGTTTGCCATGTTTTTTTCTGAAGCAATACCTGATGCCAGCAAAGTGAGTGAGAAACCTGAAGTGTCATGCAGATGTTGAGTATGTTTGGCCTAGGCTAAGTTCACACTAGGCATTTTTGCAACGTATTTTGATGCATTTTTAATTCAAATTTTCAGCTGTGTTTTACAGAACCAGCAAACTATGAGATTTCAGAAATCTCATGCACACACATTGTTTTTTTTGTCATCAGGATTATGTGCTTTGCATGTTTTTTTGCACAATGGAGCATGTCACTTCTTTCACCGTTTGTTCACCTACTGAAATGAATGGGTGGTGAAAAAACGATGACAAAACACGCCAAAAACTCAGGAATCAGTTTTTGCTGCGTTTTTTTTGTGCCAAAACCTGATTCTTTAATATAGGACTTTTTTTCAACACTAAACTTTATCGGCATTCACAAGAGACAAATCTAACATACCAAAAACCACAGCAAAAACCTCATAAAGAATGCAGCAAAAAACGCAAGAAAAACATGATTTTTTCTGCAGCTTCTTTCCTGCCAAGAGATCAGGTTCTGCTGCAGAAAAAACACATAGTGTGAACTTACTCTTTCAGATTTGGTGCCGAGAATAATCTGCAGCATGACAAGTCTCTGTGCATTTTTTCCTTGCGTTTTTCACCATTGACTTCACTCAAATCAGTCAAAAACGCAGGGAAAAAAATTACCAGTTTTGTAGCTGCGTGTTTCCTGCCAAGAAAGGCAGAAATGGTCTCCGGTACGTGTGGTGACAGTTTTCTCACGTACCAGAGACACTGACATAAGTAGACCAACTCAAATGAATGGGTCTATGCACATGTCAGCGTGCTTTCATGGACCGTGTGTAAAATAAGCAGAAATGTCCATTTTCAACCGGACACACAGGCCGCAAAACGTGCCGCACACGTGTACACGGAGAACAGTGCACACTGTCCTCCGTGTCTACGGACGGCCGCCGGGGAAGTAGCGCTACTGTAAGCTCCGTTCCCCTGGAAAGTGGAAAAAAACAGGCAAAGCTCCAGAATAGGCGCATGTAATAAATGAGCCTTTTCTAGGCAGCTGCAGGCTGCTGTTTTTAGGCTGGGGGGCCCATATCCACGGCCCCTTACCAGCCTGACAATAGCAGCTGGCACCTGTGAGTTTTGCCGGTTTGGTTTAAAAACATAGGGGGACCCCAAGTCAGGTTTTCATTCATTGATTCATTCTCCCCTGCTTGCGCTGATCGCGGCAGAGCAGGGAAGAATAATGACAGCCGCGTTCAGCACCACACGCAGTGGAACAAAGCATAACATAGCTCTACTTCCCCGGCGTCCGTCCGTGTACATGGAGGACACTGTGCACTGTTCTCCATGTGCATGTGTGCAGCACATTTTGCGGCCCGTGTGTCCGGGTGAAAATGGATATGTCTGCGTGTGTTGCACACGGACACACAGTCCGTGAAAACACTCTGACATGTGCATAGACCCATTCATTTGAATTGGTCTACGTGTGTCAGTGTCTCCGCTACCACACATATTGGAGACACTGATGTGTGAAACCGGCCTAATTCAGTTTGCTATTCAAAAAATGGCATAATAGAACCCAAAGGTATCTGTGTGCCTATATTATTAGCAGTCAAAGTGAGAAAGAAATATAACCAGAATACATGCAAAGGAAGATCCAATATGTGGCGCAGAAGCGGCACTCAGGTATTTAATTACACTCCATGCGGACATCAAATATCGAATCTTTCTTTGCATGACAGAATATGATGAATTCATTGTCACATGAGTACTGCCCGGCTGCAGACTTAGGCCGATTTCACATTTGCGTTCGGCAGCCATGCGTAGGACTGCATACTTTTTCCCTTCATATCCGCACAGCAGCACATGCGTCCTGCGTACCTATCTTTAACATTGAGTACGCAGGGACATGCGTTGTCTGCGGATGCGTCTGCGTGCGTCGTTTTGACATGCCCGGCGACTGCACTGGAATGCAAAATGTTGCATTCCCGTGGGATCGGCAGGCATGTATGTATTGCATAACTCAGATGCTGCAGGACACAAGTCCAGAGGATTTAAGCAAAGAGCATATATGTATAAAAAGAAAATTTCTCACAAGTTATCACTAGATTTTTACATAACGCAGGAAAGCAACTTTTGTGACCATGTCACATATTTCCCCCTCTGCCAAAAGCCAGGGGCTTTGGCACCTTCAGACACCAAACAGGGAATTCAGGAGTGGGCATCTGCATTTACGTGTAACTTCCCAGGTCTATGTTCCACATGGAAGCTGAAATCCTGGAGGCCTAAGAACCATCTCGTCACCCGGGCATTCTTACTGTTTCTCCCTTCACCATCTCAGAGGGGCATGATCGGATACGTGTTTGAACCTCCGGCCTAGTAGATAATACCTCAATGTGTCTTCTGCCCATTTATGGCCAGACATTCTTTCTCCACAATGGCATAATTTTTCTTGCATGAAGAGAGCTTCTGGCTGAGGTATAGGATGGGATGCTCTTCACCATTTATCTCCTGAGACAGCACGGCACCCAAGCCTGCTTCTGAGGCATTTGTCTGGATCACGAATTCCTTGCTGAAGTCTGGTGAGACTAGAACTGGATGTTTACACAGAGCCTGCTTCAGCTCCTGGAACACCATCTCTGTGTCAGCAGTCCATTTAACTACGGTAGACTTGGTACCTTTAAGAAGATCCGTCAATGGTGCGGCGATTACAGCAAAACTTGAGAAGAACTGCTGGTAGTAGCCCACACTTCCAAGAAACGCCCTCACTTGATTCTTGGTAAGTGGTTGCGGCCACTTCTGAATCTCCTCGATCTTATTTATCTGTGGTTTAATTTCGCCCCTTCCGACGACATAGCCTAGGTACTTGGCCTCTTCCTTCCCTATGGCACACTTTTTCAGATGTATGATGAACCCAGAACTTCTTAAAGCATCCAGATCCAACTGTACCTTTGGCAGATGACTGGCTTAGTCAGGGCTAAATACCACTACGTTATCGAGGTATGCTGTGGCATACTTCTTATGCGGAGATAGGATCCGATCCATGACCCTCTGGAAGTTGGCCGGGGTGCCCTGCAGACCAAAGGGCATCCTGGTGTATTGAAAGCACTCATCAGGCATTGAGAAGACTGTCTTCTCCTTGGCACTCTGGGGCATGGGGATCTGCCAGTAGCCCTTCTTCAGGTCCATGGTTGTAATGTTTCTTGCAGGTCCACGTCTCTCAATGAGTTCATCCACAAGAGGCATCAGGTAAGTGTCAAAACTAGAGACTTCATTCAGCTTGCGGTAGTCATTGCAAAACCACCACTCACCGTCAAGTTTTGATTCAAGGACGATGGGACTCGATCATCCAGTCTTCATCCACTCGATCATCAACCCTGGGGCCTAGAATCCTCTTCACCTCATTGGATATCACCTCTCTCTGTGCTTCTGGAATTCTATAGAGCTTGAGGTTCACCCTGACGTGCAGTTCTGTCAACAAGTCATGCTCGACAGCCTGCGTATGCCCCGGCAACTCTGAGAATAGGTCCCGGTTTCACTGCAACAGCTCCTGATACTGTTGCCTCTGGGCCAGCATCAGAGTCTCTGCAATAGTGACATCATCCACAGTGACTTTGGGACTGGCTCCCAGGCAAGGGGTGTCCAGCGGTTCCCACAAGGGTTTGAGCAAGTTTACGTGAAGCCTGGTGCGACTTCCTTCGACCTGGCTGGTGTACTTTGTAAATAACTTCGCCCAGTTTTTACACCACCTCGTATGGGCCTTGCCCCTTGGCTAGGAACTTGCTCTCCACTGTGGGGATAAGCACTCACTAGCAGGTGGTCCCCAGGCTGGAACTGCCTCAGCCTCGCTGATCGGTTATACACCCTTGCCTGTGCCTCCTGTGCCTTGAGAAGAGGCATCACTTTTGCCATTCTCTTCTGCAGCTTGGTGACATGCTCTATGAGGCTCATGTGTGGCGTGACCTCAGCTTCCCATGTTTCCGTAGTGATATCCAGGAGCCCTCGTGGATGTCGACCATACAGGAGCTCGTACTGCGAGAAGCCAGTAGAGGCCTGGGGAGCTTCCCTGATGGAAAAGAGCAAAAACGGAAACAGGTAGTCCCAGTCTCAACCATCCTTCTCAATGACCTTTTTGAGCATGGCTTTCAAGGTTATATTGAAGCATTCTACTAGGCCGTCGGTCTGTGGATAGTACACTGAGGATCGCAGATGGGCAATCTGAAGGACCCTAGACAGTTCTTTCATTACCTTGCTCCTGAAGGGGGTTCCCTAGTCTGTCAAAATCTCCTTCGGTAGGCCTGTTCTACAAAAAATATGGACAAGTTCCCAGACAATAATCTTAGCCGAAAAGTTCCTTAGGGGTACTGGTTCAGGGTACTGGGTCGCATAGTCCATGACCACTAGAATATAATGGTGCCCTCGTGCGAGCTTAACTAAAGGACCTACTAGGTCCATGGCAATTCACTCAAATGGGATCTCTATTAATGGATACAGAACTAGAGGACTTCAGAAGTGAGAAGAGGGAGGGGTTATCTGGCAGGTGGGGCAGGACCAACAATAATTCAGGATCTCCCGTTAACATCCCGGTCAATAGAACCTCTGCAATATTCTCTCCTGTGTTTTCTCCACCTCCAGATGTCCCCCCAAAACATGTGACTGTGTCATGTCTAGAACCCTCCGCTAGTATGGCCCTGGAACCAACAGCTGCTCCACTATTTCACCTCCCCTCAGTGTAGTCACTCAATACAACAATTTGCTATTGACTGCAAAGTGTGGGTACCAGGTGCCAGCCCCGGGCTCTTGAGCAACCCCATCAATCACAGACATATTTTCAAAGGCCCCTTTTAGGGTAAGATCCTGCATTTGAGCAGTCCCAAAATTTTCCCCAGAAACCTCCAGCTCAGAAACCTCGCCCTCACTGTTCACTGATTCATCCTCATCACCTGCTAGGACACACAAGGGGAACTCTTGCACCTCTGACTGCAATAGAGATTCATCAGGGTTGCGCTGGCTCCTGCCTGAGACACTGGTCACCACCACTTCTTTTCCCCACAAGTCCCAGAACAGGCTGAAGTCCCACCTGATTATCAGGGGGTGCAGCAAGTCTTTGACTACCCCAACCTCATGAAACTCCATACTACGGCTCATTTTAACCAACACTCTGGCAAAAGGGTGGTCTTTGGCATCCCCTTGGATGCAGTGGATGCCCACATGTTTCCCTGTGATCAACTTGTCAGGGTCACCAAGCTCCCGGAGTCAAAGAGACATGACTGTGGCTCCTCTCGAGGCTGGTAGTCCACACTGCAGGCTGGGTAGGCATATTATGGGCAGCGCCTGTCCTGGCTGCAATCCATCTGCTCGGCAGCCAAAGGACAAGGGACTGCTATGTGTCTAGGACCTTGACACCACCAGCAGTTCAGGTCTTTAGCAGCAGCCTTTGGTAGCCCCTCTGCGGCTCCTTGGTACCTTGGACTAGCGACCAATGGTGGCTCTGTTACCCATCTTTTGGAACTCGGGTTCCCGGAGGGTATCCCAGTGTGGAGATGCCACTGACATTACTGGATTGAGAATCATGGGGAAAGAACAAGAATTGTCAACAAATTGTCAATGGATCTAAGGGAAAAGGCAGTTGAACTGTATAAAACAGGAAAGGGATACAAAAAGATATCCAAGGAATTGATAATGCCAGTCAGCAGTGTTCAAATTGTGATTAACAAATGGAAAATCAGGGGCTCTGTAAAAATAAAACCACTGTCAGGTAGACCAACAAAACATTATCCACAACTGCCAGGAAAATTGATCGGGATGCAAACAAAAACCAACAAATAGCATCAGCTGAAATACAGGACTCTCTGAAAACTAGCAGTGTGGCTGTTTCAAGATGCACAATTAGGAGGCACTTGAAGAAAAATGGGCTGCATGGTCGAGTCGCCAGAAGAAAACCATTATTGTACAAATGCCACAAAGTATTTTGCCTACAATACTCAAAACATCACAGAGACAAGCCTCAAAATTTCCGGAACAAGGTAATTTGTAGTGATGAGACCAAAATTGTACTTTTTGGCCACATCCATAAACATTCCATTTGGATAGAGGTCAACAAGGCCTATGATGAAAGGAACACCATTCCTACTGTAAAGCATGGAGGTGGTTCGCTGATGTTTTGGGGACGTGTGAGCTACAAAGGCACAGGAAACTTGGTCAAAGTTGAAGGAAAGATGAATGCAGCACGTTATCAGCAAGTACTGGAGGCAAATTTGCACTCATCAGCCCGCGCATGGGAAGTACTTGGATGTTCCAACATGACAACGATCCAAAGCACAAGTCCACCTGTTATTGGCTACAGCAGAACAAAGTGAAGGTTATGGAGTTGCCTTCTCTGTCTTCCGACCTCACTATCATTGAGCCACTCTGGGGAGATCTCAAGTGCGCAGTTAATGCTACACAGTCCAGGAATTTACAGAAAGTGGAAACTTTTTGCCAAGAAGAGAAAATGAAGAACCTCATCCACAACTACCACAAAAGACTTCAAGCTGTTATTGATGTTAGAGGGGGCAATACACGGTATTAAGAAATGAGGTATGTGTCACGGGAAGCCTAGGTAGGCAAGAGCTAAAAACCCAGGCCCCTGCGATTTCCCTCAATTCTGGGAAACCCTGACTGACCCTCTCCCAGAGTTTACACTGATGGTGTGCATGTCTGGGCCTCCACCCTCACCCTATCTCCTGTTTCAACCCTAGGCTGATACCACCCACCACCCAGTGAATAGGCAACACACCAATACCCACAGTAAGCACAGACAAGGATAACGGAAAATATGCACCACGCCGCAGTTACACTGGAATACACAATAAGTGCAAAGGGCAAAACAAATACAAATATAGGAAGGAGTAAATATGACAAAAGGAAATACACCACCTGATACGATACTCCTTCTCCTAGATCACCACTCCAGACCGAGATAACCAAGCACTAGACAGAAGCTATAATCGGCGACGCCCAATGTTCAGAAGAACTATTTAAAGGCAGTGGGCGTGACCCAGCTTCCAATCCGAGCACCAGCCAGATTAACCCCGGACCAGCTAGATAAAATCTAGCTGACGCCACTGAGCGCATAGTGGACAAAAGTGGAATTATTGCTGTCTGTCGGACGCCCTAGTGTGAACAGCGTCCGACATGACAGTACCCCGCCTTCTACGAGGGACCCCAGGGCCCTCACGACTTATAGGACCCGGCTTGTCCGGATGGTAGCGGTGAAACATACTGACCAGCCGGTCCGCATGTATATCTGAGGCAGGTACCCAAGACCTTTCCTCCGGCCCATAACTATGCCAGTGTACCAGGTACTGTAACATGCGGCGCACCACTCGAGAGTCAACCACCTTGGAGACTTCAAACACTAAACTGCCATTCACCCAGACTGGAGGAGGCATCACCGCAGCGTCCACAGAACTCACCACCTTTTTTAATAACAATCTGTGGAACACGTTGTGAATCTTATAAACCGTAGGAAGCTCCAACCGGTAGGCAACCGGATTAACGATGGTGGCGACCCTAAATGGACCAATAAACCTAGGACCCAATTTAAGGGATGGAATTTTGAGTCTTATGTTTTTTGTGGACAACCACACCCAGTCACCCACACTCAGGTCCGGACCTGGCACACGTCTACTGTCAGCAACACATTTGTACTTTGCACCCACGCTCAACAGGCGCTGTTTCACTTTCCTCCAGACAGAGGACAGTTGTGCTCCTAACAAGTCCCCCTCCACGGAGACCTCCGTCCATGGCCTACTGGATACCTCGAGAGGAAGTAGTGTGCCAGCAGAACGGGAGCGGGGCGTCTTAGCCCTAGCGCACGTGGTACATGCTGACACGTATGAAACCACGTCCTGTCGGCTTTTGGGCCACCAAAACCGACGCGACACCAACTCCAAAGTACCCCTAACTCCTGGGTGACCAGCCAGGACAGCATCATGATGCTCAGCCAATATCTTTAGGCGAAGATGGAGCGGTACAAACGATTTGTTAACGGGAAGTTCTGGTGGTACTTCCTCCTGAGCCTCGGCAACCTCAGCCTCAAGCACTGTCGTGATTGCCGAGACCACTACACCTCTTGGGAGGATGGGTACCGGTTCTTCCCGAGGTTCTTCCCCCGGAAAACACCTGAACAAAGCATCCGCCTTAGAGTTCTGAGACCCAGGTCGGGGCACGTCTGAACAACCCCTCTCAGAAAACACATCTACAAAATCAGGCAGAGACTCAGGAATACTAGGAGTCACAGCGGAAACACACGTGGCCAGGCAATTCTCCTGGCAGAATCCGCTCCACTGGATGATATCCTGGGTTTTCCAGTCAATCACCGGGTTGTGCATAGCCAACCATGGAAAACCCAGAACCATTTGTGCAGGCAGATTACTGAGCACCCTACATGTAACTTGCTCCAAATGTAGGGCCCCAATGTGGAGTTTAACCTCAGCCACAAACTCAGTAATCTCCCCCTGTGAGAGAGGAGCGGCATTGATGGTGACCACCCGGATAGGATGAGGCAGTTTTTCAATCCTGAAACCGGCTGTGCACGCAAACTCCTCATCAATAAGATTAGAGGCAGAACCACTATCCACAAACACAGTGATTGGCAGCTCTCTGCCAGCGAACATAACTTTGGCTGGGAGCATGCATTGAGAAACCACAATGGAGGATTGACATAAGTTCAGACTGGCCACCTCCACACCCTCTGAGCTTAAAAGTTTTTCCGCCGTTGCGCTTTTCTTACATAGCAGAGGACAAGTATTGACATAATGACCAGTTTTACCACAGCAAAAACAGGCTCTCTGATTCCTGAGCAAAGGGGCACGATGCTTCACATAAGACACCCCTGCAATTTGCATAGGCTCCGTGGGCTCACCTGCAGCAACCTCACGTGTACCTACGCTCTCTCCCAAAGGCAGCGTCTCTTGCACCCCCTGACGCAGACGGCGATCAATGCGGATAACAAGACTCATAGCAGATTCTAGAGAAGCAGGAGTCTTGTACCTTAGAAGGGCTTTTTTAACCTTTCCTGAGACCCCATGAATAAACTGACTTCGCAGCGCAGGATCATTCCACTGTGTATCTACCGCCCAGCGGCAAAATTCAGAACAGTAATCCTCCGCCATACGCTCCTCCTGGCGGATATTGCGAATTTTAGATTCAGCTAGACCCATTCTGTCAGGATCCTCGTAAATGAGTCCAAGAGCAGAAAAAAAACTCTCCACTGAGTTATATGCAGCAGAATCAGAAGGTAAAGAAAACGCCCATGCTTGAGGATCCCCGTTCAGTAATGACAACACCAGGCCCACACGCTGAGCCTCATTACCTGAGGAGATTGGGCGCATACGAAAATATAGTTTACAAGATTCACGAAAAGAAACAAATTTACTGCGTTCCCCAGAAAACCTTTCAGGCAAAGGAAACTTGGGCTCAGCAACTATGCCTGCAGATTCAGCTTGCAGTTTAGATACTACTAGACCCTGATGCTGAACTGCCCCCTTCAGCTCAGTGACCTGTAGGGACAGCGCCTCCAACTGGCAGGTTATGGAAGTCATGGGATCCATGACAAAAAAAAAAGAAACCCCCTTTTTTTTTCTCTCTTTTAAGGCCGATTATAATGTCACGGGAAGCCTAGGTAGGCAAGAGCTAAAAACCCAGGCCCCTGCGATTTCCCTCAACTCTGGGAAACCCTGACTGACCCTCTCCCAGAGTTTACACTGATGGTGTGCATGTCTGGGCCTCCACCCTCACCCTATCTCCTGTTTCAACCCTAGGCTGATACCACCCACCACCCAGTGAAGAGACAACACACCAATACCCACAGTACGCACAGACAAGGATAACGGAAAATATGCACCACGCCGCAGTTACACCGGAATACACAATAAGTGCAAAGGGCAAAACAAATACAAATATAGGAAGGAGTAAATATGACAAAAGGAAATACACCACCAGATATGATACTCCTTCTCCTAGATCACCACTCCAGACCGAGATAACTAAGCACTAGACAGAAGCTATAATTGGCGACGCCCAATGTTCAGAAGAACTATTTAAAGGCAGTGGGCGTGACCCAGCTTTCAATCCGAGCACCAGCCAGATTAACCCCGGACCAGCTAGATAAAATCTAGCCGACGCCACTGAGCGCATAGTGGACAAAAGCGGAATTACTTCTGTCTGTCGGACGCCCTAGTGTGAACAGCGTCCGACATGACAGTATGTGAACTTTTGATCAGGGTCATTTGGATGTTTTTGGTTGTCATTATGATTTAAAAAGAGAAAACACAGTAGTTTGACAATAAATGGCTTCACCCAACCACTAACCATGAGTGGAGAAAAAGTTTTGGTGTTATCATTCATATTCCCTGAAAATAGGCCAAAAAAGCAAAAATTCTTCTGGGGTTTGTAAACTTCTGAACACAACTGTATGTGTGTGTGTGTGTGCCTGTGTGTTTGCACAGCCATTATGCACGTAGACCTCTTGATGTAAAGACCCAGGTTGTCTTGAAAGTGTACAGAACATTCCCTTCTTCCTTGTTATACAGCCAAGAATATTTCTGAGTAAAGGTATTGTAATGTTTCATTCTAAATGATATTATCTGCCAAAACAAAACTATTCTGCACAATATCGTTGTTGTGTAATTATAGAAAAAAGATTCCACTTGTCATGAAAAACAATAGTCTGTAGGGAAGGTACAAAAAAGTATGTTAAATTAATCCTTTCAGAATACTCCCTGTGTGACGACCAACTGTTGACATAATAACCAGGTTCATCTTCATCGTCTAAATTTGTTAAGCTGCATTGGAAGCAAAAGAGGTTTGTTCTTATCCTCAACGATAAAAGACAGGTTCTTCTTCATTTTCAGGGATCTTCTGGACTAAACAAGGTAACAGAAGTTATACAATTTTGTTTTTTTCATTGAAATGCACAACTCAAAATTAAAGGTTATCTGTATATGATGTTAATGAAATGTGTTGTCAGAAAATTTCATTATGTCTTCTGCTGATCAAGATTCAGTGCCATGATCATTGCTTGTACCTTTCCTTATTAGGGGTATGAATTATGTGCAGCTATAAAGGATTCATAACCCATCTATGCTGAAAGGGTTATCATTCATGTCTCACCTGAAGGTTGTGGCCTCCGTAAATCAATATTATTTTGTACAGAAGTATTGTGAAAACAATGCATGATGTTTGCTTCATTGAATGACACTATTTAGGCAACTGTGCAGAAGTGTTATTGACCAATTAGTACAATTATATGGTACACATTATGGCACTGCATTATTCTCTCAAATCAGCACTATGTGGTTTGTGTATATGTGCACTGTAGGACATGACAACCTATATGAACAGCATAACATCAGGTATAGCACAAGATACCATGTATCATAAAGGCAGCCTTGTTCTTAGGGCACCCTACTTTTATTGGTAATAGACCACCAGAACAAGCCAACAAACTGTGCCACAATTAAAACTTACAGAAAGTGCAGAGCATGAGTCTTTGAATGCCTTTAGCTAATAGGTGATTATACTTCTGACTATAATAATAATAATAATAATCTTTATTTTTATATAGCGCTAATATATTCTGCAGCGCTTTACAGTTTGTACACATTGTCGTCACTGTCCCCGATGGGGCTCACAATCTAAAATCCCTATCAGTATGTCTTTGGAATGTGGGAGGAAACCGAAGCACCCGGAGGAAACCCAACGAAAAAAAAACACGGGGAGAACATACAAACTCCTTGCAGATGTTGTCCTTGTTGGGATAAGAGACACTAAAAAATTGGACCATAGATGGAATAAATAAATAAATAATTAAGTAATTAGTACAGTCTGTTCATAGAGCACAAATTGACATAAAATCTACTTTTTGTATTTTCTAGCAAAATCTGTGAATTTTGTACCTACTATTTTATGACGTTTCAGTGGGCAATAGATAAATGTGCATACTTGACTTAGTCAAGGTATAGTTTTACATTAGTGCCATAGAAGTCTAAAAATATGTCATATCTAAGATAACAAAATACAGTACTGTATTTTAGCATTTGGAATTTAATTGCTCTCTTTAGAATATGAAAAATTAAATGGGGTTTAAAATATCCCTTTCACCCCCAAAGCCTGTTTTCACCTTCCTGACCAGGCCATTTTTTCCATCCTGACCACTGTCACTTTATGAGGTCATAACTCTGGAATGCTTCAATGTATCCCACTTCTGAGTTTGTTTTTCATGACTTATTGCACTTCATGATAGTGGTAAAAATTTTGATATGACTTACGTTTATTTGTGAAAAATTGGAAATTTAGTAAAAATTTGGCAATTTTCAAACTTTTAATTTTGATGCCTGTAAATCAGAGTCATGTCATGCAAAATAGTTTGTAAATAACATTTCCCATATGTCTACTTTACATCAGCGCAATTTTAGAAACATAATTTTTTTTTTGTTAGGAAATTAAAAGGTTAAAAAGTAAATCAGCAATTTCTCTTTTTTATAACAAAATATACAAAATAATTTTTGTTAGGGACCCCCTAACATTTCAAATTACTTTGAGGGGCCTATATGACAGAAAATACCCCAAAGCGACACCATTTTAAAAACCCCTCAAGGTGCTCAATACCACATTCAAGAAGTTTATTAACCCTTCAGATGCTTCACAGAAATTAATGGAATGTGGAAGAAAAATATGAACATTTAACTTTTTTTCACAAAAATATTCTTTAAACCTAATTTCTTTTACTTTTGTAATGGTAACAGGAGAAAATGGACTATACAATTTGTGCAATTTCTCATGAGCATGCTGCTACCCCATATGTTGGGGAAAACCACTGTTTCAGTGCATGGCAGGGATTCGATGGGAAGGAGCATCATTTGAGTTTTTGAATGTAATATTTACTGGAATAATCAGCGAACGCCATGTCGCATTTGTAGCGCCCCTGATATGCAACAGTGGAAACCCTCCACAAATGACACCATTTTGGAAACTTCCCCTTCAGGGAACTTACCTAGATGTGTAAAAATAATAAATAAAAAACATATCAAATTTTTCCCTAAAAAATGTTTTTTTAGCTCCAAATGTTGTATTTTCAAAAGAGTAACAGGAGAAAATGGACCCCAAACTTTGTTTTGCAATTTCTCCTGAGTTCACCAATACCAAATATGTGATCGAAAACTACTTTTGAGGCACATTGAAAAGCTCAGACGGGAAGGAGTGCCATATAACAGTGCAGATTTTGTTGCACTGGTTTGAGGGTGCCATGTCACATTGGCAGAGCCCCTGAGCTGCCAGAACAGTAGAACCCCCCATAAGTGACCCAATTTTACAAGCTACACCGCCAAACGAATTCATCTAGGAGTGCATTGATTATATTGACACCACAGGTGTGCCACAGAATTTTATATCACTGTGTAATGAAGAAAAATTAATTACATTTTTCTCACCAAAATTTAGTTTTAGCCCCAGATTTTACATTTTCACTCAAGAAGTGAGTAAAAATGGCACCACAATTTGTCCCACAATTTCTACTGAACATGGCAATACCCCATATGGGGCTGTACACTACTACTTAGCCACACGTCGAGACTCTGGAGGGACAGAGCGCTATTTCCATTCTGGAGTGCTAGAATAGTTTGTGGACTCCATATACAGTACATAGCCCTTAAGTGCCAGAAAAGCAGAATCCCACCTCAAGTTACCCCATTTTTGAAATTACACCCCTTTGGGAATTTATCTACAGATGTAGTGACAATTTTGACTCCATGGGTGTTTTCCAGAAACAAGCTGTAGAGGATGTTGCCGATTGAAAACTGCAAACTGCCATTTTAGTGACCAGTAAATTGTAGTTACCAGTATGTTGTAGTGACCAGTAAGTCATGCCCAGCTCATCTTTCTGAAGACACACCTTTAAATTAGGCGGGCTCTCATCGCTATAGAAATGCCAAACATGTGGGTGCTAAATGTGGTTTAAACACATGGGGGCTCAGAAGGGAGGAGGCATTTGGATTTGGGAGTGCAGAATTTGCTTAATTTCTTTTGAGAGGCAAGGAGCCATCTAACTTTTCCAGAGACTTTGTGCTACTAGTAATGTGGAAGCCCACTATATTTCAGTTATCAGATGATGGACCTGAATTGTAACCTGCTTTTTTGGTGGATTGAGTTGAAGCTTTTGTTAGGAACAGTTTACATAACATTTAGGATCACATTTATCTGGCACTCTATGCTGAGCACTTACATAAGGGTACCGTCACACAGTGCCATTTTCATAGCTACGACGGCACGATTCGTGACTTTGCAGCGTCGTATAATTATCGCTCCAGCGTCGTATACTGCGGTCACACGTTGCAATACACGGTGCTGGAGCGATAATTTCATGACGTATTTGCGATGTAGAAGCCATTGGTTACTGTGCGCACATCGTATACAACCTGTGTCACACGATGCAATCATGCCACCACAGCGGGACACTAGACGACGAAAGAAAGTTTCAAACGATCTGCTACGACGTACGATTCTCAGCGGGGATCCGGATCGCAGTAGCGTGTCAGACACAACGATATCGTAACGATATCGCTAGAACGTCACGAATCGTGCCGTCGTAGCGATCAAAATTGCACTGTGTGACGGTACCCTAAGGGTTTACATCTAAATCTCTAAATGACGTGACAGATTAAACCCCCGAGGGATCAATTCACTATAATTAGGCAGCAGAGTTACTCTGAGCTCTGTCTGGCATCTGTTCAGCAATGTCCTTCTTTTCAGAAGTGCACAAAACTGGTCAGCCGAGCTCTCATGCACAACTAAAATAACGCGCACTACCAGATCACAGGTCCTATGGCATCCAAAGTGTCTCCATCTGCCTAATTACAGGAACTATTTCACCAGGGGTACAGTCTGAATCACGTATTTCAGAGATTTATATGGAAACCCGGTGTAAGAGCTCAGTGCAGAGCGCAGGATAAATTTGCGTCCCGCCTTACTGTGATCTTTGGGTAGCAGAATGTAAAAAATCAATAGCAGATAAAGAATTGGTTTTATTTATTTTGTACGCCATACCACATTTATATATATAATTGCAAAAGGGTCTGTTTGTCGATAACCAAAATCCCGCTTCGCTGATTTGTCGCGTCGACCGGCCATGACCAATCAGCGTTCATAAATAAACTACATACATATACTAGAACGAGAATAACACGAAGGACAGTCTGTGAGGGAGAGAATAACATGGAGGTCAGTCTGTGAGGGTGAGAATAACATGAAGGACAGTCTGTGAGGGAGAGAATAACATGAAGGACAGTGTGTGAGGGAGAGAATAACATGGAGGACAGTCTGTGAGGGAGAGAACAGCATCGAGGACAGTCTGTGAGGGAGAGAATAACATGGAAGACAGTCTGTGAGGGAGAGAACAGCATGGAGGACAGTCTGTGAGGGAGAGAATAAAATGGAGGACAGTCTATGAGGGAGAGAATAACATGAGGACAGTGTGTGAGGGAGAGACTAACATGGAGGACGGTCTGTGAGGGAGAGAATAACATGGAGGACAGTCTGTGAGGGAGAGAATAACATAGAGGTCAGTCTGTGAGGGTGAGAATAATATGAAGGACAGTCTGTGAGGGAGACAATAACATGAAGGACAGTGTGTGAGGGAGAGAATAGCATGGAGGACAGTGTGTGGGGGAGAAAATAACATGGAGGACAGTCTGTGAGGGAGAGAATAATATGGACGCCAGTCTGTGAGGGAGAGAATAACATGGAGTGCAGTCTGTGAGGGAGAGAATAACATGGAGGACAGTCTGTGAGGGCGAGAAAAGCATGGAGGTCATTCTGTGAGGGCGAGAATAACAAGGAGGTCAGTCTGTGAGGGCGAAAATAACATGGAGGACAGCCTGTGAGGGGAAGAATAACATGGATGACAGTCTGTGCGGGCAAGAATAACATGAAGGAAAGTCTGTGAGGAAGAGAATAAAATGGAGGACAGGACAGTGTGTGAGGGAGAGAATAACATGGGGGACAGTCTGTGAGGGAGAGCATAACATGAAGGACAGTCTTTGAGGGAGAGAATAACTTAAAGGACAGTCTGTGAGGGAGAGAATTACATGGAGGACAGTCAGCGAGGGAGAAAATAACATGGAAGACAGTCTGTGAGGGAGAGAATAACATAAGGGACAGTCTGTGAGGGAGATAATAACATGTAGGACAGTCTTTGAGGGAGAAAATAACATGGAGGACAGGCTGTGAAGGAGAGAATAACATGGAGGATAGTCTGTGAGGGAGAGAATAACATGGAGGACAGTCTGTGAAGGAGAGAATTACAATTACATGGAGGACAGTCTGTGAGGGAGAGAATACCATGGAGGACAGTCTGTGAGGGAGGGAATAACATGGAGGACAGTCTGTGAGGGAGAGAATAACATGGAGGACAGTCTGTGAGGGAGAAAATAACATGGAGGACAGTCTGTGAGGGACAGAATAACATGGAGGACAGTCGGTGAGGGAGAGAATAACATGGAGGACAGTGTGTGAGGGAGAGAAAAACATGGAGGACAGTGTGTGAGGGAGAGAATAACATGAAGGACAGTCTGTGAGGGAGAGAACAACATGGAGGACAGTGTGTAAGGGAGAGAATAAAAAATTTCCCAGTTTTTAAGTTTATCATATGGTAAAATAAATGGTATCTTTGAAAACTATAAGTCATCCTGTAGAAAACAAGCTGTCATACAGTGATAGATGACTAATAAAGTTTTGACTCTTAAAATAAAAACAGGAGAAAAACAATGGCAGTGTGTCCAATGGGTTAAAATATAGATGTAAGCACCAATGTTTATATGAATACTAGATGGTGGCCCGATTCTAACACATCGGGTATCTACTATATAATCGTCTAATTCAGTCTGTTTGTCTGTAACTGAAATCCTGCATCGTTGATTGGTCTCGCCAGCTGCCCGTGACCAATCAGCAACAGGCGCAGTCCGGCTGCGAATTGGCGTGGGATTTGAACCACACTTTGCTGATTAGTCGCGACCGGCCGGCTGGCTGCGACCAATCAGTGATATTGGCGCAGTCCGGCTGCGAATTGGCATGGGATTTGAACCATGCTTCGCTGATTGGTCGCACACTCCCTGTGTGATGCCCCGCAATATTGCTGTCACTATTGGCAGCGGCATCAGAGTGGTTAAGCACCCACAATCTGTGCTAGCACCGATCGTGGGTGTTGCTGCAGGGTATCAGCTCTCACATAGAGCTGACACCCTCACCCGATCACGGCACCGCTCAGTGTAAGCCCCTGTGATCGTGGCACCGTACATGTAGTGAGGTTTGCGGGAATGCAGTTTCCGCAGTGCCTTACAGCATGTGAGGAAGAGGTTAAAGGACTTTTTTCAACTTCTTCCATGAGTAAAATTTCAAAATGCTTGTAAAAACAATTAACTTTGCAATTAACTTCTTATTAAAAAAATTCTGTTCTCAAGAATGAAAAAATTTTAATTTTACAGTGTACTGTTTGTTGCCTAAGGTACCAGCCACCTGCACTATTAGCAATGGTAGGGCTCCTAGGGAACAAATGCAGTGGAAAAACTGGTGAAAATGCCAGCTATAAGTCAAAGAAGGCCAAAGGGAGCTTTACTCCTTGTGTGCACCCACAGGACAGCATATTCTGAGAAATTATCCTTTAACCTCTTCACGACCTTTGACATACATGCTCATCAAAAGTCATGTCTCTCTTTGATGAATGTTCCAACGCTGAGCTTGCATTTTTTCCGGCAGATGATGGCTGATTTAACCAGCCATCATGCGCCTTCAACAGGCAGGGGTGGATCGGAACCCATGACTGTTAACCTATTAAATGCCACTGTCAAACTCTGACAGTGGCATTTAATACGTGCCTGCAGGTAGTGGGTCATAATCTACTTAAAGGTTTTTTCCACCCATGTCAAAATTTCCTCAAACTGTGCAGTTTGCCAAATAGTAATAATTGTGTAAAAGGCACACTGTAAAGATTCAGTTCTGCATGCTGGTTCAAGTGGTTGTCTTGTGAGCACAAGCATGCGATTTGTACATTACAGTTAGTGTTCGACAAGCTGCACTGTTTCCCAAATGTTTGCCCTGGGAAGGAAAAGCCCTTCAGGTACCAAGTGTCTTTTTTTTATCATGTGGCATACAGTATATCACAACATCTCATTTGTGGGTTTTCTAGGCAAATGTAACCAAAGCCTGATACAAAAGAAATGGGAATCCCATTTAATTTAATGTATTTTATATGTCTCAGATATCATATTATTTCACAGTAACTTTCTACAACATTGACTGACAGGGAAGGACTGTAATTGACACTGCAATTAAAGAGATTATAGTAACACCGACATTGGGAGGTGTCAACTATCAACTACTTATCACAGTTGTCTCAATTTAAAGTTGGCAAAAGAATAGTTCACTATTTACATTACCAATATCAATCTGGAGATTCTCATTGCCTTTTTTTATGAACAATGAGTGTGAGACCCTTTTGAGCGATTAGTGAGTTCACATACTGTAGTCCTTACATTATAGCTCAGGGACATGACCAGAGGTGCCAGTAGTATGGCACGTGACTACTGAGAACTGCTTCGCTGCAGCTGTCAGATTTTCGTACATTGAAACAAAAGGAAAGGACAACTGCCTGAGGGTCTGCACAGGATCATCACAAAAAAAGAGAGGCAAATAGAAATGTGTTTTGCTGGTTTTAAGATCTGCACTTGTTTTCCTTTTTTTAAAAGTTTAACTGTTTTGCAAGAATTTGTCAAGCTAATACCTTTGTAATCTCTTAGGCAAACAGTTGTAGGTATCTTAAAATCTACATTGGCAGGAAATAGAAATCAGGAAAAAATTCCAATACAAAATGTTTGATTATCATATGAACAATGTGTCCTCAAACAAAGTTAAAACATTCTAAAGACGCCAAGCCATGTTTGCCAAGCACAGTCATGGCCAAAGTTTTGAGAATGACAAATTTTGATTTTCACAGAGTTTGCGGTATTAGTGTTTTTCGATATTTTAATCAAATGTTTCTATGACTATAAGTGTACAAATATAAACATTTCATGCATTTAAACCTTTATGTACATATACATGAAATTTATGGACAGACAATATTTCCACTGTTGACCCTTATTTTTCAAGACTTCTGCCCTTCCCTCTGACAGCTGGACATCATCTTCTGGGCCAAATCATGACTGATGACAACCCATTCTTGACTAATCAGTGATTGCAGCTTATCACTCACTGTTCCTTCATTTTTGTTTGTGCACAATCTTTTTGATATTTGACCACAGGTTCTATATGAGATTAAGATTTGGGGAGTTTCCTGGCAATGGGCCCATTGTTTTGTTCCTCATGATCACTTTTGCCTTATGATAGGGTCTCCATCGTGCTCGAAAAAGCACTGTTCATTACCAAATTACTCCAGGAAGCTTGGGAGAAGTTGCTATTGGAGGATTCTTTATTCATGGCAGTCTTCTTAGTTATAATTGTGAATGAGCCTACTCTCTCAGAATTAAAGCTCCCACACATGAGTGACCTCAAGATGTTTTACTGGTGACATGACACAGGTCTCATGGTAGTGATCACCTTTTCTATTCCAGACAATCATTCTTACAGATGTCACTAACAGGATGGGGGCTTCATCAAACAAACAGCTTTTCCCCAGTTATCTGCAGTCTAATTCCTGTACTTCCTGCACATTGGCAGTCATTGATGTTTTTCCTACTCAGAAGTTAATTTTTTGCTGCTCTTCTTTGATACCATGCCAGCCTCCAAAAGTCTTTGTCTCACTATGCTTGAAGATGCACTGGCTCCTGTCTTCTGCCATTCCCAAGTAGGCTTTGTTATGATAAATAATAATAATAATAATATTTTTTATTTATATAGCTCCAACATATTCTGCAGCACTTTACATTATAGAGAGGACTTGTACAGACAATAGACATTACAGCATAACAATAAACAGATCAAAACAGATACCAAAAGGAGTGAGGGCCCTGCCCGCAAGCTTACAATCTATGAGGAAGGAGGAGAGACACGAGAGGTGGACGGTAACAATTGCTTAAGTTATTCGGACCAGCCATAGTGTAAGAATTGGGTGTTCATGTAATGCTACATGAACCGGTTATCAGCCTAAGTATGTAGCAGTACAGACACAGAGTGCTATTAACTGCATAAAGAGTATGAGAACATGATGCGAGGAACCTGATTATGGTTTAAGTTTTTTGAATGGGCCACACAGGGATAGTTAGGTTAATGTATTGAGACGGTAGGCCAGTCTGAACAAATGCTTTTTAAAGGCACGCTTAAAACTGTGGGGATTGGGGATTAATCATATTAATGAACCTATCTTGTGGCTGAGTTCCCTTTAACAGATGTTCTTGGCACTTCCAAAACTTGTGCACCGTGAAACCTTCTCCACAGCAATCAAGCCTCTCTCTTTGGAGTTATTGATGATCCAGTAAATGGTTAGGGGCTAGCCTTTTGATTCAAAGCAATGATGACTGCACACATTTCCTTGGATATAACCATATTTAGCATAAGAAAATAATGATTTTAATCACCAACCCATTTTTTAAAGAAACCTATCTACTCTAATGATTCTATCAGCATGACATAGTGATATCAGCTGCCTTGTCCTCGTTAAGATTTTCTCCAGAGCTAATGAGAAGATCGTTGAACAGATATAATCAGCTCATTTAGTCGCAATGCTAAAAATCAGTAGAATTGGAATTCTTGTGATCAAGTTAATTTTCATGACAAACATTTTTGTGCAAGTCATCTCATAATTATTCATAATCCTTATATATTATTTATAAACACTCTTTTTCGGTGATTACTTTGTATCTCCTTTCATACTGCACCCAAACACACAAATGATACACCATTTGAAAGGTAAATTTGCCCCCTTCAGCAAGAAAATAGCCAAACAAACCACACATCCACGATGTGATCACAAAATACAGTTTAAACATTCATTTTCAGAAACCTGCAGAAAAAAAACAATAACCTACAGGTGGCACAACAACCTCAAGTTGCTCCATTTATACTCCACCGCCACACACAAATGATACACCATTTCAAAAGTCAAATTAGCTGCAGGTGGCATTTGCCTTGGGGTCTTTGGAGCTTGCCGAAGTGCTTGCCCAGCCTATTTCAGGCAAGTTTGAGGATTGCACGCTTCACTGCAGGTGACTCACATATGCAAACACATTTGTAAACACGCACTGCTTTTTCAGTGATCACTTCGTTCCACACACAGAAATGGTGAGTCACATATGCAAACACATTTGTAAACATGCACTGCTTTTTCGGTGATTACTTTGCCCCACACACACAAATAAAACACCATTTGAAGGTAAACTTGCCCCCTTCAGCAAGAAAAGACACAAACAAGCCACGCATTTACGATTTGATCAATAAATACAGTTTAAACATTCATTTTCAGAAACCTGCAGAAAATAACAATAACCTGCAGGTGGCACCACAACCTCAAGACATTTTTTTAGCCTCTACTTATCAAGCCAATTTATTGTATTACCAATCTACATATATAAATACCTCTCTGTGTTAATCATCTCATTAAATACATTCACATTTGACCAGCTTGATTTTCTTGAAATTGCCTGCGCCCCTGACAACAAATGTCCGAAAATTTCGCAAGGGCCAACTAGTAATACAAATTTAATGAAAACTGTCGCTATAAAAAGACAAGTGACAGACTTTGTGAAAACCGAAATCTGTGCCTGCCTCAGTCCTTTAAGCCACAATTGTATTGCTATTGATAAAACCTCTTTATCCCTTTCTGACATCAGGAGTATATTTACGCAGATGTCGGATTTCCTCCCTTTGATGTGGGCTCCGGCTGTGAGCCCACAATTTTCCCGGCATATGTTAGCTGATTTGAACAGCTGACATGTGCCCGGAATATCTGTGGATGGAATTGCGTTGCACGCGTGGCTATTAATTCGTTAAATGCCGCTGTCAAATTCTGACAGCGGCATTTAACTCGAACTTCCAGCCATAAGCCCGGAAACCTGCCCTCCGTTGACCCGCATCACATGATCGCGGGTCACCGGTTCTTTAGCATGACAACCAGAGGTCTCCTGGAGACCTCTATGGTTGTCACTGGCAGATTGCTGTGAGCACCACCCAGTGGTCAGTGCTCGTAGCAAGTGAGTAATTTTACTACATAGCGGCGATCTGATCATCACCACTAAACAGTACAGACCAAAAGTTTGGACACACTTTCTCATTTAAAGATTTTTCTATATTTTCATTACTATGAAAATTGTACATTCACACTGAAGGCATCAAAACTATGAATTAACACATGTGGAATTATACACTTAACAAAAAAGTGTCAAACAACTGAAATTATGTCTTATATTGTAGGTTCGTCAAAGTAGCCACCTTTTGCTTTGATAACTGCTTTGCACACTCTTGGCATTCTCTTGATGAGCTTCAAGAGGTAGTCACTGGGAATGGTCTTCCAACAGTCTTGAAGGAGTTCCCAGAGATGCTTAGCACTTGTTGGCTCTTTTGCCTTCACTCTGCGGTCCAGCTCACCCCAAACAATCTCGATTGGGTTCAGGTCTGGTAACTGTGGAGGCCAGGTCATCTGGCGTAGCACCCCATCACTCTCCTTCTTGGTCAAATAGCCCTTACACAGCCTGGAGGTGTGTTTGGGGTCATTGTCCTGTTGACAAATAAATGATGGTCCAACTAAACGCAAACCGGAAGGAATAGCATGCCGCTGCAAGATGCTGTGGTAGCCATGATGGTTCAGTATGCCTTCAATTTTGAATAAATCCCCAACAGCGTCACCAGCAAAGCACCCCCACACCATCACACCTCCTCCTCCATGCTTCACGGTGGGAACCAGGCATGTAGAGTCCATCCGTTCACCTTTTCTGCGTCACACAAAGACACGGTGGTTGGAACCAAAGATCTCAAATTTGGACTCATCAGACTAAAGCACAGATTTCCACTGGTCTAATGTCCATTCCTTTTGTTCTTTAGCCCAAACAAGTCTCTTTTGCTTGCTGCCTGTCCTTAGCAGTGGTTTCCTAGCAGCTATTGAAGGCCTGCTGCACAAAGTCTCCTCTTAACAGTTGTTGTAGAGATGTGTCTGCTGCTAGAACTCTGTGTGGCATTGACCTGGTCTCTAATCTGAGCTGCTGTTAAGCTGCGATTTCTGAGGCTTGTGACTCTGATAAACGTATCCTCAGAAGCAGAGGTGACTCTTGGTCTTCCTATCCTGGGGCGGTCCTCATGTGAGCCAGTTTCTTTGTTGTGCTTGCTGGTTTTTGCCACTGTACTTGGGGACACTTTCAAAGTTTGCCCAATTTTTCGGACTGACTGACCTTCATTTCTTAAAGAAATGATGGCCACTCATTTTTCTTTACTTAGCTGCTTTTTTCTTGCCATAATACAAATTCTAACAGTCTATTCAGTAGGACTATCAGCTGTGTATCCACCAGACTTCTGCACTTCACAACTGATGGTCCCAACTCCATTTATAAGGCAAGAAATCCCACTTATTAAACCTGACAGGGCACACCTGTGAAGTGAAAACCATTCCTGGTGACTACCTCTTGAAGCTCATCAAGAGAATGCCAAGAGTGTTCAAAGCAGTCATCAAAGCAAAAGGTGGCTACTTTGAAGAACCTAGAATATAAGACATAATTTCAGTTTTTTCACACTTTTTTGTTAAGTATATAATTCCACATGTGTTAGTTCATAGGTTTGATGCCTTCAGTGTGAATGTACAATTTTCATAGTCATGAAAATACAGAAAAATCTTTAAATGAGAAGGTGTGTCCAAACTTTTGGTCTGTACTGTATAGCAGAGCTGATCAGGTTGTGGTAGCTTCTAGTCTCCCATGGAGACTAGTGAAGTATTCCAAAAGTAAAAAAAAAAATATTTGTAAAGATGTAAAAAAAAATAAAAAACATATAAAAGCTCAAATCACCCCCCTTTTGCCCCATTCAAAATAAAACAATAACAAAATCAAACATACACATAATTGATATCTCCGCGCTCACAATTGCCCATTCTATCAATAAAAAAAGGATTAACCTGATGGCGAAACGGCGTAGTGAGAAAAAAAGTCAAAATGTCAGAATTACATCTTTTTGGTCGCCGCAACATTGAGTTACAATGCAATAACGGGTGATCAAAAGATCGTATCTGCACTAAAATGGTACAGTTAAAAACGTCAGCTCGGCATGCAAAAAATAAGCCCTCAACCAACCCAAGATTGAAAAATGGAGACACTACGGTTATCGAAAAATGGCACAATTTTTTTTTTTTACAAAGTTTGGAATTTTATTTTCATCTCTTAGATAAAAAAGAACCTAGACATATTTGGTGTCTATGATCTCATAATGATCTGGACAATCATAATGGCAGGTCACTTTTAGCATTTAGTGAACCTAAAAAAGCCAAACTAAAAACAAGTGTGGGACTGAACTTTTTTGTAATATCACCGCACTTGGAATTATGTTCCTGTTTTCTAGTACATGACATGGTATAACCAATGGGGTTCAAAAGAACAACTTGTCCATCAAAAAACAAGCCCTCACATGGCCATACTGATGGAAAAAATGTTATGGCTCTGAGAAGAAAAGGAGCAAAAAACTAAAATACGAAACCGAAAAGCATAGTTACTTACCGATAACGGTATTTCTCAGAGCACATGACAGCATCACCAGAGAGAGATGGGATTCCCCCTTCAGGGACATGTGATGAGGGGGGAATAAGCGGGTGCTGTCATGGGCTCTGAGAAATACTGTTATTGGTAAGTAACTATGCTTTTCTCAGTCCCCCATGTCAGCACCACCAGAGAGATTTGCAGAGATTATTGCTTAAGGAGGGACCACAGCCTGCAGAACCCTTCTTCTGAAGGTTAAGTCAGATGAAGAGGCTAGGTCTAAACGGTAGTGTCTAAAAAAGGTTGAAGGTGATGACCAGGTGGCCACCTTACAGATTTGGTCTATTGATACCTCCGACCTTTCGGCCCAGGAGGTCGCCATAGCTCTTGTAGAGTGCGCTTTCAGCCCCTTGGGAACTGTGTTTCCTGTGGACGAGTACGCCAAGGCTCTTGCATCTGTTATCCAGCATGCTATATTGCCCTTGGAGGCTTTGAGTCCTTTTCTGGGTCCCTGAAAACAGATAAAGAGCGACCCTTCTGGGTGGATTCTAAGTATTGAGCTAGACACCTTCTCACATCTAATGTGTGGAATTTTTCCTCTTTTTTATTTTTAGGGTCTGGGCAGAAGGAAGGAAGTATTATCTACTGGGACCTGTGAAAATTGGACGCAACCTTGGGTAGATAGGCAGGGTCTGTTCTCAGGATAACCCTATCATCCAGGATTTGTGTAAAGGGAGGCCTTGCAGATAGGGCCTGGAGATCACTTATTCTACAGGCAGATGTTAAAGCTGTTAGAAGGGCCGTTTTAAGTGATAAAGTTATAAGGGGTATTGAATCTATAGGCTCAAACGGGGGTTCTGTTAGAGCTGACAAGACTAGGTTTAAGTCCCAAGTTGGTAGTCTTTTTATGTTCATGGGTTTAAATCTTATAGCAGCTTTAATAAAATGTGTTACCCATGGATTAGCAGCTATATTCTCACTGTATAATGCCCCCAAAGCCACTATTTTCACTTTTAGGGTGCTTACTGAGAGGCCCAGATCTAAATCTTTTTGTAGAAATTCTCACACCTTAGGAACTTGGACCCCATCTTGTAATTTGACCACAGAGGTGGACAGAAACTTCTTCCAAGTTCTGCCGTATATTTTAGTGGTTACCGTTTTCCTACTTTTCAATAGTGTGGAACCTAATTTATCCGAAAAGCCCCTTCCCTTTAATAGTGACCTCTCAAGTTCCACACTGTCAAGTGGAGACTATCTGACTGAGGGTGGAGCACCGGTCCCTGTGATAGGAGGTCCGGAAGATCCGGAAGAACCCAGAGATCGGCGACCGATAGCATCCTCAGCCAGGAAAACCAGGTCCTTTTGGGCCAGAAGGGGGCTATTAGAATGAGTCTCGCCCTGTCCTGTCTGATTTTCTGCAGAACTGCTGGGATAAGTATAGGAGGGGGAAAGGCATAAGCGAGACTTTGAGTCCAGGGAATCGTGAATGCATACAGTGCTCGAGGGCCCCCCCTGGGGTCTAGAGAACAAAATTCTTTTACTTTTCTGTTTTCTACATTGGCAAAAAGGTCTATTACAGGGACCCCCAAAGCTTTGTGATCTGATTGAAGATGCTTTGATTTAGAGTCCATTCCCCCTGTTTTAAATGGGAACGGCTTAAGAAGTCTGCATTCTGATTTTTTACTCCTCTTACATGTAACGCAGAAAGGGATAGGAAGTTGTTCTCTGCTAAACTGAAGATTTCGGGAGTGGCCTTCATTAGGGTGTGAGATCTGGTCCCCCCCTGGTGATTCAGGTAGGCTACCACTACCTGATTGTCCAAAAACACCCGGACATGATGCCCCTGTAGGCTATGAAGGAAGGATAGTAGAGCGCGGCCCACCACCCAGAGTTCTTTTTGGTTTGAGGAAGCATTGTATTCCTGACCCCTCCAAATTCCCTGAGTGACACTGTTGCCCAGCTGAGGTCCCCACCCCGTGGGACTCGCATCTGTGGTAACTATTCGAGATACCTCTATTACCCAAGGGACCCCTTTTGACAAGTTGTTGGGATCCAACCACCAAACTAGGGAATGAATAGTGGCTGAATTTAGAGTCATGCGGTCTTCTAGACGTTCCATTAGTGTAATCTGATTCCTCAGAATGTCCCACTGGAGGTCTCTCATGTGGAGTTGTGCCCACTGGACTGCTGGGAGGCAGGCAGAAAGGGACCCCAGCAATGACCTCGCCCTTCTTAAGGTCAAATGAGGGTTTGAGTAAGCTTTTGAGACAAGATTGAATATTTTTTTTTTTCTGGTCTGGAAGACGACATTCCTGTTTTATTGAGTCCAAGGTTAGGCCAAAAAACTCTTGAACCCTGGTTGGTTCTAGTTTTGATTTCTGAAGATTTAGAAGCCAGCCTAACTTTGTTAGGGTTTTTATCATCCTGTCGCATTGTTGACGACAGTGTTGGGCTGAGTTGCTCACAATCAGAAAGTCGTCCAAGTATGGAACTATCAAAATGTCTTTTTCTCTTAGATGGGCCATCATTTCTCCTATCAATTTGGTAAATATGCGGGTGCCACTGATATGACAAAGGGAAAGGCTTTGTATTGGTATTCCCTTACTTCCCCACCCATGACTACTGCTAGTCTGAGGTATTTCTGGGAGTTCTTGTGGATGGGGACATGAAAATACGCGTTGCTGAGATCCAACACTATCATGAAACAGTCCAGAAACAGGTTTTTGATTGTTGATTTTATTGACTCCATTTTGAAACCTTGGTTCTTTACATAACTGTTCAGCTTCCGCAAGTTTATTATTGTGCTGAAGGACCCATCTGGTTTTGGAACTATGAATAACGGGGAATAAAAACCTGTTCCTTTTTCCCGTGGGGGAAGATGACGGCTTTGTTTATGAGCTTCAAAATCTCCTGTTCTAATGCATGTTGTTGTTGAGGTGAGGATTTTAGCAGAGTGACCACATAATTTTGGGGAGGAAGGGAAGTAAAGTCTATTTGAAGTCCCGATTTTATCAAATTCAATATCCAGACACTGGTTGAGATTTTTTCCCAGGCCGGGAGGAATTGAGATAATCTCCCACCTACCCTGGGGGAGGTGTCACTTAGAGGTCTTTTTAGCTCTTGAGGAATTACCGAAATTACTCTCCTTTTCCCATCATCCCATCTGTTCTGCTCCCTTGGGGGGCGTCTCTGGAAACATTTCCTATTCCGAAATGGCCATGTAACAAATGATGTGGCCAGGTTAGGGAACCCTTTTTTCTTGTCTCCTGCTTTTTGCAAAATATCATCCAGGGTCTCCCCAAACAAAAATTTTCCTTCACATGGGATTGAGCAAAGTTTTAGTTTAGTTTGTAGGTCACCTGGCCAGCTTTTTAACCATAATGTCCTACAAGCTGCATTTGATAGGGCTGCTGATTTAGAAGTGAGTTTAACTGAGTCAGCTTATGAGTTTGCCAGAAAGGCTGCCGCCCCTCTAATCATGGGAATAGATTCAATCACTTTATTTCTGGATACGCCATCCTTTAGTTGTTTCTCTAAATTATCAACCCAAATCACTAGGGATCTAGAAGTGCATGCGGCTGCTATTGCTGGCCTTAAACATCCACCTGCCGATTCCCAGGCCCCTTTAAGGAAGGTATCCGCCCTTTTGTCAAGGGGATCCTTCAGAGTTCCCATGTCCTCAAAGGGCAGAGCAAATTTTTTTGATGCCTTAGCTACTGCTACGTCAAGTTTAGGGGCTTTATCCCATGAAGTAGAAGCCTCTTCCTCGAAGGGATATTTCCTTTTAAGGGGGGGTACCGGCGAGTTTTTTCTCTCTGGCTTTTCCCACTCCCTTTTAATTAAGGCTTGGATGTTTTCATTAAGAGGAAAGACTCTCCACTTTTTTTTACCTAATCCTCCGAACATTATGTCCTGTACTGTCTTGTCAGCACCGGGATCCAGCACCCCCATGGTCGATTTTACTACCTTCACAAGTGCATCGACTTCACCTAAAGGAAAGCAGTGGTGACCTCCGCTCTCGTTATCCGAGGAAGAGGAGGAGGAATCCCGTCTATCTGAGTCTCCAATGTCAGAACTAGAGGAATCGGAGTAGGAATAGGGTATAGGTGTTTTCTCCTTAACCCTTTCCCCTTTAAGGGATTTAAACACTGTCTCTACCTCTGATTTTATTACAGATCGTAATTCAGAGGTGAAGTTTGGGGTTTCCTCACACAGGACTTGTCCTATATAGGAATCACACAACTTCTTATCCCAGGACTGCGGTAAAGCTTTCTCGCACAGTGGGCAGGTTCTGTGTTTAGTTTTCCCCGTTCTTTTCCTTGCCTAAACAAAACGGAGAAGAGGGGACCCCAATTACACCAGTGAACTTTCACGAAGATCACTCACCCATCTTGCACAGCCACAGGTACCGGTTCTGGAGGAGGTGTAGGATCCTGAATAAGATCCGTAGGTGGTGGTGTCGGCTGGTTTACAACACTGGAGCCTTTGCTATGCTGTGTGGAATGGCTGCTGGACCAAGTATTGCGAGTGTCGGCAGAGGACCTCATCCTTTGCGCATCCGGCTTGTGCTGGTGGTGGCGCTGCTGCTGGGGCTGTAACAGCTGCAGCGGCTGGAGCTGCTGGTCGCTGTCCTCCATGGCTTGGACGACATGAAGCAATGGATTGCGCTTTCCACCTTGTTTAAAAACCTGGCACCAATACCAGCCCCCTCCTCCATGGCTGCGTCACAGGGAAAGCGCTGATTCTCCATTTTTTCCCTCTTCTGCACATGCGCGCACTGCCCGGGATCCAGAAATTAATAGACACTAGATCCGGGGCGGCGGCCATCTTGGTGCACCCCAAGTACACCGCGTGCACGCACCCGCCCCAAATCCGGAAGTTCCCATTCTGGCACGGTATTCCTGGCATCTGGGTCCCCAAAGCCCCTACCTTCTATCCGGAGTGGCGGCTGCACTTCCCCCCGCGCACGCTGCAGACCCATCGGTCCCAGCAGTGGCGGCATCGGACACCGCACCAGCCGTGACAGGGGCCTCCCCGCTGCCATAACCCAACTGGCCGGCTCCAGGTTCTTCGTATCTTCAGGTACCGATCCTAGAAGGTTCCCCGTCAGGGACAGGAAACCAAACTGATGCAGGAGAGAGGTACCGCCCTTTTATCCTATAGGTTTCCTGTCCCTGAAGGGCGGATCCCCTCTCTCTCTATTGGTGCTGTCATGGGGGACTGAGAAAATAGCTCCGGGGGTGAAGGGGTTAAAAATGCCAGATACCTCACCATCCCAGTCATTGTATTTTGAGAAATATCCTTAGGCAAATTTAGGTCAATATGATCTTCTGAACAGTGGCATAACTTGAAGCTTGCAGACCCCAGTATAGAGTCTCCAGCAAGACCCACAACTATATGGTGCATTTAACCCCTCTGTGACCTTAGACGTACTATCCCGTCGAGGTGACCTGGGCCTATCTGACCCTCGACGGGATAGTACGTCATAGCCGATCGGCCGCGCTCACGGGGGGAGCGCGGCCGATCACGGCCGGGTGTCAGCTGCCTATCGCAGCTGACATCCGGCACTATGTGCCAGGAGCGGTCACGGACCGCCCCCGGCACATTAACCCCCGGCACACCGCGATCAAACATGATCGCGGTGTACCGGCGGTATAGGGAAGCATCGCGCAGGGAGGGGGCTCCCTGCGGGCTTCCCTGAGACCCCCGGAGCAACGCGATGTGATCGCGTTGCTCTGAGGGTCTCCTACCTCCCTCCTCTCCGCAGGTCCCGGATCCAAGATGGCCGCGGCATCCGGGTCCTGCAGGGAGGGAGGTGGCTTACCGAGTGTCTGCTCAGAGCAGACACTTGGCAAGCCTGCAGCCCTGCACAGCAGATCGCAGATCTGGCAGAGTGCTGTGCACACTGCCAGATCAATGATCTGTGATGTCCCCCCCTGGGACAAAGAAAAAAAGTTAAAAAAAAATTCCCCACATGTGTGTAAAAAAAAAAAAAAAAAATATCCTAAATAAAGAAAAAAAAAAAAATTATTCCCATAAATACATTTCTTTAGCTAAATAAAACAGACAAAAACAATAAAAGTACACATATTTAGTATCGCCGCGTCCATAACGACCCAACCTATAAAACTGCCCCACTAGTTAACCCCTTCAGTAAACACCGTAAGAAAAAAAAAAAAAACGAGGCAAAAAACAACGCTTTATTACCATACCGCCGAACAAAAAGTGGAATAACACGCGATCAAAAAGACTGATATAAATAACCATGGTACCGCTGAAAACGTCATCTTGTCCCGCAAAAAACGAGCCGCCATACAGCATCATCAGCAAAAAAATAAAAAAGTTATAGTCCTGAGAATAAAGCGATACCAAAATAATTATTTTTTCTATAAAATAGTTTTTATCGTATAAAAGCGCCAAAACATAAAAAAATGATATAAATGAGATATCGCTGTAATCGTAGTGACCCGACGAATAAAACTGCTTTATCAATTTTACCAAACGCGGAACGGTATAAACGCCTTCCCCAAAAGAAATTCATGAATAGCTGGTTTTTGATCACTCTGCCTCACAAAAATCGGAATAAAAAGCGATCAAAAAATGTCACGTGTCCGAAAATGTTACCAATAAAAACGTCAACGCGTCCCGCAAAAAACAAGATCTCACATAACTCTGTGGACTCAAATATGGAAAAATTACAGCTCTCAAAATGTGGTAACGCAAAAAATATTTTTTGCAATGAAAAGCGTCTTTCAGTGTGTGACAGCTGCCAATCATAAAAATCCGCTAAATAACCCGCTATCAAAGTAAATCAAACCCCCCTTCATCACCCCCTTAGTTAGGGAAAAATAAAAAAATTAAAAAATGTATTTATTTCCATTTTTCCATTAGGGTTAGGGTTAGGGCTAGAGTTAGGACTAGAGTTAGGGCTAGGGTTAGGGTTAGGGCAAGGGTTAGGGCTAGGGTTAGGGTTAGGGCTAGGGTTGGGGCTAGGGTTAGGGCTAGAGTTAGGACTAGAGTTAGGGCTAGGGTTAGGGTTAGGGCAAGGGTTAGGACTAGGGTTAGGGCTAGGGTTGGGGCTAGGGTTAGGGCTAGGGTTAGGGTTGGGGATAGCGTTAGGGCTAGGGTTAGGGCTAGGGTTAGGGCTAGTGTTACGGCTAGTGTTAGGGCTAGTGATAGGGCTAGGGTTATTGCTAGGGTTAGGGCTAGGGTTAGGGTTAGGGTTGGAGCTACAGTTAGGGTTGGGGCTAAAGATAGGGTTAGGGTTTGGATTACTTTTACGGTTGGGAATAGGGTTGGGTGTGTCTGGGTTAGAGGAGTGGTTAGGGTTACCGTTGGGATTAGGGTTAGGGATGTGTTTGGATTAGGGTTTCAGTTATAATTGGGGGGTTTCCACTGTTTAGGCACATCAGGGGCTCTCCAAACGGGACATGGCATCCGATCTGAATTCCAGCCAATTCTGCGTTGAAAAAAGGAAAACAGTGCTCCTTCCCTTCAGAGCTCTCCCGTGTGCCCAAACAGGGGTTTACCCCAACATATGGGGTATCAGCGTACTCAGGACAAATTGGACATCATCTTTTGGGGTCCAATTTCTCCTGCTACCCTTGGGAAAATACAAAACTGGGGGCCAAAAAATAAGTTTTGTGGGAAAAAAAGGATTTTTTATTTTCACGGCTCTGCGTTGTAAACTGTAGTGAAACACTTGGGGGTTCAAAGTTCTCACAACACATCTAGATAAGTTCCTTGGGGGGTCTAGTTTCCGATATGGGGTCACTTGTGGGGGGTTTGTACTGTTTGGGTACATCAGGGGCTCTGCAAATGCAACGTGACGCCTGCAGACCAATCCATTTAAGTCTGCATTTCAAATGGCGCTCCTTCCCTTCCGAGCTCTGTCATGCGCCCAAACAGTGGTTCCCCCCCACATATGGGGTATCAGCGTACTCAGGACAAATTGATCAACAACTTTTGGGGTCCAATTTATCCTGATACCCTTGTGAAAATACAAAACTGGGGGCTAAAAAATAATTTTTGTGAAAAAAAAAATAATTTTTATTTTCACGGCTCTGCGTTATAAACTGTAGTGAAACACTTGGGGGTTCAAAGTTCTCACAACACATCTAGATAAGTTCCTTGGGGGGTCTAGTTTCCAATATGGGGTCACTTGTGGGGGGTTTGTACTGTTTGGGTACATCAGGGGCTCTGCAAATGCAACGTGACGCCTGCAGACCAATCCATTTAAGTCTGCATTCCAAATGACGCTCCTTCCCTTCCGAGCTCTGTCATGCACCCAAACAGTGGTTCCCCCCCACATATGGGGTATCAACGTACTCAGGACAAATTGGACAACAACTTTTGGAGCCCAATTTATCCTGATACCCTTGTGAAAATACAAAACTGGGGGCTAAAAAATCATTTTTGTGAAAAAAAAAGGAATTTTTATTTTCACGGCTCTGCGTTATAAACTGTAGTGAAACACTTGGGGGTTCAAAGTTCTCACAACACATCTAGATAAGTTCCTTGGGGGGTCTAGTTTCCAATATGGGGTCACTTGTGGGGGGTTTGTACTGTTTGGGTACATCAGGGGCTCTGCAAATGCAACGTGACGCCTGCAGACCAATCCATTTAAGTCTGCATTCCAAATGGCGCTCCTTCCCTTCCGAGCTCTGTCATGCACCGAAACAGTGGTTCCCCCCCACATATGGGGTATCAACGTACTCAGGACAAATTGGACAACAACTTTTGGAGCCCAATTTATCCTGATACCCTTGTGAAAATACAGAACTGGGGGCTAAAAATCATTTTTGTGAAAAAAAAAGGAATTTTTATTTTCACGGCTCTGCGTTATAAACTGTAGTGAAACACTTGGTGGTTCAAAGCTATCAAAACACATCTAGATAAGTTCCTTAGGGGGTCTACTTTCCAAAATGGTGTCACTTGTGGGGGTTTTTAATGTTTAGGCACATCAGGGGCTCTCCAAACGCAACATGGCATCCCATCTTAATTCCAGTAAATTTTGCATTGAAAAGTAAAATAGCGCTCCTTCCCTTCCGAGCTCTGCTATGCGCCCAAACAGTGGTTTATCCCCACATATGGGGTATTGTCGTACTCAGGACAAATTGCACAACAACTTTTGTGGTCTAATTTCTTCTCTTACCCTTGGGGAAATAAAAAAATGGGGGCGAAAAGATCATTTTTGTGAAAAAATATGATTTTTATTTTTACGGCTCTGCATTATAAACTTCTGTGAAGCACTTGTTGGGTCAAAGTGCTCAACACACATCTAGATAAGATCCTTAGGGGGTCTACTTTCCAAAATGGTGTCACTTGTGGGGGTTTTTAATGTTTAGGCACATCAGGGGCTCTCCAAACGCAACATGGCATCCCATCTTAATTCCAGTCAATTTTGCATTGAAAAGTAAAATAGCGCTCCTTCCCTTCCGAGCTCTGCTATGCGCCCAAACAGTGGTTTATCCCCACATATGGGGTATCGTCGTACTCAGGACAAATTGCACAACAACTTTTGTGGTCTAATTTCTTCTCTTACCCTTGGGGAAATAAAAAAATGGGGGCGAAAAGATCATTTTTGTGAAAAAATGTGATTTTTATTTTTACGGCTCTGCATTATAAACTTCTGTGAAGCACTTGTTGGGTCAAAGTGCTCAACACACACCTAGATAAGATCCTTAGGGGGCCTACTTTCCAAAATGGTGTCACTTGTGGGGGGTTTCAATGTTTACGCACATCAGGGGCTCTCCAAATGCAACATGTCGTCCCATCTCAATTCCAGTCAATTTTGCATTGAAAAGTCAAATGGCGCTCCTTTCCTTCCGAGCTCTGCCCTGCGCCCAAACAATGATTTACACCCACATATGGGGTATCAGCGTACTCAGGACGAATTGTACAACAAATTTTGGGGTCTATTTTCTCCTGTTACCCTTGGTAAAATAAAACAAATTGGAGCTGAAACAAATTTTGAGTGAAAAAAAGTTAAATGTTTATTTTTATTTAAACATTCCAAAAATTCCTGTGAAACACCTGAAGGGTTAATAAACTTCTTGAAAGTGGTTTTGAGTACCTTGAGGGGTGCAGTTTTTAGAATGGTGTCACACTTGGGTATTTTCTATCATATAGACCCCTCAAAATGACTTCAAATGAGATGTGGTCCCTAAAAAAAAATGGTGTTGTAAAAATGAGAAATTGCTGGTCAACTTTTAACCCTTATAACTCCGTCACCAAAAAAAGTTTTGGTTCCAAAATTGTGCTGATGTAAAGTAGACATGTGGGAAATGTTACTTATTAAGTATTTTGCGTGACATATGTCTGTGATGTAAGGGCATAAAAATTCAAACTTGAAAAATTGCGAAATTTTCAAAATTTTCGCCAAATATTCATTTTTTTCACAAATAAACGCAAGTTATATCGAAGAAATTTTACCACTATCATGAAGTACAATATGTCACGAGAAAACAATGTCAGAATCGCCAAGATCCGTTGAAGCGTTCCAGAGTTATAACCTCATAAAGGGACAGTGGTCAGAATTGTAAAAATTGGCCCGGTCATTAACGTGCAAACCACCCTTGGGGGTGAAGGGGTTAAATGTCTTCTTATATGAGCTACAGGGACATTTTGGTCCCCCTAGTCTTCAGGGCCTGGGTGCCCGAAATACCTTTTTTATCACTTTAACAAAATGTAGGCTACATACCAAATGTATCTTCTAGTTACCTTTTTATGATTATACAGATAAAATGTGTTGTTAGACTTTTAAAACAAGCTACTTTAAAGTTACAATAAAGTTTTTTTTCCATTGGCAGTCAAAGCCAGACATATTGTGGTAGTTCCAGTGAAAACTTTGGAGGCACCTTATCTTTAAATGCTTTTCTTAGCTTTTATTGGAACATGCACATTATAGGATCAGACTGAAGGCATTAAAACCATTGTGGTTCTCTTTTGGAGACAAGAAGTAATGAAACATGTGTGAAAAAAACAGTATTTGTGTTAATCCTTTGATTCCTCAAATTACCACACCTTACACTGATGACAGCTTTACATAGCCCTGTATTCTCTCAAGCAGCTTTATTATGTGGTCATCTGACTTTATAACAGTCCTGCAGGAGTTCCCAGAGGTGCTGAGCACTTGATGGCTGATTTGTTTTGACTCTGTCCATCTCATTCGAAATCATCTCAATTGGGTTAAGGTTGCGTGATTGTTGAGGTCATGCCATCTCACACAGATTCTCCCTCCTGGTCACATAACCCTTACATAGCCTGGAGGTGTTTTTCGGGTCATTGCCCTGCTGCAACACAAATGATGGTCCCACTAAATGCAAACCAGATGGAATGTCATGTTATTGTAGAATGCTGTGGAAGTCATGTAAGTTACGTGTGACTTGAATTTGGAATAAACCATCATCAGAGTCACCAGCAAAGCACCCCCACACATCACACCTTCTCCTTATGACTCATGGTGGGCAACACACACGTAGAAACTATACACTTATCTTTTCTGCATCTCAAAAAAACATGGCAGTTGGCACAAAAATATTCTTCAATTTTCTCTCATTAGACCACAGTATAGATTTTCACTTATCTAATAGCCAGTCTTCATGTTGAGTTGCTTGTCCCTCACAAGTCTCTTCTTGTTTGCCATCCTAAGTAGTGGCTTAATTCAGGGAATTAATTAAGGAATTCAGGGAATTAGAATATTTTGAAGCATGATTTAACAATTTAGTTGATTGGTTTTATTTTTTTCCCATTAAATTGTAAAAGGGAGTTGAATTCTATAGGTATTTAGGGGGCACTTATAGAAAGTGTTTTTCATCCTTGGAACTTAAAGGTACCGTATTTTTCACCTTATAAGATGCTCCGGATGCACCTCAAAATTTTTTCTAATAAAATGGTGGTGCTTCTTCGGGGGTAGTGGCTGCAGTGAAGTGGGGACCCAGGGTCTCTGCTGGAGGAGACAGGAGTGGAGTGATGCTGCGGGCCGCAGGCTGGGATGAAGGGGTATCCGGCAGTGCTGTTGGTGTCTGGTGCTGCTGACCGGTGCTCTGTGTTTGTCTCCGGTGCTGGCAGCGCTGCGGGGATTTCTGGCGGTCCTGCTGCGGGTGTCCGGCACTGCTGACCGTTGCTCTGCTTGTGTCTCCGGTGCTGTGGGTGCCCAAACAGCGCTGCCCGGTGCTGCTGCAGTGGTCTCAAGTGCTGCTGGGGCTCTGCTGACATTTTGTTAAAGGCCAGAGCCCCTGCAGTCCCATGATTTCCTGTGCGGTGGACTCCGGTAAAATGGCCGACGGGGGAGTGACGCATGCGCAGATGCAGATCTCGGCATTGACATCTCGGGAGATGAGATTTCAGAAATCTCATCTCCCGAGATCTTTTACAGGAGTCCACTGCACATGAAATCATGGGACTGCTGGGTGAGCCCCTGCAGTACCGGAGACCGCCGCAGCAGTATCGGGCAGCGCTGGCTGCGCACCCACAGCACCAGAGACACCAGCAGATCACCGGACAGTAGCACCGGACACCCGCAGTAGCACCGCCGGACACCCCCGCAGAGCCTCCGGGCACTGGAGACACCCGCAGAGCACTGGGTAGCAGCGTTGGACACCCGCAGCACCACCGGACATCCCCTTCATCCTAGTCTGTGCCTGCAGCAACGGTACCGGTAAGGTACATTTGCATTATAAGACGCACCCCCATTTTCCCCTCAAATTTGGGGGAAAAAAGTGCATCTTATAATCTGAAAAATATTGACTGGTATGTGTGGATAATATTAATTGGTGAAGGTTACACCTCCACCAGACTGGAAGTTATAAGTTGGAGCATGGCTCTGGCAGTTGGTTCTCTGTTACATTGGATACATGCTTACAACTGTTGATTTTGCAATTATGATTCATGCATTTCATCATGTATATGTCAGTTTACTGTTTGTGCGTTTCTGTATTCATTCAGTATTGTTTCTGTGCCTGGCTTGCTTAAAGTGAACCTGTCACCCCCAAAATCGAAGGTGAGCTAAGCCCACCGGCATCAGGGGCTTATCTACGGCATTCTGTAATGCTGTAGATAAGCCCCCGATGTATCCTGAAAGATGAGAAAAAAGAGGTTAGCTTATACTCACCCAGGGGCGTTCCCACTGCGATCCCTTTAATTCCTTGTATGTTAATACTATACTTGTGTCCTACACCAACTGTCAATAAATAAAAGTTGAATTAGCAAAAAAAAAAAAAGGTTTTGGGGGCATGTAGTGTCCTTTGAGGCCTTGGATGGTTGACTCCTGGTCTTCTTCAGAATTTAGGTGGCTGATACATCACAGGTAGTGTGGCAAGCAATGATCGTTGGAATCAGTGTTGGTGGGAGGATTGACAGGTTTGGAGAGCAGTTAGTGGCAATAGAGCCTGTAAGTACAAGTTGACCGTCCTGCTGTCAGTTCTAGCTTATATTGTGTAAACCTTGCCAAATGCTGTATTCACACAACGTGTGTCACATCCGGGTAGGGAACACCTACCTCCTGACCTGAGGCTGTTGTTGTTTGGGTTGAGAGAAATGGGGCCAGTCTATACCGAATATCGAAGATCATGACATACAGATGTGTAAACTCAGCATTACAATCACGTCACAGTGTTGCATAATAAGCCATGCACTTCTTCAAAAGTTAATTTATGTACTAAGTTGACCATGTAATACTTGGTATTTGAGTGTTTTAAAGTAGTTGAAACTTTTATCTTTAGCTATCAAAATAGATTGATTTGTCTGTAAATTCTTTATTCTCTGTAACTCCAATGAATGTGTTAGGCTGATAAGAAATTCTCTAGACAGTTCGCATCAGCGTAAATCTCTCAACATAAATCCACAAAGGCCAAACTAGTACAAAAGGCTCTTACTGAAACACATATGTATTCATTAAAATCAGATTATATTAGTTATTAATTACTTTGTTGTGATGAGCTCCCCGAGTGAGGTGGATCCACAAAGCTGAAGGTCACGGTGACAAGCAAAGACCAGAGATACTAGGAAAGCAGAGCAAGAAAGCTAGGCAATACACTGAACAGTGAGGACCTTTAGCGCTGAATATGTAGGATAATAGGTGCATCAGTGGACTTAGAAAAATATTTAGAATTGAGTCCTTAGTGGTTGATACCTTTTAATGGCTAACTGAAAAGATGATAACAAATTGCAAGCTTTCGAGACACACAGGTCCCTTCATCAGGCATATCATCAGTGGAGTTACAAACAGATGCTGTACAGCCAAATGTGCAGATGGCACACAGGAAAACAGAGTTGAGCAGGCAATCATACATACAGGTAGCACATGGGAATAGTAAAGTTTAGTAGGCACACAGGCACTTATCTCCATGTGTGAATTGCACACACTGGAGTAAAATAGAGTTAGGTATAGGTATAGGGGTGGCCCAAAATTAACATTGATTTAATCTTACAGAGGGAGGGGTAGGAACTTTTTAATTATAGTATATAAGAAAAGAGATTAGATTAATACATTAAAGAAATAGATATTTAGGATCAAATCAATATTAGTTTGGAAAACCCCTTTAAATAGGCAAGCAGGCAACTTATTTCAGGAGTGCAAGTATCACATAGAAATAGCAGAGTGGAGTAGGCAGTCACTTGTTTTTGCGAGTGTACGGGTAGAATACATGAATGTAAGAGTATTGAAGGCAGTCAGGCAACTTGTTACAGGAGTTCAGGTAGCACATAGCAATAGCAGAGTTTAACTGAATGGCAGGTTTGAGGCTGTAGATACCATCTTGGAATTACAAAGACAAAGAGATTGACAGGTATCTTAACTCAGCAGAGATGGGGGTGCAAACAGCATTGCTGAGTTGATTGTAGGAACTGGATGCTGTATAGTACTCAGGAGCATCTGACTAGATAATGATTGACCTGGCTGGAGTCCAAACAATTGGAAAGTGTGGCTGACTATTGGAAATAAGATGGTAGGTGCGTGTGCTACCACCTGAATACTCATTAGTCTAAGTTCTTAAAAGGCTTTGGATGATGACATCAGAAGTGCATGCCAGGTTAGCATAGTAACCCAGTACGGATTAGCACAGAGGGAGCCAGCTGTAGAAACAAAGCCCGGCACTGGAGTTGGAACAGCTGAAAAACATTTGTATTTAAATATCCCACTTTTATGCCAGTGTTAATGAGTTGCATCTCTTAAAAAAAAAGTTTGCAAATACTAATACTGGCACTAATATCATTGCCAGTTTCATTCCTACTAGCACCATCACTAATATATGTTGCCTTAAGATGTTTTTTAAATAAAAATTGTAAATTGTTCCATTCTTTCAGGCGCTAAGAAGGCATGCTGCTACTTGTACTAGCTCTGAAACGATTGTTTGAATGTTCATCCAGTTTCGAGATAAAAATATAAAGTTGTCTCTTTACCTGATTGGTTCATGCATGATGGCTTTTTTCCTTCCCATAAATAAATAGAGGGGAAGCAAATTTCTAAAATGTACCGATCCCTTTTTCCATTCATTCATATCTTTTCTCATCCCTTAGTTTAACTTAATAAACATATGCATTATTTTAACCACACTAATTATGCAACCAAGTACCTATGTAGGAGTACAATGGAAAAAGTTAAAGGGAACCTGTCATTAGGTTTTCCTAATGTAAACTAAAGTCACCACCTTTAAGTGGTCTATTACAACTGTCCATCAGCCTGTATATAAACCCCCCAACTCCCCATGCATATTTCAAGTAATACCTTTTATAATGTATGCTGTATGCATGGTCAGTCTGATGGGCGTCAATGGTCTGGGGTCTGCACCTCCCCTATCAGCAGAATTGCCATCATCCTGCCTTGATTGATGTGAGTGACATGTCGTACATCATCCATAGATCCCTGTGAATATTTTGCCTGCATAATTGAAGCGTAGGCCTGTGCAGATGCACTTTGCACTGTCCTATTAAGGGCTGAGCAAACTTTTGTAAGATTCTGGTGCCTATTAACCGGAAGAGAAGTTGGCAATGGTGCATGTGCTTTATCTTTGCTTTGCCCTTGGTGTTAGGGCTAGCGGAACACAAGAAGTAATAGAGAGATTGATACGAGGTGCGTTCGCAGCCCCGGGTCCACCGTGCAGAGATACCTGCTGCAAAGTAATGGCGGATGGACACTGAGCTCACACGTGGGTTAAACTTCACCCCGTGTGAAATGTAAGTGACCTCTGTTGCTCTGGAACTCATCTGTGCTAACCGCACACATGAAGGAACCAGATGCTAAGCTAAGGCTAATTGCCCCCACTAACACTAGCTGCCTGCCTGAGTGTACAGCCCCAAAGCTAAACAGACTCACACCACATAAATACTGAGTGGTAGAGTATCCACTGGCTGCTGCCAAACACAAATGATACTAGCGCATGGCCATGCGGCCATGCAAACCTTTTATAGTTGTAGCTCTTCAGGACCTTCCTAGTGGACCAATAGGAGCTGCTACAGGACCTGAGCGTGTGACCCCCGACCTCCAATGAGAGGTCTTCCCTTGGGCATGCTCAGAAGGAGAAAAGCAGGACTTAGTCCCACGAGCACCTGCTCGCCGCCGAACAGTACTGGTTACAATGGCTGAACCTGGAAGGGCAGCAGTAACAAAACGTGCAGTATCTGTCCGAGCCAGGCGCTTGGACCAACGTCTCTGCTGAGCAGGCTCCACTGCGGCTGAAGAAGAAAGGGAGACCGCAGCGGACATGGTTCGAGATTCCCCATGTGCAGCGGCAGGAACTCGACACCTAACACTTGGTAACGCAGAATAAAGTGTGCTTACATAAACCAATGTTTCAACTGTGCTGGTGTAAAATTCACAGGGATCTTTGAATGATCTAGGACATGTCTTCCATATGAATCAAGGCAGGATAGTGGTGATTCTGTCAATAGAGGAGGTGAAGACCCCAAGTCACTGAGGCTTATTGGGCCAGACTGGGCTGATTAGCATACAGCGCAGGAGACTTATTAGGCTATGCGCACACATCAGGAATTTCCACGGCAATTCCGCAACTGTGTCGCGGGTAAAACGCATGCAGAATTGGCATGCGTTTTCCAGCTAAACACAAGTGTAATCAGCTTGCAGAATGCTAGCGTTTTCCAAGCGATCTGTAGCATCACTTGGAAAACTGATTGACAGGTTGGTCACACTTGTCAAACATAGTGTTTGACAAGTGTGATCAACTTTTTACTATTGATGCTGCCTATGCAGCATCAATAGTAAAAAGATCTAATGTTAAAAATAATTTAAAAAATAATAAATCGTGATATTCTCACCTTCCGGCGTTCCTCGAAATGTTCCCGCACCTCGCGATGCTCCCGTTCCCAATAATGCCTAGCGGCAATTACCCCAGACGACTCGCGAGACCCACGTCATCACAGGTCATTGCCGCAAAGCATCACTGGGAACGGAAGCATCGCGAGGAGCGGGAACACTGCGAGGGACGCAGGAAGGTGAGAATATCACGATTTATTATTTTAACTCTTTTTTTTTAACAATTATATGGTTCCAAGGCCTGGAGGAGAGTCTCCTCTCCTCCACCCTGGGTATCAGCCGCACATGATCCGCTTACTTCCCGCAAGGTGGGCATAGCCCCATGTGGGAAGTAATAGGATCAATGCATTCCTATGTGTGCGGAATCCCCGCGATTCCGGACAAGGTATGAACATGCTGCATTTTTTTACAGAATGCAATTCCGCTGCGGAAAAAAACACAACATGTGCACAAATATTGCGGATTGCATTCTAATAATAGGATGCTTAATGTATGTGTATTTTTTGCAGTTTTATCGTGTTTTTATAGCGAAAAAACGCAAAAAAATGCAAAAAATCCTGAACGTGTGCACATAGCCTTACAGGTATTTTTTGGGACATGTGTAAGGGGGTTGACTAAACCGATGAAAGATGTTATGTATATTTAATGTTTGTTTATGCTTTTAAATATTGTATTGTTTCTAATATTTATTAGAAATAAGAGTAGTACCCTAGTTGGCCCACTAGACGGGGGCTGGGGGTAAATAGTTAAGTGGGAAGAGCTAATGGCCATTAACCTGGGAAACATCTGGAATTTGAATCAGTTGAATCAGTTCAGTGGGAGCACCCTGACGGGGCAGTTAGCCACGTAACGTTTAAAGACAGGAGCCTAGACATCCACAGGCCAGGACAGCAGCAAGCCAGGAAAACAGCAACATAAAGCTACAGTAGGATACAGCAGTGTGGTGCAGAAGCTGAAGGAAAGGTCAGGAGTAGTGTTGAGCATTCCAATACCGCAAGTATCGGGTATCGGCCGATACTTGCGGGTATCGGAATTCCGATACCGAGATCCGATACTTTTGTGGTATCGGTATCGAAACAACATTAATGTGTAAAATAAAGAATTAAAATAAAAAATATTGCTATACTCACCTCTCCGACGCAGCCTGGACCTCACCGAGGGAACCGGCAGCGTTGTTTGCTTAAAATGCGCGCTTTTACTTCCTTCCGTGACGTCACAGCTAGTGATTGGTCGCATGCCGCCCATGTGGCCGCGATGTGACCAATCACAGCAAGCCGTGACGTAATTTTCAGGTCCTCAATGCCTAATTCTAGGCATTCATGATTTTAAAATTATGTTCCGGCTTGTGATTGGTCGCGTCGCGGTCACATGGGCGACGCGACCAATCACAAGCCGTGACGTCACAAGAGGCAGGAGACGCGCGCATTTTTAAAATTACGTCACGGCTTGTGATTGGTTGCGTGCCGCCCATGTGACCGCGACGCAACCAATCACAGCAAGCCGTGACGTAATTTCAGGTCCTGATGCCTATTTCTGCATTCAACTCTGAAGGAGTTGGACCTGGTCACACAGTACACTTACTAATGGACACTATGTTTATGTGTGGGGAGGTCAGGGTGTGATGAGCAGAAGTTCTCAGCCACAACTAACGCCCTGGCCCAACCTTACATATGCAGGGAGTTTTATGGGCTTATATACAGGTTGATGGACTTAAGTAAATGACCAGCTAAAAGGGTTATAGGGAACTTATCACCAGTTTTGCCCTGTGTCAGCTAAAACTATGACCTTAATCCCTGCCTGTGCTGCTTTCCATCAATGGTTATATAACACCCGGATTCCCCCTGTACACCCCAAAAAAAACATTTTGAATTTCTCTTGTGCTTGAAAACACAAGTACACATGTGCCATTATGATTTAGCCTCTGCCAGCATTAGGGCAGAGTATAGTGTGTTTCTATGTATGCTTCTATTAATAATGCTGTAGGGCAGAGGTGTCAAACTGCATTCCTCGAGGGCCGCCAACAGGTCATGTTTTCAGGATTTCCTTAGCATTCCACAAGGTGCTGGAATCATTCTGTGCAGGTGATTAAATTATCACCTGTGCAATACAAGGAAATCCTGAAAACATGACCTGTTGGCGGCCCTCAAGGAATGCAGTTTGACACCTCTGCTGTAGGGACCACAAACTAAATTGACGTGGGTCATGAGCTTCTTTATTTTGGCCAAAATACCAACTAATACCTCACATAAAAAAAATTTTTGTGTGTGTTTTTTGCACTTTTTTCCGGGGTGCAGTTGGGCCCATTTTTCTCTTGTAAACTGTGGTGTCTGTTCACATGGGGTGCATTTGGATAGCGCTGGGCAGGCCCGCCTGATCTAATAGAAGGGTGTCACTACTAGGCCTGCCTGGATGCTGTGCATCTCCATTGTGTGAACGGCACCACATACAAGTCTTTTTTGTGCAGCAATGTGCCAAGCAGCTACCCCCTCCATTAGTTTGGTAGGCTGTGAGTGGCTGCCTCATCGGTTATGCTGCACCTGTGTTTTTTCCATCTTAACCACATGGGTCCACTGCATCCTGATAGTGCATTTGTTTGGAGGCCTAGGCAGGTAAGCATCTCTGCCATGTTTTGCTGTTTTTTCTCATTTTTGGAGGATCTCTGAATCCTCTTTTTGTGCTTTTAGCTACCACAAACTAAACAAAACTGTTTTATGTTGTCAGCATTTACTACAAAATTTAGAGACAATAACACAGGACACAGATGTATTTTTCAAAAGGCAAAAACCTATAAAAAAAAAAAAAACCTAGTATGACCTACAAAACCAATTATTTAAAAGTTTTGTTTAAAATGAATCTTTCATCTCCAGAAACACTATTTACTTGCAGAAACAGTGTAAATCAGCAAGCAATATTCTCCCTGCAGCCGCACGCTCCAACCATTGTGACAATGCAGGGGACTGAGCACTCTTATTTCTCCCCAGCAGCTTTTCTGACAACCAGCTCTGCAGCATTTATGGCATGTAGGTGCAGAGCAGCTTGTCAGCCAAAATGCAGGGGGAATGATTGCAGCGAAAGCTCTGTGTAGTGACCAGTGACTATTACCGCCCTGCATCACGCCAGTGACGGGAAGAAGCAGCTGGAGACCATTTTCATCCCTTCTTCCAGTATGTAGCCCAATATATTTTATATGGAATTTACTTGCTGATTAGGATTTTATCAGCAGGTAAATAATGTTTTTGAATGTGATAGTGTCCCTTTTAAAGGATTCTGATGTTTATTGCAAACTTTACTATGTAATTAAAATAATTCTACTTGAACACCCAAGCAGTCAGAAATAAGGGCCTGGATATCATGCCAGCCTGTGCACCTTCTTGTAATGCCACTATGGCTTCTAGTAAGAAAAGTCTAAAGAATAAATATTGCTCTTGTCTCTTTTACAGGGTCTTGGCTAACTTTGGAGAATTATGGTGTCTGCCATCTTGGAGCCATGGGTCATTGTTTTTCTCATCTTGCTCACAGTGGTAGCCATGTATTTCTTAGTCCTGCTACCTTCTGGAATTCTCATTTTGTGGAGGAGGAAGCACATGCCGATTATTTCACTAGATGGGACTGTATAAGAAGCTCATCTGAAATAGCACGCCTCCATGGCACAGCTATAGAAATATCTATAGTCACACAGCCACACAAGGTAATCCTAACCACTGGAAAGGTGCCCAGCGATTTGTATTGTGGTTAGAGAGACACATTATTGGGGAGAGTTCAGCATGGGATTGACGCCAGCCAACATTCATTTCCAGTAGTGCCTCAGCTTTCTTCTTCATAATGTGACAACACCTCTTTTTAAACTTTTACCAAGAGGAGGCGAGTCTTATTGCAGTATCAAGTTGAATTTTATGAAGACACCATGCTCTCCTAAAAGTAATTTCAGCCTTTTTTTCTCAGATTATTCAAACTTGTGCACAAACTCTGTATATATTCTTCAAAACTTGGAAAAAATACCCATCCTGTCATGCAGAAACAGGTTTCTCCCCAAGATCCAAAATTAATGTGCATCCATTACTCCTGCTGCTCAATTTTGTTTTCAGGGACATTTTGTCCAGCCTGTCAAACGCAACTGTCCATCTGACAATTATTTTATCCTTGTTGCTGTTATGCAATTATTCAGTGGAATTATTATGAGATGTTGAGATTCTCTACTTTTAATGCATCTATTATGCTTTGTTAAGCTACTATAATAAATGATCAATGTCAGAAACCAAAATGGCACAAGTGCTTTGGAATATGTGCAAATCAAGTGCAATTTATATCAGTTACTTGAAAAAGAAATAAAATAAAACATTCATACATTTAAAAAACTGTGTCATTTCAAAAACTTCTCTCTAAGGATATGTGGATACAATTTCTTCTTCCGGTCGATTCGGCCTAGGTATTACTAGAAGAAAGAGCTTCAGAAAACACCAAAAAGAGTGTGCATATACATAGCATAATAAACATGGCTTTCTGTGCAAATGTTCAGTCTTTTTGTTTTCACTGCTGAATGTGATTTTTTTCCAATACATATAATATTCAGTTTGTAAAGTAAGGGACAGGTCAGTGAGGGATCAGTGACCTGTCAGCAGTCTCCATTATGAATACCTAATCAGAGCACCACGTGAAGACCCCCCACAGGCCCGACCCGAAGCACCAGCATATCATTAACTCAAAACTGAAAATAAAGGTTACACAACGACCACAAAACAGATTTCATCAACCATGGTATCCTCATTGATCAGTATAACGGTGCCGACCTGATACTGTATGTAGGTTACTGTGCACATTCCTGCTAACAGGTTCCATTAATGGCAACCCCAGCAGCAGTATAGTCTAGTACTATGAAACACAGTATTCAGGCTGCCAGGAAATGTGTGTCTGGTGTGGTTGTGCAGTGACAGTGCCAAACACAAAGCTCCAAAGTTCATATTTAGTACGGGGCAGGCAAGAAAACGACTGATAGTGTACAACCAGCAATGGCAGCTCCATCAGAAGCAGAACATTAGCCATGGCAAGAGGACCTGCTTCTGATGAGTCCTATCATCCTAAACATGCCTCTCTTCGGCTTTAAGCCTACAATTTAATTGGGAAAGCACGTCTCTCTTGGTTTATAAACCTACAATTTTAAGTGGGAAGGTAGGAACGAGCGATAATTAAAAGCATCCTTGGGCTGATTGGAGGAGTACAGAGTAAGAAAGGAGGCAGTCACAATTTCCAATGGTAATAAATCTGACCAGTACTTCCATATAGTGTGAACAGTTGCAATAACTGCATAACATACAAAATAGGGACACAGCAGCACTCTGTAGAGACGAAGATATATATGTAAGCATATACAAAAAATAAGTATTTATAAAAAATGTTTTACATTTTTTGTAAGTACATTTTTTTCCTCAACAATGTAGTTTAGATCTTGTATTTGCATATATCTTGGTCTCCATGCAAGGAAACTGAAGGTGCTGCAGTATGTAGAACATGAAAAAATGGAAGAAATCCAGCGAGTCCATCTTCAGTAAAAAATAGGACTTGCTGGATTTCCTCTATTTTTTATACAGTGTTACAAGGTCTGTGGAGATTTCTGTGGTCTCTAAAACTAAGAAAAAGCATTGAAACATTTTTTCTGGATTGAATTTGATTGTCATACATACACTTTTGCATTCTTTCTGTTACATTACGTTGGAGTAAACTCACAAAAACCGCTATGATTGCTGCAGGTGACCAATTTTTTACATTTTATTTCAAGAGACCTAGTAATTAACAAATGCGTAAGGTGTGTATTAAGGAACGGGGGAGTGAAAGTGCTGATGATGGTGTACACAGATGCCACGGATATTGGGCAGACTACAACTGTTGCTGGAGCACAAGAAACATGCCTATCCATTACACATAAGTTCCTGTCCCACTTTCCACTTTTGAAGTCAGAGCAGTGCGAACAGGTGGTCAGTTGGATAGCAGATGATCTTTTCGTCAGGCTTGGCAGCACCACACAGTCTTCTCCACAGTGCAGTCTCACCAGCCTAAAGTTAGAATCAATTAATCCTCACCCTGATCCTCCTTACCCTCACCATGTTGAGTCCCAGGAGACTAGTGATCCCACAATAGGAAACTTCAGGGTATGTGCACACGTTGCGGATTTTGCTCCGGATCCGCAGCAGATTGGCAGCTGCGGATTCGTAGCTGTTTTCCATGTGTTTACAGTACCATGTAAACCTATGGAAAACAAAATCCGCAGTGCACATGCTGCGGAAAAAAACGTGTGGAAACGCTGCGTTGTTTATTCCGCAGCATGTCAATTCTTTGTGCGGATTCCGCAGCAGTTTATACCTGCTCCATAATAGGAATTTGCAGGTGTAAAACCGCATGTGAAATCCGCACAAAATCCGCAAAAAAATTGCGGTAAATCTGTGGTAATTCCACAGGTAATCTGCAGTGCGGTTTACCTGTGGATTTACCAAAATCAGTCCGGAAAAATCCGCAGGACTTTCCGCAACGTGTGCACGTAGCCTAAAGGAGCTCTTTACCAAAACATTACTTGATTGTGGCATCTCAATCTGCATGCTCCAAGAGGGACAGGATGATATGGTGTTTAGTGATACACATAACTTACAGGAGCAATGGTTACAAGCACATAACAGTGTGGAATAGCAAATTTGGGATAAGGAGGAGAAAGATGATGATAATAACAACAAGACTTAGCAGCAGCTGTGTCTTAAGTCACAAAGTCAGAAGGACCAGGGTGTGGTGGTGGAAGACAAGGTGGTGGATGATGAAGTCACCGACCTAGCTTGGGAAGTTGGCATGCAGAGCGAGGCCAGCAGTGCTGAGAGGGATAGATAGGCAGCACTTAAACAGACAGGAAGAGGCAGTGGGGTGACCATAGGGAGAAGGTGGGCAATAGTTCTGCCGAGCACCATCAGTCCAAATTTCTCCATCAAAGAGTTATATGTTCTTCAGTCTGAGACTTTTTTAAAGAGAATCCTGAGGCAAACAAAATGGCCATTTGCAAACATGTGCCATGCAAAGATCAGCAGGGGCCTGACCACTAAGAATTTAACCACCACCATCATGGTCAGGAACATATCATCTAAGCACCCAACTCACTTGACAAAACACCTGGGTACACAATTGATGCCATTGTGTGACACCACTGCCTCTTTCCCAGCACTAGCTACTTCCGAATTCCCTGTCCAAAACACTGGAGCAGATGCCTCCTGTCCTGCACCTATCCTTGCACATTCTGACTTACCATCATCATGGACTTCCAAATCCTTGTCCCAGCCCAGAGTTCAGCTGTCCCTATACCAGGCCTTGGAATGAAAAAGAAAGCTCCCAGACACTCTCAGGGCCAAATGCTAAACAGGCACATTTCCAGGCTGCTTGTCATGGAAATGTTGACATTTAGGCTGGTAGACACAAGATTTTCGACGACTCATGGTGGCAGAAATACTCGGTCCCCAGCCACCACTTTTTCTTCCAATGAGGGGTCCCTGCCTTGTACCATCACTTGTCCAAGAACATCACCCATGCCCTTACCAACTTGCTAACTGGCATTGTCTACTTAATGACCGACACATGTACAAGCCCTTGGGCCAGGGACACTACATTTCTCTGACAGCAAACTGGGTGAACATTGTGGAGGCAGGGGACACACCCTGGCACAACGCATGTGCTCACAATACCGAAGATTGCTGGCCCTACTTTTATCATGGTTTCCTTTGCCTAATACAGCAATTCCTGCACCCACTCCTGCTCCTCCTCATTCTTCATCTCCAATGTGGTATCTCAGAACACGTCATCCACATCAGGCAGTAGCTGGAAGCTATGCAGCATTGCCTCAGCAAAGCGGCAACAGGCTCTGCTGATGTTAATTTCTTTAATAGACAAACTACACACTGCAGCAGAGTTACTTAAAAGAATAACAGACCAGACAGATATGTGGTTTTTGCCGCTGATCCTCCAACCAGGTATGGTTGTAGGGGATAATGGGTAACCTGGTGGAGGCTGGAAGCTTGGCAAGCTCACACACGTATCATGCTTTGCACATGTTCTCAACTTGGCAGTTCAGTGGTTTCTCAAAACAAACCCAGATTTCCCAGAGCTTCTGGTCAAGGTGTGCTGCATCTGTGCTCATTTTTGCAAGTCAGCTACAGCTGCTGTCGCACTGAAAGCAGTTGCAGCTTCATGTGCAAGTACCAGCTCACCGACTGGTGTGCAATGTCACTACTAGAGATGAGCGAATATTTCAATGTTCAGTTCGGATTATGTTTGCCGAATTTGCAATATTCGCCGATTAATTTGTCTAATATTCGGCCAACATAACCGAACACCATTCAGATCAATAGGAGGCAAAAACAAACACATGCACAACACCTTATAACGGCCCCAAATGATGCCAAAACACATTAAATGAGGGACAGACACCAGGAAAGTGGCCTCTAGTCACCCACAGTACAAATTGCAGCATGGAACTGCAGCAATCAGCCAGGCATGAGGTATCAGGGTCTGGGACAGGATTTACAGCTTTCAATTGAACGTCACAGTAAAAGGAGGGCGGTGAGGGATCTGTGTAGGCCCCTTTTGCTGGGAGCCCTGATAACACATGCAACACCACTATCTGCTTTCATGCTGAGCCACACTCAGGTGGCACAAATATTAGTTTTGTAGACTACAATTGTCAGAAAAATGTAAGGATAGTAACACGGATATTTGAATTCAAGGAAGTGGAGAACTGATGGTCTTGGATTCCTACAGCTACAGGCAACACCCATGAAGGAGACCTAACCAGGAGTTTTCACATTTCCAAAAATTATTATCAGACACCACAAAAGTGTCATCAATTTCATCACAGGTGAAATAGTATAATAAGGACCGGCAGGTCTTCCACTACACTCAATCCAGCAGATGGACACCCAACCAGGAGTGTTCACATTTCCAAAAATTATTGGCAGACATCACCAAAGTGGCATCAATTTCACCACAGTAGAAATAGTATAATAGGGACCAACAGGTCTTTCACTACACCCAATCCAGCAGATGGACACCCAGCCAGGAGTGTTCACATTTACAAAAGTTATTGGCAGATACCACCAAAGTGGCATCAATTTCACCACAGTAGAAATAGTATATAGGGACCGACAGGTCTTCCACTGCACCCAATGCAACAGATGGACACCCAACAAGGAGTGTTCACATTTAAAGAAATGAGGGCCTTACATCACAGAAGTTCCATCAATTTCACCACAGTAGAAATAGTATAATAGAGAATGACAGGTCTTCCACTACATCCAATCCAGCAGATAGACATCCAACCAGGAGTGTTCACATTTCTGGTGGCATCAATTTCACCACAGTAGAAATAGCATAGAGCTGGTTTCACATTTGCGGTTGTGTCCGCAGCGTTTCTGACACATACGTCCGCATGCTTCTTGATTTCCTATCTTTAACATTGTAGACGCAGGTGCATGCGTTTGCATGCGTTTGCTTATGCATGTTTATTTTTGCTGTGTGCGGCTGGGCGCAGGTGATGCATCATGTTAGAATTTTTTTGGCATCAAATTTCCGCTGCCATACGCATGCAGATGCTTGCGGAAGGAGTGCATCAAAACAACGCATTACAGTCTATGGGAACGCATAGGAACGCAAGGACATTCGTTTGCTTGCATTTGCACAAGGGTCTATATATAGAAATCCCATGAGCCATGCCCATTGGGCGTGGCTTGTCTCAAGGAAATTCTCCTTGAAAATTTTTTTCATAACAAACGCAAGCGCATAAACAACGCGAATGCATGCAAATGCGTGCAAACGTTGCGTTTTTTTATCCATCATGCATAAGTTGATGCGGATAAAAAACGCAGCTTTGTCATGCGTTTGCATGCGCTTTGCCATGCATTTGCATTGCATACGAAATGCTGCGAACTCAACCTAGCCTAATACGGACTGCCAGGTCTTCCACTACACCCAATGCAGCAGATGGACACCCAACAAGGAGTGTTCACATTTTAAAAAAAAGTGCATGACGCTACCGAAGTGGAATAACTGTCACGAGAATAGAAATAATATAATTGGGACCGAGACGACTTACAGTACAGCTAACCCAGCAGATGTAGACCAACCATGACTGATCACATTTCCACAAATTTGTTTAACATCAGCAATAGCAGAAGCAGCAGCCACAGCAGGCACAGAAGCCACACTAAAGATATCACAGAGTGCTGTTACGTGACATCAATGCATCACACTAAAAATGCAATATCACCTAGTCTGTACAGTCTGCGATTGGGGTGCAAAAGTCCTTGGAGATCCATGACTTGTTCATCTTAATGAAAGTTAAGCTATATACACTTTCAGGTGACAGCTGCCTGCGCTTATCCATCAGCACACCAACAGCAGCGCTGAAGCACGTTCTGAGAAAACGCTGGCTGTCGGGCATGATAAAACCTCCAAAGGAATGTGAGATGATCTCAGGCCACTCATCAATTTCGGAAGAGCAAAATGTGAAAGGGTCCAAACCCTCCCTGATGGTATTGATAATTATTTCTAGATACTCCTGCACCATCCTCTCCATTCATTCACTAGGTGTAAGACTTGGACTCTGTTGTGCTGGTGCACTAGTTGGTGTTGACGAATTGATGTGCCGGAGGTTGGAAGTCTACAGCTGTCATGGGAACTGTGTGCTTCACAGCTGTTTTGGTAAAAAACACTCTTTAGGTTGTATAAAAGCATGTTTCGATACGCCAGCATTCATGGGTGCCTTTATAGGGCAGGAATCATCTGGCAAAATTTGGTTTTATAACATGGATAGAACAAAGTGGCAACCCAGTAGTCAGCATTATTCCTAGTCTTATGTATGCAGGTATCATGTTTCAGATAGTGCAGCAAGAAGGCACTTGTATGTCAGGCTCTACCATGAGGTCCAAGCCCATGCTGTGTTCGTGGCTGGGTAATACTGTGGCTTGCTTACTCCGTCCCCTGCTGCCAACCACGAAAAACAGAGAGGGGAGCTTTATCCTCTTCATCCTCTACAGTTGCTCGCCCATCACCTCTTCCTTCTCCATTTGTTCCATGGATCTTGCACCTTCGATAACAGTTTATTATTATTATTATTATTATTATTATTTATTATTATAGCGCCATTTATTCCATGGCGCTTTACATGTGAGGAGGGGTATACATAATAAAAACAGGTACAATAATCTTGAACAAAACAAGTCACAACTGGTACAGGAGGAGAGAGGACCCTGCCCGCGAGGGCTCACAGTTTGCCTGTTATCACCAGCCCCCCTTGATCACAGTAATCCACCCTCCCTTGGCACCCGCCGGTGTGATGACAGTCTTGAACTTAGAGACAATGTTATCCCTTCTGCATCCTCGACTGCTTCCTCCTCTTCTTCTGGGTCCACCATCTCCTCCCGCAGGCTATTCAAAGTCTGCTCCAACATATAGATGACCAGAATAGTGATGCTGATGACAGCGCCGTCAGTGCTAACCATCTTAGTAGCCATTTTGAAACTATGCAGAAGAGAGCAGAGGTCCTTAATCTGTGCTCACTCTGTAAACATGATATGCGCCACATCCGTACTGCGTTGGCCCAGGCTATACGACATGACATAATGCGTTAAGGCTCATTGCTACAGCCACAGACGCTGCAACATGTGTAGAGCGGAGGTCCACCATGTTGACACAATGACACATCGCATATCAACCTGTTAAGTGGCATGAACAAAGACCTCTGTATTGATGAAAGTCGATGACCAGAGGGGTGCAAACAGCGGAAATGAGCATACAGTTTACGTGCTTTCTGGTGCAGCTCATCAAGGCCAGGATAGTGGCTAAGAAAAGGCTTTACCACCAAGTTGAGTACGTGAGCCAAGCAGGGCAGGTGTGTAAGCGTGCCTCGCCATAGGGCTGCCACCAGGTTCGCACCGTTATCGGACATGGCCTTCCCTGGATGCAGGTTCAGTGGAGACAGCCATTGATCAAACTCAGCCTGGAGAGCTGTCCGCAACTCTTCCGCTGTGTGACTGCGATCTGAAAGGCATATCAATTTTAAGACTGCCTGATTGAGGTAAGCCCTGGCTGCACAGTATGTATGTGGTGGGGGTTCGCTCTGCACTGTTGGAACGTGTGTCTCGTTACAGCAGTGGTTGAGGGTGCAGGTTGAGGCCCTAGAGGCAATAGAGGAGGCAGAAGCAGTAGAGGAAGTGTTAAATGTAAAGGATTGTCCTGCATGCCTTGGGGATTCCAAGACATGTGGAGCAGCGCCTGTCCCCACAGCCACCAGAGTCACCCAGTGCCCAGTCAGCGAGATGTAACGCCCTTGGCCATGCTTACTCATCCAAGTGTCTGTGGTGAAATGCACCCTGGCAGACAGAGATTTTGTCAAAGAATGGGTGATGTTGTCTGCGACATGCTGGTGTAGTGCAGGCACAACTTTCTTAGAAAAGTAATGGCGACTGGGTAATTGGTACTTGGAGACTGCGACGGCCATCAGCTTTCGGAAACCCTCTGTATCTACCCGGCTGAATCGCAACATTTCCATGGCCACCAGATTGGAGATAGTGGAGTTAAACCTCTTAGCTTTGTCATGCATATGAGGAATCAATCTTTTATGTGACCACAACTGCGGAACCGTGGGCTGGCTGCATTGCTGTAAGAGGGCAGAGTACAGTGAACCAGACAACTGCTGGACTTCTGGTGTGATGGTTCTCTGAGATCGGTCAAAAACAGCAGGCATGTCCGCTTCCATTACAGCTGAAGACGGCCTCTCAGTTAGCATTACTGGAGGGGGTAAAGAACCCGAGGTTCTGCGGTTGAAGACCTGCATTTCAATAGTTGGCACGGTAACAGAGGAGGAAGAAGGAGCAGCAGATGCGATCGATGCAGCGGCTGATGGTTGTTGAAGTCCGCTGGTCTGCATTCTTGAGCAGTGGGATTCCCTCAGTAAAACATGCTGATTGCACATTTGAAGGTTCATACATGTAGTAGTCAAATTATTGCACATCAACTCAGTTTTTTTTGCAAAGTTAGCAGATTACGTGAGTTGGCTCATCCTTTGCAGTGTCAAAAAAGGCCCTGGCTAGGCAATCCTTGCCACCCATGTGCGCTGCAGACCCATGGACACTACTGGTCAGAGGCAAAGTTGTGGCTGCTTCACTAAGTGTCTGCGACCTAATATCCTTAGAATAGGCATATAATGTGTGAACAGCTCTTCAGAGTCACCGATCTGTAGTTCCATACAGTCAGTTGAATGCTTAGATAGTTGGGACGCTGCAGAAAGCAAGGGGAATTTTGGTGCCACATCTGAGGACTGTACTGGGTGGGATGTTGAGGTGGAGGAAGAGGAGGAGAGGCCACTTGAAACTGCACTTGCCATCCACTCGAGTACATTCTCTTTCTGGGCATCATCGATAAGGCATACTGCTGTGTGTCTGCAAAGAAAGGTAGTGGTGTAGCCTCTCCAGTAACTTAAGTTGACAGTTGTCTTTGCATATGATGTGACATTGCTTCACTAGTGATTTCACAAACATTACCACCTACCCCATGTACCCCTTGAACACCAAGCCTGATTCCCCTTCTACCACAACCTCGCTTTTTCCCAGTCATGTTGCTCAGATAGTGTGGTAGGAGCACAGTATTAGTAACAAAAATTAGATTTTAAACTCTGCACATCTCTGCAAACAGCTGAATTTCAGCGACAGCAAATTCAAAGTTGAAATGTGGCATGCTGTATCATGTTAGTCACAGAAAAAAAATAATTCTTGGAGTGTGGATGAGACCTGTATGACAACGAAGTTATGCTACAAACAATTTTAATGTCAGGTCCCTTACTGTATGACGTTAATAACAGAAGAATTTTTTGTGACCAATGGATCAGGCCTCTATAACACACTAGATGCTACAAACTATTTTAAAGTCAGGTCCCTTACTGTATGATGTTAATAACAGAAGACTTTTTGTGACCTATAGATAAGGCTTCTATAACACACTAGATGCTAAAAACTATTTTAAAGTCAGGTCCCTTACTGTATGATGTTAATAACAGAACAATTTTTTTTGACCTATGGGTCAGGCCTCTATATCACACTAGATGCTACAAACTATTTTAATGTCAGGTCCCTTATTGTATGACGTTAATAACATAAGAATTTTTTGTGGCCTATGGATCAGGCCTCTATAACATACTAGATGCTAAAAACTATTTTAAAGTCAGGTCCCTTACTGTATGATGTTAATAACAGAAGATTTTTTTGTGGCCTATGGATCAGCCCTCTATAACACACTAAATGCTGCAAACTATTTTAAAGTCTGGTCCCTTACTGTATGACGTTAATAACAGAACAATTTTTTTTGGCCTATGGGTCAGGCCTCTATATCACACTAGATGCTACAAACTATTTTAATGTCAAGTCCCTTACTATATGATGTTAATAACATAAGAATTTTGTGTGGCCTATGGATCAGGCCTCTATAACACACTAGATGCTACAAACTCTTATAAAGTCAGGTCCCTTACTCTATGATGTTAATAACAAAAGACTTTTTTTGTGACCTATGGATCAGGCCTCTTCAGCTTAATTTCAACCCAACCAAATGACAAAGTGTGATAAGGTGGGTTGTCTAACTCTTTCCAACTGAAAAATTATATTTTTTTTTAATGTGCCTTATGTCTGCAGACAGGTTCATATCACCGCCACAAAATGAAAATGTGGGATACAGCAGACTGTTTCACATTTAGCAAGAGAAAAAAATATAACTTTTAATGTGCCTTAGGTCTGCACAGTTTTATATAACCACAGCACTAAATGACAAGGTGGGATACAGCAGGCTGTTTAATATTTTTTCACTAGCTACATGTGAATTAAAATGCTATACTCGTGTATGGATGAAAATAGAAGCAGTGCACAACATGTGCCCTGCTGGCTTTCTTTGTGGACCTCAGTTAAGTACAAAAAAGAAATAAAATGCTGGAAGGTAAATTTAACAGCCACACTGGACAGTAGCTCGCTACAATATCTGACTGATGTACAACCACCTAGATAAATATCAAAAATGTGGGATACAGCAGGCTTACTCACATTTAGCTACTGGAAAAATATTATTAAGAATGCTTTACTCGTGCATGAAGCACAATAGAAGTAGTGCACAACACACTTGTAGGACATGTGCCCTGCCGGCTTAATCTGTGGACCTCAGTAATGGCCCTCCCAAAAAAATTCTGGAAGGTATATTTTACAGCCACACTGGACACTATCTAGCTACACTATCTGACTGATATACAATCGCCTAACTAGCTAAAATCTTGCTTTTATCAGTGGCAGCATCAGAATCAGCCTCTCTGCGCTGTCAGGGTATGTGCACACGTTCAGGATTTCTTGCAGAAATTTCCTGAAGAAAACCGGAAATTTTCTGCAAGAAATCCGCATTTTTTTTTTTGCGTTTTTTTTCCGTTTTTTTGCGTTTTTTTAACATTCTGCAAGCGTAATTAGCTTGCAGAATGCTAAAGTTTTCCAAGCGATCTGTAGCATCGCTTGGAAAACTGACTGACAAGTTGGTCACACTTGTCAAACATACTGTTTGACAAGTGTGACCAACTTGTTACTATAGATGCTGCTTTTGCAGCATCTATAGTAAAAGATAGAACGTTTAAAAATAATAAAAAAAATAAAAAAAATGCTTATACTCACCCGCAGACATCAGATCTCCTCACCGGCGTCCATTCCTATAGCTGATGTGTGCGCGCAGGGCCTTCCATGACGTCACGGTCACGTGAGCGGTCTCGACCAATCACAGGACAGTGACGTCATTCGGCAAGGTCCTTCTCCGCACACCAGCTACAGGAACCAGCCAGCGTGCAGCACAGAGGCGGGAACACTGCGCTGGACATCGAGGGTGAGTATAGGACTGTTTTTTATTTTATTTCTTATTTTTTGACCACTTATATGGTGCCCAGTGCGTGGAGGAGAGTTTCCTCTCCTCCACCCTGGGTACCAACCGCACATAATCTGCTTACTTCCCGCATGGTGTGCACAGCCCCGTGCGGGAAGTAAGCAGATCAATGGACCCCTAGGTGTGCGGAATCCCCGCAATTCCGCATTTTTAATGAACATGTTGCTTTTTTTTCCGCTATGCGATTTTTTCGCGGAAAAAATCGCAACATTTGCACAAAAAATGCGGAATACCTTGTAAATAATAGGAGGCATATGTAAGCGTTTTTTTCGCGTTTTTATCATGTTTTTATAGCGAAAAAACGCGAAAAAAACGCTAAAAATCCTGAACGTGTGCACATGGCCTTACAGTGTCAAAATGGCGCTAAAACAAGATTTCTGGTATTTATATGGAGATTTCAGCAGCCAATGACACAAGCCGTAGTTTCAGGACATTGTGTGTGGTTCCTGCACCTTGATTGGCTAGCCACAATGTGCACACATAAAGTTAGGGGAAAAAAATGACCGTTTACACGAACGCTGCACCCCTGAGCTCTGCAAACCCCCTCCCCTCATCAAACACGTGCCAAACACTCATAATACACCACCATTATTGTTGCTAAAGTGCTGAAAATATTTTGTGCTGAAAATATTTTTGTGGCAATGCAAATATTTTCCCACATTTTAAACGAATGTTACTGATTTTTACTGATTTTATAAAATTTTGTTCAGGTTTCCGATCACAAATCCAAATGTGCCAAATTTGCTCATCACTAGTCACTATGCACTGGAATTCCACACTGCACATGCTGTCAAGGATGAGCAGAAGAGGTCAGTGGTTAAGTACCAGCTCCAACATGCCCATTGGTATTCTACACATAACAATTGAAGAGTGGGCATGGATGCTTGACATTTGTTTGGTTCTTCAGAACTTTGAGGACTCCACAAAGACGGTGAGCAGCGATGATGCCATAGTCAATGAAAGTATCCCCGTTCTGTGCCTACTTAAAGTGCACCTGTCACCTGTTTTTACCGCTATAAGATGCAGTCACCACCTTTCAGGGCTTATCTACAGCATTTTATAATGTTGTAGATATGCCTCCAATCCTACCTGCAAGATAAGAAAAATACATTTTATTATACTCACCTGGGGGGGCGGTCGTGTGCAGTTCGGGCCGATTGGTGACGCAGGTCCGGCGCCTCCCATCTTCTTGCAATGCCACCCTCCGGCTTCACTCCCCAGCATCGCATTCCTGCACAGGCGTACTTGTCTGCCCTGTTGAGGGCAGAGCAAAGTACTGCAGTGCACAGTCGCTGGGCCTCTCTGACCTTTCCAGGCGCCTGCACACTGCGGTACTTTACTCTGCCCTCAACAGGGCAGATAATTACGCCTGTGCAGGGCCGCGATGCTGGGAAATGATGAAGAAGCCGGAGGGCGGCATTGCAAGAAGATAGGAGGCGCTGGACCCAGACCTGCGACACCTGGCATGAGCTGTCCCTCTATGCCTTGGAGGTGTTGTGATGCCCTGTCGCTAGCATCTTGTCTTTTAGTGCCACCAGGGTGGGGTCATAACAGACAAGTGCTTTTGCCTGTCAACTGAGAATCCAGACATGCTCACGCTCATAAAAATGAACAAAGCCTTGATTAGCCCACACTTTTCCACACCAAAAGAACACAGCAGCACATAAAGTGTTTGTAATATTCAATATTTTAATGAGGCCCGCCAGTTGTTGCCTTTCAGAGGTCTATGTATAACCCTAATCATATTTTCTGTCTGGCTTTGCACTTTCTGCAAAGCCTCTATGACTAAGCGCATCAACTACACATTCAAAATATTTTTGTTCAAAATGTTGATATGGATTCAATGACTCATCCATACAGTTCGCATTATGGTGGTATGTAAAACGTACAAAAGACGTAGAAAAATAGTTCAGGATTAGATTACGCATCCATATAGTATGTGCTTTATGTCGTATTTTTGTGGCATATAGCGGTAGAAAAAATCCTTAGAAAATGTTGCTTGTTTCCTCACATTTCTTACCCATACACTATTCTGTGTTACGTTTCTGTGATATATAAGAATCAAATAAAAGTTTAAAAATTTTGCTGGGTTACATTTCTCAGCTATATAATATTACGTGTACTTGAGTACATTTCGTTGCTATACAGTATAAGCCTTGAAAAAAGTTATTCAAAATTTTATCATTATTATATTGATTATCCATTCGGTATTCAGTGGTCTGGAGTCAATTCCGTTGGTATATAATATTCAAAAAACTTGTTCTAAATTTATTGGTATTATATTGCTTGCCCATAGGGCTTTACATCTTCTTTGGTACATTTCAATTTCATTGCTACAAAAGCGTCAAAAAACTTGGTCAAAATGTATCAGTATTTTAACGCAAACCTGTAAATTATTCTTTGGTATGGAGCACATTTCGTTGGTATAAAAGCCTCCAAAAAGTTGGTAAAAAATGTATCAGTATTATATTGCTGAAACTTCACATATACATGTACAATAATACATATTCTTTGTTAAATTTGTTGCTATGTAAGCCTCCAAAAGCTTATCAGTATCATATTTCTTACCCACAGGTTATTACTTATTCTTGGGTTCATTTCGTTGGTATATAACCCTCAACAAAGTTGTTCAAAAATGTATCCTTAATATATTGCTCACGAATAGGGTATTACATTTTTCTTTGGTATATTTAGTTGCTATATAAACCTCAAAAAACTTGTTCCAAATGTATCGGTATCATATTACTCACCGATAGGGTATTACAACTTCTTGTGTACATTTTGCTATAAAAGCCTCCAAAAACTTGTTCAAAATGTATCATTAATATATATTCCACACTCTTAGACTATTCCATGGTCTGGAGTCCAATTCATTGGCATGTAACCTCAAAAAACTTGTTAAAAAATGTATCGGTATTATATTGCTCATCCATAGGGTATTCCTTGGTATATAACCCTCAAAAGTGCATAACGTTTATGAGTCTAGAATTACCAATACATCACAATTTGAACAAAATGTGTATGAGTGCCTCCTTTATGTCTATTACAGGGTCTATCTAAGTCCCTAATTTTTTATTTAAAAAATCAATTTTGGTTTACTTAAAAAAATATGTATTTTTTAAATCCATTTTAAATTTTGCCTTATATACAAGTCATTATACAGGAAAAAATGTTTCTTAAAATTTTTTTCCTGTTAGATGCAATTTCTCGTCGGTTTGAAATGTTTTATTGTCCTCTTTAAAGTGGAGTAAAAGTGTGACACCATTGTTCTTAGCAGCGATCAGGGAGTCAGAGATGCTTCCAGGGGTCTTCCCCATGGTGTTCTGTTCTCCTTCCATTCAGAACTTTTCTATCCATGTGAACATTTTCACTGCCCTCCAGATCTCTTCATAGGGTTTGCCGGAAAAAAAGCTTGAATTTCCCATTGACTCTCATTATACTGGTTACTCGAAACGAGCATGCGAGTGTTATTAATTGCTTGGTTCGATCAACGAGCACCGAAGCATTTTAGTGCTCGCTCATTCCTAAATAAGATGCAAATTGCCTCTTCAGAGAAAAAGTGGGCTTGAACTCTATAGCGTCACCTGTTGGAAGTAGTGATCCTACAAGTCACAATCAACCCTTTAACGAGTCTTGCAATATGACTTAAGATAAGAGCCAAATCAGTATCCTAATTAAGAGGCATGCAACTCTTAGTAAATCAGGTGCATCATATGCTGCCATGCTTTTTATTTAAAGTAACCTATCACTTGATTCATGCTGTCTAGTACACCGGTAGCATCATTCAGAGTCTGGCTGTACAATTGTAGTCAATCATGTAAAGTCTGGCCGGGGACCAAAGAAGAGACTAGTACGGTTTCTCTCACTGCAGGTGATTGACAGGTCTCTAACTACGTACACACATAGGAGACATTTGGAAATCACCTCCAGCTGCGCAAAAGCAGACTAGTCTGGACTCTGGCTATGTGTACCTGGTCGGCTACTTAAAACGTATTTTCTATGAAAATCTGGAGAGTTTCAGATAAAAATATTAATGACTGCAATCATTTTGAAAGCATGAATCAGGTGACAAGTTCCCTGTGAGACTGGCATAAAAGTATACCAATGAGCGTACACGAAATCATTCCGGGTTTCATACAAAAAACTCAATTTTTTTCTTGTCATCCGTGAACAATCTTCTGTTTTTTACAGCAGCAGCTATTAATCATTTACAAGACCATTTACTGATTTCTATGTTACAGAATTGCAATATATCCATAAAACTCAATAACTTTGCTGTGGCTAGTATGACATACAATTTTCATAGGCTTGAATGGCCGAGTCTCATCCAAACTGTGGAAGAGACTTTATCACACCCAAATTCAGTCAGTGAAAAATAAATCTCTCATCTGCACCGCCCAATCGAATAACATTGATCCAATCGCAATCTATTTTTTAACAAACACGACTTTCACCAAAGATTCATGTGAACAAGCACTAAATGTGTTGGGAATGGAGAATACAAAGCTCAACCTCCTTACAGTACATAATAAACAAACGAAAAAAACCCGCAACAAAAAATTCCAAAAATATTTACGGTAACCAAAAAATAATTTATTAAATAGCCAGGTACAAATGGAGAAAAGGAGGGGGTTACACCCACTAGCACATACAAAAGGGATACTTAAAGGACATTATATAGATTATCAAAAGAGGCTAAACAGGTCATATCTAGTGTTGAGCATTCCGATACCGCAAGTATCGGGTATCGGCCGATATTTGCGGTATCGGAATTCCGATACCGAGATCCGATACTTTTGTGATATCGGGAATCGGTATCGGGATCGATATTAATGTGTAAAATAAAGAATAAAAATAAAAATGAGAATGAGCGCTTGAAAGACCTTAGATGACGTCGCGGCTTGTGATTAGTCGCGTGGCGGTCACGTCGGTCAGGAGCAAGTCCACGAGCGTCCTCCCGACACGCATTTCGGCAAAAATAGCCTTTCTCAAGGGGTGTGGGATAGAAGGAAGTAAGAGTATAAAAAGCCCCAATGACTAATCAGAGCCCGATTCCTTGATGACCAATACATCACCTGGTGCCTGGCGATCCTTGATGTATTGGCCATCATGGAATCGGGCTCTGATTGGTCATTGGGGCTTTTTATACTCTTACTTCCTTCTATCCCACACCCCTTGAGAAAGGCTATTTTTGCCGAAATGCGCGTCGGGAGGACGCTCGTGGACTTACTCCTGACTGACTACGGGTAATGACTAGGGTTGAGCGAAACGGGTCGATCATTTTCAAAAGTCGCCGACTTTTGGCTAAGTCGGCGTTTCATGAAACCCGATCCGACCCCTGTGCTTGTCGGCCATGCGGTACGCGACTTTCGCGCCAAAGTCGCGTTTCAATGACGCGAAAAGCGCCATTTCTCAGCCAATGAAGGTGAACGCAGAGTGTGGGCAGCGTGATGACATAGATCCTGGTCCCCACCATCTTAGAGAAGGGCATTGCAGTGATTGGCTTGCTGTCTGCGGCGTCACAGGGGCTATAAAGGGGCGTTCCCGCCGACCGCCATCTTACTGCTGCTGATCTGAGCTTAGGGACAGGTTGCTGCCGCTTCGTCAGAAGCAGGGAGAGCGTTAGGCAGGGTCCACTAACCACCAAACCGCTTGTGCTGCAGCGATTTCCACTGTCCAACACCACCTTCGGTGTGCAGGGACTGTGGAAGCTATTTTTTTTTTTTTTTCCCCTCAGCGCTGTAGCTCATTGGGCTGCCCTAGAAGGCTCCGTGATAGCTGTATTGCTGTGTGTACGCCACTGTGGAAACCAACTGCTTTTTTCAAAGCACATATCCTCTTGTTCCTTCCTTTCTGCACAGCTATCTTTTTTGTTTGTCCACACTTTTTATTTAATTTGTGCATCAGTCCACTCCTATTGCTGCCTGCCATACCTGGCTTAGATTACTGCAGGGAGATAGTAATTGTAGGACAGTCCCTGTTTTTTTTTTTTTTTTTTTTTTTTTGTGGGAGATTAAGATTGGCATTTCTGCTACAGTGCCATCCCTGTGTGTGCCATCTCTCACTGAGTGGGCCATAGAAAGCCTATTTATTTTTTCCGTGATTTGTGTTCTAAATTCTACCTCAACACAAAAACACTACATCAATCAGTGGTAGAAAAATATCGGCCTCAGTCAGGGCTTGTGTGCCACTGCTGTGTGTGCTATCTCTCATTCAGTGGGCTATAGAAAGCCTATTTATTTATTTATTTTTTTTTCTTATTATTTGGTTTCTAAAGTCTCCCTGAAAAAAAAAAAAAAAAAAAAAAAACAGTGGGAGAGTAATATTGCCCTTTCAGCTTGTGTGCCAGTCTTGACTCCTGGGTGTGCCACCTCTCTCTCATTCAGTGGGCCATAGAAAGCCTATTTATTTTTTTGTTTTTTTTAATATTATTTGGTTTCTAAAGTCTCCCTGAAAAAAAAAAAAACATAAAAAAACAGTGGGAGAGTAATATTGCCCTTTCAGCTTGTGTGCCAGTCTTGACTCCTGGGTGTGCCACCTCTCTCATTCAGTGGGCCATAGAAAGCCTATTTATTTATTTTTTTAAATATTATTGGGTTTCTAAAGTCTCCCTTAAAAAACAAAAAATACATAAAAAAACAGTGGGAGAGTAATATTGCCCTTTCAGCTTGTGTGCCAGTCTTGACTCCTGGGTGTGCCACCTCTCTCATTCAGTGGGCCATAGAAAGCATTTTTTTTTCCTTGATTTGTGTTCTAAAATCTACCTCAACACAAAAACACTACATCAATCAGTGGGAGAAAAATATTGGCCTCAGTCAGGGCTTGTGTGCCACTGCTGTGTGTGCTATCTCTCATTCAGTGGGCTATAGAAAGCCTATTTATTTATTTATTTTTTTTTCTTATTATTTGGTTTCTAAAGTCTCCCTGAAAAAAAAAAAAAAAAAAAAAAAACAGTGGGAGAGTAATATTGCCCTTTCAGCTTGTGTGCCAGTCTTGACTCCTGGGTGTGCCACCTCTCTCTCATTCAGTGGGCCATAGAAAGCCTATTTATTTTTTTGGTTTTTTTAATATTATTTGGTTTCTAAAGTCTCCCTGAAAAAAAAAAAAACATAAAAAAACAGTGGGAGAGTAATATTGCCCTTTCAGCTTGTGTGCCAGTCTTGACTCCTGGGTGTGCCACCTCTCTCTCTCTTTCAGTGGGCCATAGAAAGGCTATTTATTTTTTTGGTTTTTTTAATATTATTTGGTTTCTAAAGTCTCCCTGAAAATAAAAAAAAAAAAACTTAAAAAAACAGTGGGAGAGTAATATTGCCCTTTCAGCTTGTGCGCCAGTCTTGACTCCTGGGTGTGCCACCTCTCTCTCTCTAATTGTGGGCCATAGAAAGCCTTTTTTTTTTTGTTTTGTTTTTTGTTTTGTTTTTAATATTATTTGGTTTCTAAAGTCTCCCTGAGAAAAAAAAAAAAATAAATTAGGTGGGAGATTAATATTGACATTAGTGCTTGAGTGACAGTCCTGCGTGTGTGTCATCTCTGTGATTTTGTGCCACAGAAAACAGAGTGTGTAACATTGTGCCTGATTTTCCTTGTGGTCTCACCAACCTGTTAAGGGATATTGAAATCATACTGAAGTTATAGCTCACCGTGTAAGTTGTTTGACAGCAACAAATAAAGTTACTTTGGTTAAGATTTTAAAACAATGAGGAAGTCTGGTGCAAGAGGTCGTCGTGGGCGTTCATTGTCAGCTGGTAATGATGGTAGTGGTAGTGGAGCATCAGGTGGTCGTGGGGATAAAAATATTCCACCTAAGTCTGGAGCTGTGGAGCCAGTTTCGTCGTCAGGCTACACAAGGCCTCGAACGCTCTCTTTTCTGGGAGTAGGAAAACCGCTTTTAAAGGCGGAGCAGCAACAGCAAGTTTTGGCTTACATTGCAGACTCAGCCTCTAGCTCTTTTGCCTCCTCTTCCGAAACTGGTAAATGTAAAAGCAGCGCGTCGCTTGTGGATGTTCACGGTCAGGGACAAGTCGCTTCCTTGTCCTCCTCAGCAAAAACTACAACAAGAGAGAAGGATGCAGCAGGCGACACAACGGGTCACTCCATGGAGCTCTTTACACATACCATCCCTGGCTTAGAAAGTGAAACATTTAACAGGCCATGCCCATTACAAGTATATTCTGACATGGAGTGCACTAATGCACAGCCACAGCCAGAGTACTATGCTGCTCCTTTGACTCAGACCACCACATTGCCCTCTCAGGGTACAGATCCACAATCAGACCCTGATGAGACTATGTTGCCCCGCCACGAACGCTATACCACCGACCGACACAGTGACACAGACGAAGTTGCACACGAGCTCGAAGAGGAGGTAATAGATGACCCAGTTATTGACCCCGATTGGCAGCCATTGGGGGAACAGGGTGCAGGCGGCAGTAGTTCAGAAGCGGAGGTGGAGGAGGGGCCGCAGCAGGCATCAACATCGCAACAGGTTCCATCTGCCGGGCCCGTATCTGGCCCAAAACGCGTGTCAAAGCCAAAACCTGTTGGAGGACAGCGTGGCCATCCGGTTAAAGCTCAGTCTGCAATCCCTGAAAAGGGATCCGAGTCTAGGAAGAGTGCAGTCTGGCATTTTTTTAAACAACATCCAACTGATCAGCGCAAAGTCATCTGTCAAAAATGTTCAACTAGCTTAAGCAGAGGTCAGAATCTGAAAAGTCTAAATACTAGTTGCATGCATAGACACTTAACCACCATGCATTTTCAAGCCTGGACTAACTACCAAATGTCCCTTAAGGTTGTAGCACCCTCAGCCAATGAAGCTAGTCAGCAACGCAACATCCCTTCCGTCACTGTAAGGCCACCATTTTCCGCACCACCGGCAGTATCTGTGCAGGTTTCTTTGCCAGCCAAAAGCAGTCAGGGTCAGGGAACCACCAGTTTTGTAGGAGGAAATATTGCATCTAGGGCACCGGCGGAAACAATACCGTCTCCAACCGTCTCTCAGTCTGCCATGTACACCGGCACACCCGAAAGTTCCACGATCTCCAGCTCTCCAGTCCAGCTCACCCTACATGAGACTCTGGTTAGAAAAAGGAAGTACTTATCCTCGCATCCGCGTACACAGGGTTTTAACGCCCACATAGCTAGACTAATCTCGTTAGAGATGATGCCCTACCGGTTAGTTGAAAGCGAAGCTTTCAAAGCCCTGATGGAGTACGCTGAACCACGATACGAGCTACCCAGTCGACACTTTTTTTCCAGAAAAGCCATCCCAGCCCTGCACCAGCATGTTAAACAGCGCATCGTCCATGCACTCAGGCAATCTGTGAGTACAAAGGTGCACCTGACTACAGATGCATGGACCAGTAGGCATGGCCAGGGACGTTATGTGTCCATCACGGCACACTGGGTGAATGTGGTGGATGCAGGGTCCACAGGCGACATCAATTTAGGGACAGTTGTGCCTAGCCCACAGTCTAGGAAACAGTTGGCTGTAGGCGTTCGCACCCCCTCCTCCTCCTCCTCCTCGTCCTCCTGCAGAAGCTACAGCTCTTCCACAGAACGCAGTCTGCCAACCACTCCATCGGCAGATGACACTGTTGCACACCAGTTGTCCCATTATGGGCCAGCTACTGCCAAGCGTCAGCAGGCTGTATTGGCTATGAAGTGTTTGGGCGACAACAGACACACCGCGGACGTTCTATCCGAGTTCTTGCAACAAGAAACGCAGTCGTGGCTGGGCACAGTAGATCTTGAGGCAGGCAAGGTAGTGAGTGATAACGGAAGGAATTTCATGGCTGCCATCTCCCTTTCCCAACTGAAACACATTCCTTGCCTGGCTCACACCTTAAACCTGGTGGTGCAGTGCTTATTGAAAACTTATCCTGGGTTCTCCGACCTGCTCCTCAAAGTGCGTGCACTTTGCTCACATATCCGACGTTCGCCTGTACACGCCAGCCGTATGCAGACCTATCAGCGGTCTTTGAACCTTCCCCAGCATCGCCTAATCATAGACGTTGCAACAAGGTGGAACTCAACACTGCACATGCTTCAGAGACTGTGCGAACAGAGGCGTGCTGTTATTTATTTGTGGGAGGATACACGGGCAGGCAGTAGGATGGCAGACATGGAGTTGTCAGGTGTGCAGTGGTCTAAGATACAAGACATGTGTCAAGTCCTTCAGTGTTTTGAGGAATGCACACGGCTGGTTAGTGCAGACAACGCCGTAATAAGCATGAGCATCCCCCTAATGCGTCTGCTGATGCAAAGTTTGACGCACATAAAGGAGCAGGCGTCTGCACCAGAGGAAGAGGAAAGCCTTGATGACAGTCAGCCATTGTCTGGTCAGGGCAGTGTACAGGACGAGGTAGCGGGCGAAGAGGAGGTGGAGGACGAGGAGGATGATGGGGATGAGTATATTTTTAATGCCGAACCTTTCCCGGGGGCACAGGAAATTGGTTGCGTGTCACGGCCGGGTTCTGGTTTTTTGAGGGACACAAGTGACGTAGATTTGCCTGCAACTGCCCCTCAACCAATCACAACCGGAGATTTGACAACTGGAACTTTGGCCCACATGGCGGATTATGCCTTACGTATCCTAAAAAGGGACACACGCATTACGAAAATGATGAACGATGACGATTACTGGTTGGCCTGCCTCCTTGATCCACGCTATAAAGGCAAATTGCAAAATATTATGCCACATGAGAACTTGGAACTAATATTAGCAACCAAACAATCAACTCTTGTTGACCGTTTGCTTCAGGCATTCCCAGCACACAGCGCACGTGATCGTTCTCACACGAGCTCCAGGGGGCAGCAGACTAGGAGTGTTAGGGGTGCACACATCAGAAGTGGTGTTGGACAGAGGGGTTTTCTGACCAGGTTGTGGAGTGATTTTGCTATGACCGCAGACAGGACAGGTACTGCTGCATCAATTGAAAGTGACAGGAGACAACATTTGTCCAGTATGGTTACTAACTATTTTTCATCCCTTATCGATGTTCTCCCTCAACCGTCATTCCCATTTGATTACTGGGCCTCCAAATTAGACACCTGGCCAGAATTGGCAGAATATGCATTGCAGGAGCTTGCTTGCCCGGCAGCAAGTGTCCTATCAGAAAGAGTATTCAGTGCTGCAGGTTCAATATTAACCGAAAAAAGGACTCGTCTGGCTACCCAAAATGTTGACGATCTAACATTCATTAAAATGAACCACAACTGGATTTCGAAATCTTTTGCCCCACCTTGCCCGGCCGACACCTAGCTTTCCTATGAAAAGCTCTTGCCTGTGAATTACTTTTCTAATGTCTAATTTGCTGCAGCTGATTGTACAGCATACGACATGTTTACACCTCCCTAAATGGCAAAACTCCCCACACGGGGCCGTGGTATCGCGACTTGGCGCAAGCACCCGTGAGACTGCTGTTTGTCTGAAGAGGTGGGTGTGCTCGCTTTTGGTTGACGGCATTGCTACTGGGTCCCTCATAGTACAATGTAGTGTCTCTGGCGGTGGTGGTGCGCACCCAACGTCAGACACACCGTTGTAACATGAGGGGCCCTGGGGCGGTCCCGCCGGCCTCAAGAGAGTTCCCCCCTACCCCAGCTCAAAATGTGCTCTACCACGTGCAAAATTATGTCGCACAGCTCCACCAATCTTTAGTCTATTCGCTGACATCATTCAATGTCTGGCACTGACAATACAAATTTGTAGACATCTATGATGCAACTTAAAGTAGTCTGTGTCTGTGTCCTATATTGGCACCATTAAATAGTTACTGCCAAATTACTATGTCAGAAACTCAGTAGATGAGCCCACCCCTGTACCTAAGTATGCCACCTTTTTTTTTGTTTTGGTTGTTTTGCGAGACATTAACATCTATTTATATTTTGGGAGTACTGGGACAGACACTCCTTGCACTACTCCTCCACTCACCACCAAGCTGCCTGTGTATCCATGTAACCGCTGTAAAGCTGCCATGAGCCTATTGTTTGTTATTTTAGGCCTTTGATAGCCTGTCTGCGGTCCCTACTTTAAATACTCCTCCACTCTTCACCAGCTGCCTGCCCGTGTATCCATGTAACCGCTGTAAAGCTGCCATGAGCCTATTGTTTGTTATTTTAGGCCTTTGATAGCCTGTCTGCGGTCCCTACTTTAAATACTCCTCCACTGACCACCAAGCTGCCTGCCCGTGTATCCATGTAACCGCTGTAAAACTGCCATAAGCCTATTGTTTGTTATTTTAGGCCTTTGATAGCCTGTCTGCGGTCCCTACTTTAAATACTCCTCCACTCATCACCAGCTGCCTGCCCGTGTATCCATGTAACCGCTGTAAAACTGCCATGAGCCTATTGTTTGTTATTTTAGGCCTTTGATAGCCTGTCTGCGGTCCCTACTTTAAATACTCCTCCACTGACCACCAAGCTGCCTGCCCGTGTATCCATGTAACCGCTGTAAAACTGCCATAAGCCTATTGTTTGTTATTTTAGGCCTTTGATAGCCTGTCTGCGGTCCCTACTTTAAATACTCCTCCACTCACCACCAAGCTGCCTGTGTATCCATGTAACCGCTGTAAAGCTGCCATGAGCCTATTGTTTGTTATTTTAGGCCTTTGATAGCCTGTCTGCGGTCCCTACTTTAAATACTCCTCCACTCATCACCAGCTGCCTGCCCGTGTATCCATGTAACCGCTGTAAAGCTGCCATGAGCCTATTGTTTGTTATTTTAGGCCTTTGATAGCCTGTCTGCGGTCCCTACTTTAAATACTCCTCCACTGACCACCAAGCTGCCTGCCCGTGTATCCATGTAACCGCTGTAAAACTGCCATGAGCCTATTGTTTGTTATTTTAGGCCTTTGATAGCCTGTCTGCGGTCCCTACTTTAAATACTCCTCCACTCACCACCAAGCTGCCTGTGTATCCATGTAACCGCTGTAAAGCTGCCATGAGCCTATTGTTTGTTATTTTAGGCCTTTGATAGCCTGTCTGCGGTCCCTACTTTAAATACTCCTCCACTCATCACCAGCTGCCTGCCCGTGTATCCATGTAACCGCTGTAAAGCTGCCATGAGCCTATTGTTTGTTATTTTAGGCCTTTGATAGCCTGTCTGCGGTCCCTACTTTAAATACTCCTCCACTGACCACCAAGCTGCCTGCCCGTGTATCCATGTAACCGCTGTAAAACTGCCATAAGCCTATTGTTTGTTATTTTAGGCCTTTGATAGCCTGTCTGCGGTCCCTACTTTAAATACTCCTCCACTCACCACCAAGCTGCCTGTGTATCCATGTAACCGCTGTAAAACTGCCATGAGCCTATTGTTTGTTATTTTAGGCCTTTGATAGCCTGTCTGCGGTCCCTACTTTAAATACTCCTCCACTGACCACCAAGCTGCCTGCCCGTGTATCCATGTAACCGCTGTAAAACTGCCATAAGCCTATTGTTTGTTATTTTAGGCCTTTGATAGCCTGTCTGCGGTCCCTACTTTAAATACTCCTCCACTCACCACCAAGCTGCCTGTGTATCCATGTAACCGCTGTAAAACTGCCATGAGCCTATTGTTTGTTATTTTAGGCCTTTGATAGCCTGTCTGCGGTCCCTACTTTAAATACTCCTCCACTCATCACCAGCTGCCTGACCGTGTATCCATGTAACCGCTGTAAAACTGCCATAAGCCTATTGTTTGTTATTTTAGGCCTTTGATAGCCTGTCTGCGGTCCCTACTTTAAATACTCCTCCACTCACCACCAAGCAGCCTGTGTATCCATGTAACCGCTGTAAAGCTGCCATGAGCCTATTGTTTGTTATTTTAGGCCTTTGATAGCCTGTCTGCGGGCCCTACTTTAAATACTCCTCCACTGACCACCAAGCTGCCTGCCCGTGTATCCATGTAACCGCTGTAAAACTGCCATGAGCCTATTGTTTGTTATTTTAGGCCTTTGATAGCCTGTCTGCGGTCCCTACTTTAAATACTCCTCCACTGACCACCAAGCTGCCTGTGTATCCATGTAACCGCTGTAAAGCTGCCATGAGCCTATTGTTTGTTATGTTAGGCCTTTGATAGCCTGTCTGCGGTCCCTACTTTAAATACTCCTCCACTCATCACCAGCTGCCTGCCCGTGTATCCATGTAACCGCTGTAAAGCTGCCATGAGCCTATTGTTTGTTATTTTAGGCCTTTGATAGCCTGTCTGCGGTCCCTACTTTAAATACTCCTCCACTGACCACCAAGCTGCCTGCCCGTGTATCCATGTAACCGCTGTAAAACTGCCATAAGCCTATTGTTTGTTATTTTAGGCCTTTGATAGCCTGTCTGCGGTCCCTACTTTAAATACTCCTCCACTCACCACCAAGCTGCCTGTGTATCCATGTAACCGCTGTAAAGCTGCCATGAGCCTATTGTTTGTTATTTTAGGCCTTTGATAGCCTGTCTGCGGTCCCTACTTTAAATACTCCTCCACTCACCACCAAGCTGCCTGCCCGTGTATCCATGTAACCGCTGTAAAACTGCCATGAGCCTATTGTTTGTTATTTTAGGCCTTTGATAGCCTGTCTGCGGTCCCTACTTTAAATACTCCTCCACTCATCACCAGCTGCCTGCCCGTGTATCCATGTAACCGCTGTAAAGCTGCCATGAGCCTATTGTTTGTTATTTTAAGCCTTTGATAGCCTGTCTGCGGTCCCTACTTTAAATACTCCTCCACTGACCACCAAGCTGCCTGCCCGTGTATCCATGTAACCGCTGTAAAACTGCCATAAGCCTATTGTTTGTTATTTTAGGCCTTTGATAGCCTGTCTGCGGTCCCTACTTTAAATACTCCTCCACTCACCACCAAGCTGCCTGTGTATCCATGTAACCGCTGTAAAACTGCCATGAGCCTATTGTTTGTTATTTTAGGCCTTTGATAGCCTGTCTGCGGTCCCTACTTTAAATACTCCTCCACTGACCACCAAGCTGCCTGCCCGTGTATCCATGTAACCGCTGAAAAACTGCCATGAGCCTATTGTTTGTTATTTTAGGCCTTTGATAGCCTGTCTGCGGTCCCTACTTTAAATACTCCTCCACTCACCACCAAGCTGCCTGTGTATCCATGTAACCGCTGTAAAACTGCCATGAGCCTATTGTTTGTTATTTTAGGCCTTTGATAGCCTGTCTGCGGTCCCTACTTTAAATACTCCTCCACTGACCACCAAGCTGCCTGCCCGTGTATCCATGTAACCGCTGTAAAACTGCCATAAGCCTATTGTTTGTTATTTTAGGCCTTTGATAGCCTGTCTGCGGTCCCTACTTTAAATACTACTCCACTGACCACCAAGCTGCCTGCCCGTGTATCCATGTAACCGCTGTAAAGCTGCCATGAGCCTATTGTTTGTTATTTTAGGCCTTTGATAGCCTGTCTGCGGTCCCTACTTTAAATACTCCTCCACTGACCACCAAGCTGCCTGCCCGTGTATCCATGTAACCGCTGTAAAACTGCCATAAGCCTATTGTTTGTTATTTTAGGCCTTTGATAGCCTGTCTGCGGTCCCTACTTTAAATACTCCTCCACTCACCACCAAGCTGCCTGTGTATCCATGTAACCGCTGTAAGACTGCCATGAGCCTATTGTTTGTTATTTTAGGCCTTTGATAGCCTGTCTGCGGTCCCTACTTTAAATACTCCTCCACTGACCACCAAGCTGCCTGCCCGTGTATCCATGTAACTGCTGTAAAACTGCCATAAGCCTATTGTTTGTTATTTTAGGCCTTTGATAGCCTGTCTGCGGTCCCTACTTTAAATACTCCTCCACTGACCACCAAGCTGCCTGTGTATCCATGTAACCGCTGTAAAGCTGCCATGAGCCTATTGTTTGTTATTTTAGGCCTTTGATAGCCTGTCTGCGGTCCCTACTTTAAATACTCCTCCACTGACCACCAAGCTGCCTGCCCGTGTATCCATGTAACCGCTGTAAAACTGCCATAAGCCTATTGTTTGTTATTTTAGGCCTTTGATAGCCTGTCTGCGGTCCCTACTTTAAATACTACTCCACTGACCACCAAGCTGCCTGCCCGTGTATCCATGTAACCGCTGTAAAGCTGCCATGAGCCTATTGTTTGTTATTTTAGGCCTTTGATAGCCTGTCTGCGGTCCCTACTTTAAATACTCCTCCACTGACCACCAAGCTGCCTGCCCGTGTATCCATGTAACCGCTGTAAAACTGCCATAAGCCTATTGTTTGTTATTTTAGGCCTTTGATAGCCTGTCTGCGGTCCCTACTTTAAATACTCCTCCACTCACCACCAAGCTGCCTGTGTATCCATGTAACCGCTGTAAAGCTGCCATGAGCCTATTGTTTGTTATTTTAGGCCTTTGATAGCCTGTCTGCGGTCCCTACTTTAAATACTCCTCCACTGACCACCAAGCTGCCTGCCCGTGTATCCATGTAACCGCTGTAAAACTGCCATGAGCCTATTGTTTGTTATTTTAGGCCTTTGATAGCCTGTCTGCGGTCCCTACTTTAAATACTCCTCCACTGACCACCAAGCTGCCTGTGTATCCATGTAACCGCTGTAAAGCTGCCATGAGCCTATTGTTTGTTATTTTAGGCCTTTGATAGCCTGTCTGCGGTCCCTACTTTAAATACTCCTCCACTGACCACCAAGCTGCCTGCCCGTGTATCCATGTAACCGCTGTAAAACTGCCATAAGCCTATTGTTTGTTATTTTAGGCCTTTGATAGCCTGTCTGCGGTCCCTACTTTAAATACTCCTCCACTCACCACCAAGCTGCCTGTGTATCCATGTAACCGCTGTAAAACTGCCATGAGCCTATTGTTTGTTATTTTAGGCCTTTGATAGCCTGTCTGCGGTCCCTACTTTAAATACTCCTCCACTGACCACCAAGCTGCCTGCCCGTGTATCCATGTAACCGCTGTAAAACTGCCATAAGCCTATTGTTTGTTATTTTAGGCCTTTGATAGCCTGTCTGCGGTCCCTACTTTAAATACTCCTCCACTCACCACCAAGCTGCCTGTGTATCCATGTAACCGCTGTAAAACTGCCATGAGCCTATTGTTTGTTATTTTAGGCCTTTGATAGCCTGTCTGCGGTCCCTACTTTAAATACTCCTCCACTCATCACCAGCTGCCTGCCCGTGTATCCATGTAACCGCTGTAAAACTGCCATAAGCCTATTGTTTGTTATTTTAGGCCTTTGACAGCCTGTCTGCGGTCCCTACTTTAAATACTCCTCCACTGACCACCAAGCTGCCTGCCCGTGTATCCATGTAACCGCTGTAAAACTGCCATGAGCCTATTGTTTGTTATTTTAGGCCTTTGATAGCCTGTCTGCGGTCCCTACTTTAAATACTCCTCCACTCACCACCAAGCTGCCTGTGTATCCATGTAACCGCTGTAAAACTGCCATGAGCCTATTGTTTGTTATTTTAGGCCTTTGATAGCCTGTCTGCGGTCCCTACTTTAAATACTCCTCCACTGACCACCAAGCTGCCTGCCCGTGTATCCATGTAACCGCTGTAAAACTGCCATAAGCCTATTGTTTGTTATTTTAGGCCCTTGATAGCCTGTCTGCGGTCCCTACTTTAAATACTCCTCCACTGACCACCAAGCTGCCTGCCCGTGTATCCATGTAACCGCTGTAAAACTGCCATAAGCCTATTGTTTGTTATTTTAGGCCTTTGATAGCCTGTCTGCGGTCCCTACTTTAAATACTCCTCCACTCATCACCAGCTGCCTGCCCGTGTATCCATGTAACCGCTGTAAAGCTGCCATGAGCCTATTGTTTGTTATTTTAGGCCTTTGATAGCCTGTCTGCGGTCCCTACTTTAAATACTCCTCCACTGACCACCAAGCTGCCTGCCCGTGTATCCATGTAACCGCTGTAAAACTGCCATAAGCCTATTGTTTGTTATTTTAGGCCTTTGATAGCCTGTCTGCGGTCCCTACTTTAAATACTCCTCCACTCACCACCAAGCTGCCTGTGTATCCATGTAACCGCTGTAAAACTGCCATGAGCCTATTGTTTGTTATTTTAGGCCTTTGATAGCCTGTCTGCGGTCCCTACTTTAAATACTCCTCCACTCATCACCAGCTGCCTGCCCGTGTATCCATGTAACCGCTGTAAAGCTGCCATGAGCCTATTGTTTGTTATTTTAGGCCTTTGATAGCCTGTCTGCGGTCCCTACTTTAAATACTCCTCCACTGACCACCAAGCTGCCTGCCCGTGTATCCATGTAACCGCTGTAAAACTGCCATAAGCCTATTGTTTGTTATTTTAGGCCTTTGATAGCCTGTCTGCGGTCCCTATTTTAAATACTCCTCCACTCACCACCAAGCTGCCTGTGTATCCATGTAACCGCTGTAAAACTGCCATGAGCCTATTGTTTGTTATTTTAGGCCTTTGATAGCCTGTCTGCGGTCCCTACTTTAAATACTCCTCCACTGACCACCAAGCTGCCTGCCCGTGTATCCATGTAACCGCTGTAAAACTGCCATAAGCCTATTGTTTGTTATTTTAGGCCTTTGATAGCCTGTCTGCGGTCCCTACTTTAAATACTCCTCCACTCATCACCAGCTGCCTGCCCGTGTATCCATGTAACCGCTGTAAAGCTGCCATGAGCCTATTGTTTGTTATTTTAGGCCTTTGATAGCCTGTCTGCGGTCCCTACTTTAAATACTCCTCCACTGACCACCAAGCTGCCTGCCCGTGTATCCATGTAACCGCTGTAAAACTGCCATAAGCCTATTGTTTGTTATTTTAGGCCTTTGATAGCCTGTCTGCGGTCCCTACTTTAAATACTCCTCCACTCACCACCAAGCTGCCTGTGTATCCATGTAACCGCTGTAAAACTGCCATGAGCCTATTGTTTGTTATTTTAGGCCTTTGATAGCCTGTCTGCGGTCCCTACTTTAAATACTCCTCCACTCATCACCAGCTGCCTGCCCGTGTATCCATGTAACCGCTGTAAAGCTGCCATGAGCCTATTGTTTGTTATTTTAGGCCTTTGATAGCCTGTCTGCGGTCCCTACTTTAAATACTCCTCCACTGACCACCAAGCTGCCTGCCCGTGTATCCATGTAACCGCTGTAAAACTGCCATAAGCCTATTGTTTGTTATTTTAGGCCTTTGATAGCCTGTCTGCGGTCCCTACTTTAAATACTCCTCCACTCACCACCAAGCTGCCTGTGTATCCATGTAACCGCTGTAAAACTGCCATGAGCCTATTGTTTGTTATTTTAGGCCTTTGATAGCCTGTCTGCGGTCCCTACTTTAAATACTCCTCCACTCATCACCAGCTGCCTGCCCGTGTATCCATGTAACCGCTGTAAAACTGCCATGAGCCTATTGTTTGTTATTTTAGGCCTTTGATAGCCTGTCTGCGGTCCCTACTTTAAATACTCCTCCACTGACCACCAAGCTGCCTGCCCGTGTATCCATGTAACCGCTGTAAAACTGCCATGAGCCTATTGTTTGTTATTTTAGGCCTTTGATAGCCTGTCTGCGGTCCCTACTTTAAATACTCCTCCACTGACCACCAAGCTGCCTGCCCGTGTATCCATGTAACCGCTGTAAAACTGCCATGAGCCTATTGTTTGTTATTTTAGGCCTTTGATAGCCTGTCTGCGGTCCCTACTTTAAATACTCCTCCACTGACCACCAAGCTGCCTGTGTATCCATGTAACCGATGTAAAGCTGCCATGAGCCTATTGTTTGTTATTTTAGGCCTTTGATAGCCTGTCTGCGGTCCCTACTTTAAATACTCCTCCACTCATCACCAGCTGCCTGCCCGTGTATCCATGTAACCGCTGTAAAACTGCCATGAGCCTATTGTTTGTTATTTTAGGCCTTTGATAGCCTGTCTGCGGTCCCTACTTTAAATACTCCTCCACTCACCACCAAGCTGCCTGTGTATCCATGTAACCGATGTAAAACTGCAGTATTTTGCTTATAAAAAAGAAAATACTGGAGAGATATCAAATGCAGACATTTTAACATTAAAAACAAAAACACATACAACAAAAAACTGGTACAGTACAAAAATTGGCCACCAGCTACAAAAACTTTCTCCTGCAAGTAGTTAACTGAAAGGTTTTTTTCCATTGAAAACACAGATATGGCATCCACCGAGTGTTGTCCTGTCGCGTCTTCTTTATATTATTGCCAAGAAGCTGCAACTGAATAAAGCTGAGCTTCTACCTTCTGCCTCTTATTAACTGCTTTTTTTAAAAAAAATTGTCCACCAGCTACAAAAACTTGCTCCTGCAAGTAGTTAACTGAAAGGTTTTTTTCCATTGAAAACACAGATATGGCATCCACCGAGTGTTGTCCTGTCGCGTCTTCTTTATATTATTGCCAAGAAGCTGCAACTGAATAAAGCTGAGCTTCTACCTTCTGCCTCTTATTAACTGCTTTTTTTTTATAAAATTGGCTGTTCCGGCCTACTAAAGGTGTCTGTCTGCCCCTGCCTGGTGTTGTCCTCAACTGAATAAAGCTGAGCTTCAACCTTCTGTTCCAAATTACCATTTTTAAAAATGCAATTGGCTGTTCCGGCCTACTAAAGGTGAATGTCTGCCCCTGCCTGGTGTTGTCCTCAACTGAATAAAGCTGAGCTTCAACCTTCAGTTCCAAATTACCATTTTTAAAAATGCAATTGGCTGTTCCGGCCTACTAAAGGTGTCTGTCTGCCCCTGCCTGGTGTTGTCCTCAACTGAATAAAGCTGAGCTTCAACCTTCTGTTCCAAATTACCATTTTTAAAAATGCAATTGGCTGTTCCGGCCTACTAAAGGTGAATGTCTGCCCCTGCCTGGTGTTGTCCTCAACTGAATAAAGCTGAGCTTCTACCTTCTGTTCCAAATTACCATTTTTAAAAATGCAATTGGCTGTTCCGGCCTACTAAAGGTGAATGTCTGCCCCTGCCTGGTGTTGTCCTCAACTGAATAAAGCTGAGCTTCTACCTTCTGTTCCAAATTACCATTTTTAAAAATGCAATTGGCTGTTCCGGCCTACTAAAGGTGAATGTCTGCCCCTGCCTGGTGTTGTCCTCAACTGAATAAAGCTGAGCTTCAACCTTCAGTTCCAAATTACCATTTTTAAAAATGCAATTGGCTGTTCCGGCCTACTAAAGGTGAATGTCTGCCCCTGCCTGGTGTTGTCCTCAACTGAATAAAGCTGAGCTTCTACCTTCTGTTCCAAATTACCATTTTTAAAAATGCAATTGGCTGTTCCGGCCTACTAAAGGTGAATGTCTGCCCCTGCCTGGTGTTGTCCTCAACTGAATAAAGCTGAGCTTCTACCTTCTGTTCCAAATTACCATTTTTAAAAATGCAATTGGCTGTTCCGGCCTACTAAAGGTGTCTGTCTGCCCCTGCCTGGTGTTGTCCTCAACTGAATAAAGCTGAGCTTCAACCTTCAGTTCCAAATTACCATTTTTAAAAATGCAATTGGCTGTTCCGGCCTACTAAAGGTGTCTGTCTGCCCCTGCCTGGTGTTGTCCTCAACTGAATAAAGCTGAGCTTCTACCTTCTGCCTCTTACTAACTGCTGTTTTTTTAAAAAATTGGCTGTTCCGGCCTACTAAAGGTGAATGTCTGCCCCTGCCTGGTGTTGTCCTCAACTGAATAAAGCTGAGCTTCTACCTTCTGCCTCTTACTAACTGCTGTTTTTTTTAAAAATTGGCTGTTCCGGCCTACTAAAGGTGTCTGTCTGCCCCTGCCTGGTGTTGTCCTCAACTGAACAAAGCTGAGCTTCCACATTCTGGCTTTCGCCCTATACTATCAGATATTAAACTGCATTTGGCCTACTAGTGTGGTTATGCCCTTGAAACAGTGTCTGCTGCTCTTGGGTTTGCTACTCCACTGAACAAAGCAATGCCGCCTGTTTAGTCCTGTTACCAATTTTGAACTGCATTTAGCCTACTTTATTCTTTGGCCCTATATCTGTTTCCTCCTCATCCTGCCCATTGCCCAGCCACTGCTAGATGAGTCTGCTGGTACATTGACCTAGACCACTACATTCCCCTTATACTCTACACAGCCAGAATCTGACCCTGCTGAAAGTAAGGTTCCCCTTCCCGCATGTTATACCACCTTACACAGGGACAGAGAGGAAGGTGCAGATGAAAGTGCAGGTTCCTTCATCAGGTGGGGGGGCATACTCGTTGGCGACGTCACTGGCACAGGGCCCCTCAGAGTACGCAAAAGTGTCGCTGCTGGTGGGAGGCGCCCCCGCCATGCAAACACACATCGCTGTACTTTGAGGGGCCCTGTGCCAGTGCCAATGCGAACGAGTGGGCCCCCCCTGCTTGCTCAGGATCACAGCACTTGCAACGTTGAAATACTTACCTTTCCCTGCAACACCGCCGTGACGTAGTCCGCATTTCCTGGGCCCACGAAAAACTTGAGCCGGCCCTACTCCCCCCACAACTTTTGCCAAATGACCCCCAATTCCCTATGCCCAACTATTATTATAAAGTTAATTAAGATTGACAAGCTTCAGAAACAAGAATGGATGTTTTTGGCATTAAAATGGGCACTGTAGGTGTTTTCCTGGCCTCCACTCACTGCCGACTATGCTTCCCCATTGACTTGCATTGGGTTTCGTGTTTCGGTCGATCCCCGACTTTTAGCGATAATCGGCCGACTGCACTCGACTCGACTCTGGACAAAATCGGGTTTCACAAAACCCGACTCGATCTTAAAAAAATGAAAGTCGCTCAACTCTAGTAATGACACCAGTTGATCTCTGTGCAATACTGATTTAAATTATGGGAGTCAGATGTTGACTGACTAGGCTATATGGGAGATGTGCAATATTTGTGATCACATGTTGTAGCATTGGATATGACCTCATTAGCCTCTTTTGATAATCTATATAATGTCGTTTAAGTATCCCTTTTGTATGTGCTAGTGGGTGTAACCCTCTCCTTTTCTCAGTTTGTACCTGGCTATTTAATAAATTATTTTTTGGTTGCCTTAAATATTTTTGGAATTTTTTGTTGCGGGTTTTTTTCGTTTGGTTATTATGATTATTGCAATTTTTCCTGTGTAATGTCCACCAATCAGAGGCATAGCTAGGGTTTTGGTTCAGGGGGGTGCGAAACTTCTGAGTGGGCCCCTAACCAGGTAACCTTCATTACAACTCAGTGAAGCAGCCTAATACTGGAGGAGAACCTCAGCAGATGGCCGCGCTATTACTGAAGATAATCTCTATATAACGACCAATATGGATATTACCGCCATATGGTCAGTGGTAGATACCAGTCCTATAGAACATATAACAGATCACTGCACAGTTACAGATAATGACTTACCGCTGACGTCCTTTCTGATGGAATCGTTCATTTTTCCCGTCTTTTCCATCTGGCCCAGACCGACATGACAACTTCTTCCAGCTACAACGCGTCTGCAGAGAATACAACAAAGACACATTTCACTTCTCATATTCCAGCCCCATCACCATCTATTCCCAACCTGCACAAACTCCTCATCCTGCTGATACCCCAATACTGAGCCGCTGCTGCCATATGTGTCCCTATTACTGCCCCTGACACCCCGATACTGAGCCGCTGCTGCCGTATGTGTCCCTATTACTGCACCTGATACCCAAGTACTGAGCCGCTGCTGCCGTATGTGTCCCTATTACTGCACCTGATACCCCGATACTGAGCCGCTGCTGCCATATGTGACCCTATTACTCCACCTGATACCCCAATACTGAGCCGCTGCTGCCGTATGTGTCCCTATTACTGCACCTGATGTGTTGTTCTCTGTGCCCTCTAAATTCAAAGGCACCCGTCTATAATATAGTAATGCCGGGTGCAAGTGCTTTAGAAAACAGTGCCAATATTTTGCCCCTAGAAAGTAATATTGCCCTGTGTGCCCCTTTGATAGCCACAGTAACCTGAGTTCCCCTATAATAATAAGTGCCCACTTTACATTTAACCCCTTCCCGACATTTGACGTACTATCCCGTCGAGGTGGGGTGGGCCCCCATGACCGCCGACGGGATAGTACGTCATACGCGATCGGCCGCGCTCACGGGGGGAGCGCGGCCGATCGCGGCCGGGTGTCGGCTGCATATCGCAGCTGACATCCGGCACTATGTGCCAGGAGCGGTCACGGACCGCCCCCGGCACATTAACCCCCGGCACACCGCGATCAAACATGATCGCGGTGTACCGGCGGTACAGGGAAGCATCGCGCAGGGAGAGGGCTCCCTGCGGGCTTCCCTGAGACGATCGGTACAAGGTGATGTACTCACCTCGTACCGAACGTCTTCTCCCTGCAGGCCCCGGATCCAAAATGGCCGAGGGGCTGTATCCGGGTCCTGCAGGGAGCACTTCCGGGTCGGAGCAGGCTGCAGATGAAAGCTGCAGCCTGTTCCGATGAAAGTATGATCGCGGATCTGATAGAGTGCTGTGCACACTATCAGATCTGCGATCTGTGATGTCCCCCCCTGGGACAAAGTAAAAAAGTAAAAAAATAAAATTCCACATGTGTAAAAAAAAAAAAAAAAAAAAAAAATTCCTAAATAAATAATAATAAAAAAAAAAATATTATTCCCATAAATACATTTCTTTATCTAAAAAAAAACAAACAAAAACAATAAAAGTACACATATTTAGTATCGCCGCGTCCGTAACGACCCAACCTATAAAACTGGCCCACTAGTTAACCCCTTCAGTAAACACCGTAAGGAAAAAAAAAAAAAAACGAGGCAAAAAACAACGCTTTATTACCATACCGCCGAACAAAAAGTGGAATAACACGCGATCAAAAAGACGGATATAAATAATCATGTTACCGCTGAAAACGTCATCTTGTCCCGCAAAAAACGAGCTGCCATACAGCATCATCAGCAAAAAAATAAAAAAGTTATAGTCCTCAGAATAAAGCGATGCCAAAATAATTATTTTTTCTATAAAATAGTTTTTATCGTATAAAAGCGTCAAAACATAAAAAAATGATATAAATGAGGTATCGCTGTAATCGTACTGACCCGACGAATAAAACTGCTTTATCAATTTTACCAAGCGCAGAACGGTATAAACGCCTCTCCCAAAAGAAATTCATGAATAGCTGGTTTTTGGTTATTCTGCCTCACAAAAATCGGAATAAAAAGTGATAAAAAATGGTCACGTGTCCGAAAATGTTACCAATAAAAACGTCAACTCGTCCCGCAAAAAACAAGACCTCACATGACTCTGTGGACCAAAATGTGGAAAAATTATAGGTCTCAAAATGTGGAGACGCAAAAACTTTTTTGCTATAAAAAGCATCTTTTAGTCTGGTTTCACACTTGCGTTTTTATCTGCATGCGTTTTTTAAAAAAACCGCATGTGTGAAAAAATGCATGTAAACGCGGTAAAACGCATGCGTTTTTATAGAAAAACAAGAAAACAAGAAAAAAACAAAAAACCCTAACCCTACCCCTAACCTGAAATACGTGGCACTGAAATACGTGGCACTGAAATATACGTTTATATACGTATACAAGTGCCACGATATTTCAGAGGCCACGTATTTAAGTGCCACGTATTTAAGTGCCACGTATTTAAGTGCCACGTATTTCAGTGCCACGTATTTCAGTGCCACGTATTTCAGTGCCACGTATTTACGTGGCACTGAAATACGTGGCACTGAAATACGTGGCACTGAAATATCGTGGCACTGAAATATCGTGGCACTGAAGTATTTACGTGCCACGTATTTTTCAGTGCCTGAAATACGTGGCACTGAAATACGTGGCACTGAAATACGTGGCACTGAAATACCGTGGCACTTAAATACGTGGCACTTAAATACGTGGCACTTAAATACGTGGCACTTAAATACGTGGCTCTTAAATACGTGGCTCTTAAATACGTGGCACTTATATACGTGGCACTTATGACTGTCAGAAAATGTTCAGTAAACGGTTAGGGGTGAGGTTAGGGGTAGGGTTTCAGGTAGAACTGGGGAGTTTCCACTGTTCAGGCACATCAGGGGCTCTCCAAACGCGACATGGCGTCCAATCTCAATTCCAGCCAATTCTGCGTTGAAAAAGTAAAACAGTGCTCCTTCCCTTCCGAGCTCTCCCGTGCGTCCAAAAAGGGGTTTACCCCAACATATGTGTTATCAGCGTACTCGGGACAAATTGAACAACAACTTCTGGGGTCCAAGTTCTCTTGTTATCCTTGGGAAAATAAAAATTTGGGGGGCTAAAAATCATTTTTGTGGGAAAAAAATATGTTTTATTTTCACGGCTCTGCGTTGTAAACTGTAGTGAAACACTTGGGGGTTCAAAGTTCTCACAACACATCTAGATAAGTTCCTTGGGGGGTCTAGTTTCCAATATGGGGTCACTTGTGGGGGGTTTGTACTGTTTGGGTACATCAGGGGCTCTGCAAATGCAACGTGACGCCTGCAGACCAATCCATTTAAGTCTGCATTCCAAATGGCGCTCCTTCCCTTCCGAGCTCTGTCATGCGCCCAAACAGTGGTTCCCCCCCACATAGGGGGTATCAGCGTACTCAGGACAAATTGGACAACAACTTTTAGGGTCCAATTTATCCTGATACCCTTGTGAAAATACAAAACTGGGGGCTAAATTTCATTTTTGTGAAAAAAAAAAAAAATTATTTTCACGGCTCTGCGTTATAAACTGTAGTGAAACACTTGGGGGTTCAAAGTTCTCACAACACATCTAGATAAGTTCCTTGGGGGGTCTAGTTTCCAATATGGGGTCACTTGTGGGGGGTTTGTACTGTTTGGGTACATCAGGGGCTCTGCAAATGCAACGTGACGCCTGCAGACCAATCCATTTAAGTCTGCATTCCAAATGGCGCTCCTTCCCTTCCGAGCTCTGTCATGCGCCCAAACAGTGGTCCCCCCCCACAAATGGGGTATCAGCGTACTCCAGACAAATTGGACAACAACTTTTGGGGTCCAATTTATCCTGATACCCTTGTGAAAATACAAAACTGGGGGCTAAAAAATCATTTTTGTGAAAAAAAAAATAATTTTTATTTTCACGGCTCTGCGTTATAAACTGTAGTGAAACACTTGGGGGTTCAAAGCTCTCAAAACACATCTAGATAAGTTCCTTAGGGGGTCTACTTTCCAAAATGGTGTCACTTGTGGGGGGTTTAATGTTTAGGCACATCAGGGGCTCTCCAAACGCAACATGGCATCCCATCTTAATTCCAGTCAATTTTGCATTGAAAAGTAAAATAGCGCTTCTTCCCTTCTGAGCTCTGCTATGCGCCCAAACAATGGTTTACACCCACATATGGGGTATCGTCGTACTCAGGACAAATTGCACAACAACTTTTGTGGTCTAATTTCTTCTCTTACCCTTGGGGAAATAAAAAAATGGGGGTGAAATGATCATTTTTGTGAAAAAATATGATTTTTTATTTTTACGGCTCTGCATTATAAACTTCTGTGAAGCACTTGTTGGGTCAAAGTGCTCAACACACATCTAGATAAGTTCCTTAAGGGGTCTACTTTCCAAAATGGTGTCACTCGTGGGGGGTTTCAATGTTTAGGCACATTAGGGGCTCTCCAAACGCAACATGGCGTCCCATCTCAATTCCAGTCAATTTTGCATTGAAAAGTCAAATGGCGCTCCTTCCCTTCTGAGCTCTGCCCTGCGCCCAAACAATGGTTTACACCCACATATGGGGTATCAGTGTACTCAGGACAAATTGAACAACAATTTTTGGGGTCCAATTTCTTCTCTTACCCTTGGGAAAATAAAAAATTGGGGGTGAAAAGATCATTTTTGTGAAAAAATATGATTTTTTATTTTTACGGCTCTGCATTATAAACTTCTGTAAAGCACTTGTTGGGTCAAAGTGCTCACCACACATCTAGATAAGTTCCTTAGGGGGTCTACTTTCCAAAATGGTGTCTCTTGTTAGGGGTTTCAATGTTTAGGCACATCAAGGGCTCTCTAAATGCAACATGGCGTCCCATCTCAATTCCAGTCAATTTTGCATTGAAAAGTCAAATGGCGCTCCTTCCCTTCCGAGCTCTGCCCTGCGCCCAAACAATGGTTTACACCCACATATGGGGTATCAGCGTACTCAGGACAAATTGCACAACAATTTTTGGGGTCCAATTTCTTCTCTCACCCTTGGGAAAATAAAAAATTGGGGGTGAAAAGATCATTTTTGTGAAAAAATATGATTTTTTATTTTTACGGCTCTGCATTATAAACTTCTGTAAAGCACTTGTTGGGTCAAAGTGCTCACCACACATCTAGATAAGTTCCTTAGGGGGTCTACTTTCCAAAATGGTGTCACTTGTTAGGGGTTTCAATGTTTAGGCACATCAGGGGCTCTCCAAATGCAACATGGCGTCCCATCTCAATTCCAGTCAATTTTGCATTGAAAAGTCAAATGGCGCTCCTTTGCTTCCAAGCTCTGCCATGCGCCCAAACTGTGGTTTACCCCCACATATGGGGTATCAGCGTACTCAGGACAAATTGTACAACAACTTTTGGGGTCTATTTTCTCCTGTTACCCTTGGTAAAATAAAACAAATTGGAGCTGAAATAAATTTTGTGTGAAAAAAAGTTAAATGTTCATTTTTATTTAAACATTCCAAAAATTCCTGTGAAACACCTGAAGGGTTAATAAACTTCTTGAAAGTGGTTTTGAGTACCTTGAGGGGTGCAGTTTTTAGAATGGTGTCACACTTGGGTATTTTCTATCATATAGACCCGTCAAAATGACTTCAAATGAGATGTGGTCCCTAAAAAAAAATGGTGTTGTAAAAATGAGAAATTGCTGGTCAACTTTTAACCCTTATAACTCCGTCACAAAAAAAAATGTTGGTTCCAAAATTGTGCTGATGTAAAGTAGACATGTGGGAAATGTTATTTATTAAGTATTTTGTGTGACATATGTCTGTGATTTAAGGGCATAAAAATTCAAATTTGGAAAATTGCGAAATTTTCAAAATTTTCGCCAAATATTCGTTTTTTTCACAAATAAACGCAAGTTATATCGAAGAAATTTTACCACTAACATGAAGTACAATATGTCACGAGAAAACAATGTCAGAATCGCCAAGATCCGTTGAAGCGTTCCAGAGTTATAACCTCATAAAGGGACAGTGGTCAGAATTGTAAAAATTGGCCCGGTCATTAACGTGCAAACCACCCTTGGTGGTGAAGGGGTTAATAATGTCCCGAGTCTCCCCCCTGTACAGCTCCCCTATACACAGCATGATGCTCCCTCACTGTATAGTACCCCCCACACAGTATACTGACTCCTTAGTAGCCCCTAAACTGTTTGATGGCTCCAACAATGTATAATGACCCCCACACTGTAATCTCCATACTGTATGATGGCCCTAGATAGCCTCCACATACAGTAGCATAATGCACCAAATAGTCCACAATATAGTATAATGCACTCCCCATAGGCAGACTCTATAGCATTAGGCAGTCCCCATAGGCAGACACTATAATAAGGTAGCACCCCCATAGGCAGACTCTGTAATAAGGCAGCGCCCCCTATAGGCAGACCCTGTAATAAGGCAGCACCCCCATAGTCAGACCCTGTAATAAGGCAGCACCCCCATAGTCAGAACCTGTAATTAGGCAGCACCCCTATAGGCAGACCCTGTAATAAGGCAGCCCCCATAGTCAGACCCTGTTATAAGGCAGCCCCCATAGTCAGACCGTGTAATAAGGCAGCCCCCATAGTCAGATCCTGTAAAAAGGCAGCCCCCACATAGGCAGACCCTGTAATAAGGTGGCACCCCTATAGGCAGACCCTGTAATAAGGCAGCCCCCATAGTCAGACCCTGTAATGAGGCAACCCCCATAGTCAGACCATGTAATAAGGCAGCCCCCATAGTCAGACCCTGTAAAAAGGCAGCCCCCACATAGGCAGACCCTGTAATAAGGCAGCCCCCATAGTCAGAGCCTGTAATAAGGCAGCCCCCATAGGCAGACCCTGTAATAAAGGCAGCACCCCTATAGGCAGACCCTGTAATAAGGCGACAGATCCCCATAGTCTGACCCTGTAATAAGGCAGCCCCCCACAGGCAGACCCTGTAATAAAGCAGCCCCCCCATAGGCAGACCCTGTAATAAGGCAGCCCCCCCATAGGCAGACCCTGTAATAAGGCAACCCCCATAGGCAGATCCTGTAATAAAGCAGCCCCCCCATAGGCAGACCCTGTAATAAGGCGGCCCCCATAAAAAATAAATAAATAAATACTCACCTCTCTTCTTCCTGGTTCCTGCGCTGCTCCTGCTGATCTCCTGACAGCAGGCGCTGGGCAGTGACGTCATTGCACTCCTTCTCCCATCAATGCGATCAGCTAAATGCCGGTACAGCTGATCTTCCACTGCTGGCATCGGGCCCCCCCCCGACTGCTCAGGGGCCCCATAGTGGCCGGGCGGCAGAGCACGGAGATCGATTCTCCCTGCTCTGCCGCAGAATGTAACTGTTACATTAGCGTAGCTCCGGGTTGTCCCCTCTCAGAGCACCGAGCCCGGGGCACCCGTACCCTCTGCCCCCCGGTAGCTGCCACCACTATATGATCACAACACTAGAATACTAGACCAGTTGATATAATTATTGTGATGTATGGTGTTTTCATGAGATGGTTTCACTCCTTAAAGTACATGCAGTTTTGGTAGAGCTGAAATTGCATAATAAGGCTAATATGACACAAAAAAATAAATATGAGTGACATAGTGACATAGAGTGTTCATGTTTTTTTCACTTGTTTCATTTTTTGTACTTTATGAAAATTCTGTTTTGCTGTTACTTTCAAGTTAAGGTGTGATAGACTGGTTTATATGTAAGGAAGTAAGTGACTCATACAATAGGAATGCACAGTGAGACTTGTGTGAGCGGATGCTGCCATCTGGGGGCCAGAAACGAAAGAGATGGGAGCTCAAAGCAAAATAGGAACCACAAAAATTGACTGGTTACCTGGGACGAGGAGAAAAGCCAGGTACACAGGGGCATGTGATCTGCTGTAACTCAGCAAGAAAATATAAAAGCCTTAGGGGCCAGGACAAGACTTCAGTCATCTCCCAGACTTGTGGAAAGTCAAATGAAAAGTTCCACCTGCATTGTATTGGAGTCGAATCCTAGAAAAGTGTGACTAGAGACTATTGAGAAGAGGTGAGGAACCTCTTCAAAGAATAGAGAATTTTGGTCATCCTGATAAATGGTACGGAACTTTACTCTAGTAAATAGCAGACCAAGAGGCCTAATTAAAGGGACAGAAATTCGCTCAGGCGAGCAGCAGGCCAAGATTACTACTTATAAGGATGGAACTTTGCTCGGGTTAACAGCAGGCCATTAGGTCTAATTAAAGGGACAGAACATTGTTCTGGTCATTAAAAGGCCAGGAGGCTTGATTAAGGGGATGGAACTTCGATTGGGTGAGCAGTAGGACAGGAAGCCTAATTATAAGGATGGAACTCGGTTCAGGCGAGCATTTGGACGATCGAGCATCGATCGAATGATCACCAGGCCAGGAGGCCTAATTAAAGGAAGAGGAGATGACTTGAGCTGAGCTCTAGGGATAGGAGACAGAATGATCAGGTTGATGATAATGTGGACTGACCGCAGCCTACAGTACAAGACTAGTAGCCTAGCAGGGGTGAAGTGTCAATGCCCATTATGGCCTATGTTCAGCCCTTGTTGACACAACTCGAATCTGACCAGTGTATCCTTCTCAATATCGCACATTGTAAAATATTGTTGATGATGTTAATCCAGATTGTATTTATACATTTATTTGCTAGGACATGAATATAATAGTTTATTGCAAAGGGAAAGTTAGCAAATTTTAGTTGACAATTAGCTGCATTTCTTAGTGTGGTAAAGTTGAATAGAGATGAGCGAACCTGTTCGGAAAAAGTTCTGTTCGAACGTAGGACATTTAGATTCGTATTCAGTTTCCTGATCATTTTTCCTCAAAGTTGGCAGTCGGTCAGTCACAGATCGGTAAATGATCGCGTTTCCACTAATGCTTTTGTTTTGACTTTGCCTAGGATAGGGGTGCTGTATGGTGAGCAGGGAAGATGTGTTTTATGAGGGGAGGTGGTGTGTCTAGGTCAGAGGAGCAGCCGAGTGTAATTTTAATTTTCCTTAATAACTTAATGTGTTTAACCCCTTAATAATCCCAGCTAATTTTGGTTTTGCATTTTCGTTTTTCGCTCTCCTTCTTCACAGAGCCATAACTTTTTTATTTTTCTGTCAGTATGGCCATGTGAGGGCATATTTTTTGCGGGATGAGTTGTACTTTTGAACAACATCATTGGCTTAAGCATGTCATGTACTATAAAATGGGAAAAAAAATCCAAGTGCGGTGAAATTGCAAAAAAAAGTGCAATCTCCCACTTGTTTTTTGTTTGGCTTTTTTTGCTATATTCACTAAATGCTAAAACTGACCTGCCATTATGATTCTCCAGGTCATTATGAGTTCATAGACACCAAACATGTCTAGGTTAATTTTAGACTAAGTACGTAGTAAAAAAAATTTCAAACTTTGCTAAAAAAAAGCGCAATTTTCCGTTACCCGTAGCGTCTCCATTTTTCATGGTCTGGGGTTGAGTGAGGGCTTATTTTTTGGGTACCGAGCTGATGTTTTTTAATGATACCATTTTGTTGCAGATACGTTCTCTTGATCGCCCGTTATTGCAGTTTAATGCAATGTCGCTGCGACCAAAAAAACGTAATATTGGCGATCAGGTTAATCATTTTCTTTATTGATAGATCGGGCGATTCTGAAAGCGGCAATACCAAATATGTGTATGTTTGATTTTTTTATTGTTTTACTTTGAAGGGGGTGATTTGAACTTTTATATATTTTTTATTTTTTCATAATTTTTAAAACTTTTTTTTACTTTTGCCATGCTTCAATAACCTCCATGGGAGGCTAGAAGCTGGCACAACTTGATTGGCTCTGCTACATAGAAGCGATGCTCAGATCGCTCTTATGTAGTAGAATTACTGCATTGCTATGAGTGCTGACAACAGGGTGGCGCTCACAGCAATCTGGCATCAACAGCCATAGAGGTCTTCAGGAGACCTCTGGTTGTCATGCCAATGCATCGCTGACCCCTGATCATGTGACGGGAGTCAGCGATGCGCGCATTTCCGGCCCGATGGCAGGAAGCGCTAGTTAAATGCTGCTGTCAGAGTTTGACAGCGGCATTTAACTAGATAATAGCGGCGGGCAGATCGCGATTCCACCCGTTGCTATTGCGGGCACATGTTAGCTGTAAAAAGCAGCTGCTTCAGGTGCAGTAGGTTGGGGAAAGATCAGGACAGGTATGACGATGGCTTGGTTCACCTGAGTCCATGACTGGGGAAAATCTCCAAGAACGGTATGGATTTTCTCTTCGTCCTCTTTTATGGGTTGAGGGGCATCTTGTTCTTCTTTGTTTTTAAATTGGTCAGGGAATACTTTCAAATGATCCCATGACACTGCTGGTGAGGTTTCTCCTCCATCTTTACTGATGAGCCACACCTTGGTGTTATCAAAGTTTGAAGGCATGATGGTGTAGGGTTCAGCCTCCCATTGATCGTCTAGTTTATGAATCCTCCTCTTTCTTTTGAGAACCTGTTCTCTTGATACTAAACGAGTAGCCAGAGCTTGTTGGTTGTAGCTATTTTCCTATTTCTGTCTTGCTTGGGAAAAACTTTGTTCCACACACTCTTGCACTTTGCAATATTACTGTTGCCGCTCTGTATTCCAGTCTGCATCTGGTGATGTCATCTCAGGTGTTAGGACTCCCATGTCCAAGTCAATGGATAACTTGCCAGGACTCGCTCTCTGCAGGTAGGTTGAAGTGCAGTTGGTGGAGTTTACAGATTGTATGATTGTACAGATCTACCAGATCCGGCAACATCTCTGGCCACAGGTGTCTCTACTCCAAGGGCAAAGTCTTCAATAGGTCAGTTACCACCTGGTTCATTTTCTCGCACATGCAATTTGTCTGCGGATGGCATGGTGTCATCCTGATCTTCTTGCAGTCGTACAGGTTACAGAACTCCTGGAACACTTCTACCTCAATGGCTGGACCTTGGTCGGTAAGCACTTGTTCAGGGTAACCATGCGGTCGACAAAAGTGGTCTTGAAATGATTTGGCTGCTGTCTTTGCTGTTTGGTATTTGACAGGCATGACAACCAGGAACCTTGAGTAATGGTCCACTATGGTCAGGGCATAGACATAACCTGACCGGCTTGTTGCTAGATTTATGTGGTCCAAGGCTACCAGTTCAAATGGCTGCTTCGTGACTATGGGCCATAGAGAAGCCCTCTGGCTGTTGTGGTCTTTCCTGCGCAGGTTGCATGGGACACATTCTCGGCACCACCTCTCAATGGCTTTCCTCATGCCAATCCAGTAGAATCTGTCACGAAGTAGGACTTCCAGCTTCTTCCATCTGAAGTGTCCTGCTCCATCGTGGTATGCCTCTAAGACCATTGGTGCATCCTGCTTCGGGACTACTACTTGCCAGACCAGTTCGTGTGTCCACGAGTTCATGTTCCTCTGACACAACTTTCCCTCATAGACAAACAGCTTGCCCTTCACTTACCACAACTGTTGGGTCTCTTGTGGGGTCTCTTGTGGAGCATCTGGACCAGGGTACGAATCAGTTCGTGTCAGCAACTCCTTTACTAGGCTGACTGCTGGGTCGCTATCCTGCGTCTCTGCCCATCCATGGTGGGGCAACGGGTTAAGCGTTGCCTCTTGCATGACATAGCACTTGTTTCTCACACAATGGGAGCACTGGGCCGCCTCGTGGCGGTGGAAGGCTGTAACTCAATTTCTTCCGGGTTTTCTCCCTCATCTGGTAAATTTGGCATCCTGGACAGCGCATCAGCATTAGCGTTCTTATGCCCTGCTCGGTACTTGATAGTAAACTCATTGTTGGACGGCCGGGCCATCTATCGCTGTTCCAATGCACCTAGCCTTGCGGGTTCCAAGTGAGTCAGCGGATTATTGTCCGTGAAGACGGTAATCTTCGCTGAAGCCAGGTTGTGTTTGAATCACTCGGTTACAGGCCAGACTATGGCGAGAAACTCCAACTTGAAGTAACTATAGTTGCTGGGGTTCCTCTCAGTGGGACGAAGCTTCATGCTGGCATAGGTAATCACTCTCTCTCTGCCTTTCTGCATTTGTGACAGCACTGCTCTCATTCCCATGCTGCTGGCGTCAGTGTAAAGTATGTATGGTTGGTCATGGTCAGGGTAGGCCAGGACTTTATCTCCGGTGAGAGCCAACTTCAACAGGGTGAAGGATTCTTCTAGTCTGCTGTTCCATTCGAAATAATTTTTTCTCTTGGCCTTCTTGGATTGGCCCACTAGCAGGTCTTGCAGGGGTGTGGCTATCTTGGTGAAGTCCTTGATTAATTTCCGTTAGTAGCCTACCAACCTGAGGAACTGCCATACTTCAGGAATGGTGTTGAATTTTGGCCAGTCCTTGATAACAGTGACTTTGTCAGGGTCTGGTGCCACAACTTCGGTGCTTACCACGTGACCTAGGTACTGCACCTTGGGCGTCAGCAGGTGACACTGGCACGGCTTCACTTTCAGGCCAAAGTTAAATAGTGCTTCAAATACCTCGGCCAGGTGCTTCAAGTGGTCTTCATAGGTCTTGGAGAAGACGATGACGTCATCCAGGTACAGTAGAACCATCTTGAAGTTCTTGTGCCTGAGGCAACACTCCATCATCCTCTGGAACATCCCCGGCGCGTTACAAAACCCCAAATGGCATGTATTTGAACTCACTTAAGCCCATGGGTGTTGTGAAGTCGGTCTTCTCTTTATCTGCCTCTGCCACGGGAACCTGCTAATACCCACTGGTGAGACCTAAGGTGGAGAAATAGTTAGCGGATTTCAGTGCAGCTAATGATTCCTCAATTCTGGGTAATGGGTAGGCGTCCTTATGTGTAATGCGTTAATCTGCCTGTAGTCAACACACATCCTCATTGTACCATCTCTCTTTCTAACGAGGACCAATGGAGCTGCCCAGGGGCTACAACTGTCTTTGATCACCCCAGCCTCCTTCATCTCCCGTAACATACTCTTGGCACATTGGTAGTGAGCTGGAAGTACAGGCCGATACCTCTCTTAAATGGGTGGATGATTTCCAGTGGGGATATGGTGTTGGACCCCTTTTACCTGCCCAAAATCTAGAGGGTGTTTGCTAAAGACCTGCTCATATTCTTGGACCACCCGGTAAGCGTTGGAGTCAGTGCCTACATGTAACTTCTGACACCAATCCTCCAACTGCCCCTCAGAGCCATTGTGTTCTACTTGGTCAGACGGAAGCAAGGGTTCTACTGCTTGCATTGCATTGTTATTTACAGTGAACAGCTTAGCAAGGGTGGCATATCTGGGTAAATGGACCTTTTTCCCCACAATTCAGGATGCGTATCGGTACTCTCCCCTTGTGGACATCGACAACCACAATGGCTGTCAGAACAGTGGGTCTACTATCAGAGCACACTGGTTCTACCATGGCCTGGTAATCTTGACCTCTGAGGCCTATTTCTCACCAAATTAACATTTCACTCCTTGGGGGTACTGCAATGGGGAACAGATCACTCACTGCATTGCCTCCCTCACAGGGGGTGATGTCATGCCTTAAAGCAAGAAGGGATCCCCTTAACAGGTAACACAGCATGCAACACCTTTCCTGACTCCAGGAAACAGGGAACTCTAAACCCGGTTTCAGGGGAGCTTACCCCTTAAATTCTGGCCTGGAGGCGAGGTTATTTAGTCTGAGGAGCAGACAGTGAGGAAGGAAGAGGAGGCAAATGAGGAGAACCTGAGAAATTGGAGCTGTGATTGAGCTCAGTCCAGGACTGAGCGCCAAAGATCGGACACCGGAATCCGTGGTTGTGTGGGAACTGCAGGCCCAGCAATTAGAACTGGACGGCAGGAGATTGCAAGTCTCCTGGCCCAGCTGATACCCTGAGGCACAGCAGCATACTAGAGTACTAGAGTCCGGAGTCACCACGAGAGAGTGACACCTGGAACAGGCTCAAGCTGCCTGTCACGCGGGGAATGTTCTATTTCATGGACAGACAGCAATAAGGACTTGTGGAGAGCTTAAGGCAGCAAGGACCTAGGGAGCAGCGCAAAAGGAAGGCCTCCAAATCCACCCAGCTAGGTGAATCCTGAAATGATTCCAGGCTGCCCGGACCTCCATGATCACCTGTCACCAGTACCCCGGACTGTACCTGCAATTAAAGGTAAAGAAACTACAGTCCTCGTGTCCTCCAATCATTTCCTGCACTCTCATTCCTGCACCCCAATGTCCACCTTCCCTCATAAACTGTTCTGGTAGCCCTGGGGCCCCACTCCACCTGTGGGAGCCGAACCATCTTAGCTGCAACATCATCGGCCCCAGCGGTCCCCTTAAGCAGCGTTGGCCATCCCTAGCCGAGTACCACAGGTGTCGTCACGAACAATCCCCTTTCCTATATTTCCATCTAACTTTATTTCCATCATCTATCCATCCTTTTTTAGATTGCGCGCCCAGGGCCATGGACCGGGTCACCGAAGCCATGACCACCACTTTAAGAACCATTCGACCCAGTTTTGAGTACCCCACGGCCCTAGCGGGCGTCGCACCTATCCTGTGTGAAATTGATCTTCCAGCATCTAAGTAGATTGTGCTAAAACCGTGTTGCAGTCAGGAGACCCTATTTGCTTATCCAAATTGTTTGAGGTAAAACTGTGTTGCAGAGAAGAATCAGGAGACCCCATTTGCTCTTCAAAATCGTTAGGCCTATTATATTGGTTCAGCCAGGAGGCCCTATTTGCTAATCCAAATAGTTTATGCTAAAACTGTGTTGCAGTGAGGAATCAAGAGACCCCATTTGCTCATCAAAATCGTTAGTCCTAATATAACGGTTTAGCGAGGATGCCCTATTTGCTAATCCAAATCGTTTGGGATAAAACTGTGTTGCAGTGAGGAATCAGGAGGCCCCATTTGCTCATCAAAACCGTTAGGTCTAAGAGTGTTCAGGCAAACTATCTAAGAAAATAAATAGTAATTGTTCATTTAGTGACAGGTGACTAAAATGTGTGGGCCTAAGGTTTTGAAATAGCAGGTTACAAGAAGGGAAGAGTACAAACTACATGAGAGGGAAAAAGTGAGGTTGTGATGGGATAGGTGTTCACATGTTAATTAAAGCTCAACTGAGCAAACACTGTCTTGTCCTATCCAAAGACCACTGACAACATCTTGTCAGGATTTGAACCCAGGAGCTCATGTGCACCAGCTCGCTGGACAGTTCCGTACTAATCCAAATACTTGTACCTATGTTGCTGCTGATGTCTCAACCTTGAGTTTCCTGTTGGTCACCACCCTGAGTTTCCGATTGGCTCCATCCTGATTAAACACCCTATTTAAACCTGGCTTTGTTCTCCTTTCCTTGCGTGATTATTGAGCTACCAGCTTCTAGTCAAGCTTCTTTCCACCTGCTGGTTCTTCAAAACACATTGCTGCTCCTGATATCGACCCTTGGCTTTCCTGACTACTTTTCCTGCATATTCCTTCAAACGACATTGCTGCTCCTGGTAATAACCTATGGCTTTCCTGACTACGATTCCTGCTTATTACTTCAAATTACATGGCTGCTCCTGGTAATGACCTCTGGCTTTCCTGACTACAATTCCTGCTTATTCCTTCAAACTACAAGTGCATCTCACAAAATTAGAATATAATAAAAAAATTAATTTATTTCAGTTCTTCAATGCAGAAAGTGAAACTCATATATTAGATAGTCATTACAAATAGAGTGATGTATTTCAAGTGTTTATTTCTGTTAATGTTGATGATTATCCACAATCAATGATGGTTTTGGGAGCCATTTCATCTGCTGGTGTAGGTCCACTGTGTTTTATCAAGACCAAAGTCAGCGCAGCTGTCTACCAGGAAATTGCAGAGCTTTTCATGATTCCCTCTGCCGACAAGCTTTTTGGAGATGGAAATTTAATTTTCCAGCACTACTTGGCACCTGTCCACACTGCCAAAGTACCAATACCTGGTTTAAAAACAGCAGTGCTTGATTGGCCAGCAAACTCATCTGACCTTAACCTCATAGAGAATCCTGTTCCAGCCTTTGCAGATGTTCCTCAAAAGTGTCAGTGTAACACAATGATATCATCCAGATAGATGAGAGTGGCCTCAAAATTTAAATCGCCTAGACACCTCTCCATGAGTCGCTGAAAGGTCTCTGGGGCGTTTGCAAAGCCAAACGGCATCCGATTGAAATCAACAATACCATGGGTAGTATAAAGGCTGTCTTCGCTCGGTAGTGCTCGGACATGGGTACTTGCCGCTGGCTAAACCAATGACGGGAAGTATTTTGTGCTTGCCAGGGCAGACAATGACTCTTCAATCCTAGGTAGATGGAAATCTCGTACAGTGCAGGCCTTCAATTTTCGATAGTCCACACAGAAATGCAGAGTCCCATCCTTCTTCCGCATCAGTACAATGGGAGCCGCCCACGGACTCTGGCTTTCTCAAATAACACCACTCTGTAACATTTGTGTAAGAGTCCCCTTCACCTCTTGATACATTTATGGTGGGATCTGTCGGTATCGTTCTCAAATGGGCACGACATTTCCAGTGGGAATTTCGTGGGTGATTGCTGTAGTGCAGCTGAAATCATCATCATGACGGGCTAATGCGTCCTGATATCGCCCCAGCAGAGCTTTCACTCGTTGCACCTGTTGAAGTGAAAGTCCCATGAGCTCAGTGCGCATTTGTTCCAATATTCGGTGCCCCTCCTGTAGGTGCCAGGGTTCTGATACAGTAAACATATCCACTGCTACTGTCCAAGGGTCTCCCGGTTTCACTGTTATTTGAACAGCCTGTGATGGTATCAACTCCTCCAGCAAGCCCAGAATTTGAGGTTTCCTTCTCCAAAGTTAAGACATCACACTGGCACTGTTCTGTCGTGCACAGTAGCTAAAGTTCACGTCACAAGGAGCCCTGGAAGTAGCTGCTCCATCAAAACTGGCTCTATCTGAATCTCAACTCCTTCCAGGGGGGTGCAAGCTCATAGGGCAGGGTGGGCACAGTTTGGCCCAGTGGCAGAACAAGGTTGGCTCACTTTTCCCAGCGTCTTCCCATCACTAGAGTTTTCTTGGACTTGGGCACATGGATCAACTGCTGGAACATTCTCCTCTGAGGAGTACGAGGGCCCCACTGTTTCAGTAACACATGTCGATTCATTGATAAGAAGACTCCCCAGTTCCTTCAATCATCCCCAGAGTAACACATGTCTGTTGCCTGTATCTCCATCGGTCAACACCATTTCCGGCCCAGATTTTTGCCAAAAACAGTAACTTGAATCCAGACCACCCCTGAGACTGGGATGGTTAAATGATTAGCAGCTGTCAACTTTATCACCAGACTAGATTGTTTCGGGGAAATGTCGTCTGAAGTATGTCTCAGGCATAATGGTCACTTGAGAGCCAGCATCGACCAAACAACGTAAGGCCCGGCCATCCATTTCGGCCCAAACAAAAGGACACATGGAAACAAGACTTGTGGGACTTCTCATTCTCCTTCTTTACTGTTCAGGCTCCGGGCGGCATCCCCCAGCCACGGAGGCTCCTAGTTTAATGGACGGCGTTGAAGGGGTCGCCCCTGTTGTACACAACTCTGAGCCAAATGTCCAGTCTCACTGCAGTTATAAAGTGTAGGCAGTTCTTCTCTGGGGGAAGTCCTCATTTCCCTATGGGGCTCAGGGCCAGTTCTACCCCCAGACAAGTTTGATGATGCTGTTGTTTTTTTCTTTGATTTAGACAATTCTTCTTGTATTTCCTGGATCAATTTCCGCAGCTCTTCCACCCATCCTGGTTCGGTGGCCATGGTCATAGATATCTCCCTGCTCTGGACCTTCCCTGCCAGGACTGTTAACACCTGCTCCTGTTTATGCTCGTGCTTCGCTCCCGACTTCTAGAAAGGTCATGCTCGGATTCACCTGCAAGCGCTCCCGCAAGGCCTGTTTCAGTAGCACATCTCTCAAGTCTGTCACCAAATGATCCTGCAATACTACTTCAGAAGACCCTACACCTACACCGACTTTCTTGATAATTGCAGTATGGATCTCCTGTAGCACGTTCATGTACTGGGTCACAGTCTTCCCCTCCTTTTGAACATGGCTAAATAAATGCATTTGTAATTACCCTACGTCTGTGGGGTCTCCGTGCGTTTCTTCTAGTATTTGAAGCACCTTGTCAAAAGTGTCCCGCTCTCGGAGGGGTCGGAGCATGACAGAATTCTTCGCCTCTGCTTCCAGTGCCAACCTGGCAACCTCTGTCTTTAACACGGGGGTCATGGGGTGCATTCTCATCATTCCCCTGACCCACTCAGTCCAGTCCCAAAGCAGAGTGTTGCTTCCAGAAAATTTGGGGAGGTTATTTAACATGGCCCCCAGGGATATGTTGGACCTTGGAGTTCCCCCAGCTGCTCCCCCAACTGCTTGCTCTGCCGCCTCTGTGTTATTGGACACATCCTGCCGACTACCCCAAGTGTGAGCAGGTTGTGGGATGCAGTAACAGACAGGAGACAGTAAGAGTTAACTTGGTTTACTGCAATAGAGGAGTACTCCACGCAGGGAGGAGGTGGGATAAATCTGGGGTTTAAAAGTTTTGTATACAGGATGGGTTAAAGTGTATAATAGGGATAACAACAGTTCTCAAGGGTTAACTTATCAGTTTGACGGCTTCCTGACTGAAAAGTCCACAATAGTAACCACAAAAACCTCTCTGACATGTTTAAGTCAGAAGCAAAGGCTATAGTTAGCCCATATAGCAAAAAGAAATATACCTACTCAAAACAACATGCTATAACTGGAGAAATGAGAGTTAAACTAGGTATGAATAAAGTAGAAAAAGTTCAAATTTATTAAAGATGCACATAACATAGACTGGACATTTTACATGAATAAAATAGAATGGTACATGTGCAGAGACAACACACAGGGGTAAACATAGCCCTCCAACGACCCAGGTCACTTGAAGCCTATCAATCCATATGTAAAGTGCATGTGCATAGTACTAGGGCACAAGACAATAGGTGTGCTGCCAGGTGAGAACCCTATCTAACGCCGCAGTGGGGAAATGATCACTTCATAGGGGGTTGGCAGACACTTACCGCTGACAGAGGTTGGAGGGTCCTAGGGCGGGTGTGAAGATAGAAACCCCCTGACGCGCGTTTCGCGTCCCTAATCGACCGCTTTATCAAGGGAGTTCCTTGATAAAGCGGTCGATTAGGGATGCGAAACGCGCGTCGGGGGGTTTCTATCTTCACACCCGCCCTAGGACCCTCCAACCTCTGTCAGCGGTAAGTGTCTGCCAACCCCCTATGAAGTGATCATTTCCCCACTGCGGCGTTAGATAGGGTTCTCACCTGGCAGCACACCTATTGTCTTGTGCCCTAGTACTATGCACATGCACTTTACATATGGATTGATAGGCTTCAAGTGACCTGGGTCGTTGGAGGGCTATGGTTACCCCTGTGTGTTGTCTCTGCACATGTACCATTCTATTTTATTCATGTAAAATGTCCAGTCTATGTTATGTGTATCTTTAATAAATTTGAAAGTCCACAATAGGAACGGTGGCGCCAACACGGTCAGCGTGGGATGGATCCGGTGTCGTCCTGTAGGTGTCCTCGTGTCGAATCCCTATGGCGGTGGCTTGTCCTCACGTTTAACCAGTTCCTCTGTCCGGGGTCTGCTGCGCAGGGTGCAGTACAGTCCACAACACTAATGAAGCCTAGCATGGCTCGGCAGATGTATACCGGGGGATGAGAACACAGTTGTTGGTGAGTCACCCGGTCTGTCCTAAGCGGTGTGTGTGCATTACTCACGAGCCCAGAGCATCTGGCATCTTGCATCACAGGAGCCAGCGGGCACAAGGCAAGGTACTGGTCACAGTCTTTTATGAGTTACGGCAGGGAAGCATGAGTGCGGGCCTGCGCTATTACGGTGCTCAGTAGTCGGAGCACTCTTTTGTCCCTGCCAAGCGCTGTCTTTTCCTGCCTTGTCTGTCTGCTTACACATGTACTCAGGCTTTTTCTTAGTAGCCATGCCCCCTGCTATGTCGTGCAAAGGCTGGTCCAGGTCTCTAAGCATTCCCCGGGACAACAGAGGAGACAGCCCCGACAGTTCCGGACCCGACACAAGGCAGGTACCCCCGGTCTGGTCATTTTTCTTACATACTCAACCTGGTGGTACAGCAAATTCTCCACGACTATCCCAGCTTGGATGCACTGCTGCAGAAAACATGGTTGTTATGTGCTCACTTCCGACAATCGCACCATGCAGATCATCAACTTGATCGCTCCAGAAGTCTTTCGGCCTACTCGTTAACCATTTGATTTGCGCTGTTCCAACATAGTGTTATTCCTTTCGGCACATGTTGCAGCGACTGTGGCAGCAGCAACGAAACCTGGTGCAGTATGACCTTTTGCATAGCCTGGACCAGTGCAGTATGGACATGTTGCAAATCACACTTGCAGAGTAGGCACAGATGAAGGACGTCTGCAACCCTCTGCACAGATTCGAAATGGCTACTAAGATGGTGTTAGGGGTCGAGTTCCCGCCTCTGCACATGGGGAATCTCGGGCCATCTCCACTGCGGTCTCCCATTCTCCTCCTGCCACAGTGGAGCCTGCTCAGCAGAGACGTCGGTCCCAGCGTCTCGCTCAGTCTGACTCTGTACAAAGAGTTACTGCTGCTTTTCCTGCTTCTGCCATTGAAGTCAGTGCTGGGCAGTAGTGAGCAGGCGCTTCTGGGACTAAGTCCTGCTTTTTTCGTTCTGAGCATGCCCAGAGTAAGATCTCTCAGTGGAGATCGAGGGTCACATGATCAGATACTGCAGCTAAGGCCATTGGTCCCTCAGGAAGGTCCTGTAAGTGCTCATGCTCTGTGGCAGCCTCTCATTGGTCCTTCTAGGAAGGTCCTGTACGTGCTGCAACTATTTAAGGCTCGCATGGCCGCATGGCCATGCGCTAGTATTGTTCTATGTTATGTGCTTTGCACCAGTGTGGTCATGTGAGTTTGTGTTCAGGGACCCGGCTGAAATAAGCCCCTAGAATGCTGGCACCTCCGGCGAGGAGATTTTGTGTGAATGTATTCAGGGACCTGGCTGAAATAAGCCCCTAGAATGCCTGCACCTCCGGCGAGGAGTTTGTGTGCATGCATGACCACTGACTGCTCTCAGTTGAGTAGTTAGCCTGTACCAATGTTAAGTCAAACAGGGCGCAGTGCTTTGAGTTTCGGCTACTCTGTGAAGTAACGGGGTTAGCTCATACCGCCTTATAGTTCCGCCGTTTGCTAGCAGCAGGTTCTCCTGCACGGTGGACCCCGGGCTGCGAACGCATCTATTATAATAAAACCTCTATATTTACTCGGTGCATTCCGCTAGCCCTAACATAATACTAGCGCAAGGGACTGGCTAGTAAATGGCGGACATTCAGCAATCCTTGCGGTATATCAAGCAGCTGGAGGGTAGGTTGGCGGCTCTCGAGAGCTCAACCTCAGCTGTGGATGTTATCGCAGTTGCTGTACAGGCTGCTAGCGTGGCTGCAGCAACCTTGTCCACTACCACCCCTGTTCCGACATTATCTCGCCTCCCGCTGCCATAAAAATTTTCTGGAGATAGCAAATCTTGTAGGGGATTCGTGAGTCAGTGCTCTATCTACCTCGAGCTCCTGGCTACACGTTTTCCCACAGAGCGGGCTAAGGTGGGATTTATTGTGTCTCTCTTGTCGGACTGGGCGTTAGAATGGGCTACGCCACTGTGGGAGCATGGCGATCACGTGGTGCAGAGTGCTCCGCTGTTCCTGAGCACTCTGAAACAGGTCTTTTTAGGACCTCGAGTCACCCATGACACGGCGCTCCAAATGCTGGCATTAACTCAGGGAGTGTCCTTGGTCAGCCATTTTGCCGTCCACTTCCGTACTTTAGCTTCTGAGCTGGAGTGGTTGGATAAAGCCCTTATCTCCATATTTTGGAGGGGGCTGGCTGATCACATGAAGGACACTCTATCCACTAGGGAGATTCCTGCCACACTGGAGGAGTTAATAACTGTCTCTACTCGTATTGACCTCCGTTTTAACGAGCGGAGGTTAGAGCGAGCCCAGTGTAGGCAGAGGTTTCGGCTGGCTCCCACCTTCGCCAAACCTCTGGAATCTCCGGTCCTGGTTCCTGAGTTACATGAGACCATGGTAGTGTCACGAGCGGGATCTAAGTCCCGGACCGCTTGTGCACTCAAGGTTTAAGGCTCGCATGGCCGCACGGCCATGTGCTAGTATTGTTCTATGTTATGTGCTTTGCGCCAGTGTGGTCATGTGAGTTTGTGTTCAGGGACCCGGCTGAAATAAGCCCCTAGAATGCTGGCACCTCCGGCGAGGAGATTTTGTGTGAATGTATTCAGGGACCTGGCTGAAATAAGCCCCTAGAATGCTGGCACCTCCGGCGAGGAGATTGTGTGCATGCATGACCACTGACTGCTCTCAGTTGAGTAGTTAGCCTGTGCCACTGTGAAGTCCAACAGGGCGCAGTGCTTTGAGTTTCGGCTACTCTGTGAAGTAACGGGGTTAGCTCATACCGCCTTATAGTTCCGCCGTTTGATAGCAGCAGGTTCTCCTGCACGGTGGACCCCGGGCTGCAAACGCATCTATTATAATAAAACCTCTATATTTACTCGGTGCATTCCGCTAGCCCTAACAGATGGTTAGTGCTGATGATGCCATCATCAGCATCACTATTCCGTTTATCTACATGCTGGAGCACACTTTGAATTGTCTGAGAAAGGAGGGGGGGGGGTGCAACAGTAAGATGTGAAGCAGAGGAGGATGTGAAAGGAATAACAATATCTCTAAGTTCCAGACTGTCATCGCACAGGCGGGTGATATGGGTGGGTGCATTACAGAGATCGAGGGAGGCTTATGGTACCAGAAAAACAGTTAGTGAAGATGCAGGAGCCACGGAACAAACTGAGGGGGATGAGGAGGAAGAATTGATAGACCTGCAACAGTCAGGAGATGAAGAGGATAATGATCCCTTCTCTGTTGTCCGTGGTTAGCAGGAGGGGAAGGAGGAAGCAACCTTGAGTGTTGCCACTCTGTTAGATCCATGGTAAAAGAGTAAATTTTGTGCAGCGCCCCAGAGTCCTGGTCGTTGCAGTACTGTGGCTCCGCCACTAAGGGGAGCCATGGTGCGTTCGATGGCACTGAAGGAGTTCCTCCAATCAGGTATCACAGACACCAATATGTTTCACAGCTGGGCCTCCGGGGGGAGCTAAGGGTGCTATTCATTAGGCCACTCCCCACCATAGTGGGTAAACTGGGGGTCAGGCAGGAAGTGAGTAGAGAAAGCTGACTGGATCGAACGAAGCAACACCTAGTGAGAGAGGGTGTTGTGGAGGAAGAGACAGTAGGGTCTCTGCCAGGGGTGGGATCCTGGCAGAGGCTTGGCATTGAAAGAACGTAACGGGACCGTGCCTGCTCAGAATAGCGGCGGTGCCCTAAGAAAGGATTAGAAGCGAGATAGATTGTGCTGAGTGAGAAACGAAATCAAGCAGAAGGAGAATACCAGCAGGGGTTTTGTTGAAAGAGGCAGCACCTTGCTGAGGCGCATTACCGGTGGCCGGAACGCCGAGGAAGTGGAATAATATACAGCTTTAAGCCATACTCCAAACAGCGGCAGGACAGTCAGTCTCAGGCGGGCTGTCTACCACATATCACCTATGAAGTCTTGGGGGGCAATTGCGGGAGAGGGGCGTCTCTAGGGTCCCGGAAGAACTCCAGGCCTACCTGACAAACGGGTGCCGTTCTTACTGTAACATCAGGAAGGGACGGAAGATTAGCAGAAGATCAGTTAATCGAGTTGTGAGGGAACTTAAGAAACAGACACAACAGTTGTGGGGTACTTTCCGTAAGCACAGCAGGGAAGGACTACAACACAAAGCGCTAAGAAGGAAGGCACTGATTTCCACCTGTGAGGAGAACTCTGGAAGTGCCATTGGACCGGCCGGACTTGCACAGCCTGGTGGACCGGATTCTGGACTGAGGACCGAGAGATCTCCAGTAAAGAGGTAAAGAGACTGCAACCTGGTGTCCTCGTTATTTACCGCGACCTGCACCCCACAACTGCACCGCTATACCACCGTTAACAGCACCTATTTGCAACGGACGTCCCCCACTGACAGACAGGGCCACGGACCGGGTCTAGCCACCGTGACAACCCCAGGACTGAGATCCCAGAGGCCCGGCTCCAGGTACCCCTCGGCCCTGCGGCGGTGTGGGGGCGCTCCAAATCTTGGCGTCACGAACAGGATCTACTTAAGCCTGAAGAATCAGGTCATGTGTGCCTAGAGACTGTGATTTACTGTACTTGAACCGTACTTTATTGAAAAGACTGTGTGTTGTGCCATTTGCCGCCAAAATCCGCCGCCATTGCAGCGCTGAGGAGAGCGCAGGAAGAGAAGAGGGGCGTGGAGTGGGCGTAGACAAGTTGGAGAGCGCGAACAGCAATGGCCGCCCAGTCTAAATATTTCTGTGTGTTGAGGACGTGCCCGTCAACAGCCGAGGTCTGCCTCCTGATCCTGGCCGGAGGGTGGAGACCATGGGGACGGGGCCGCCCACGGAAGAGACCGCGGGAAGAAGACGCGGGAAAAGAACAAGAAATGGCGGCACCAGGAGCACAGCGCGGAGCTGACCCGGCCCAGTCCGAGGCCGCACAAGCTGGGACAGGCTCCGAAACGCCAACGCTGCGGGGTCTGACCCTCACCGAGCCACTGTTGGGCCGACCCCCTGTGCCACTGTCCGAAGAATGTGTGGCTGCAGCCGAGGCCCGACAGCTGGCCCGCCGCCTGAAGGCTGATGCCCGTGCCCTCACCCGGGTGGGCCAGCCCACCGAGATCAAGTTGTCTCCTGTTGCTGCTTACCCGGCCGCGGCGGAAGGTACGCTACCCGCACCGGGCCTGAAAATCATGCCGGATGCTGAGCACTTACGGCGTCTTATGGCAGAGTGGCGGAGCCGGCCCCAGGCGGAGCAAGTTAATTTGATTAGTGTTCCGGAGATTCCGTCCTCACACTGGGGTGTGGTGGTGGCCTTTAACCCCCGGTATGGAAGAGGGGTGATCCAGGAAATTGGAGAGCCGCTGCAGATCCGCGTGGACCGGGAGGAGGTGGAGCCTTGCAGCGGAAGGTTCGATCGTGACCTGGAGCCGGGAGACGCCGTCACCTACACGAGGTGGAGAAGGGGCACTGGAGAGACGGGCTGGTTCGCCCGAGGTGTCCCAACGATGCGTCGCCCTCCAGGCTGCGGCGGGAGCACCGGAAGGAGATAATCCCGTAGGGAAGGCAGCAGGACCCGGCCCCGAGGAATCGCGAGAAGCTCGGCCTCGCCGTGCCCCGGAGGGACGGGTGCACCTGCCGACAAGGAGGACCTCCCGGCGAGGGATTTTATCGTTACTGGGACCGGAACGGCGTCCTGGCTCACCGGTGCGATCTGTTGGCCTGGTGAGGCTGGATAAGAGGTCGCCTTCCGCAGAACCCCAGTAAGATTTTATTGCTTCTAAAATGTAAATAGTTACTGTTTGTTCTTTAAGTTGCTGCTAAACCCGTCCAGGGTAAACTTTAAGAAAGGTGACCCCTTTGTTGACCCGGGGTCACTATTGTTGTTTTCTTGAAGTTTTGCACAAAGTTACACAAACTGCGAAATCATGGACTGTGCATGATTTGAACTTTCTTGTAAATAGTTTACACCTTCTTAAAGGTGCTTCCTACTGGTTTTGTTTAAAGACATTTTGCGAAGATACCATTCCGGAGCCTTTACATGGACTGGTAGGCTGAGAAGAAGAGCTACCTCAGAAAGACTTGATCTCCTCTTAAAGGGGAGGTTAGAATTGAACTTGAAAGTGATACTGTTTTAGAACAGTAATGTCAAGATAATGCTTTGAAGGAAATGTAACTGTTTTTCATGGAAAAGTTATGTGTGTTTAATTTGTTTAAAATGTGAAACCTAGATAATGTTCTTTAAAGAGAAAGATGTAGAAAGCCCGTAGGGGTAGATGTAGAGTTCCGTTTAACTGAAAGTAAAGAAGTAATAACGAAGGTGAGGATAGAAGGTAAACCCTGCGTCCCCATAGAAAGTTAGTTCGTTACTAAGGACAGAAAGTAGACCCGTAGGGGTTAGTGAGTGAGTCCTTATAGGAGCCAAGCAGAGTGTGCTCCATGCTCTCAAATTGAAAGGAATGTTATGTCTATACTATGTATAGTAGAGAAAGGCAGTAGGCCCTGGCTGAACGGGGCGGTCCTGTAAAAGAAAGGAGAGGCAGTAGGTCTGGTGCCATAGGGACAGGCGGTCCTGCAGGTTCAAAGTAGGAGAATGTGAAGTTACCTTGCCCTGTAATGTGATTATAGGAAGGCCTTTGATAAACTAAGAGTGTATGTTTCTTAAAGGCAATGTTAATTTATTGTTCCAGCATTTGCACTTAGTAGAATACCCGGTTGGGTAATGAGAGTTAATTGTAGCCTGTTGCTATGATATTTGATTATGTTTTGTAACGTTAAAGTGTCCTCACCTCCCATAAAGGGAAGCCTGTTCAAGTATGCTTATTGTTTTGCACTCAACAAATTTGTATGTCTTGTTGCTAACCTGTATTGTTGTTTTCTTCCCAGTCCCGGAGTACTGTGTTTAACCAGGGGGGAGTGCAGCGCCCCAGAGTCCTGGTCGTTGCAGTACTGTGGCTCCGCCACTAAGGGGAGCCATGGTGCGTTCGATGGCACTGAAGGAGTTCCTCCAATCAGGTATCACAGACACCAATATGTTTCACAGCTGGGCCTCCGGGGGGAGCTAAGGGTGCTATTCATTAGGCCACTCCCCACCATAGTGGGTAAACTGGGGGTCAGGCAGGAAGTGAGTAGAGAAAGCTGACTGGATCGAACGAAGCAACACCTAGTGAGAGAGGGTGTTGTGGAGGAAGAGACAGTAGGGTCTCTGCCAGGGGTGGGATCCTGGCAGAGGCTTGGCATTGAAAGAACGTAACGGGACTGTGCCTGCTCAGAATAGCGGCGGTGCCCTAAGAAAGGATTAGAAGCGAGATAGATTGTGCTGAGTGAGAAACGAAATCAAGCAGAAGGAGAATACCAGCAGGGGTTTTGTTGAAAGAGGCAGCACCTTGCTGAGGCGCATTACCGGTGGCCGGAACGCCGAGGGAGTGGAATAATATACAGCTTTAAGCCATACTCCAAACAGCGGCAGGACAGTCAGTCTCAGGCGGGCTGTCTACCACATATCACCTATGAAGTCTTGGGGGGCAATTGCGGGAGAGGGGCGTCTCTAGGGTCCCGGAAGAACTCCAGGCCTACCTGACAAACGGGTGCCGTTCTTACTGTAACATCAGGAAGGGACGGAAGATTAGCAGAAGATCAGTTAATCGAGTTGTGAGGGAACTTAAGAAACAGACACAACAGTTGTGGGGTACTTTCCGTAAGCACAGCAGGGAAGGACTACAACACAAAGCGCTAAGAAGGAAGGCACTGATTTCCACCTGTGAGGAGAACTCTGGAAGTGCCATTGGACCGGCCGGACTTGCGCAGCCTGGTGGACCGGATTCTGGACTGAGGACCGAGAGATCTCCAGTAAAGAGGTAAAGAGACTGCAACCTGGTGTCCTCGTTATTTACCGCGACCTGCACCCCACAACTGCACCGCTATACCACCGTTAACAGCACCTATTTGCAACAGACGTCCCCCACTGACAGACAGGGCCACGGACCGGGTCTAGCCACCGTGACAACCCCAGGACTGAGATCCCAGAGGCCCGGCTCCGGGTACCCCTCGGCCCTGCGGCGGTGTGGGGGCGCTCCATTTGCAAGATGCTTTTTCCCCTGAAAAGGGAAGCACGCATGCTGGTGTATTGAAAAAAACGCCTGTAGACAGTCTTAAGAGTGTTTTTTTCCAAGACAGCAGTGAGGCACACAGTGTGCTTCACAGTTCTAGACTTCCATCCAGGGAAATGTCAAGGCATCACCGCAAAAAAATTAGAAGGAGCAGTGTAAGTGGCATACTCCATTTCTGTGAGTCATTTTCCACATTTTTTAGACCAGACCAGCACCTGCAGGTTTTGTCATGCCCAGCAGCCAGTGTTCTCCCAGAAGTTGTGTTCAGCGCTGCTAGTGGTGTCCTGATGCATACGCACATACGGCTTTCCCTGAAATTGTAGACCGACTTTCATCAAAATGAACAAGTCGTGGATCTCCAATGACTTTGCACCTCAGTCGCAGACTGGGCAGACTAGACAATTGTGTGGAAGGTGTCAGAGGCCTATTATACCATTTCTACTCTGTTGAAAATGATGTCACTTTAATGGTGTGTGACAATAATTTATTGAAATGTGGAGACTTCAAGTTGGGTCTCCTTTATGTGTTGCCTGTAGCAGTAGTGTAGGACTGCACTTACTGTCACTCAACTACCTGTGTTACTTTCTTTAAATTTTTCTAACAATAATATTCTATGAAACTGCTGTTTGTGCCTTCTGAGTGTGGATGGGGGAAAAAAATTGAGCTGTTGCATGCGGTATGAGGTCTCCCAGCAAATAAGGCTTACACTGCTGCCTTAACCAACAGGTCTTAATTGAAACTCCAATTCAAAGCTCTAAATGCTGGCCCAGACCCTGATACCTCATGCATGGCCCATGGCTGACTGCTGTGCCATTAGCATATTTCTACTGTGGGTCAATTGTTGCCACTTTTCATGGTAAATGCCACTAATTTTAGCTGTTTGGGAAGCGTTTTGTCATCACTTATCATGTTGTGTCTGTGTGTGTGTGTATATATATATATATATATATTTGGTTTTGCCTCCCATTGAATTTAATGGGGTTCGCCGAACTGTTCGGCGAACATCAGGATGTTCAGCGAACTGAAACTAACCATGTCAGGTTCGCACATCTCTGGAGCTGAGTTCATTGTTTTATAGGGCAGTGGCCAGGGTTGTAGGCTCAGAGTTAAAGCCAGAGAATAATTGTTAGCACAAAAAAAATATAATAGTTGTGCTGAAGTTTATGGTCAATAACTTGCTGATTGCCATCTATCAGTTACTGCATTTCAACCTGCTGACCTGTATATAGTTAATAAATAATAACTTATTATCACTGAAGGGAAGCTTAATTGTCTCCTCTCTAAATCGCACTTCCCCACCTGTGCACTCGACCCCATCTCATCCCACCTCCTCCTCAGCCTCACCACCATTCTTATCCCATCCCTAACCCACCTCTTCAACCTATCACTAACTTCTGGTACCTTCCCTTCTGCTTTCAAACATGCCACAATCATGCCTATCCTTAAAAAGCCAACCCTCGACCCAACCGCTATGTCCAGCTATCCCCCAATATTGCTGCTCCCATTCGCTTCCAAACTCCACTGAGACAGCCCTGACAAAAATTACTAACAACTTACTTACAGCCAAAGCTAACGGACAATACTCTATACTCCTCCTCCTAGACCTGTCTTCTACTTTTGACACAGTTGATCTCTGCCTCCTACTACAGATCTTCACCTCCTTTGGCATCAAAGACCTTGCCCTATCCTGGATCTCCTCATACCTTTCCAACCGCACATTCAGTGTTTCCCTCTCCCACACTAACTTCTCATCCCACACTCTCTCTGTTGGAGTCCCCCAAGGCTCTGTTCTAGGACCCCTACTCTTCTCAATCTATACACTTGGCCTGAGACAACTCATAAAGTCACATGGATTCCAGTACCATCTTTATGCTGATGACACCCAGATCTACCTCTCTGGCTCAGATGTCACCTCTCTGCTGTCCATAATCCAGGAGTGTCTATCAGCCATATCCTCCTTCTTCTCCTCTCGCTTCCTCAAACTCAATGTGGACAAATCTGAACTCATCATCTGTCCTCCATCTCACAGATCTTCCTTACCTGACCTATTTATCGCAATTAACGAAATCACGCTTTCCAGCGTACCGGAAGTCGGCTGCCTCGGAGTAACCCTTGACTCTGCCCTGTCCTTCAAACCGCACATCCAAGCTCTTTCCACCTTCTGTCGCCTCCAGCTCAAAAATATCTCCAGAATCCGTCCTTTCCTCAACCCTCAATCTACTAAAATGCTTGTGCATGCCCTCATCATCTCCTGCCTCGACTACTGCAACATCCTTTTCTGTGGCCTCCCTGCTAACACTCTCACACCTCTCCAGTCCATCCTTTAGGCAACGTTCACATTTGCGTTGTGCGCCGCAGCGTCGGCGACGTAACACACAACGCAAACAAAAACGCAACAAAACGCACGCTAAAACGCTGCGTTTTGCGACGCATGCGTCCTTTTTTGCCGAAAGTTGGACGCAGAAAAAATGCAATTTGCTGCGTTTTCTGCGCCCAACGCTTGCGGCCGAAAAAACACATGCGTCGCAAAACGCAGCACAATGCATGTCCATGCGCCCCCATGTTAAATATAGGGGCGCATGACGCATGCGGCGACGCTGCGGCACCCGACGCTGCGGCGCCGAACGCTAATGTGAACGTAGACTTACTCTGCTGCCCGACTAATTCATCTCTCTCCTCGCTACTCTTCTGCTTCTCCCCTCTGCAAATCTTTTCACTGGCTCCCATTCCCTCAGCGCATTCAGTTCAAATTACTAATACTGACCTACAAAGCCATCTATAACCTGTCTGCTCCATACATCTCTGAACTAATCTCCCAATATCTTCCCTCATGTGATCTCCTGTCCTCCCAATACCTCCTTCTCTCTTCCACACTTATTCGCTCCTCACCCAATCACCTCCAAGACTTCTCCCGAATATCCAACATCCTCTGGAATTCTTTGCCCCAACATGTCAGACTATCAACCTCATTTGGATCCTTCAGAAGGAACCTGAAAACCCATCTCTTCAGGAAAGCTTACAGCATGCACTGACCCTGCTGCCTCCTCACCACTACAGGAGCTACCACCCAGGGGCGCCGCTACCATGTGGCAAGTTGAGTACTTTGCCTCAGGCGGCACTGCCTTCAATGAAGAGAAGGGGCGGCAGATTCTGCCGGTGTAGTAACTGAATTTGCATCCCGAATGGCCGAATCCCCTCATCCTGCCCTCCCCGGCTCATGTGACCGGTCACATGATCGTGACATCATCCTCGTCCTCAACCTGAAGTCACTCCTCTCCTGCATCTGCTATGGCTGCTCATATAAGGCTGTTCTGTGCCCCCAGGATCTGTGATGACCTCACCGGATGGGAGGAGTCAGGGGTCACATGATCAGTGGCCTCAATGTATGCAGGACTCTGCTGTGCTGGTTGTCATGGTGCTGGAAGAGGATAAACTTATGTGTGGGGTCAGGAGGGGTTTACAGTGAGGATGTAGCAGAGCCGTGTTTGTACAGAGTGGAGCCGTGTGTTCACGAGGTGTGCGAAGCTGAGCCGTGTGTGTACGAGGTGTGCGGAGCTGAGCCGTGTGTGTACGAGGTGTGCGGAGCTGAGCCGCATGTGTACGAGGTGTACGGAGCGGAGCCCTGTGTGTACAAAACGGAGCCCTGTATGTACAAAGTGTATGAAGCTGACCCGTGTATGTGTACGGAGCGGAGCAAAGCCGTGTGTGTATGGGGTGTATGGGGGGGGGCCATTTTGCAGTTCACCTCAGGCAGCAGAGAGGCTAGGTACAACCCTGCTACCACCTCACCAACACCGGAGCTGCTGCAACCCCTCAAACTACTGTATCCTTCCCCATAATCCTGTAGAATGTAAGCCCGCAAGGGCAGGGTCCTCGCTCCTCTGTATCAGTCTGTGATTGTTAGTTTGTTTACTGTAAGTGATATCTGTAATTTTTACTTCTTCTCGTATATAGCATCATGGAATCAATGGTGTGTAAGAGGGTGGTGCTGGTATGGATAATAAGAAACACGCTGTCAGTTTAAGAGGCTGCATCCCCTTGTCTGATGTGATGGTATGTTCTACTGTTCTCCCCTACTCTTGTTTTTGCTTTGAACTGGTCGGTGCTGTGGAGAGTGGGTGGAGCTGAGCAGCGAGAGGAAGAAGAAGTGTTTTGAGAGGGAACAGAGAGAACTGTGAGATGTTCTGCCTGCAAGGAAGAATCGTTGGCTGCAAGAAAGACTACACAGCTTGAGACGAACTGCGATTGTTAAATAGACTTTCCCGGTTACAGCGAAGGGTGGCTGTTCTGCGCTGGTTGGTGAAGCCACGAAGATACTGAAAAGGGGACTTACGGTTTCCAGGAGCAAAGAAAGACCACGCTTTACAGAGCCGACAGAAATCCGTGCGCACCACCGTTTAGGACTTCGGGGGCCCCCTGGGACTGGACCTGTGTCCCCAACATCACCGTGAGTCTGTTCCTGTCTGGTGCACTAATTAGGGCCTAGTACAGGCTTCAGTAGTTAGAGCACGGTAGCCGTGCGGCCTGCGTAGTGAAGGCCAGGGAGAATATATGCAGAGTAGCAACGATATATGTTTTATTGTGTAAAGTTGCTTGTGAGATAGATTCTGAGTTTGCAATTGCTTAAGCACTGCGCTATTTACAGACAAATTGACTCATGTGCATTATCTTTTGTTATTGTAAACCCCTGTTTGCACCTTCCTTGTCCTTTCCATTTCCTGCTTCCCAATAAATCTAACCTTTGTTGTTTGCACCTCATCTTGTGTACAGTAGTCTTCCTGCACCGTGGTGGTCCCCCGGCCATCGCTTCAGGTGCTATATTAATAATAATGTATCTAAAGAACACTACCATTGATTAACATTGTCTTACCTGTGGAAGCCGCATATTGCTATAAAGGGAAAATGTAGTATTAAGTTCAAATCAATAGCTAACCATGTAATGTGTGAATGGACTGGGTTCGCAGATGTGAGAGTAGCTCTTACTGAAGGTCCTTTATTTTATATCAAACTGAGGAGCCCTCAGAAGGCTGCCTCCTTTATGAAGTCTTCAGACAACCCTACGGAAAGTTTGTCTAGTTTTTCTCTGTCAATGGCCAGTAAAATAGAAGTTAAAAGGAATCTGTTACCAAAGGGTAATCTGTTACCTAAGGGCAGATACCCTGGTTCCCGTGATGTATCACTTACTGACCTGCTTCCTGCAGTTTGGATAAAATTACTGTTTTATCTGCTGCAGATATAGCAATTCTCTGAATTCTGAGCTTCTATAACACCGCCCATACCACATCTTTCTGTACAAAGGTGGAAAGTTGCCAATCAGCACATAGGGTTGGATTATAATGAGCTCATTAATATGGAGGACTACATAGCAGCAGGTTTTCTAGTCCTCTACTGATAAAAATCACATTTTTATCAGCACGAGAGTATCAAAACTTCAGCAAGCAGCCCATTAAAGGGAACCTGTCACCCTCAAAATGGAAGGTGTGCTAAGCCCACCGGCATCAGGGGCTTATCTACAGCATTATGGAATGCTGTAGATAAGCCCCCGATGTATAATAAAAAATTAGAAAAAGAGGTTAGATTATACTCACCCAGGGGCGGTCCCGGTACGATGGGCGTCACGGTCCGGTCCGGGGCCTCCCATCTTCTTACGATGACGTCCTCTTCTTGTCTTCACGCTGCAGCTTCGGCCCTGTTGAGGGCAGCGCAAAGTACTGCAGTGCGCAGGAGCTGGGCCTCTCTGACCTTTCCCGGCACCTGCGCACTGCAGTACTTTGCTCTGCCTTCAACAGGGCCGAAGCTGCAGTGTGAAGACAAGAAGAGGACGTCATCTGATGAAGATAGGAGGTGCTGGACCGGACCGCAACACCCATCGGACCGGACCGGGACAGCCCCTGGGTGAGTATAATATAACCGTTTTTTCTTATCTTTCAGGATACATCGGGGGCTTATCTACAGCATTACAGAATGCTGTAGATAAACCCCTGGTGCTGGTGGGCTTAGCTCACCTTCCTTTTTGGGGGTGACAGGTTTCTTTCAACTGGCACATCGCTGAAATCAGGGTATCTGTCGCTTCATTATGCTGCTCACAGATTATGTATCAAAAACCTGGTGGCAGTTTCCCTTTAAATTAAAAATCTTTTGACACAATACAAAGCCAGCAACATGCTTGAAAACCCCTTTGCCGTCAGTTGCTCACTTCAGACAGAAAGCACATAGATTGTGAAATATTAACATATGATGAATTTGCCAGAAGAACAAGATGTGATTTTCAAATTTTAAGTAGACAAATAACTTGTGTTTGCTATATAGTATTGCAATAATGGCAATAACCAGGGCCTCTTATCCTCAATAAACGTTATATTGTTATGACTAGAGTTGAGCGAATTTGATCGGGTCCTTGCTTATTCGGCAAGCCATAGTGGAGCGCCCTAGGGGCCTAGGGGTACTCGGTATCGGGTCTGGTCATCATTAAAGGGGTGGTCACAGTGGCAGCGACCTGGTCCATTACTCTGGGAGTCCAAATTAAAGGGAATGTCTTTAAAGGTTTTTTTTTAGAAATAAGAATTTTCATGACACCTCCTGTGGTATTCAGTCAGAGGTGACCGAAGCTGCTTAAAGGATTCCTCTTGGGAGTGATGGCACTGGAGCAAAGTTGGTATGGCTTCCCACAGGTGAAGTTGGGTCCCCAGGGCTCCCGCTGTAGTAAGGAAAGATGGTGTGGTGCCAGAATTAATCAGAGGACACAAGATTACAGTCTATTTACGCGTTTTACTGGTGGTTTACGGCCACAGTCTAGGGTACCAGCAACAGGTGAAGGTGGAATCCAGGCAGCCTGGAAATGAGTTAAATTCCCTTTGCCAGGTCAGATTGGAGCCTTCCTCTATGTGCTGTATAATAGTCTGTCACGATAATTAAAAAAATGTCATATTGTGAGTTTAGTTCCAGAAGGTTCCATGGCAGACACACACTGTGGGCCATTCCGACCCCCCCTCTTCTCACTCTGCCTGCTGCCTGTGTGTATGTGAATCCTAAACCCCTCATTTCACCCCTCCCACAAGAATTTATATGGCTCTATGCTGCGGTCAGACCAGTCTCCCTAAACTACTCATTCCCTCCTCCCGCATAATGCTGGCCAAAATTAGTATAGAAAGCCTGAGATTCTTTGTTCTATTAAAGTGATATATATGGACACCGATCCAGGCTAGAGATATAAAAAATATTTATTCCGGATGTCCCTCAATAGATCTATAACTCACTGAAACCACTAGCAGCTAAACGCAATGATTGCAGAGCGTGGATTTCTCTATAAGCAAGTCATGTAATTACTCCGTGTTTACACTTAAAAGAATCCCCATGATATGGGGCACATCCTGATCATTGTGGTTTTCTTATACGAGGTTAATACAGCGAGATATGCGTAAAAATGGCATTTCATACCTCCAAGTAAAGGGGAGGTTTCAGCGTCTAAGTGAGGTCACCCCAGGGGGAGGGCTTTGGTTTGAAGCTAGGAAATAAGTAGTGAAGCAAGCAGTCTTCACACATCTTCTTGTCCGGGGTCTAACTGCTATACAGATGTGCTATGCATCTAGATATATGCTCGCCCCTTCTCCTCAGCACACGGCCAGCCATGATGATTCAATGACATAACGACCTGTAAGTGTTCTTTTCATTTTTAATCCTTTTTCTATTTGTAATTGTATTGTACATATGATTTGTCTCCTTTAAAATATCTTTTTATACTTTGTAAACACTGCTCACATTTTTTGGAGTAAAATATAAAACTACTATCTTGTCTCTCCATGCTCTATAACGAACTGTCACGTCCTCTGAAGTGAATTACGCTACTGATTTGGGTTGGCTCCGGACCCATTAATAATTACGAAATCGGAGCTGGTGGCAGCGGATTTGTCCTGTGCGTTGGAAGGCTTTGTAGCGACAGCAGCGTTGATAATTATTGTTCCTGCCTGAGTGGGAGTAGTTATATCGTCCTCAGTGAAGTGTGCCCAATAGCCAGTACATAGCAGGCAGCCTTTCTGTCGACTAATTACCCTAGGTGCAGTACCCTGAAAGACCTGAGGGTAAGGGGGGCGCCAGAGAGCTGCAAGTTTCAAACCGGAACTGGGAAGTGGGATATAGATAAATCCCCTTCAGAAAGAACCAGGGGCAACCAAACAACCCTGGTTCATGACCAATAAGTGTGAGTGGTGGGGATGATAAAGGTATCCTCCCCGTGAACTGTGACATATTGGTGGGATTCGTGAGTCCCTTACTGCCTATGGCTTCTTTCAAGGTCCTCTCTCACTCTCTGTCAGGGGACAGTACCTGCATGGAAGGCAACAGGAGCCGTTTTACAGGTGCCTTTATTCACGGTGACTCCGGGCTCTGTATGTTGCTGTACCTCAGGGTGTAGATGTAGGCGAGTAACTTTCAATATCCAGCCCTTCGGTTTCTGCTGTGGGGCATGAAGTCCCAAACAGCCTTGGGCTCCCGGTGCCCGGTCTCTGTGCTTCAGTGTGGAGGGAGCCTAGACGCAGCTCCCCTCCATCTCCTCACTTCTCCTCTGCTCCTTCCTCTTTCACCATCTCACACAATCTAGCTAACTCCTCCTCCAAGCCAGAATATATCTCTAGGGAAGCTCCCCTGAAACCAGGTCTAGAGCTCCCCCTTCTGGCCTGAAGTCAGAACGTGTTGCATGTACAGATTACCTGTCAAAGAGATCCTCCTAGTTTCCAAGCATGGCATCACCCTCCCCGAGAGGAAGGCAATACCGCTGTGGTACCCGAACTCCTGGGGTGCCACAATAGCGCTTGCAGAATAAGTTGCAGAGGGAATCCGGATACATGGAGCGCGCCGGCTGATCAGCTGTTCGGCTCCGCTACTGCATGTGTCACAGCTGTGTCACAGTAACAACACATGCATGAAAAGTCCTCCAAAGAAAAGATGATAGCACTCATCGGTCTTTTGTAGAAATTCCGCTCTTTATTTGAGCAGAAGCTTGACGACTGCCGTTTCGCACCTACTAGCCCGTGGAAGCGGTCGTTGTCAAGCTTCTGCTTACTTACGTCCTCACTCCCCCTGCCAACATGCTTTTTTACCACAAATAAAGAGCGGAATTTCTACAAAAGACCGGTGAGTGCTATCTGCCTTTCTTTGGAGGATTTATTACGCTGTGTTTTCCTGGACAAGCACCCGAGGTCATAAGGCGAAACCTGAAGTATGGTAGGACATTGACAGCACAGGAATCAGCAGCACTGGCGGTGCCATCCGTCTTTTTGCCTTACAGCCCAGTGGATACACATGCATGAAAAGCCCAACACACAGGCTCTCCATGCATGTGCTGTGACAGTGACACAGCCGTGACACACGCAGCTGCGGAGCCGAACAGCTAATCAGCAGGCAAACTCCATGTATCCGAGTTCCCTCTGCAGCTTATTCAGCAAGCGCTATTGCTTGCCGAATAAGCAGTGACCCGATCAAATTCTCTCAACTCTAGTTATGACAAAATGCTATAAGGCAGAATAATTCCTAATTTTAACCACTTTGGCATATATGTCTCCAATCCTGGTATCTTTGGCCCCCACCCGATCCTGGTAAACATGGTCCCTCATCAACATCCTGGTATACATGGCCACCATTCCCATTCTGTTATACATCGCCACCATCCCCATCCTGGTATACATGGCTCCTCATCCCCATCCTGGTATACATGGCTCCCTATCCCCATCCTGTTATACATGGCCGCCATCCCCATCCTGGTATACATGCCTCTATCATTCCCATCCTGGTATATATGCCCCCTCATCTCTATCCTGATATACATGGCCCCCATCCCCATCCTGGTACACATGACTCCCCATCCTGGTATACATGGTCCCCTCATCCCTACCATCCTGGTATACATGACCCCCTCATTCCCATTCTGGTATACATGGCACCTATCCTGTTATACATGGTCCCCTCATCCCCATCCTGGAATACATGGCCCCAATTGGTTATACCTGCTCCCTTCATCCCCATCCTGGTATATACAGTATATTCCTTATCCTGGTATGAATGGTCCCCTCATCCCCATACTGGTATGCATGGTCCCTCATCCCCATCCTGGTATATATGGTTACCAACCTGGTATACATGGCCCCATGCCCATCCTGTTATACATGCTCCCCTCATCCCCATCCTGCTATACATGGTCCTCTCATCACCATCCTGGTATACATGGTCCCCGCATCCCCACCCTGGTATAAATGGCCCCCATACTGGTATATGTGATCCCATCATCCCCACCATCCTGGTATACATGGCCCCTGCCCCCCCCCCCTATTCTGGTATACATGGTCCCCTCATCCCCACACTGGTATACATGTTCCCTCATCCCTATTCTGGCATACATGGCCCCCATCCCCATCCTGGTATACATGGTCCCCATCCTGGTATACAGGGCCCCATCCCTATCCTAGTATACATGACCCCTCACCTCCAGCCTGGTATACATGGCCCCAATCTCCATCCTGGTATACATGGTCCTACCATCCCCATCCTGGTATAAATGGTGCCCTCATCCCCATCTGGCTATACATGGTCCCTTCATCACCATTCTGGCATACATGGTTCCCTCATCCCCATCTTGGTATACATGACCCCCTCATTTCCATTCTGGTATACATGGCACCTATCCTGTTATATATGGTCCCCTCATCCCCATCCTGGTATACATGGTCCCGCATCCCCGTCCTGGAATACATGGCCCCAATTGGTTATAACTAGTGTTGAGCGATACCGTCCGATACTTGAAAGTATCGGTATCGGAAAGTATCGGCCGATACCGGCAAAATATCGGATCCAATCCGATACCGATACCCGATACCAATACAAGTCAATGGGACTCATGTATCGGACGGTATTCCTGATGGTTCCCAGGGTCTGAAGGAGAGGAAACTCTCCTTCAGGCCCTGGGAACCATATAAATGTGTAAAAGAAAGAATTAAAATAAAAAATATCGCTATACTCACCTCTCCGACGCAGCCGGGACTTCAGCGAGGGAACCGGCAGCGTTGTTTGTTTAAAATTCGCGCTATTACTTGGTTACGTGAATTCCCGGCTTGTGATTGGTCAGGTCGGCCATGTTGCCGGGACGCGGACCAATCACAGCAAGCCGTGACGAAATTACGTCACGGCTTGCTGTGATTGGTCCGCGTCCCGGCAATATGGCCGCCCTGACCAATCACAAGCCGTGACGTCACGGGAGGCTGGACACGCGCTCATTTTAAAATGGGCGCGTGTCCAGCCTCCCGTGACGTCACGGCTTGTGATTGGTTGCGCCGCGGTCAACCAATCACAAGCCGGGAGGCTGGACGCGCTCATTTTAAAATGGGCGCGTGTCCAGCCTCCCGTGACGTCACGGCTTGTGATTGGTTGCGCCGCGGTCAACCAATCACAAGCCGGGAGGCTGGACGCGCTCATTTTAAAATGGGCGCGTGTCCAGCCTCCCGTGACGTCACGGCTTGTGATTGGTCAGGGCGGCCATATTGCCGGGACGCGGACCAATCACAGCAAGCCGTGACGTAATTTCGTCACGGCCTGCTGTGATTGGTCCGCGTCCCGGCAACGTGGCCGACCTGACCAATCACAAGCCGGGAATTCACGTAACCAAGTAATAGCGCGAATTTTAAACAAACAACGCTGCCGGTTCCCTCGCTGAAGTCCCGGCTGCGTCGGAGAGGTGAGTATAGCGATATTTTTTATTTTAATTCTCTCTTTTACACATTTTAACATTAATGTTGTTGCGATACCCGATACCCGATACCACAAGAGTATCGGAATCCCGGTATCGGAATTCCGATACAGCAAGTATCGGCCGATACCCGATACTTGCAGCATCGGAATGCTCAACACTAGTTATAACTAGTGTTGAGCATTCCGATACCGCAAGTATTGGGTATCGGCCGATACTTGCGGGTATCGGAATTCCGATACCGAGATCCGATACTTTTGTGGTATCGGGTATCGGTATCGAAACAACATTAATGTAAAAATGTGTAAAAGAGAGAATTAAAATAAAAAATATTGCTATACTCACCTCTCCGACGCAGCCTGCACCTTACCGAGGGAAGCGGCAGCGTTCTTTGTTTAAAATTCGCACTTTTCTTTCCTTACGTGAAGTCCCGGCTTGTGATTGGTTGCGTGCCGCCCATGTGACCGCAACGCAACCAATCACAGCAAGCCGTGACGTAATTTCAGGTCATTCAGTATTTTAAAATTACGCTCCGGCTATGTGATTGGTTGCGTCGCAGTCACATGGGCGACGCAACCAATCACAGCAAGCCGTGACGTAATTTCAGGTCATTCAGTATTTTAAAATTACGTCCCGGCTTTGTGATTGGTTGCGTCGCAGTCACATGGACGACGCAACCAATCACAAGCCGTGACGTCACGAGAGGCTGGACACGTGCGCATTTTAAAATGCGCGCGTGTCCAGCCTCCCGTGACGTCCCGGCTTGTGATTGGTTGCGTCGCTGTCAACCAATCACAAGCCGGGAGGCTGGACATGCGCGCATTTTAAAATGGCTTCCCGGCTTGTGATTGGTTGACAGCGACGCAACCAATCACAAGCCGGGACGTCACGGGAGGCTGGACTCGCGCGAATTTTAAAATGCGCGCATGTCCAGCCTCCCGGCTTGTGATTGGTTGACAGCGACGCAACCAATCACAAGCCGGGACGTCACGGGAGGCTGGACTCGCGCGCATTTTAAAATGTGCGCGTGTCCAGCCTCCCGGCTTGTGATTGGTTGACAGCGACGCAACCAATCACAAGCCGGGACGTCACGGGAGGCTGGACTCGCGCGCATTTTAAAATGCGCGCGTGTCCAGCCTCCCGTGACGTCACGGCTTGTGATTGGTTGCGTCGCCCATGTGACTGCGACGCATCCAATCACAAAGCCGGGACGTAATTTTAAAATCCTTAAGGACCTGAAATTACGTCACGGCTTGCTGTGATTGGTTGCGTCGCCCATGTGACTGCGACGCAACCAATCACAAAGCCGGAGCGTAATTTTAAAATACTGAATGACCTGAAATTACGTCACGGCTTGCTGTGATTGGTTGCGTTGCGGTCACATGGGCGGCACGCAACTAATCACAAGCCGGGACTTCACGTAAGGAAAGAAAAGCGCGAATTTTAAGCAAACAACGCTGCCGGTTCCCTCGGAGAGGTGAGTATAGCAATATTTTTTATTTTAATTCTTTATTTTACACATTAATATGGTTCCCAGGGCCTGAAGGAGAGTTTCCTCTCCTTCAGACCCTGGGAACCATCAGGGATACCGTCCGATACATGAGTCCCATTGACTTGTATTGGTATCGGGTATCGGTATCGGATTGGATCCGATACTTTGCCGGTATCGGCCGATACTTTCCGATACCGATACTTTCAAGTATCGGACGGTATCGCTCAACACTAGTTATAACTTCTCCCCTCATCCCCATCCTGGTATATATATTCCTTATCCTGGTATGAATGATCCCCTCATCCCCATACTGGTATGCATGGTCCCTCATCCCAATCCTGGTATATATGGTTACCAACGTGGTATACATGGCCCCATGCCCTTCCTGTTATACATGCTCCCCTCATCCCCATCCTGCTATACATGTTCCCCTCATCACCATCCTGGTATACATGGTCCCCTCATCCCCACCCTGGTATAAATGGTCCCCATACTGGTATATGTGCTCCCTTCATCCCCACCATCCTGGTATACATGGCCCCTGTCCCCCCCTATTCTGGTATGAATAACCCCTCATCCCGATTCTAGTATACATGCCCCCATCCTGGTATACATGGTCCCCTCATCCCCACACTGGTATACATGGTCCCTTATCCTCATCCTGGTGTCGTAGCTGTTTTGCTCTGACCCAGAGTCAGTACGTCAGATCACCAGTGAGGCCTAATTGTGGAATTACGCCCGTCATTTACAAGCGCGCTTGGAGACAAAAAGACACCTCACACATATCCTGTGAGCAAGTCACTTTTATCTGATATATTAAAAGCCAAAGCAATGTTTTATACCATTTACAACAAATGCATTTCAATGTAACTCATGTAGCCCCCACCATCACCCAGGGTCATATTTTATTTTCCATAACTCAGAACATGTTGTGGCTGACTATTGAAAGCATACATGATAAGAAGTATAGTCTCCTTGAAGAGGAGACCATCAGACTACTGCGTCAACAGATTCTAGTAATTCTAACACTTAAAGGCAAGAGGCACTTAAAGGCAAACTATTAACCCTTCTATAACAATTTCCCCCTTTTGTAAATGGTATAACCTTTGCTACGGGGTCAGCTGATGTCCACAAAGGAGCTACTGTCTCATGGGTCTAGTACCCACAAGGGGGCTTTCTACCTGCTTCGCCCATCCACCCTCAGTGTGGACACTCACCTCCACCGTCAGCAGTGGCCATATGGGGCCTATGATATACTACAAGTCTGTCAAGTCAAGTCAAAAATAATCCCTCCCTCTAGGCCGCTAAGCCAATTGGCTGGATTTAGAAAGAAGTCTCTATATTGTATTAGTCTTATTAAGAACCTTAAGGAACGAAGAAAATCTGAGTCCAAGTCTCATTGTGTATGCAGTGTGGTGTTAATACCCTCCTTGGCTCCTGGGGTATGGCAAAGTACAGCATAGTCCTTGCAGATACTGGGCTGTGTGTACAGATCCAACAGTCCAGCAGTTTTTGTCCTTGTCGACATTTAAAAGTGTATTCAGTGTCTCTGTAAGGTGCGAACATCCTACCACTGCCAGCAAGGTGATTAGAACAACAGTCTTTCTGCTAGTGAAAAGATCTTTTTGCAGTGACTGGCATGGATCCAGGTGGGCGTTCCCTCAAGTGAATGTGGTCAACTGGACTTTACAACGGGCCGTCAAACCGTGGATATAGGCTCCTTCTCACGTGTCTGTGTATGACTACCCAATCACCTGGATTCAGCAGATGTGCGTCCGCACTGGCATTAAGATCTGGAATGGATGAAAACACATGTTTATGCACCACATTAAGTCTTTTCTGCAAGGCCTGGACATGGGCTGTCATAGCACTGTGTTGCATTTGTAGCACCTGTGAGAAGTACAGACCAGTCTCTGGCAAACTACTAAACAGGACTACAAAAGGAGACGAGCCTGTCTTTCTATTTGGAGTGTGTCTGACTAGAAAGAGTGCAAGAGACAAGCACTCTACCTCACTCTTTCCTGTGTCTGCCATGGCCTTTGAATTTTCAGTTTAAGTGTCCCATTTAGTCTTTACACTTTCCCACTACTTTGTTGTTTATATGGTGCATGATATGCTTGCTGTACTCCCAGGGCCTGCATGACTTCCCTCATTATTTCTCCCATGAAGTGTGTACCACTATCACTCTCTATGGTCTCTGGACACCATACCTGCAGATCAGTTCTTTCATCAGTTTGTCTGCAGTCGCTTTAGCATTTGCACATTTTACCAGATAAGCTTCCAGCCAAGCTGAGAAGAGATCTACACATTCTAGGACATTTTTCACACACTCCTACCTTGGATAGCTGTATGTAGTCAGTCTGCAGTCTCTGAAATGGGTAGAGAGGTCTGGGTGTCGCTTTCTTAGGGATTTTTACTGTTTTACCAGGGTTGTGCTGTGCACAGATGAGGCATGAGCGTACGAGCTTTGCTGCTGCGTAACTGAAACCAGGAGCGATCCGGAAGGCATTTACCATGGACACATGTGACATTTTGAGGTGTGACTGGGGCCAGGTGTTGCTTGCGCCATTATTAGGAACAGGGACCTTGGTATATACAATTTCTCCTTATTCTCCCCAAACTCCTTTTGAGTTCAGCTCAGCTCCCATTCTTCCCCGTGTTCCTTCTCTGTTTGGGCAGCTGGAGGGATTTCAGGGCATTTAGGCTCAGTGTGGCTGGAATACGCTGACTCTCCGCCACCGTCCACTGCTCCCTAGGCCGCCTTGCTGCTACTTTAGCAGCCTCGTCCGCCCTTCTGTTGCCCTCTACCTCCACAGAGTCACCGTCCGTGTGTGCTGTTACCTTGACGATGCCAACCTGGACTGGTGACGTCAATGCCTCCACTAATTGTTTCACCAGCTCTGCATTTTTAATGGGCTTACCGGCTGATGTAAGAAACGTTCTGCTTCTCCAGACAGGGTGATAATCATGGGATATTCCCCATGCACAATTCGAATCTGTGTAAATATTAGCGACTTTACCTGCAGCAGCTCTACACGCCTCAGTGAGTGCCTTCAACTCTGCCTCCTGCACCGACATGTGAGGAGAGAGTGGTTCAACTCAGATTACCTCATGTGAGGATACTACTGCATGTCCAGTGTAGAATCGCCCATACTGGTGTTATCTGGAGCCATCTACAAAAACCTCAAAATATGCATTAGGAACAGGTTTTTCATGAACATATGTAAAACATACTGTCTCCTGACTCATCAGTTCCTATGCAGTCATGTTTGTGCGTCATGTCAACGTACCAGAGTACTTTTTATTTTTTCTAATGCTGTCACCAATTCCCCCTTTTCTGAATCCACAGCAGATGAGTGGCTGGATTCAGAACATTGTACCTTTTGAGGGTGACGTATTCATTAAATTAGTATTAGAGCACATTCAAGTCTGATCTGTCTGGCCATAGACAGGTGTTTTGGTTAAACTTGTACGAGTATGGCATTAATGTCTTGTGGGGAACAAATTGTAAAAAAGAAAAAGTCAGAGTGAGCTCACATGCCTAGCTGTAATATAGCAGCTCTTACAACACGGACACACGTAGGAGACCCTCTAATAACTGGGTCTAATTGTGCTGAGTAGGGTTGAGCGACTTTCAATTTTTAAAAACCGAGTCGGGTTTTGCGAAACCCGACTTTGTCCAGAGTCGAGTCGAGTGCAGTCGGCCGATTATCGCTAAAAGTCGGGGATTGACCGAAACACGAAACCCAATGCAAGTCAATGGGGAAGCATAGTCGACAGTGAGTGGAGGCCAGGAAAACACCTACAGTGCCCATTTTAATGCCAAAAACATCCATTCTTGTTTCTGAAGCTTGTCAATCTTAATTAACTTTATAATAATAGTTGGGCATTGGAAATTGGGGGTCATTTGGCAAAAGTTGTGGGGGGTAGGGCTGGTTCAAGGTTTTAGTGGGCCCAAGAAACTTGGACTACGTCACGGCGGTGGAGCAGTGAGAGGTAAGTAAGTCACGTTTGCAAGTGCTGTGATCCTAAGCAAGCAGGGGGGGCCCACTCGTTGGCATTGGCACTGGCACAGGGCCCCTCAAAGTACAGCGGTGTGTTTGCACGGCGGGGGCGCCTGCCACCAGCAGCGACACTTTTGCGTACTCTGAGGGGCCCTGTGCCAGTGACGTCGCCAATGAGTATGCCCCCCCACCTGATGAAGGAACCTGCACTTTCATCTGCACCTTCCTCTTTGTCCCTGTGTAAGGTGGTATAACATGCGGGAAGGGGAACCTTACTTTCAGCAGGGTCAGATTCTGGCTGTGTAGAGTGCAAGGGGAATGTAGTGGTCTAGGTCAATGTACCAGCAGACTCATCTAGCAGTGGCTGGGCAATGGGCAGGATGAGGAGGAAACACAGATATAGGGCCAAAGAATAAAGTAGGCTAAATGCAGTTAAAAATTGGTAACAGGACTAAACAGGTGGCATTGCTTTGTTCAGTGGAGTAGCAAACCCAGGAGCAGCAGACACTGTTTTAAGGGCCCAACCACACTAGTAGGCCAAATGCAGTTTAATATCTGCTACTATAGGCCAAAAGCCTAAAGACTGAAGCTCAGCTTTATACAGTGGAGGACAACACCATGGAGCGGCAGACACCGTTATCAGGCCCTAACCACCAATTTTTTGTTAAAAAAGCACTTAATGAGAGCCAGAAGGTTGAAGCTCAGACAAGGCAACCTGGAGGAGAACACCAAGGAGGAGGAGAACACTCAGGAGGAGGACAACACCAGGGAGCGGCAGACACCGTTAGTAGGCCCTAACCACCAATTTTTTAAAAAACAGCACTTAATGAGAGCCAGAAGGTTGAAGCTCAGCTTTATATAGTTGAGGACAAACACCAGGGAGCGGCAGACACCGTTAGTAGGCCGTAACCAAAGTTGAAGGCCAAATGCAGTTTAATATCTGATACTATAGGCCGAAAGCCAGAAGGTTGAAGCTCAGCTTTATACAGTTGAGGACAAACACCAGGGAGCGGCAGATAGAGTTATTAGGCCCCAACCACCAATTTTTTTTAAAAAAGCACTTAAGGGGAGCCAGAAGGTTGAAGCTCAGCTTTATACAGTTGAGGACAAACACCAGGGAGCGGCAGACACCGTTAGTAGGCCGCAACCAAAGTTGAAGGCCAAATGCTGTTTAATATCTGATACTATATGCCGAAAGCCAGAAGGTTGAAGCTCAGCTTTATACAGTTGAGGACAAACAACAGGGAGCGGCAAACAGAGGTATTAGGCCCCAAACACCAATTTTTAAAAAAATTTAAAAAAAATGAGAGCCAGAAGGTTGAAGCTCAGATTTATTCAGTTGAGGAGAACACCAGTGAGCGGAAAACAGAGGTATTAGGCCCCAAACACCAATTTTTTTTAAAAAAGCACTTAATGAGAGCCAGAAGGTTAAAGCTCAGATTTATTCAGTTGAGGAGAACACCAGGGAGCGGCAAACAGACGTATTAGGCCCCAAACACCAATTTAAAAAAAAAAAAACACTTAATGAGAGCCAGAAGGTTGAAGCTCAGCTTTATACAGTTGAGGACAAACACCAGGGAGCGGCAGACACCGTTAGTAGGCCCTAACCACCAATTTTTTTTAAAAACAGCACTTAATGAGAGCCAGAAGGTTGAAGCTCAGCTTTATACAGTTGAGGACAAACACCAGGGAGCGGCAGACACCGTTAGTAGGCCGCAACCAAAGTTGAAGGCCAAATGCTGTTTAATATCTGATACTATAGACCGAAAGCCAGAAGGTTGAAGCTCAGCTTTATACAGTTGAGGACAAACAACAGGGAGCGGCAAACAGAGGTATTAGGCCCCAAACACCAATTTTTAAAAAAAAAAAAAAAAATGAGAGCCTGAAGGTTGAAGCTCAGCTTTATACAGTTGAGGACAAACACCAGGGAGCGGCAGACACCGTTAGTAGGCCGCAACCAAAGTTGAAGGCCAAATGCTGTTTAATATCTGATACTATATGCCGAAAGCCAGAAGGTTGAAGCTCAGCTTTATACAGTTGAGGACAAACAACAGGGAGCGGCAAACAGAGGTATTAGGCCCCAAACACCAATTTTTAAAAAAATAAAAAAAAATGAGAGCCAGAAGGTTAAAGCTCAGATTTATTCAGTTGAGGAGAACACCAGGGAGCGGCAAACAGAGGTATTAGGCCCCAAACACCAATTTAAAAAAAAAAAACACTTAATGAGAGCCAGAAGGTTGAAGCTCAGCTTTATACAGTTGAGGACAAACACCAGGGAGCGGCAGACACCGTTAGTAGGCCCTAACCACCAATTACAGCACTTAATGAGAGCCAGAAGGTTGAAGCTCAGCTTTATACAGTTGAGGACAAACACCAGGGAGCGGCAGACACCGTTAGTAGGCCGCAACCAAAGTTGAAGGCCAAATGCTGTTTAATATCTGATACTATATGCCGAAAGCCAGAAGGTTGAAGCTCAGCTTTATACAGTTGAGGACAAACAACAGGGAGCGGCAAACAGAGGTATTAGGCCCCAAACACCAATTTTTAAAAAAATTAAAAAAAATGAGAGCCAGAAGGTTAAAGCTCAGATTTATTCAGTTGAGGAGAACACCAGGGAGCGGCAAACAGAGGTATTAGGCCCCAAACACCAATTTAAAAAAAAAAAAACACTTAATGAGAGCCAGAAGGTTGAAGCTCAGCTTTATACAGTTGAGGACAAACACCAGGGAGCGGCAGACACCGTTAGTAGGCCCTAACCACCAATTACAGCACTTAATGAGAGCCAGAAGGTTGAAGCTCAGCTTTATACAGTTGAGGACAAACACCAGGGAGCGGCAGACACCGTTAGTAGGCCGCAACCAAAGTTGAAGGCCAAATGCTGTTTAATATCTGATACTATAGGCCGAAAGCCAAAAGGTTGAAGCTCAGCTTTATACAGTTGAGGACAAACAACAGGGAGCGGCAAACAGAGGTATTAGGCCCCAAACACCAATTTAAAAAAAAAAAAAAAAATGAGAGCCAGAAGGTTGAAGCTCAGATTTATTCAGTTGAGGAGAACACCAGGGAGCGGCAAACAGAGGTATTAGGCCCCAAACACCAATTTAAATTAAAAAAAACACTTAATGAGAGCCAGAAGGTTGAAGCTCAGCTTTATACAGTTGAGGACAAACACCAGGGAGCGGCAGACACCGTTAGTAGGCCCTAACCACCAATTTTTTTTAAAAAACAGCACTTAATGAGAGCCAGAAGGTTGAAGCTCAGCTTTATACAGTTGAGGACAAACACCAGGGAGCGGCAGACACCGTTAGTAGGCCGTAACCAAAGTTGAAGGCCAAATGCAGTTTAATATCTGATACTATAGGCCGAAAGCCAGAAGGTTGAAGCTCAGCTTTATACAGTTGAGGACAAACACCAGGGAGCGGCAGACAGAGTTATTAGGCCCCAACCACCAATTTTTTTTAAAAAAGCACTTAAGGAGAGCCAGAAGGTTGAAGCTCAGCTTTATACAGTTGAGGACAAACACCAGGGAGCGGCAGACACCATTAGTAGGCCGCAACCAAAGTTGAAGGCCAAATGCTGTTTAATATCTGATACTATATGCCGAAAGCCAGAAGGTTGAAGCTCAGCTTTATACAGTTGAGGACAAACAACAGGGAGCGGCAAACAGAGGTATTAGGCCCCAAACACCAATTTTTAAAAAAATTAAAAAAAAATGAGAGCCAGAAGGTTGAAGCTCAGATTTATTCAGTTGAGGAGAACACCAGTGAGCGGCAGACAGAGTTATTAGGCCCCAACCACCAATTTTTTTTAAAAAAGCACTTAAGGAGAGCCAGAAGGTTGAAGCTCAGATTTAGACAGTGGAGGACAATTTGAATTAGGGACTGCAGACAGACTTAGTAGGCTGTCCCCTGTGGACCATGCATCCACCACATTAACCCATTGCGCCGTAATGGACACGTAACCTTCCGTGGCCATGCCTACAGGTCCATGCGTCTGTTGTCAGGTGCACCTTTGTACTCACAGATTGCCAGAGTGCATGGACAATGCGGTCTTTTACATGCTGGTGGAGGGTTGGGATGGCTTTTCTCGCAAAAGAAGTGTCGACTGGTTAGCTTGTAGTGTGGTACAGCGTAGTCCATCATGGCTTTATTAATATTAAATAAAATATATAAATAGGCTCTATGAACTTTTAAATAGGTTCCAGGGGTACACGGGCAGCATTGGTGTGGTCAGCGGAGGAGGATTGCAAGGAGGGCCCGCAGACAGGCTAATGAAGGCCTAAAATAACAAAAAATAGGCTCAAGGCAGTTTTAAATCGGTTACATGGATACACAGGCAGCATTGTGGTCAGTGGAAGAGTATTGCAAGGAGGGACCGCAGACAGGCTAACGGAGGCCTAAAATAACAAAAAATAGGCTCAAGGCAGTTTTAAATCGGTTACATGGATACACAGGCAGCATTGTGGTCAGTGGAGGAGTATTGCAAGTAGGGACCGCAGACAGGTTAATGAAGGCCCGCAGACAGGCTAACGAAGGCCTAAAATAACAAAAAATAGGCTCAAGGCAGTTTTATATCGGTTACATGGATACACAGGCAGCATTGTGGTCAGTGGAGGAGTATTGCAAGTAGGGACTGCAGACAGGCTAATGAAGGCCTAAAATAAATAAAAATAGGCTCAAGGCAGTTTAAAATCGGTTACATGGATACACAGGCAGCATTGTGGTCAGTGGAGGAGTATTGCAAGGAGGGACCGCAGACAGGCTAACGAAGGCCTAAAATAACAAAAAATAGGCTCAAGGCAGTTTTAAATCGGTTACATGGATACACAGGCAGCATTGTGGTCAGCGGAGGAGGATTGCAAGGAGTGTCTGACACAGTTAGTACTCACAAAAAATAAATAGATGTTAATGTCTCGCAAAACAACAACAAAAAAGTGTGGCATACTTAGGTACAGGGGTGGGCTCATCTGCTGAGTTTCTGACAAAGTAATTTGGCAGTAAGTATTTACTGGTGTCAATATAGGACACTGACCCAGACTACTTTAACTAGCATCATAGATGTCAACAAATTGGTATTGTCAGTGCCAGGCATTGAATGATGTCAGCGCATAGACTAAACATTGGTGGAGCTGTGCGAGATAATTTTGCACGTGGTAGAGCACAGTTTGAGCTGGAAGGGGAACTCTCTTGTGGCCGGCGGTACCGTCCCGGGGCCCCTCATGTTACAACGGTGTGTCTGACGTTGGGTGCGCACCACCACCGCCAGAGACACTTCATTGTACTATTAGGGACCCAGTGGCAGTGCCGTCGACCAAAAGCGGGCACACCCACCTCTTCAGACAAACAGCACTGTAACGGGTGCTTGCGCCAAGTGGCGAGACCACGGCCCCGTGGGGGGAATTTTCCCATTGAGGGAGGTGTAAACATGTCGTATGCTGGACAAACAGCTGCTGCAAATTAAGAGATTGGAACACTCAGTAAGACCAGTCCACAAGCAAGACCTTTTAATAGGAAAGCTAGGTGTCAGCCGGGAAAGGTGGGGCAAAATAATTTGAAATCCAGGAGTGGTTCATTTTAATGAAGGTGAGATCATCCACATTTTGGGTAGCCAGACGAGTCCTTTTTTCGGTTAATATTGAACCAGCAGCACTGAATACTCTTTCTGATAGCACACTAGCTGCTGGGCAAGCAAGCTCCTGCAATGCATATTCTGCCAATTCAGGCCAGGTGTCTAATTTGGATGCCCAGTAATCAAATGGGAATGACGGTTGAGGGAGAACATCGATAAGGGAAGAAAAATAGTTAGTAACCATACTGGACAAATGTCTCCTGTCACTTTGAATAGATGCTGCAGTACCTGTCCTGTCTGCGGTCATTGCGAAATCACTCCACAACCTGGTCAGAAAACCCCTCTGTCCAACGCCACTTCTGATCTGTGCACCTCTAACACCTCTGCCCTGTAGCCACCTGCAGCTTGTGTGAGAACCATCACCGGCGCTGTGTGCTGGAAATGCCTGAATCAAACGGTCTACAAGAGTAGCTTGTTTGGTTGCTAATATGTGTTCGAGGTTCTCATGTGGCATAATATTTTGCAATTTGCCTTTATAGCGAGGGTCAAGGATGCAGGCCAACCAGTAATCGTCATCGCTCATCATTTTAATAATGCGTGGGTCCCTTTTGAGGATACGTAAGGCATAATCCGCCATGTAGGCCAAAGTTCCAGTTGTCAAATCTGCGGTTGTGCTGGTTTGAGGGGCAGTTACAGGCAAATCTACGTCACTTGTCTCCCTTAAAAAAACAGAACCCGGCCTTGCAAAGCCACTAATTTCTGTTGGCCCAGGAGAAGCTTCCTCATTAAAAAAGTACTCATCCCCATCATCCTCCTCGTCCTCCTCCTCCTCTTCGCCCGCTACCGCGTCCTCTACACGGCCCTGACCAGACAATGGCTGACTGTCATCAAGGCTTTCCTCTTCCTCGGCTGCAGACGCCTGCTCCTTTATGTGCGTCAAACTTTGCATCAGCAGACGCATTAGGGGGATGCTCATGCTTATTATGGCGTTGTCTGCACTAACCAGCCGTGTGCATTCCTCAAAACACTGAAGGACTTGACACAGGTCTTGTAGCTTCGACCACTGCACACCTGACAACTCCATGTCTGCCATCCAACTGCCTGCCCGTGTATCCTCCCACAAATACATAACAGCACGCCTCTGTTCGCACACTCTCTGAAGCATGTGCAGTGTGGAGTTCCACCTTGCTGCAACATCGATGATTAGGCGATGCTGAGGAAGGTTCAAAGAACGCTGATAGTTCTGCATACGGCTGGAGTGTACGGGCGAACGGTGGATATGCGAGCAAAGTCTGCGCACTTTGAGGAGCAGGTCGGGTAACCCCGGATAACTTTTCAGGAAGCACTGCACCACCAGGTTTAAGGTGTGAGCCAGGCAAGGAATGTGTTTCAGTTGGGAAAGGGCTATGGCAGCCATGAAATTCCTTCCGTTATCACTCACTACCTTGCCTGCCTCAAGATGTACAGTGCCCAGCCATGACTGAGTTTCTTTCTGCAAGAACTCGGACAGAACTTCCGCGGTGTGTCTGTTGTCGCCCAAACACTTCATTGCCAATACAGCCTGCTGACGCTTGCCACTAGCTGTCCCATAATGGCACACCTGGTGTGCAACAGTGGCAGCTGCGGATGGAGTGGATGTGCGACTGCGGTCTGTGGACGAGCTCTCGCTTCTGCAGGAGGAGGAGGAAGAGGAGGAGGGGGGGCGAACGCCTACAGCCAACTCTTTCCTTGACCGTGGGCTAGGCAGAACTGTCCCAATATTGCTGTCCCCTGTGGACCCTGCATCCACCACATTCACCCAGTGTGCCGTGATGGACACGTAACGTCCCTGGCCATGCCTACTGGTCCATGCATCTGTTGTCAGGTGCACCTTTGTAGTCACAGACTGCCTGAGTGCATGGACGATGCGGTCTTTAACATGTTGTTGGAGGGCTGGGATGGCTTTTCTAGAAAAGAAGTGCCGACTGGGTAGCTCATAGCGTGGTACAGCGTAGTCCATCAGCGCTTTGAAAGCTTCGCTTTCAACTAACCGGTAGGGCATCATCTCTAATGAGATTAGTCTGCAATGTGGGCGTTCAAACCCTGTGTACGCGGATGAGTACTTCCTTTTCCTAACAAGAGTCTCATGTAGGGTGAGCTGGACTGGAGAGCTGGAGATCGTGGAACTAGCGGTGGTGCCGGTGGACATGGGTGACTGAGAGAGGGTTGGAGATGGTATTCTTGCCGGTGCCCTACATGCAGTATTTCCTACTACTAACCTGGTGATTCCCTGACTGCTTTGGCCTGGCGACGAAAGCTGCACAGATACTGCAGGTGGCGCGGGAAATGGTGGGCTTACAGGGAGGGAAGGGATGTAGCGTTGCTGACTAGCTTCATTGGCCGAGGGTGCTGCAACCTTTAGGGACGTTTGGTAGTTAGTCCAGGCTTGCAAATGCATGGTGGATAAATGTCTATGCATGCAACTTGTATTTACACTTTTAAGATTCTTACCTCTGCTTAAGGTAGTTGAACATTTTTGACAGATGACTTTGCGCTGATCATTTGGATGTTGTTTAAAAAAATGCCAGACTGCACTCTTTCTACTATCGGATACCTTTTCAGGCATTGCAGACTGAGCTTCTTTAACCGGATGGCCACGCTGTCCTCCAACTGGTTTTGGTTTTGCCACGCGTTTTTGGCCAGATACGGACCCGGCAGATGGAACCTGTTGTGATGTTGATGCCTGCTGCGGCTCCTCCTCCTCTTCTATGTCGTGTGCAACTTCGTCTGTGTCACCGTGTAAGCCGGTGGTATTGCGTTCGTGACAGGGCACCATAGTCTCCGCTGGGTTTGATTCTGCCTCAGTACACTGTGAGGGCAATGTTCTGGTCTGAGTCAAAGGAACAGCATAGTAATCTGGCTGTGGCTGTGCATCTGTGCACTCCATGTCCGAATCAACTTCTAATGGGCATGGCCTGTTAACTGTTTCACTGTCTAACCCAGGAACGGTATGTGTAAAGAGCTCCATGGAGTAACCTGTTGTGTCGACTGACGCATCCTTCACTGTTGTTCTGGGTGAAGGACACAAGGAATCGACTTGTTCCTGACCGGGAGCATCCACTGACGATGCACTGCTCTGACATTTGGCACTTTCCGAGGAGGAGGCGAAAGAGCTAGAGGCAGAGTCAGCAATGAAAGCCAATACTTGTTCCTCCTGCTCCGGCTTCAAAAGTGGTTTTCCTACTCCCAGAAAAGAGAGCGTTCGAGGCCTTGTGTAGCCAGACAACAAACCTGGCTCAACAACTTGAGACTTAGGTGCTGTACTGCTTTTACCACGACCACCTGATGCTCCACCACCACTACCATCATTACCAGCTGACAATGACCGCCCACGGCCACGACCTCTTCCACTAGACTTCCTCATTGTTTGGAAAACGTAACCAAAGTAACGGTATTTGTTACTGTAAAACAACTTATAAGGTGAACTCAAACTTCTGTAGGATTTATATATACCTTTATAGGTGCCTGACACTGAAAGGAAAATCAGGCCCAATGTTACACACTAGGTTTTCTGTGCCCCAATAATTTGAGACAGATGGCACACACAGGACCAGCACTCAAGCAGAAATGCCAATCTTAATCTCCCACTATTTTATTTTTTTTTTCTGGGAGAATTAAAAAAAATAGATAAATAATATTACACACTAGGTTTTCTGTGGCACACAATGAGAGACAGATGCCACACACAGGACTGGCACAGAGGCAGACTTGCCAATCTTTATCTCCCACTAATTATTTTTTTTTTTACAGGGAGAATTTACCCCCCCCAAAAAATGGCCAAGTATTACACAGTGGTTTTCAGTGGCACACAATGGGAGACAGATGCCACACACAGGACTGACACAGAGGCAGACTTGCCAATCTTTATCTCCCACTAATTATTTTTTTTTTACAGGGAGAATTTACCCCAAAAAAATAAATGGCCAAGTATTACACAGTGGTTTTCGGTGGCACACAATGAGAGACAGATGCCACACATAGGACTGGCACAGAGGCAGACTTGCCAATCTTTATCTCCCACTAATTATTTTTTTTTTTACAGGGAGAATTTACCCCCCCCCCAAAAAAATGGCCAAGTATTACACAGTGGTTTTCGGTGGCACACAATGAGAGACAGATGCCACACACAGGACTGGCACAGAGGCAGACTTGCCAATCTTTATCTCCCACTAATTATTTTTTTTTTTACAGGGAGAATTTACCCCCAAAAAATAAATGGCCAAGTATTACACAGTGGTTTTTGGTGGCACACAATGAGAGACAGATGCCACACACAGGACTGGCACAGAGGCAGACTTGCCAATCTTTATCTCCCACTAATTATTTTTTTTTTTACAGGGAGAATTTACCCCCCCAAAAAAATGGCCAAGTATTACACAGTGGTTTTCGGTGGCACACAATGAGAGACAGATGCCACACACAGGACTGGCACAGAGGCAGACTTGCCAATCTTTATCTCCCACTAATTATTTTTTTTTTTACAGGGAGAATTTACCCCCAAAAAATAAATGGCCAAGTATTACACAGTGGTTTTCGGTGGCACACAATGAGAGACAGATGCCACACACAGGACTGGCACAGAGGCAGACTTGCCAGTCTTTTTCTCCCACTAATTATTTTTTTTTTACAGGGAAAATTTACCCAAAAAAAATAAATGGCCAAATATTACACAGTGGTTTTCGGTGGCACACAATGAGAGACAGATGCCACACACAGGACTGGCACAGAGGCAGACTTGCCAATCTTTATCTCCCTGCAGTAATCTCAGAAAAGTATGGCAGGAAGCTATAAAAAGGACTGCTGCACACAAAAGTGGGGACAAACACACAAGATAGCTGTGCAGAAAGGAAGGAACAACAGGATTTGTGCTTTGAAAAAAGCAGTTGGTCTGCACAGCGCACGGCGTACACACACAGCAATACAGCTATCACGGAGCCTTCTAGGGCAGCCCAATGAGCTACAGCGCTGAGGAAAAAAAAATGTAGCTTCCACTGTCCCTGCAAACAAAAGGTGGTGTTGGACAGTGGAAATCGCTACAGCACAAGCGGTTTGTGGCTTTATGTACCCTGCCTATCACTATCCCTGCTTCTGAAGAAGCGGCAGCAACCTCTCCCTACGCTCAGATCAGCAGCAGTAAGATGGCGGTCGGCGGGAACGCCCCTTTATAGCCCCTGTGACGCGGCAGAAAGCAAGCCAATCACTGCAATGCCCTTCTCTAAGATGGTGGGGACTGTGATCTATGTCATCATGCTGCCCACACTCTGCGTCCACCTTCATTGGCTGAGAAATGGCGCTTTTAGTGTCATTGAAACGCGACTTTGGCGCGAAAGTCGCGTACCGCATGTCCGACCCCACACAGGGATCGGGTCTGTTTCATGAGACGCCGACTTTGCCAAAAGTCGGCGACTTATGAAAATGAACGATCCATTTCGCTCAACCCTAGTGCTGAGTAGTAAGCTATTGGTCTCTGTTTCTCTCCATGCTGCTGTGTCAGTACTGCGGTAGCATGTCCTCCCTGCTCTGTGCAAAATAAGAAAAATGGCTGATCATAGTTTGGAATGCCTAAGGCCGGGGCTGACACAATGAGCAGCTTCAGAGAATAGAAGGAATCAATTGCTTCTTGAGTGAGATTGTAGGGGTCTGATGACAACCTGTCATAGAGTGGTTGCATCATTTGTGAAGCAGACCTTATCCAAGGCCTACAGTAGGTCACCAAACCTAGGAAGGTGCGTAGATGCTGGTGTGACCTGGGTAAAGGGAGATTCAGTATTGCCTGTTTCCTGTCTTTATATACAAAAAAGGTTGCACTCTATCGTGCCAAAGCATGTCTAATATGGAATACTTGAAATTTGAATAGCAAAATGGCTTTTGAACATTAGAAAATGTATTCTAATGTTCAAAAGCCATTTTGCTATTCAAATTTCAAGTATTCCATATTAGACATGCTTTGGCACGATAGAGTGCAACCTTTTTTGTATATTTATGTATGGAGGTAGCTGCTCCTGGTATGCACCTATTCACACTAGTTAGGATGTGCGAGTCTTTTTTCTGTCTGTTTCCTGTCTTTAGTCAGGTGTCTTGTACCTTCAGCAATACAATGTCCTAAAAATGTCACCTTTTGTTTGCAATACTGTAATTTGTCACGTGAGACCTTGCAACCCTTCTCTGCCAAAAAACACAGCAAGGGAACTGTAGCTTCCTTGCAGGACATCTGGTCTGGGCAGCAGAGCAAGAGGTCATCCACATACTGCAATAGTACAGTCTGTGGATGAGGTGGTTGCCACTGCTCAAGAATCCCTGCCATCACTGTTGAATAGATGGTTGGGGAGTTCTTTCCCCCTTGTGGGAGGACCGTCCAACAATATTGTTTACCTTCGTGAGTAAAAGAGTAAAGATACTGACAGTCAGAGTGCAGGGGTACAGGGAAGAATGCACTTGCCAAATTAATGACTGTGAAACATTTTGTGACCGTACGGTGTGTGTATTAGGGACAATTGAGATCACACTCACTGTAACATCATTAATGGCCTGTAAGTCATGAACTATTCTGTGTCAGGGGAACCCTTGGGTCCTTTTTCTTCTTAATGGGATACAAAGGGGTGTTGCAGGGGGAACATCTTTGCACAAGAACTAGTGTTGAGCGATACCTTCCGATATCGGAAGGTATCGGTATCGGAAAGTATCGGCCGATACCATCAAAGTATCGGATCTAATCCGATACCGATACCCGATCCCAATGCAAGTCAATGGGACGAAAATATCGGAATTAAAATAAACCCTTTCTTTCCTTGTAGGTTCATTCTACATGAAGGAAAACAACTAAGAATAATGTAGGATGTATTGGGGGAGGTGGCGGAGACATTAAAGGCACAGAGGTTTATCCCAATCAAATAGAATAGCAGGATTTTTTTTTTTTTTATGACGTTCGGCGTTAGAAAGATTTTGACTGTTTTTTTTTTAATTTTCTCAGATATTGATGTTTCACTACTTCCACGTCCTTCACCTTCTTTTTTACTTCTCCCACACTTTCTTCTTCATTATCCTCATCATCAGCTTCTTTGACATCAACTATCTTCACCTTATTCATCTTCTTCTTCATCTTCTACCTATATTTTTTTTTTTTTACATTGTTCATATTCTTTTTATTTAACTATTATCTTCTTCATATTCAACTTCTTCATCATATTCTTATTTGTGACAGGCATTCCCGTAGTTGTTATCTATAAAAGTTTGAAGATTACACCTTCCGTTCTGCCTGTCACAAAAGAGTTACATTTGTCCGCGTTCAGTTTGGCCTGCAGCATCAGGCTTTATCCAGGGGCACCACGAGGAGGAACGGACTCACCCCATACACTGCTTAGTCTTCTTCTGCTTATAATTTAGATAATATCTTTTGCTCTGATATTTAGTGTTATGCTTAATGTTCTTCTGCTCTTTGTTCTGCAGCCTCTTGTTCTTCTGCTTCTCGGTCTCCCATGTCGTCGTCTCCAGGGTCGTCGTCTCCAGGGTCGTCATCTCCGGGGTCGTCGTCATCGGGGTGGTCTTCAGGGTCATCGTCTCCAGGGTCGTCGTCATCTCAGTGGTTGTCGTCTCTGGTGTCGTCGTCATCTTAGGGGTGGTCTTCCGGGTCGTCGTCTTTAGGGTCTTGAACTTGGAAATGTAGCAGAAGGTACAAGAAGGCTGAGAAAATGCCGAGAAACAGCTGATGGAACTGGAACTCGGATGGCTACCCGAAGGTCCAAGAGCCAATGGAACTACCGAGGACCAGCTGACGTTACTGGAACCCGTTTACTAAGCAGGAGGTACCCATGCCTGAAAGCACTACCAAGGACCACCTGACGTTGGTGGAACTCGGATACCCAGAGGGAGGCACCTAAGCCAAAGGCTCTGCCCGGAACCAGCTGACGGTACTGGAACCAGGATGGGGAGCAGAAGGTACAAGAGCAAAAGACACTGCCGAGAACCAGCTGACGGTACTGGAACCCGGATGGGTAGCCGAAGGTCCAAGAGCCAATGGAACTACCGAGGACCAGCTGACGTTACTGGAACCCGGTTACTAAGCAGGAGGTACCCGTGCTGAAAGCACTACCAAGGACCACCTGACGTTGGTGGAACTCAGATACACAGAGGGAGGCACCTAAGCCAAAGGCTCTGCCCGGAACCAGCTGATGGTACTGGAACCAGGATGGGGAGCAGAAGGTACAAGAGCAAAAGACACTGCCGAGAACCAGCTGACGGTACTGGAACCCGGATGGGTAGCCGAAGGTCCAAGAGCCAATGGAACTACCGAGGACCAGCTGACGTTACTGGAACCCGGTTACTAAGCAGGAGGTACCCGTGCCTGAAAGCACTACCAAGGACCACCTGACGTTGGTGGAACTCGGATACCCAGAGGGAGGCACCTAAGCCAAAGGCTCTGCCCGGAACCAGCTGACGGTGCTGGAACCAGGATGGGGACCTATTCAAGCTTGTCTTCCTAGAGCCCCAACTAGCGGTGTTGGAACAAAGAGTCAGCAGGGGGAGAAGAGTGTAGGCTGAAGCCAGCACTGGAGGCATTTGTAGGTCTGTTGTGTCTGCGTGGCTGTTGCAGGACACGTTGCCGGCTACACAGCAGGGGAACAGCTGGCGGTGCTGAACCCCACTGACACATTGGCTGGTGTTTTTCTCTGTGCAGCTAGCACTACCGGGCACCAACTGGCGGTGTTAGAGCCCAGGGTCAGCAGGAGGAGGAGAGGGATCAGAGTGTAGGCCGAAGCCTGCCCTGGCGGCAGCTTTGTGTCTGCGTGGCTGTTGCAGGACACGTTGCCGGCTACACAGCAGGGGAACAGCTGCGGTGCTGAACCCCACTGACACATTGGCTGGTGTTTTTCTCTGTGCAGCTAGCAGTACCGGGCCCCAACTGGCGGTGTTAGAGCCCAGGCTCTGCAGGGGGAGCAGAGTGTAGGCCGAAGCCTAATTGAACCAATTTTAAAGGTAACCTTTAACCCCCCCTCAGGTGTTACAAAGTAGAAGAGCCACGCCATATGCAGCAGTAGTGCTGCACAAGTCAAAGGTTGCTCTTTTAGTTTTGTTCCTTGCACAAGCTGAATGAAACACGTACAACATTTTGGCCCTTATACAGTCAATCTGTCTTGGAGGCGGGAGTTCCCTTTGTAATGAGACGCCGCACAGCTGGCAAAAATACCAACTTGGTGCTTGGCGCGGCCTCCTGAGCATTGCATTTTGCTGTACAGGAGTCTGCGTTGTTGCGTTATCCCTTGGCCATGCGCTGCCCGTCTTCTGACATAATTTCATGTCGGCTGGTGCGGTTCACAATGCCCATGAATCCCAGCCCCGCAGTGTCTTTACAGTGTTTCACACTGCGGGGCTGGGGTTCATGGCCTGGCGCAGTACATAGGTTCGCCTCTCGCTCGTGTCCTTACACCTGCTACAGACTGTGCGGCGTCAGCTGATCCCTTATCGCATGCCACGGCCATGAAGCCGCACAGTCTGAAGAAGGAGGAAGGAGATGAGGGACAGGCGAACATATGCACTGCTCATGCCCATCAATCACACCCTCGCAGTCAAAATAAATAAGACACCGAGGGGCGTTGTGTGGGTCAGGGCGGCCGCAGAGGAGCAGCCAGCCAAACAATGATGCCAGAAGATGGGCAGCGCTACCAAGGGGGTTGCAGCGTGTCATTACAAAGGAAAGTCACACCTCCGGGACGGTTAAATGGTCACAGAGGACACATTTTTGACGTGTTCAGTTCCACATGTGCAAGGAGAATAAGTTTCTGAGCCACCTTGCACACATGCAGCATTACCGCTGTACAAGGTGGCTGTAAAACATACAAACACCTGGGGGTGGGGCGACAGGATCCCTTCAATTTCAGTTCTTGTGTCTGCGTGGCTTTTGCAGGACACGATGCCGGCTACACAGCAGGGGAACAGCTGGCGGTGCTGAACCCCACTGACACATTGGCTGGTGTTTTTCTCTGTGCAGCTAGCAGTACCGGGCCCCAACTGGCGGTGTTAGAGCCCAGGGTCAGCAGGAGGAGGAGAGGGAGCAGAGTGTAGGCCGAAGCCTGCACTGGCGGCAGCTTTGTGTCTGCGTGGCTGTTGCAGGACACGTTGCCGGCTACACAGCAGGGGAACAGCTGGCGGTGCTGAACCCCACTGACACATTGGCTGGTGTTTTTCTCTGTGCAGCTAGCAGTACCGGGCCCCAACTGGCGGTGTTAGAGCCCAGGCTCTGCAGGGGGAGCAGAGTGTAGGCCGAAGCCTAATTGAACCAATTTTAAAGGTAACCTTTAACCCCCCCTCAGGTGTTACAAAGTAGAAGAGCCACGCCTTATGCAGCAGTAGTGCTGCACAAGTCAAAGGTTGCTCTTTTAGTTTTGTTCCTTGCACAAGCTGAATGAAACACGTACAACATTTTGGCCCTTATACAGTCAATCTGTCTTGGAGGCGGCAGTTCCCTTTGTAATGAGACGCAGCACAGTTGGCAAAAATACCAACTTGGTGCTTGGCGCGGCCTCCTGAGCATCGCATTTTGCTGTACAGGAGTCTGCGTTGTTGCGTTATCCCTTGGCCATGCGCTGTCCGTCTTCTGACATCATTTCATGTCGGCTGGTGCGGTTCGCGATGCCCATGAATCCCATCCCCGCAGTGTCTTTACAGTGTTTCACACTGCGGGGCTGGGATTCATGGCCTGGCGCAGTACATAGGTTCGCCTCTCGCTCGTGTCCTTACACCTGCTACAGACTGTGCGGCGTCAGCTGATCCCTTATCGCATGCCACGGCCATGAAGCCGCACAGTCTGAAGAAGGCGGAAGGAGATGAGGGACAGGCGAACATATGCACTGCTCATGCCCATCAATCACACCCTCGCAGTCAAAATAAATAAGACACCGAGGGGCGTTGTGTGGGTCAGGGCGGCCGCAGAGGCGCAGCCAGCCAAACAATGATGCCAGAAGACGGGCATCGCTACCAAGGGGGTTGCAGCGTGTCATTACAAAGGAAAGTCACACCTCCGAGACGGTTAAATGGTCACAGAGGACACATTTTTGACGTGTTCAGTTCCACATGTGCAAGGAGAATAAGTTTCTGAGCCACCTTGCACAAATGCAGCATTACCGCTGTACAAGGTGGCTGTAAAACATACAAACCCCTGGGGGTGGGGCGACAGGATCCCTTCAATTTCAGATCTTGTGTCTGCGTGGCTTTTGCAGGACACGATGCCGGCTACACAGCAGGGGAACAGCTGGCGGTGCTGAACCCCACTGACACATTGGCTGGTGTTTTTCTCTGTGCAGCTAGCAGTACCGGGCCCCAACTGGCGGTGTTAGAGCCCAGGGTCAGCAGGAGGAGGAGAGGGAGCAGAGTGTAGGCCGAAGCCTGCACTGGCGGCAGCTTTGTGTCTGCGTGGCTGTTGCAGGACCCATTGCCGGCTACACAGCAGGGGAACAGCTGGCGGTGCTGAACCCCACTGACACATTGGCTGGTGTTTTTCTCTGTGCAGCTAGCAGTACCGGGCACCAACTGGCGGTGTTAGAGCCCAGGGTCAGCAGGAGGAGGAGAGGGAGCAGAGTGTAGGCCGAAGCCTGCACTGGCGGCAGCTTTGTGTCTGCGTGGCTGTTGCAGGACACGTTGCCGGCTACACAGCAGGGGAACAGCTGGCGGTGCTGAACCCCACTGACACATTGGCTGGTGTTTTTCTCTGTGCAGCTAGCAGTACCGGGCACCAACTGGCGGTGTTAGAGCCCAGGGTCAGCAGGAGGAGGAGAGGGAGCAGAGTGTAGGCCGAAGCCTGCACTGGCGGCAGCTTTGGGTCTGCGTGGCTGTTGCAGGACACGTTGCCGGCTACACAGCAGGGGAACAGCTGGCGGTGCTGAACCCCACTGACACATTGGCTGGTGTTTTTCTCTGTGCAGCTAGCAGTACCGGGCACCAACTGGTGGTGTTAGAGCCCAGGGTCAGCAGGAGGAGGAGAGGGAGCAGAGTGTAGGCCGAAGCCTGCACTGGCGGCAGCTCTGTGTCTGCGTGGCTGTTGCAGGACACGTTGCCGGCTACACAGCAGGGGAACAGCTGCGGTGCTGAACCCCACTGACACATTGGCTGGTGTTTTTCTCTGTGCAGCTAGCAGTACCGGGCCCCAACTGGCGGTGTTAGAGCCCAGGCTCTGCAGGGGGAGCAGAGTGTAGGCCGAAGCCTAATTGAACCAATTTTAATGGTAACCTTTAACCCCCCCTCAGGTGTTACAAAGTAGAATAGCCACGCCTTATGCAGCAGTAGTGCTGCACAAGTCAAAGGTTGCTCTTTTAGTTTTGTTCCTTGCACAAGCTGAATGAAACACGTACAACATTTTGGCCCTTATACAGTCAATCTGTCTTGGAGGTGGGAGTTCTCTTTGTAATGAGACGCAGCACAGCTGGCAAAAATACCAACTTGGTGCTTGGCGCGGCCTCCTGAGCATCGCATTTTGCTGTACAGGAGTCTGCGTTGTTGCGTTATCCCTTGGCCATTTGCTGCCCGTCTTCTGACATCATTTCATGTCGGCTGGTGCGGTTCGCGATGCCCATGAATCCCAGCCCCACAGTGTCTTTACAGTGTTTCACACTGCGGGGCTGGGATTCATGGCCTGGCACAGTACATAGGTTCGCCTCTCGCTCGTGTCCTTACACCTGCTACAGACTGTGCGGCGTCAGCTGATCCCTTATCGCATGCCACGGCCATGAAGCCGCACAGTCTGAAGAAGGCGGAAGGAGCTGAGTGACAGCCTGGCGAAGATATGCACTGCTCATGCCCGTCAATCACACCCTCGCAGTCAAAATAAATAAGACACCGAGGGGCGTTGTGTCGGGCAGGGCGGCCGCAGAGGTGCAGCCAGCCAAACAATGATGTCAGAAGAAGGGCTGTGATACCAAGGGGGTCGTTGCGTGTCATTACAAAGGAAAGTCACACCTCAGGGACGTTTTAATGGTCTCAGGGGACACATTGTAGACGTGTTTTGTTCCACGGGTGCAAGGGGAATAAGTTTATGAGCCACCTTGCACACATGCAGCATTACTGCTGTACAAGGTGGCTGTAAAACATACAAACACCTGGGGGTGGGGCGACAGGATCCCTTCAATTTCAGTTCTTGTGTCTGCGTGGCTTTTGCAGGACACGATGCTGGCTACACAACAGGGGAACAGCTGGCGGTGCTGAACCCCACTGACACATTGGCTGGTGTTTTTCTCTGTGCAGCTAGCACTACCGGGCACCAACTGGCGGTGTTAGAGCCCAGGGTCAGCAGGAGGAGGAGAGGGAGCGGAGTGTAGGCCGAAGCCTGCACTGGCGGCAGCTTTGTGTCTGCGTGGCTGTTGCAGGACACGATGCCGGCTACACAGCAGGGGAACAGCTGGCGGTGCTGAACCCCACTGACACATTGGCTGGTGTTTTTCTCTGTGCAGCTAGCACTACCGGGCACCAACTGGCCGTGTTGGAGCCCAGGGTCAGCAGGAGGAGGAGAGGGAGCAGAGTGTAGGCCGAAGCCTGCACTGGCGGCAGCTTTGTGTCTGCGTGGCTGTTGCAGGACACGTTGCCGGCTACACAGCAGGGGAACAGCTGGCGGTGCTGAACCCCACTGACTCATTGGCTGGTGTTTTTCTCTGTGCAGCCAGCACTTCGGGGCACCAACTGGCGGTGTTGGAGCCCAGGCTCTGCAGGGGGAGCAGAGTGTAGGCCGAAGCCTAATTGAACCAATTTTAAAGGTAACCTTTAACCCCCCCTCAGGGGTTACAAACTAGAAGAGCCACACCTTATGCAGCAGTAGTGCTGCACAAGTCATAGGTTGCTCTTTTAATTTTTCTCCTTGCACACGCTGAATGAAACACGTATAACATTTAGCCCTTTATACAGTCAAACTGTGTTGGAGGCGGGAGTTCCCTTCGTAATGAGACGCAGCACAGATGTCAAAAATCCCACCTTGGTGCTGGGTGCAGCCTCCTGAGGGTTGTTATTTGCTGTACAGGTGTCTGCGCTGTCGTGTTATCCCTTGGCCTTGCGCTGTTAGCGCTGCCCGTCTCCTGACATCATTTAATGTCGGCCGGTGCGGTTCGCGATGACCATGAATCCCAGCCCCGCAGTGCCTTTACAGTGTTTCACACTGCGGGGCTGGGATTCATGGCCTGGCGCAGTACATAGGTTCGCCTCTCGCTCGTGTCCTTACACCTGCTACAGACTGGGCGGCGTCAGCTGATCCCTTATCGCATGCCACGGCCATGAAGCCGCACAGTCTGAAGAAGGCGGAAGGAGATGAGTGACAACAGGCGAAGATATGCACTGCTCATGCCCGTCAATCACACCCTCGCAGTCAAAATAAATAAGACACCGAGGGGAGTTGTGTCGGGCAGGGCGGCCGCAGAGGCGCAGCCAGCCAAACAATGATGTCAGAAGACGGGCAGCGCTACCAAGGGGGTTGCAGCGTGTCATTACAAAGGAAAGTCACACCTCAGGGACGGTTTAATGGTCTCAGGGGACACATTTTAGACGTGTTACGTTCGGCGTGTGCAAGGAGAATAAGTTTCTGAGCCACCTTGCACACATGCAGCATTACCGCTGTACAAGGTGGCTGTAAAACATACAAACACCTGGGGGAGGGGGGACAGGTTCCCTTCAATTTCAGTTCTTGTGTCTGCGTGGCTTTTGCAGGACACGATGCCGGCTACACAGCAGGAGAACAGCTGGCGGTGCTGAACCCCACTGACACATTGGCTGGTGTTTTTCTCTGTGCAGCTAGCAGTACCGGGCACCAACTGGCGGTGTTAGAGCCCAGGGTCAGCAGGAGGAGGAGAGGGAGCAGAGTGTAGGCCGAAGCCTGCACTGGCGGCAGCTTTGTGTCTGCGTGGCTGTTGCAGGACACGATGCCGGCTACACAGCAGGGGAACAGCTGGCGATGCTGAACCCCACTGACACATTGGCGAGGTGTTTTTCTCTGTGCAGCCAGCACTTCCGGACAGCAACTAGCGGTGTTGGAGCCCGGGCTCTGCAGGTGGAGCAGAGTGTAGGCCGCAGTGTGCACTGGAGCAAGTTGAAAGGGAACCTTTAACCCCCCCCCCAGGCGTTTGTAGCTGAAAGAGCCATCTTGTACAGCACTAATGCTGGAAAAGGTAAACTTAGCTCTTTTAATTATGGTCCTTGCACATGCTGAACCTAACACTTTTGAAATGTGTCCCCTCACACGGTTAAACCATCCGGTCGGTGGAACTTTCCTTTGTCATGTGATGCAGCACAGCCGTCATTCTTTCCCCCTTGGCGCCGTGTGCCTCCTCCTCAGCGTTGTTTGAATCTGTCCCGGAGTCTGCGCTGTTATGTTATCCCTTGGCCAGGCACACTTAGCGCTGCCCGTCTTGTGACATCATTTGGTGTCAGGATGGCTGCGCCTGTGCGGCCGCGATGGACGAGATCCCGCCTCGCTGTGTCATCTAATGTAATCACTCTGCGGACCTGTGATCCATGGGCATGAGCAGTGCATATCCTCGCCTCTCACTCCCCTCCCTACGGCTTATTCAGACTGTGCGGCGTCACGGCCGTGGCATGCTATTAGGGATCAGCTGACAGCGCACAGTCTGAAGAAGGCGTAGGGAGATGAGTGAGAGGCGGAGGTTCAGATATGCACTGCTAATGTCCATGGATCACAGGTCCACAGTGGGATTAAATCAGAAGACACTACGAGGCGGGATCTCGTCCAGCGCGGCCGCACAGGCGCAGCCATCCTGACACCAAATGATGTCAGAAGACGGGCAGCGCTAAGTGTGCCTGGCCAAGGGATAACATAACAGCGCAGACTCTGGGACAGATTCAAACAACGCTGAGGAGGAGGCGCACGGCGCCAAGGGGGTAAGAATGACGGCTGTGCTGCATCACATGACAAAGGAAAGTTCCACCGACCGGACGGTTTAACCGTGTGAGGGGACACATTTCATAAGTGTTAGGTTCAGCATGTGCAAGGAGCACCACGAAAAGAGGCACTTTTTCCCTTTGCATCATCATTACTGCTGCACAAGGTGTCTCCTTCAGTAACAAACGCCTGGGGGGGGGGACAGGTTCCCTTAAATTTAACTTGTTGTGCCTGCGTGGCGGTCGCAGGACACGTTGCCGTATACACAGCAGGGGAGCAGCAGGCATTACTGAACCCCACTAACACATTGGCGAGGTGTTTGGCTCTGTGCGGACAGCACTTCTGGACGGCAACTAGCGGTGTTGGAGCCCAGGGACAGGAGGAGGTGGAAGAGATAGGAGGGATTGCCACACACACAGCTGGGGAACAGCTGACGTTACTGAACCCCAATAACAGAGGAGGGACTGTTGGGACTGTGCGGGCAGCACTTCTGGACGGCAACTAGCGGTGTTGGAGCCCAGGGACAGGAGGAGTAAGAGGTGGAGGAGATAGGAGGGATTGCCACACACACAGCTGGGGAACAGCTGACGTTACTGAACCCCAATAACAGAGGAGGGACTGTTGGGACTGTGCGGTCAGCACTTCTGGACGGCAACTAGCGGTGTTGGAGCCCAGGGACAGGAGGAGGAGGAGGTGGAGGAGATAGGAGGGATTGCCACACACACAGCTGGGGAACAGCTGACGTTACTGAACCCCAATAACAGAGGAGGGACTGTTGGGACTGTGCGGGCAGCACTTCTGGACGGCAACTAGCGGTGTTGGAGCCCAGGGACAGGAGGAGGAGGAGGTGGAGGAGATAGGAGGGATTGCCACACACACAGCTGGGGAACAGCTGACGTTACTGAACCCCAATAACAGAGGAGCGACTGTTGACTGTGCGTACAGCACTACCAGGCAACAACTAGCGGTGTTGGAGCCCAGGGACAGCAGGAGAAGCAGAGGAACACAATGTAGGCCGAAGCCTGATTGGAGAAAGTCGAAAGGGAACCTTTATCCCCCCCCCCCCAAGGCGTTTGTAGCTGAAAGAGCCAGCTTGTGCAGCACAAAAGATGCAAAAGGAAAAGGTGGCTCTTTTCATTATGCTCCTTGCAAACACAGAACTAAACACTTATAAAATGTGTCCCCTGAAACCGTGAGACCGTCCCGGAGGTCGGACTTTCCTTCGTAATATGACGCAGCACAGCCGTCATTCTTACCCCCCCCCCCCCCCCCCCGGCGCCGTGCCCCAGCTCCTCAGCGTTGTTTGATTCTATCCCGGAGCCTGCACTGTTATGTTATCCCTTGGCCAGGCACACTTAGCGCTGCCCATCTTCTGACATCATTTGGTGTCAGGCTGGCTGCGCCTGTGCGGCCGCACTGGCCGAGAGCCCGCCTAGCAGTGTCGTCTAATGTAATCCCACCGCGGGCCTGGGATCCGTGGCCATGCGCAGTGCATATCCTCGCCTCTCACTCCCCTCCCTACGGCTTCTTCAGAATGTGCGGCGTCACGGCCGTGGCATGCTATTAGGGATCAGCTGACAGAACACAGTCTGAAGAAGGCGTAGGGAGATGAGTGAGAGGCGGAGGTTCAGATATGCACTGCGCATGTCCATGGATCTCAGGCCCCCAGTGGGATGAAATCAGAAGACAATGCGAGGCGGGCTCTCGGTCAGCGCGGCCGCACAGGCGCAGCCAGCCTGACACCAAATGATGTCAGAAGATGGGCAGCGCTAAGTGTGCCTGGCCAAGGGATAACATAACAGCGCAGGCTCCGGGACGGAATCAAACAACGCTGAGGAGCCGGGGCACGGTGTCAAGGGGGTAGGAATGACAGCTCTGCTGCGTCATATTACGAAGGAAAGTCCCACCTCCGGGACGGTTTTACGGTATCAGTGGACACATTTTATAAGTGTTAAGTTCTGCGTGTGCAAGGAGCTAAACAAAAATAGCTACCTTTTCGTTGTGCAGCATTACTGCTGCACAAGGTGGCTCTTTCAGTAACAAACGCCTTGGGGGGGGGGACAGGTTCCCTTACATTTCAGTTGTTGTGTCAGCGTGGCGGTCGCAGGACACATTGCCGGCTACAGCTGACGTTACTGAAACCCAATAACACTGGGTCGTATGTTTTGACTGTGCAGATGGCACTTCAGAGCCTCAACTGGCGGTGTTGGAGCCCAGGAATTTAAGTTCAGGTGGTAGAAAGATGAACACAACAGGAGACCTGGATAACGTAGACAGTCACCTAATTATTTAATCAGGAAGAGGGGTGGCAAATTCCTGCGAGATCCAGGCCTTGTTCAATTTCAGGAAAGTAAGCCGGTCAACGTTATCGGAGGATAGTCGCATGCGACGGTCAGTTAGTACACCACCTGCAGCACTAAAGACGCGTTCCGATAATACACTAGCTGCAGGGCAAGCCAGCACCTCCAATGCATACTGGCTTAGCTCTGGCCATGTATCCAGCTTTGAGACCCAAAACTTGAAAGGGGAAGAGCCGTCTGGGAGTACAGCAAGAGGGACATGTAGTCTGTCACCATCTGACGGAACCGTTGCCTCCTGCTGACTGGAGCCGTCTGTGATGGTGTAGACTTTTGTGGCAGGCACAGAAAACTGTGCCACAGTTGGGCCATACTGGTCTTGCCTTGGGCAGAGGCACTGCTTCTGCTCCCTCTTTGTGCAGAGCCTCCACCACTGCCTGGACGCACTGAGCTGCTTTGTAATGCACTAGCAGCACTTCTCTCACTTGGAATGGAGAAGATGATGGAATTCACCAGTGTGTCTTGGTACTCCCGCATTTTTCGCTCCCGGTTCAACGGTGTGATGAGGCTTTCTACGTTGTCCCGGTAGCGAGGATCGAGGAGGGTGAACACCCAATAATCAGACATGTTGAGAGTGTGGGCGATGCGGCGGTCGTTTCTCAGGCACTGCAGCATGTAATCCACCATGTGCTGCAGACTGCCAACTGCCCAAGAAACGCTGTCCCCTGCTGGAGGCGTGATCTCTGCCCGCTCGTCATCACCCCACCCTCGCTGTACACACTGACTACTGGACAATTGTGTAACTCCCTCCTCTGGACGGATGTCTTCCTCCTCCATTGACTCCTCCTCATCCTCCTCACAAACTGTCCCCTGCCTACGCGTTTATGAGGAACCACGTGGCGCTGACTGTCCAGAAGATGATGGAAATGGTGAATCCTCATCCTCCACCTCTTCCACAACATCATCTCTTAGCGCTTGCAGTGATTTTTCAAGCAGGCAGATAAGGGGGACAGTCATGCTGACTAGTGCATCATCTGCACTCGCCATCCGCGTGGAATAATCGAAGGGACGCAAAACCTGGCAGACGTCATTCATAGTGGCCCACTCTGTGGTTGTGAAGTCTGAACGGCGCTGAGTGCGACTTCTTTGCGCCTGAAGCAGCTGGTACTCCATTACAGCTTGCTGCTGCTCACACAACCGCTCCAACATATGTAACGTGGAATTCCACCTGGTAGGTAGGTCACATATGATGCGATGTTCCGGCAGGCGGTGTCGGCGCTGCAGAGCCGCAATGCGCGCTTTTGCCGTGCTGGAACGCCGCAAGTGAGCACACTCTAGGCGGACCTTGTGCAGCAGTGCATCAAGATCCGGATAGTCCCTCAAAAAACTCTGCACGACCAAATTGAGCACATGTGCCAGACATGGGATGTGAGTGAGGTTGCCGAGGCCCAGAGCTGCCACCAGATTTCGGCCATTATCACACACTACCATGCCTGGCTGGAGATTCGCTGGCACAAACCACACATCGCTCTCCTGCTTGATGGCATTCCAGAGCTCCTGCGCTGTGTGGCTTCGATTCCCCAAAGAAATTAATTTCAAGATGGCCTGTTGACGTTTGGCCATGGCTGTGCTCATGTCGGTCGTAACAGGTAAACGTTCATCACGGGTCCATGTGGAGGTGGACTGTGACGGCTCCTGCAGCGATGATTCTGAGGAACTGGTGTAAGAGGAGGAGTCAATGCGTACAGAATGGATTCCTGCAATCTTTGGAGTGGGCAGGACACGTCCTGCGCCACTCGCACGATCTGTACCCGGCTCAATGACATTAACCCAATGGGCAGTGAGGGAAAGGTATCGCCCCTGTCCATGTTGACTGGTCCACGCATCGGTGGTGAGGTGGACCTTGCTACTGACAGCATTCAGTAGCGCGTGTTTTATGTGTCCCTCCACATGCTTGTGCAGGGCAGGGACGGCTTGCCTGCTGAAGTAAAAGTGGCTGGGCACATTGTACTGTGGGACTGCCAATGACATCAAGTCACAGAAGCTGTCAGTCTCCACCAGCCTGAATGACAGCATTTCCAGTGACAGAAGTTTGGCAATGCCTGCAGTCAGAGCCTGTGCTCGTGGGTGGTTTGACGAGAAAGGCCGCCTTTTCTCCCATGCCTGTACTACCGATGGCTGTACACTGGGCTGGGAGTGTGTGGATGACTGGGAAAGTGGTGCTGCGGGTGGAATTACAGCAGGTCTCTGGACAACAGGGCCAGAGGTTCTTCCACGGCGATCCTGGGAGGAAGCCGAACCAGCTGCGTGTGAGCTGGAGGAAGAGGCAACACGAGCTGAAGAGGTGGTAGCTGCCGCTGTTGGTTGGCCTAGCTCTTCAGTGTGTTTTTCTAACTCCGCCGTGTGCCTGTTGTGCACATGTTTCCACATGTTGGAGGTATTGAGGTTGCTGACATTTCGACCTCTTTTGACTTTGTGATGACACACCTTGCATTTGACATAGCAAATGTCATCTGCAACTGTGTCAAAAAAGGACCAGGCACTGCAAGTCTTGGGAGTGCCCTTTTTGGCTTTTGGAAGAGACATGCTCCTAACGGGTGCCAAAGCGGAGGCTGCAGGATCCGCAGTCTTCCCCCTCCCTCTCCCTCTTTGGGCCGTACGGGGAATCTCTTCCTCAGAGCTGCTCCCACCACCTTCCTGTCCCTCACGCCAAGATGGGTCAAGGACCTCATCATCTACACTAACCTCTGCCCCCAACTGCTCTTCCTGGGTAGTCTCAGCAGCAGAGCACGCACCAGAAAGTGGCACCTGAGTGTCATCAGTGGATGCGTCCTGCGATGTGGTGACCGGAGCCACTGGCCCACCCGCCTCTTCAGAGGAAGAGAGAAAAAGCGGTTGGGCATCACTGCACCCTGCCTCTTCTTCCATTTCTCCAATGCTGCTTGGCTGGCCCCCTGTTTCCAAGCCAAGAGATTCAGAGAACAGAAGTAGGGATGGCTCCTGTCCTGGGATCTCTGTCTGCCTGGGCAATTTGGCAGGTGGTGAAGAGACAGATGGCTGCTCTCCAGTGCTCTGTGTCTGAGAGGATGTGGCACTAATTGAAGTTGATGCATTAGCTGCCATCCATCCGACAACGGCTTCAATTTGTTCTTCACGCAGCAGCGGTGTACGGCGTTCTGCGACAAAGCTGTGCATGAAGGACTGTTCCCTGGTGAAAGTGGGTGCTGATGAGTCACCGGTGCCCGCAGCAGGCACAGAATCCCCACGTCCTCTCCCTGCTCCGCGCCCACGCCCACGTGCCTTTCTCACTGCCTTCTTCATCTTGGTTGACTGATAAAGATAAGCAGAAAAGTACTAACGGCTAGTGTTGAGCATTCCGATACCGGGATTCCGATACTTGGCGCGTATCGGATACCGGAATCGGAAGTTCCATGATTCAAAATTCAGAAATTCAGCCAATGAGAAAGATTCCAAGTGTGGGCACATCCTGTTTAGCATGGAGGGCATGAAACTACTGGCAAGGCTGTGATTGGCTGCTTAAATGATGTCATGATGCAGTTTAAAAGTCGCTGGCGCCATTTTGCGATCACTCTGCTGTGAATTCAGTTAGTGACAGGACGCTGTTTGCTGACTGAGGGACAGTTTAGAGATAGCGATTTGCTTCTTTGTGCTTTCCAAAGGCTAATTTAGCAAACGCTGTGTTCACCTACTAATCACCTTCCTTTTGCCTTGTAGCGCTGTTTTCACAGCGATCTGCAAGGTCTCTCTGTGTGTGTGTGTGAGTGCAGCCCACTCTCTAGTCTGAGTGCAGCCACATAGGCCATCCATAGCTGGTTGTATTCAGTTCAGGGAGGGTGGTTCATTGCCTCATACTGTCCTTTTTTTTTTTTTTTTTGAAGTAGTGCAGGCTGCTGCACATTTTTTCCAAAAATTCCTATTAGTGTCTTTCCACCCGTCTCCAGCTAATTTGTGGAAAAACACTACATAGGATAAAGTAGAGGAGGGTTTTTGGGCCTTGCAGTGCCGTTTACGGCTGTCTGCACGGTCTCCGTGTGACTGCAGCTCGCCCTGTAGTCTGTGAGCAGCCGTAGCTTGGTTGTCTCCAGCTCAGGGTTGTTCACTGCGTCATACCGCCAAATCAATTTTCATTTTGTTTTCAAGTAGTGTAGTCTGCTGCTAATTAATTTAAAAAAATCCTATTAGTGTCTTTCCACCCGTCTCCAGCTAATTTGTGGAAAAACACTACATAGGATAAAGTAGAGGAGGGTTTTTGGCCTTGCAGCGCCGTTTACGGCTGTCTGCACGGTCTCCGTGTGACTGCAGCTCGCCCTGTAGTCTGTGAGCAGCCGTAGCTTGGTTGTCTCCAGCTCAGGGTTGTTCACTGCGTCATACCGCCAAATCAATTTTCATTTTGTTTTCAAGTAGTGTAGTCTGCTGCTAATTAATTTAAAAAAATCCTATTAGTGTCTTTCCACCCGTCTCCAGCTAATTTGTGGAAAAACACTACATAGGATAAAGTAGAGGAGGGTTTTTGGGCCTTGCAGCGCCGTTTACGTCTGTCTGCACGGTCTCCGTGTGACTGCAGCTCTATCCGTTGTCAGTTCAGCCCCCAAAAAATAAATAAATAATAAAGTTCACCAAACACACCAGTTACACCACTTTACATTTGTGTAGGCCACATTAGCTCATATTCAAGTCTAGTCCACACTTTAGAAAATTAGTGTGTCTTATACCTGTTAGGAGGAGTTGCTCAGGAATAAGCACACAAAGCCGTTAGTACTTTTCTGCTTATCTTTATCAGTCAACCAAGATGAAGAAGGCAGTGAGTAAGGCACGTGGGCGTGGGCGTGGGCGCGGAGCAGGGAGGGGACGTGGGGATTCTGTGCCTGCTGCGGGCACCGGTGAGTCATCAGCACCCACTTTCACAAGGGAACAGTCGTTCATGCGCAGCTTTGTCGCCGAGCGCCGTACACCGCTGCTGCGTCAAGACCAAATTGAAGCCGTTGTGGGATGGATGGCAGCTAATGCATCAACTTCCATTAGTGCCACATCCTCTCAGACACAGAGCACTGGAGAGCAGCCATCTGTCTCTTCACCACCTGCAAAATTGCCCAGGCAGACAGAGATCCCAGGACAGGAGCAGTCTCTACTTCTGTTCTCTGAATCATCTCTTGGCTTGGAAACAGGGGGCCAGCCAAGCAGCATTGGAGAAATGGAAGAAGAGGCAGGGTGCAGTGATGCCCAACCGCTTTTTCTGTCTTCCTCTGAAGAGGCGGGTGGGCCAGTGGCTCCGGTCACCACCTCGCAGGCCGCATCAGCTGATGATGACACTCAGGTGCCACTTACTGGTGCGTGCTCTGCTGCTGAGACTACCCAGGAGGAGCAGTTGGGGGCAGAGGGTAGTGTAGATGATGAGGTCCTTGACCCATCTTGGCGTCAGGGACAGGAAGGTGGTGGGAGCAGCTCTGAGGAAGAGATTCCCCGTACGGCCCAAAGAGGGAGAGGGAGGGGGAAGACTGCGGATCCTGCAGCCTCCGCTTTGGCACCCGTAAGGAGCATGTCTCTTCCAAAAGTCAAAAGGGGGGCTCCCAAGACTTGCAGTGCCTGGTCCTTTTTTGACACAGTTGCAGATGACATTTGCTATGTCAGATGCAAGGTGTGTCATCAAAAAATCAAAAGAGGTCAAAAAGTCGCCAACCTCAATACCTCCAACATGTGGAAACATGTGCGCAACAGGCACCCGGCGGAGTTAGACAAACACACTGAAGAGCTAGGCCAACCAACAGCGGCAGCTACCACCTCTTCAGCTCGTGTTGCCTCTTCCTCTAGCTCACACGCAGCTGGTTCGGCTTCCTCCCAGGATCGCCGTGGAAGAACCTCTGGCCCTGTTGTCCAGAGACCCGCTGTCATTCCACCCGCAGCACCACTTTCCCAGTCAACCACACACTCCCAGCCCAGTCTACAGCCATCGGTAGTACAGGCATGGGAGAAAAGGCGGCCTTTCTCGTCAAACCACCCACGAGCACAGGCTCTGACTGCAGGCATTGCCAAACTTCTGTCACTGGAAATGCTGTCATTCAGGCTGGTGGAGACTGACAGCTTCCGTGACTTGATGTCATTGGCAGTCCCACAGTACAGTGTGCCCAGCCGCTTTTACTTCAGCAGGCAAGCCGTCCCTGCCCTGCACAAGCATGTTGAGGGACACATAAAACACGCGCTACTGAACGCCGTCAGTAGCAAGGTCCACCTCACCACCGATGCGTGGACCAGTCAACATGGACAGGGGCGATACCTTTCCCTCACTGCCCATTGGGTTAATGTAGTTGAGCCGGGTACAGACCGTGCGAGTGGCGCAGGACGTGTCCTGCCCACTCCAAGGATTGCAGGAATCCATTCTGTACGCATTGACTCCTCCTCTTACACCAGTTCCTCAGAATCATCGCTGCAGGAGCCGTCACAGTCCACCTCCACATGGACCCGTGATGAACGTGTACCTGTTACGACCGACATGAGCACAGCCGTGGCCAAACGTCAACAGGCCGTCTTGAAATTAATTTTTTTGGGGAATCGTAGCCACACAGCGCAGGAGCTCTGGAATGCCATCAAGCAGGAGAGCGATGTGTGGTTTGAGCCAGCGAATCTCCAGCCAGGCATGGTAGTGTGTGATAATGGCCGAAATCTGGTGGCAGCCCTGGGCCTCGGCAACCTCACTCACATCCCATGTCTGGCACATGTGCTCAATTTGGTCGTGCAGAGTTTTTTGAGGGACTATCCGGATCTTGATGCACTGCTGCACAAGGTCCGCCTAGAGTGTGCTCACTTGCGGCGTTCCAGCACGGCAAAAGCGCGCATTGCGGCTCTGCAGCGCCGACACCGCCTGCCGGAACATCGCATCATATGTGACCTACCTACCAGGTGGAATTCCACGTTACATATGTTGGAGCGGTTGTGTGAGCAGCAGCAAGCTGTAATGGAGTACCAGCTGTATCAGGCGCAAAAAAGTCGCAGTCAGCGCCGTACAGACTTCACAACCACAGAGTGGGCCACTATGAAGGATGTCTGCCAGGTTTTGCGTCCCTTTGATTATTCCACGCGGATGGCGAGTGCAGATGATGCACTAGTCAGCATGACTGTCCCCCTTATCTGCCTGCTTGAAAAATCACTGCAAGCGCTAAGGGATGATGTTGTGGAAGAGGTGGAGGATGAGGATTCACCACTTCCATCATCTTCTGGACAGTCAGCGCCACGTGGTTCCTCACAAACGCGTAGGCAGGGGACAGTTTGTGAGGAGGATGAGGAGGAGTCAATGGAGGAGGAAGACATCCGTCCAGAGGAGGGAGTTCCCGAATTGTCCAGTACTCAGTGTGTACAGCGAGGGTGGGGTGATGACGAGCGGGCAGAGATCACGCCTCCAGCTGGGGACAGCGTTTCTTGGGCAGTTGGCAGTCTGCAGCACATGGTGGATTACATGCTGCAGTGCCTGAGAAACGACCGCCGCATCGACCACATTCTCAACATGTCTGATTATTGGGTGTTCACCCTCCTCGATCCTCGCTACCGGGACAACGTAGAAAGCCTCATCACACCGTTGAACCGGGAGCGAAAAATGCGGGAGTACCAAGACACACTGGTCAGTTCCATCATCTTCTCCATTCCAACTGAGAGAAGTGCTGCTACTGCATTCCAAAGCAGCTCAGTGCGTCCAGGCAGTGGTGGAGGCTCTGCACAAAGAGGGAGCAGAAGCAGTGCCTCTGCCCAAGGCAAGACCAGTATGGCCCAACTGTGGCACAGTTTTGTGTGCCCCCCACAAAAGTCTACACCATCACAGACGGCTCCAGTCAGCAGGAGGCAACGGTTCCGTCAGATGGTGACAGACTACATGTCTTGCCCTCTTGCTGTACTCCCAGACGGCTCTTCCCCTTTCAAGTTTTGGGTCTCAAAGCTGGATACATGGCCAGAGCTAAGCCAGTATGCATTGGAGGTGCTGTCTTGCCCTGCGGCCAGTGTATTATCGGAACGTGTCTTTAGTGCTGCAGGTGGTGTACTAACTGACCGTCGCATGCGACTATCCTCCGATAACGTTGACCGGCTTACTTTCCTGAAAATGAACAAGGCCTGGATCTCGCAGGAATTTGCCACTCCTCCTCCTGATTAAATAATTAGGTCACTGTATACGTTATCCAGGTCTCCTGTTGTGTTCATCTTTCTACCACCTGAACTTAAATTCCTGGGCTCCAACACCGCCAGTTGAGGCTCAGACGTGCCGTCTGCACAGTCAAAACATACGACCCAGTGTTATTGGGTTTCAGTAACGTCAGCTGATCCCCAGCTGTGTAGCCGGCAATGTGTCATGCGACCGCCACGCTGACACAACAACTGAAATGTAAGGGAATCTGTCCCCCCCCCCCCAAGGCGTTTGTTACTGAAAGAGCCACCTTGTGCAGCAGTAATGCTGCACAAGGAAAAAGGTAGCTATTTTGGTTTTGCTCCTTGCACACGCAAAACTTAACACTTATAAAATGTGTCCACTGATACCGTAAAACCGTCCCGGAGGTGGGACTTTCCTTCGTAATATGACGCAGCACAGCCGTCATTCCTACCCCCCCGGCGCCGCGCCCCGGCTCCTCAGCGTTGTTTGATTCCGTCCCGGAGCCTGCGCTGTTATGTTATCCCGTGGCCAGGCACACTTAGCGCTGCCCGTCTTCTGGCATCATTTGGTGTCAGGCTGGCTGCGCCTGTGCGGCCACGCTGGCCGAGAGCCCGCCTCGCAGTGTCTTCTGATTTAATCCCACTGGGGGCCTGGGATCTATGGACATGCGCAGTGCATATCTGAACCTCCACCTCTCACTCATCTCCCTATGGCTTCTTCAGACTGTTCGGTGTCAGCTGGTCCCTAATAGCATGCCACGGCCGTGACACCGCACAGTCTGGAAAAGAAGCCGTAGGGAGGGGAGTGAGAGGCGAGGATATGCACTGCGCATGGCCATGGATCCCAGGCCCCCAGTGGGATTACATCAGAAGACACTGCGAGGCGGGCTCTCGGCCAGCGCGGCCGCACAGGCGCAGCCAGCCTGACACCAAATGATGTCAGAAGATGGGCAGCGCTAAGTGTGCCTGGCCACGGGATAACATAACAGCGCAGGCTCCGGGACGGAATCAAACAACGCTGAGGAGCCGGGGCACGGCGGCGGGGGGGTAGTAATGATGGCTGTGCTGCGTCATATTACGAAGGAAAGTCCCACCTCCGGGACGGTTTCACGGCTTCAGGGGACACATTTTATAAGTGTTTAGTTCTGTGTTTGCAAGGAGCATGATGAAAAGAGCCACCTTTTCCTTTTGCATCTTTTGTGCTGCACAAGCTGGCTCTTTCAGCTACAAACGCCTTGGGGGGGGGGTTAAAGGTTCCCTTTCGACTTTCTCAGGCTTCGGCCTACATTGTGTTCCTCTGCTTTTCCACCTGCCCCTGGGCTCCAACAGCGCTAGTTGCCGTCCAGAAGTGCTGTACGCACAGTCAACAGTCGCTCCTCTGTTATTGGGGTTCAGTAACGTCAGCTGTTCCCCTGCTGTGTGTGTGGCAATCCCTCCTACCTCCTCCAACCTCCTCCTCCTCCACCTGTCCCTGGGCTCCAACACCGCCAGTTGCCGTCCAGAAGTGCTGTACGCACAGTCAACAGTCCCTCCTCTGTTATTGGGGTTCAGTAACGTCAGCTGTTCCCCTGCTGTGTGTGTGGCAATCCCTCCTACCTCCTCCAACCTCCTCCTCCTCCACCTGTCCCTGGGCTCCAACACCGCCAGTTGCCGTCCAGAAGTGCTGTACGCACAGTCAACAGTCCCTCCTCTGTTATTGGGGTTCAGTAACGTCAGCTGTTCCCCTGCTGTGTGTGTGGCAATCCCTCCTACCTCCTCCAACCTCCTCCAACCTCCTCCTCCTCCACCTGTCCCTGGGCTCCAACACCGCCAGTTGCCGTCCAGAAGTGCTGTACGCACAGTCAACAGTCCCTCCTCTGTTATTGGGGTTCAGTAACGTCAGCTGTTCCCCTGCTGTGTGTGTGGCAATCCCTCCTACCTCCTCCAACCTCCTCCTCCTCCACCTGTCCCTGGGCTCCAACACCGCCAGTTGCCATCCAGAAGTGCTGTACGCACAGTCAACAGTCGCTCCTCTGTTATTGGGGTTCAGTAACGTCAGCTGTTCCCCTGCTGTGTGTGTGGCAATCCCTCCTACCTCCTCCAACCTCCTCCTCCTCCACCTGTCCCTGGGCTCCAACACCGCCAGTTGCCGTCCAGAAGTGCTGTACGCACAGTCAACAGTCCCTCCTCTGTTATTGGGGTTCAGTAACGTCAGCTGTTCCCCTGCTGTGTGTGTGGCAATCCCTCCTACCTCCTCCAACCTCCTCCAACCTCCTCCTCCTCCACCTGTCCCTGGGCTCCAACACCGCCAGTTGCCGTCCAGAAGTGCTGTACGCACAGTCAACAGTCCCTCCTCTGTTATTGGGGTTCAGTAACGTCAGCTGTTCCCCTGCTGTGTGTGTGGCAATCCCTCCTACCTCCTCCAACCTCCTCCAACCTCCTCCTCCTCCACCTGTCCCTGGGCTCCAACACCGCCAGTTGCCGTCCAGAAGTGCTGTACGCACAGTCAACAGTCCCTCCTCTGTTATTGGGGTTCAGTAACGTCAGCTGTTCCCCTGCTGTGTGTGTGGCAATCCCTCCTACCTCCTCCAACCTCCTCCTCCTCCACCTGTCCCTGGGCTCCAACACCGCCAGTTGCCGTCCAGAAGTGCTGTACGCACAGTCAACAGTCCCTCCTCTGTTATTGGGGTTCAGTAACGTCAGCTGTTCCCCTGCTGTGTGTGTGGCAATCCCTCCTACCTCCTCCAACCTCCTCCTCCTCCACCTGTCCCTGGGCTCCAACACCGCCAGTTGCCGTCCAGAAGTGCTGTACGCACAGTCAACAGTCCCTCCTCTGTTATTGGGGTTCAGTAACGTCAGCTGTTCCCCTGCTGTGTGTGTGGCAATCCCTCCTACCTCCTCCAACCTCCTCCAACCTCCTCCTCCTCCACCTGTCCCTGGGCTCCAACACCGCCAGTTGCCGTCCAGAAGTGCTGTACGCACAGTCAACAGTCCCTCCTCTGTTATTGGGGTTCAGTAACGTCAGCTGTTCCCCTGCTGTGTGTGTGGCAATCCCTCCTACCTCCTCCAACCTCCTCCTCCTCCACCTGTCCCTGGGCTCCAACACCGCCAGTTGCCGTCCAGAAGTGCTGTACGCACAGTCAACAGTCCCTCCTCTGTTATTGGGGTTCAGTAACGTCAGCTGTTCCCCTGCTGTGTGTGTGGCAATCCCTCCTACCTCCTCCAACCTCCTCCTCCTCCACCTGTCCCTGGGCTCCAACACCGCCAGTTGCCGTCCAGAAGTGCTGTACGCACAGTCAACAGTCCCTCCTCTGTTATTGGGGTTCAGTAACGTCAGCTGTTCCCCTGCTGTTTGTGTGGCAATCCCTCCTACCTCCTCCAACCTCCTCCAACCTCCTCCTCCTCCACCTGTCCCTGGGCTCCAACACCGCTAGTTGCCGTCCAGAAGTGCTGTACGCACAGAGCCAAACACCTCGCCAATGTGTTAGTGGGGTTCAGCACCGCCAGCTGTTCCCCTGCTGTGTATACGGCAACGTGTACTGCGACCGCCACGCAGACACAACAAGTTAAATGTAAGGGAACCTGACCCCCCCCCCCCCAGGCGTTTGTTACTGAAGGAGCCACCTTGTGCAGCAGTAATGATGCAAAGGGAAAAAGTGCCTCTTTTCGTGATGCTCCTTGCACATGCTGAACCTAACACTTATGAAATGTGTCCCCACACAGCGTTAAACCGTCCGGTAGGTGGAACTTTCCTTTGTCGTGTGACGCAGCACAGCCATCATTTTTACCCCCTTGGCGCCGTGCGCCCCCTCCTCAGCGTTGTTTGAATCTGTCCCGGAGCCTGCGCTGTTAGGTTAGCCCTTGGCCATGCACACATGTTGCGCTGCCCGTCTTCTGACCTCATTTGGTGTCAGGCTGGCTGCGCCTGTGCGGGTGCGCTGGCCGAGATCCCGCCTCGCAGTGTCGTCTAATGTAATCCCACCGCGGGCCTGTGATCCGTGCCCGTGCGCAGTGCATATCCTCTCCTCTCACTCCCCTCCCTACGGCTTCTTCAGACTGTGCGATGTCAGCTGGTCCCTAATAGCATGCCACGGCCGTGACACCGCACAGTCTGAAAAAGCCGTAGGGAGGGGAGTGAGAGGAGAGGATATGCACTGCGCCCGGGCACGGATCACAGGCCCGCGGTGGGATTACATTAGACGACACTGCGAGGCGGGATCTCGGCCAGCGCACCCGCACAGGCGCAGCCAGCCTGACACCAAATGAGGTCAGAAGACGGGCAGCGCAACATGTGTGCATGGCCAAGGGCTAACCTAACAGCGCAGGCTCCGGGACAGATTCAAACAACGCTGAGGAGGCGGCGAACGGCGCCAAGGGGGTAAAAATGATGGCTGTGCTGCGTCACACGACAAAGGAAAGTTCCACCTACCGGACGGTTTAACGCTGTGAGGAGACACATTTCATAAATGTTAGGTTCCGCATGTACAAGGACCATAATTAAAAGAGCTAAGTTTACCTTTTCCAGCATTAGTGCTGTACACAATGGCTCTTTCAGCTACAAACGCCTGGGGGGGGGGGGGTTAAAGGTTTCCTTTCAACTTGCTCGAGTGCAGGCTTCGGCCTACACTCCGCTCCCCCTGCTCCTCCTGCTGACCCTGGGCTCTAACACCGCCAGTTTTTGCCCAGATGTGCTAGCTGCACAGAGAAAAACACCAGCCAATGTGTCAGTGGGGTTCAGCACCGCCAGCTGTTCCCCTGCTGTGTAGCCGGCAACGTGTCCTGCGACCGCCACGCAGACACAAGAACTGAAATTGAAGGGAACCTGTCCCCCCTCCCCCAGGTGTTTCTATGTTTTACAGCTACCTTGAACAGCAGTAATGCTGCATGTGTTCAAGGTGGCTCAGAAACTTATTCTCCTTGCCCATGTTGAAGTGAACACGTCTAAAATGTGTCCTCTGTGACCATTAAAACGTCCCTCAGGTGTGATTTGACTTTGTATTGACACACGCAACAAGCTCCTTGGTAACGCTGCCCGTCTTCTGGCATCATTGTTTGGCTGGCTGCGCCTCTGCGGCCGCCCTGACCCACACAACGCCCCTCGTTGTCTTATTTAATGGGACTGCGAGGGTGTGATTGATGGGCAGGATCAGTGCATCAGTTCGCCTGTCCCTCCTCTCCTTCCGCCTTCTTCGGACTGTGCGGCTTCATGGCCGTGGCATGCGATAAGGGATCAGATGACGCCGCACAGTCTGAAGCGGGTGTAAGGACCCGAGTGTGAGAGGCGAACATATGTGCTGCGCCAGGCCCTGAATCCCAGCCCCGCAGTGTTTTAACAATGTTAAGACACTGCGGGGCTGGGATTCATGGGCATCGCGAACCGCACCGGCCGACATTACATGATGCCAGAAGATGGGCAGCGCTAACGGCGCTAGGCCAGGGGATAACACGACAGCGCAGACTCCTGTACAGCAAATAACAACGCTCGGGAGGCTGCACCCAGCACCAAGGTGGGATTCTTGACACCTGTGCTGCGTCTCATTACAAAGGGAACTCTCGCCTCCATTACACAGTTTGACTGTATAAAGGGCTGAATGTTATACGTGTTCCATTCAGCGTGTGCAAGGAGAAAAATTACAAGAGCAACCTTTGACTTGCGCAGCACTGCTGCTGCATAAGCTGTGGCTCTTCTACTTTGTAACCCCTGAGGGGGGGTTAAAGGTGACTTTTGAAATCGGTTCAATTAGGCTTCGGCCTACACTCTGCTCCACCTGCAGAGCCCGGGCTCCAACAACGCTAGTTGCTGTCCGGAAGTGCTGGCTGCACAGAGCCAAACACCTCGCCAATGTGTCAGTGGGGTCCAGCACCGCCAGCTGTTCCCCTGCTGTGTAGCCGGCAACGTGTCCTGCAAAAGCCACGCAGACACAACAGACCCAAAGCTGCCGCCAGTGCAGGCTTCGGCCTACACTCCCCTCCCCCTGCTCCTCCTCCTCCTGCTCCTCCTCCTGCTGACCCTGGGCTCTAACACACCGCCAGTTGGGGCCCAGATGTGCTAGCTGCACAGAGAAAAACACCAGCCAATGTGTCAGTGGGGTCCAGCACCGCCAGCTGTTCCCCTGCTGTGCAGCCGGCAACGTGTCCTGCAAAAGCCACGCAGACACAAGAACTGAAATTGAAGGGAACCTGTCCCCCCTCCCCCAGGCGTTTTTACGTTATCCAGCCACCTTGTACAGCGGTAATGCTGCATGTGTGCAAGGTGGCTCAGAAACGTATTCTCCTCGCACATGTGGAACTGAAAACACGTCTGAAATGTGTCCTCTGTGTGACCATTTAACCGTCCCGGTGGTGTGACTTTCCTTTGTAATGACACGCTGCAACCCCCTTGGTAGCGCTGCCCGTCTTCTGGCATCATTGTTTGGCTGCCTGCGCCTCTGCGGCCGCCCTGACCCACACAACGCCCCTCGGTGTCTTATTTATTGGGACTGCGAGGGTGTGATTCATGGGCAGGATCAGTGCATCAGTTCGCCTGTCCCTCCTCTCCTTCCGCCTTCTTCGGACTGTGCGGCTTCATGGCCGTGGCATGCGATAAGGGATCAGATGACGCCGCACAGTCTGAAGCGGGTGTAAGGACCCGAGTGTGAGAGGCCAACATATGTGCTGCGCCAGGCCCTGAATCCCAGCCCCGCAGTGTTTTAACAATGTTAAGACACTGCGGGGCTGGGATTCATGGGCATCGCGAACCGCACCGGCCGACATTACATGATGCCAGAAGATGGGCAGCGCTAACGGCGCTAGGCCAGGGGATAACACGACAGCGCAGACTCCTGTACAGCAAATAACAACGCTCGGGAGGCTGCACCCAGCACCAAGGTGGGATTCTTGACACCTGTGCTGCGTCTCATTACAAAGGGAACTCTCGCCTCCATTACACAGTTTGACTGTATAAAGGGCTGAATGTTATACGTGTTCCATTCAGCGTGTGCAAGGAGAAAAATTACAAGAGCAACCTTTGACTTGCGCAGCACTGCTGCTGCATAAGCTGTGGCTCTTCTACTTTGTAACCCCTGAGGGGGGGTTAAAGGTGACTTTTGAAATCGGTTCAATTAGGCTTCGGCCTACACTCTGCTCCACCTGCAGAGCCCGGGCTCCAACAACGCTAGTTGCTGTCCGGAAGTGCTGGCTGCACAGAGCCAAACACCTCGCCAATGTGTCAGTGGGGTCCAGCACCGCCAGCTGTTCCCCTGCTGTGTAGCCGGCAACGTGTCCTGCAAAAGCCACGCAGACACAACAGACCCAAAGCTGCCGCCAGTGCAGGCTTCGGCCTACACTCCCCTCCCCCTGCTCCTCCTCCTCCTGCTCCTCCTCCTGCTGACCCTGGGCTCTAACACACCGCCAGTTGGGGCCCAGATGTGCTAGCTGCACAGAGAAAAACACCAGCCAATGTGTCAGTGGGGTCCAGCACCGCCAGCTGTTCCCCTGCTGTGCAGCCGGCAACGTGTCCTGCAAAAGCCACGCAGACACAAGAACTGAAATTGAAGGGAACCTGTCCCCCCTCCCCCAGGCGTTTTTACGTTATCCAGCCACCTTGTACAGCGGTAATGCTGCATGTGTGCAAGGTGGCTCAGAAACGTATTCTCCTCGCACATGTGGAACTGAAAACACGTCTGAAATGTGTCCTCTGTGTGACCATTTAACCGTCCCGGTGGTGTGACTTTCCTTTGTAATGACACGCTGCAACCCCCTTGGTAGCGCTGCCCGTCTTCTGGCATCATTGTTTGGCTGCCTGCGCCTCTGCGGCCGCCCTGACCCACACAACGCCCCTCGGTGTCTTATTTATTGGGACTGCGAGGGTGTGATTCATGGGCAGGATCAGTGCATCAGTTCGCCTGTCCCTCCTCTCCTTCCGCCTTCTTCGGACTGTGCGGCTTCATGGCCGTGGCATGCGATAAGGGATCAGATGACGCCGCACAGTCTGAAGCGGGTGTAAGGACCCGAGTGTGAGAGGCCAACATATGTGCTGCGCCAGGCCCTGAATCCCAGCCCCGCAGTGTTTTAACAATGTTAAGACACTGCGGGGCTGGGATTCATGGGCATCGCGAACCGCACCGGCCGACATTACATGATGCCAGAAGATGGGCAGCGCTAACGGCGCTAGGCCAGGGGATAACACGACAGCGCAGACTCCTGTACAGCAAATAACAACGCTCGGGAGGCTGCACCCAGCACCAAGGTGGGATTCTTGACACCTGTGCTGCGTCTCATTACAAAGGGAACTCTCGCCTCCATTACACAGTTTGACTGTATAAAGGGCTGAATGTTATACGTGTTCCATTCAGCGTGTGCAAGGAGAAAAATTACAAGAGCAACCTTTGACTTGCGCAGCACTGCTGCTGCATAAGCTGTGGCTCTTCTACTTTGTAACCCCTGAGGGGGGGTTAAAGGTGACTTTTGAAATCGGTTCAATTAGGCTTCGGCCTACACTCTGCTCCACCTGCAGAGCCCGGGCTCCAACAACGCTAGTTGCTGTCCGGAAGTGCTGGCTGCACAGAGCCAAACACCTCGCCAATGTGTCAGTGGGGTCCAGCACCGCCAGCTGTTCCCCTGCTGTGTAGCCGGCAACGTGTCCTGCAAAAGCCACGCAGACACAACAGACCCAAAGCTGCCGCCAGTGCAGGCTTCGGCCTACACTCCCCTCCCCCTGCTCCTCCTCCTCCTGCTCCTCCTCCTGCTGACCCTGGGCTCTAACACACCGCCAGTTGGGGCCCAGATGTGCTAGCTGCACAGAGAAAAACACCAGCCAATGTGTCAGTGGGGTCCAGCACCGCCAGCTGTTCCCCTGCTGTGCAGCCGGCAACGTGTCCTGCAAAAGCCACGCAGACACAAGAACTGAAATTGAAGGGAACCTGTCCCCCCTCCCCCAGGCGTTTTTACGTTATCCAGCCACCTTGTACAGCGGTAATGCTGCATGTGTGCAAGGTGGCTCAGAAACGTATTCTCCTCGCACATGTGGAACTGAAAACACGTCTGAAATGTGTCCTCTGTGTGACCATTTAACCGTCCCGGTGGTGTGACTTTCCTTTGTAATGACACGCTGCAACCCCCTTGGTAGCGCTGCCCGTCTTCTGGCATCATTGTTTGGCTGCCTGCGCCTCTGCGGCCGCCCTGACCCACACAACGCCCCTCGGTGTCTTATTTATTGGGACTGCGAGGGTGTGATTCATGGGCAGGATCAGTGCATCAGTTCGCCTGTCCCTCCTCTCCTTCCGCCTTCTTCGGACTGTGCGGCTTCATGGCCGTGGCATGCGATAAGGGATCAGATGACGCCGCACAGTCTGAAGCGGGTGTAAGGACCCGAGTGTGAGAGGCCAACATATGTGCTGCGCCAGGCCCTGAATCCCAGCCCCGCAGTGTTTTAACAATGTTAAGACACTGCGGGGCTGGGATTCATGGGCATCGCGAACCGCACCGGCCGACATTACATGATGCCAGAAGATGGGCAGCGCTAACGGCGCTAGGCCAGGGGATAACACGACAGCGCAGACTCCTGTACAGCAAATAACAACGCTCGGGAGGCTGCACCCAGCACCAAGGTGGGATTCTTGACACCTGTGCTGCGTCTCATTACAAAGGGAACTCTCGCCTCCATTACACAGTTTGACTGTATAAAGGGCTGAATGTTATACGTGTTCCATTCAGCGTGTGCAAGGAGAAAAATTACAAGAGCAACCTTTGACTTGCGCAGCACTGCTGCTGCATAAGCTGTGGCTCTTCTACTTTGTAACCCCTGAGGGGGGGTTAAAGGTGACTTTTGAAATCGGTTCAATTAGGCTTCGGCCTACACTCTGCTCCACCTGCAGAGCCCGGGCTCCAACAACGCTAGTTGCTGTCCGGAAGTGCTGGCTGCACAGAGCCAAACACCTCGCCAATGTGTCAGTGGGGTCCAGCACCGCCAGCTGTTCCCCTGCTGTGTAGCCGGCAACGTGTCCTGCAAAAGCCACGCAGACACAACAGACCCAAAGCTGCCGCCAGTGCAGGCTTCGGCCTACACTCCCCTCCCCCTGCTCCTCCTCCTCCTGCTCCTCCTCCTGCTGACCCTGGGCTCTAACACACCGCCAGTTGGGGCCCAGATGTGCTAGCTGCACAGAGAAAAACACCAGCCAATGTGTCAGTGGGGTCCAGCACCGCCAGCTGTTCCCCTGCTGTGCAGCCGGCAACGTGTCCTGCAAAAGCCACGCAGACACAAGAACTGAAATTGAAGGGAACCTGTCCCCCCTCCCCCAGGCGTTTTTACGTTATCCAGCCACCTTGTACAGCGGTAATGCTGCATGTGTGCAAGGTGGCTCAGAAACGTATTCTCCTCGCACATGTGGAACTGAAAACACGTCTGAAATGTGTCCTCTGTGTGACCATTTAACCGTCCCGGTGGTGTGACTTTCCTTTGCAATGACACGCTGCAACCCCCTTGGTAGCGCTGCCCGTCTTCTGGCATCATTGTTTGGCTGCCTGCGCCTCTGCGGCCGCCCTGACCCACACAACGCCCCTCGGTGTCTTATTTATTGGGACTGCGAGGGTGTGATTCATGGGCAGGATCAGTGCATCAGTTCGCCTGTCCCTCCTCTCCTTCCACCTTCTTCGGACTGTGCGGCTTCATGGCCGTGGCATGCGATAAGGGATCAGATGACGCCGCACAGTCTGAAGCGGGTGTAAGGACCCGAGTGTGAGAGGCCAACATATGTGCTGCGCCAGGCCCTGAATCCCAGCCCCGCAGTGTTTTAACAATGTTAAGACACTGCGGGGCTGGGATTCATGGGCATCGCGAACCGCACCGGCCGACATTACATGATGCCAGAAGATGGGCAGCGCTAACGGCGCTAGGCCAGGGGATAACACGACAGCGCAGACTCCTGTACAGCAAATAACAACGCTCGGGAGGCTGCACCCAGCACCAAGGTGGGATTCTTGACACCTGTGCTGCGTCTCATTACAAAGGGAACTCTCGCCTCCATTACACAGTTTGACTGTATAAAGGGCTGAATGTTATACGTGTTCCATTCAACGTGTGCAAGGAGAAAAATTACAAGAGCAACCTTTGACTTGCGCAGCACTGCTGCTGCATAAGCTGTGGCTCTTCTACTTTGTAACCCCTGAGGGGGGGTTAAAGGTGACTTTTGAAATCGGTTCAATTAGGCTTCGGCCTACACTCTGCTCCACCTGCAGAGCCCGGGCTCCAACAACGCTAGTTGCTGTCCGGAAGTGCTGGCTGCACAGAGCCAAACACCTCGCCAATGTGTCAGTGGGGTCCAGCACCGCCAGCTGTTCCCCTGCTGTGTAGCCGGCAACGTGTCCTGCAAAAGCCACGCAGACACAACAGACCCAAAGCTGCCGCCAGTGCAGGCTTCGGCCTACACTCCCCTCCCCCTGCTCCTCCTCCTCCTGCTCCTCCTCCTGCTGACCCTGGGCTCTAACACACCGCCAGTTGGGGCCCAGATGTGCTAGCTGCACAGAGAAAAACACCAGCCAATGTGTCAGTGGGGTCCAGCACCGCCAGCTGTTCCCCTGCTGTGCAGCCGGCAACGTGTCCTGCAAAAGCCACGCAGACACAAGAACTGAAATTGAAGGGAACCTGTCCCCCCTCCCCCAGGCGTTTTTACGTTATCCAGCCACCTTGTACAGCGGTAATGCTGCATGTGTGCAAGGTGGCTCAGAAACGTATTCTCCTCGCACATGTGGAACTGAAAACACGTCTGAAATGTGTCCTCTGTGTGACCATTTAACCGTCCCGGTGGTGTGACTTTCCTTTGTAATGACACGCTGCAACCCCCTTGGTAGCGCTGCCCGTCTTCTGGCATCATTGTTTGGCTGCCTGCGCCTCTGCGGCCGCCCTGACCCACACAACGCCCCTCGGTGTCTTATTTATTGGGACTGCGAGGGTGTGATTCATGGGCAGGATCAGTGCATCAGTTCGCCTGTCCCTCCTCTCCTTCCGCCTTCTTCGGACTGTGCGGCTTCATGGCCGTGGCATGCGATAAGGGATCAGATGACGCCGCACAGTCTGAAGCGGGTGTAAGGACCCGAGTGTGAGAGGCCAACATATGTGCTGCGCCAGGCCCTGAATCCCAGCCCCGCAGTGTTTTAACAATGTTAAGACACTGCGGGGCTGGGATTCATGGGCATCGCGAACCGCACCGGCCGACATTACATGATGCCAGAAGATGGGCAGCGCTAACGGCGCTAGGCCAGGGGATAACACGACAGCGCAGACTCCTGTACAGCAAATAACAACGCTCGGGAGGCTGCACCCAGCACCAAGGTGGGATTCTTGACACCTGTGCTGCGTCTCATTACAAAGGGAACTCTCGCCTCCATTACACAGTTTGACTGTATAAAGGGCTGAATGTTATACGTGTTCCATTCAGCGTGTGCAAGGAGAAAAATTACAAGAGCAACCTTTGACTTGCGCAGCACTGCTGCTGCATAAGCTGTGGCTCTTCTACTTTGTAACCCCTGAGGGGGGGTTAAAGGTGACTTTTGAAATCGGTTCAATTAGGCTTCGGCCTACACTCTGCTCCACCTGCAGAGCCCGGGCTCCAACAACGCTAGTTGCTGTCCGGAAGTGCTGGCTGCACAGAGCCAAACACCTCGCCAATGTGTCAGTGGGGTCCAGCACCGCCAGCTGTTCCCCTGCTGTGTAGCCGGCAACGTGTCCTGCAAAAGCCACGCAGACACAACAGACCCAAAGCTGCCGCCAGTGCAGGCTTCGGCCTACACTCCCCTCCCCCTGCTCCTCCTCCTCCTGCTCCTCCTCCTGCTGACCCTGGGCTCTAACAAACCGCCAGTTGGGGCCCAGATGTGCTAGCTGCACAGAGAAAAACACCTCGCCAATGTGTCAGTGGGGTCCAGCACCGCCAGCTGTTCCCCTGCTGTGCAGCCGGCATCGTGTCCTGCAAAAGCCACGCAGACACTTGCTCTTGTACCTTCTGCTCCCCATCCTGGTTCCAGTACCGTCAGCTGGTTCCGGGCAGAGCCTTTGGCTTAGGTGCCTCCCTTTGGTATCCGAGTTCCACCAACGTCAGGTGGTCCTTGGTAGTGCTTTCAGGCACGGGTACCTCCTGCTTAGTAACCGGGTTCCAGTAACGTCAGCTGGTCCTCGGTAGTTCCATTGGCTCTTGGACCTTCGGCTACCCATCCGGGTTCCAGCACCGTCAGCTGGTTCTCGGCAGTGTCTTTTGCTCTTGTACCTTCTGCTCCCCATCCTGGTTCCAGTACCGTCAGCTGGTTCCGGGCAGAGCCTTTGGCTTAGGTGCCTCCCTCTGGGTATCCGAGTTCCACCAACGTCAGGTGGTCCTTGGTAGTGCTTTCAGCACAGGTACCTCCTGCTTAGTAACCGGGTTCCAGTAACGTCAGCTGGTCCTCGGTAGTTCCATTGGCTCTTGGACCTTCGGGTAGCCATCCGAGTTCCAGTTCCATCAGCTGGTTCTCGGCATTTTCTCAGCCTTCTTGTACCTTCTGCTACATTTCCAAGTTCAAGAGACTAAACACAATGACCCAGAAGACCACCCCTAAGATGACGACGACACCAGAGACGACAACCACCGTGATGACGACGACCCTGGAGACGATGACCCCGAAGACCACCCCGATGACGACGACCCCGGAGACGACGACCCTGAAGACCACCCCGATGACGACGACCCCGGAGACGACGACCCTGGAGACGACGACGACCTGGAAGACCGAGAAGCAGAAGAACAAGAGGCTGCAGAACAAAGAGCAGAAGGACATTAAGCATAACACAAAATATCAGAGCAAAAAATATTATGTAAATTATAAGCAGAAGAAGACTAAGCAGTGTATGGGGGTGAGTCCGTTCCTCCTCGTGGTGCCCCTGGATAAAGCCTGATGCTGCAGGCCAAACTGAACGCGGACAAATGTAACTGTTTTGTGACAGGCAGAACGGAAGGTGTAATCTTCAAACTTTTATAGATAACAACTACGGGAATGCCTGTCACAAATAAGAATATGATGAAGAAGTTGAATATGATGAAGATAATAGTAAAATAAAAAGAATATGAACAATGTAACCCAAAAAATAATAGGTAGAAGATGAAGAAGAAGATGAATAAGGTGAAGAAGTTGATGTCAAAGAAGCTGATGATGAGGATAATTAAGAAGAAAGCGTGGGAGAAGTAAAAAAGAAGGTGAAGGGCGTGGAAGTAGTGAAACATCAATATCTGACATAAAAAAAAAAAAAAAAACATAGTCAAATTCTTTCTAACGCCGAACTTCATAAAAAAAAATAAAAAATCCTGCTATTCTATTACATTGGGCTAAACCTCTGTCCCTTTAATATCTCCGCCACGTCCCCCAATACATCCTACAATATTCTTAGTTGTTTTCCTTCATGTAGAATGAACCTACAAGTGTATAAAGGGTTTATTTTAATTCCGATATTTTCGTCCCATTGACTTGCATTGGGATCGGGTATCGGTATCGGATTGGATTCCGATACTGTGACGGTATCGGCCGATACTTTCCGATACCGATACTTTCCGATATCGGAAAGTATCGCTCAACACTACTAACGGCTTTGTGTGCTTATTCCTGAACAACTCCTAACAGGTATAAGAAACACTAATTTTCTAAAGTGTGGACTAGACTTTAATATGAGCTAATGTGACCTACACAAATGTAAAGTGGTGTCACTGGTGTGTTTGGTGAACTTTATTATTTATTTATTTTTTGGGGGCTGAACTGACAACAGAGAGAGCTGCAGTCACACGGAGACCGTGCAGACAGCCGTAAACGGTGCTGCAAGGCCCAAAAACCCTCCTCTACGTTATCCTATGTAGTGTTTTTCCACAAGTTAGCTGGAGACGGGTGGAAAGACACTAATAGGAATTTTTTGAAAAAATGTGCAGCAGCCTGCACTACTTAAAACAAAAGGAAAATTGATTTTACGGTATGACGCAGTGAAGAACCCTGAGCTGGAGACAACCAGGCTATGGCTGCTCACAGACTACAGGGCGAGCTGCAGTCACACGGAGACCGTGCAGACAGCCGTAAACGGCGCTGCAAGGCCCAAAAACCCTCCTCTATGTTATCCTATGTAGTGTTTTTCCACAAGTTAGCTGGAGACGGGTGGAAAGACACTAATAGGAATTTTTTGAAAAAATGTGCAGCAGCCTGCACTACTTAAAACAAAAGGAAAATTGATTTTACGGTATGACGCAGTGAAGAACCCTGAGCTGGAGACAACCAGGCTATGGCTGCTCACAGACTACAGGGCGAGCTGCAGTCACACGGAGACCGTGCAGACAGCCGTAAACGGTGCTGCAAGGCCCAAAAACCCTCCTCTACGTTATCCTATGTAGTGTTTTTCCACAAGTTATCTGGAGACGGGTGGAAAGACACTAATAGGAATTTTTTGAAAAAATGTGCAGCAGCCTGCACTACTTAAAACAAAAGGAAAATTGATTTTACGGTATGACGCAGTGAAGAACCCTGAGCTGGAGACAACCAGGCTATGGCTGCTCACAGACTACAGGGCGAGCTGCAGTCACACGGAGACCGTGCAGACAGCCGTAAACGGTGCTGCAAGGCCCAAAAACCCTCCTCTACGTTATCCTATGTAGTGTTTTTCCACAAGTTAGCTGGAGACGGGTGGAAAGACACTAATAGGAATTTTTTGAAAAAATGAGCAGCAGACTACACTACTTGAAAAAAAAAAAAAAAAAGAACAGTATGAGGCAATGAACCACCTTCCCTGAACTGAATACAACCAGCTATGGATGGCCTATGGCTGCACTCAGACTAGAGAGTGGGCTGCACTCACACACACACACACACACAGACCTTGCAGATCGCTTTGAAAACAGCGCTACAAGGCAAAAGCAAGGTGATTAGTAGGTGAACACAGCGGTTGCTAAATTAGACTTTGAAAAGCACAAAGAAGCAAATCGCTATCTCTAAACTGGCCCTCAGTCAGCAAACAGCGTCCTGTCACTAACTGAATTCACAGCAGAGTGAGCGCAAAATGGCGCCAGCGACTTTTAAACTGCATCATGACATCATTTCAGCAGCCAATCACAGCCTTGCCAGTAGTTTCAGGCCCTCCATGCTGAACAGGATGTGCCCACACTTGGAATCATTCTCACTGGCTGATTTCGTACAAATTTGTGCAGTTTGAATCCTGGGAACTTCCGATTCCGGTATCCGATACGCGGCAAGTATCGGATCTCGGTATCGGAATTCCGATACCGCTAAGTATCGGCCGATACCCGATACTTGCGGTATCGGAATGCTCAACACTAACTAGAACCCCTGCCTTAACATAATCTTTAATATCCCTGCTCAGGGCCATTGATTTGACTAGACTTAAGGGGTATTGCTTTAACCGGAGAGTAGTGGTTCCTTCTTTTAATTTAATTATGACAGGGGGAATGGGCAGTTGACCCACATCAGATTTTCCCCTTGCCCAAATGGTGTCTGGTACCTGACTCTTTTCCCTGTCCTCAGACATTCTGGTGTCAGGTGTTAATTTCACTAATCTTGCCATATACACCATTTCTGAAATATTACACAAGTGTTTATATAAATCAGCCACTAATGTCCAAATATTATTTATACCCATATTTGATTGGGTAGAGTACCTCTTAAGAACTAAATTCGATTCACAAAATATGTTACTGCAGCGCCCCAGAGTCCTGGTCGTTGCAGTACTGTGGCTCCGCCGCTAAGGGGGGCTATGGTACGTCCGATGGCACTGAAGGAGTTCATCTGACCAGGTATCACAGACACCAATACATTTCACAGTCTGGCCTCCAGGGGGAGCTAAGGGTACTATTCATTAGGCCACTCCTCACAGTCTGGTAAAACTGGGGGTTAGGCAGGAAGTTAGAGAGAACGCTGACTGGGTTGGAACTAGGCAACACCTTGTGGCAGAGGGTATTGTAGGGGAAGATTCGGTAGAGTCCCTGTCAGGGGTGGGATCCTGACAGAGGCCTGGCAATCAGAGAGAAAGCTACGGGACCGCGCCTGCACTTCATAGCGGCGGTGCCCTAAGAAAGTACAAGAAGCGAGATTTATTGTGCTGAGTGAGAAACGAGATCAACGGAACAGCTAGTAATACCAGTAGGAGTCGTGCTGTTAGACCGAGGCAACATCCTACTGAGGCGCAAATAACCGGTGGCCGGAACGCTGAGGAAGTACAGAGCTCTAAGCATTACTTCAAACCAACGGCAGGACAGAGAGCTATAGGCTGGCTGTCTCACCTACATCACCTACGCAGACATAGGGGGCAACCTTTGGAGAGGGGCGACGCTAGGGTCCCGGAAGAGCTCCGAGCCTTCCCGTCATACGGGTGTGTCCTACCATAAGATCTGGGGGACGAGATTAAGAAGAACATCAGAACTGAGTTGTTGTGAGGGAACACGAGAAACAGACACAACAGTTGTGGGGTACTATCCCGTAAGCACAGCAGGGGAGGACCACAACACACAAAGCGCTAGAAGGAAGGCACAGATTTCCACCTGCGAAAGGAACTCTGGAGGTGCCATTGGACCGGCCGGACTTGCGCAGCCCGGTTAACCATATTCCGGACTGAGGACCCAGAAGCCTTCAGTAAAGAGGTAAAGAGACTGCAACCTGGTGTCCTCGTTATTTACTGCACCGCACCACTACCACCACGACCACCATCCACATCTATTATTTGGGCGCCCCTCAGCAGGGTCATGGACTGGGTCTAGCCACCATGACAACCCCAGAGCAGAGACTCAGAGGCCCGGTACAGGGTACCCCTCGGCCCTGCGGCAGTGGGGGCGCTGCAAAACTTGGCGTCACGAACAGGATCTACTTAAGCCTGAGGAATCGGGTCATGTGTGCCTTGGAACTGTGATTTACTGTGCTTGGACTGTACTTTATTGCAAAGACTGTGCTGTGCCACTTGCCGCCAAAATCCGCCGCCATTACAGCGCTGAGAAGAGCGCAGGAGAGGAAGAGGGGCGTGGAGTGGGCGTAGACAAGCTGGAGAGTGCGAAGGACAATGGCCGCCCAGTCTAAATATTTCTGTGTCCTGAGGACGTGTCCGTCAGCAGCCGAGGTCCGCCTCCTCATTCTCTTTGGAGGATGGAGACCATGGAGACGGGGCCGCCCACGAAAGAGACCGCGGGAAGAGGACAACAGAGAAGAAGCGAAAATGGCGACGCCGGAAGCACCGCGTGCGAATGAACCAACTCGGCACGAGGTTGCACAACCCGACACAGCCCCGGATGCGCCATCGTTGCGGGAACTGACCCTTGCGGAGCTGCCGATAGGCCAACCCCCATGGCCGATGTCCGAGGAGTGTGTGGCTGCAGCCGAGGCCCGGCAGGTAGCCTACCGCCGGGAAGCCGATGCCCGTGTAATCGCTCGGCTGGGCCAACCCACGGAGGTCCGCCTGTCTCCGGTGTCCCCCGCTTCTTTTATCCCGGCCACGGTGGAGTGTGAGCTGCAGGCACAGGGCCTGAGGATCCTGCCGGAGGCGGAGCACCTGCAGCGCCTGATGACAGCGTGGCAGAACAAGCCCCAACTGGCAGCCCAGGTCGATCTGAGGAGCGTTGAGAAGGTTCCGCCGTCACGCTGGGGTGTAGTAATATCCTTTAACTCCCGGAAAGGAAGGGGAGTTATACAGGAGATCGGGGAGACACTGCAGGTCCGTGTGGATCGGGAAGAAGTGGAGCCCTGCGGGGGAAGGTACAATTCAAATCTGGAGCCTGGCGATGCAGTGACCTACACCCGGTGGAGGAGGGAAGCTGGCGAAGCTGGCTGGATAGCTCGAGGCATCCAGCAGTGCGTCGCCCTCCAGGCTGCTGCCGGAACGCCGGAGGACGAGCCTGCTACAGGGAAGGTGCAAGAGCCCGTCCCCATGGAACCACAGGAGGTCCAGGTTCACTGTGTGCCTCTGGGTCGCGCTCGCCCACAAGCAATGAGGGCATCCCGGCGAGGGATCCTGTCGCTGCTGGAGCCAGGACCGGCCCTTGCTGCACCAACGCGACCCGTTGGCCGGGTGAGGCCTGGAAGAAGACCACCCCCTGCACAGCCACCATCAGAGTAAGCAAAAATGCTTTAATGATTGTAAATAGTTCATTGTTTTTCTCTGCTATTTTGCTGCTAAAACCCGTAGGGGTTAGTAGTGAGTCCTCCTAGGAGCCATACAGAGATGGCTCAGTGATCTTAAACTGAAAGAAAAATGATATGTTCTATACTGTGTATAGTAGTGGAAGGACAGTAGGCCCGGGCAGAAAGGGGCGGTCCTGTAACAGAAAGGAGAGGCAGTAGGTCTGGAGCAGTTAGGACAGGCGGTCCTGCAGACTTAAAGTAGGAGAATGTAAAAATGTTCAGTAACCTTATAATGTGATTATAAGAAGGTCTTTAGTGGATTCAGCAGGTACGTCCTTAAAGGCAAAGTTGGATTATTGTTCAAAAATTTTGCACTTAGTAGAATACCCGGTTGGGTAAGAAAGGTTATTTATAGTAAAGTTATTTAAAAGTATTTAACCATGTTTGTAACGTTCAAGTGTCCTCACCTCCCATAAAGGGAAGCTCTGTTAAAAAGTTGACTTGTACTTGCATTTTCAAAATTGTATGTCTTTTTGCTGACATGTATTGTTGTTTTCTTCCCAGTCCAGGAGTACTGGATTTAACCGGGGGGGAGTGCAGCGCCCCAGAGTCCTGGTCGTTGCAGTACTGTGGCTCCGCCGCTAAGGGGGCTATGGTACGTCCGATGGCACTGAAGGAGTTCATCTGACCAGGTATCACAGACACCAATACATTTCACAGTCTGGCCTCCAGGGGGAGCTAAGGGTACTATTCATTAGGCCACTCCTCACAGTCTGGTAAAACTGGGGGTTAGGCAGGAAGTTAGAGAGAACGCTGACTGGGTTGGAACTAGGCAACACCTTGTGGCAGAGGGTATTGTAGGGGAAGATTCGGTAGAGTCCCTGTCAGGGGTGGGATCCTGACAGAGGCCTGGCAATCAGAGAGAAAGCTACGGGACCGCGCCTGCACTTCATAGCGGCGGTGCCCTAAGAAAGTACAAGAAGCGAGATTTATTGTGCTGAGTGAGAAACGAGATCAACGGAACAGCTAGTAATACCAGTAGGAGTCGTGCTGTTAGACCGAGGCAACATCCTACTGAGGCGCAAATAACCGGTGGCCGGAACGCTGAGGAAGTACAGAGCTCTAAGCATTACTTCAAACCAACGGCAGGACAGAGAGCTATAGGCTGGCTGTCTCACCTACATCACCTACGCAGACATAGGGGGCAACCTTTGGAGAGGGGCGACGCTAGGGTCCCGGAAGAGCTCCGAGCCTTCCCGTCATACGGGTGTGTCCTACCATAAGATCTGGGGGACGAGATTAAGAAGAACATCAGAACTGAGTTGTTGTGAGGGAACACGAGAAACAGACACAACAGTTGTGGGGTACTATCCCGTAAGCACAGCAGGGGAGGACCACAACACACAAAGCGCTAGAAGGAAGGCACAGATTTCCACCTGCGAAAGGAACTCTGGAGGTGCCATTGGACCGGCCGGACTTGCGCAGCCCGGTTAACCATATTCCGGACTGAGGACCCAGAAGCCTTCAGTAAAGAGGTAAAGAGACTGCAACCTGGTGTCCTCGTTATTTACTGCACCGCACCACTACCACCACGACCACCATCCACATCTATTATTTGGGCGCCCCTCAGCAGGGTCATGGACTGGGTCTAGCCACCATGACAACCCCAGAGCAGAGACTCAGAGGCCCGGTACAGGGTACCCCTCGGCCCTGCGGCAGTGGGGGCGCTGCAAAACTTGGCGTCACGAACAGGATCTACTTAAGCCTGAGGAATCGGGTCATGTGTGCCTTGGAACTGTGATTTACTGTGCTTGGACTGTACTTTATTGCAAAGACTGTGCTGTGCCACTTGCCGCCAAAATCCGCCGCCATTACAGCGCTGAGAAGAGCGCAGGAGAGGAAGAGGGGCGTGGAGTGGGCGTAGACAAGCTGGAGAGTGCGAAGGACAATGGCCGCCCAGTCTAAATATTTCTGTGTCCTGAGGACGTGTCCGTCAGCAGCCGAGGTCCGCCTCCTCATTCTTTTTGGAGGATGGAGACCATGGAGACGGGGCCGCCCACGAAAGAGACCGCGGGAAGAGGACAACAGAGAAGAAGTGAAAATGGCGACGCCGGAAGCACCGCGTGCGAATGAACCAACTCGGCACGAGGTTGCACAACCCGACACAGCCCCGGATGCGCCATCGTTGCGGGAACTGACCCTTGCGGAGCTGCCGATAGGCCAACCCCCATGGCCGATGTCCGAGGAGTGTGTGGCTGCAGCCGAGGCCCGGCAGGTAGCCTACCGCCGGGAAGCCGATGCCCGTGTAATCGCTCGGCTGGGCCAACCCACGGAGGTCCGCCTGTCTCCGGTGTCCCCCGCTTCTTTTATCCCGGCCACGGTGGAGTGTGAGCTGCAGGCACAGGGCCTGAGGATCCTGCCGGAGGCGGAGCACCTGCAGCGCCTGATGACAGCGTGGCGGAACAAGCCCCAACCGGCAGCCCAGGTCGATCTGAGGAGCGTTGAGAAGGTTCCGCCGTCACGCTGGGGTGTAGTAATATCCTTTAACTCCCGGAAAGGAAGGGGAGTTATACAGGAGATCGGGGAGACACTGCAGGTCCGTGTGGATCGGGAAGAAGTGGAGCCCTGCGGGGGAAGGTACGATTCAAATCTGGAGCCTGGCGATGCAGTGACCTACACCCGGTGGAGGAGGGAAGCTGGCGAAGCTGGCTGGATAGCTCGAGGCATCCAGCGGTGCGTCGCCCTCCAGGCTGCTGCCGGAACGCCGGAGGACGAGCCTGCTACAGGGAAGGTGCAAGAGCCCGTCCCCATGGAACCACAGGAGGTCCAGGTTCACTGTGTGCCTCTGGGTCGCGCTCGCCCACAAGCAATGAGGGCATCCCGGCGAGGGATCCTGTCGCTGCTGGAGCCAGGACCGGCCCTTGCTGCACCAACGCGACCCGTTGGCCGGGTGAGGCCTGGAAGAAGACCACCCCCTGCACAGCCACCATCAGAGTAAGCAAAAATGCTTTAATGATTGTAAATAGTTCATTGTTTTTCTCTGCTATTTTGCTGCTAAAACCCGTAGGGGTTAGTAGTGAGTCCTCCTAGGAGCCATACAGAGATGGCTCAGTGATCTTAAACTGAAAGAAAAATGATATGTTCTATACTGTGTATAGTAGTGGAAGGACAGTAGGCCCGGGCAGAAAGGGGCGGTCCTGTAACAGAAAGGAGAGGCAGTAGGTCTGGAGCAGTTAGGACAGGCGGTCCTGCAGACTTAAAGTAGGAGAATGTAAAAATGTTCAGTAACCTTATAATGTGATTATAAGAAGGTCTTTAGTGGATTCAGCAGGTACGTCCTTAAAGGCAAAGTTGGATTATTGTTCAAAAATTTTGCACTTAGTAGAATACCCGGTTGGGTAAGAAAGGTTATTTATAGTAAAGTTATTTAAAAGTATTTAACCATGTTTGTAACGTTCAAGTGTCCTCACCTCCCATAAAGGGAAGCTCTGTTAAAAAGTTGACTTGTACTTGCATTTTCAAAATTGTATGTCTTTTTGCTGACATGTATTGTTGTTTTCTTCCCAGTCCAGGAGTACTGGATTTAACCGGGGGGGAGTGCAGCGCCCCAGAGTCCTGGTCGTTGCAGTACTGTGGCTCCGCCGCTAAGGGGGCTATGGTACGTCCGATGGCACTGAAGGAGTTCATCTGACCAGGTATCACAGACACCAATACATTTCACAGTCTGGCCTCCAGGGGGAGCTAAGGGTACTATTCATTAGGCCACTCCTCACAGTCTGGTAAAACTGGGGGTTAGGCAGGAAGTTAGAGAGAACGCTGACTGGGTTGGAACCAGGCAACACCTTGTGGCAGAGGGTGTTGTAGGGGAAGATTCGGTAGGGTCCCTGTCAGGGGTGGGATCCTGACAGAGGCCTGGCAATCAGAGAGAAAGCTACGGGACCGCACCTGCACTTCATAGCGGCGGTGCCCTAAGAAAGGACAAGAAGCGAGATTTATTGTGCTGAGTGAGAAACGAGATCAACGCAACAGGGAGTAATACCAGTAGGAGTCGTGCTGTTAGACCGAGGCAACATCCAACTGAGGCACAAATAACCGGTGGCCGGAACGCCGAGGAAGTACAGAGCTCTAAGCATTACTTCAAACCAACGGCAGGACAGAGAGCTATAGGCTGGCTGTCTCACCTACATCACCTACACAGACATAGGGGGCAACCTTTGGAGAGGGGCGACGCTAGGGTCCCGGAAGAGCTCCGAGCCTTCCCGTCATACGGGTGCGTCCTACCATAAGATCTGGGGGATGAGATTAAGAAGAACATCAGAATTGAGTTGTTGTGAGGGAACACGAGAAACAGACACAACAGTTGTGGGGTACTATCCCGTAAGCACAGCAGGGGAGGACCACAACACACAAAGCGCTAGAAGGAAGGCACAGATTTCCACCTGCGAAAGGAACTCTGGAGGTGCCATTGGACCGGCCGGACTTGCGCAGCCCGGTTAACCGTATTCCGGACTGAGGACCCAGAAGCCTTCAGTAAAGAGGTAAAGAGACTGCAACCTGGTGTCCTCGTTATTTACTGCACCGCACCACTACCACCACGACCACCATCCACATCTATTACTTGGGCGCCCCTCAGCAGGGTCACGGACCGGGTCTAGCCACCGTGACAACCCCAGAGCAGAGACTCAGAGGCCCGGTACCGGGTACCCCTCGGCCCTGCGGCAGTGTGGGCGCTGCATTACCAAAAGAAAATTATATATATATGAAAATATATTTTTATGAAAGGTGCTGAGTCATAAAATGGGAGAGCACAATGCCATAGGCCACAGCAAAGCACAAGCTTATTCTAAGAAAGTAGCAGCCCTATATAAATCCATAACTAACAGTTCCAAATACAAAAGAAGGGATTTGAAAAATACCAAATATCAATACCAGTTGCTTGCGATAAGGTATAAGAAGTGGAAAGGACAAATAAACAGTGACTATGGTTTGAGCCAATATAATGAATGGCTAAAAAACTATATATCATATGAAGACAACCTAGAAATACACAGTAACTATACCATCTTGTGTAAGGAAACTACTAAACTGGCAAATGAATGGAATTAAGTGTAACTATAATAGGGCATGATTTACCTGTGGTATAATGTGCATGTGGAAGACCCTGGCTTCCCTCTGCACCAAGTGTTTATATGAAAGGGGACTTGTGACTGTAATACCCTCAGAAGAGTACTGTATGGTGGTCTAGACAGCACTCAACTCTGTTCCCAGCAAATTCATAGGGGTATTGTCACTAACAATAAGTTTGTAAGCACCTCTTGGCTGTCTCGTGATTCTAGTCTTATTTGTTTTAGTCCATAGGGGCTTCAGTCGCTTGTCCCTCTACACTCACGCATTCCACAGTCTCATCAGTAATCAAGTCTTTGTGTACCACAGTCCCGGCTGCCCCAGTGTCAATCAAGAATTCTGTCTCTTTCCCTCCCGGCATTGGTATGGTGGTCATCAAGGCAGGACCAGGTCCGGAGGGGACAAGAACAGGGCACACATTTGTCACTGGGTTGTCAGTTTCCTAGTCTAAAGGTGAAGGAAGTGGTAAATTGGTCTGCGTGTCCATTTTCTCCACAATTCCAGCACTTTACTGTTTCTAAGTCCTTAGGTCCCTCACTACGTCTCTACTGTTTTCCTTGTACTCCAGCATACATGACACGTCTTATTGTCCTAGTTTGTTCAACTCTTTAGCGACTTTCAGGAGATCTTTTGGATCTACATTTCTCCATTCAGGTCTGGCTCTCTGTATTGCGTCTCGTAAGTCTTTGGTCATACCGTCAATAAATGTATTTACCAATACTTAAACATCAAGTGGGTTTACTGGACTGTACCCCATGTCTGCCCATTTCAGCTGTAACCGTCCAAAGTACATCTGTAAATGTCTTAATTTGCATCTTAGTACTTCACCTGCTTTTGTGCTCACTAACTCCCTAGGCCTGCCCAGGTGCACTTATACTTCCATCATATTGTCTTTATCTGAAAAATGGGAAAGGTTGGTTCTCAGGGTCAGCCAATTGTTTTTGCGTGGCTAGCTAGTCAGAGAGCCTCCAGGGATAATACTCCTGTATCTGTCTTACCCTACCTGATGTGGTTGGTTCTCTGGTGGTGCGGGTGACTAGATGACCGGTTGGGGGTGACATGACATGCTGGTCTACAGCTCCTTCCCAAAAGGATTACTGTCAGCCTACTCCCAAAAGTTAATGTCCCCACTATTCACCAACCACTATCCTGTGTTAGCTTCTTATGTCACTACATGTGATCTTGTCTGGACAGGATTCAGTGCAATTCTCTTAGGTCGGGTTGCAGCACAGATCATACAAGTATTTTTCCAGTCTGGGTTTGTCTGACCACAGTGTTTACAAGTCCATCTGTCTTGTCTGGGTCTCTGGTTATACAAAGGTATAACGGTAGCAGTAATGTGTCAGTCATAGTCGGACTTTTAAGCATCAAAACATTCATAATACACCTTACTTTCGTCCTGCTGCACTCTCTCAGACGCCATTTATTCACTTGCTATTTTCCTCCTTTGTCTGTGCCTTTTTGAACATTCAAACATCCACACACTGGCATTTTTGCCTTTTTCAATCTCGGTTCTCACATCTTTCACTGCTTCCTTTTTCCAATCTGTACAGTGGTTTTGGATCCCATTGGGGGCCCTGACTGCACACAGAATAAGTTGCCCATGGCTTCAACTTATCCGCTCAACAACACCGAGCAGGTTACACCACCTACCACTCGGTGGACTGAAAGGATTTTACCAAGCAGGTTACACCACCTACCACTCGATAAATCAGCTGGCTAGCACAGCTCCATGGACGGCAAGGTTACACCACCTAATGCCGTAGACTGACTGTAGCAGGTTACACCACCTATACTACATCAGCCGTGCAGTTGGCTACCTCCTCTGTTGATCCTCAATTTACTATATCAATCACTCAACTTGAAGCAGGTGAATCTTTAACTAATCTTTTCAATCACTTACAAGTTTCCTTCTAAAATAGGCACAGTTATTTTTCACTTTCAATTTCCAACTTCAACTTCAATACATACAGTTCTTATTGCTTTAAACACAAATCTCTCAGCATGTATTAAACCAAGGACAATATTTGAGCGCAGCTCTATGCCCCCTTCCTCTGGCATGCAGCACAGATAAGGAGAAGAGAGGAGAAATCACAAACAAGTCGCGCAGCGGTCCGCTTCCCTCCTCCCATCTGGTACACAGCACTGATAAGAGCTCAGTATCTTCTACACAGAAACGGATTGCAGCAGTTTTCAGACTTAAGCTCTACAAAACATTCAAACATTCATCCTCTCGGAATTAAAAACAGTTTCTCTATACAGGCAAATCACTGCATAACTTGAATAAGCTGATTCTGACCGCGTCCGGCCAAACCACATATAGACATATCCACAACTCATTCATCCTGGACCTTCAACAACAGTTAGATAAGTAATGATACTTATGTGATGACTCATTCATACATGCTCATTCAGGGATTGCTTTTTCTTTCTTTCTCCTTTCACTTTTCAGTTGATTTTTACAAGAAGAAAATCCCTTATCTCAATCACTCCACCTAATTCAGCTCAAACTGAGTTGAATAATGTCTTCTGTCACATACAGAGGACCACACCTAACGGAACCCCTCATCAATCAGGGATTCATCTATTTATCCCTGATACTCATTTACTCACCTCTCATCTCATTCAGAGCTTTCTCATAGACATACATACATACATACAGCCTGCCTATTTTGCACTTTGGAATTAACACAACTCTATATAAATAAAACTGCAGCAGTGTCCACTGACACTCTGAAAGCACTTTAAGGCCAAACAACAAAACCCACGGCCTTATACAAAATACAGCTTCATATAATGTACTGCCAATCTAAAATGACCAAAATAACAACACTGCACAGAGCCTATCCCAGCTCTGTATTACACACTAAACAAATACATAACCAATTAGGATATTGACAAATAATACAGATAACAATTATCACAATTATCATCTTATTACTCTATTATTCAACTCTCATATGAACATAAACAGACAAAACACAGAACTCACTGGTGATGTGGATTCTTTGAACCGTGTTGGCAGCCTTTTTACCCAGAGGTATGGACAGATCCAGAAGAGATATTGCAGGTGCAAAACAATTGTAAGAATAACATTTCTCACCTTGCTGCAGCTGGTGCTTTGCATGTCCAATCTCTCAGAAAGCTCCCACATACGGATTCCGAATAAGGCTGGTTACACGGCCCCACGTTGGGCGCCAAAACTGTCATAGCTGTTTTGCTCTGACCCAGAGTCAGTACATCAGATCACCAGTGAGGCCTAATTGTGGAATTACGCCCATCATTTACAAGCGCGCTTGGAGACAAAAAGACACCTCACACATATCCTGTGAGCAAGTCACTTTTATCTGATATATTAAAAGCCAAAGCAATGTTTTATACCATTTACAACAAATGCATTTCAATGTAACTCATGTTGCCCCCACCATCACCCAGGGTCATACTTTATTTACCATAACTCAGAAGATGTTGTGGCTGACTATTGAAAGCATACATGATAAGAAGTATAGTCTCCTTGAAGAGGAAACCATCAGACTACTGCGTCAACAGATTCTAGTAATTCTAACACTTAAAGGCAAGAGGCACTTAAAGGCAAACTATTAACCCTTCTATAACACTGGTATATATGGTTCCCTCATCCCTATTCTGGCATACATGTCCCCCATCCCCATCCTGGTATACATGGTCCCCATGCTGGTATACAGGGCCTCATCCCTATCCTAGTATACATGGCCCCTCACCTCCAGCCTGGTATACATGGCCAAAATCTCCATCCTGGTATACATGGTCCTGCCATCCCCATCCTGGTATAAATCGTGCCCTCATCCCCATCTGGCTAGGCATGGTCCCTTAATCACCATCCTGGCATACATGGTCCCCTCATCCCCATCTTGGTATACATGGCCCCCATCCCCATCCTGGTATGCATGGCCCTTCACCTTTATCCTGGTATACATGGACCCTCACATCCAGCCTGGTATACATAGCCCCAATCTCCATCCTGGTATATATGGTCCCCTCATCACCATCCTGGTATACATGGTCCCCTCATCCCCATCCTGGTATATGTGGTCCTGCCATTCCCATCCTGGTACACATGGCCCCATCCTGGTATACATGGTGCCATGATTCCCATCCTGGTATGCAAGGTCCCCTTAACCCCATCCTGGTATACATGGCCCCCATCTTGCTATACATGGTTCTCTCATCCCCATCCTGGTATACATGTTCCCTCATCTCCATCCTGATATACATGGCCCCCATTCAGGTATACATGGTCCCTTCATCCCTATCCTGGTATACATAGTCCCCATCCTGATATATTTGGCCTGCTCACCTCCATCCTGTTATACATGGCCTCCATCCTCATCCTGGTATACATGGTCACGCCATCCTCATACTGGTATACATGGCCCCCTCATGCCGCAATGTGCCTCTCCCGCTCCTGACCATGTTGGCATTGCATATATGCTGTTACATTGAGTTTTATGTACATTATTATATTTGCTTGATGTTATTATACTGTGATATACAGGGTGGGCCATTTATATGGATACACCTAAATAAAATGGGAATGGTTAGTGATATCAGCTTCCTGTTTGTGGAACATTAGTATATGGGAGGGGAAAAGCTTTTCAAGATGAGTGGTGACCATGGTGGCCATTTTGAAGTTGGCCATTGTGGATCCAACTTTATTTTTTCCAATGGGAAGAGGGTCATGTGACACATCAAAATGCTAGCGCAGGCTTCCAGTATCCAATGTTTCAGATGCTGGGGTCATCTGAAGGCAATTGTCTATGCTGTGAAGATACGAGATGTGCAGCGTCTGACAACAGATACTGGAAGCCTGTGCTAGCATTTCTTCTGCGATGTTGCTATCAGTGTGTCAAGAGTGGGAGAAGAGGGTTGCATTGACAATCCAACACAATGGGCTGCACTTTGAACACATTTTATAAGTGATCACAAACTTGTAGTAAATAACTCATGAAAGAATCAAATTATATTAAAAGCAAGCACACCATTGTTTTTCTTGTGAAATTCTCAATAAGTTTGATGTGTCACATGAACCTCTTCCCATTGGAGCAAATAAAGTTCCAAAATGGCTGACTTCAAAATGGCCGCCGTGGCACCACCAATCTTGAAAAGTTTTTCCCCTTCCAAATACTAATGTGCCCCAAACAGGAAGTTGATATCACATACCATTCCCACTTTATTTAGATGTATCGATATAAATGGCCCACCCTGTACTTTACATTTACTTGCATAGGGTTAGGGAAAGATATGGAAGATAGAATAGAAGGGTAGTAATAGAATAGGACAATGTTGGGAATAGATTAGTGGGGCACAATAGAGATAGGGGATTAGAGTGCCAGATCAAGAATAGTTAGAACCAGCGGTTTTCCAGTTGGGAGGTGATAGATTGGTGTAGTACAGAGCAGTGGGTTATAGTGGGGAGACTTCCTGTTTAGTGGGGAGTAGTGATGTGGCATTGAGAGCGAGCAGATGGACAGCAGTGGGGGTGAAGATTGCTGAGGCATTGAGGGACCCCAGGCTGAGCAGCATGCGAGTGGTCACCATCAAATGAAGTAACCATTACAAAGAGGATCCAGGGCCTATGACTGCGATTAGGCAGAGCTGAGTGTGCCTGATACCTTTTCCAATTGAAACCGGACAAGGGGAATGGGAGGAAGCTGGTGGACCTAGTGGCACGGACACCGCAGAAGAGAAAAGGACTGTCTGCGGGACAGAGGCTGTCAGAAAAGACAGGGATACAAGTGTCTTCAGGAAGGAAGTTGTCAGAGAAGGAGGGAAAAGTTCCAGGAATGTCATTGTATGTGAACTGTGCTACATCTGTATTAAGAACTTTGTTTCCAAGTAAAGTTGAACTGTTGAGTATGGACATGGAGTCTGGAGTTGTTTGTGTGCATTGTGAATCTGGAGCTGAGATTACATAACCAGAAGGAACTCTGGAATATAAAATGAGTGTTCTGCTTTGATATTTGTTGCACACAGCAGATGGGACTTCGTGTTTCCTTTGTGGGATGCCAGAGTGTGGCAGCGCAACAGCGTCTTGCCATGACTACCACCCTGGCCACCTCACACACACGTAAAAAAATAAATGATTCTACTTGCCTTCCCTGCGCTCCCCAACAGCGCTACATCCTGTGCCTATGCCAGCTGCTGATTTCAGTGTGTAACAACAGCGCATGGTGTCACTGCTATGTGCTCCCACACACTGAGGTCAGTTGCCAAAATATTCACTTCTCTCCACGCCCGGGACTATGGACATGGAGGGCACTGAATATTCATTCTCTTTAATAGCGAGCACACGTGATCGCCCAACCACAGCTGCTGGCTTCCTGCAGCTGCTAACAGTGTGCCCACTATTAAAGAAGATGAATATTCACTGCTTTCCACAGAGAGGTGGGGGAAATTATGGGCGTGGGGAGCAGTGAAAATGCATTCTCTTTAACATTGGCCTCTTTAACAGTGGTAGCTGCAGACTCTGTCTCCTGTCTCCTGTGACCCGCTACTGCCGCTCACCACAGCCACACTATAAGATTACATCCAGACTGTAAGACACACAACCCACTTTCCTACTAAATTTTGAAGGATAAAAGTGGGTTTTATAGTCCAAAGATACTGTAAATCTATTAAAAAATAATTGAATATAAAATAAAACAAAAGTGTCCCTCAGAAATAAAAAAAATGCATCTTATTCCAAAATACATTACATGCAACAAAAGCTTCACACATAATCAGTATTTACAAAGCCATAATAAATAGTGATGAGAGAGCCTGCTCGCCACTACTCAGTGCTCACGATGCTCAGAGCTCGCCGAGTTTTTCTGGCTTTGCTCGGCCGGAGTTTGGGTCACCACCCTGCATGTTTGGCGCTCTATAGAGCGCAAATCAACATATAGGGATTGCCTGCCACACACTGTAATGCCGCAGCTATGTTGGTTGTGGCATTACAGTGATTGGCTGGCCACACAGCATCATCAGGTCTATATTAGGCCGGACGCTGCCCTGCTCGTCACAGTCAGCTCCGGACTCAGGCAGTGTAGGGAGAGTTGCTGCTCGGATAGGAAGAGATTGTAAATTTTATTAGCTATTGTGGGTATACCATTTGTAATACACAAATCTATCTCAACCAACAGTCCTTCTGACAACTAATCAAGGTGTACAGAGATATCAGTGCTAGGCAGGCAGTGTATGTGGGTATATAGATATCAGTGCTAGGCACACAGGCTGTGTATGTGGCAGTCTTAATTGCATATAACAGGAGGGTCCATTTCAGTTCTGTCTGCTGCCACTGCTGCCTATTACAGATATTTATATACATAGTCTCAGGTATCAGGGGCCAGGAATACGTTTTTTTGGATCTTAGCCCTGATTATTTTCTTTAAAAGCAATCCAGAGCACACCGTTTTTCTGCTCCATTTGCTGGTTGACACTTCAGAATACAGCCAGATCCTTTCTAGATTACAGCATAAAAATTCTGCTATTTTAAACAAGGGTGTGGCCATCTCACGGATAATATCTTATTGTGTTGAAAATTCTGACATTTGTGGCCTACTGTTAAATTTTGTTGTAGTGTCTTAGATAAGACACTAGTTTGCTGAAGAAAAAAATATTTACCTACAGGCCACATATTTTACACTGGGGTTGTCCGACACACGGATCGCATATCAGTGCGGTCAAAATTGTGCCATTTAAGGCCTCAATTTAAATTTTGTTGCCATGTCTTAGGCAAGTAATTGACACGAGTTCGCTGAAAAAAGTAACCTACAGGCCAGATATTCTACACTGGAGTTTTCCGTCACACGGATCACATATAAATTTGCTCCAAATTCAGCCATTTGTAGTGAATATTACAAATATTGTACTCCATTTAAAAAATGTGCAAGGTGCGTCGCAAGGGACGGGGAAGTGGACGTGATGGTGATGGTGCATGCAGAGGCTGAAAGCTGAAATTGTGCCACAACAAACACCCACATCTTCTCGCCCACCTTCCTCTCCCAATTACTAGGGGACTGCAGGAGCACACCACTATTGAACCCAGAGCAGTGTCAAAAGGTTTTTGGTTGGATAGCAGAGAATGCTTCCAGTCACTTTGCTGCCACCACCACCACCACCCCCTGTCTTCCACATGGTCAAGTTTGAGTAGCCGTGTGTCTGGACTGCATATTCCTCACCCTGATCCTCCTTCCTCCCACCAGGCCGAGTGCCCAGAGACAACTGATCCCACACTTGGACACTCTGAAGAGCTTTTCACTTTTCCATTTATAGACTCGGGCCTCTCGCCCGGTCCACTTGAAGCAGGACAAGAGGAGATGGCATGTAGTGATGCCCAAATATTTGAGCAGCCATGGTCACACGAAGGCGACAGTGGGAAAGTATCACAAGAGGTGGACAATGATGAGACACAATTGCCAGAAAGTCAGGAGGAGGACCAGGGTGCGAAACTGGAGGACGAGGTGATGGATGATATAGTAACTGACCAAAGATGACAGGCAGACATGCAGAGCAAGGACAGCAGCACAAAGGGGGAGGGAGGAATAGCACCCCAACAGGCAGGAAGAAGCAGTGTGGTGGCCGCAGACAGAAGGCAGGCAATCGTTCCCCATAACACCAACAAGACAGAAGTTGTCAGTCCAACTGCTATGCCTTGCCAAATCTGTTTATTTTTTAAGGACTCTGCAGATAACCCAAAAAAGGCCATTTGGACCACCTGCCAGGCCAGCATCAGCAGGAGTAGCAAAACTAATAGGCTTGGAACACAAGCGCAAATACGCAGCCAATGGCCCACAGGCCACAATACTAAATTCACACATTTCTCCACTGCTTGTGCTCGAAATGTTGCCTTTTAGGCTCATGAAGATGGAAGCTTTCCGCAACCTGGCCTTGGGTATCCCACACAAAACATTCTGGAAGAATACATCACCACACAAAATCTTACATGTCAGCAAAAATAATGAATATAGTCTTTATAGAAGATTAGGATTTCTATAACAGGGACGGTACATATCGCTGACGGCACACTGGGTTAACATAGTGGAAGCCGGGACCCAATCGGGATGGAACACGTTCTCCTGATGCCAAGGATTGTGGGCCCTACTGTTATGATCCTAGTGGCTTAGGATCACTAATCTAATCAGCTAAGTAGAAAATAATAGGACGAGCTCTGGGGATGTGGTAATTGGACTAACCGCAAACCTGATCCTAACCGCACACACTATAGGCAGCCGTGGAACGTTTCCTGAAATCCTAGACGTCTCTACACGGCCTGAGAAACTGACTACCAATAAAAAGAGAAAGTAAAGACCTCACTTGCCTCAGAGAAATCCCCCAGAGATATAGATGCCCCCCACAAATAATAACGGTGAGTTAAGAGGAAAAGACAAACGCAGAGATGAAACAGGTTAAGCAAATAAGGCCCGCTAACGCTAGATAGCAGAAAATAGCAAGGGATCTGTGCGGTCAGAAAAAAACCCTATGCAAAAATATCCACGCAGAAAATGCGAGAACCCCCACACCAACTAACGATGTGGGGGGAGCAACTCAGCACCCCAGAGCACCAGCAAGCAGGGAAATCACATATTAGCAAGCTGGACAAAAACTCATCATATACTAGGAAACATCTTGAACACAGATGAGCAAAAATAAGCAAACAGAACTTAGCTTCTCTTGGAGAGACTGATAACGGATGTAGACAGGAGCAATCAGAATAGCACTGAATACAACGGCAACAGGCAAGGAATGAAGGACCAGGTGGATTAAATAGGAAACCTAACTAGCAGATGACGAGACAGCTGATCCTGCCAGAAACCTGCAAAATAACAAAAAGAGCCACCAGGAGGAGCCCAAAGAGAGAACTCACACAGTACCACTCATGACCACAGGAGGGAGCCCGGAAACAGAGTTCACAACACCCTACGTCAATCAGGGTTGCTCCCACAGTCTACAGCTCCTGCACCTCCTCCTCCTATTCAGCCTCCATCTCCGAAATGACCACATCAGTCACAAGCTGAAAGCACTGCAGCAATGCCTCAGCCAAGCGGCAACAAGCTGTGCTGAAGCTAATATGCTTAGGTGACAAACCACACAATGCTGAAGAGTTGTGGACAGCTCTGAAAGAGCAGGCAGATCTGTGGCTGACACTACTGAACCTACAGCCAAGCATGGTTTCGTGTGACAATGGCCGGAACCTGGTGGCAGCTCTGAGGTGAGGAGAGCTCACACACGTACCATGCCTGGCCCATGTTCTTAGCCTCGTGGTTCAGCGTTTTCTCAAAATCTACCTGGAGCTGCCAGATTTGCTTGTCAAAGTAAACTGCATTTGTGTGCCCATTTTAGAAAGTTAGCTACAGCATCCGCCGCCCTTGCTGTGCTTCAGTAGTGTTTTCAGCTTCCGGCTCCCCGACTGTTGTGTGATGTCTCCAAGTCTTGGAACTCTACACTGCAGATGTTGGAAAGGATTTGTAAACAAAAGAGGGCAGTTGTTGACTACCAGCATCAACAAGGCCGTTGGTATTCAGCTCAAACTCCACACATAAGACCTCAGAAGTGGACATGGATGTCAGACATATGTACCATCCTCCAAAACTTTGAGGACTCCACCAAGATGGTGAGCGGCAATGACGCCATAATTAGTGTCACCATCCCGCTTCTCTGTATTCTGAAATGCTCTGTGCTTTCAATCAAAGAGGATGCATTGCAGGCAGAGCACGATGAGATGGACCAAGGAACCATACAAGGTAACTTCACACAACCCAGCCTCATCTCATCCCAACATGGATGCGTAACAATCAGAAAGAGGAGGAGGAGGAAGAACAGGAGCTACTTTGATGCGCTATAGACGGTACTACAAGCAAAACTGTCATATGGTCTGTTCAGCGTAGATGGCCTGGGGACAGGGAGGAGGAGGAGGAAAAGAGCATGGTCAGTCGTTCTCTCGGTGAGGACACAGAAGTATTGCCTGTTAGCTGTCTGGCACACATGGCTGACTTTATGTTGAGCTGCTTTTCCTATGACCCTCGCATTCTCAAACTTTTGGGCGACAGTCATTACTGGTTGGTGACACTTTTAGATCCATGCTGCAAGGAGAAATTTATATCTCTTATTCCAGAGGCAGACAGATCTACTGAAATGGGGCGGTACCAGAGGGTCCTTGTTGCACAATTATTAAAAAAAATTACCATCTGAAAATGCTGGTGGCAGAGGTCACAGTTCGTTTGACAACCAAGGAGTACAGGCGAGAGAAACACACAACTCCAATCCAGCAGATGCAGGGGAACAATGGTAAAGGTCTGGGAGAGTTTTCTCAGACCCTCCCATTGCATTGGCCCTCAGGCGTGGGGTACTCTCACAAGGAGTGCAAAGTTTTGGAAGATGCTGAGAGAGTACCTTGCGTGCGCAGCTGGAGTGCTCTGCTTCCCGGGGCTTCAGGAAAATGGCCGCGGGATGCCGCACGTGCGCAGATGGAGATCGCGGCGGCCATTTTCCTGAAGCTGAGTTCACCAAACACACCACTTTACAGTTGTGTAGGCCACATTAGCTCATATTAAAGTCTAGTCCACACTTTTAAAAATTAGTGTTTCTTATACCTGTTAGGAGCTGTTCAGGAATAAGCACACTAAGCCCTTAGTACTTTTCTGCTTATCTTTATCAGTCAACCAAGATGAAGAAGGCAGGGAGTAAGGCACGTGGGCGTGGGCACGGAGCAGGGAGAGGACATGGGGATTCTGTGCCTGCTGCGGGCACTGGCGACTCATCATCACCCAGTTTCAGCAGGGAACAGTCCTTCATGCGCAGCTTTGTAGGAGATCGCCGTACACCGCTGCTGCGTGAAGAACAAATTGAAGCCGTTGTCGGATGGATGGCAGCTAACGCATCGACTTCAATTAGTGCCACATCCTCTCAGGCACAGAGCACTGGAGAGCACCCATCTGTCTCTTCACCACCTGCCAAATTGCCCAGGCAATCAGAGAGCCCAGGACAGGAGCCATCTCTACTTCTGTTCTCTGAATCTCTTGGCTTGGAAACAGGGGTTGCCAGCCAAGCAGCATTGGAGAAATGGAAGAAGAGGCAGTATGCAGTGATGCCCAACAGCTTTGTCTCTCTGACTCTAAAGAGATTGGTGGGCCAGTGCCTCCGGTCACCACACCGCAGTACGCATCTGATGATGAGACTCAGGTGCCACGTTCTGGTGTGTACTGTGCTGCTGAGACTGCCCAGGAGAAGCAGTTGGTGGCAGAGGGTAGTGTAGATGATGAGGTCCTTGACCCATCATGGCGTGAGGTACAGGAAGGTGGTGGGAGCAGCTCCGAGGAAGAGATTCCCCGAACAGGCCAAAGAGGGAGAGGGAGGGGGAAGACTGCGGTTCCTGTAGCCTCCACTTCGGCACCCGTTAGGAGCATGCCTCTTCCAAAAGCCAAAACGGGCGCTCCTAAGACTTGCAGTGCCTGGTCCTTTTTTGACACAGTTGCAGATGACATTTGCTTTGTCAAATGCAAGGTGTGTCATCAGAAAGTCAAAAGAGGGAAAAATGTCAGCAACCTCAATATCATAAATATGTGGAAACATGTGCGGACCAAGCACGCGGTGGAGTTACAAAAACACACTGAAGACCTAGGACAACCAACAGCAGCACCTACCACCTCTTCAGCTCATGTTGTTGCCTCTTCCTCCAGCTCACACACAGCTGGTTCGGCTTCCTCACAGGATCGCCATGGAAGAAACTGTGGCACTGTTGTCCAGAGACCCACTGTAATTCCACCCACAGCACCGCGTTCCCAGTCATCCTCACACTCCCTGCCCAGTCTACAGCCATCGGTAGCTCAGGCATGGGAGAAAAGGCGGCCATTCTCGGCAAACCACCCCCGAGCACAGGCTCTGAATGCTGGCATTGCAAAACTACTGTCCCTTGAAATGCTGTCATTCAGGCTGGTGGAGATTAACAGCTTCTGTAATTTGATGGCATTGGCAGTCCCACAATACAATATGCCCAGCCGCTTTTATTTCAGCAGGCAAGCCATCCCTGCCCTGCACAAGCATGTGGAGGGACACATAAAACACGCGCTACTGAACGCCATCAGTAGCAAGGTCCACCTCGCCACCGATGCGTGGACCAGTCACCATGGACAGGGGCGATACCTTTCCCTCACTGCCCATTGGGTTAATGTTGTTGAGCCGGGTACAGATCATGCGAGTGGCGCAGGATGTGTTCTGCCAACTCCAAGGATTGCAGGAATCCAGTCTGTACGCATTGACTCCTCCTCATACACAAGTTCCTCAGAATCATCGCTGCAGGAACCGTCACAGTCCACCTCCACATGGACCCGTGAACGTTTACCTGTTACGACCGACATGAGCACAGCTGTGGCCAAACGTCAACAGGCTGTCTTGAAATTAATTTCTTTGGGGAATCGAAGCCACACAGCGCAGGAGCTCTGGAATGCCACCAAGCAGCAGAGCGACGTGTAGTTTGTGCCAGCGAATCTCCAGCCTGGCATGGTAGTGTGTGACAATGGCCGAAATCTGGTGGCAGCTTTTGCCCTAGGCAACCTCACTCACATCCCATGTCTGGCACATGTGCTCAACTTGGTCATGCAGAGTTTTTTGAGGAACTATCCGGATCTTCATGCACTGCTGCACAAGGTCCACCTAGAGTGTGCTCACTTGTGGCGTTCCAGCATGGCAAGATCGCGCATTGCAGCTCTGCAGCGCCGATTCTGCCTTCCGGAACATCGCATCATATGTGACCTACCCACCAGGTGTAATTCCACGTTACATATGTTGGAGCGGTTGTGTGAGCAGCATCCAGCAGTAATGGAGTACCAGCTGCATAAGGCGCAAAGAAATCGCACTCTGCGCCGTTCAGACTTCACTACCACTGAGTGGGCCACTATGAAGGATGTCTGCCAGGTTTTGCGTTCCTTTGATGATTCCACACAGATGGCGAGTGCAGATGATGCACTAGTCAGCATGACTGTCCCACTTATCTGCCTGCTTCAACAAACACTGCAAGCGCTAAGGGATGATGTTGTGAAAGAGGTGGAGGATGATGAGTCACCAATTCCATTAGCTTCTGGACAGTCAGCGCTATGTGGTTCCTCACAAAGGTCTAGGCAGGAAACACTTTGTGAAGAGGATGAGGAGGAGTCAATGGAGGAGGAAGACATCGGTCCAGAGGAGGGAGTTACACAATTCTCCAGTAGTCAGTGTGTAGAGCGAGGGTGGGGTGATGCAGAGCAGGCAGAGATCACGCCTCAAGCAGGGGACAGCGTTTCTTGGCCAGTTGGCAGTCTGCAGCACATGGCTGATTACATGCTGCAGTGCCTGAGAAATGACCGCCGCATTGCCTACATTCTCAACACGGCTGATTATTGGGTGTACACCCTCCTAGATCCTCGCTACCGGGACAACTTACAAAGCCTCATAACACCGTTGAACCGGGAGCATAAAATGTGGGAGTACCAAGACACACTGGTGAATTCCATAATCTTCTCCAGTCCAAATGAGAGCAGTGCTGCTAGTGCTTTACAAAGCAGCTCAGTGCATCGAGGCATGGAGGAAGCTCTGCACAAAGAGGGAGCAGAAGCAGTGCCTCAGCTCAAGGCAAGACCAGCATGGCTCAACTGTGGCACAGTTTTGTGTGCCCGCCACACATGTCTACACCATCACAGACGGCTCCAGTCAGCAGGAGGCAACGTTTCCATCAGATGGTGACAGACTACATGTCTTGCCCTCTTACTGTACTCCCAGACGGCTCTTCCCCCTTCAAATTTTGGGTCTCTAAGCTGGATACATGGCCAGAGCTAAGCCAGTATGCATTGGAGGTGCTGGCTTGACCTGCTGCTAGTGTATTATCGGAACGTGTCTTTAGTGCCGCAGGTGGTGTACTAACAGACCGTCGCATGCGACTATCCTCCGATAACGTTGACCGGCTTACTTTTCTGAAAATGAACAAGGCCTGGATCTCGCAGGAATTTGCCACTCCTCTTCCAGATTAAATAATTGGTTGGCTACAGTATCCAAGTCTCCTGTTGTGTTCATGTTTCTACCACCTGAACTGTAATCCCTGGGCTCCAACACCGCCAGTTGATGCTCAGAAGTGCCGTCTGCAGTCAAAACACATGACCCAGTGTTATTGGGTTTCAGTAACGTCAGCTGATCCCCAGCTTTGTAGCCTGCAATGTGTCCTGCGACCTCCACGCTGACACAACTACTGAAATTTAAGGGAAACTGTCCACCCCCCAGGCGTTTGTTACTGAAAGAGCCACCTTGTGCAGCAGTAATGCTGCACAAGGAAAAGGTAGCTCTTTTAGTTTAGCTCCTTGCACACGCAGAACTTAACACTTATATAAAATGTGTCCCCTCATACCGTGAGACCGTCCCGGAGGTGGGACTTTCCTTCGTAATGGGACGCAGCACAGCCGTCATTCCTACCCCCTTGGTGCCGTGCGCCGCCTCCTCAGCGTTGTTTGAATCTGTCCTGTAGCCTGCGCTGTTATGTTATCCCTTGGCCATGCGCACTTAGCGCTGCCCATCTTCTGATATCATTTGTTGTCAGGCTCCCAGCGCCTGTGCGGCCGCGCTGCCCGAGATCCCGCCTCGCGGTCTCTTCTGATTTAATTACATTGCGGGCCTGGGATCCATGGGCATGCGCAGTGCATATCTTCACCTCAGGTTCTCACTCATCTCCCTCTGCCTTCTTCAGACTGTGCGCCGTCAGCTAATTCCTAATAGCATGCCACGGCCGTGACGCCGCACAGTCTGAAGAAGCCGGAAGGAGGGGAGTGAGAGGCAAAGATATGCACTGCACATGCCCATGGATCCAAGGCTCGCAGTATGATTACATTAGACGACACTGCGAGGTGGGATCTCGGGCAGCACGTCTGGACAGGCGCAGCCAGCCTGACAACAAATGATGTCAGAACACGGGCAGCGCTAACTGCGCATGGCCAAGGGATAACATAACAGCGCAGGCTAAGGGACAGATTCAAACAACGCTGAGGAGGCGGCGCACGGCACCAAGGGGGTAGGAATGACGGCTGTGCTGCGTTACGAAGGAAAGTCCCACCTCCGGGACAGTTTCATGGTATCAGGGGACACATTTTATAAGTGTTTAGTTCTGCATTTGCAAGGAGCATAATTAAAAGAGCCACCTTTTCCTTTTGCATCATTTGTGCTGCACAAGGTGGCTCTTTCAGCTACAAACGCCTGGGGGGGTTAAAGGTTCCCTTTCAACTTGCTCCAATTAAGCCTCGGCCTACACTCTGCTTCTCCTGCATTCCCTGGGCTCCAACACCGCCAGTTGCTGTCCGGAAGTGCTGTCTGCACAGTCAACAGTTGCTCCTCTGTTATTGGTGTTGAATAACGCCAGCTGCTCCCCTGCTGTGTTGCGGCAATAACTCTAGCCTGCTCCTCCTGCATTCCCTGTGCTCCAACACCGCCAGTTGCTGTCTGGAAGTGCTGTCTGCACAGTCAACAGTTGCTCCTCTGTTATTGGGGTTCAGTAACGCCAGCTGCTCCCCTGCTGTGTTGTGGCACTAACTCTAGCCTGCTCCTCCTGCATTCCCTGGGCTCCAACACCGCCAGTTGCTGTCCGGAAGTGCTGTCTGCACAGTCAACAGTTGCTCCTCTGTTATTGGGGTTCAGTAACGCCAGCTGCTCCCCTGCTGTGTTGCGGCAATGTGTATTGCGAACGCCACGCTGACACCACAACTGAAATTTAAGGGAACCTGTCCCCCCCAAGGCGTTTGTTACTGAAAGAGCCACCTTGTGCAGCAGTAATGCTGCACAAGGAAAAGGTGCCTCTTTTTGTTGTGCTCCTTGCATACGCTGAACCTAACACTTATGAATTGTGTCCCCTCACACCGTGAAACTGTCCCGGAGGTGGGACTTTCCTTCGTAATGGGACGCAGCACAGCTGTCATCCCTACCCCCTTGGCGCCGTGCGCCGCCTCCTCAGCGTTGTTTGATTCTGTCCCGTAGCCTGCGCTGTTATGTTCAACCTTGGCCATGCGCAGTTATCGCTGCCCATCTTCTGACATCATTTGTTGTCAGGCTGCCTGCGCCTGTGCGGCTGCGCAGCCCGAGATCCCACCTCGCAGTTTCTTCTGATTTAATCACACTGCGGGCCTGGGATCCATGGACATGCACAGTGAATATCTTCACCTCAGGCTCTCACTCATGTCCCTCCGCCTTCTTCAGACTGTGCACCGTCAGCTGATCCCTAATAGCATGCCACGGCCGTCTGAAGAAGAAGCCGGAAGGAGGGGAGTGAGAGGCGAAGATATGCACTGCACATGCCCATGGATCCCAGGCCCGCAGTGTGATTACATTAGATGACACTGCCAGGCGGGATCTCGGGCAGTGCGTCCGCACAGGTGCAGCCAGGCTGACGCCAAATGATGTTGGTGCCCGGAAGTGCTGGCTGCACAGTTAAAAACACTCGCCACTGTGTCAGTGGGGTTCAGTAACGTCAGCTGTTCCCCTGCTGTGTAGCCGGCAACGTGTCCTGCAAACGCCACGCAGACACAACAGACACTAAGCTGCCTCCAGTGCAGGCTTCGGCCTACACTCTGCTCCCCCTGCTGACCCTTGGCTCCAACACCGCTAGTTGGGGCTCTAGGAAGACAATCTTGAATAGGTCCCCCTGGTTCCAGTACCCTCAGCTGGTTCCGGGCAGAGCCTTTGGCTTAGGTGCCTCCTTCTGGGTATCCGAGTTCCACCAACGTCAGGTGGTCCTTGGTAGTGCTTTCTGGCACGGGTACCTCCTGTTGGTAACCGGGTTCCAGTAGCTTCAGCTGGTCCTCGGTAATTCCATTGGCTCTTGGACCTTTGGCTACCCATCCGGGTTCCAGTACCATCAGCTGGTTCTCTGCAGTGTCTTTTGCTCTTGTACCTTCTGCTCCCCATCCTGGTTCCAGTACCGTCAGTTGGTTCTGGGCAGAGCCTTTGGCTTAGGTGCCTCCTTCTGGGTATCCGAGTTCCACCAACGTCAGGTGGTCCTTGGTAGTGCTTTCTGGCACGGGTACCTCCTGCTTAGTAACTGGGTTCCAGTAACTTCAGCTGGTCCTCGGTAGTTCTATTGGCTCTTGGACCTTCGGCTACCCATCCGGGTTCCAGTACCATCAGCTGGTTCGCGGCAGTGTCTTTTGCTCTTGTACCTTCTGCTCCCCATCCTGGTTCCAGTACCGTCAGCTGGTTCCGGGCAGAGCCTTTGGCCTAGATGCCTCCTTCTGGGTATCCGAGTTCCACCAACGTCAGGTGGTCCTTGATAGTGCTTTCTGGCACTGGTACCTCCTGCTTAGTAACCGGGTTCCAGTAACGTCAGCTGGTCCTCGGTAGTTCCATTGGCTCTTGGACCTTCGGGTAGCCATCCGAGTTCCAGTTCCATCAGCTGGTTCTCGGCATTTTCTCAGCCTTCTTGTACCTTCTGCTACATTTCCAAGTTCAAGACTCTAAAGACGATGACCCGGAAGACCGAGAAGCAGAAGAACAAGAGGCTGCAGAACAAAGAGCAGAAGAACATTAAGCATAAGACTAAACATCAGAGCAAAAGATATTATCTAAATTATAAGCAGAAGAAGACTAAGCAGTGTATGGGGGTGAATCCGTTCCTCCTCGTGGTGTCCCTGGAAAAAGCCTGCCGCTGCAGACCTAACTGAACGCGGACAAATCCTGTTGTAACCCTTTTGTGACAGGCAGAACGTAAGGCGTAATCTTCAAACTTTTATAGATAACAACTACAGGAATGCCTGTCACAAATAAGAATATGATGAAGTAGAATATGAAGAAGAATAATAGTTTAATAAAAAGAATATGAAGAATGTAACAAAAAAAAATAATAGGTAGAAGATGAAGAAGAAGATGAATAAGGTGAAGAACAAGTTGATGAAAAAGATGCTGCTGCTGAGGTTGATGAAGAAGAAAGTGTGGGAGAAATAAAAAGAAGGTGAAGGGCATGGAAGTAGTGAAACATCAATATCTGACAAAATAAAAAAAATCTTAACATAGTCAATATCTTTGTAACTCCGAAAGTCTTAAAAAAAAAATTACAATTCCTGCTATTCTATTTGATTGGGCTAAACCTATATGCCTTTAATGTCTCCGCCACCTCCCCCAATACATCCTACATTATTCTTAGTTGTTTTCCTTCATGTAGAATGAACCTACAAGGAAAGGAAGGGTTTATTTTAATTCCGATATTTTGGTCCCATTGACTTGCATTGGTATCGGGTATCGGTATCGGCGATATCCGATATTTTTTTAATATCGTCCGATCCAATCCGATACCGATACTTTCCGATATCTGAAGGTATCGCTCAACACTAGTGCTCACCTATCATTAATAATAAACTGAAGAATCAGTACAATAGTCAGTTAAAAAAAGGCCTGATAGCAGTGGCAGGCCACAAACCCAAAAATTGGCTTGTCATTAACTGGTTTACAGTCTATGATGTACTATTACTAGTGATGAGCGAGCGTTCTCGCTACTGCTTGTTACTCGATCGAGCATCAGTGTGCTCGAGATGCTTGTTACTTGGCGAGTATTTTTGAATACTCGCGTGAAGCTCGAGTCCCCATCCCGCATGTTTGGCGCTTCCTAGATAGCCATTAAATATGTGGGAATTGCCTGCCTGCCATAGCAATCTTGGTGTGGCATTACTGTGATTGGCTGGCCGCATAGCTTCATCGGGTCTATGTAAGACCCGTGGCACCATATTTGTCCCAGTGTTCCAACGGACACAGGCAGAGTAGGGAGAGGTACTGCATTGCTGAGCTAGGGTCAGAGTTGTAGCTGCATATTGACAGGGAGTTGACACATGTAATCTTTCTTTCAACTGCAAAAACAGTCCTTATTAGGGCTGATCATAATCAACTAGCTAATGAACCCATTCTACGCCAGGGTGTCAAGCATTTTTATTGGTGCATTTCTGGCACCCTTATTTTAAGACACTGTGTCTGCGAATTCACAAATACAGTATCTACAATAAAATGGCACTGGATAGCACGATATGCGCATGAGCTGACTCTGGTGCCATTTTATTGAAATATTGTACTGCAAAATTAAAGGATTCCTGTCATCAGAATTAACACTATTAACTTGATTAAGTTGAAGATATGGGGTTAATCTTCAAGTTTATAACGTTATTATGCTGCCCAGAGCCTGTACACAGCTGACTGCAGCGGGGAGAACATTTAGAAAAACTTTATTCTCTTCTCAGCATTCATTTTCTGATCTGTAGGTGGGGAAAATGCTCATTCTTTCATTGCTGAACCGGAGAGAGGCTTCTCTAACTGTGCCCCCACCCTGACTGACCCACATTTAAGCCGGCTGTTTGTCAGGGCCAGGGGTGGGTTACAGTGGCCGCTCTGTATTCTCAGAGCAATGACTGAACTGACACCACCCCCGACCCCATGACTGAAACCGAATGCTCCTCCATCCTGCTTCCCCATCCTGGTCCCCCATCCTAATATATGCTCCCCCATTCTGAAATATGTCACCCCATCCTGGTATATGCTCCCACATCCTGTTGCTCCTTCCTGGTATATGCTCCCCCATCTTGGAATATAGTCACCCATCCTGCTACCCCATCCTTGGAATATGCTCCTTTATCCTGGTTCCCAATCCTGGTATTTGCTCCCCTTTCCAGGTCCTTCATCCTGGTATATGCTCCCTCATACTGGTCCCCCATACTTGAATATGCTCTCCCATTCTGGTCCCCCATCCTGGTCTATTCTCCCACATCCTGGTATATGGTTCACTATCCTAGAATCTACTTCCCCATTTTGGTCTCCATCCTGGAACATGCTCCCCACTCCTGGTATATGCTCCCCCATTCTGGTACATAGTTGACTATCCTAGAATCTACTCCTCCATTCTGGTCTCCATCCTCGAATATGTTCCCCCATCCAAGTTTATGCTCCATAATCCTGGTATATGCTCCCCTATCTAGGTTTCTAATACTGGTATATGATTCCCCTCCCTAGTTCCCCCATTCTTGAATCTGCTCCCCCATCCTTGAATCTGCTCCCTCATCCTGGAATATGTTCCCTGTTATGGTTCTCAATGGCAAGAGAACATAGCCCAGCAAACATAAGTACTAGCTCTTGGAAGGATGGAAACTAAACTGACCATGAACTAAACCTGCCGCACAACTAACAGTAGCCGGGTAGCGTTGCCTACGTTTTTTATCCCTAGACGCCCAGCGCCGGCCGGAGGACTAACTAATCCTGGCAGAGGAAAATATAGTCCTGGCTCACCTCTAGAGAAATTTCCCCAATAGGCAGACAGAGGCCCCCACATATATTGGCGGTGATTTTAGATGAAATGACAAACGTAGTATGAAAATAGGTTTAGCAAAATTGAGGTCCGCTTACTAGATAGCAGGAAGACAGAAAGGGCACTTTCATGGTCAGCTGAAAACCCTATCAAAATACCATCCTGAAATTACTTTAAGACTCTAGTATTAACTCATAACATCAGAGTGGCAATTTCAGATCACAAGAGCTTTCCAGACACAGAAACGAAACTACAGCTGTGAACTGGAACAAAATGCAAAAACAAACGAGGACAAAAGTCCAACTTAGCTGGGAGTTGTCTAGCAGCAGGAACATGCACAGAAAGGCTTCTGATTACAATGTTGACCGGCATGGAAGTGACAGAGGAGCAAGGTTAAATAGCGACTCCCACATCCTGATGGAAACAGGTGAACAGAGGGGATGATGCACACCAGTTCAATTCCACCAGTGGCCACCGGGGGAGCCCAAAATCCAATTTCACAACAGTACCCCCCCCTCAAGGAGGGGGCACCGAACCCTCACCAGAACCACCAGGGCGATCAGGATGAGCCCTATGAAAGGCACGGACCAGATCGGAGGCATGAACATCAGAGGCAGTCACCCAAGAATTATCCTCCTGACCGTATCCCTTCCATTTGACCAGATACTGGAGTTTCCGTCTGGAAACACGGGAGTCCAAGATTTTTTCCACAACGTACTCCAACTCGCCCTCAACCAACACCGGAGCAGGAGGCTCAACGGAAGGCACAACCGGTACCTCATACCTGCGCAACAATGACCGATGAAAAACATTATGAATAGAAAAAGATGCAGGGAGGTCCAAACGGAAGGACACAGGGTTAAGAATCTCCAATATCTTGTACGGGCCGATGAACCGAGGCTTAAACTTAGGAGAAGAAACCCTCATAGGGACAAAACGAGAAGACAACCACACCAAGTCCCCAACACAAAGCCGAGGACCAACCCGACGCCGGCGGTTGGCAAAAAGCTGAGTCTTCTCCTGGGACAACTTCAAATTGTCCACTACCTGCCCCCAAATCTGATGCAACCTCTCCACCACAGCATCCACTCCAGGACAATCCGAAGATTCCACCTGACCAGAAGAAAATCGAGGATGAAACCCCGAATTACAGAAAAAAGGAGACACCAAGGTGGCAGAGCTGGCCCGATTATTGAGGGCAAACTCCGCTAAAGGCAAAAAAGCAACCCAATCATCCTGATCTGCAGACACAAAACACCTCAAATATGTCTCCAAGGTCTGATTCGTCCGCTCGGTCTGGCCATTAGTCTGAGGATGGAAAGCAGACGAGAAAGACAAATCTATGCCCATCCTAGCACAGAATGCTCGCCAAAATCTAGACACGAATTGGGTTCCTCTGTCAGAAACGATATTCTCCGGAATACCATGCAAACGGACCACATTTTGAAAAAACAGAGGAACCAACTCGGAAGAAGAAGGCAACTTAGGCAGGGGAACCAAATGGACCATCTTAGAGAAACGGTCACACACCACCCAGATGACAGACATCTTCTGAGAAACAGGAAGATCCGAAATAAAATCCATCGAGATGTGCGTCCAGGGCCTCTTCGGGATAGGCAAGGGCAACAACAATCCACTAGCCCGAGAACAACAAGGCTTGGCCCGAGCACAAACGTCACAAGACTGCACAAAGCCTCGCACATCTCGAGACAGGGAAGGCCACCAGAAGGACCTTGCCACCAAATCCCTGGTACCAAAGATTCCAGGATGACCTGTCAACGCAGAAGAATGAACCTCAGAAATGACTTTACTGGTCCAATCATCAGGAACAAACAGTCTACCAGGTGGGCAACGATCAGGTCTATCCGCCTGAAACTCCTGCAAGGCCCGCCGCAGGTCTGGAGAAACGGCAGACAATATCACTCCATCCTTAAGGATACCTGTAGGTTCAGAGTTACCAGGGGAGTCAGGCTCAAAACTCCTAGAAAGGGCATCCGCCTTAACATTCTTAGAACCCGGCAGGTAGGACACCACAAAATTAAACCGAGAGAAAAACAACGACCAGCGCGCCTGTCTAGGATTCAGGCGTCTGGCGGACTCAAGATAAATTAGATTTTTGTGGTCAGTCAATACCACCACCTGATGTCTAGCCCCCTCAAGCCAATGACGCCACTCCTCAAAAGCCCACTTCATGGCCAAAAGCTCCCGATTCCCAACATCATAATTCCGCTCGGCGGGCGAAAATTTACGCGAGAAAAAGGCACAAGGTCTCATCACGGAACAATCGGAACTTCTCTGCGACAAAACTGCCCCAGCTCCGATTTCAGAAGCGTCGACCTCAACCTGAAAAGGAAGAGCAACATCAGGCTGACGCAACACAGGGGCGGAAGAAAAGCGGCGCTTAAGCTCCCGAAAGGCCTCCACAGCAGCAGGGGACCAATCAGCAACATCAGCACCCTTCTTAGTCAAATCAGTCAATGGTTTAACAACATCAGAAAAACCAGCAATAAATCGACGATAAAAGTTAGCAAAGCCCAAAAATTTCTGAAGACTCTTAAGAGAAGAGGGTTGCGTCCAATCGCAAATAGCCTGAACCTTGACAGGATCCATCTCGATGGAAGAGGGGGAAAAAATATATCCCAAAAAGGAAATCTTTTGTACCCCAAAAACGCACTTAGAACCCTTCACACACAAGGAATTAGACCGCAAAACCTGAAAAACCCTCCTGACCTGCTGGACATGAGAGTCCCAGTCATCCGAAAAAATCAAAATATCATCCAGATACACAATCATAAATTTATCCAAATAATCACGGAAAATGTCATGCATAAAGGACTGAAAGACTGAAGGGGCATTTGAAAGACCAAAAGGCATCACCAAATACTCAAAGTGGCCCTCGGGCGTATTAAATGCGGTCTTCCACTCATCCCCCTGCTTAATTCGCACCAAATTATACGCCCCACGGAGATCTATCTTAGAGAACCACTTGGCCCCCTTTATGCGAGCAAACAAATCAGTCAGCAGTGGCAACGGATATTGATATTTAACCGTGATTTTATTCAAAAGCCGATAATCAATGCACGGCCTCAAAGAGCCATCTTTCTTAGCCACAAAGAAAAAACCGGCTCCTAAGGGAGATGACGAAGGACGAATATGTCCCTTTTCCAAGGACTCCTTTATATATTCTCGCATAGCAGCATGTTCAGGCACAGACAGATTAAATAAACGACCCTTAGGGTATTTACTACCCGGAATCAAATCTATGGCACAATCGCACTCCCGGTGCGGAGGTAATGAACCAAGCTTAGGTTCTTCAAAAACGTCACGATATTCAGTCAAGAATTCAGGAATCTCAGAGGGAATAGATGATGAAATGGAAACCACAGGTACATCCCCATGCTTCCCCTTACATCCCCAGCTTAACACAGACATAGCTTTCCAGTCAAGGACTGGGTTATGAGATTGCAGCCATGGCAATCCAAGCACCAACACATCATGTAGGTTATACAGCACAAGAAAGCGAATAATCTCCTGATGATCCGGATTAATCCGCATAGTTACTTGTGTCCAGTATTGTGGTTTATTACTAGCCAATGGGGTGGAGTCAATCCCCTTCAGGGGTATAGGAGTTTCAAGAGGCTCCAAATCATACCCACAGCGTTTGGCAAAGGACCAATCCATAAGACTCAAAGCGGCGCCAGAGTCGACATAGGCATCCGCGGTAATAGATGATAAAGAACAAATCAGGGTCACAGATAGAATAAACTTAGACTGTAAAGTGCCAATTGAAACAGACTTATCAAGCTTCTTAGTACGCTTAGAGCATGCTGATATAACATGAGTTGAATCACCGCAATAGAAGCACAACCCATTTTTTCGTCTTAAATTCTGCCGTTCACTTCTGGACAGAATTCTATCACATTGCATATTCTCTGGCGTCTTCTCAGTAGACACCGCCAAATGGTGCACAGGTTTGCGCTCCCGCAGACGCCTATCGATCTGGATAGCCATTGTCATGGACTCATTCAGACCCGCAGGCACAGGGAACCCCACCATAACATCCTTAATGGCATCAGAGAGACCCTCTCTGAAATTCGCCGCCAGGGCGCACTCATTCCACTGAGTAAGCACAGCCCATTTACGGAATTTCTGGCAGTATATTTCAGCTTCGTCTTGCCCCTGAGATAGGGACATCAAGGCCTTTTCCGCCTGAAGCTCTAACTGAGGTTCCTCATAAAGCAACCCCAAGGCCAGAAAAAACGCATCCACATTGAGCAACGCAGGATCCCCTGGAGCCAATGCAAAAGCCCAATCCTGAGGGTCGCCCCGGAGCAAGGAAATCACAATCCTGACCTGCTGAGCAGGATCTCCAGCAGAGCGAGATTTCAGGGACAAAAACAACTTGCAATTATTTTTGAAATTTTGAAAGCAAGATCTATTCCCCGAGAAAAATTCAGGCCAAGGAATTCTAGGTTCAGATATAGGAACATGAACAACAAAATCTTGTAAATTTTGAACTTTCGTGGTGAGATTATTCAAACCTGCAGCTAAACTCTGAATATCCATTTTAAACAGGTGAACACAGAGCCATTCCAGGATTAGAAGGAGAGAGAGAGAAAGAGAAAGGCTGCAATATAGGCAGACTTGCAAGAGATTCAATTACAAGCACACTCAGAACTGAAGGGAAGGGAAAAAAAAAAAAAAAAAAATCTTCAGCAGACTTCTCTTTTCTCTCCTTTCTCTGTCAATTAATTTAACCCTTTTTGGCCGGTCAAACTGTTATGGTTCTCAATGGCAAGAGAACATAGCCCAGCAAACATAAGTACTAGCTCTTGGAAGGATGGAAACTAAACTGACCATGAACTAAACCTGCCGCACAACTAACAGTAGCCGGGTAGCGTTGCCTACGTTTTTTATCCCTAGACGCCCAGCGCCGGCCGGAGGACTAACTAATCCTGGCAGAGGAAAATATAGTCCTGGCTCACCTCTAGAGAAATTTCCCCGATAGGCAGACAGAGGCCCCCACATATATTGGCGGTGATTTTAGATGAAATGACAAACGTAGTATGAAAATAGGTTTAGCAAAATTGAGGTCCGCTTACTAGATAGCAGGAAGACAGAAAGGGCACTTTCATGGTCAGCTGAAAACCCTATCAAAATACCATCCTGAAATTACTTTAAGACTCTAGTATTAACTCATAACATCAGAGTGGCAATTTCAGATCACAAGAGCTTTCCAGACACAGAAATGAAACTACAGCTGTGAACTGGAACAAAATGCAAAAACAAACGAGGACAAAAGTCCAACTTAGCTGGGAGTTGTCTAGCAGCAGGAACATGCATAGAAAGGCTTCTGATTACAATGTTGACCGGCATGGAAGTGACAGAGGAGCAAGGTTAAATAGCGACTCCCACATCCTGATGGAAACAGGTGAACAGAGGGGATGATGCACACCAGTTCAATTCCACCAGTGGCCACCGGGGGAGCCCAAAATCCAATTTCACAACAGTTCCCCATTCCTGGAATATTGTCTCCCATCCTGGTATGTGCTCCCAATCCTGGTATGTGCTTCTCTATCCTGGTCCTCATCCTGGTATATGCTCCCCCATCCTGGAATATTTTCTCTCATCCTGGTCTCTCATCCTGGTACATGCTCCGCCATCCAAGTTCCTTATCCTGATATATGCTCCCCCATCCTGGAATCTGTCCCCCATACTGATCACCCATTCTGTAATATGCTCCTCCATCCTGAAATCTGCTCCCCGATCCTGGTCCTGCATATTCTCTTTCATCCTGGTATATGTTCCTCCATCCTGGTCCCCATCCTATTATATGTTCCCCATCCTGGCTGCACTGCCATAGATCCAAGCTTACATACATGCAAACATACAAAAAACAGTCCTACTTACCTTTTCCCTGCTCCTCTGCAGCATGTCGTCTGAGTTATTGAAACAAAATGACGCTAGAGTCAGTGTGTGTTGACCGCTGACCTCACTATCTGTCACCATTTTGTTGAAGACACTGTGTGCAAATTTGTCTTCAATAAAATAGCACCGGAGATTACGCTATGCATAGGCCTACGCATACCGCTATCTACCATGCCACACTCCTCCATACTTATCCTCTTCTCTGTTTCTTCTGTATTCTGAATGAGTTATTCTTATTTGGCCACACTGCCCAGATGCTGTCTATAGAGGGTTCAGAGCACGCATCCAGCATTAAATTATAACTAGCTATTGAACCCATTCTACGCCTCGGTGGCGAACATTTATATTGGTATATGGTCTACATCCTGGTATGTGCGGCTTCAATCCTGCGCCCCAATTTGTGTCATGTGCTGCTACCATCTTGCGCCCCCATCCTATCATGTGCAGCCCCAATCCTGTGCCCTCATCCTGTTTTGTGCGCCTCCATCTTGTCATGTGCTCCTCTCTTCCTGAGCCCTCATCCTGTCATGTGGTGCTCCCATCCTGCGCTCCCATCCTGTCATGTGGTGCTTCCATTCTGCACCCCCATACTGTCATGTGCTGCTCCCATCCTGCGCCCCATTCTGTTATGTGGCGCTCCTATCCTGTACCCCCATGCTGTCATGTGCTGCTTCCATCCTGTGCCTCCATCCTGTCATGTGCTGCTCCCATCCTGCATTCTCATTCTGTCATGTGCTTCTCCCAACCTGCGACCCCATCCTGCACCCCCATTCTGTCATGTACTGCTCCCATCCTGCACCCCATCCTGTCATGTGCTGCTCTCATCCTGCACCCCATGCTGTCATGTGCTGCTCCCATCTTGTGCCCCCATTCTGTCATGTGCTGCTCCCATCCTGCTCCCCCGTTTGGTCATGTGCTGCTCCCGTCCTGCGCCCCAATCCTGTCATGTGCTCCCATCCTGCGCCCCCATTCTGTAATGTGCTGCTCCGATCCTGCGCCCCCATTCTGTAATGTGCTGCACCCTTCCTGCTCCCCAATCCTGTCATGTTGTGCTCCCATCCTGCGCCCCCATCCTGTCATGTGCTGCTCCCATCCTGCACCCCCATTCTTTCATGTACTGCACCCATCCTGCACCCCAATCCTGTCGTGTTGTGCTCCCATCCTGTGCCCCATCCTGTCATGTTCTGCTCCTCCCATCCTGCGTCCTCATTCTGTCATGTGCTTCTCCCAACCTGTGCCCCCATCCTGTCATGTGCTGCTCCCATCCTGCACCCCCATTCTGTCATGTACTGCTCCCATCCTGCACCCCCATCCTGTCATGTGCTGCACCCATCCTGCACCCCAATCCTGTCATGTTGTGCTCCCATCCTGTGCCCCATTCTGTCATGTGTTGCTCTCATCCTGTGCCCCCATGCTGTCATGTGCTGCTCCCATCCTGAGCCCCCATTCTGTCATGTGCTGCTCCCATCCTGCGCCCCCGTTCTGTCATGTGCTGCTCCCATCCTGTGCCCCAATCCTGTCATGTGCTCCCATCCTGCGCCCCCATTCTGTAATGTGCTGCACCATCCTGCACCCCAATCCTGTCATGTTGTGCTCCCATCCTGTCATGTGCTGCTCCCATCCTGCGTCATCATTCTGTCATGTGCTTCTCCCAACCTGCACCCCCATTCTGTCATGTACTGCTCCCATCCTGCACCCCTATCCTGTCATGTGCTGCTCCCATCCTGCGCCCCCATTCTGTAATGTGCTGCTCCCATCCTCATCCTGTGATGTGCAGCTCTTATCCTGCGCCCCCATTCTGTCATGTGCTGCTCCCATCCTGACCCCTCATCCTGTGATGTGCAGCTCTCATCCTGTGCCCCCATTCTGTCATGTGCTGCTCCAATCCTGCGTCCCCATCCTGTGATGTGCAGCTCTCATCCTGCTCCCTCATCCTGTGATGTGCAGCTCTCATCCTGCGCCCCCATTCTGTCATGTGCTGCTCCCATCCTGCGCCCCCATTCTGTAATGTGCTTGTAATAATTATAGGGGATAACTCAGTAGACTCTTTACGTGGAAAAAAACAACTACAGGATACAGTTTTATAAGTGATAAAGTCTACATTATCACACAGTGATTCAAACAGGTGCAGAGAGAAACTTAAGTCCACAACACTTGGTGTAAATATTAAGCGCAGCTTAACAGTCTATAGGGAACTTCAGAGGAAAATGCAATCAAGCAGAAAGTCTATGAAGCACAGTTATTCTTGAGGATAATTGACACGAGTAAGTCCTTGTTTAGTCCAAACACAGATAGATATCCTTATAAGGCAGTTCAAATAATATCTTACCTCAACCAGGGAGGCCTGGATAATAGTCTCAGGTTTTTGCAGAGCAGCAACAGCTTACATGTCCAGCAAATGCATATGTAAGTAAACACAAGCAGCCAGATGAAGGAGGATTACTGGAAACAGTAGGAACTCACAGCAGAGTAGCAGGATCACCACACAGGTTCACAGGAGCAGGTACAAAGCCAGGGAGCCACCAGGGTCAGAAGCTGGATGCAAGGCAGAATACTTTAGCACAGACTAAAGGCTGGGGTGGAGTTAAATAGCAGGAAGACAGTGCACATGAGACCAGAGATGCCATCTTGGAAAAGGGCAGTAATGCACAAAAGGCAATCAAAAATGTTCAGAGTCCTGACATTACTCCCTCCTTAGAAGCGGCCTCAGGACGATCCTGGACCTGGTTTCTCAGGGAATCTCTGATGAAAGCGAGAAATCTTTTGTTGGGCATTGATGTTCTCCACAGGTTCCCAAGAGTCTTCCTCAGGGGAATATCCCTGCCATCTTATCAGATATTGGAGCCGATTCCTGCGAATTCTAGAATCAATAATTTCCTCCACCACAAATTGTTCTTGCCCATCAATCACCACAGGCTGCGGAGGTGGCACAACACGTCCCTGGAAGGTATTAGGAGATACAGGCTTTAGTAAAGATACATGAAAAACTGGGTGTACCTTCATAGTCCTAGGCAGCTTCAGACGGCAGGCCACAGAGCTCACAATACCGTTGATCTTGAAAGGGCCAATGAATTTATGTCCAAGTTTTTGTGAAGGAACATTTAACTTCAGACTCTTAGTTGCTAACCACACGGAATCTCCTACCTTGAACATTGGTGCAGGTTTATGGAATCTATCAGCCAATCTCTTATAACGTTCTTGAGCTGTGGTCAGGGATTCCTTCAGAACCTCCAGATTTTGCCTCATTGCAGTCAGCCTTTCTTCCACTGCCGGAACTGAAGAATTAATCGGAGACCTAGGTAAGATACACGGATGATAACCCAGATTGGCAAAGAAAGGTGTAAATTTAGTGGAGGCGCTCTGAGAATTGTTATATGAAAATTTGGCTAACAGCAGCAACTCCAACCAATCATCCTGGAGATGGCTGACATAGCATCTTAGATATTGTTCCAGCGTCTGGTTGGTATGCTCAGTCTGACCATTTGTCTGGGGATGGTAAGCGGAAGAGAGACAGACATTAATACTGAGTGCAGACCAAAACCCCTTCCAGAATCTTGAAGTGAACTGTACTCCACGGTCAGAGATGATCTCATCCGGGACCCCATGCAACCGAAAGCCATTCTGTATAACCAAGTTCACTGTATCTTTAGCTGAGGGGAGGCCGGTACATGGAACAAAATGAGCGGCTTTAGTCAGGCGATCAACTACCACCATGATTGTATTCATGCCCCCCGATATAGGCAGCTCCACAATAAAGTCCATTGATATAGACCCCCAAGTGCGGGACGGAACAGGTAATGGTTCCAGAAGACCCGTAGGTGCCGCATGAGGAATCTTGTAATGAGCACATACCTCGCAAGAGAGAACATAGTCCTTGGAATCCTTCAGGCAAGTTGGCCAATAGAAAAATCAGCTTAGTAACTCTTGTGTCTTCTGTACCCCCTGTGACCAGCCAACTTGGAGTCATGTAGCAAATTGAGGATCTGCAAATGGACGACCTCAGGGATGTAGATACGTCGATCTCTGAACCACATGCCATCCTTAAAAACAAGATTAATATCCACAGGTGGGTTGGCCAGAAATACATCACCGTCATAAGCCTCCCTGCCCTCCTTCCACAAGTCCTGATCGTGGATAACTCCGATGAAATTGTCATCAGATAGAATGGTCTTGGATGGGGCTCCAGGTACGGAATCTGCAGCAAGGATTCGGGATAAAGCATCAGCCTTCCCATTACGAGAACCTGGACGGTATGAGACAACAAAATTAAATTGATTTAAAAATAAGTTCCCACGAGCCTGACGAGGAGAAAGACATCTAGCAAATCTAAGGAACTCTAAATTGCGATGGTCAGTTAGCACTATGATCTGTTGTGCAGCTCCTTGCAGATGATGCCTCCATTCTTTGAAAGCCGCAATAATAGCCAGCAATTCCTTGTCTTCCATGTCGTAATTCTTCTCTGCTGAGGTTGGTCTACGGGAAAAGAAAGCACAAGGATGTAGCAGACCCTTCTCTCCAGTTCTTTGGGAGAGAATAGCCCCCAAAGCATTATCAAAAGCATCCACCTCCACAATGAAAGAAAAAAAATGTTGGATCTGGGTTTATCAGCAGCGGTGCTGAGGTGAAACAGATCTTAAGCTGATCAAAAGCTTCTTGAGCCTGTGATAACCACTTAAAGGGCTTTTCCTTCTTTGTCAAGGAAGTAATGTGACGGACAATATCAGAAAAATTTCAAATAAAGCGTCTGCAGAAATTTGCAAAACCAATAAAACGTTGGACCTCCTTAATGTTCTTGGTACCGGCCAGTCAAGGATAGCCTGAATCTTACCAGATTCCATGTTTAGCCCCTGGGGAGAGATGATATAACCTAAGAACTATATCTCAGAATGATGGAACTCGCATTTCTCCGGCTTAATACACAGATGGTTCTCTTTCAGACATCTTAAAACAGTTTTGCCATGTTCTTCATGTTCCAGTAGAGAGTCAGAAAAGATTAGTATATTGTCCAAATAAATCACCACAAACTGTTCGAACAAATCTCTGAAAATGTCATTAGCAAGGTGTTGAAACGTTGCAGGGGCGTTACAAAGCCCAAAGGGCATCACGAGATATTCAAAGTGTCCATACTGGCATCTGAATGCTGTCTTCCACTCATCCCCTGGATGAATACGCACCAAATTATAAGCCCCACGAAGATCCAGTTTAGAGAACATCTTAGCATGGCGGACTCTTTCCAGTATTTTGGGAATCAGAGGCAAAAGGTAACGGTTTCGTATGGTTACCTTATTGAGTTCCCGATAGTCAACACAGGGTCTCAGGGTCCCATCCTTCTTTTTTACAAAAAATATAGGTGCCCCTGCTAGTGAGGAAGAAGGACGTATGAAGCTTTTAGCCAGATTTTCATCAATATACTCCTTTAATGCATGAAGCTCAGGTGCCGCCAAAGTGTATATGTTACCAAAAGGAATAGCTGCCCCAGCAAGAAGCTCAATAGGACAGTCATAATGTCTATGTGGAGGAAGCTGATCTGCTTTCTTCTTGTCACAGATGTCAGAGAACTCTTTATATGCTGAAGGTAAAGTAAATACCTGTACATGTGGTTCCGTAGCCGTGGACTCAGGGACAGCTTCTGTAGCGCCCCCACTGCCGCAGGGTCGAGGGGTACCCGGTACCGGGCCTCTGAGTCTCTGCTCTGGGGTTGTCACGGTGGCTAGGCCCGATCCGTGACCCTGCCGAGGGGCACACAGTCAGTGGTAGATATGATGGATGATGGTAGTGGCTGTAGCGGTGCAGTTGTGGGGTGCAGGTCGCGGTAAATAACGAGGACACCAGGTTGCAGTCTCTTTACCTCTTTACTGAAGATCTCTGGGTCCTCAGTCCGGAATAGGGTTCACCAGGCTTCGCAAGTCCGGCCGGTCCAATGGCACCTCCAGAGTTCTCTTCACAGGTGGAAATCTGTGCCTTCCTGCTTGCGCTATGTGTTGTGGTCCTTCCCTGCTGTGCTTACGGAAAGTCCCCACAACTGTTGTGTCTGTTTCTTAAGTTCCCTCACAACTCGATTAGATGATGTTCTGCTAATCCTCCGTCCCTCCCTGATGTTCTGGTTGGGACGGCACCCGTTTGACGGGTAGGCTCGGAGCTCTTCCGGGACCCTAGAGTCGCCCCTCTCCACAAGTTGCCCCCCAAGACTGCATAGGTGATTTAAGTTAGACAGCCCGCCTTAGACTGACTGTCCTGCCGCTGTTTAGAGTATTGCTTGAAGCTGGATATTATGATACTCCCTCAGCGTTCCGGCCACCGGTAATGCGCCTCAGTAGGATGTTGCCTCGGTCTTACAGCACGACTCCTACTGGTATTCTCCTGTTGCTATGATCTCTTTTCTCACTCAGCACAATCTATCTCGCTTCTGGTCCCTCCTTGGGCACCGCCGCTATGCTGAGCAGGCATGGTCCCGTTACGTTCGTTCAAGTTGCCAAGCCTCTGTCAGGATCCCACCCCTGACAGAGACCCTACTGTATCTTCCCCTGCAACACCCTCTGCCACAAGGTGTTGCCTGGTTCCAACCCAGTCAGCTTCTGATCTAACTTCCTGCCTGACCCCCAGTTTACCCACTATGGTGGGGAGTGGCCTAGTGAATAGAACCCTTAGCTCCCCCCGGAGGCCCGGCTGTGAAATGTATTGGTGTCTGTGATACCTGGTTAGACAAACTCCTTCAGTGCCATCAGACGTACCATAGCTCCCCATAGCGGCGGAGCCACAGTACTGCAACGACCAGGACTCTGGGGCGCTGCACTCCCCCCTGGTGAAACACAGTACTCCGGGACTGGGAAGAAAACAACAATACAAGTTAGCAAAAAGACATACAGTTTTGTTGAGTGCAATAACAATAAGTATACTTGAACAGGCTTCCCTTTATGGGAGGTAAGGACACTTGAACGTTACAAACATGGTTAAATATTATAGCAACATGCTATAAATAGCTCCTGTTACCCAACCGGGTATTCTACTAAGTGCAAAATTTGTTGAACAATAGTTTAACATTGCCCTTAAGGATGTACACTCTAAATCCTTTAAAGACCTTCTTATAATCACATTATAAGGTAATTTAACTTTCACATTCTCCTTCTTTAAATCTGCGGGACCGCCTGTCCTAACGGCACCAGACCTACTGCCTCTCCTTTCTCACAGGACCGCTCCTTTCAGCCCGAGCCTTCTGTCTTTTCCACTACTATACACAGTATAGAGCATAACATTCTTTCAGTTTAGGACTACTGAGCCTTCTTCAGATGGCTCCTAGGAGGACTCATTACCTAACCCCTACGGAATCACTTTCTGTCCTCGGTAACACATTATTAACTCTTTCTTTCAATAAACTAGCTTTCCACGGAGGACTCAGGATTTACCTTCTATCCCCATTTTCTATCAACATTATCAACATTTCTCCTACAGTTAACCAGTTCAATACACATAACTTTTACATGTAAACAGTGTCATTTTCTTTCAAAGCATCATCATCACTTTACTGTTTTAAGGCAGTATTACTCATAGGTACGTAGATGAACATCCCCTTTAAGAGGGGATCAAGTCTCTATGAGGTAGTGTGTCTTCTCAAGCTACCAGTCCATACTCAACAAAGGTTCCAGTGTGGTATCTTCACAAAGAGTCCTTCTTTAAGTAAAACCAGTAGGGAGCACCTTTAATAAGGTGCAAACTATTTACAGAAAGTTTGTATCATGCACTGTTCATGATTGCGGCAGTTCTTATAACATTGTGGAACAAAAAGAACAAAAATGAAAGTGAAAGCAAAAATAAAAAGCAATAGGGATCCCGGGTCAACGAAGGGATCCCTTTAAGAGTTCACCCTAAACGGGTTTGAGCAACATTCAGGAAACAACAAACAGTTAAGAACTATGTACATCTTCAAAGCATTCATACTCACTTAAACCACTCAGGGGGCAGCACCGGCGAAGGCAACCCCTTTGGGTATTGCGATCCACCTGGTACTGCATAAGGGGGTCTGTCGTCCCAACTGGGGGTCTGTGTACCCACGGTCTTCAGCTCCGCAGCAGTACGGGCACCACCCTCCGTAAGCGATGTCTCTTTGGCTACGAGGGTGGTAGAGGTGACGATGCTACAGGTCGTGGTTTTGACCATAGTGCACGTGGGAGTATCTTCGGTGGTTCTGGCCACGACCACTGGCTGACCACAAGGGGACACCTTTGCTACAGGGGTCAGCTTTACTGGCGCCCTAATCGGAGGCGTCACAGGGGTTGGCTCCTTGTGGACATTCAGGGCAAACCACCCCTTTTCCCCAAAGTGCCTGGTGTAGGAGACTTTATCCCCCGGATAGAGATCCCGGCCTGGGTGGCCCTCCCTGAGGTGCGATTCAACATCCCTCTGGTTCACAAACACCTCCGCATACAGACCCGGTTCCTTGATAAAGCCCTAGCCCCCACGGAGCTTAAAGGTGGTGATGATGCCCTGCCTGCGCAGGGCCTGGTGGGCAGTGGGGTCCTTGCGGGCCCGGTCCTTCACCGCCAAGTCTTTCCGATGACAGGCCTTCAGCCCGGCCTGGTACTTGTTGTCTTGTTCCTTCCACTGCTGCTGTAGCTGGGCCTGATATTCTCCCCAGCTTAGGGCCTGCACCCTCTCTCCCTCCTGGGTCTCCACCCCAGGGAACCCCATAAGATCGGACCCGGGGTTCACCCAGCGGCATACCGTGCGCTCCGCGTGGATCTCACACAGCAGGGGAGTAGGGGTGATTGGGGCTCGCATACGGTGTTCCATGCCCGTGGCTTCCTCCCACGGTAGCAGGCGCTGGAGTCGATGGGTTCCCGGGGGAGGGGGTGCTGCTACGGGACCCACCAGCAAACCCTCGGCCAGCGGGACGGGGTCGGCGGACTCACCAGCCAGTGTAGGTTCTTCTTCCGCAACGGGTTCCTCCGGCGGGGTCAGCAAGGGTCTCAGCGGCTGCTCCGGTAATGGTGCAGGATCCGGCACCCGAGGGCCTTCTTCCGGCGCTGCCTGGTGCGGAGCCTGGGCCTTCATGTTCAGCTGAAGGAGCTGGTCGAGTAAGCTCTTCATCTCGACCCGTAGGAGTTCGGTGCTGTCCACGGAGAACGGGCTGCTGTGCTCATCCGGGTAGTTGGGGGAGATTTCCACTTCAACCCCACTGTCGGGTTCAGAGCTGCTGGTCATGGCGTCCTCCACGTGGGTCGCTTCCTGGTCTCTTTCCCGCTCTCTCCTTCGTGGGCGGTGTCGTTTTCTCGGTCTCCGCCCTCCATTGAAGATTAGGAGGCGGATCTCTGCTGCTGACGGACACGTCCTCACAGTGCAGAAATATTTAGACTGGGCGGCCATTGTTTTTCGCGCTCTCCAGCTTGCCTACGCCCACTCCACGCCCCTCTTCCCTTCCTGCGCTCTCCTCAGCGCTGTAATGGCGGTGGATTTTGGCGGCAAATGGCGCAGCACAGTCCTTGCAATAAAGTACAGTCCAAACACAACAAATCACAGTTCCAAGGCACACATGACCTGATTCTTCAGGCTTAAGTAGATCCTGTTCGTGACGCCAAGTTTGTAGCGCCCCCACTGCCGCAGGGTCGAGGGGTACCCGGTACCGGGCCTCTGAGTCTCTGCTCTGGGGTTGTCACGGTGGCTAGGCCCGATCCGTGACCCTGCCGAGGGGCGCACAGTCAGTGGTAGATATGATGGATGATGGTAGTGGCTGTAGCGGTGCAGTTGTGGGGTGCAGGTCGCGGTAAATAGCGAGGACACCAGGTTGCAGTCTCTTTACCTCTTTACTGAAGATCTCTGGGTCCTCAGTCCGGAATAGGGTTCACCAGGCTTCGCAAGTCCGGCCGGTCCAATGGCACCTCCAGAGTTCTCTTCACAGGTGGAAATCTGTGCCTTCCTGCTTGCGCTATGTGTTGTGGTCCTTCCCTGCTGTGCTTACGGAAAGTCCCCACAACTGTTGTGTCTGTTTCTTAAGTTCCCTCACAACTCGATTAGATGATGTTCTGCTAATCCTCCGTCCCTCCCTGATGTTCTGGTTGGGACGGCACCCGTTTGACGGGTAGGCTCGGAGCTCTTCCGGGACCCTAGAGTCGCCCCTCTCCACAAGTTGCCCCCCAAGACTGCATAGGTGATTTAAGTTAGACAGCCCGCCTTAGACTGACTGTCCTGCCGCTGTTTAGAGTATTGCTTGAAGCTGGATATTATGATACTCCCTCGGCGTTCCGGCCACCAGTTATGCGCCTCAGTAGGATGTTGCCTCGGTCTTACAGCACGACTCCTACTGGTATTCTCCTGTTGCTATGATCTCGTTTCTCACTCAGCACAATCTATCTCGCTTCTGGTCCCTCCTTGGGCACCGCCGCTATGCTGAGCAGGCACGGTCCCGTTACGTTCGTTCAAGTTGCCAAGCCTCTGTCAGGATCCCACCCCTGACAGAGACCCTACTGTATCTTCCCCTGCAACACCCTCTGCCACAAGGTGTTGCCTGGTTCCAACCCAGTCAGCTTCTGATCTAACTTCCTGCCTGACCCCCAGTTTACCCACTATGGTGGGGAGTGGCCTAGTGAATAGAACCCTTAGCTCCCCCCGGAGGCCCGGCTGTGAAATGTATTGGTGTCTGTGATACCTGGTTAGACGAACTCCTTCAGTGCCATCAGACGTACCATAGCTCCCCATAGCGGCGGAGCCACAGTACTGCAATGACCAGGACTCTGGGGCGCTGCACTTCCATTAACGCTGAGTTGCTCCTTGTTGGAAAGATAATCTCCTTTGTCTCCCAGTTGATAATTGGGTTCTGAGAACGCAACCAATGAATGCCTAAAATCACACGAAAATGAGGAGAAGAAATTAGCAAGAAAGAAAGTTGCTCCTGATGATTAGGCTCCAACAAAATTTCAAGGGGTACGGTCTCCTGATCCACAGGCCCGGAGATTAAAGGTGACCCATCCACTGTTTCCATGGTAATTGGAGAGGCTCTTTGCTGAATTTCAATACCATGTTCCTTGGCAAATGCGATATCCATGAAATTGCCACCTGCACCAGAGTCAATCATAGCTGCACTGGAAATACACTGTCCTAAACACAGGATCTTAATGGGGAGAGAACAGTGAGAGTTCTTTTCCTTAAGCTCCTTGGGGGGTGAAGTCATAGAAAGTGAATGGAAAACAGCATTTAAAGGCAGGCTACATTCAGAGATGTCAGATTCATCATCACAGTTGTCATACTCCCCTACCGCTGCTAGCATCTTGTTAGGCCGCTTGGGACAGTTGTTTAAAAGTGGTCAGACTGAACGCAGTAGAAACAGACATTCACGAAGGCGATGTTCCCGGCGCTCATTACTCTTGCGCCTCCTAACGGAATCAATTTGCATGGGCATCTCCTCCACCTCCTGAGATGTTTTACCTGCAGGCTCTTTGGAGGGAAGGGAAAAGTTAGAGATACGGTGAAAGGCAGCAAACTTCTCCTGCCTACGCTCAGTAAGGCGAATGTTTATGCGCACACAATGCTGTATAAATGTTTCTAGCTCTTGTGATGATTCAGAGCGAGCCAATTCGTCCTTTACAATGCTAGACAGACTCCTTTTAAAAAATAGGCAATTGTGCATAACTGTCCCAATTGGTATCTACCGCTAATCTCCTGAATTCAGTAGCATACTTAATAACAGAATGTTTACCCTGGCGTAAAGACAATAAAGCAGATTCAGCGGTTGCACGGTGATTAGGATCATCAAATATTAATGCCATAGCGGCCAAGAAATCATCCAAATTATTTAACCGTGGGTCACGAGACTCAATCATCGAATTCGCCCAGGCGAGCGCTCGTGAGGTCAGCAGCATTATTACACACAATACCTTGGATCTATCATTAGCAAAACGGTCAGCACGTACATCAAAATATAGCATACATTGATTCACAAAGCCACGAAATTTGTCGCTATCACCACTAAATCTGAATGGGGGCAACTTAGGTGGGCTAGCTGGTGGCGGTTGCCCAGAGGGTAAAGTCGCTTGTGCCGCTATTTGCGTGCTTATGTCCCGAAAAGCCCATCCATACTGGGACTCTATGCCAGCAAGTTTGTTTTCCTGGGCTGCCATGCGGGTACTTAAGTCCTGCAAATTTTGTCCAAACACTTGTTCATTGTGTTCAATGCTTCCAAACTTCTTTTGCAGACCCTCCACATCTTTCTGCAGTGATCTAATTATGGAAAACACCTGCTCTAATCTGCTCTCTGCAGTCATTGTTCCAGCAGTCTCCTCTTTTGGGGCTAGAGTATCCTGTAATAATTATAGGGGATAACTCAGGAGACTCTTTGCGTGGAACAAGACAACTACTGGACACAGTTTTATAAGTGGTAAAGTCTATATTATCACACGGTGATTCAAACAAGTAAAGAGAGAAACTCAAGTCCACAACACTTGGTGTAAATATTAAGCGCAGCTTAACAGTCTAACTTCAGAGGAAAATGCAATCAAGCAGAAAGTCTATGAAGCACAGTTATTCTTGAGGATAATTGACACGAATAAGTCCTTGTTTAGTCCAAACACAGATAGATATGATTATAAGGCAGTTCAAATAATATCTTAGCTCAACCAGGGAGGCCTGGGTGATAGTCTCAGGTTTTTGCAGAACAGCAACAGCTTACATGTCCAGCAAATGCAGATGGAAGTAAACACAAGCAGCCAGATGAAGGAGGATTACTGGAAACCGGTGTACGCAGCAGGAACTCACAGTAGAGTAGCAGGATCACCACACAGGTTCACAGGAGCAGGTACAAAGCCAGGGAGCCACCAGGGTCAGAAGCTGGATGCAAGACAGAATACTCTAGCACAGACTAAAGGCTGGGGTGGAGTTAAATAGCAGGAAGACAGTGCACATGAGACCAAAGATGCATCTTGGAAAAGGGCAGTAATGCACAAAAGGTAATCAAAAATGTTCAGAGTCCTGACAGTGCTGCTCCCATCCTGCGCCCCATTCTGTCATGTGGTGCTCCCATCCATATGCCCCTTATGCTGCTCCATAAAGGTTGATGGCCCTCATAAGATGCTCCATAGTATAATATGCCCCGTATGCTGCTCCATAAAGGTTAATGGCCCCCATAAGATGCACCATAATATAATATGCCCCTTATGCTGCTTCATAAAGGTGTATGGCCCCCATAAGATGCTCCATAGTATAATATGCCCCGTATGCTGCTCCATAAAAGTTGATGGAACCCATAAGATGCTCCATAGCATAATATGCCTGGTATGTTGCTCCATAAAGGTTGATGGCCCCCATAAGATGCTCCATAGTATAATATGCCCCGTATTCTGCTGCGATAAAAAAAAAATTACATACTCACCTATCATTGCTGGGCGCCAAGTGCCGGGGACCTGAGCAGGCGGGGACACCGGTGCACTATGGGAGTCAGGTGCCGGAGTCACCTGTCCCCGTTCCACCGCTGCCCACAGCTCCCTCTTCCTGGTCCTCTGGCTGTGACTGTTCAGTCAGAGGGCACGCACTAACCACGTCATCACGCCCTCTGACCTGAACGTCACAGCCAGGGGATGCGGAAGATGGAGTGGTGTGCATCGGTGGAATGGGGACATGTGAATATAGCACACTCACCCTACTGGCACATCCCTGCTTCTCCGTCGGAGATCGCGGTATGCGTTCAGTGCTTACACATACTGCGATCTCCTGAGCTGCATCACTCTGTGGGGTCCAGACTGCTCAGGCGTTTGTGCTTGCGCAGTCTATAAAGGGGACAGACAGAGTGATGCCCCCAGCATTATATTATAGATTATTCATACAGCTGATAGCAGCACTTAAGCAGAGATTCTGCTGAAAGGATAGTGTAGGACAGGATAGGGCTAATTGCACATTATTTCTCCTGAAACTTATTACAAAATTCTTTTTGCTATTATTCCTGCAATTTTTTCAGCAGGGAAATATTATACACCATTTATTCTGCGCCAGTTGTTCATCAAAAGAATTCAGCGAGACATGGTTGATTAGCAATAGCATCGCTATATTGCTTCCGCACTGCAACAAGTCCATCTGAGGTGGGTCCATTTTCCTGTGATAGTAATACTGCAAATTGTTTTTAGCAGAGAAATATTATACACCATTTATTCTGCGCCAGTTGTGCAGCAAAAGCATTCAGCGAGACATGGTTGGTTAGCAATAGCATCACTATATTGCTCCTGCACTATAACCAGTCCGTTTGGGCACATTTTTCTGTGATAGTAATCCTGCAAAGTTTTTTCAGTAGGCAAATATTATACACCATTTATACTGAGCCAGTTGTGCATGAAAATAAAAAAGGTGACTTGGTTGGATACCAATAGATAGGTAAACATTAAAAGCCATTTATAATACACCAGCTGAGTGTCAAAAACATACAGCCAGACTTGGTTGGTTATCTAAAGCATCGCTATATTACTCTTGCACTGTAACAAGTCCATTTGAGATAGGCAAATTTCCCTGCACAGGCAATACTGCAATTTTTTTTAGCAGGGAAATATTATACGTCATTTATACTGTACCAGTTGTTCATCAAAAGCATACATCCAGACTTGATTAGGTTATCAATAGTATTGCTATATTGCTCCTACAATATTATATGCTTTTATACTGCACTAATTATGCATGAAAATAAAAAAGCCAGGTTTGGTTGGTTGGTCCTGCACTGTAACAAGTCCATCTGAGGTTGGCAAGTTTTCCTGCGTTAGTAATCCTGCAATTTTTTTTCAGCAGGGAAATATTATGCCGCATTTACACTGCACCACTTGTGCATCAAAAGAAAAAAAAAGACTTGATTAATTATCAATGGCTTCGCTATATTACTTCTGCACTCTAACAAGTCCATCTGTGGTGCACACATTTTCCTGTGCTAATGGATCGCCCCCCCAAGGGCCGTGGGGTACTCGGCACTGGGTCCTGCAGTTCACAGGGGGACCTCACGGTGGCTGACCTGGTCCGTGGCCCTGGGACGTCCATGCAAAAGGGGAAAGGTCTTTAAAGGGATAGAGTTTATGTTCATGACACCACCTGTGGTATTCGGTCAGGGTGACCGACGCTGCTTTAAGGGGTCCGCTGGGGTGATGTTATGGCAGCAAGATGGTATACCTTCCCACAGGTGAAGTATGTCTCCAGGGCTTCCAGGTGTGTAGATGGCGGTATGGTGAGAGGCGCAGAGAAGAACGAGGACACAAGGTTGCAGTCTCTTTACCTTTACTGAAGACTTCAGCTTCCACAGTCCAGGGCACTATATCACAGGGCAGGCAGAGTCTAGCCGGTTTGGAGGCAAGTCCAGAGTTCCCTTGCCCAGGTGGAAATCAGTAGCCTTCCCTTGCGCTGCAGTGGTGTAGTCCCTTACTGGCTATGGCTTCACATAAGGGTCTCAAGGATGTGGTGTTTCATTCTCTCTGTCCCCCATATACTGTAGAATAAGAAACCTGTATGGCTGGTGACTTGAGCCTGTTTATAGGGTCTCTTAGATAACCCGGCTCTGTAGGTGTCACCGTGCCTCCTGGGTGTAGGGTGCGGACAGGTAACTTGCAATTAGCTGTCCTGCCAGTCTCTGAAATAAGGCGTAAAGGTCCTTACTCCCTCGGTGTTCCGGCTACTGGGATTTTGCGCCTCAGAAGGAGACAACTTGAGCGCGGCTGGTCCCCTTCTGGTATCCTCTCCTTTGCTTTCACTTCCTTCACGCTTGCTTCAATACAGTTCTGCCTTTCAATGTCTCATTATGGGACCTGCAGCTCTGAGGGCATGCACAGCTCCTGTAACCTTTTGTCCTCCTCAGACTCTGGTCTGGAACTAACAGAACTCCTGTTTGGAGCTCTGCCAGGAATTGACTAACTTTCCCTACAGACTACCAGTTAAATATATATGGGGAGTGACCTAATAAATAGGAGCAAAAGCTCCCCCTGGTGGTCTGGAGTGTGAAATGTGTTGCAAGCTTGTGATACCTGAATGCAGTTATCCTTCTTTGCCTCCAAACGTAGCATCACTCTCCCCAAGAGGAAAGCAATACCACTGCGACGACCAGGACCCTGGGGCGCCGCACTAGCAATCCTTCAATTTTTTTTTCAGCAGGGAAATATTATACCGCATTTATACTGCGTCAGTTGTGCATTAAAAGAAAAACGCCAGGTAGATGGTGACATTTCTCTGAGATGGGACCAATACTACATGACTGAGGAACTTATTACAGGCTGAGGGACATTATTTTAGGACAGGGGACATTATTACAGGGTGAGGGAGATTATTTCAGGATTGGGGCTATTATTAAAGGCCGAGAGACATTATTACAAGACAGAGGGCATTATCACAGGATTGGGGACACTATAACAGGATGGCACTGGAATTACTCTGTGGAGCCAAGTGTAAAACTATATTACTGTATGGGGCCGGTTTGGGTAAAAAAAAGAAAACATTTAAAAAAAAAATGTAAAATAATCAAAAGTAATGTACTAATACAGAATTTGACAGCTAAAAATGCTGTTTTATATAAAAATGTAAGTAAATGATAAGATCTGTACCATAACCCATATGATAAACACCATTAAAATGAATAAAAAACACTTAAAAAAGCAAAGATAATTATCAAAAAGTAATGGTAAACTGACTGAAGAGAGAACTAGTAGAACTAGTCTGAAACTGGTGCATAACCAAAAACAACTTACATAGCAAATAGATAAATGGCTGCATTCAATTGTACTAATGCAAATGAATGTGTAGTACATGAAATGTGAATAGCATAATGGCTTGTGAAATCTATGAAAAACACATGAGATGCTTAGCACAAAATTTGGCCAAAAAATGTGAGCCCATCCACCAACGTCAAGGTAATCTCATGGATCAGATGGGTCCCTGACCTGACTGCCTAGTGTGAACACTTACCTCTGGCTAATGTCATGCTAAAGCCTGCATTTATAGGAAAGTCAGAACCAAATGTGTTTGGATGTAATTAAAGTCACAGCCTGGTGAAGGTCTGGACTAGTGCATAACCAAAAACAACCATAACCATTTATCTATTTGCTATGCAAGTTGTTTTTGGTTATGCACCAGTTCAGACTAGTTCTCTGTTCAGTCAGTTTACCACCCTGCCCTGCTGTGATTTTAATTACATCCAAACACATTTGGCTCTGACCTTCCTATAAATGCAAGCTTTACCATGACATTAGCCAGAGGTAAGTGTTCACACGAGGCGGTCTGGTCAGGGACCCATCCGATCCATGAGATTACCTTGACGTTGGTGGATGGGCTCACATTTTTTGCCCAAATTTTGTGCTAAGCATCTCATGTGTTTTACATAGATTTCACAAGCCATTATGCTAGTCACATGTACTACACATTCATTTGCTTTAGTACAATTGAGTGCAGCCATTTATCTATTTTCTATAATTATCAAAAAGTCATATAAAAAAATAATGGTATCACTGAATACATAATTCCGCAAAGAACACAACCCTTCATATTCAAATTTTTTCTATGCGCGGCCCATTTACTCAGTCGAGTTTGAGACCCCCAGTCTACAGGGAGGGCCATTTATATGGATATACCTAAATGAAATGGGAAAGGTTGGTGATATCAACTTCCTGTTTGTGGCACATTTGTATATGAAAGGGGGAAAACTTTTCAAGATGGGTGGTGACCATGGCGGCCATTTTGAAATCAGCCATTTTAGATCCAACTTTATTTTTTGGGAAGAGGGTCATGTGACACATCAAACGTATTGAGAATTTCACAAGAAAAACAATGCTGTGCTTGGTTTTAACATAACTTTATTCTTTCAGGAGTTATTTACAAGTTTATGACCACTTATAAAATGTGTTCAAAGTGGTGCCCATTGTGTTGGATTGTCAATGCAACCCTCTTCTCCCACTCTTGACATACTGATAGCAACACCGCAGAAGAAATACTAGCACAGACTTCCAATATCCGTTGTTTTAGATGCTGCACATCTCGTATCTTCACAGCATAAACAATTGCCTTCAGATGACCCCAAAGATAAAGGTTTAAGGGGGTCAGATGGGGAGACCCTGGTGGCCATTCATCTGGCTCACAATGACCAAACCACTTTCCAGGAAACTGTTCATGTAGGAATGCTCAGACCTGACACCCATACTGTGATGGTGCACCATCTTGGGTGTCAGGTCTGATCTACAAGTGATGGGTGAGAATACAGTAAGTGAGGGTAGAGCTGTTCATGTAGCGGTTTGGTTGTTTGGTGGTTACTGCAAGTTGTAGGCTTGTCGGAAGAGGTAGGTCTTCAGGTTCTTTTTGAAGGTTTCGATGGTAGGCGAGAGTGTGATATGTTGTGGTAGAGAGTTCCAGAGTATGGGTGATGCGCGAGAGAAATCTTGCATGTGATTTTGGTAAGAGGAGATAAGAGGGGAATACAGAATGAGATCTTCTGAGGATCGGAGGTGGCGTGCAGATTAGTACCGGGAGACGAGGTCACAGATGTATGGAGGAGACAGGTTGTGGATGGCTTTGTATGTCATGGTTAGGGTTTTGTACTGGAATCTCTGGGCAATAGGGAGCCAGTGAAGGGATTGAGGGGAGAGGACGGGGAATAGCAGGGGTCAGGTGGGTTAGTCGGGCAGCAGAGTTTAGAATAGATTGGAGGGGTGCAAGTGTTTTGAGGGAAGGCCACAGAGCAGCAGGTTGCAGTAGTCAAGGTGGGAGATGATGAGGGCATAGACTAGGGTTTTTGCAGATTATTAGTTTAGGAATGTACGAATCCGTGAAATTTTTGGGAGTTGAAGTCGGCAGGAAGTGGAAAGGGCATGTATATATGGTTTGAAGGAGAGATCAGTGTCAAGGATTACCCTGAGACAGTAAGCTTGTGGGACTGGAGAGAGTGGGCAGCTGTTTACTGTAATGGATAGGTCAGTTGGGGGGGTCACGTGAGATGGGGGAAAGATGATGAATTCTGTTTTGTCTATGTTAAGTTTTAGAAATCTAGCGGAGAAGAAGGATGAAATAGCGGACAGACATTGAGGGATTCTGGTTAGTAGGGTGGTGATATCTGGTCCAGAGATGTAGATCTGTTTGTCATCAGCATAGAGGTGATACTGAAAGTCGTGAGATTCTATGAGCTGTCCCAGGCCAAAGGTGTAAATGGAGAAGAGCAGGGGCCCTAGGACTGAACCTTGCAGGACTCCAACAGATAGGGGGCGAGGTGAGGAGGTGGTGTGTGAGTGGGAGACGCTAAATGTCAGGTCTGTTAGGTATGATGAGATGCAAGATAGGGTCAAGTCTGTGATGCCAAGGGATGAGATGGTCTGTAATAATAGGGAATGGTCCACTGTGTCCAAGACAGAGGACAGGTACAGGAGGAGGGCAGAGTAGTGTTGCTTGCTCTTGGCAGTTAATAGGTCATTGGTGACCTTGGTTAGGGCAGTTTAAGTGGAGTGGTGTGACCGGAAGCCAGATTGCAAGTGGTAGAAGAGGGAGCAGGAAGAAAGATGGGAAGACAGTTCAAGATCGATGTGTTGTTCCAGTAGTTTTGAAGCCTAGGGGAGAAGTGATATAGGGCGATAGGGTGCAGTTTATACACAGAAACAAATAAATTTTAACACCACCTGTCACGTCTCCCATGAAAAGAGTTTTTAACCTAGTCATGTGTGATATAGATAGATTTGAGGAAAAACATCAGAACATTTAGAAATAAGAATGTGACAGCTAAAGACACAGCATTTGATTGCGATATATTTTATTCTTATTAGACACAGAAGTGTTTTAATGGTAAGATTAGGCTTTAATCTATAAAAATAGAAAACCATTTTGAATCCGAAGGTCATTGTAAAGATAACAAGCCAATGTCCAGAAAATTGAAATTTATTAAAAAAAATGTGCAAATATAGAAGTGAAGGGTCCCACAGCAAAGACCAAGGTTGTCTTATAGACTGGGTTTTGACATACCTGATGGGACTAATGTTTTTTAATTGTCCACCTTCCCCCCATGACAAATGGACCAAGTCCCACCTTCTTGCCAACAATTCAGTTCTTCTGGAGAGCTGAGTCCTGCATAAGCTCTGGCTACCATGAGATGAGCGGATTAACTGGTGGAGGGTTGAGCTTGAGTCTAAATTTCTTAAAATTTGCGGTTTCCTATACATTTGAAAAATTTGATTCACAAAATAAAACTAACTTACGCAGCAGCATTTCTCACACTATTACTATTCTCACTGTACTATTGTACTGTGGGCCTCCAAATAAGTCCCTGCAGCTTTGTCATCTTTTTAATTATTAAAACTTGTACAGTGGTGGTTGTTTCTTGGCCATCATAGATCTGCGATTCCAAGCAGAACACAGTTTGTATGGCAGAGTCGTTTTCCATCTCCAGTGTCACTCGGTCAGTCTCTCTCTTCTCTAGAGTATAAGCTCTTATGATTAACGAGGTTATCTCTATTTTATTGTATTTTGCAAGCAATTACAAAATTTCCACTCTCGAAATCTGCACAAATGTATTCGCCACAAATCAATTTATTTTGCAAAAATTTGGCGGTTAGTGAATTCGCATTTCAAAAGATCCACTCATCTCTAGCTTCCATGTAAAAAAAAGATGAGCCCAGTCAGGTATGAGGCTTCACTCATCAAGCAAACTGTAGAAGTTCCCTTTTGATGCATACACCCATGATCAAATGTCAGTAACAAATATTATAGCTTCAGACATACCGTAATTGTGAAGGTACAAATAGCCAAAAATCATATTAACTACAGCATACAGATATTATTATCAACATAATTACTAGTTAAAAGTGTTATTCAATATTTTTTTCTCTTATATTTTTCTCTGAACAATTATCTACATACGAGAATATTGTGTTCACTCTTGTGATTCTTTGTTATACCATTGTCATTCAGCTCCTTTATAAACTCATCTATATAGGTTTCTTCTGTCCCCATATCGACAACTTCTTGGCACTCTATCTCCTTGAAATATGCTGAGGATTGTCCACTTATGGCAATAGCTGAGGCTGCAATTAAACAAAGAGCTTTAAACACAATCTCTTAGAACCAGAAAATCAGCAAAATATCTGAATAACAGCAATAGAGTTACATTTAATTGAGAAACTAGATTTACCAGTATTGCAGGAATTCAGAAATATAGGGGGTCTCATTGAAGAATAATGAGAATTGTGGGCAGGTGGTAATTATAACCAAGCTGAATATTTCCTATGTACTGTATGGAGGGGTAGCTAGAGACATAGGATATTTGAAATGAAAGGTTCTGGCCCTAAATTATCCCACCATCCAGTCACGAAAAGCAATTTTTAAATAATCCAATCCAAGCCGTCCGGGAAATATGAGCCCATGACCAGGCATATAATTGATGGGTGACACAATAGAAAGGTGATCACATGTGGGGATCAGATTGTGATTAATAATTTATTTCTCCTTCCCTCAAGGAAACAGAAGATAACTGTTGATGGAAACATTTAGATATTTCAGGTATTTCTCTCTTTTTATTTTATAACTGTTTTGCATATTTGTTTGTCACTTAATTTTTTATATTTTTTATTGTAAGCACTGTATATGTTTATATTAAAGCTTAAAATCTTTAATAAGTTTGATTCTTGTATGTGCTAAAAAATCCATAGCCTTTCAGAGAGTGTGTGACTTTTTTATTTTTTTTTATTTTCTAGCAGTAACATATTTCAAAGACTCATCATGTGTTTGATGAGTGGTGGAAACGTGTTACTTATCCGGAATATGTAGTTTGTCTCTGAGGTGTGATTTATGCTCACTGTAGAGACTGTAATAGAGGTTGAGTGCTGGTTTGAGTGGGAGGCAATAAATTAACCATTGCAGACACACCCATGTCACATGCTGGGAAGGTTCAATTCAGTGCTTACTTAGACATACTTGCAAACAGTTTTCCCTTCCCCAATTTTCATTTCCATCTTTTATTTGGTGAAATGCTGTTTACAGATATGGCAGCCATATACAGTACAAGAAACACAGTTATGAGGCTCTGATTAACCTCTGTGAGCAGAGAGGAGAAGAGACAGCAGACAAATCCAAGGAGCTGCTGATTGGTACCTTGATGGAATCGAATTCGTAGTAGAGTACTGTGGCACCTGGACCAAAAGACAGCCCAACTCAGAGGAGTCAAGCAATGGACCTCGTCCTGGAAATAACTTCTGGGGGTACCACCAATGCTAGTTCTGAGGTGAGCATGGACTTTTCTTTGGAAATAGCCTTACAACAGTTGGAAGAATGTGATGCCAGTATGCGCCTGCAGCTTATGTTACAATACCAACAGGCTGTTGCTGCTGACCGCCAGGACCAGGCTAAGAGAGAGATTGCTGCTGCAGATCGTCAGGCTGAGAGATATTTCCAGCTTCCAATGTCCCAAATACCAAAGGGTAACAGTTCTCAGCCACCCAATTCCAAAGGAGACTGAGCTTGGAAAACTTCCTTGTGATGGAGAAACATGGAGACTTAGATACTTTTATTTTGGGGTTTGAAAAAACCTGCAGGCAATACCATATACACCATGAGCTAGATGAGGAATATGACACTATAAAAGAGGCCTTGGTCAGGAAATACAACCTCATCCCAGAGGAATATCTTAAAAAGTTCCAGAGCCTACAGTGGGCATCAACTGACAGTTATGTGGATGTTGTGAGCAGCTTGAGGACCACACTAAGTCAAGGGATCTGAGGACTTTCTGTTACCAGCTTTGCGGAGCAAGAGGATCTTGTGGTCAAGAATCAATTCCTCCATATACAGTATATCCCATGGAAGTGCAAAAATTTGTGTATGACTGAGAGCCAAATACTGCTGACCAGTCTGCAAAGATTGCTGACTCACATGTGGCCAACTGGATGACAAAAGCTCGGAAGCCATTGGTTTTCAGTTGGATAGCAAGCAAGCCAGTTGAGGACCGCTCTCCCTCTGCCAGCTGATCCTTAGTGCATTCTACATTTTCTTTCTCCATGGCCCCTGAGACCAGACATTCTTTTGCTGATTCACGTTGATGTTTTACGAGTAATAGTGGGACATATTAGTGTTGCTTGCCCTAATGGGTCTCACTACAACCCTGATAGCCACCGAGGTCCTCATCTTCTCTCTTATTTGTAGATGGCACAGATGTGAAGAATAAGAAAAGCTGTCAATCTGTCACTGTGGGCAATAAAGTTACCACTGGCCTAAGACACTGGAGAAGAAGCATCCCTGGTGAGTCCAGAAAAGGTGATCCCTGCTGATATAATTCCAAGAAAGATAATGTCTGTAACCGAAATTGGGGGGTCAGCCTTGCTGTGCCCATGGCCTGTGAGTATCTGGACTGGGGAGCAGGAAAAGGAGTGGGGGAAATGGGTGCATCAGACACCATCCCTACCAATGTGCTAGGCCCGGACTTGGGCAGGATGGTGTCCCACTATATCTCTGCCTTGAAGGTGAATGCCGCAGATAAAATGAAAGCAAATGACTAAGGTTGAGCAAACCTGAACTTTTAAATTTTGGGTTCATACGTGACACCTAGTATCCATGCAAGGACTACAAACATGAACTTCTCACGGAAGTCCGTGTCACTGTCTGGGTTCGGCAGCCCAAACAAAGCTTGTTGAAAAACTGCCCCAATGTAAAGCACATCCATTAAACGCACTTGTCCGCTGGCAAGCGGGGTAATATTTGGGGTTGATATCAGCTGTGTAGTCTTCATTGTCATCAAGCACAGAGGTTAATAAATGGGCACTGTCTATCAGACACACCCATTACTACCCCAATAAGTGAATAGTTAAAAAACACTGACATAGGAAAAAAATACTTTATTTGAATAAAGACTCCCTCACACTCCATTGTTTACCCATTTATTCATCAAAAATATATCCAAGAAGTTCTGACTGTTCCAATAGTGAAATGTCACACAACACCCATCATATGTTATAGAGCAAGTTCTCAGAACGAGACTTCATAGTTCACTCCTGTCCAGCAGCAAGCATGGCCAATATCCATGCACCTTCCCAGTATATAAATATCAGCCCCAAGCTGTCAACTTTGCCTTTGCTGGTTATTAAAAATGGGGGGACCTAAAAAAATGACTTGGGGTCCCTACAATTTTTAATAATCAGCTAATGCAAAGCAGATAGCTGGGGACTGAAATTACAAGGCTGGTAAGGGCCATGTACTGTATATTGGCCCCTTCAAAGGCTAATAAAACCTCATCTACCACAGAAATAGAGCATTTAATAGATGCACCAATTCTGGTGCTTAGTCTCAGCTCTTCCCAATTGCCTTGGTGCGCTGTCAATCAGGGTAATGTGATTGTGGGACTGATGTCAGATGAGTAAAGTCGGCGTAACCTTAAATGTTACCAGAGTTCACAGCCACCAGGTCTTCCATCACCTCTGAGAACCAGAAACCTTAAGAGAGCCTTTAGTGGGGACTTTAAGATTACTGGAGTTGCCAGCTACTGGGATACTTGGAGACTGTGAACTAAGGTTAGCAGAGTTCAGAGCCTCCAGTTGTTGCAGCAGCTGACAACTTTAGTAACCTTAAAGTCTCCCTTAAAGGTTTCAGGCCTCACAGCTGTCAAGAGACCCATTGGCTGTGAACTCTAGTAGCTTAAAGGGCCTCAGTTCAGTTCACCTCAGTTCACAGCAGTCGGCTTTCATGAAGGCAGCGCGAGTGGCAGACTGATGAACTGTGACGTCACGACTCCGCAGTCTGGCACTCATGCTGCCCTTGTGAGAACCAGACACTCTGAACTGAGGTAACCTTACTGATGCCACCTCAGTTCATAGCAACCAGGTCTCGTGGAGTAGAGCGTCAGAACCGACAGGAGCTGCTGCACCACTTCATGGAGCTGCGTGCTCTGAAAGGGGCAGCAAAGACTGGTCTTTGATTGTGTGGGTCTTCCATTTGGAATGCGGCAGACCCCTGTGGATTATTTGGTTTTTTGGTGACAAATGGGTAATAGAGGGAACTTGTAGGGAAGTGATTTTCACAAATAAAGAACTTTTCTGTTTGTTTGTTTCTTTCTTTTGACTATGGGTTTAGGAATGGGGATATCTGACACATGCCTCTCATTAGTAACTCCTGGGCTGGATGTCAGCAGACATTACTCATCTGACATCAATTCCAAAACCATTACTCTGATTGCCACCGCACCAGTGCAATCGGGAAGAGCCGAGACTAAGAAGCTAAATTGGCGCATGTAATGGATGAGCCATTTCTGGGATGGCTGAGGGCTGGTCTTATTAGGCTTATTACTATTTTTAAGAATAAGGGAACCCCACAATATTTTTTAGATTTCCCTTATTTTTAATAACTAGCAAAGGCGAAGCAGACAGCTGTAATCTGATATTAATAAGCTTGGATTGTGCATAGACATTGGCGCCTTCCCAACATTATAAGGCCAGCTCGCAGCTGTCCGCTTTCCCTTGGCTGCTTATGAGACCGCAAATCATTTTTAATCTATTGACAAATACAGTTAAATACACACTCAAGATTATTTACATTTCTTTTCATTCTATGTCATTTTAAGTTATTTTCCTATCCACATTTGTTTGCAGGGCAATTGTCCTGCTCCTACCCCCATTTTGCTTCCTTTTGTAGCCCCCCGGCCTTTACTATGACCATTTAACAAATAATTTACAGCACCAAAGTTTCGCTCCCCATTGACTTATATGGATTTTGGGTCCGGAGTCAAGTTCTGGTACTCAAAATTTTTTCTCAAGGTCGGCCGAACTCAACGGACCCTAACTCCACAGGTCAGCTCATCCCTACCAATGACCCACCTGAGAGTCTGTGTGATACAAGGAAATGTGCAGATGTGGAGGGAAAACTTAGAACAGATGTTCAGATGGATAGTACAATGGGTCTTGTGAGGCAGTGACAGGTGTTATATGCGAGGGTCACTATGTGTCCCCCAGGATGCACATAAAAGCGTATTAAGACCGCTGGAGTGCATTGCAGTCACAGATATAGCTGTGATTGCAGTGCAAAATAAAAGTAAGTTTGGTCTTGGGCAAGCTACTTGCCCAAGGCAGATTTATGAAAACCCGGCATGGGCTTTTATTTTTGGAACGAACTACAGGATGATAGTGTGGAAGTTCGCTCCCTCCAGGCCGGGTCTTACATGTGGCCCACGAACACAGATTCCATTTAAAAACCCTGCAGAAAAGGGTTGGGTGGGTGAATGTTTCTTTACAAGTGGCAGAGCAGTTGGCTCTGCAACAGCCGGCTAGTGTAAGGCAACACAGAGCCGAGAGCAGCGAATGCCTGGAACCCCTCAGCGTGACATGATGGTGCAGATGCCCTCGACAACAAGTCTCGGAGATGGACTGTTGTTACGCCTCCGCTGCTATCCGGAGGATACGTGTGCTGTATATTTTGTGGGTTTTGGACATTAAATATGTTTGCTTTGAACTTTCCTAGGTCATTGCCTCAGGCATTACTGCACGGTGTTACCATCACTGCACTACATTCTGCAAAGAGGAGGTGCTCAGGACTATAGTTATGTGTCAGCTGTGACTTGCAGTCAGTCTACTGCTAAGACTCAAACCCTGATATTAGTGGATGAGTCTCAGTCAGAACTGCTAGAACAGGAGGGCCCTAATACTACTCAAAAGACTCCCCACATTACAGATATAGTAAGGTTACAGCTAGCAGATTCAGAAGACTCATGATATGACCAGGGTCTGGCATCTCCAGTAGGCCTTGACCAGCAGACCGATAGTCAGAGCTTCCAAAAAGCCCTGCTAAGAGATGCCAGTCTGGAGAACCTGAGATGTCTTTCTGATAAACCCCCCTGCTGGGTCTGGCATGACACCGCGGTTCGATGCCGCTTGTCATGTAACTTATATTGCTGACTTTGTATGTCGTTTTGAGCATTTTATGTGACTAAAGCATTCATGGTTCAAGGAGCTCGACTTTTCCACTTTGTGATTTCCTACGCTCCGAACATCTTCAGGAGGCCATTTACGGTGAGCTGGATTCAATTCCTTCAGCTGATGAGTTAGTCAATCCCTCATGCACATTGAAAATGGGGAGATGTGAAGGAAAAATATAATTGTAGGATAATATATAACAGCAGTAAAGTTATATTTAGGTCTATCTGAAGAGCCCTGCGTTGTCCGGGCATAGTAACTAACTGCGGTTAGTTATAACAAATTATAATGATTATATTGCTCCGCTGTCAATGCTGTTGAGCATAGCAACGCTCCCGCACTGGTACATGGAACACAACCGGCGCCATTTTGTTGAAGCAAAAGTTTTTTTAACACAATATGAACCCCTTAAGGAGTGCCGATACGACTTTTAACAGTGGCAGTTAAGGGGCCTTTTTCCTCCTGCACCTCACACTCCTCCTTTATACACAGCATTTTTCTGCTGCACAGCTTTGCTCCTTTATAGTCGCCTCCTCAGGCAGCACCTCACACTCCTATTCTATATACATTTGGAAACACTTGATCCCGAGAGAAATTGCAATAATTGCAATAAAGTGTATCGTATACACAACCTACTTCTTCTGCAGCACCATACTTTCCTCCTTTAGACCTCATTCACGTTATTTGGTCAGTATTTTTACCTCAGTATTTGTAAGCTAAAACTTGGAGTAAAACAATCAGAGGAATAGTATATTAGAAACATGTCACCGCTTCAAAATTTTTCTCCACTTGTGGTTTTGGCTTATAAATACTGAGGTAAAATACTGACCAAATACTGAATGTGTGAATGTGGCTTTATACACAGCCTTCACCTGCAGTGCCTCACTCTTCTCAATGCACAGCCTCATACTGCAGCAGCACCTCACTTCTCTCATTTTCCCTCTCACTCCTCTCATTTTTTCCCTCACACCTCTCATTTCCCCCCTCACATCTGTCATTTTCAGATCAATCCACTATTTCTCCCTCTCTCCTCTCATTTTCCACACAACTCTTCATTTTCCACTCATACCACTTCATTTTCCACCTCACACCTCTTCATTTTCCACCTCAGACCTCTTCATTTTCACCTCACTCCTCTCATTTTTCCCCACTCCTCTCATTTTCACCTCACTCCTCACTTCCCGTCACACGTGCACAGCAACTCCCTGGTCTGAGTACCGCAGTGTAATCCATGAGGTTCCTCCCTTTCCCTTGATGTCATGCCTCACAGTAGCAACTCCATTCTAGGCACGACAGAGCTAGATGTGGCCTGTGCCTACCGCGCACTGATACACTGAAGGCAGCGGCCCTGATTGTAGCTTGCATCAGCTGGGACGTCGTAGCCGGTGAGTTTTGTAGGGTGGCTTTCGAGGTGAATGTGTCTCTGCCCGTGTGTGCTAACAATGTGGGCCATGTGGACTTGGCTTTGCGCATGGAGTGAGTGTGGCTATGTGGAGTGGGTGGGGCTATGTGGAGTGGGCGTGGCTTGATACATACACACACATTTATACACATATACACATACATACACTAAGCTTTATATATATATATATATATATATATATATATATATTTATATTTAAAATGCAAGGTGATGGCCCTTAAATTAGCCCACTGTCCAGTCACAAACAGCAATTTTTAACTAGTCCAATGTAAAAGATTTGTGAAACAATAGGAAAGGGTTCACATGTGGGGATGAGCACCTGCTGATTATTATCCATAATTAATTTCTCCTTCACTCAAGGAAGCAGAAGATAAGTGTAGATAAAAACAATTTATGTATTTGTGTTGTTTTTTACCTTTTTATTTAATAACTGCTTTGCATATTTGTGTTGTTTTATATTTATATCTTTTATTGTAAGCACTGTGTATTTTTATATTAAATCTTAAAATCTGTAATAAGTTTGATCTTTTTATGCTCCAAAGAATCCATGGCTTTTCACAGAGTGTGTGACCTTTTCTCTTTATTTTCTGACAGTAGCGTGTTTTGAGGACTCAACAGTGTGTTTGATGAGTGGTTGTACTGTGTTAACTATCCAGAGTGTGTAGTCTGTGTTGGGGGGTGATTTATGCTCACTTTAGAGCCTGTAACAGAAGTTGAGTGAGAGGAGATAAATTAACTTTTGCAGACACACACATGTCACGTGCTGGAAAGTGGGTACATGGCAGTCCTGTAGCATTAAAGGACCTCAAACAAAGAAGAATGGACATGCCAAAGCCATATGTTTTATGGCTAAACATTGACTTAACTATTCAAGAGCACATCCAGATTCTACCATATACCCTTGACAGGATTACATGGGGTCTATTTTTGTAAATGGCAGTTCATGAGTATGGCAATTGGGCTCACATATATTGGCCAATCTATGCGCGAAGTACCTTCCTTTTTTCATAGCAATTTTTGCAGATAAATATTTAATGTGTACATTATATAGCGCTTTTTTCAAATTTTTCCTATTTCCTCTGACAGCAATGCAGGTTCAATGTTCTAGAGTAATCCTTCCTTGTATATTATGATACAACCTTACCATTTGTTGTTTATATGCTTTTTTAGTTGGCGCCTGTTCACACTAGTCTAGATGTGCTGGTCCTTTTTCTCTATTGAATAACTGAGATCTATTAATTCCAAAAAACCTGTGGGAAATGCAATGATGAATCGGACCCTTTGTGTTTCTATACAGGATATGTAATGTAAACTTGAGTGCACTGTAAATCCCATAAAATAATTATAAATGAACACAGAGTTGAAGCAAAATATATCCACTCCCACCTGTACACTCAGCTATTCTGTTTCCACCAAGATATTGGGATGTCCAAGAAAACCCAGTTTCAGGTCCACATTTTTCATACAACCTACTTCTCCTTAGAAATGAAAAATCGTAGCCCTAAGAACAAGGACATATTAGTTATATTACCTTGTAGTACTATGTAAGAAAGCAAAATACACAAATAAAAACATTTTGATGAGAGTTTTTCATTCTGTCCATATATCTAGTCTGGTCTGTTTTTCTAGAAACATCTATCGAAAAATCTGTTTTATTAACCGTGCTTCATACAACATTTGAGTATTACATTTGTTGAGATACCTTATTTAAATGTATGCCTCAGATGTATGAAGTGTTTGGCTGGTTGGCTTATGCAGTTGCCTTCATCTGCCAGTACCTCCTACTGTAAAAACTGTACAGTGCATACAGTCACACTGAAAAATAGGTATACCGACCTGTACCGACTACACAGATGTGAAACAGATATATAGAATTGTGTAAAAGTTTAAGGCAGATGTGAAAAAAGTTGCAAATTAAGAATGCTTTAAGTGGAAATGTTAATATTTTACTTTCATCAATTAACAAAACACAAAGTGAAAGAACTAAAGAGAAATAAAAACAAACCAATATTGCGTGTGATCGCCTTTAGGCTGTGTGCCCATGTTGCGTTTTTTATGCATTTCTGCCGCATTTTTTGCCGCAGCGGAAACGCATAAAAATGCTTAAAAACCGCTTTTCCATACAATCCTATGGGATTCCGCAGTTGCTGTACCCATGCTGCAGATTTTCCCACTGCGGAATCGCATAGCAGTAAAATTTGCAGCATGTTCATTATTTCTGCTGAATCGCGGCGATTTCACAGCCATAGGATTGCATCAAAACACTCAATTTACACATGTGGCTATGCCCACCATGTGTAAAGTGAGCGCTTCAAGTGCAGATTGTACCCGGGTCTGGAGGAGAGGAGAATGTCATCCAGGCCCATGGGAACCATATTTCTGTAAAAAAAAAAAAGAATTAAAATATAAAATAGGGATATACTGACCATCTGATGGCCCCCGGAGTCCTCCCGGCTCTCAGCGGTGCACGCGGCGGCTTCCGTTCCCAGGGATGCATTGCTCGAATCACCTGGGATGACGTCGCAGTCACAAAGGTCCTTCGCACAAAGCATCCCTGGGAACAGAACGTACCAGGAGCGCCGCTGAGGAGATCGGGGGATGTCGGAAGGTGAGAATAACCATATTTTTTATTTTTTTAATTATTTTTAACATTCTATCTTTTACTATTGATTCTGCATAGGCAGCATCAATAGTAAAAAGTTGGTCACACTTGTCAAGCACTATGCTTGACAAGTGTGACCAACCTGTCAATCACTTTTCCAAGCGATGCTTCAAATCACTTGGAAAGCGCAAGCATTCTGCAAGCTGAAAACGCTTGTGTTTTGCAGGAAAACGCATGCGAATTCCGCATGTGTTTTACCTGCTGCAGGGAGTTGCGGAAATGCTGCGGACATTTCCGCAGCATTTCTGCAACATGGGCACATAGCCTGAGCCTTAAAAACAGCATTATTTATTCTAGGTATACTTCCTTTCAGTTTTTAAAGGAGCCTGGAAGGGAGGTTGTTCCAAACAACTATCCACTCTATGGATGTCACTTGTGCAAATCCTTTTGTCTTTTCATGGATTCCCACCCAGACTGGATGATGTTGAGATCAGGCCTGTGTGGGGCCATATCATCACTTACAGGTCTTCTTATTCTTCTTCGCACTGTAGATAGTGCTTAATGACATTAGCTGTTCGTTTGGGGTCATTGTCCTGCTGCAGAATACATTTGGAGCCAGTCAGATAATTCCTTGATGTTATGCATCTGGATTCAACCACTTTATTCTGTGGTGTCTCTTTCCGCTGAGCCACAGCAGATACACCTTTTCTTTGGATGTTTTTGTTTTGTTAGGTTTGTTCGTGTTGGTTTTGGGTAATGTGATTTTCATTTACTCTGGTTGTCTCCCCTATCACCTTTAAGGTGCAGCTTTTATATCTTCACCTGCTCGTGTTTCCTGCTGGTGATGATCTTTATTTGATTCATTCACCTTGCTGTAATATAACCCCTTCTCGATATGCGCCGTACTAGTACTGCTCTGCGGGAAGTGCGTTCCCGCAAACAGCAGTACTAGTATGGCGCTGCAATCGCGCAGCCTCACGCTGAGCCCCGCGGCCATTGTATGCAGATCTCAGCTGTATGTGACAGCTGACCCTCCGCAGCAATGCCCACAAGCGGTGCTAGCACAGACCGTGGGCATTTAACCCCTCTGATGCCCCTGTCAATAGTAACAGCGTAATAGAGAAGCATTGCGCAGAGAGGGGGCTCCCTGCGTGCTTCCCTCAGAACAACACAATACGATTGCATTGTTCTGAGGTTCTTCTTTCAGACCCCCGGCTCCAAGATGGCAGCGGGGTCCTTCCGGGTCCTGCAGGGAGGTGGCTTCTCAGCAACTGCTAAGAGCAGGACCTGAGAAGCCTCCTTCATTGCCAGTCAGATCGCTGATCTAATACAGTGCAGTGCAAAGTGTCAGATCAGTGATCAGACACTATATAGTGTGGCCCTACACTGGGACATTGTGAAAAAAAATTAGCAAGTGTAAAAAATATTTTTTTAAAAAAATTCCTAAATAAATAAAAAAATAACATATTTTGCCAATATATATATTTATTTACTGTATATAAATAAAAAAAACAATAAAAGTACACATATTTGGTATTGCCACGTCCGTAACGACCCGCTCTATAAACTTGTTCTACTAGATAAACCATTTAGTGAACACTGTAAAAAAAAAATAAAAAAACTAGGCAAACAACAATGCTTTATCTCTTACCGCCAAACAAAAAGTGCAATAAAACGCGTTAAAAAAGACGGATGTAAATAAAAATGGTATTGCCGAAAATGTCATCTTGTCCTGCATAAAACAAGCCACCATAGAGCGCCATCACCATTATAGCTCAGTATAAAGCAATGCAAAAATAATTATTTTTTCTATAAAATAGTTTTTATTGAGTAAAAGCGCCAAAACGTAAAAAAAGATATATAAATGAGATTAGGTATCACTGTAATCGTACTGACCCAAAGAATAGAGCTACTTTACCAATTTTACCACACGCAGAACCATATAAAAAAAAAAAAAAAAAAAGAGCAATTCCTGAATTGCTGGTTTTTGTTCATTCTGTCCCCCAAAAATCAGAATAGAAAGCGATCAAAAAATGTAATGTGCCCGAAAATGGTACCAATAAAAATGTCAGCTCGTCCCGCAAAAAATAAGACCTAACATGACTCTGTCGACTGAAATATGAAAAAATTATAGCTCTCAAAATATGGTGATGCAAAAACTAGTTTTTGCAATAAAAAGCATCTTTTAGTGTGTGACAGCAGCCAAACATAAAAACACAATATAAATCTGGTATCACTGTAATCGTACCGACCCAAAGAATAAAATTGCCTAATCACTTATACCGCACGAGGAATGCATAAAAAATAAATAAAAACAAATCTGCACATGCTGTTGATTTTTTCATTCTGCCTCCCAAAGATCACAGTAAGGCTTGGCGCACATTTATCCTGCGCTCTGCACTGAGCGCTTGTACCGGGGTTTCCGTGTATATCTGTGAAATACGTGACTCAGACAGAACCCCCGGTGGAAAATTCCTTGTAAAGAGGCGAGGAGATGGAGTCACTGTGGATGCCATATGACCCATGATCGGCGGTGTCTGTCTTTTTAGGATTGCACAATTTTGTGCACCGCTGAACAAAGGCCAGACAGAGTCCAGAGTAAATCTGCTGCCTCATTAAAGTGAATGGATCCCTCAGGGGTTTCATCTGTCATGTCACTCAGAGATTTAGATGGAAACACCAAAGTAAGTGGTCAGCTTAGAGCACCAAATAAATGCAATCCCAAACGTTATGTAAAATGTTCCCAATAAAAACTTTAACTCCATCCACAAAAAAAGTCCTCACTCAGGTCTGTGATCTGTTAGCGGAAATATAGGGGGCCTCCACATTACTGGTAGCACGAAGGCTCTGGAAAAACAAAATGGTTCCTCACCCGCCAAAAGAAATTCAGCACATTCTCCAATCCCAAATCCAAATGCCCCCTCAATTCTGAGCCCCAGCGTGCCAAAGCAACAATTAGTGCCCACATGTTTGGCATTTCTAGAGTGAAGAGAGTCTACCTAATTTACAGGTGTGTGTCCCTAGAAGCATGAGCTGGGCATAATGTACTGGTCACTACAACGTACTGGTCACTACAATGGCAGTTTGCAATTTTCACTCAGCAACTGCTGCCTGTTTCTGAAAAAACGCATGAGTCAAAATCGTCAGTACATCTGAAAAAAAAATTCCCAAAGGGTTATAATTTCCAAAATGGGGTCACTTGAAATGGGATGTGGTCCCTAAAAAAATGGTTTTGCAAATTGTGTTGTAAAAATGAGAAATTGCTGGTCAACTTTTATCCCTTATAACTTCCTAACAAAAAAAAAAATGATGTTTCCAAAATTGTGCTGATGTAAAGTAGACATGTGAGACATGTTATTTATTAACTATTTTTGCAATATAACTCTCTGATTTAAGTGCATAAAAATTAAAACTTTGAAAATTGCTAAATTTTCAAAACTTTCCGCCAAGTTTCCGTTTATTTAACAAATAAACGCAAGTTATATCAAAGAAATTTTATGACTAACATGAAGTACAATATGTCACAAGAAAACAATCTTGGAATCACCGGATCCATTGAAGCGTTCTAGAGTTATGACCTCACAAAATTACAATGGCCAGAATTGTAAAAATTGGCCTGGTCATTAAGATGAAAACAGGCTTTGGGGTGAAGGGGTTACGTTGGTTGCAGATTTTTTGTGTGTGGGTCCTTTATTCCATAGGAAATTTCCACTCTATCGATACTAGGAGCTACTGAGTAGCTAAGACAAAATTGAGTGGGGGCACCATTGTGTTATCTTAGGGTGCCAATCTTCGCTGTCAATGACAGATCAGGTTCAGAGAAAGGCTTTTCCTAGTCTGACCAGGGTTCTGTCAGATTCAGGTATTTATCTCTTTAGTTTGTATGCTACCTGTGTTAATGTACTTTAAAAGTCATGACACCTGATGGTATGACATGATGGATAAATATCTGATTGCATTTCTCAGCATTGAAGACTTCATTAATGCTTACCAAATACCCAACTCCATTTGCTGAAAAGCATCTTCAAACTTATAAAGAGCATCCACCATACTTCACTGTTGTCTACAGACACTCATTATTGTACTGCTCTCCAGCCTTTTGGAAACAAGCTGCTTTCAGTTACAGCCAAATATTTCACATTTTGACTTATCAGTCTAGAGCACCTGCTACTATTTTTGGACACCCTAGTTGCTGTTTCCATGCATAGTTTTGACACTTGGCCTTGTTTCCATGTCAAAGGTATGACTTTTTGGCCGAAAGTTCTTCAATGAAGACCACTGTTGGCCAGACTTCTCCAAACATAAGATGTGTAACTGGGTTCCACTAGTTTCTACCAGTTCTGCATTGATGGCACTGCTGGACATCTTCCAATTTCAAAGGTATGTGAGGATGATTTGTCTTTCATCTGCTGTACTAAGCTTCCTTTTCCAACCACTCTAGGTTCTTAAATACTGCAATCTCTTGGTGTTCTCAATAGTCAGAAGTACAGACAGATACCTATCCATCATGTAATACCAGCAGGGAGGCATCTGATTTCCTCCAAATTTATTCTGCAGCAAGTCAACTCCAACCATATGGCCAGTGTCATTAAAAATTAGTTCTAGCAGTGATGATATGACCCCACAAAGCTCTAATCTCAGCAACATCAAGTTTGCAGCTACATGAATAGACAGAAGGATTTTCACAAACTAATGTAGTTAGTTCTTCATGATGTCGTAAGGGTATGTTGGGGTCAAGTCATGCCCTGCATCCCTTCCTAGTAAAAGAGGTACATTTTAGTGTAACATGGTTTATTATGTGACAACATATGTGTAATGTAAAGTTGTGTATTTTTATAGGACTAGGGATAGTTAGGGAATTATAGCACAAGTGTAGGATTTAGAGTAATAGCAACGGATAGTATAGGGTTTAGTACAGTGGGGGCACTGTAGATTAGAAAGTTAGATAACTTCAGGATAGAACTAGTTAAGGAAATAGGGGATTTCCAAGTTGGAAGGGGTAGGAAGAGTGATAGTTGAGACACTTCCTACTTTAGAGCAGTTAGTGAGATGGATGGAAATCTGTGAGGTTGATCCAGAAATGAGTTCAAGGAAGAACAGTTCAGGGCCATAGGTCTGGAAGTAACACAGTTATGAGGAAACAGGAGCAGCATGAGAACAGCAGCGACTGGGTACAGTGGGGTATCCCAGAAGGTCTGAGTCCTACGGTCTGGAAAAGGTTTGGAAGAGACATCTTTTATTTAACCCTCGGAGGGGGAAATGGGTGGGGATCCCCAAGCAAGAACTAGTTTGGGAAGTTGGGAAGCTGGGGTACCAAATGATACATTTCAGCAGAGGTGTATCTAGCGTTTCTGGCACCCGGGGCAAGAATTCATTTTGGTGCCCCCCCCAAGGACATATGCCCCCCGTCAGCCCCATCATTGCCCTCTCCTCCTCCACCATCCCCATCATTGCTCTCTCTCCATCAGCCCCATCATTGCCCTCTCCCCCCCCACACACACACCATTCACTTCTCTGCACATTCCCCTGCAGCGCGATACACACACACACCCAATACTGAGCCACACACACACACATACACAGATTCACACACACACATACACACACACTCACATACACACACATACACACACACACACATTCACACATTCACACACAAATTCACACACACACACACTCACATACACACACACATTCACACATACACACATTCACACACACACACACCATTCACTTCTCTGCACATTCCCCTGCAGCGCAATACACACACACACCCAATACTGAGCCACACACACATACACACATATAGACACACACACATACACAAATATACACACACACACACACACACACATTCACACACACAGATACACACATTCACACACACACACACACATTCACACACACACACACACACACATTCACACACAAACACACACACACACCTCTCACCTCTCCTCGCGCTCTGCTGCAGCATCTCCATCGCCTTCCTCTGACACAGCTGGCCGCTGAATGATGATGTCATCCAGTGGCGCGTCTGTGTGAGAGGAAGCAAGAGGAAGCAGGAAGACAGATCGCTGGGCAGTGGAGCTGCAGGGATTTCTCCCTGCCACCCGCAGCCACTCTGCAGGGTCCCCCCTCCACCTCTGCACACGTTGGGAGCCGGCACTCTGCAGCTTCTCTGCGCCGGCTGTCAGCTTGACAGTCGGCACAGAGAACAGCTGACTCCCAGACCGGGGGTGGCAGAATGCAGCCGCTGGGGGAGACACTGCGGACCGCCGAATTAGGCGGCCCGACTGCACCCCCCTGCCGGCTGCGCCCGGGGCACATGCCGCGGCTGCCCCCCCCCCCCCCAGATACGCCACTGCATTTCAGGAACAAAGATTGCCAGGAAAGCAAGGGACAGCACAGCAGGAAGGAACTGTGATCAATGAGAATTTCTGTGTGGTGTCTGTGACTGAAGTGAACTGGTTGAGTTGTTAAAAATGGATTCGGAGTCGGTCAGTCAGTGTGTGGTGACATCTGAAACTAGGACCGTGGAACCTGAGGAGATCTCCAATCCAAAAGTGAGTGAGTTGCATTACACACAAACCACACATCAGACGGGACATTATGTTTTCTTTGCAGAGTGCCAGGGTGTGCCGTAACAGCAGCCCCTCACTATAACTACCACCCTGGACACCTCACAATTTTTGGAACAACCTCCATACCAACTAACTTCAAAAACGTTGTAATTGTGTACCTGGAAGAACTGAAGCTGGTTTAAAGACAAATGGCAGTCACACAATATATTGATATGATTTTGATTTCTCTCTTGCTCATTTACTTTGAATTTTGTTAATTGCTAAAAATAAACTGTTAACAGTTCTATTTTCTAAAGCATTCTTAATTTATAGTATTTTCTTCCCAACTGACTAAAACTTTACAATACTGTATTTTTGGTATAAATCTGTCTTATCTAAACAACAGGACTTTTTCCTGCCCCATTTACCAAATTATCTACCTAAACAAATTGTGAAACTAGCCTTACTTGTATATGAGTAAAGCATATGTAAAATGTGGAAAGGATGAATACCTGATCACACATTGGTTTGCAGTAGTAAACATTATCAAAATAAGCACACACCAAACCACCATGTGCGGGCACCAGCGGCACTGTGCAGTTCGTTGTCATCACACTTTTGTTATAAACTTAGGACAAAGAAAGAAGAAAAAACCAAGTAAATCATTTTCATCAGCAGAAGTATAATAGTAGTTTCATATTATGGAAAGGGCTTTACCTTTTGTTTGGTATCCTTTAAGACTGACAAGTGCTTGTTCTGTCCACAGGATCAGTGAATTAATCTGTGACAGTGTCAAGTTTGTGAGATCTTTATCAAGATTGATGAAGTGCTAGAATGGAAAATGTTTTTTTCTTACTACACATTAATAATGAAGAATACATTTCTGAAGCACAATTGAACATGAGTAGCTTCATTCCCTATTTCTTAAAGGGAATCTGTCACCAGGTTTTTGCTACCTCATTCAAGACCAGCATAATGTAGGGAAAGAGACCCTGATTCCAATGATGTATCACTTAGATTACAGGGTTATGATTAGAGATGAGTGGATTTTCTCAGGTTTCCTCTTATTTGGCAAGCTATAGCGCTTACCGAATAAGCTGCACCCGGATACATGGATCACACCAGCCGATCAGCTGTTCGGCGCTAAAATAGTATTTGCTATTTTTTTTTATTCCACAGATTGGTATCATCTATATAAACTTCTTTGGGATTTATTTGTATCCACTTGCTGCTTATACCTTTAGTAATGGGTTTGTCACTATAATTGCTTTGGCTGTCAGACAAAGGATACAGTTACCTATTGGTGCCGCATAAATGCTGGGATAAATGTGTGCTGCGTGCTTTTTTCCTTGGTGCGTCCAACATGTGTGCATCAAGCATTGATGCTCATCTCAGAGGGCTATGAGTCAGGGAGCTTTTTGTTTCATTCAGCATTTCAACATCACTGTTTTGCCTTCATTGTTAATGAAATACTGACTCTAGACCAATATTTACCTGTTCCAGCTAGTCCTATATAGAGAGGTTTTTTCCCTCTTCATTTGAGGCTACTGATTTATTTTGAGACCCTTTATTGGGAAATTAGGGTGTTTACCTCTCTAAGCCATTAGTTGGCAGCTTATTTTTTTGTTTTGGGGTAATCTGATAGTGACAATCTGTTATCATGAGTAATTGTTCTTGGTGCTTTTAAAGGGAACCTATCACCCCGTTTTTTAAAAATTAGATAAAAATAGTGTGAAATAGGGGCAGAGCTGGGCTTTACATTACTGCCTTTTTGGTGCCTTTACACCCCCGTTAGGCTGCCGAAATACCTTTGTGAAGTGGCCGTTTTCTGCTGTCACTCAAGTTGGTCAGGTCGGATGGGCGTGGTCACAGCGCTGTTTCTCCCCCAGATCAGGCTCATCATTACGTTGGTGGTGTAGTGGTGTGCGCATGTCCAAAGAGAAGATCCACTGCCCAGGAGATTCAAAACAGCGCGGTCTTCGCTATTCGCCGTTTACCGGTGGGCGCGGCCATCTTTCTTGTGGCCGCGCGTGCGCAGATGGAGCGCTCTGCTGCCCGGGGCTTCAGGAAAATGGCCGCCGCGATCTCCATCTGCGCACGCGCGGAATCCCGCGGCCATTTTCCTGAAGCCCCGGGCAGCAGAGCGCTCCATCTGCGCACGTGCAGCCACAGGAAAGATGGCCGCGCCCACCGGTAAACGGCGAATAGCGAAGACCGCGCTGTTTTGAATCTCCTGGGCAGTGGATCTTCTCTTTGGACATGCGCACACCACTACGCCACCAACTGTTGTGAATTTGGATTCTGGGCTCCCCCGGTGGCCGCTTGTGTAATTGGACTTGTCATCCTCTTTCCTGTTTCACCTGATTCCATCAGTAGTGGGTGTCGCTATTTAAGCTCATTTCTCTGGTGGTTTCTTGCCGGTCAACAATGTTATCTGATGCCTCTCAGTGCTTGTTCCTGCTTCTAGACAACTACTGATAAGTTGGACTTTTGTCCATGTTTTGTTTTGCCTATTTGTTCCAGTTCGCAGCTGAAGTTTTGTTACTGTGTCTGGAAAGCTCTCGTCGATCAGGGATTGCTACTCTGGCGTTATGAGTTAATGCCAGAGTTTAAGGTAATCTCTGGATGGTGTTTTGTTAGTATTTTTCTGCTGACCATGAAAGTATACTATCTGTCTTCTGCTATCTAGTAAGCGGACCTCAAATTTGCTAAGACTATTTTCCTGCTGCGTTTGTTGTTTCATCTGAACTCACCGTCATTATATGTGGGGGGCTACTGTCTTCTTTGGAATATTTCTCTAGAGGTGAGCCAGGTCTTATATTTCCCTCTGCTAGCTATTTAGGTCTTAGGCCAGAGCTGGGCATCTAGCGATAAATAGGAAATGCTACCTGGCTATTTCTAGTTGCGCGGCAGGCTTAGTTCATGGTCAGTATAGTTCCATCTTCCGAGAGCTTGTCCCTCTATAGGCTTGCTATGATCTCTGCCTGCAGAGATCATGACAGTTTGACCGGCCAATAAAGTGTTAAAGACCCAGGTTGAGAAAGGAGAGTTATAAGAAGTCTGCTGGAATTTTTTTTTTTTTTTTTTTTTTTTCCTCCAGTCTGCCTTGCTGCAGTCTTTTTTCTCTCTCTCCTCCTAATCTCTGTATGCTCTGTGTGCACCTGACAATAATGGATCTCCAGAGTGTAACTGCGGGTTTGAATAATCTCATCACGAAAGTACAAAATTTACAAGATTTTGTAGTACATGCTCCGGTATCTGAGCCGAGAATTCCTTTGCCGGAGTTCTTCACAGGGAATAGAGCTAGCTTCCAGAATTTCCGAAATAATTGTAAGCTTTATTTGTCCCTGAAGTCTCGTTCAGCTGGAGACCCTGCTCAGCAGGTTAGGATTGTGATTTCCTTGCTCAGGGGTGACCCTCAAGATTGGGCCTTCTCATTGCCAGCAGGGGATCCTGCGTTACGCGATGTGGATGCGTTTTTTCTGGCCTTGGGCTTGCTTTATGAGGAACCTCATTTGGAACTTCAGGCAGAAAAAACTTTGATGGCACTATCTCAGGGGCAAGACGAGGCTGAAGTTTTCTGCCAAAAATTCCGTAAATGGTCTGTGCTTACTCAGTGGAATGAGTGCGCCTTGGCGGCAACTTTCAGAGAAGGTCTCTCTGATGCCGTTAAGGATGTTATGGTGGGGTTCCCTTTGCCTGCAGGTCTGAATGAGTCCATGACAATGGCTATTCAGATTGATAGGCGTCTGCGGGAGCGCAAACCGATGCACCATCTGGCGGTGTCTATGGAAAAGACGCCAGAAAGTATGCAGTGTGATAGAATTCTGTCCAGGAGCGAGCGACAGAATTTTAGACGGAAGAATGGATTGTGTTTCTATTGTGGGGATTCTACTCATGTTATATCGGCATGCTCTAGGCGTACAAAGAAGCTTGATAAGTCTGTTTCCATTGGCACCATTCAGTCTAAGTTTATTTTGTCTGTAACCCTGATTTGCTCTTTGTCATCCATTGCCACGGACGCCTATGTTGACTCTGGCGCCGCTCTGAGTCTTATGGATTGGTCCTTTGCCAATCGTTGTGGTTTTGATTTAGAGCCTTTGGAGACTCTTATTCCTCTGAAGGGGATTGACTCCACCCCATTGGCTAATAATAAACCACAATACTGGACACAAGTAACCATGCGTATCAATCCGGATCACCAGGAGATTATTCGTTTCCTGGTGCTGTATAATTTACATGACGATTTGGTACTGGGATTGCCATGGTTGCAGTCTCACAACCCAGTCTTGGACTGGAGAGCTATGTCTGTGTTGAGCTGGGGATGTAAGGGTATTCATGGGGACGTACCTTTGGTTTCTATTTCGTCGTCCATTCCCTCTGAAGTCCCTGAGTTCCTCTCTGATTATCAAGACGTCTTTGACGAACCCAAGCTTGGGTCGTTACCTCCGCACCGTGAGTGCGATTGTGCCATAGATTTGATACCGGGTTGTAAATATCCAAAGGGTCGTTTGTTTAATTTGTCTGTGCCGGAACATGCTGCTATGCGGGAATATATAAAGGAGTCTTTGGAAAAGGGACATATTCGTCCATCTTCTTCTCCCTTGGGAGCTGGGTTTTTCTTTGTCTCAAAAAAAGACGGCTCTTTGAGACCATGTATTGATTATCGGCTTCTGAATAAGATCACTGTTAAGTATCAATACCCATTGCCATTGCTTACTGATTTGTTTGCTCGTATAGAGGGTGCTAAGTGGTTCTCTAAAATTGATCTTCGTGGGGCGTATAATTTGGTGCGGATCAGGCAGGGGGATGAGTGGAAGACCGCATTTAATACGCCCGAGGGCCACTTTGAGTATTTGGTCATGCCTTTTGGTCTTTCTAATGCCCCTTCAGTTTTCCAGTCTTTTATGCATGATATTTTCCGCGATTTTCTGGATAAATTTATGATAATATATCTGGATGATATTCTGATTTTTTCTGATGACTGGGACTCTCATGTCCAGCAGGTCAGGAGAGTTTTTCAGGTTCTGCGGTCTAATTCTTTATGTGTGAAGGGGTCTAAGTGCGTTTTTGGGGTCCAGAAAATTTCCTTTTTGGGGTATATTTTTTCTCCCTCTTCCATTGAGATGGATCCCGTCAAGGTGCAAGCTATTTGTGACTGGACTCAGCCCTCCTCTCTTAAGGGTCTTCAGAGATTTTTGGGCTTTGCCAACTTTTACCGCCGATTTATTGCTGGTTTTTCGGATGTCGTTAAACCACTGACTGATTTGACCAGACAAGGCGCTGATGTTGCTAATTGGTCCCCTCATGCTGTAGAGGCCTTTCAGGAGCTTAAGCGCCGTTTTGCCTCTGCCCCTGTGTTGCGTCAGCCTGATGTGAATCTGCCTTTTCAGGTTGAGGTTGACGCTTCGGAGATCGGAGCTGGGGCAGTGTTGTCGCAGAAAGGTTCCGACTGCTCCGTCATTAGGCCTTGTGCCTTCTTTTCTCGCAAATTTTCGCCCGCAGAGCGGAATTATGATGTTGGGAATCGGGAGCTTTTGGCCATGAAGTGGGCGTTTGAGGAGTGGCGCCATTGGCTCGAGGGGGCTAGGCATCAGGTGGTGGTATTGACTGACCACAAAAATTTGATTTATCTTGAGACTGCCAGACGCCTGAATCCTAGACAGGCGCGCTGGTCTTTATTTTTTTCTCGCTTTAATTTTGTGGTGTCATACCTACCGGGTTCTAAGAATGTTAAGGCAGATGCCCTTTCTAGGAGTTTTGACCCGGACTCTCCTGGTAATTCTGAACCCACAGGTATCCTTAGGGAGGGAGTAATTTTGTCGGCCGTTTCTCCTGATCTGCGGCGGTCCTTGCAAGAGTTTCAGGCGGATAGACCGGATCGTTGTCCGCCTGATAGACTGTTTGTTCCGGATGATTGGACCAGCAGAGTCATCTCTGAGGTACATTCTTCTGCATTGGCAGGTCATCCCGGAATTTTTGGTACCAGGGATTTGGTGGCAAGATCCTTCTGGTGGCCTTCTCTGTCACGAGATGTGCGAGTCTTTGTGCAGTCATGTGACGTTTGTGCTCGGGCCAAGTCTTGTAGTTCTCGGGCTAGCGGACTGCTGTTGCCCTTGCCTATTCCTAAGAGGCCTTGGACGCACATCTCGATGGATTTTATTTCGGATCTGCCTGTTTCCCAGAAGATGTCTGTCATCTGGGTGGTCTGTGACCGTTTCTCTAAAATGGTCCATTTGGTTCCTCTGCCCAAGTTGCCTTCTTCTTCTGAGTTGGTTCCTCTGTTTTTTCAGAATGTTGTCCGATTGCACGGTATTCCTGAGAATATTGTTTCTGACAGAGGTACCCAATTTGTGTCTAGATTTTGGCGGGCATTCTGTGCTAGGATGGGCATAGATTTGTCTTTTTCATCTGCTTTTCACCCTCAGACTAATGGCCAGACCGAGCGGACTAATCAGACCCTTGAGACATATCTGAGGTGTTTTGTCTCTGCTGACCAGGATGATTGGGTTGCTTTTTTGCCATTGGCAGAGTTCGCCCTCAATAATCGGGCCAGTTCTTCCACCTTGGTGTCCCCGTTTTTCTGTAATTCGGGGTTTCACCCTCGATTTTCCTCCGGTCAGGTGGAATCCTCGGATTGTCCTGGAGTGGATGCGGTGGTGGAGAGATTGCATCACATCTGGGGGCAGGTTATGGACAATTTGAAGTTGTCACAGGAGAAGACTCAGCGTTTTGCCAACCGTCATCGTCGTGTTGGTTCTCGGCTTTGTGTTGGAGATTTAGTGTGGTTGTCTTCTCGTTTTGTCCCTATGAGGGTCTCTTCTCCTAAGTTTAAACCTCGGTTCATCGGCCCTTATAGAATATTGGAGATTCTTAATCCTGTTTCTTTCCGTTTGGACCTCCCTGCGTCCTTTTCCATTCATAACGTTTTTCATCGGTCGTTATTGCGCAGGTATGAGGTACCTGTTGTACCTTCTGTTGAGCCTCCTGCTCCGGTGTTGGTTGAGGGTGAGTTGGAGTACGTTGTGGAGAAAATTTTGGACTCTCGTGTTTCCAGACGGAGACTCCAGTATCTGGTCAACTGGAAGGGTTACGGCCAGGAGGATAATTCTTGGGTCAATGCATCTGATGTTCATGCTTCTGATCTTGTTCGTGCCTTCCATAGGGCTCATCCTGGTCGCCCTGGTGGATCTGGTGAGGGTTCGGTGCCCCCTCCTTGAGGGGGGGGTACTGTTGTGAATTTGGATTCTGGGCTCCCCCGGTGGCCGCTTGTGTAATTGGACTTGTCATCCTCTTTCCTGTTTCACCTGATTCCATCAGTAGTGGGTGTCGCTATTTAAGCTCATTTCTCTGGTGGTTTCTTGCCGGTCAACAATGTTATCTGATGCCTCTCAGTGCTTGTTCCTGCTTCTAGACAACTACTGATAAGTTGGACTTTTGTCCATGTTTTGTTTTGCCTATTTGTTCCAGTTCGCAGCTGAAGTTTTGTTACTGTGTCTGGAAAGCTCTCGTCGATCAGGGATTGCTACTCTGGCGTTATGAGTTAATGCCAGAGTTTAAGGTAATCTCTGGATGGTGTTTTGTTAGTATTTTTCTGCTGACCATGAAAGTATACTATCTGTCTTCTGCTATCTAGTAAGCGGACCTCAAATTTGCTAAGACTATTTTCCTGCTGCGTTTGTTGTTTCATCTGAACTCACCGTCATTATATGTGGGGGGCTACTGTCTTCTTTGGAATATTTCTCTAGAGGTGAGCCAGGTCTTATATTTCCCTCTGCTAGCTATTTAGGTCTTAGGCCAGAGCTGGGCATCTAGCGATAAATAGGAAATGCTACCTGGCTATTTCTAGTTGCGCGGCAGGCTTAGTTCATGGTCAGTATAGTTCCATCTTCCGAGAGCTTGTCCCTCTATAGGCTTGCTATGATCTCTGCCTGCAGAGATCATGACAACCAACGTAATGATGAGCCTGATCTGGGGGAGAAACAGCGCTGTGACCACGCCCATCCGACCTGACCAACTTGAGTGACAGCAGAAAACGGCCACTTCACAAAGGTATTTCGGCAGCCTAACGGGGGTGTAAAGGCACCAAAAAGGCACTAATGTAAAGCCCAGCTCTGCCCCTATTTCACACTATCTTTATCTAATCTTTAAAAAACGGGGTGATAGGTTCCCTTTAACATCACTGGCACATTTGCACTTTATGTTATGTGTTTTTTGTTTATTTGTGGTATTTTTTAGTTTTAATACCTAATAAAAGTTACATTTTATATTTTTCCCAAGTGGCCTTTTCATCTGAGACTTTTTCTTGGGTGTAGCTTTGTCCCTGCTTTTTTGATATTCTCAGATTAAATAGCAGACACCTGTTGATAGATTCCCTTTGAAGAGCTTGGACCAAGGTCATAAATAATACCATATCCATAGAATAGAGGACAATGTTCTGATTGATGAGATTTGGATGATGAGACCCAAGCTGATCCTGAGAATGGGGCTCTGTAGGACCTTGCCTGAAATGAACAGAAGATGAACAAGTGCTCCTCCACTCCATTCATTCTGACTCTGTGGTGCTAACAATGATGGAGATCCCATTGATTGGCCCAACAGTGATCAGTAGGTTATGCTTTATCTTCTTGGTAGGGATAATTAAAAATCTTAGCACAAACTCTTTCAAAAATAGGGAGTTATGATGTGTGCAAATTTAGGCACACGAAGACACTATACCTTTGTACTAAAGAATTTTATGGATTCTGTGTGCTAACATACAGGTGCTTCTCACAAAATTAGAATATGATTAAAAAGTTAATTTATTTCAGTTCTTCAATACAAAAAGTGAAACTCATATTATACAGTCATTACAAACAGAGTGATCTATTTCAAGTGTTTATTTCTGTTAATGTTGATGATTATGGCTTTCAGCCAAAGAAAACACCAAAGTCATTATCTCAGTAAATTAGAATACTTTATAACACCATCTTGAAAAATGAATTTAAAATCCAAAATGTTGGTCTACTGAAACATATGTTCAGTAAATGCACTCAATATTTGGTCGGGGCTCCTTCTGCATCAATTACTGCATCAATGCGGCGTGGCATGGAGACGATCAGCCTGTGGCACTGCTGAGTTGTTATGGAAGCCCAGGTTGCTTTGATAGCAGCCTTCAGCTCATCTGCATTGTTGGGTCTGGTGTCTCTCATCTTCCTCTTGACAAAACCCCATAGATTATGTATGGGACTAAGGTCAGACGTGTTTGCTGGCCACTCAAGCACAGTGATACTGTTGTTTTTAAACCAGGTATTGGTACTTTTGGCAGTGTGGACAGGTGCCAAGTCCTGCTGCAGAATGACATTTCCATCTCCAAAAAGCTTTTCAGCAGAGGGAAGCATGAAGTGCTCTAAAATTTCCTGGTAGACGGCTGCACTGACTTTGGTCTTGATAAAACACAGTGGACCTACACCAGCAGATGACATGGCTCCCCAAGCCATAACTGATTGTGGAACTTCACACTAGACCTAAAACAGCTTGGATTGTGTGCCTCTACACACTTCCTCCAGACTCTGGAACCTTGATTTCCATATGAAATGCAAAATTTACTTTCATTTGAAACAACACCTTGGACCACTGAGCAAGAGTCCAGTTCTTTTTCTCCATGGCTCAGGCAAGACGATTCTGGTGCTGTCTATTGGTCATGAGTGGCTTGACACAAGGAATGCTATGCTTGTAGCCCATGTCCTGAATATATTGTGTGTTGTCTCTTGAAGCAATGACTCCAGCAGCAGTCCACTTCTTGTGAATGTCTACCAAATTTTAGAATGGCCTTTTCTTAACAATCCTTTCAAGGCTGCCGTTAACCCGGTTGCTTGTGCACCTTTTTCTACTACACTTTTTCCTTCCACCTAACTTTCCATTAATATGCTTGGGCATAGCACTCTGTGAACAGCCAGCTTCTTTAGAAATGAGCTTTTGTGGCTTACCCTCCTTGTGGAGCGTGTCAATGACTGCCTTCTGGACATCTGTCATGGTAGTAGCCTTCCCCATGATTGTGGAGCCTACTGAAACAGACTAAGGGACCTTTTTAAATGCTGAGGAAGCATTTGCAGGTGTTTTTTGTTAATTTTACTAATTTATAGAGATATTGACTTTTGGGTTTTCATTGGCTGTAAGGGATAATCATCAACATTAACAGAATTAAACACTTGAAATAGATCACTCTGTTTGTAATAACTATATTATATATGAGTTTCACGTTTTGTATTGAAGAACTGAAATAAATTAACTTTTCGATGATATTCTAATTTTGTGAGAAGCACCTGTACGTTGTCTCCATGTGGTGGTGCAATTTTATCTCTATATGATGGTGTATGCTACAGCATATGATGGATTTATACATATTCTCGCAGAATAAACAAAAAAACGATGTTTCTGTATATGATCTGACACATGGCAGTACGGTAAAAAATAAATGAATGTCTTATTAAACTTTTATACAACTTGGAGAACAGAAAGTTAATTCAGCCATACGTCATAACGATCATTGATTAATGTTATTTTTATTTCTTACCTTTAATTTCCTTTGTAGAGATTTGTAAGACATGTCTCTGGCATTATCATTATTGTCTTTGTAAATCTTGGCTAATTCTAAAAGTGAAAGGTAAAAAGACTTTGTGGAAATAATTTTTACTAGCTTCAAGCTGGATTCACTTCCCCTTTTCATTCTTTTCAAGCCAAAACAAGGAGAGGATGTAAGTGAAGAGAAACTTAAGTCTATATAGAACCTTTCTACTGCGGACTTCATGCAGTAAACTCTAAAGCAAAATCTGCGGTGGTAAAAATGATTGCGAATTTAGTTGCAGAAATGCTGTGGATTTTCTTCCCAGCATGTGGATGAGATTTGGGATAAGTCATCGACAATGCTGCTACCATAATGCCCAAGTATAAAATAACTAAATACCCAGTTTTGGACTGAGAAGGGATTTCTTAACATTGAAATGCTGTAATGCATTAACAATACGGTAAATATAACTCAGTAACGGGGAATTGATCATGAATTGATCTGCTACTCCATCTGAGAACAGCATGTTATGGGGCAGAAACCCTATTTCCAGCGATGTGTCACTTATTATGCTGCTTGCTGCAATTTTGATAAAATGAATGTTTTCTTTTCTGCAGATCTACCAGTCTTCTGAATGCTAAATTATGTATAACCCCACTCACAGTACTGATTGGATGTTTTCTGTGTACACTGTGCATAGGCAGAAAGCTGTCAATCAGTTGCGAGTGCATACCTAGCAGCAGGTTTAACAGGGATGTCTTAACAGCATAATGGCCCAGGGCAAACCAGTGTGCGGTGGCGACAGCGACAACCGATTGGTTATTGTAGGAGCTCCAGCACACTGGTTTGCCTAGGAATAAAAGTAAATGGTCGATAATATTAAAAATATATTTATTTTATTGGTGGTTCAATAAAAATGGTGTTAAAACATTAAAACAGGTTGTACAGCAGAAACTAATCAGCATGATAAATATTTGAACAATGCACAAGGCTTAAAAACACAATAGTAGTCAGTAAGCCACACAGATTATATGGCACAGTATAAAAGTATAAACTTCTTATTATGAGGTAGAAAAACTGAAATAACCATAAGCACAATAGGGTTTTATCCGAGTGATAATGGGGAGACAAAAGGCAAAGGTACTCAAAAGGTATCGCTGTGTAACCACAACCACTAAAAATCTCCAGGCTGCTGTAGACCCATGGCTAAGACAATAACTTCAAGTAGTCAGATATTTAGCTAGGCGGTTTATTGTCAACTAGTTCAGCTAGTGGAATCTTGTATCAAATATATCTTCCAGCATCTAAATTGTTTCTGCTAATAGTGTGGTGCAGCCAAGAGTCCACATTTGAGAATTTAAATCATTTGTACTAATACTGTGGTGCAGGCAGGAGTCCACATTTCAGACTGTAAATGCTTTCTGCTAATAGTGTTGTCCAGACACTAGCTCGTCCTATCCAAAGACAACTGACAATTGCTGTTAATGGACAGGCTACTCGTCTCCCTATCTTTCACATAGGCACAGTGGTATGCCTTGTGGATGAGAGCCAGAAAGAGCGTGTGCTCCAGTGGATGGCAATCAAGTGCATCAAGTGGCCTCTCCTCCTCTTCCTCCACCTTAATATCACACACACTACAGTTCTCAGAGGTGGCACCCCAATTATCCTTGTTTCCCCCAACGTCACAACTCTCCAACCGCCCAACTGACCCAGAATACAAATAGTACAGTATAATTGTGCAGCATGGATGCATGGCACAGGGCTTGGACCAGAATTTCTAGCTTAAACATTGATCAGTAACAGGTGGATGAGTGACAGGTGTAAGCCTGGTGCTCTGAGACCCCTGCCAAATTCAGGCAACACACATGAAGGAGACACAACTTGGAGTCCAAACATTTCCAAAATTAGGGGCAGACACCAGGAAAAGTGACATCAATTGACCCACAGCGAAAATTTTATAGAGGCACAGCAGCAGTCAGGCCACTATGAGCCAGGATCTGGGCCAGAATTTACAGCTTTGAATTTAAGCTCAAACTAAGAGGTGGGTGAGGGACTGGTGTAGGCCTGCTGTGCTGGGAGCCCTGATGCCTCATGCAACAGCTCAAACTGCTTCTCTGCTCAGCAACACTCAGGTAGTACAAATATCTGCTTCAGAGACTACTATAGTTTAAAAAACTTACTGAAAGTAAGTGCAGGCCTGCCGGTCTGGGAGCCATACAGGTACAGGCAACACACATGAAAGAGACCCAACTTGGAGTACAAACATTTCCAAAATTTACGGGTAGACATTACTAACATTACATCATTTTCCCCAGAGCAGAAATAATATGATATGGCTCTGACACCCCTTCCACTACAGGAATCCTACCAGATGGAGACCCAAATTAAGGTCTCCGCATTTCAAAAATTAAAAATTATTATTAACATCTGCAGCAGTAGCAACAGCAGGAATACACAGCAATGGTGTCACAGACTGCAAAAACGCAAGCACACTAAAAACTACACCATTGCCCTAGTCTGCCCATTCTGAGATTTGGGTGCAAAGGTCATTGCAGATCCATGACTTGATGAAAGTTAGGTCATGTACACTTCCGCTTATCCATCAGGACACCACAAACAGCGATGAAGACACGTTCTGAGAGAATGCTGGATGCGTGGCATGACAAAACCTCAAAGGCGTGACAGGAGAGCTCAGACCACTCTTCCTTTCTTGAAGACCAAGATGCAAAAAGGTCCAAACCCACCTGATGGCATTGATATTGAAAATGAGATACTACAGCACCATCCTCTCCAGTCATTCACTATGTGTCAGAATTGTGCTCTGTTTTGATGGTGCGCAGGCTGGTCTAAACAATTGCTTATGGCACTTACACTGATACTGCCAATGTTTATCCATTTACAGCTCGACGTTCCCAGGGTTGGTAGTCTATAACTGTGATGCATACTTTGTGCCTCACTGCTGTTTTGGAGAAAATCAATCTTATGATTGTCTACAAGCAAGTTTCGATATTACAGCATGTATGCATCCATTTACAGGGGGAAGCATAGGGCAAAATTTACTCTTTTACCATGGATGTAAGAGAGTGGCAACCCAGCAGTCAGCACTATTTCTAATCCTAGCAATATGGGCATCATGTTGCAGATAGTGCAGCAAGAAAGTGTTCATGTGTTAGATACTTACATGAGGCCCAAGTCCATGGTGTGTCGGTGGTGGGGTAACACTCAATGTTGCTTCTACCATTCCCTCCTGCCAATCACGGACAACAGAGTGGGATTCATTATCCATTTCCTGACTGTTGCGCACCCATCACCTCTTCCTCCTCGTCCTCCTCCATTTATTCCTTGGCTCCTGCACCTTCACTCACAGCTTGTCTGGTACCATGAGCCCCCCTCATCAACTGTAATTCACCATCTCAAGGCCCCTGCCTGTGCGATGACAGTCCGGAGCTTGGAGATATTGCTATCCCTTTTGCATCCTCCTCTGATTCCACCTCTTCCTCTGGGACCACCCCTTCCTCCCGCAGACTACTCAAAGTGTGCTCCAGCATGTAGATGACCAGACTAGTGATGCTGATGATGGCATTGTCAGCACTAACCATTTTGGTAGCCGTTTAGAAACTGTGCAGAAGGGTGCAGAGGTCCTTCATCTGTGCCCACTCCGCAAGCATGATTTGCACCACATCGGTACTGCATTGACCCATGCTAAGTAAAATGTTATTCTGCACCAGGGCTCATCGCTGCTGCCACAGTCGCTGCAACATGTGCTGAGTGGAATTCCACAGTGTCAGCACATCACATATCAACCAGTAAATCGGTAACCCGAAAAAACCACAATATTGATGCAGGTCAATGACAAGCAGGGTGCAAACGGCAGAAGTGAGCACACAGCAACCCTGATTTCTGCAGCAGCGCATCCAACCCAGAAGAGTGACATAGAAATTGCTGTACCACCAGGTTGAGGACGTGAGCCATGCAAGGCACATGTGTGAGGTTGCCCTTCTGTGATCAACTCAGAACATTATGTTTCATTGAAACGCTGAAAGGGTTATTCACCTCATGGCAGAAGTGAAGCACATTCTGTACATTCGGTAGCGATCAGACTGCTCATTTTGCTCTTCTGTGACCCACAACCCTGCATAATATGTTACCACTTCACAGTTTTCTTTTGGGATGGTGGCAGGTTGAAGCTGGAATCTTATCTGACCTCTGATAGGATACAGTTTGCTGTTTTTAATGGTGAAGGAGGTAGAGGACTACTAGGTCACCAGTAGTGATGAGTGAGTAGCATTGCTGCTTGGGTCTCCCTGAGCATGCTTGGGTGATCTCTGAGTATACGTTAGTGCTCGGATATTTAGTTTTCATTGCCTCAGCTACATGATTTACAGCTGCTGGACAGCCTGAATACATGTGGTAATTCCCTAACAAACAGGCATTCTTCACATGTATTCAGCCTGTCTAGCAGCTGTAAATCATGCAGCTGAGGCGACGAAAACTAAATCTCCGAGTACTAACAAATACTCAGAGATCACCCGAGCAACAATGCTATTCACTCATCACTAGTCACCAGCATGAAAAATGCTCAGCTAAACAGTTGTCCAAACTTTAGTTATGATGACTTAACATACAAAGATCAGCTTTGCTCATGGGTTCCCCATGTAAGTTCCCATTGGGCCCATGGGTTAAGATGGCCCTGAGGTTTACGAGTCCTCTAGTAATAACCTTTGCTAGTAAACAATGATTTTATTAAAACTACACTAAGCAGTCCAGTAAGTGACATATCACTGGATTTGTAATTTATTTCCCTACATTATGCTGCTCTCAGGTTAGGTAGCATAAACCTGGTGACATATTCCCTTGAAGGGAACATTCATAACCACTTTTCGTTGTCACTGCATTGTCTATAATTGCGCTGAATATATCAAATGATTCCATGCTGTTTGATACATTTGGTGCATCTTTACACATAACACTTTTGTCCATATGCCCTAATTTTATTTGAAAAGCTAATGTAACACCCCAGGTTTCTGGTTGTTACAGTGGCATTGTTTTCCTCACGGGGAGAGTGGTGTCATGCTTGGAAGCAAGGAAGGATCCCTTTATCAGGTATTCAGCACACACAACACTGTTCTGACTCCAGGCCAGAAGGGGGAGCTTCCCTGTATATAAATATATATTCTGGTCTGGGGGAGGAGTTGGGCAGTCTGTCAGAGAGATAGAGGAGAGAGCAAGTGAGGGGGCGAGCAGCCACGAGAGGTGCTGCAGCTCCTGGAAAGAGAGAATGGAAAGCAGAACTGATTGCAGAGAGCGATAAGGAGGAAAGAAGTAAAGGCGAATTTAATAGCTGGAGAGAGAAGCTGTGACTGGGCTTCCTCCATGCTGAGCACAGATACCGGTAGCTGGATGACCGAGGTTGTGCAGTATTCTACATCTCACAGCAGAAACCGGCGGGACAGCAGATTGCAAGTTACCTGTCCACCATACACCTGAAGACACAGTAACGCATAAAGCCCGGGTCGTGGTAGAGAGCTTGTAAAAAGGCTCGAGTCACCTGTCATAAAGGTATTGTCCTACCAAAAAGGGGACAGAGCGATAACGTGAGGACCTTGTGTGAGGCCTAAGGCAGCAAGGGACTACAACACCACAGCGCTAGTAGGAAGGCTTCCAACCCCACCTGGTAAGGGGATTCCAGATTTGCTTCCATGCCGGCCCGACCACACCTGCACCCGTGATCTGATACCCCGGACTGTGGCTGCCTGAACCTTCAGTAAAAAGGTAAAGAGACTGCAACCCTGAGTCCTTTGTTTCTTTCTATAAATGTATAAATAGGGTGCACTCCTATAACAATATAATTTAGTATTATTATTTATTTATATAGCACCATTAATTCCATGGTGCTGTACATGAGAAAGGGGTTACATACAGAGTTATAGATATCATTTACAGTAAACAAGTTTACAGTGACAGACTGGTACAGAGGGGAGAGTCCTTGCGGACTTACATTCTATGGGATAGTGGGGAAGGGGCCGAAAGTAGGGGGCGAGGCGGTGACTCTGGCGATGGCGAGGCGGTGGCTCTGGCGATGGCGAGGCCTCAGAATGGTTATTGCAGGCTGTAGGCTTTCTTGAAGAGATGGGTTTTCAGGTTCCGTCTGAAGGATCCGAGGGTGGTGGGTAGTCGGACGTGTTGAGGCATGGAATTCCAGAGGATGGGGGATATTCGGGAGAAATCTTGGAGGCGGTTGTGTGAGGAATGAATAAGTGTGGAGGAGAGTAGGAGATCTTGGGAGGATTGGAGATTACATGAGGGAAGGTATTGGGAGATTAGTTCAGAGATATAGGGAGGGGACAGGTTGTGGATGGCTTTGTAGATAAGTGTTGGTAGTTTGAACTGGATTCGTTGGGGAATTGGGAGCCAGTGGAGGGATTTGCAGAGGGGAGAAGCAGGGGAGTAGCGAGGAGAGAGGTGGATTAGCCGGGCAGCAGAGTTGAGGACAGACTGGAGTGGTGCAAGAGAGTTAGCGGGGAGGCCACAGAGGAGGGTGTTGCTTTAGTCGAGGCGGGAGATGATGAGAGGATGCACAAGAGTCTTAGTAGATTGCGAGGTGGGGAAGGGACGGATATTTTTGAGTTGGAGGCGAAAGGAGGTGGCAAGAGTTTGAACGTGCGGTTTGAAGGACAAGGCAGAGTCGAGAGTTACCCCGAGGCAGCGCATTTCAGGTGCGGGAGAGAGCGTGATGCCGTTTACCATAATAGATAGATCAGGTAGGGGGGATACATGAGATGGGGGAAAGATGATGAGTTCGGTTTTCTCTACATTGAGTTTTAGGAAGCGAGAGGTGAAGAAGGAGGATATGGCTGACAGACACTCCGGGATTCTGGACAGAAGAGAGGCAACATCTGAGCCAGAGAGGTAGATCTGAGTGTCATCCGCATACAGGTGGTACTGGAAGCCATGGGACTTTATGAGTTGCCCTAGGCCAAGGGTATAGATGGAAAAAAGTAGGGGCTCTAGGACAGAGCCTTGAGGGACTCCATCAGAGAGAGGGTGGGATGAGGAGGTTGTGTGGGAGTGGGAAACGCTAAATGTGTGGTGGGAAAGGTATGAGACAATCCAGGACAGGGCAAGGTCTTTGATGCCAAGGGAAGAAAGAATCTGTAGCAGTAGGCAATGATCGACTGTGTCGAAAGCAGAGGACAGGTCAAGAAGGAGGAGGATGGAGATCTGTCTGTTAGCTTTGGCTGTGAGTAAGTCATTAGTAATTTTTGTCAGGGCAGTTTCAGTGGAGTGGTGGGGGTGGAAGCCAGATTGGAGGTTGTCAAGGAGAGAGTTAGATGAGAGGTGGGAGGAAATTTGAGCATGAACATGCTGCTCAAGGAGTTTTGAAGCAAACGGGAGCAGTGATATGGGGCGGTAGCTGGGCAAAGCAGTTGGGTCAAGGTTAGTTTTTTTGAGGATGGGTGTGATGGTGGCATGTTTGAAGGCAGAGGGGAAGGTACCAGAAGATAGCGATAGGTTGAAGAGATGGGTTAGGGCTGGAATGAGCATGTTAGTGACGTTGGGGAGCAAGTGGGAGGGGATGGGGTCAAGTGCACAGGTGGTGAGGTGTGATTTGGAAAAGAGGCGAGTAAGCTCTCCTTCAGTGATGTTGGAGAGGGAGGCTATTAGGGAAGGGCAGAGGTCTGGTATATGGAGTGGTTGGGGTGGTGGAACAGTTAGGGTTTGCCTTGTTTGGTCGATCTTGTTTTTGAAGTAGGTGGCAAAATCCTCGGAGGAGATGAGGGGAGTTGGAGGTGGCAGTGGTAGGCGGAGGAGGGAGTTAAATGTGCTGAATAGTTGTTTTGGGTTGTAGGATAGTGAAGATACAAGGTTAGTGAAATAGGTCTGTTTAGCCGAGGTGAGGGCTAATTTGAAGTCTAATGTAGCTTGTTTGAAAGCAGTGAAGTCGTCTGGCAGGCGTGTTTTCTTTCAATGCCGCTCCGCAACCCTGGATGCTTGTCGAAGTTTTTTGTGAGATTGTTATGCCAAGGTTGCCTATTGGTTCGTCGCACTGTGCCATGCATGAGAGGGGCGACTGAGTCTATGGCTGATGTGAAAGTGGAGTTATAGAACGCGGTGGCCCTGTCCGTGTCGTGGAGTGAAGATATGGAGGACAGGGGTAGGAGAGAGTCTGAGAGTCTGAATGTCTAGATGTGCGAGGTTTCTGCGACGATGTGGTAATGGCTGGCCATGGGGGGCAGGTGAGGAGGACAAGGATGAAAAGGTGAGTAGATGGTGGTCAGATAGGGGGAAGGGAGTGGTTGTGAGATTAGATAAGGAACAGAGGCGGGTGAAGATGAGGTCTAGTGTATGTCCGTCTGTGTGGGTAGCTGTGGAGGACCACTGGGTGAGTCCAAAGGATGAAGTAAGGGCCAGTAGCTTGGAGGCTGCTGGCTGGCGGGTGTCAGTAGGGATATTAAAGTCACCCATGATGATGGTGGGGATGTCAGCGGAGAGAAAGTGAAGGAGCCAGGTGGAGAATTGGAAGGCAGTGGCTGAGCCGGTGGTCAGTATATGACAGCCATTTGGAGATTGGAGGCAGCATAGATACGGACAGAGTGAACCTCGAAAGAAGGGAGGATAAGGGAGGGTGGAGGTTGGATAGGGTTGAAAAAACAGTTTTTAGAAAGAAGGATACCCACTCCTCCAACATGTCTGTTGCCAGAGCGAGGAGTGTGGGTAAATTGGAGGCCACCGATATCATATAATAGTGAAGAAATGGCGTGCAAAGCCTAGTCTGTAAAAATCAGACTGAAAAAACGAAGAGGAAAAAACTAATGATGGCCTGCACAACCACTAATTATAAGACATAGAAAAAACTTTATCATACCTCAATACACACTAGTAAAACCATTTAAAAACATAAATACAAAACCAATGAGTCTACACCTTTACAGGTTATATACACCATAGAAATACAACAAGGAATAATCCAGCTGGTTATGAATACATGCAAAATAGATGACAGACCATGCTCTATTCATCTAATAAATAGGCGCATACATGTTTATACAATATATTCACAGTAAACCATGGAATGTTAACAGTAGATATGGATAATCTATGTCAGTATATCCCCAATGCTACTACTAGAGAGTAATTATCATATTCTGTGGCACTGCCACAGGCACGTATAGTACCATTAAATAAATCTTAACGTTTGAAACTGCACCCCACATAGAATATCATGGGAGTGGATTCCCACTATATCTCTCTTTTTTTCCATGTATTATTTTCTCATATTGTCTGCGTCCAATGGGACTTCGATATAGTGGGAATCCACTCCCATGATATTCTATGGGTGTTCAGTTTCAAACGTTCACCGCCGCCATGACACATTCCCCTTTAAGTACCAGACCTTGTGCCGAGTACCCCACGGCCCTGGCGGGCGTTCCAACTTGGCGTCACAAGCAGGATGGACCAACCCATTGAAATGGCTCATGTGTACCTAAGAGACTGTGCTTTATTGAGAGACTTGAACTGTAAATTGCCGTCAAAACTGCTGCCATTATAGCACCATGTGGCATGCAGGAAGGAGAAGGGCATGTTATCATGGGCGGCACCTGGAGGAACGGCACGAGAGCTATGGCCGCTCCTCACCAATACTACTATGTGAGAGAAGTAAGCCCATCAACGAGAGAGGTCTGCCTCCTAGTCTGGGATGGTGGGAAGATGAGAAACAACCGCCCATAAAGACAAGAGTGGTGGAATGAAACTGCGGGAAATCGGTCCGAAGAGGAAGTACCGGAAAGCAACATGGCGGAGGGAGGTGAGCGAGCACTGGAGCGTGGGGTGGAGCAGGATGACTCCCCAGCCATTGTCTGCTAGAACCGTACCCGTCACCGAAGCTGGATCCGGACTTCCTGCTGAGAGAAGTGGAGGAACTCACCCGGCAGCTCCTGGGGATGCAGCTGGAGGCTGTGGCCGGATGGAAGGAGGCCTTCCTGGGGACCCTTACCAGATGACCATCAGCAGCCTCATCCAGCCTGGAACAGAAAAGAAGATCCAGGGCTCTGGAAGGAAAAGGTAAGAGGTGCGACCGCGACCCTGACCCCACCGGCGGAAGGCTTAATGGCTATGCCCGGGCCACCCCCACTGCTGTACACACCCAACCAGGGTTTTGGGTCCCTAGGTTAAATGTCACTGTACGCTGAGGGTACCCCAGCATCAAGTCCCACTGCAACCCCTGTGCCAGACGACACCCTGGTGGGCCCCCTACCGACCCAGCCTATGCCGAGGCCCAGAAGAGCAGATTGTCGACTGTACCGAGACTGGGGGGACAGTAGCTTGGGTCAGATGACAGCCCTGCTAGTTCCAACCAGTGGGCCCCGGGTTAACTATACTGAACCCGTGGTGATTGAAAAATCCCCATTATAATCTGGCAGGAGCACTGTAGACGACGGGAGGAGCCTGACAAGCAGCGCTTGAGGAGAGAAACTTGGAGGCAAAGGCCCAAACTCGCAAAATCCCTCGTGCAGAAAGGGGACCACTAAGGCAGGGAGAAGTAGTTGTCTTGAACCAACAGAGAGGCTGGGGTTTCAAAAACAAGCAGGGATGATCAATGAAACCTTCATTAACCAGAGAGACGTTGAATCTTAATTAATGGGAGGACACCCTGACAGGGACCTGTACCCGGTGACAGAGTGACATATACCCGCCATATCGGCGACAAAGGGTGGTACACTCTGGACTGCAGAAAGTGCGTACCAGTGCAGAAACAGTCAGACCAGGATGCAACATCAGTTCACGGAGGAGCAGCAGCAGGCCAGGCCAGTTACTAAATGCCACCAGTCCACCCAAACACCAGTGGTGGAACCAGCCGGTATGCCGTATCATTTGAGAGGTACGATCCTGAGTTTTCCCGGTCAGGGAGTAGCAGTCACCAGGAGCTACCCTGGCAAAGGAAATAGACAGTTTCTAAATATTCCAGTGATTTCTGATTGTTATAACTGTTGAATTTTAAAAGTTCGTTTAACCTGGCCAGGTTTCCGTTTAAAAAGTCCATTTGTTTAAAGATGCTGGGACTATGGACAGTAAATGGTCCACAAACTGTTATGTAAATAGTTATCACTTCTGGTGCTTTCTACTGATTTTACATATGACCAAAGAAAATACTGTTCATTTTGCACTAAAGTATGGTTGTCTTAAGATGACCTGAAAAAAAAACCTTTGGCGTGGCTGAAGACAAGGTCTGGATGTTATGCCTTGTAGCCTGCCCAAGCCTACCTTGGGCGTTTATGACAGATCCCAACATCACTGCTGCTATTAGTGAGAAAGATCTCACAGTTTATTGAATGAGACTATTGCTATAATGTTATTGATATTTGAATGTCTGTACCTTTAATTGCACTACCTCAGAATAAGAAAATTTAACCTGTAAGGGAAGTGAATAGTAGTTTAGATGTTAGATTGTTAATGTATGCACAGGTAATATTGAGTATTACAGTGAGAGTTTCATATATTTGTAGGAGAGCTAATGTTTTTGCACTGTATTAGAAGACGCATTACCAAAGATAGTATACCCGTAAAAGGTAATCGCTATCTAATATTAATGTCATAGAAAGTTCTATTCTGAAAAAGTTAATTTCTACCTATTTCTTCTATTAAGCCTTCTCTGACCTTAGACGTACTATCCCGTCGAGGTGACTATCGCAGCTGACATCCAGCACCATGTGCCAGGAGCGGTCACGGACTGCCCCCGGCACATTAACCTCCGACACACTGCGATCAAACATGATCACAGTGTTCCGGCGGTATAGGGAAGCATCGCGCAGGGAGGGGGCTCCCTGAGTGCTTCCCTGAGACCCCCGGAGCAACGCGATGTGATCGCGCTGCTCCGAGGGTCTCTTACCCTCTCTTAGGTGGCTTCACAGCGCCTGCTCAGAGCAGGCGCCGGGAAGCCTGGAGGAGCTGTGCACGTCAGATCGCCGATCTGACAGAGTGCTGTGCAATCTGTCAAATCAGCGATCTTACACTATAACATGATGCCCCCCCGGGACAATGTTATAGTGTAAAAAAATAAAATATTCACATGTGTTACAAAAATTTAAAAAAAAATCCAAAAAAAAATGCAAAAAAATATATATATATTGTTCCTATAAATACATTTATTTATCTAAATAAAAAAAAACAATAAAAGTACACATATTTAGTATTGCCGCATCCGTAGCGTCCCGACCTATAAAACTGTCCCACTAGTTAACCCCTTAAGTGAACACCGTAAAAAACAAAAAAAAACGAGGCAAAAAACAACGCGTTATTATCATACCACCAAACAAAAAGTGGAATAACACGCGATCAAAAAGACGGATATAAATAACCATGGTACTGCTCAAAACGTCATCTTGTCCCTCAAAAACGAGCCGCTATACAGCATCATCAAAGAAAAATTAAAAAAGTTATAGTCCTCAGAATAAAGCGATGCAAAAATAATTATTTTTTCTATAAAATAGTTTTTATCGTATAAAAGCGCCAAAACATAAAAAAATATACATGAGGTATCGCTGTAATCATACTTACCCGAAGAATAAAACTGCTTTATCCATTTTACCAAACGCGGAACGGTATAAATGCCTCCCCCAAAAGAAATTCATGAATAGCTGGTTTTTTGTCATTCTGCCTCACAAAAATCGGAATAAAAAGCGATCAAAAAATGTTTTGTGCCTGAAAATGTCACCAATAAAAACGTCAACTCATCCCGCAAAAAACAAGACCTCACATGACTCTGTGGACCAAAATATGGAAAAATTATAGCTCTCAAAATGTGGTAACGCAAAAAATATTTTTTGCAATAAAAAACGTCTTTCAGTGTGTGACGGCTGCCAATCATAAAAATCCACTAAATAACCCGCTATAAAGTAAATTAAACCCCCCTTCATCACCCCCTTAGTTAGCGAAAAATTAAAAAATTAAAAAACTGTATTTATTTCCATTTTCCCATTAGGGTTAGGGTTAGGGCTAGGGTTAGGGCTAGGGTTACGGTTAGGGTTAGGGCTAGGGTTAGGGTTAGGGCTAGGGTTAGGGATAGGGTTAGGGCTAGGGCTAGGGTTAGGGCTAGTGTTAGGGTTAAGGCTAGGGTTAGGGCTAGGGTTAGGGCTAGGGTTAGGGCAAGGGTTAGGGCTAGGGTTAGGGTTGGGGCTAGGGTTAAGGCTACAGTTAGGGTTGGGGCTAAAGTTAGAGTTAGGGTTGGGGCTAAAGTTAGGGTTAGGGTTTGGATTACATTTACGGTTGGGAGTAGGGTTGGGATTAGGGTTAGGGGTGTGTCAGGTTACGGGTGTGGTTAGGGTTACCATTGGGATTAGGGTTAGGGATGTGTTTGGATTAGGGTTTCAGTTATAATTGGGGGGTTTCCACTGTTTAGGCACATCAGGGGCTCTCCAAACTCGACATGGCGTCCGATCTCAATTCCAGCCAATTCTGCATGGAAAAAGTAAAACAGTGCTCCTTGCCTTCCGAGCTCTCCCGTACGCCCATACAGGGGTTTACCCCAACATATGGGGTATCAGCGTACTCAGGACTCATTGGACAACAACTTTTGGGTTCCAATTTCTGTTACCCTTGGAAAAAATACAAAATTGGGGGCTAAAAAAAAATTTGTGTGGAAAAAAAAAGATTTTTTATTTTCACGGCTCTGCGTTGTAAACTGTAGTGAAACACTTGGGGGTTCAAAGTTCTCAAAACACATCTAGATAAGTTCCTTGGGGGGTCTATTTTCCAATATGGGGTCACTTGTGGGGGGTTTCTACTGTTTAGGTACATTAGGGGCTCTGCAAATGCAATGTGACGCCTGCAGACCAATCCATCTAAGTCTGCATTCCAAATGACGCTCCTTCCCTTCCGAGCTCTGCCATGCGCTCAAACGGTGGTTCCCCCCATATATGGGGTATCAGCATGCTCAGGACAAATTGGACAACAACTTTTGGGGTCTAATTTCAACTGTTACCCTTGGAAAAATGCAAAACTGGGGGTTAAAAAATAATTTTTGTGGAAAAAATAAGAATTTTTATTTTCACAGCTCTGCATTATGAACTGTAGTGAAACACTTGGGGGTTCAAAGCTCTCACAACACATCTAGATGAGTTCCTTAGGAGGTCTACTTTCCAAAATGGTGTCACTTGTGGGGGGTTTCAATGTTTAGGCACATCAGTAGCTCTCCAAACGCAACATGGCGTCCCATCTCAATTCCTGCCAATTTTGCATTGAAAAGTCAAACGGTGCTCCTTCCCTTCCGAGCTCTCCCATGCGCCCAAACAGTGGTTTACCCCCACATATGGGGTATCGGCGTACTCAGGACAAATTGTACAACAACATTTGGGGTCCAATTAATTTCTTCTCTTACCCTTGAGAAAATAAAAAATTGGGGGCGAAAAATCAGTTTTATGAAACAATATGATTTTTTATTTTTACAGCTCTGCATTATAAACTTCTGTGAATCACTTAATGGGTCAAAGTGCTCACCACACACCTAGATAAGTTCCTTAGGGGGTCTACTTTCCAAAGTGGTGTCACTTGTGGGGGGTTTCAATTTTTAGGCACATCAGGGGCTCTCCAAACGCAACATGGCGTCCCATCTTAATTCCAGTCAATTTTGCATTAAAAATTCAAATGGCACTCCTTCGCTTCCGAACTCTGCCATGCACACAAACAGTGGTTTACCCCCACACATGGGGTATCGGCGTACTCAGGACAAATTGTACAACAACTTTTGGGGTCCATTTTCTCCTGTTAACCTTGGTAAAATAAAACAAATTGGAGCAGAAGTAAATTTTTTGTGAAAAAAGTTAAATGTTCATTTTTATTTAAACATTCCAAAAATTCCTGTGAAACACCTGAAGGGTTAATAAACTTCTTGAATGTGGTTTTGAGCACCTTGAGGGGTGCAGTTTTTAGAATGGTGTCACACTTGGTTATTTTCTATCATATAGACCCCTCAAAATGACTTCAAATGAGATGTGGTCCCTAGAAAAAAATGGTGTTGTAAAAATGAGAAATTGCTGGTCAATTTTAACCCTTATAACTCCCTAAGAAAAAAAATTTTGGTTCCAAAATTGTGCTGATGTAAAGTAGACATGTGGGAAATGTTACTTATTAAGTATTTGTGTGACATATCTCTGTGATTTAATTGCATAAAAATTCAAATTTGGAAAATTGCGAAATTTTCAAAATTTTCGCCAAATTTCCGTTTTTTTCACAAATAAACGCAGGTAATATCAAAGATATTTTATCACTATCATGAAGTACAATATGTCACAAGAAAACAATGTCAGAATCACAGGGATCCGTTGAAGCGTTCTATAGTTATAGCCTCATAAAGGGACAGTGGTCAGAATTGTAAAAATTGGCCCGGTCATTAACGTGCAAACCACCCTTGGGGGTAAAGAGGTTAAAGTTCTGTAATGTTTAAATCATAATTACCTCCCATAAAGGGAATCAAAAGTTTTGTACCTGTTACATGTCTTTGAAAAATTTTGCATTTGCCTTTAACCATTTATTGTTGTTTTTGTTTAAACAGGGGGGAGTGTAACACCCCAGGTTCCTGGTTGTTACAGTGGCATTGCTTTCCTCATGGGGAGAGTGGTGTCATGCTTGGAGGCGAGGAAGGATCCCTTTTTTAGGTATTCAGCACATACAACACTGTTCTGACTCCAGGCCAGAAGGGGGAGCTCTGAACCCTGTTTCAGGGGAGCTTCCCTGTATATAAATATATATTCTGGTCTGGGGGAGGAGTTGGGCAGTCTGTCAGAGAGACAGAGGAGAGAGCAAGTGAGGGGCCGAGCAGCCACGAGAAGTGCTGCAGCTCCTGGAAAGAGAGAAAGGAAAGCAGAACTGATTGTACAGAGCATTAAAGAGGAAAGAAGTAAAGGCAAAGTTAAGAGCTGGAGAGAGAAGCTGCGACTAGGCTTCCTCCACGCTGAGCGCAGATACCGGTAGCTGGATGACCGTGGTTGTGCAGTACTCTATATCTCACAGCAGAAACCGGCGGGACAGCAGATTGCAAGTTACCTGTCCACCATACACCTGAAGACACAGTAACGCATAAAGCCCAGGTCGTGTTAGAGATCCTGTAAAAAGTCTTGAGTTACCTATCATAAAGGTATTGTCCTACCTAAAGGGGGACAGAGAGATAGCATGAGGACCTTGTGTGAGGTCTAAGGCAGCAAGGGACTACAACACCACAGCGCTAGTAGGAAGGCTTCCAACCCCACCTGGTAAGAGGGATTCCAAATTCGCTTCCAAGCTGGACCACAGCTGCACCCGTGATCTGGTACCCTGGACTGTGGCTGCCTGAACCTTCAGCAAAAAGGTAAAGAGACTGCAACCCTGTGTCCTTTGTTTCTTTCTACGCCACCTACCACCTGTCCCCACTACACCAGGAGCCCTGGGAACCCAGCTTCACCTGTGGGAAGTTATACCATCATTGATGCCATAACATCACCCCAGAGGACCCCTTTAAGCAGCGTCGGTCATCACTGACTGAGAACCACAGGTGGCGTCATGAACAAGCTTTATTCACAAAATCCCTTTAAAGACATTCCCTTTTACTTGGGCGGCCAGGGCCAAGGACCGGGTTGTCGCTGCCGTGACACATTCCCCTTTAAGTACCGGACCCAGTTCCAAGTACCCTACGACCCTGGTGGGTGTTCCACTAACCATGCCTACTTTCCCACTGTTTCAAAATAAGTTAAAGCAGAGCAAAATCAAAGCAGCTGAACATTTTTTAACAGAAACAAAAAGCCCAATTCATCAAGGTTTTTGCCAGAATTATCACTTAAAATAACTTGAAATTTTGAAAAATCTTGTGGGTTTTTCCACTTATAGTCTGCTCTGCCAAAATGGGCAGAATTGGGCCAAGATGGGTCATGGTGAAGGCCATCTGGAACATTCATGAAAATGTATGCCACTATAATGGCATAAATTATGCCAGAAATGTGCAGAAGCCCTGGAGTAACATTAATAGCAGAGGCACACAGCAGTTGCAATGCATGCACCTTAGAATGAATTTGGCTCTTCTTACTCCAGCACACCTTTCATTAAGATTATTGTGCACAATACCAGTCTTAATTAATCGACCCCAAAGTGTAGCAAAATTTTTAAAATTTTATTATCCTTAAAATAGAGGCACAGAAACATTGATACATCTTCCACTTTAAGTTTACCTGGAACTTGTGTGTTAAGCACATCAACTAGGTCATTTTCTTAAAAAAAACAGAAATATAAAATTTAGCAAAACTTTGTACAACGTGAAATTGGGTGCGGGGAATTGGCAGACAGTGTAGGAGAGAACTGATTACAGTTAAATACATTAAAAGAACATCTTTTTTATCCAGTATTAAAATGTAAATGCTGTGGTCACCATGAGAAATCCAGGATACATAATTAACGCGATTCAGCTAGCAGCATTAATCATGGTATGGCTACCATCGCTGGTGGAAACTTTATTCTCTTTCTGTGCTCTGATATTCACGTCACAGACTAAGATGGCTCCATGCGATGATCTCCATTGAAACAAAGTGCATCTAAACGTGATGAGCTGACTTTCAAAATCCCATTCACCTCTGTTACTTATTATAGATAAAGGGATATGTCTGATGGTTTTGACATCCATCATGCAACAAACACAGTTTGCAACAAAACTAATGGTGTTTTCTTTCTCGCTTCATTGGGGGACACAGGTAACCATGGGTGTATGCTGCTGTCACTAGGAGGCTGACACTATGCAAATAAAGAAGTAACTCCTCCCCGGCAGTATACACCCTCCGACAGGCACCAGGCAACTCAGTTTTTGCTTAGTGTCTGTAGGAGGCGGACCTGGATCTAACACCAGATCCGTATTTCTTTTACAGGGATTTGTTGTGTGTTATTAATCATTTCCCCTTTCTTTTTCAGATACTTTCTTCAGGGTAACAGGGTGCAGTTTTCTCACCCTGTCTTCCCCACTTTGAGCGACCGAGAGAGCAGTGTGGTATCACCCACATCGCACCCTCTCGGACCCGCTGGGCAGGACTTTGTCCCCTGTCACCCATTTGGGTGTTCAGGGTGACCCTTTCTTCGGTGGCCAGTCCTGCCCGTTTCCCCTCCTCATCCCTCTCCTCGGAGCGGGCTGAGAGGAAGACGGCGGTCACATCCAGTGACCCTCTCCCCCTGTTCAGGGGTCGACGCCGTCTTCTGCGCCGGAGAGTCATGGCGCGGGAAGGAGGACTACTTCCAGGACCCTCTATCTACCAGGGATCCTGATGATTTCTCATCTTCAGGTAGGGAATCTTCAATCAACAAAATCCCCCTCCCCTCTCCCACCAATACTCTGCCCAGTGGCGATCTCCTCTTACCATAGGGGAGCATCTGACAGGGAAGTGGGCTGCATATTCGGGCTTTGAGACCACGTAGGAATGAGAACAGGAAGGCTGGCATCTTTTCCCCCTCCTTATTCAAACTTGCAGGCTCGTTCGCCCGCCATTTCTCTCTGCCTCACTGTTTATCCCTTTCTTAGCGCTTGAGCGCCCTCTGGTGGTGGCCGGAATTAGTGCGGCCGGGATGTGCAGCGTCTCCCTGCTTTTCCCTTTCTTGCCGCTTGAGCGCCCTCTTGTGGCGGTCGACGGTATAGCGGCCGGATTGCTTTCAGTTTTACAGGGGGCGTTCCTTTCTTTCCCCCCTTCGGTCCTGTGCACGCCCACAGCGTCGCACTTTCTCCGCGCTCTTTTCTCCTGCTTCCTGCTCCCTGTCAGCGTCTGCTCATCGCGTGGGACACAGGATTTCTCGGGGGAACACAGGCACCTGCGGTTTCCGCTGTCTTTCACCAGGCTCAGCGCTACCTCCTACTCCACCTGGCAGTATTCTCTGGGGACAAGGTAACATCCACCTATGTCCGACCCCACCCCGGCCTTTGCCCCTACGGCCATCCATTACGCCTGCGCTCACTGTAAGAAAAAGTGGGTTTCAGGTCAGCCATCTCCTTTCTGCCCATCCTGCGTTCCTCCCACCATGTCAGCTCCCCTGGAAGCTTCAGGGTCCCAGGATGAGTGCACCCCCCTCCCCCGGAGTGGGCTGTTGCTATGTCTCAATCTGTGTCCGACCTGACTAAGGTTTCTCAGTCCCTGGTCCAGGCACTGGAACGCATACCGCTTCTCTCTAATGCCACCAGTGCCACGAACGCCTCTCACGGCGATTCGCCCGCACCTGTCCTAGACTCTCACAGAGGCAGACCGGACAAAAGAGACAGAAAACGGACCTTATCTAGATCCTTCTCCAGTTCACCGGACCACATCGGGATTCCCCTATCTGCCCGTTCCCCTTCCTCACAGGCGGACCTCGGGTCTGATGTCACCTCTCAGTCGGAATCTGACTCGGATGCAGATCAGACTTCCGGAACACAAGACATGGTTGATAGCCTTATCTCAGCTATCATTCAGACGCTTGATCTTAAGGAGGATGAGGCAAGCTCTCAGGACGTCTCCGTTGCTTTTAAACGGATTAAACGTCCCTCTAGGGTTTTCCCTAATCACAAGGAGTTTGACAACACTACCGCCACTCACTGGGAAAACCCTGGCAAGCGTTTCCCAGGCAGGAAACTGCTTGATGCGTTATACCCTTTTCACTCCGACCTGGTCTCCAAGTGGTCCGAGTCTCCTAAGGTCGACCCGCCTGTGTCCAGGCTATCCTCACAGACAGTTCTGTCTATTCCGGACGCGGCTTCCCTTAAGGACCCCTCGGACAGACAAATCGAGGCGCTAGCAAAATCAGCATTTGAGGCCTCCGGAGCCTCCCTTTGCCCTAGTTTCGCCTCGTCATGGGTAGCCAAGGCTGTTTCAGCCTGGGCCAAGACCCTGCGCAGGGGCATTTCGGCCTCTGCTCCTGCTGAAGAACTGTCTGAATTAGCGGATCAGATTTCACTGGCAGGAAAATACCTGATGAATGCCTCCCTTGATGCAGCGGTCTGCTCTACCAGGGCTAATGGCAACATTGTCGCCATTCGCCGGATTCTTTGGTTAAAGGCGTGGAACGCTGACCCCGCATCTAAGAAATCGCTCACGGGTCTGCCCTTCCAGGGCTCCAGACTCTTCGGCTCGCAGCTAGATCAAATGATCTCGGACGCTACTGGCGGTAAGAGTACCTCCTTACCCCAGTCCAAGCCTAAACGTCCCTTCAACAGGAGGGGTCCCCAGTCCTTTCGTCCCTTTCGGTCTTTTGCCTCTTCGGGAAACCCCGTCCAGGACCGTTCCTCCTCACAAGGGGACCGAAGAAAACCTTCTTTCAGGCCTCCGCCACGCTGGAGAGCCAAGAGCCACCCCGCAAAACCATCGGGATCTCGGGGCCGCAGGTTTTCTAATAAATGACGGGTCGCCCCCACCTGGAACTCCTTCCAGGGTGGGAGGCCGCCTTCTTCTATTCTCAGAGGTTTGGCTTTCAGTAGTCGACGACGCCTGGGTCAGGGAGATCGTCACGTCAGGCTACAAAATAGAGTTTTCTTCGCCCCCAGGAAGACGTTTCATGCTCTCTCGTCCTCCCAAAAAGCCCTCTCATCTCCCAGGGCTTCTCCAAGCCGTCGATTCGCTCCTCGCCTCGGGAGTCGTAGTGCCAGTGCCTTTTCGTCAGCGGTTTTCCGGGTTTTATTCAAACCTGTTCGTGGTTCCAAAAAAGGACGGCTCTCTCCGTCCGATTCTGGATCTCAAACGATTGAACCGCCACCTTCGGATTCAACACTTCAAAATGGAATCTCTGCGCTCGGTGATCGCGTCCATGGAGCCGGGAGAGTTTCTGTGCTCAGTGGACATTCGGGATGCGTACCTTCACATTCCTATTTGCGTGCAGCATCAGAGGTTCCTCCGATTCGCGATCAGGGAGCATCATTACCAGTTCACTGCCCTCCCCTTCGGGCTGGCATCTGCTCCCAAGGTCTTTACGAAGGTCATGGCAGCTGTCATGGCCATCCTGCGTTCAAAAGGGATTCTGGTAATCCCATGCCTCGACGACCTATTGATCAAGGGCCCATCTGTTGTGAAATTGGATTCTGGGCTCCCCCGGTGGCCACTTGTGGAATTGTACTTGTGTGCATCATCCCCTCTGTTCACCTGCTCCTATCAGGATGTGGGAGTCGCTATATAACCTTGCTCCTCTGTCAGTTTCATGCCGGTCAACAATGTAATCAGAAGCCTTCTGTGCATGTTCCTGCTACTAGACAACTCCTAGCTAAGTTGGACTTTTGTCCTTGTGTGTTTTTGCATTTTGTTCCTGTTCACAGCTGCTGTTTCGTTACTGTGTCTGGAAAGCTCTTGTGAGCGGAAATTGCCACTCTGGTGTTATGAGTTAATGCTAGAGTCTTAAAGTAATTTCTGGATGGTGTTTTGATAGGGTTTTCTGCTGACCATGAAAGTGCCCTTTCTGTCTTCATGCTATCTAGTAAGCGGACCTCGATTTTGCTAAACCTATTTTCATACTACGTTTGTCATTTCATCTAAAATCACCGCCAATATATGTGGGGGCCTCTGTCTGCCTTTTGGGAAAATTTCTCTAGAGGTGAGCCAGGACTGTCTTTTCCTCTGCTAGGATTAGGTAGTTCTCCGGCTGGCGCTGGGCATCTAGGGATAAAAAACGTAGGCATGCTACCCGGCCACTTCTAGTTGTGCGGCAGGTTTAGTTCATGGTCAGTATAGTTTCCATCTTCCAAGAGCTAGTTCTCATATATGCTGGGCTATGTTCTCTCGCCATTGAGAATCATGACAGTTTGACCGGCCCAAAAAAGGGTTAAATTACTGGCTGAGAAAGGAGAGAAAAAAGAAGTCTGCTACAATTTTTTTTTTTTTTTTTTTTTCCTCTAGTTCTGAGTGTGCTCTTAATTGAATCACTTGCTAGTTTGCCTATGCTGCAGCCTTCCTCTCTTTCTCTCCTTCTAATCCTTGAATGGCTCTGTGTTCACCTGTTTCAAATGGATCTTCAGAGTGTAGCTACAGGTTTGAATAATCTCGCCACAAAGGTACAAAATTTGCAAGATTTTGTTGTTCATGCACCTATGTCTGAGCCTAGAATTCCTTTGCCTGAATTCTTCTCGGGGAATAGATCTCACTTTCAAAATTTTAAAAATAATTGCAAATTGTTTTTGTCCCTGAAGTCTCGCTCTGCCGGAGACCCTGCACAGCAGGTCAGGATTGTAATTTCCTTGCTCCGGGGCGACCCTCAGGACTGGGCTTTTGCATTGGCACCAGGGGATCCTGCGTTGCTCAATGTGGATGCGTTTTTTCTGGCCTTGGGGTTGCTTTATGAGGAACCTCATTTAGAGCTTCAGGCGGAAAAGGCCTTGATGTCCTTGTCTCAGGGGCAAGATGAAGCTGAAATATACTGCCAAAAATTCCGCAAATGGTCTGTGCTTACTCAGTGGAATGAGTGCGCCCTGGCGGCGATTTTCAGAGAAGGTCTCTCTGATGCCATTAAGGATGTTATGGTGGGGTTCCCTGTGCCTGCGAGTCTGAATGAGTCCATGACGATGGCTATTCAGATCGATAGGCGTCTGCGGGAGCGCAAACCTGTGCACCATTTGGCGGTGTCTACTGAGAAAACGCCAGAAAATATGCAATGTGATAGAATTCTGTCCAGAAGCGAGCGGCAGAATTTTAGACGAAAAAATGGGTTGTGCTTCTATTGTGGTGATTCAACTCATGTTATATCAGCATGCTTTAAGCGTACTAAGAAGCCTGACAAGTCTGTTTCAATTAGCACTTTACAGTCTAAGTTTATTCTATCTGTGACCCTGATTTGTTCTTTGTCATCTATTACCGCGGACGCCTATGTCGACTCTGGCGCTGCTTTGAGTCTTATGGATTGGTCCTTTGCCAAACGCTGTGGGTATGATTTGGAGCCATTGGAGGCTCCGATACCTCTGAAAGGGATTGACTCCACCCCATTGGCTAGTAATAAACCACAATACTGGACACAAGTGACTATGCGTGTTAATCCGGATCACCAGGAGGTTATTCGCTTTCTGGTGCTGTATAATCTACATGATGTTTTGGTGCTGGGATTGCCATGGCTGCAATCTCATAACCCAGTCCTCGACTGGAGAGCTATGTCTGTGTTAAGCTGGGGATGTAAAGGAACTCATGGGGACGTACCTTTGGTTTCCATTTCATCATCTATTCCCTCTCAGATTCCTGAATTCTTGTCTGACTTTCGTGACGTTTTTGAAGAACCCAAGGTTGGTTCCCTACCTCCGCACCGGGAGTGCGATTGTGCCATAGACTTGATCCGGGGTAGTAAATACCCTAAGGGTTGTTTATTTAATCTGTCTGTGCCTGAACACGCGGCTATGCGAGAATATATAAAGGAGTCCTTGGAAAAGGGACATATTCGTCCTTCGTCATCTCCCTTAGGAGCCGGTTTTTTCTTTGTGTCTAAGAAAGACGGCTCTTTGAGGCCGTGTATTGATTATCGACTTTTGAATAAAATCACGGTTAAATATCAATATCCGTTACCACTGCTTACTGATTTGTTTGCTCGTATAAAGGGGGCCAAGTGGTTCTCTAAGATTGATCTCCGTGGGGCGTATAATTTGGTGCAAATCAAGCAGGGGGATGAGTGGAAAACCGCATTTAATACGCCCGAGGGCCATTTTGAGTATTTGGTGATGCCTTTTGGTCTTTCAAATGCCCCTTCAGTCTTCCAGTCCTTTATGCATGACATTTTCCGCGATTATTTGGATAAATTTATGATTGTGTATCTGGATGATATTCTGATTTTTTCGGATGACTGGGACTCTCATGTCCAGCAGGTCAGGAGGGTTTTTCAGGTTTTGCGGTCTAATTCCTTGTGTGTGAAGGGTTCTAAGTGTGTTTTTGGGGTTCAAAAGATTTCCTTCTTGGGATACATTTTTTCCCCCTCTTCCATCGAGATGGATCCTGTCAAGGTTCAGGCTATTGGTGATTGGACGCAACCCTCTTCTCTTAAGAGTCTTCAGAAATTTTTGGGCTTTGCTAACTTTTATCGTCGATTTATGCTGGTTTTTCTGATGTTGTAAAACCATTGACTGATTTGACTAAGAAGGGTGCTGATGTTGCTGATTGGTCCCCTGATGCTGTGGAGGCCTTTCGGGAGCTCAAGCGCCGCTTTTCTTCCGCCCCAGTGTTGCGTCAGCCTGATGTTGCTCTTCCTTTTCAGGTTGAGGTCGACGCTTCTGAAATCGGAGCTGGGGCGGTGTTGTCGCAGAGAAGTTCCGACTGCTCCGTGATGAGACCTTGTGCCTTTTTTTTCCCGTAAATTTTCGCCCGCCGAGCGGAATTATGATATTGGGAATCGGGAGCTTTTGGCCATGAAGTGGGCTTTTGAGGAGTGGCGTCACTGGCTTGAGGGGGCCAGACATCAGGTGGTGGTATTGACTGACCACAAAAATTTAATTTACCTTGAGTCTGCCAGGCGCCTGAATCCTAGACAGGCGCGCTGGTCGTTGTTTTTCTCTCGGTTTAATTTTGTGGTGTCTTACCTACCGGGTTCTAAGAATGTTAAGGCGGATGCCCTTTCTAGGAGTTTTGAGTCTGACTCCCCTGGTAATTCTGAGCCCACAGGTATCCTTAAAGATGGAGTGATATTGTCTGCCGTTTCTCCAGACCTGTGGCGGGCCTTGCAGGAGTTTCAGGCGGATAGACCTGATCGTTGCCCACCTGGTAGACTGTTTGTTCCTGATGATTGGACCAGTAGAGTCATCTCTGAGGTTCATTCTTCTGCGTTGGCAGGTCATCCTGGAATCTTTGGTACCAGGGATTTGGTGGCAAGGTCCTTCTGGTGGCCTTCCCTGTCACGAGATGTGCGAGGCTTTGTGCAGTCTTGTGACGTTTGTGCTCGGGCCAAGCCTTGTTGTTCTCGGGCTAGTGGATTGTTGTTACCCTTGCCTATCCCGAAGAGGCCTTGGACGCACATCTCGATGGATTTTATTTCGGATCTGCCTGTTTCTCAGAAGATGTCTGTCATCTGGGTGGTGTGTGACCGTTTCTCTAAAATGGTCCATCTGGTTCCCTTGCCTAAGTTGCCTTCTTCTTCCGAGTTGGTTCCTCTGTTTTTTCAAAATGTTGTTCGTTTGCATGGTATTCCGGAGAATATCATTTCTGACAGAGGGACCCAATTCGTGTCTAGATTTTGGCGGGCATTCTGTGCTAGGATGGGCATAGATTTGTCTTTTTCGTCTGCTTTCCATCCTCAGACTAATGGCCAGACCGAGCGGACTAATCAGACCTTGGAGACATATTTGAGGTGTTTTGTGTCTGCGGATCAGGATGATTGGGTTGCTTTTTTGCCTTTGGCGGAGTTTGCCCTCAATAATCGGGCCAGCTCTGCCACCTTGGTGTCCCCGTTTTTCTGTAATTCGGGGTTTCATCCTCGATTTTCCTCCGGTCAAGTGGAATCTTCGGATTGTCCTGGAGTGGATGCTGTGGTGGAGAGGTTGCATCAGATTTGGGGGCAGGTGGTGGACAATTTGAAGTTGTCCCAGGAGAAGACTCAGCTTTTTGCCAACCGCCGTCGTCGTGTTGGTCCTCGGCTTTGTGTTGGGGACTTGGTGTGGTTGTCTTCTCGTTTTGTCCCTATGAGGGTTTCTTCTCCTAAGTTTAAGCCTCGGTTCATCGGCCCGTACAAGATATTGGAGATTCTTAACCCTGTGTCCTTCCGTTTGGACCTCCCTGCATCCTTTTCGATTCATAATGTTTTTCATCGGTCATTGTTGCGCAGGTATGAGGTACCGGCTGTGCCTTCCGTTGAGCCTCCTGCTCCGGTGTTGGTTGAGGGTGAGTTGGAGTACGTTGTGGAAAAGATCTTAGACTCTCGTGTTTCCAGACGGAAACTCCAGTATCTGGTCAAATGGAAGGGATACGGTCAGGAGGATAATTCTTGGGTCACTGCCTCTGATGTTCATGCCTCCGATCTTGTCCGTGCCTTTCATAGGGCTCATCCTGATCGCCCTGGTGGTTCTGGTGAGGGTTCGGTGCCCCCTCCTTGAGGGGGGGGTACTGTTGTGAAATTGGATTCTGGGCTCCCCCGGTGGCCACTTGTGGAATTGTACTTGTGTGCATCATCCCCTCTGTTCACCTGCTCCTATCAGGATGTGGGAGTCGCTATATAACCTTGCTCCTCTGTCAGTTTCATGCCGGTCAACAATGTAATCAGAAGCCTTCTGTGCATGTTCCTGCTACTAGACAACTCCTAGCTAAGTTGGACTTTTGTCCTTGTGTGTTTTTGCATTTTGTTCCTGTTCACAGCTGCTGTTTCGTTACTGTGTCTGGAAAGCTCTTGTGAGCGGAAATTGCCACTCTGGTGTTATGAGTTAATGCTAGAGTCTTAAAGTAATTTCTGGATGGTGTTTTGATAGGGTTTTCTGCTGACCATGAAAGTGCCCTTTCTGTCTTCATGCTATCTAGTAAGCGGACCTCGATTTTGCTAAACCTATTTTCATACTACGTTTGTCATTTCATCTAAAATCACCGCCAATATATGTGGGGGCCTCTGTCTGCCTTTTGGGAAAATTTCTCTAGAGGTGAGCCAGGACTGTCTTTTCCTCTGCTAGGATTAGGTAGTTCTCCGGCTGGCGCTGGGCATCTAGGGATAAAAAACGTAGGCATGCTACCCGGCCACTTCTAGTTGTGCGGCAGGTTTAGTTCATGGTCAGTATAGTTTCCATCTTCCAAGAGCTAGTTCTCATATATGCTGGGCTATGTTCTCTCGCCATTGAGAATCATGACACCCATCCCAGGGAGATTGCAGCCAGAGCCTCCATCTTACTCTGGACACCTTATTTCGCCTAGGCTGGTTGATCAACTACCAGAAGTCTTCCTTGATTCCAACCCAGCGGCTGGAGTTCCTAGGCATGGAATTCGATACCTTTCGGGCTCAGGTCTTCCTTCCCAAGGGGAAGTTTCTTTCTCTTCGTCGGGGTGTCAGAGCGCTAAAGGGTCCGAGTCCTCTGTCCCTTCGTCTAGCCATGAGAGTTCTGGGGAGAATGGTCGCTTCTATGGAAGCGGTCCCCTATGCTCAGTTCCACTCTCATCCCCTCCAGCTGGCTCTTCTGTCTGCCTGGGACAGGAACCCGCTTTCCCTGGACCGTCCGTTTCGCCTCTCCCCCAGGGCGAGACAGTCTCTCTCTTGGTGGACGCTGTCCACCTCCATTCTGCGCGGGAGGTCATTTTTACCCCCCCCCCACTGGCAGGTGATTACCACCGACGCCAGTCTCCAAGGTTGGGGAGCGGTCTTTCTCCACCTCACAGCCCAGGGCCGCTGGACTGCTCGAGAGGCGTGCCTCTCGATCAACCTCTTGGAAATCAGAGCCATCTTCCTAGCCCTCATCCGCTGGGAGTCCCTCCTTTCGGGAAAGCCGGTCCGCATTCAGTCGGTCAACGCCACGGCCGTGGCATACATAAATCACCAAGGGGGGACTCACAGCAGTCAAGTCATGGCGGAAGTAGCAAAAATTTTCCGCTGGGCGGAGGGTCATGTTCCCTCTCTGTCAGCCGTCCACATCCCAGGAGTGGACAATTGGGAGGCCGACTTTCTAAGTCGCCAGGGCATCGTGGCGGGCAAGTGGTCTCTTCTTCCAGCAATCTTCAGCCAGATTTGCCAGCGGTGGGGCGTTCCGGACGTCGACTTGATGGCCTCCCGGGCAAACCACAAAGTTCCCCAGTACGTCGCCAGGTCTCGGGACCCGATGGCCGTCGGATGCGACGCTCTCGTGATCTCTTGGGCCCAGTTCCGGATGCCCTATCTGTTCCCGCCTCTCCCTCTGATCCCAAGGGTCGTAAAGAAGATCAAGTCGGAAGGGGTCCCCGTACTCTTGGTAGCTCCAGATTGGCCTCGCAGAGCCTGGTACGCAGAGCTGATAAACATGTTATCGGATGTTCCGTGGAGACTTCCGGATCTTCCGGACCTTCTTTCACAGGGGCCTCTCTCCCACCCGAATTCTCGGTCGCTGAATATAACGGTATGGCCGTTGAGGCCGCGGTCCTGAAGAATGCGGGTTTTTCTCATAGCGTCATCCAGACTATGATAAGAGCGAGAAAACCGGCCTCATCGCGTGTCTACCACAGATGTTGGAAGGCATTTTTCCGGTGGTGTCAGGATAACAATCTGTTTCCTATGACCTTTTCCCTTCCTTCCCTTCTCAGCTTTCTTCAAACGGGCCTAGATTCGGGTCTTTCCCTTAGCACCTTGAAGGGTCAGATCTCCGCTCTATCAATTCTTTTTCAAAGAGACCTGGCTTCCCTGCCTCAGGTGAGGACCTTCATCCAGGGGGTCGCTCATATAGCTCCCCCTTACCGGTCTCCTGTTGAGCCTTGGGATCTCAACCTCGTCTTAGATGCCCTGCAGCGGCCGCCCTTTGAAACGCTTCAGGATGTTTCCTTCTCGCTTCTATCCTGGAAGGTAGCCTTTTTGATCGCCATCACCTCCATTAGAAGGGTTTCAGAGCTGGCGGCTTTATCCTGTCGTTCTCCCTTTCTGGTCCTGCATCAAGACAAGGTGGTTCTTCGTCCGGTTCCTTCCTTCTTACCGAAAGTTGTCTCATCTTTTCATATCAACGAGGACATTGTCCTCCTGTCCTTTTGCCCTTCCCCGGTTCATCCATTGGAGAAATCCCTTCACAAGCTGGATGTGGTCAGGGCTATCCGGATTTACATCGCCAGAACTGCCTCTTTTCGTCAGGCCGATCCTCTGTTCATCGTCTCGGATGGGCGTCGAAAGGGTCTTCCTGCCTCCAAGTCCACGATTGCTCGTTGGATCCGTTCAGCGGTTTTGGAGGCATACCGCGTCCAAGACAAACAGCCTCCTTCGGGGGTGAAGGCTCACTCTACCCGGGCAGTGGGAGCTTCCTGGGCAGTTCGTCACCAAGCTTCGGCCTCGCAGGTTTGCAAGGCCGCTACGTGGTCTTCCATGCACACCTTTGTCAAATTCTACGGGGTGCATACTCAGGCTTCCGCGGACGCGAGCCTGGGTAGGAGGATACTGCAGGCGGCAGTCTCTCACCGGCCAACCTGACTCCTCTTTTTCTGCAGAATACCCGCCCTAGGGACTGCTTTGGGACGTCCCATGGTTACCTGTGTCCCCCAATGAAGCGAGAAAGAAAGAGGGATTTTTGGTTCTTACCGTAAAATCTCTTTCTTGGAGCCTTCATTGGGGGACACAGCACCCTCCATTGAAGTTGTACCGTGTTGGCTAACGTGCCGTTGTTGTGGGTTGGTACATAGGTTGAGTTTTATATTACCTTTTCTACTACTGCTTTTGCACCAACTGAGTTGCCTGGTGCCTGTCGGAGGGTGTATACTGCCGGGGAGGAGTTACTTCTTTATTTGCATAGTGTCAGCCTCCTAGTGACAGCAGCATACACCCATGGTTACCTGTGTCCCCCAATGAAGGCTCCAAGAAAGAGATTTTACTGTAAGAACCAAAAATCCCTCTTTTGTTGCCATATTCCCGTACTGATAGTGGTTCTGGTGACGTGTTCATGTACTACTGATGGCTCTGGTGACATATTCATGTAGTGATGATGGTTTTGGTGGTGTATTTATCACCAGAACCATCATCTTTACATGAATACAAAACCAAAGTCATTGGTACTGTGTTAGTTTAACTCACGTGGCGATACTCTTGGCTGAGGAGTTTCTAAGTGGTACTGCTTCAGGTTACCGGGTCGCATAGTCCATGACCACTAAGATATATTGGTGTCCTTGTGCAGATTTAACTAGAGGACCCACTAGATCCATGGCAATCCTCTCAAATGGTACCTCAATCTCAGGTAACGGAACGAGGGGACTTTGGAAGTGAATAGAGTTAGCGGTTATCTGGCAGGTGGGACAGGACCTTCAATAATATAGGATCTCCTTGTAACACCCCAGCCAAGAGAACCTCTGCACTATTCTCTCCTGCATATTCTCTATCCCCAGATGTCCCCCCAAAACATGTGGATGAGCCATGTCTAACACCTTCCACCGGTAGGGACCTGGAACCAATAGCTGTACCACTATCTCCCCTCAGTGTGGTCACCAGATACAGTATCACGCCATTAACTGCAAAGTGTGGGAACCTGGTGTCAGCCCCGGCTTGTGAGCAACCCTATCTATCACAGACACATTTTCGAATGCCCCTTTCAGGGTAGGATCCTACAATTGAGCCAAATTTTCCCCAGAAACCTCCAGATCAGGAACCTTGGCCTTATTGGACTTTGTCTCTTTCTCGTCACCTGCCAGGACACACAAGGGGAACTGCTCCACCTCTGGTTGTGACGGGGATTTATCAGGGTTGAGTTGGTTTCTGTCTGAGTCACGTAGCACCTCTGCCTTTCCCAAGTCCCAAAACAGGCTGAAGTCCCGCTTGATTATCACTGGGTGTAGTAAGTCTCTCATAACCCTGACCTCATGGGACTCAGTTCCACAGTTTGTTTTTGTAGACACTCTGGAAATGGGGTAGTCCTGGCATTGCCGTGGATATAGCGGATGCCCATGTGTTTCCCTGGGAGATTCACCACCCCCTGCTTCCATAGAGACCTCTCGACCACCTGGTAATTTTCTACTTGGCTGACCAAGTCATCTGCACTCCTGTGAGCCCGCATGGGCAACTCATGTCTGTACCACTCTCGGAAGGGAGTAGATAAATTTGTCCATTACAAGCAACTCCACCATTTGGGCTCTGGTGGAGGACCCCGGCTGCAACCATTTCTACATGACATGCAACAAGTCTAACATTTGGAATTGAAGAGGTTTATAACCGCAATACACCCAGTGATGAACTCTTCACACTCGGACAGACATAGCCACCCCTGAGCGTGCCAATATCTCAGTTTTTAGTTTGGCATATTGCTGGGAAACTTATAAGGCCAGGTCATCATAAGCCTTCTGGGGCTTGCCAGTTAGATAGGGGGACAGCAACTCCTCCTATTGGTCTGTTTGCAGTCTCTCCAGCTCTGCTACCTGCTCAAAAACAGTCAGAATAGCCTCTACATCATCACACGGGGTCATTTTCTGCACCGCTCATCTTCCTGCCTTCCTGACTTGCGTGTCGTCACCTGGACTTGTGGAATGGGTTTCCGGTTTCTCACTAACCACCTCAGCAAGCAACTCAATATTCTGCTGTTGTTGTCTAAACTGGTCCTGTTGATATTGCTGAAGTTGTTGGAGCTGCTGCTGTTGCATCTGCTGTATAAACAACTTACTGGTCTCCTGATGTGCCAGCTGTTACTGCTACTGCATGTTCACTAAATGCTTGAGCAAGTCCTCCATTTTGCCTGATGTCGTCAGGTGGCTTGTGGCCTCCTTTATCCAGGACATGCGGTTTGACCATGGCTGCTACTGGTGTTCCTGAAAAATTGTCTGCATTCTCCACCACTTGTGGTGGTTCAACTCACGTGACGGTATATGGAGGTAGAAAACAGGAATAAGTCTCTTTAAATCTTCGGTTGGTTTATTATTATGCAGCATAAACCAACAAGGAATGAAAGTAAACACAACCCTTCAGGCTAAAAACAGGAAAACAGCAAAAAAAACAACTCTGCAACAGAGTTCATATGTATGAGGGTAGCAACACAGGATCAGTCTTTCTTAAAGACACAAAACCACTGGGGAATCCTCTCTCCAGTCTTGCTGACCAAAGATTGTCTCCGAAGCCTAACAATTTAAGCCAAAGACCATGGGACTCCTTCTCCAATGTGACTGAACACCTGACTGACATCACACAGGTCCTGTAAGTACACATCAATGTTGTTCTGCAGGTGAAAATAAGGTGGACACCCTCCCTCCCACTCTATGGATGTCCACATAAGAGCCAGCCTATTATGGAACTTAGCTTCAACCTCACAGCACGTAGCGTGCTGGAGGAAAATACTCTGGGATTTACAGTACATCACTGATGCCATTAAGCATAGTGACACATATCTCCCCTCCAGTACTCTACCAGTGACTTTAACATAGTACTTAAAAAGAACACCAGAATCATCAATGGTACATAAATATGGCACCATAACCAGCATTATCCTATAAATACATTGCTAAAACCACCATCATTATTTGAATACAACACCATAACAACTATCATACAATAAACATGGAGTAAAAAGGCCATGGTATATTTCAAAAATGTATATATTTATTACACATACTACGGCATATACATGTAAGGCGCAAAGGCACTAGCACTTTATATTTGATATACTGTATGCTATTTTCTGCTGCTCTTCCTGGCCCTTTTCTATATGTGATATCCATGTAATCTACTCATTCCTTGCTTCAATAATGACTTTGCATTGATGTATTTTTTTATTTCAATATATGCCTTTTGTATGTTTAATAAAAATATATAAGTTTTTTGAAATGTACCATGGACTTTTTAAGCCATGTTTATTGTATTTATCTTAGTAAAGGAGTGTTCTTTTGACACAATATAGGATCTTGTAAAGCAAGGCATAGGACCTTAATATGTTGTTTATCTCTAATATGCTTTCTGCTTTGATTATATCGTGTCATACCTTAGCAACTTTCAGTAGATAAATGCATCACCAGAACTATCATCAGTACATGAATAAATCACTAGAACCAGCATCAGTGCGTTAATGTGTCATCAGAATTTAAATCGGTACATGATTTCATCACAAGAACCACTTTCAGTAAATAAATACAACACTTGTCATCATCAGTACATGTTGTGACATAGACACTGGCAGAGTGATAGAAGGGAGATATGTGTCACTGCACTTAAACTGCGCATCAGTGATATGAAACCAGAGCATTTGTTTTCCAGCACCCTATGTGTTGAGAGGGTCAAGTTGCATAAAAGGGCTGGTTTTATGTGGACCCTCATAGAGCAGGTGGGAGAGGGTCCACTTTATCTCCCAGGCAGACCTGCCAGGACCTGCGTGAGGTCATGATCATGTGATCAGTCACATGATGGGAATCACAGGCCTAGGTTTAAAACTGAGTTCTACAGGCAGTCGGTGTACAGATAGCCAGGAGAAAGGAGTCTCCAGAGGCTTTGTGGCTTGTTGGGCACAGACTGAACCTGTACTGCACCAGAGCAGGGTGCCGCCCGCAACATACAGATGGTATTGCTGCACTGTTGTTTTTTTACTTTTTTGCTTTTTTGTACCAGTTTTAGCCAAAAAGGCTGAGTTTTGTTTCCATGAGCTGGTTTATGCTGCCTGATAGTAAACCAACAAGGACTTAAAGAGACAGTGTACCCAGTTTTTCCTACCTCTCTGTACCGCCACAAGTGGTGTTTCGAGTGCGGGCATCGTTCCAGGAATTCCAGTAGCAGTCCTGGTCAAAACTGCATGTCCTGGGTAAAGGAGGCCACCAGCCAGCAGACAGCATCAGGCAAAATGGAGGACCTCTAAATCATCTGGTGAGCACGCAGCAGCTATAGCTAGCCCATCAGGAGATTAATAAGTTGCTCATCCAGCAACTGTAGCAGCAGCATCAGGACCAATTCAGACAGCAGCAGCAGATCGAGTTGCTTGCCAAGGCCGTTCGGGGAAGGCCAGAAACCCAGCCCAGAAGTCCAGGGACAACACGCACGTCCGGAAGGCAAGAAGGCAAGCAATGCAGAAAATGACCCCATGTGATTATGTGGAGGCATTTCTGACTGTTTTTGAGCTGGTGGCAGATCAAGAGAGAGACTGCTGCCAGACCAGGTGGAGGAGGTGCTGGCCACCTATCTAACCGGTGAGCCAAAGAAGGCTTATTATGACCTGGCCTTGCATGATACCCAGGAATATAGGAAATTGAAAACTTATATACTCGCTTGCTCAGGGGTGACGATGTCTGTCCGGGCCCAAAGGTTTCATCATTGGGCATATTGCGGTGATAAGCCCCCTCGTTCCTAGATGTTTGACTTACCCCACCTGGTGCAGAAATGGTTACAGCCAGAGTCCTCAACCCCAGCTCAGATGGTGGAGCAGGTTTTAATGGACAAGTTTATCCATTCCCTTCCTGATCAGGTCTACACTTCCCCACCAACTGATTCCAGGGAAGTGCGTGGGCGTTTGCTGTATCCAGAGTGATGCCAAGGACTACCTCGTTGCCAGTGTCTGTATAAAAACTAACTGTGGCACTGAGTCCCATGAGGTCAGGGTTGTGAAAGACTTGCTACATCCCATGAAAATCGGCCTGTTTTGTGACTTGTTGGGGAAGTCTGTGATGGTAAATGTTTCAGACAGATGCCAGCCCAACCCTGCTCAATCCCCGTCACAGCCCGAGGTGGAGGAGTTCCCTTTTGTGTCATGGCGGGTGACGAGGATGAGGCGGAGGTCAGTGATGCTGAAGTTCCTGATCTGGGGGTTTCTGGGGAAAATTTTCGTTTGGCTCAGATGCGGGATGTTACCTTAAAGAATGCTTTTGAAAATGTATCTGTAATTGATGGGGTTGCTCAAGAGCTGACACCAGGTTCCCACATTTTGACGTGAATAGCGAGGTACTATATTGGGTAGCCACACTGAGGGGAGGAGAATTAGTGGAGCAGCTTTTGGTTCCAAGTCCCTACCGGCGGAGGGTGTTAGACATGGCCCACTCACAAATTTTGGGGGGACATCTGGGGGTTGAGAAAACACAAGAGCGAATAATGTAGAAGTTTTATTGGCCAGGTTGTTACCGGGAGATTCTAAACTATTGCAGATCCTGCCCATCCTGCCAGATAACCGCTACCTCTACCCATTTCCAAAGTTCCCTAGATCCGCTGCCAGTGATAAAGGTCCCATTTGAGGATTGCCATGGATCTAGTGAGGCCTCTAGTTAAGTCTGCACAAAGGCACCAGTACATCTTAGTGGTCATGGACTATGTGACCCGGTACCCGAAAGCCGTGCCCCTCAGAAATGCCTTGGTCAAAAGTATAACCAGGGAACTTGTTCATATTTTTGCATGGATGGGTTCACCGAAGGAGATTTTGATGGACCAAGGGACCTTGTTCATGAGCAAGGTGATGAGGGAATTGTATAAGGTCCTTCAGATTGCCAGCTGTGAACCTCAGTATACCATCCACAGACAGACGGCCTAGTAAAGTGCTTCAATAAGACCTTGAAGGCCATGCTCAAGAAGGTTGTAGACAAGGATGGCCGAGATTGGGACTATTTGCTACCGTTCCTGCTATTCTCAATCAGAGAAGCACCAAAAGCCTCTACTAGTGTCTCAACCGTTCGAGCTCCTGTATGGTCGACATCTGAGAGGGCTCCTCGACATTGCCAAGGAAACCTGGGAAGCTGAGGTCAAGCCATACCAGAGTGTCATACAGCATGTCTCCCAGTTGCAGGAGAGGATGGCAAAGGTGATGCCAATCGTGAAGGAACATCTTCTGCAGGCAAAGGAAGCCCAGGCAAGGGTGTACAACCGGTCAGCGAGAGTGAGGAAATTCCAGCCAGGCGATCCTGTGCTAGTGCTTATCCCCATGGTAGAGAGCAAGGTCCTAGCCAAGTGGCAAGGCCCATATGAGGTTGTGGAGAATCTGAGTGAAGTAAAATACAAGGTACACCAGCCAGGCTGAAGGAAGCCGCACCAAGTATACCACGAGAACTTGCTCAAGCCATGGCAAGAACGGGAATCGCTGGACACCCCTTGCCTAAGAGGTGAACTTGCTCAAGCCATGGCAAGAACAGGAATCGCTGGACAGCCCTTGCCTAAGAGTCAGTCACCTAGCCACATTGGATGATGTCACATTTGCAGACACTCTCACACTGGCCAGAGACAACAGTGTCGGGAACTGTTGCAGCAGAACCGTGACCTGTTCTCCGAGTTGCCTGGGCATAAGCAGGTGACAGAACATGATCTGTTGGCAAAGACTCATGTAAGGGTGAACCTAAGACCATATAGAATTCCCGAAGCACGTCGAGAGGTAATAGCCAATGAGGTGAAGAGGATGTTGGATCTTGGGGTTATCGATTAGATGAAAAGCGGATGGTCGAGTCTCATAGTCCTCATGCGGAAGCTTGACAGAGAGTGACGGTTCTGAAACGATTACCGCAAACTGAAAAAGGTCTCTAAATCGGATGTGTATCCGATGGCCTGAGTGGACGAACTCATCGAGAGACTGGGGACCGCAAGGCACATTACCACTAGTGATGAGCTAGTGTACTTGTTGCTTGGGTTTTCCCAAGCACGCTCGGGTGACCTCCGAGTATTTATGACTGCTCGGAGATTTAATTTTCATCCCGGCAGCTGAATGATTTACACCTACTTGCCTGCTTGATTACATGTGGGGATTCCCTAGCAACCAGGTAACCCCCACATGTACTTAGGCAGGCTAGTAGCTGTAAATCATTCAGCTCCCGCGATGAAAACTAAATCTCCAAGCAGTCATAAATACTCGGAGGTCTCCCCAGCATGCTCGGGAAAACCCGAGCAAAGAGTACACTCGCTCATCAATAATTACGACCCTTGACCTGACGAAGGGCTATGGGAAGATCCCCATGGCCTAGAGTGCTAAGGAGAAAATGGCTTTCTTGATGCCTGATGGTTGTTTCCAATACACCAGTATGCCTTTTGGTCTACAAGGGGCCCCAGCAACCTTTCAGAGGACTATGGATCAAGTGGTGGCTCTGCATAAGAAGTATGCCACCGCCTATCTGGATGACATTGTGGTCTTCAGCTCAGACTTTGGTAGTCATCTTCCAAAAGTCCAGGCTGTTCTTGATGCGTTAAGGAATGCGGGGTTCACCATTAATCCAAAGAAATGTGACGTGGGAAAGGAAGAGGCCAAATACCTAGGCTATGTCATCAGGAGGGGAGAGATCAATCCCCAAATAAACAAGATTGAGGCGATCCAGAAATGACCACAACCACTATCTAAGAAGCAAGTGAGAGCATTTCTTGGAATTGTGGGTTACTACCGGCGTTTTTTCCCAGTGTTCGCCATGATTGTCACGCCATTGGCGGACCTCCTTCAATGCACAAAGTCGACGCTAGTTAAGTGATCTGAAGAGATGGAGATGACGTTCTAGGAGCTGAAGCAGGCTGTGTGTAAGCATCCATTTCTGGTCGTGCCAGACTTCATGAAGGAGTTCATTGTCCAGACAGATGCGTCAGAAGTCAGCTTGGGAGCCGTGCTGTTTCAGGAGGTGAATGGGGAAGAGCATCCCATCATGTATCTGAGCAGTAAGCTCTCTTCATGTGTGTGAGAAAAACTATGCCATTGTTGAAAAGGAGTGCTTGGCCATAAAATGGGCCGTGGATACCCTGAGATACTACCTGCTAGGCCATAGGTTTAAGCTGGTGTCTGACCATGCCCCTCTGAGGTGGTTGAGGGAAAAGAAGGGAAAGAATGCTCGAGTGATGAAATGGTTCTTGGGCCTCCAAGAGTTCACCTTTCACGTAGAACATAGGCCAGGAAAGTTGTATGGGAATGCAGATGCCCTGCCCAGACTCCCTTGCCTAGTGAGTAAAGGTGCCAAAACCCCCAGCTTTGGGCAGAGGTGGGGAATATGTGACAGAGTCACTGGCAGAGTGGTAGAAGGGAGATATGTGTTGGATGTAATTAAAATCACAGCATGGTGAAGGGCGGGGCATTCAAGTCAGAAAAAATAGTACGTAGTAAATATAAGAAAACTGACTGAACAACAATATAGTCTGAACTGGTGCATAACCAGAAAAGTCATATAGCAAATAGATCAATGGCTGCACTCAAAATTTACTGCGCTAAGGCAAGGAAATGTGCAATATATGAAATGTGAATAGCATAATGGCTTGTGAAATTTATGAAAAAACACATGATTTTAATTAAATCCAAACACAGTTGGTTCTGAGCTTCCTATAAAAGCAGGCTTTATCATGTTATTAGCCATAGGTAAGTGTTCACACTAGGCAGTCAGCTCAGGTACCCGTCCGTTTTGAGATTACCTTGATGTTTGGTGGATGGGCTCACAACTTTTGGCCAAATCTTGTGCTAAGAATCTCATGTGTTTTTTCATAAATTTCACAAGCCATTATGCTATTCACATTTCATGTATTGCACATTTCCTTGCCTTAGCACAGTAAATTTTGAGTGCAGCCATTGATCTATTTGCTATATATATATATATATATATATATATATATACACCCTGTTGAAAAAGCCACGCGAAACGCGCGTCCGGGGGTACCAAGCGAGGAGGGGATACCAGCCCTGACCACTAATGGGTAAGCAGCAAATATACATAAGTATGTGATTGTGTATACAGGGTGATCTTGAAATATGTGTATTAGATACAATGATGGTACATGGTCACACATTATACTCTAGTTTTGGACTGATGCTGCTACCCGAAGGGTATATTTGAGTATTCCCCCTCTAACTTGGTTATTGCCACGTTTCTCCTTTTTGTGTCTCCTGCTATATGGCTGTGTTGACAACACAACCATTTTGTATTCTATGCATTTACGCATGTATGTGATTGTTATAAATTAATAAACATTTTGAATATTTTTATCCAATTATGTTTAAGTGGACGTTTTTTCTCCGTATTTTTGTGGTTATAGCATTTTGGAGTAGTCCTGGAGGGGCACCTGTGGGGTGCCTAGAGAGAGCTGGTACTATCCGCTCATCTGTACGAAGTATATTAGTGCTTCATGATTGTAGTATTAAATATAGATTGTTGTTCAGTCAGTTTTTCTTATATTTACCATGTACTATTTTTTCTGACTTGAACGCCCCGCCCTTCACCATGCTGTGATTTTAATTACATCCAAACACAGTTGGTTCTGAGCTTCCTTTAAAAGCAGGCTTTATCATGTTATTAGCCATAGGTAAGTGTTCACACTAGGCAGTCAGCTCAGGTACCCATCCGTTTTGAGATTACCTTGACGTTTGGTGGATGGGCTCACAACGTTTGGCCAAATCTTGTGCTAAGAATCTCATGTGTTTTTTCATAAATTTCACAAGCCATTATGCTATTCACATTTCATGTATTGCACATTTCCTTGCCTTAGCACAGTAAATTTTGAGTGCAGCCATTGATCTATTTGCTATACTTCACCAGAATCGACATCAGTACATGACTACATCACCAATCTTAGTACAGCCATCAATTGTAATATGAAGTCAGAACCATGTACATTTGTATCTCATGAACCTACAACGCCAGGTATGCATTTACAATGGTAAAGAAATGTTGAGCGTTGTTATCAGATTCACTCTTCAACAGTCTTCTGCAGCACTTCCCCAGACAGTGCCCTTAAAAATTAGAGTGTTATTAAAATGCCCTCCGTATAAAAATGTCTGTCTATATTGTGACCAAAATAATCATCCTATGGTATATCGTCTCCACACTGTCTGCTCTTATGAGAGACGCCTGCCACATGCCGCCTTAAAGGGGTCATCTGGTCCCAATTAATAAGCTTGCAGTTACTCTGTGTGACTGCAAACTAATGAATCCTCCCAGTGCATGCACTGTGCACAGCGATGATTTGTTTCTGAGCCAGCGCCAGAGGGTATGTGTGCATTATACATGCATACTGCCTGCCACAGCCCGTCCAGTGGGTGCAGCCTTGCTCCATACATTTGTAAGCAGTGAGGCTGTGCCCTCTAGTCAGCCATGGTCACTGGATGGCTGCATCACTGGTCCGGGCATGGCCTCATTCTATTCAATTGTATGGAGTGAGCCCACGCCCACTAGTTGGATTCTAACCGGGAGTATGTTTATCTTATACATACTGTCCAGTCCTGGCTCATAAAAATGGTGAATCCTCGCAGTACATGGTGCGTGCACAAGGGGCATTCATAAGTCTGCAGTCACACAGAGTGGACCAGACAGCCCCTTTAATGAGCTATAACAACCTCACTGACTGCCATTATCAACTATAACCACCACACCAGCAACCTTATGAACCACGACCTATACCATGCTGTCCTCCCTCCACTGTTTCCCCTTACGCTCTCAATATCTCCACACCATCCCCTTGCTATGTTAACTTCTCCCCATACTGTGCCCCATTTCTCGCTACCCTCTCTCCATATCTATTCTGTGCCCCCTTTCCACACTATGCCCTCACAGTGCCCAACAAGTTGTCCTTTACAAACTGTACCCCCCTCCTTACACTGTCCCCCTAGAGAGTATGATGGTTACCAGAGCTGCACATATATTGTATGATATCTACAATAACTTGCAATATACAGTATGATGTCACCACATGCCCCAATATAAAGTATGATATCCACCACAGCCCATATACAATATGATCAACAAAGTCCCCTATACATTTTAATGTCCCAAACAGCCCCCTATAAATTATGGTCCAGAAAAAATAAGTGGTATAAATCCAGCAACTATGGGCAGCAGAAGAGAAGTAAAACTTTCAGTTTATTTTATACATATTAAAATACAGTGCAGCATATTGCAGCCACAGGGCTACACTGGAGGAGCAACCATCCTACTCCACATTTCAGCTATAGGAAGCCTTAATCGTGGATAGCATTAAAATAAAAAAGCAGAGTTTTATTTCCTTTTTCCTGCTGTGGGGGCTGGTTCATTGGTAATGCCATTAATTGTTAAGTGAAAAACTCCCCTATTTTGCATATTAAAAGTGCACTCATCAGGAAAGGAAAAAAACCCTGAATATAACAAAACAGAAGCAAAGATAAACAGAAAAAAAATCACCTTTAATTGACAAAAATAAAGCCAAAAATGCCATTCTAAATATGCAAAATCAGCACAGAATAATGAATGCTCAGTAGATTTGCACAAAACACTGAATGCATAGTAAATCATGAATATTGCAAAATAAGATCCTGTCTAACATTCAATCCATTAGGTGACCTGGTATCAAGTTTAAAAATCCAAAACGATTCACGGTTCAGAACTTTCCTTTTAATATCACCATTTCTAATAGGTTTAAAAACGTTTTCAATACCCATAAACTTAAAGTTAGAGGTATCTCTGTTATGAAAAGATCTAAAATGCCGTGATACTGCTGATACATTGACTGCATTCACATTAGTCGTATCTGACAAATGCCTTCGGATACGTTTTTTTAAAGGTGCTGTGGTACAACCCACATACTGCAGTTTGTATGCAGTGCACTCTATCAAATATATTACTTTGGAGGTATTACAATTGATACAATTTTTTATAGTAAAAACCTCTCCTGTGCTGTTCGACTTAAAAGTTTTACTTTCTAGTTGCATGACTGCACGCAGTGCAATGGGCATGACCACAACCATAAAAACCTATGCAAGACAACCAAATGTGCTTTTTGTATGTATCATCACTCAGTAATAAACTGGATGAAAGTAAACTGGCCAAAGTTTTTTTTTTTTTTTTTCTGTTTATCTTTGCTTCTGTTTTGTTATATTCAGGGTTTTTTTCCTTTCCTGATGAGTGCACTTTTAATATGCAAAATAGGGGAGTTTTTCACTTAACAATGGCATGGCCAATGAACCAGCCCCCACAACAGGAAAAAGGAAATAAAACTCTGCTTTTTTATTTTAATGCTCTCCACAATTAAGGCTCCCTATAGCTGAAATGTGGAGTAGGATGGTTGCTCCTCCAGTGTAGCCCTGTGGCTGCAATATGCTGCATTGTATTTTAATATGTATAAAATAAACTGAACGTTTTACTTATCTTCTGCTGCCCATAGTCGTTGGATTTATACCACTTATTTTTTCTGGATCATTGACTTCTCACTTGGAATTCAGAGTTCAGAGATAACAGATAAGGGTGAGCTAAAAATCTTGTATTTAGGCTGCCGTCACACTATCAGTATTTGGTCAGTATTTTACACCAGTATTTGTAAGCCAAAACCAGGAGTGGGTGATACATGCAGAAGTGGTGCATATGTTTCTGTTATACTTTTCCTCTAATTGTTTCACTCCTGGTTTTGGCTTACAAATACTGATGTAAAATACTGACCAAATACTGCTAGTGTGACGGCAGCCTTACTGTTTTCATTTAAATTATGGACACCACAGCCCCTAATGCAGCATAGTCACCACAGAGCTCAGCATTTTCCTTTCAGACCATTATACGAGTGGTCACCACAGCCCCTTTACAGTATGATGTCTCCACAGCCCCCAGTATAATGTCACCCCATAGTCCTCTAAACCAGAGGTGTCAAACTGCATTCCTCGAGGGCCGCCAACAGGTCATGTTTTCAGGATTTCCTTGTATTGCACAGGTGATAATTTAATCACCTGCACAGAATGATTGCAGCACCTTGTGGAATGCTAAGGAAATCCTGAAAACATGACCTGTTGGCGGCCCTCGAGGAATGCAGTTTGACACCTCTGCTCTAAACAGTATGATGCCCCCACATATCCTACATAGTATAATGTCCCCACAGTGCATTAACTGTATAATATCTCCACAGTCTCCCATATAATATGATGTCCTGCATAGCCCTTCTTGTGATAGCCCCCTACAGCCAGCCCCTCTTATGTCCTCATAGCCAGCCCCTCTTGAAATGTCCCCCATTCTTTGGCAAAATTAGATAAAAAAAATGTAAAAGCTTATGCTCAATCAATCAATGCTTCCCTTCCAGCTTTGTCTCTGTCTCTTCACCGATCTGGAACAGCAGTGGACGCTGGATGGCTCAATGATATCACTGCGTTGCGCTCTCTGTCTGACTTCCCCTGCGTGTGCCATCACCAAACGTGTGCAGGCTGGAAGTGGCCTGTGTGCTAATAGGGTTGCCAACATATAGCTCCTCTGTTCCTGTGCCAGGCAGCCCTCATATCAATTGTATTGGCATCTTATAGACATACTGTAAATATAATTGAGTGCAGAGAACGAGTGACAGCCAGGATGCAGGCAGAGTGAAGAGTAAATGGTATCAATGACTAATATTGCTCACCCCTGTGCCTGCACTCCAGCCGTCAGTGTGCTGAGTGCCTGCGGCCAGAGTAAACTGTCGGGTGGCTGCAGGCATTCAGCAATATCACTTTTTTTGTTCCCAAAGTGCCCCCTTGGGGAGACAGGAGATGGCGCCCTAAGCAGGTGCGCTCTCTGCCTACTCCTTGTCCTAACCCTGCAGTGGTAATTTCAGTGAGATCCCCAGAAGCAGTATCATATGTTTGTCAAGAGGAGGCTGGAAATAGAGAGATCAGCTAGGGATGTAATTAGGTGTTAAAATACAACACAATGGCACAAACAAAAAACCATTGTATGCTGGGCATTTCACATTTTACTGTTGGACTTTCAGGAAGCATCTGTAATACAAATTTCAGGAAAGATCAGAAGACAAAGTATAAAAACTACTTCTTGTGTAGAATCATTTTATAGAAGACAATATCTGATAGATCATTAGGGATAGCATTTGATACAATTGAATGACTTCTTAGAGAGAAAGATGTCCATATACTGCTATTACACAGACCCTCTGCTGTCCGTGTACCACTATGTATTACTATTTACCATTACTTTTTAAACTTCCCTGAACTTGCCTTCACATTTTGTAAACTGTGAGATGGCTGCTACAGAACAGAGTCCACATGTGAACATTGCACAACCTGGCTGAACATAAACATACCGTGTCTGTATACAGAATATTTTTGCGTTATTTATATCTCACCATAAAAGTTTTACTGATTAGCTATTTATATGTACATATATATTGCAAGCAGTTTAACACTTACCTAAGCCATGAATAGACACTTTGAAATATATAACAGCAAAACAGAAAATTACAGAGTTCTGCATGCCTCCGCTCTACAGAAAGTCCCACCAGGATATGTACCATGTATAAGAATGTGATATTTGCTTGTTATATTTGTGTTGATTTCTCAATTGCTGAAACAGCAAGATGGTAAAGGATTCCTGCCAATGACTAAAATTGCTGATAAAGAGGTACAAACTCATAGGTTACATACAAAACAACTAGATTAAAAGGAAATGTATCAGCTAATATATTTCTATTTATTAAAAAGGGTATTTCCAATCAGTAGAACACCAGCCAATACTGATATTGTAGGGGATGCAATGCTGTTGTAGTGCTACTTCCCCTTTTTAAACTTCTCTTTAACAGCAGCATCTAAGCAGTTACCCTTTAGGCTATGTTCACACTTTTAGGATTTGCAGTACAGATATAATACAGTGCAAGTAAATACAGTTTTGAAAACCCAATCCACATGTATTAAAAAAGTCATGCTGCAAATTATTAAACCTTTTAAAGACTAGACCACTTTAGGACTTTACGATAAAGTAATTTTGTTTTGTTTCTTCAATGTTGCATTCCATATTGTTTTTTAAATAAAGTACTGTCTTTATTCATTGGGTTAGTAATATTATGGCCATACCAAATCTAAAGAATTGTATTCAGGTTTTATGACTTGAACAATAATTACATTTGTTTACAAAAAAATGGGGGGCTACATATTCAGAGAGATGTACATTTTACATTTTTACATCAGTGCAGCTATATGTTGGCTTTACAGATGAGGGAACTCAAACTTGAAAGTTCAGTGTTCGTACTGGACAGTTAATGTTCAGTGAAAAATGCCGAACATTGACTTCTGGAAGTCCATTGCAATGTTCGGAGTTCCGGGGAAGTTGGAGAGAGAGGGAGAGAGATTCAACAGCTCAAAAGTTTAGGTCCCCATAGTTTTCAATGTGGTTCATGTACAAGTTTGCGTCCATTTATGGTACATAACCCGAACTTTGGAATAAAGTTTGGGTTGTGTACAAGAACCCAGATTTCCATTGGTCCGCTCATCCCTGGTAGGCTTATGCTGTTCCCCAGATTACTTTCAATGGTGAAGATGTCCGGGCCACATACCTTGCCTTAGCTCTTGAATCAGCCCTCAGTCTGTACATTTTCCCCACCCAGGGAAAAGGGGAGTAGTAGTATATCATAGCACACCAACCAGACTAACAAGGTAATATGAAAAGGGATAAAGGAAAATACCAATCAAACAATTAAACACACATAAACAGCAGAGGTAAACACCAGGGAGTGGAGAATGGGGTTAAACCAAAGGAGGAAAAGAAAACGAATTATCAAACACTCAAAACCTAGCAACAGTCACAGATAAACCCACCAAATGCCTTCTCCTACAACAACCACCAACAACCTCCAGCCATGCAGCACAAGCTTTCTGACAATAGTGCTAGCCAGGGCCCAGATTGTTTAGGAGATGGGAGTGGCTAACAGTACACAGCTGAGAGCCTTAACACAGGAAAGCTTCTAGGAGATTTCAACTGAGCAGATTAACCCATGCACTGCTAAAATTTACACCGTTTAACCCCTCCATTGCTCAATTTATTCCCAGAGTCATAGCTCTTTTTTATTTTTTGGTCAAAATGGCCATGTGAGGACATATTTTTTTGTGGGACAAGTTGCACTTTTGAACACAATTGCTTTTATCCCCTTAACCCCCAAGGGTGGTTTGCATGTTAATGACCGGGCCAATTTTTACAATTCTGACCACTGTCCCTTTATGAGGTTATAACTCTGAAAGGTTTGCATGGATACCAGTGATTGTGACATTGTTTCCTCATGACATATTGTACTTCATGTTAATGTTAACATTTCCTTGACAATACTTGCGCTTATTTGTGAAAAAATGGCAATTTGGCGAAAATTTTGAAACTTTCACAATTTTTCAACTTTGAATTTTCATGCCCTTAAATCACAGAGATATGTCACACAAAAAACTTAATAAGTAACATTTCCCACATGTCTACTTTACATCAGCACAATTTGGAACCAAATTTTTTTTGTTAAGGAGTTATAAGGACTAAAAGTTGACCAGCAATTTCTCATTTTTACAACACCATTTTTTTTTAGGGACCACATCACATTTGAAGTCACTTTGAGGAGTCTATATGACAGAAAATACCCAAGTGTGACCCCATTCTAAAAAGTGCACCCCGCACGGTGCTCAAAATCACATTCAAGAACTTTATTAACCCTTCAGGTGTTTCACAGAAATTTTTGGAATGTTTAAAAAAGTGAACATTTAACTTTTTTTTCACTAAAAATTTACTTCAGATCCAATTTGTTTTATTTTATCAACGGTTATAGGAGAAATTGGACCCAAAAAGTTGTTGTACAATTTATCTTGAGTACGCAGATACCCCATATGTGGGGGGGGACCACTGTTTGGGCGCATGGCAGAGCTTGGAAGGGAAAGAGCGCCGTTTGACTTTTCAATGCAAAATTGACTGGAGTTGAGATAGGAAGCCATGTTGCATTTGGAGAGCCCCTAAACAGTGAAACCCACCACAAGTGACACCATTTTGGAAAGTAGACGCCCTAAGCAACTTACCTAGATGTGTGGTGAGCACTTTGAACAAGCAATGGCTTCACAGAAGTTTATAATATAGAGCCGTAAAAATAAAAAAAATCATATTTTTTTCACAAAAATGATATTTTTGCCCCCAATTTTTTATTTTCCCAAGGGTAACAGAAGAAATTGGATGCAAAAAGTTGTTGTGCAATTTGTTCTGAGTACGCTGATACCCCATATGTGGGGGTAAACCACTGTTTGGGCGCATGGCAGAGCTCGGAAGGGAAGGAGCGCACTTTTCAATGCAAAATTGACTGGATATGAGATCGGACACCATGTCGCATTTGGAGAGTCCCTGATGTTCCTAAACAGTGGAAATCCCCAACAAGTGACACCATTTTGGAAAGTAGACCCTCTAAGGAACTTATCTAGATGTGTCGTGAGAATTTTGAACTCCCAAGTGTTTCACTGCAGTTTATAGCGCAGAGCCGTGAAAATAAAAAAATCTCTTTTTTTTTCCACAAAAGTGATTATTTAGCCCCCAGTTTTGTATTTTCCCCAGGTAACAGGAGAAATTGGACCTCAAAAGTTGTTGTACAATTTGTCCTGAGTGCGCTGATACCCCACATGTGGGGGAGAACCACCGTTTTATATATTTTTAAAAAATGTACCCTCCATGGCAAATGCTTGTCAGGCCATGCACTCCATTGCAAGTCTCAGAGACCCACACCCCTACATTGGGCCGACTTCTTAACTCGGTTTCCTGCAATGTCTCTTCCTTACCTGCCACTAGATGATCAGGGTGAACATGCTCTGTACTGTTATATGCCGGTGAATTTTGGACAAGGGGTGCTGTGATGGCACTAGTTTATTTATTAAAAAAGGTACCCTCCATTGGGGAATTGTTTGTCCGCTCATGCACTCCATTACAAGTCTCAGAGACCCACACCCCTACATTGGGCCTACTTCTTAACTCGGTTTCCTGCAATGTCTCTTCCTTACCTGCCACGAGATGACCAGGGTGAACATGCTCTGTACTGTTATAGACCGGTGAATTTTGGACAAGGGGGGCTGTTATGGCACTAGTTTATTTATTAAAAAAGGTACCCCCATTGGGGAATTGTTCGTCTGCTCATGCACTCCATTACAAGTCTCAGAGACCCATACCCCTACATTGGGCCTACTACTTAAGTCGATTTCCTGCAATGTCTCTTCCTGACCTGCCACTAGATGACCAGGGTGAACGTGCTCTGTACTGTTATAGGCCTCTGAATTTTGGGTAAGGGGACTGTGATGGCAATAGTATATTTTTAAAAAAGGTACCGCCGATTGGTGAAACCACATCCTTGTTTGCACAGATTTCATAACATTTGTGCACCTTAAAGAGCTCACTTGAAAAGCTCCTTTTTGTGTTGCCTGGTTGCTTACATTGGACACAACATACTTCATATAAATTTAATAAAGCAATGCTGTTAGTTTGCCTCAGTAGTTCATTCCAAATATTTCTTTGTCCACTATATTAGTTTCTCTCCTTGAGAGCCATAACTTTGGCTGCATAAAATGGTAAGAGCTCAATGCAAAAAAGTAATGGCTGAATGCTTGTAGATGCAAAGGATTTATTCAATTTTGGCTGAGATAACTTGTATGAGGGAGACTGCATGTTCCTTCTTTCTTTCTAGGATAATAAACAGGAATAACAAAAAATTATCTTTTTATCTGTAAAGTAATTATTTGAAAGGATGTCAGATCATCTATTGTGTCTCCAATATTTACTACACAGCCGAACGGAACAGTTATGGAAAATTGAGCATGGTCCCAGTTATGTTTTAGAACATCTTCACATTCTTGCAGTTCTCACTTTTATTTCCGGAATACATAGTAGCAGCTAGTTTTACCATTACTTGCCTATAGATACTGGTCAAGAAGATTGTCATGATTATCCTGAGTACTCAATGGGTTAAGCTTAAGTTTTTCTAGAAAGGCTAAATATATATATATATGATTGCTGTTAATAGTGTCGTGTGAATATACAAATAGCGATTTTGAATCCAGATGGAAATATACCGAATGCATTCAGACAATTACATAGCTGCATTTCTTGTAAAACATTTACAGATGTGACAGACAATGCTCATAGTGACACAATCTTGAGAAATGTTTGTTTATTCACTTCACAAACAGTTCTAAGCTTCTATATGTCTGTTGTGTGTCATTGTAAAACATTAAGGTTTACTGAACCTCTGCCTGTGGTGGTTTTATCTAAATCCTTGTGGCTTTTATATTCTAAGGGTTTATGACCCCTCGTCTGATGACTCCATGATATCTGAGTTTCATCTGACCTTGAAAGCTGGCCACTTGAAGGACTGGGTGAAACTAGAGCTACTACATAGTGTAAATCACTATATAAGACCAGAGAAGCAAGACTAAGACAGATGCAAAAACTGGGGTACCTGTACATGTACAGTTTGATCATACCTGCATAATTGGAGACTCCCATGCAGTGTCTTTAATCTCCCAGAGGTTCTCTGTCTTGGTGTTGCTTCTCTAATATTCCAGAAGGATGATGTTTAAAAGCATCTTGGTGATGATGTAAGTATACTGCATGTAGTTAATCTTTATATATACTTAATCATTATATGTATTTAATCCAAATATGTACTTAACCTTTGTATGTTAACATATACAAAAGTGTATGCACTCATACTATTCAATCATACTATTCCTTGAATTTTGTACTTTGAAATAAAATTGCGTTGTATTGCAAGTATTGGCCTTCTTTAAAGCAATATCTGAACCTTATTGTTAAAAACTTGGCAAATAAAATTGCCAAATTCTCCTGTAAATAATTCTGCAAAGAGGGAACCATCATACCATTAAAAAATACAAAAATCAAACAACTAGACACTGGCACTGACCACTAGGGAAGGACAAAAAGGTGTACAGTTGCTGCTTGTGAATAACAGGTGCTGCATCTGACCCTGTTAGTGCATTAAACCAAGAGGAATACAAAATAAATAATATTCACACCGCTACTGTTGTAACATTTGGTCTAAAAGGACAAAAAAGTAGAGTGCACTTTTTCTTGTGGTGGAGAAGGTTAGAAATTTCTCTTGGTGACGTGAGAGGATGTAATGTCCAAAAGTGGAAACTAGTAAAATGATGCAGCAATTAGTGATATATTCACAGTAGATTGTACTAATATATGTGTTTGTTTAGTATATTTGCTTGTTACTTATTCCGATGACAGGCAAGGATTGAAGAAAAAAAAAAACTTGTCTGCTGGTGTGAATATATGCTGGATCTCGATGAGAGACTTAAAGATGGCTGGCTACAAATGCAAAGATACGATGTACTGGGAATATATTGGGACCACAGTGTATTGCAGGAAAAATTACCTATAAATTAATGATACTTACTGATTGATATATCTGCTGATAGTAAGAAGTTAATCTGACGTTGGCTTGTGTGCTATGTTAATGGTCTTAGTCCATCATTAAATGAGTGGCGATATTAAGCCAGATATCCAAAGGAGCCGGCTAGGTATAGCTGCTGGACAGTATTAGGATAATGTCATCAGGGGATCTGTACTGGCATCCCATAATGTCGTATGTCTGAAAACCACTTACTTGAGTATTAGTGGTGGTGGTGTTGCGAATTGTCTGGCGCTGTTAAGTCAGGAGTATGTCTCTGCCACTTACAGTTCCCCAGAGGGGAATAGGGGAAAGCACGAGATGCCTGCACCTAGCGTGCCCCGGCCAGAAGCAAACACTGAGGACACGACGAGGATGAGGGGCAGGGCTGATGTGGCGTCACTGTAAGGAAGGACGGGTGTGTGGGTAGGATGCTTTCCTACGCGTTCTTAACTCCCCTCTTCATAAGGGCTAGGTCCATCCCTGCTGCTTCCTCCCTTCTATATCAGTCTGCCCACAGAGTGCATCGCCTGAATCAAATCTCAGACAATCCAATCTAATGGATCCAAAAGTACTTTCCCTAGGGTTTCTAATGGACAAGCATTATAGCACGCTTGTTTGTGATATCCAGCTAAATGGATAATTTTAAATGGTGTGGTTTGCACTATAGGGGGCATAATTGTGGATTCAATATGTGTCTTCTAATCTGCAGTACCAGTCATAGGTGTAATTAAAAGATCCAACAGGACAAATATTTCATGTGGATGTAGTTAGTAGTAAGATTGGTGAATCACCTTTTATTATGAAAATAAAAATCTGAGATTAAAAATACTTTTATTAAGAAAATTAGATTAAAAAATTAGAATAAAAAGGGCATATCAATAAAAAAATGAAGGGGGGAAAAGGGAAAATATATGAGGAAAAAATGTATAAGGAAAAAACTAATAAAAGTTTTCTGTAATATGTATAAAATTGGGTCATTCTATGGGGGTGCCAGTAATGGTGCTTACTTGCTACTTGGAATAGTGTGCCCCCAGAAAAATGCATGTATTAAGAAATGCATCGCCCGAATGTTTAAATATTTAAATGTGTAGTTGCACTCCCCATATATTTGTTTAGTTACTTTGGAACAAAAGAAACAGAAAACTAAAACATGTCTGACCTTTTTGAGAAAAAAAAGTTTGATAAAATGAATAAAGTTAATACTCAAAAAAGAATAAGTATTAAGTAGCAGCACCAAATAAGTGTATATAAAAAAAGGGGGGCCAAAAATGGTGGAATACAAGGGGCTCAAAATTGAAAATAAAGTGGTTTAAAATGCGTACCATTCAATTTCTTGATTGAGTCCGTGCGGGGCTAGGGTGAATATCCACTTGGATTCCACCAACGACATGGCTTTAAAGTAGTCGCCTCCCCTAGGGTTCTTTCTAACCATTTGAATACCCAGAAACATGACACCCTTACATGATTTATTATGTTTATCTCAGAAATGTTTAGATAGCGGCTGTCCTTTAAACCCCTTGCTGATGTTACCAAGGTGTTCTTTGATGCGGTCTTTCAGGCGCCTTTTAGTGTGACCAACATACATCATATCACAAGGGCATTTCAAAATATAAATGACTCCTGTGGAATCGCACCTTATCTTACTATTGATATAGAATAGGTTGCTTTTCGTGCTATCCGTAAAATTAGTGTACAGCTCCTTCTGCATATGAGTTCGTGTACAGCATGGGCATCTCCCACAAGGGGAGAATCCTGGTGACGGTGTTTTTAAAAAAGTTTGTTTCATGGAGACAGTAGTATTTGACTCAATTGATTTTGTTGTTGGGGCCAGTAGAAGTCCCAGATTTTGGGCTCTGGTGTAGACAAACCTGTTTTTTTGGGGGGATTAGATTGCCTATACACTTGTCGCCCTGTAAGGAAGACCAATGTTTGTGTATGATTTTATTAAATCGTTTGTAGCCTGCGTGAAAATGGGTAACTATTGGTAGTTGTGAAATTTGTTCCTGCAGAGTGCGTTGAGTATGCTCTATTTGTGGTTTATAAATGAGAGCTTCTCTAGATATAGTTTCTACCTCCTGTTTAGTTGCATCCAGGAATTGGGGGTTATACCCCTTTTCCACAAATTTATCTGTTAAATGTCCCTTTTCCTCATGATAATCCTCTACATTAGTGAAATTTCTTCTTATTCGCGTATACTGACTTTCAGGGATATTGTTGAGCCAAATCGGAAGATGGCAGCTGCTTAGAAAATTGAAACTGTTAGATTCTACATCTTTATGATACCCTTTGGTGATTAGTCTGTTATCATCTACACAAATAGTAAGATCCAGGATATTGACGCTGGCTCTACTGTAGGTTGGTGTGAACTCCAAACCGTAATTGTTATTATTAAAGCTGGATATAAAGGATTGCAGCTCTGATAGAGATCCTTCCCATACAAAGAGGATATCATCTATGAATCGACACCAAAGTTTGAGGCCTTTGCGTAAAGATTTTCCTTGCAAATGTTGTTTTGTTCCCAAATGCCAATATACACATTTGCAAAACTTGATGCGAACCGCGTGCCCATGGCGGTGCCATGTGTCTGGAGGTAGTACTGATCATTATACATAAAGTAGTTATGCTTGAGTATGAAGTTTATGCTTTCGACAATAAATTGTATTTGTGTATCCTTGTAAATTTTTAGAGCATTGAGAAAAGTTTGTGCTGCTTGGCAGCCCTTTTGAGGGTCAATGTCTGTGTATAGGCACTTGATGTCCAGGGTACCTAGGATAAAAGAGTTGTTCCATTAGAAGGAATATAGAATTTGAAGGGTGTGGGTGGTGTCCTTAAGATAGTCCGGGATTAATGTCATGCATTTCTGCAGGTATGTGTCTATATAGCGTGATAGGTTTGCTGTAAGACAATTTATACCAGAAATGATTGGTCTACCCGGAGAGTTATGCGCATCCTTGTGAATTTTAGAGATGTGGTAAAAAATAGCTATAGAAGGAGTTTTGTTGTACATAAATTGGTATTCTTTCTTGTTAAAAATCCCTGATGTTTTGCCTTTGGAGGCTAGTATTTGAAGTCTTTTCATAAATCTCAATGTGGGGTCAGAGGTTATTCGTTTGTATGTGACTATATAGTTGAGGAGACGTAATAATTCACCATGTTACATTGTGGGGTCCATTACTACAATTCCCCCGCCTTTATCTGCTGGACGGATAACAATATTATTGTTATCTTGGAGTTGGATGATCAAATTCTTTTTCCCTTGATTGAGGTTGTGCGTCATGAATCTGTAATTTTTTAGGATTTTGTGTATATTCTTTTAATGTCATTAGTTACTAATGTCTCGAAGGTAAGGAATGCATTTGAGTATTCATTACGAGGATTGAATGTTGATGGTTGGGATAAATTAGTTTGTATGAACCCTTCTTGGTGTGGGATTGTAGTTGCATTAAAATCAAGTCGTTGATTGACACCTTTTTTCAAAAAATACTTTTTTAGGTCTAGATTGCGTAAGTATTTTTTTATACTAATATAAAGTTTAAAGGGATTCGGTCTGACTGTGGGTGCAAATTTGAGACCTTTTTGAAGGAGAGAATGATCGTAGGGTGTTAATTGGTGGAGCTTAGATTAAAAAAAATTTGTGAGTTAGAGGTTGGTGGAGATTGTGTCTCTAATTGCTTGTTTATTTTCTTTTTGGTGCGTGTCCCACCCCTTTTGCCTCTTTTGGTTTTATAGCTGAGGGGCGGAAAAAAACCTTATTGGTAGGTTGATGCATGTTTGGTTTGAATCCTTTTTTGGTTTGGGTAGAGGGATTAGAGTTAGGCCTGTATCCATTAATATTAGTATCATTGTTTGCTAATGGTCGGTTGGTAATGGGATTCGGTTGTCTAACCCATCCTACCAATTGTCTGTTATGTTGTATTTTATTTTGCGATTTGTTTGTGGGAGTTGTGGATACATCCCAACTTCCAGAGATGACTGGTTCCTCAGTCAGAGAGATTAATAGTGAGTATATGTTAGTGGTAATAAGATTAGAGGTTGTGATGTTAGGGGAATCCGGTGTTGGTATCTGGACCTCTTCATTGGTTACTGGCAAAGAGGGGGACTGACTGGTTCTGGGAGACCTTGAAGATGGAGCTCCATGTTGACCACCCCTCCGGACTGAGACTGGTGTGTATTGTGTGGAGTTAATATATGTTGAGAAAACTGTGGAGGTGTCCAGGGAATTATGTGTGGGGGTCAGGTGATACTCATCCAAGGTTACAAATTTATTGGTAGTACTGGTGGGTACATTTTCGTTGTCTTTAGGATGAGTGGTTTTAGGGATACTTTCTATATAGATATTGTCCCTGGCAAACTTCCTCATTTTCTTAGTGATTATTTATTTTTCTTTTTTTTTCTTTTTCTTTAAGTCTAAATAGAATATTTGAAGTGAGATTCTGAATGTCTTCTAAATGATGTCACGTCAGCCCCACCCCTCATCCTCACCGCGTCCTCAGCGTTTGCTTCCGGCCGGGGCACGCTAGGTGCAGGCATCTTGTGCTTTCCCCTATTCCCTGCTGGGGAACTGCAAGTGGCAGAGACATACTCCTGACTTAGCGCCAGACAATTCGCAGCACCACCACCACTATTACTCAAGTAAGTGGTTTTCAAACATACGACATTACAGGACGCCAGTACAGGATCCCCTGACGATATTATCCTAATACTATCCAGTAGCTATACCTAGCTGGCTCCATTGGATATCTGGCTTAATATAGCCAATCATTCAATGATGGACTAAGAGCATTAACATAGCACACAAGCCAACGTCAGATTAACTGCTTACTATCAGCAGATATATCAATCAGTAAGTACCATTAATTTATAGGTATTTTTTCCTGCAATACACTGTGGTCCCAATATATTCCCAGTACATCGTATCTTTACATTTGTAGCCAGCCATCTTTAAGTCTCTCATGGAGATCCAGCATATATTCACACCAGCAGACAAGTTTGGTTTTTTTCTTCAATCCTTGCCTGTCATCGGAATAAGTAACAAGCAAATATACTAAACGAACACGTATATTAGTACAATCTACTGTGAATATATCACTAATTGCTGCATCATTTTACTAGTTTCCACTTTTGGACATTACATCCTCTCATGTCACCAAGAGAAATTGCTAACCTTCTCCACCACAGTAAGTACACTCTACTTTTTGTCCTTTTAGACCAATTGGCACAACAGTAGAGCAGTGAATATTATTTATTTTATAAAAAATACAAAAAGTTGATCATTCTTCAATGTAGTGCATCCTGCTCTCAACATTATTTCTGGATTCCATTGCCATTTGAAAACCAAGAAAGGGTTTGACAGCTTGAGGTTTCGTGGTACACAATTTTTTTTTTTAATAAACTAACAGTCTCCTGTCTCCAATCACGTCATTCAGACTGCATTGTTGGGTATTCTCAAAAGCTTAAAGGGACTCTGTCACCTGAATTTGGAGGGAACAATTTTCAGCCATAGAGGCGGGGTTTTCGGGTGTTTGATTCACCCTTTCCTTACCCGCTGGCTGCATGCTGGCTGCAATATTGGATTGAAGTTCATTCTCTGTCCTCCATAGTACACGCCTGCGTAAGGCAAGATAGCCTTGTGCAGGCGTGTACTACGGAGGACAGAGAATGAACTTCAATCCAATATTGCAGCCAGCATGCAGCCAGCGGGTAAGGAAAGGGTGAATCAAACACCCGAAAACCCCGCCTCTATGGCTCAAAATTGTTCCCTCCAAATTCAGGTGACAGAGTCCCTTTAACTTAAAACAGACATCATTTTGTGTCACATTAGTAAACTTTATAGTCTTGCAAGGATTTAAAGTAATCTCTTTCACTCGCTTTTGGACTAATTGGTGATATTTTTTATCAGCCACTACTCTGAAGTGTTAGCAAGTTTTGGTGGAAGAGATACAGATTCTTTCCTTTTTTTTCCTCGCAGTCAGTTCTCCTTAACCCTGTGTGATTTTATATGTGATTTTTTAATTTAAACATTGAGAAATGGATTTGGTAGGGGAAGAACGCACTTTTCTGACATTTGAAAATAATCTTTTGGAACCATACCTTGTTTAACGTCCACCATCTTGCAATGTACGATCTGTGCCTACAGTTTAACAGTTCACTGAATGCTTTTCTTTTCCATCAGAATACGATTTCAGGGAAGCAACATTGTTTTCTTTATCTGATACAATAACAGTCAAAAAAAAATCTTGATCTTCAAGTGTTTCTGTGGAGAAAATGCACACTTTGCATGGAGGTGTAATTAATTTTTTTTGTGTGGAAATGCCATTTACTTTTATATGTTGGAAATCTTGCACTGAAGCCCCATTAATAATCACTTGGGTAGATTAACTTAGGTAAAAAAAAAAAAGAAATATATATATATATATATATATATATATATATATATATATATATATATATATATATATATATATATATATATATACCAGCTCACTCGTCAATGCATTAGCTGGGCTTCGGGAGCACAGACCCACTGTGTCCAAGCGTGTATAATCCAAAGAAGAAGAATGTCCAGCTCCACCGAATCCGTGAAGATAAAGTTTCTTTATTCATGATTAAGTGAGCTTAGTCTCCAGAAATGCGTTGATATTCACACTCATTCGGTTTGTGCAGAAGTTTGTATCCTCTATGCTACAAGTTTTGTGAATAAAGAAACGTTATCTTCACGGTTTCAGTGGAGCTGCACATTCTTCTTCTTTAGATTAAATTAGACCTTTTATGTCTATCAGTGGTGACTTATGGATGTACAAAATGCATTTTGTGAAGTGGATTTTCATGGGCCCATCCAGTATGTGGGTTCCAAGGCGCAATGGGGAGCATATGACAGACTATGCAACAGGGCTCGCCTTGCTGCCAATGTGTAAAACAAAGGAGTAATGGAGTACAAAATGCATATTGTGAAGTGGATTTTCATGGGCCCATCCAGTATGTGGGTTCCAAGGCATGATGGGGTGTATATGACTTTGCAGCAGGGCAGACATTGCTTTCACTGTGTAAATAAAGGAGTACGGGAGTACAAAATGAATATTGTGAAGTGCATTTTCATGGCCCCATCCAGTATGTGGGTTCCAAGGCATAATGGGGTGCATATGACTATGCAGCAGAGCTGGCCTTGCTGCCAATGTGTAAAACGAAGGAGTACGGGAGTACAAAATGCATATTGTGAAGTGGATTTTCATGGGTCCATCCAGTATGTGGGTTCCAAGGCGTAATGGGGTGCATATGAATTGGTAACAGGACAGGCCTTGCATTCAATGCAATATTTTTTCAGGAGGCACTCTTGGACATCTTATGAAAGGGGTATTGTGGTGCGTCGTAATTCTTTTCAGCCCATCCACTCACAGCATAGCCTTCAACAGTTTAGGAGACCCACTGTTTAATAGTGGCCTATTTAAGAAGATTAATGCCACCTGATGCATCAGTAAAAATAGGCTCTGTGACTTTAAGAATCCCTCCTTCATAAATAAAACAAGATGGGTCTGCTTATGTGTCACACACCACATGACCAGCTAGGGGTGTTAAATGTTACAATGACATTTCCCAGTGAATGCATTTGTAGTGGTTGAAAGCAATGTTAAAGTTGAAAAATGCTTCAAAAACGCTGCGTCTGAACTAAGCCCAAGTGGGGGAGGAACATTTCAGTCTGGGGTTAATTATTTCACCTTAGAGGCAAGTCATTAACCTGCAAAGGATGTATCTTAACATATTTCCCAGCAAAATCCGTTTTGGTTTCATTTTAGTGTGTTTTTTGTGGGACCGAGAAACTGGCATGAATCTCGGAAAAAAATGTTTACAGCTGTGATCTAGAAGTCAGGAATGCTTCCAGGGGCGATCCCCATGATGTCCCTGTGTCATTAGAGCAGTGTTTCCATCATTTTCAGAAGTTGTTAGACCTTAAAAGGACCCCCGGGGGGATCGCGGTAAAATTACTCGGGTCTGTTATCTCCGTCCAACGCCCGTTCTATGTGTGGTCTAAAAATAGTTGTTTTTCATACATACATTCCAATTGTTGGTCTGTCTAATACCCTAGGTCTATACACTTTTTTGATAATAAAAAAACCCAAAAAAAACATATGTTAGTGTGATAGTTCCATGACACGCCTCATCTATCTGTAGGCTACAAAGTGTGCCTTTGAGGCTTCCATTCTCCTTTTTTTTACGGTGTGATACCCTAGCTCTAAACACTATTTAGCATTTAAAAAAATATATACAGGCCACTTATTGAAGAGTTTGGTATCTCAGTCAAACGCCAGATGTATCTGTGGCCTACAAATTGTGGTTTTTCAGGGCTACATTCCACTGTATTTGCTGGCTTTGACCTGATTTCTATACACTATTTTTGAGGCCAAAATAAAAACACACACCACATATTTTACAGTGTGGTATCTCAGTGACATGCCTCATGTATCTTTGGTCTACAAAGAGTGTTTTTCAGGCTTCCATTCACCTTTTTTTTCTGTGTGTTACCCTAGCTCTAAACAGTAAACACTATTTTGGGCTGAATATAAAAAAAAATTTTTTTACCCCCCATGGGGAAATGTTTGTCAGCCCATACACTTAGTATATGGGCATTTCAAGTCTTGGAGACCCACTCCTTTAAATTGGGCCTAGTTTTTAATAAGGTCTTCTAGGTCACTAGGGTTAACGTGTTCCATGCTGCTACAGCCAGTCAATTTTTTGGAAAGGGTGCCTATGATCCCCATAAAAAGTTGTTTAAAAAATGTACCCCCCATGGGGAAATGTTTGTCAACCCATACACTTAGTGTATGGGCATTACGAGTCTAGAAGACCCTCTCCTTTGTAATGGGACTTTTTTTTTATGAGACACTCCTCCACTTTTCTTCCAAAGAGTGATTGGGGTGCGTGCAAATTTGAGTCAAGGCAGCCCTTGCATTCAATGCATAAGGAAACTGTATGGCAGGACCAACTGAAGACTGTGAAGTGGGTTTTCCTGTGGCCATCCTGTACCTGGGTTCAAAGGTTTATTGGGGTGCATATGACTTAATAGCAGGGCAGGCCTTGCATTCATTTCAACATTTTTTCAGTAACACTTCCTGTACCACTCGTGAAAGGGGTATTGGGGTGCATTGTAATTCTTGGCAGCCCAACCACTCACTGCATAGGCAATAACAGCATAGGAGACCCGCTGTTTAATAATGTCCCTTTAAGAATATGAAACAAGATGGGTCTCCTTATGTGTCACACACCATATGGCCAGCTAGCGTTGTTATATGTTTCAATGATATTTCCCAGTGAATGCATTTGTATTGGTTGAAAGCAATGTTAAAGTTGAAAAAACGCATCAAAAACGCTGCGTGTGAACATAGCCCAAGTGGTGGAGGAACATTTTGGTCTGGGGTAAATTATTTTGCCTTATATACAAGTCATTAGCCTGGAAAGGATGTACCTTAACATATTTCCCAGCAAAATCCATTTTGGTTTCGTTTTTGTATGTTTTTGGGTGTACCTGTAAAAATGGCGTGAAACTCTGACAACATTGCTTACAGCTGTGACCTAGGATTCAGAAATGCTTACAGGGGCGATCCCCATTATGTTCCTGTGTCATTTGAGCAGTGTTTCCATCATTTTCAGATGTTTTTAGACCTTAAAAGGACCCCCGGGGAGATCATGGTAAAAATATGCGTGTTTCCCATAGACTTACATTGGGCTCGTTGCTCGGGTCAAGTACCTGAGCATTCCAATTTGCTCGACCTGAGCAACAAGCACCCAAGCATTTTAGTGCTCGCTCATCACTAATGCTCACACATTGAGCATTTGGGCAGTATTTTGCCTCAGTTTTTGTAAGCTCAAACCAGGAAAGGTTGATAAATGCTGAAGTGGTGCCGTATTTATATTATACTTTTCCTCTGATTCTTCCACTTCTCGTTTTGGCTTTCAAATACTGACCAAATACTGAACATATGAATTTACCCAAAGGATAACTTATTGATTGGTGGGGGTCTGACTGCAGGGGCCTGCACCGATCTGCAGAATGTGGAACTTCTATCCCTATTAGGCCGGGGTCACACTACAGTGTAATATGGACGAGTGATATGCGATATAAAATCGCATAGCACTCAGACCAGTATTCTTCTATGGGGCAGCTCACATCTCCGTTTTTTTCCTCGGCCATATTCAGTGTGTGAGTGAAATCGCAGCATGCTGCGATTGTCACGGACACTCGGCCGAGACTTGTCTCACTCGCACCCATATAAGCCTATGGGTGCGAGTGAGACCGCGCACATCTCTCAGATATCATCCGAGTGATGTGCGTTATACGCTGACCCCGGCAATGGAGGAGATGGAGAAAGTAATTTCTCCGCCTCCTCTGCAGCTGTGCTCCGATTCGCTCTGTGCGAGAGGCTCGGAGCACAGACACATGACACTCTGCTCCCACTCGCAGCAGAGTAGGAGCCGAGGGTCATTAGCTCTCGCATCCGATGCTCTCGTATCGGATGCAATACGCTAGTGTGACCCCGGCCTTAGTATGAAGTGGCATGAACGACTCAGCCACTTATCCATTCATTCCCTTAGTGGCATCGCTTGGCTTTTTCTGTAAGCCCCCAAAGAGGATGAATGGAGCTGTGGTCAGACATACCACCTGCCACTCCATTTTCAAATAGGGATAAAAGTGCCATGTTAGAGATAAAAGTTCCATATTCTTCCGATCACTGCAGTTTCCAATGGCGGTATTCCATAGATAAATAAGTTATTACCCTCCCAACCAGTGGATCAGTGATAAATTGTTTTCATCAAAGAATACCTTTAATGCAAACTACTTTAATTGTACATCCCAGTTATGGTGGCGCACAGTAATGTGCAGGAGCAGCCTGTGTTTTACTGTTCATGCTTTACTATAATGGGGATAATGGCTAACAAGTAAACAAGTATTTGCTTATAGCTGTAGGGTGGGCCCCTAGAGTCCATCCCCGGGGGGAGGGGGGGGGGGGCAGGAACCCCAGTCTGTCTTTGAGTACAGTTCTGGTAGAAAGAGAAGAGGTGAGTAAACACTAATTGAAAAGACATAGAGCCTAATTCATCAAATATTATACATAAGAGTTCTGTCATAAAAAAGCTTACAAAAGTAAAAAAATAACTACAGCAGGGAGTGAAGTAAGATTAATGGCAAGGCACACACAGAGGAGAATGCCACTCGTCAGATGCTCCTGGTTCTTTGAAGGGCCCTTGAATGAATCAGGAGCCTCTCGTTCCATCCCACCCTCTCATCAAGACTGGTGTAAAGATCGTCAGTCCGAATGAATCAGGGTCATAGTTCTATATCAGTATTTTTATGCAGAAGTTTAGCCAGGAAATTATTAATGGGGCATGTGCTCTGCCATGGCTAGATATCGGGCTAGGGAAAAAAAATATGGGTCTAGGTAATAGAAAGTCTAGCTTTGACTCAACTGTGAGTTCATTACAGAACAGTAAGAGTCTTTGCTTCATTCTTTATGTAACTCCTATTCAGACTTGCGAGAAACATCTGATATACGTATAGCACTTACTTGTGTTGCCTGACTCCACTGTACTTTGTGCACTATCACACATACGTTTTGCAATTGCAAGGAATTTAAATAGCTTCTAATGTGTAAGGCATTTTCTACGTATTTCTGTGGAATCTATTATTTGCTGTAAACAAGTGGTAGGTGTGTTGAGCTTTCCACTTAGCATACCAGGTTATTAAATTAACAATTCGCAATACTACTTCAGTTTTTATTTTCATACATCAAGTTTCATACAACAAGGATATTTTGATTCAGAACAAGCTTTGTAAGAGTTCTTGATATATTGCAATTCTTTTTAAGAACATCACATTTGCTGCACACGTAGCAAGTGACTTAGTTATAATCACTGAAGTCCAGCTTAGTAAGTGTAAATGTGAAAGCTATAGAAACTTGATTCTAGCTCACCCAGTTGCTCTATGCTCATCCACCTGGGGCTCAGACACCTGCCTCGCCCTGGCCTCACATCAAGGAAAATAGAAAAAATTGGAGTCCGGCTCAACAGGCCTGGATTTTCCCTTTCTTCTTATTTTTCAAAAGAAAATATAGTGCATACAAAAGAAAAAATGTACATGGTCGACATAACCCAGTCAACGCGTTTCAACTGCACTAGGCAATCTTACTCATTTTCGTAAATGTGAGATATTGTAGGTATAGTCTTAACCCAAATAACATTTAAAATTCTTTGTCATGGTGGACTGACCATTCAGTCAATAGACCTGTGCCTGAGAGAAATGAACTGAAAGGGTCCAGAACAAGAGTTCTAGAGCAGGGATAGCATACACAAAAATTGAGAAATCTTATGTAAGGAGATAGTCAAGTAAGAAGAAACAAATAGTTAAGGCCTAACAGAGTATCTGCAAGCGAACAACGCAATCTGCTGGTCAAGGATGATAGTGATAGAGAAAGGAAAAGCAGAAAGAATGACATTGCCAGGAATTCAAGAGCGAAGTGCATGTTCCCTCGGGGAAGAGATTGGAGGAGAAGCTGGGTCAGGTGACAGCTGTGGTGCAGATAATAATTATAAAAGGCCCAGGAGGGCTGAGGTGGGGATTACCTGTAGCAGGACGGTCACGTGAGCAGCCAAGTTGGCTTATTTCTGCTATTACAAGAGACCAGAGCCAAGTAAAGGAATAAAGAGATCAGACCCAAGTGAAGATCTGAAACAGACCAGACCCAAGTGAAGACTCGAGATATACCAGACCCGAGTGAAGAACTGATAGAGACTAGAGCTGGGTGACCTGACCAGAGTAAGCAAAGTCAGGGCCGAGAGAGAACTAGGCCTCTGCAGAGCGACGTTCATGTGAGCCGTCACTTCCGCTATAGACATACGGTAGAAAGTGGTGACCGGGGCCATGCTTCAGGGAGCGAAGGCGGCCAGCGTGCCGATTGTGAAGAGTAACCCACCAATCTGAGAATTGGATAATGGGCTGTACTTTCAACCCCCGTTGGTACATTTGTGATGTACTGCATTGCCCAGAAAGTGACGATGGTGATAGGCCAGATAGTGATAGTTATGCCATTTTGGCTAAGGTATTAAGAAAAAGATTTTACTGACAATAACAGTTGTTTAATGGTGATAGTAGAGAGATAGTGTGCCAATAGCATTGTGTTATTACTCTGTTCATCTGAATTATTGTATTCTCCTTGTGACATCTTGTTTTATTTTTCAATGTTTGTGTTATTTCCTGATTTCCTGACATTGTGCTGAAGGAATTGATTTAAACAATGAATTTAATAAATAATTGTTGCTTTAACTCCTTAGTGACAGAGCCAATTTTTACAATTTTGACTACTGTCAATTTATGAGGTTATAGCACCGGAACGCTTTAAGGGATCCCACTGATTCTGACAATGTTTTTTCATGACATATTGTACTTCATATTAAAATTTCTTTGACATGACTTGCACTTATTTATGAAAAAATCACAAATTTGGCAAAAATTGTGAAAATTTAGCAATTTTCAAACTTTTAATTTTTGTGCCTTTAAATCAGAGAGTCATATTGCACAAAATAGTTAATAAATAACATTTCCCACATGTCTACTTTACATCAGCAAAATTTTGGAGGCAGAATTTTTTTTGTTGGGAAGTTATAAGGGTTGAAAGTTGACCAGCTATTTCTCCAACAAAATTTACAAAACCAATATTTTTAGGGACCACATGACATTTGAAGTGAGTTTGGGGGGTCAATATGACAGAAAATACCCAAAAGTGACACCATTCTTAAAACTTCACCCCTCATGGTGCTCAAAGCCACATTCAAAAAGTTTATTAATACTTCAAGTGCTTCACGAGAATTAAAGCAATGTAGATGGGAAAAAATGAACATTTTACTTTTTTCACAAAAAAATTACTTTAGACCCAAACTTTTTTTTATTTTTGCAAGAGTAACCAGAGAAAATGGAACACAAAATTTGTTGTGCAATTTCTCCTGAGTACACCGATATGCTATATGTGGGGGAAAGTCACTGTCTGGAAGCATGGCAGGGATCAGAAGGGAGGGAGCACCATTTGACTTTTTGAAAGCAAAATTAGCTGGAATCAATGATGGATGCCATGTCGCATTAGAAGACCCCCTGTTGAACCTAAACAGTGGATACCCCCCCAATTCTAACTCCAACCCTAGCACAGCCCTACCCCTAGCCCTAATCTCAAATCTAACCCTAATCCCAACCCTAACCCTAACCACAACCCAAACACAAACTCCAACACCACCATAATCACAACACTTCAACCGTAACCCCAACACAACCATAGCCTCAACACAACCGTAACCCCAACACAACTGTAACCGCAACACAACCCTAACCCTAACACAACTGTAACCCCAACCATAACCTCAACACAACCCTAAACCTAGCCCAAACCTAACCCTAGCACCAAGCCTAACCCTAGCCCTAATCCTAACCCTAGCTCTAACCCCAACTCTAGCCCCAACCCTAAACCTAACCTCAACCCAAACCCTAGCTCTAACCTCAACCCTAACACTAATGAAAAAATGGAAAAAAATACATTTTATTATTTTTACCTTACTAAGGGGGGTTTGACTTACAATTTTTTTCTATTTTGATCACTGTTATAGGGTCCATCACAGTGATCAAAATGAACCAATAGGAAAAATCTATTGTTGCCGGATGCCGGCTGGCAGATCTTGATGGGTGCATTGCGCATGCACTCACTATTTTCTTCCAGGAAGAAGATGCTGAGGGCCGGGGGACAGAGGCGGAGGGTCCAGGGATACCAGAGGTACTGTGGGGGTCTCGTGGGATGTCATTTCTCTCTCCTCTGGTATGCTAGATCATATCAGAGGAGAGAGAAATGAATAGGAAATTGGACTTTTTTTTTGCGATTGACGTTATTCCGTGAATAACGATGATCATGAAACGGTAAAAACTGACCTGAATCATGTTCTCCGGTGTCTTATTTACTCCCGGTAGCCAAGACCCTGGAGATTTTCCAACACTGGGGGGGCTATAACTTTATTTATCAGCACCGTTAAAAAGCGGCGCTGAGGAATAAGTACCCTTAACTGACACTGTTAAAAGGCATATTGGCGGTCATTAAGGGGTTAAGTATCACTGTCTCATTGTCTGCTCACTTGCATCTGCATACCTGTTAACACTTAAATAAAACATCTGTCATTACACTTTACTACACAATCTATGCAATTTAATAAAAGAAAACATCAGGTGTTTAATAATGTTATTAACCTGCAGATATAGGGTTAATCTGTGTGTCAATAGGGTTATGGAGGTGCCAGGACACTGTACTGAAAGAGCGACATCCAGAAAAAAATTATCTTTATTTTCTCCCTGAAGCCACTGGCTTTCATGCATGCAGGTGTTCCCCAAGCAATAACAGTCACCGCTCACAGCACTGAGAGCATTGGCTGTAATCACATCCCAGCACTGACTGACAGCCAGCTCAACACTGCATCAGTGTGGTGTCAACGGTCAGTCAGTGCTGCATTCAGGTGGCATTGTGGTTAGCACTGTAGCCATGAAGTTCTGGAGTCCTGGGTTCAAATTTCAACCAAGACAACACCTGTAAAGAGTTTGTATGTTCTCCCCATGCTTACGTGGAGTTCCTCCAGGTACTCTTGTAGCACCCCAGGGGTCCTGTTGCCACAGTGGCATTGCCTCCCTCACAGGGAGTAATGTCATGCCTGGAAGCAAGGAGGGGTCCCCTTACCAGGTGTCAGTAGGAGAGAAGTAGAGCAGAACTTGGGGAGTGAAGCTGTGATTAAACTCGCCCCAGAGCTGAGCGCTAGGAACCAGATACCAGAGTCCATGGTTGCGTGGGTACTGAAGTCCCTGCCGCTAAATCCTTAGGGCAGGGGACTGCAGGTCTCCTGGCCGATCTAATATCTGGTGGCACAGTAGCATACCAGAGCCTGGAGCCGACACAAAGGAGTGGCACCTGTGATAGACTCAAGCTGCCTGCCATGCGGGCATCAGTTCGTTTTTAATAACAGAGAGATACAGTTAGTTAGCAGCAGAAGGGTGAGTTGTTAGACAGCAAAAAAAAAAAGAGGACAAGCAGAAGGAAGGCCTCCGTACCTACCTGGCCACTTGTATCCAAAAACTGCTTCCAGACTGCCTGGCTCTCAATTACGATCTGTTACCAGTACCCCGGTCTGTAGTATCGACCATCAGGTAAAGGAAAAAAAAACTACAGCCCTTACGTCATTCAGTGATCTCTTGCACCCCCTGAATCCTGCACCACAAGGTATACGAAGCCTGACATAAACGGGACTAGTAGCCCTGGGGCCCCGCTCCACCTGTGGGGAGCAGAACCATCCCAGTTGTGTCACCATCAGCCCCAGCGGTCTCCTTTAGCACATGTCGCATCACATTAAATCCCATATACATATTCCCTATTTTACCGCACAGCTAGGGCCAGAGTCAGGTCACGGCCCTGTGACTTCCCCAAAGAACTGTCCAACCCGGTTCCGAGTACCCCACGGCCCTGGTGGGCGTGTCACTCTGGTTTTCTACCATGCTCAAAAGACATACTGATAGGGACTATAGATTGTGAGCCCCAATAGGAAGAGTGATGATATCTGTAAAGCTCTGCAGAATTAGTGGTGCTATATAAGCCAGTAAAATAAATATTTTCTTGTAGTGGCCAGAGAGGTCTCTAACTTCCTAATACAAGTAATGTACTATTGAGTGATGGACATACCTTTGGTGCAAACTGTACAGCTGCGGAGGAGCCCAAGAGGTAATGGCACCCACTATAATTTCCAAAGCAGGAAGCCTTGTGCATTATGATGAGCTATCGGACTGCACAGGACCCCTATAGTGTTCTTGCACAGGGGCCACTTCTGTTTGTGTTTTCTCCTGTTCCTATTGACTTATGCCTCCATCTGCACAGTTTCCTCATCTTAGAGTAGTCACTACTGATGTCTTTCTCATTCCTTAACTAAACTATGGCACTAAGCGCAGCTTCACTCCCCTACAGCAGGTGGTAATGTTTAACATCAATGCTCAAGGCTTCAATCCCTTACCGATATATGACGTAATGATATGTCATTTGCTGGCTCCTTGACTTTCTCAGAAACATAGCTTGCTCTTTTGCAGATGTGAGGTGGCCAGGGTGGTAGTCATGTCGAGGGGCTGTTGTGTTCCCTTACCATGGCACCCCGTAAAGAACATATAATGTCCCGTCTGATATGTGGTGTAGAAGTATTGCACAAAACTCACGTTTGCAGATCCTGCTGATCTCATAGTCCTGTCTCCGGATGATATCACACACTCCGGGACAGACACCGTATTCCACTTTAACAGTGTAACTTTATTTCATAACAAACAATCCATGGCAGTTTCAATACAGCACAAGTTCATATGTTCAGCCTGAGCTTTCCTTCTCAATGCGGCTCCTCTAGCCTCTGAGATGCTCTTCCTAGCTCTGCGGTCCCCATATTCCTGTGCCCCCTTTCTTGTACTGGTTCCCACTTCAGCTCTTTTCAATGGCAGATAAAAAAGGTTCCTCTGTCCTGATTCAAGCCGTAGGCCCCAGATTCTCTAAGGCTTCTTTCACACTTCAGTTGTTTGGCGTCAGTCTGCTCTGACATAGTGACGGAACGACAGGTCCGTCACAATTGTTGAGAAAACAGTTCTAATGGATCCGTTTTTTTGACGGATCCGTTACTTGGGGGTTGTCTGGGAAAAGTATCTACTTTTTGGAGCATGAGCAATTGAAAAAGCGGATTGGGGCGACGGATCCACCAAATGACGGTCGCGACGGATCCGTCTCCCATAGGCGGCCATTCTATGGAATGGTGGATGCGACGGATCTGCCACGAACCGCCATTTCGGCGTAGACAAAAAACGTTACAATGTCCGTCTATGTCTAGATGATGTCCGCCAAATCTCGACGGAACCGTCGCATGGCGGATGGAACGGACGACCATCCGCCACAATCCATCGCTAATGTATGTCTATGGCAAAATAGCAGATCCGCCAAAAAAAATTTACTGTATTGACTGAAAACCAAAACGATGGCACAGAGTCTTATATATAACTGAAAAACCATAACAAAAAAAAGACCTAAAAATACCTTTTATTAATATATATATTAAAAGTATCAAAAGCCGAAACCAGTTTCATCTATTAAAGTAAAAGGGAAAAATGGAGGGTCTAGGTAAATTCCTGTCAGTAACACGCAAAATATAGTAATCAATGCAAAAATAGTGTGTCAAAGGTTTTGAAACACAATATTAGGCAAAAAGGAATGGACTAAGGAGGCTAGATAGTGCCTTACCCTGAAACGAGTCCCTTCCTTGCAGCGGAGGTGGGCACCCTGGTAAGTGATCTGGTGCCCCTGCTCAACGTCGACTGACCCTTAATGACCCTCCACAGGAATCCCTATCAAAAGTCACCACCAAACACCCATGAATATAAAGTGCTGTTAGTGCAAATAAATATTTTGATCCCTATGTGCTCTTTTAATGACATTTGGCGCCAACATATGGTTAGGGCTCCGCCTGAAGAAAATGTAGAGGAGTCATTCCGATGCTCTATCAACAGGATATCTCATAATGATGTGCAAAGAGAGGTATCATGAATTACGGATCAAGAAAATACCATATATCTTCTAAGAAAATACAGATGGTTTTCAAAACAAAGTACAGTTTTTCTATGGACTATTCCTGTCCAATGATGTATAATGTTTTCAATGATCAGATAAAAGTAGTATACCTATATGCACTGTATACATAGAGTGTGGTATTCATATGGAATATTGGGTACCACAAATGTGGACAACATTGATACACATGACCCCTTTACGTAGAACATACAAGGGTTTCCAAAATACAGATCTTTAGGGCTCATACTCACTTGCAAGAAACTAGGATGAGTCTTGCACGTCAATACTTGGCACTGCACCTGGCACTCAGGAGCGGAGCGTGCGGCTGCATGTATTGCTATGCGGCCGCACGCTCCGATCTGAGTGCCAAGTGCAGTGCCGGGTATTGACATGCGAGACTCATCTGAGTTTCTCGCAAGTGAGTATGACCCATTATACAGATAGTTTAGATATTGTGCTACACCATGTATTAAAGCACAGTAAGTTGTTCATAGAGCACAGCAAAACAATAGGCCATAGCTTTAGACCGATACATACTTAGTGCAACCAAAATGACATAGAGTGCACACTATTTAAGGAAACTGTAGGCCTATTCATATGTACAATGGCCAAACAATAAACCAACAGCATAGGTGTGTAGTAAACAAAAACCCAAAATGAAGTTGCACTTATATTGGAGGGGTAATAGCCCATCCCGCGTTTCCCCCTATTGTTGGTCCAAAGGGGTTCATCAGGGGATTGCCAGCGATGAGCAACAGGCAGCTATATATGATAGAGCGCTCCAACAATTGTGCGTCCTTTTTATAGTGTTAGATGGTACGCGTTTGGCGAACCCGGAAGTAAATATCTCTCTTGCCGTGTCGGAGACCTGTGCTGGAACACAGTGTGCGTGTCAGCGGTCATGTGACAGAACGTTACGTATCGTAAGACCAGCGCTGGAACACAATCTGTGTGTCAGCAGTCTTGTGACAGGAAGTCTGTGTCATAACGAACAGATATAGGCGCTGGAATGCAAAAATATGCTTCACAGACCATATAATCACATATGCACAGGTAAATCATGCAAAATGCGTTCAACAAACCATATATTCAAATCGGATCCAGGCTTAGAGATAAAGTTAGATACAGTAGAGCCCAGAACATATTAAGATCTCAATTTGGGCCAAATAAGGTGCAAGATTCACGAGTGTCCAAAAATATGATATAGTCATAAAAATATATATACACTAAATGTTATCCATACGCCTCCTCCCATCTCTCAGGTCATAAAGAACCCGCTATAGTACCTCAGAATGTACTTATACATACCAGGTTTCAATGTGCATATCAATTAAATAGGGAATAAAGCACATGAGGTATGGGTATCCAGAAGGACTTCATCACTACCAAAGAAAATATGGTATTAAGGCATTATTGAAAACCCATTCAAAAGTCTCCAGAATGGGAGATGCTGATATATTAGTCCTGGTCTGTAGGGACCAAATATGACTTTACAAGAATTACTGACCTATGGGACACAGTATACTTGTATGAAACAGCCGAAGTTGCTCATTCAGAACCCCTGGACTGACAGATTCCAGCCAAAAAATCCATCTGGTCTCTCTCTGAATGATTTTTTTGTACCAATCTCCTTGTCTAATAGATTGAGGGATTGTCTCTCTGACCCTAAAGGAAAAGGATTTTAGATCCCCCATATGTTTATTGACTATGTGGCGAGCAAGGGGGTGTCCCATTTGTGAATAACATCACCTATATGTTCACCTATCCTCACCCTCAGTTGTATCTTAGTTTTCCCCACATAGTCTAGGGGGCAAGTGCAGGTGCACAGATATACAACTCCTGCTGTCTTGCAATTAGCCAAATATTTGATGTTATATGACCTGCCAGGCTGCCAGTGATGGCACTCGCAAAAGTTTTGCACGGATTATTTGCAAAAGCTGCAGGAGCCACACCTAAACGTGCCTTGTTCCCTGCGATCAAGCCATGTACCAGATGGTTTAGGGGCACTATAATGGCTAGGGATACAAAGTCACGAACTGATTGATTTCCCTTTCCTAAATGTAACAGATGGTTGTGGTGTGATGATATTAATCATATCCGGGTCTGCCCTAAGGCTTCCCCAGTATCTCCTTAGGATGTTCATCACTCTGTTATTCTGGTCATCGAAAGTTCCGATCAATCGAGTAACCTCGTTGGAGCTGTGCCTCATTTTAGGGACGAGGAGCTCTGATCAATTACAACCAGTTGCATATCTATACCATTCATTGATTACATGTGTGGGGTGACCTTGATCCCTAAATCTTTTCTTAAGGTTATTTGATTTTGATTCAAAATCCCTTTAAGGGAATCTGTCTCCCCATTTTTCACCTATAAGCTAAGGCCACCACCATCAGGGGCTTATCTATAGCATTCTGTAATGGTGTAGATAAGCCCCCGATGTAACCTGAAAGATAAGGAAAAACAAGTTAGATTATACTCACCCAGGAGCAGTCCCCGTCCGGTCCGATGGGCGTTGCGATCCGGGTCCGGCACCTCCCATCTTCATACGATGTCATCCTCTTCTTTGCTTCCTGTTGTGGCTCCATTGCAGGTGTACTTTGTCTGCCCTGTTGAGGGCAGAGCAAAGTACTGCAGTGTGCAGGCGCTGTGCCTCTCTGACCTTTCCCGGCGCCTGCGCACTGCAGTACTTTGATAAAGTATGCCTGACCACTGATTACCACTGTATTATCTGTACACTGTACACTATATACCGTATTTTTCGGATTATAAGATGCACTTTTTTTCCAAAAACTTTTGGGGGAAAATGGGCTTCTTATAATGTAGATATACCTTACTGGCTGTGGTGGAGCAGGGTCCCATGGTCGCTGCTGGAGGAGGAATGAGTGCAGTGTTGCTGCAGGCCGCAGGCTGGGATGAGGGGGTGTTCGGCTCTGCCAACATTTTGTGAAACCACGAAAAGCCAAATCAATTAAATCAATATTTTAACTACGGTAGATCCCAAATTATCATAGACAAACAGCAGAAAAATAGGGAACTTAAAACTTAACATTTAATTCACGACATTTTGAAGGTGGCACCTCTAACCGGATTGGTGAAATTGTTCTGATTTCCCTTCTTTTCCATGAACCCTCTAATTTTCTAGACACAATTTACATGATCATCAGTGGTACTGATTTATCTCAATAAGTGTATGTGTCTATATTATAATAACATTGCTAGTGTTACGGGCAGTCTCTTTGCCTACAATCAGTTTCCCCACTCTGGTTGTGCAAAATTCAATTGTTTGGGTACCTGATTTTAAATGTTGTGTCGTGAATTTTAATAGGTGTATTAAATGTTAAGTTTTAAGTTCCCTATTTTTCTGACATTTTGTGAAAGCCCAGAGCCCCCACAATTACATGGTTTACTATGCAGTGGACTCCGGGAAAATGGCTGCCGGGGGCGGCGCATGCGCAGATGGAGATCTCGGCACCAAGATCTCAGGAGATGAGATCTCAGCTGAGCCATTTTCCTGGAGTCCACTGCATAGTAAACCATGTAAGTGTGGGGGCTCTGGCATTTCACAATATGCAGTGGCGTAACTACAAAGTTATGGGCCCCGGTGCGAACTTCCAAATGGGCCCCCCCCCCCCCCGCCATAAAATTCAATGTAACCCCCATAGAATACAATGCAGCCCCCCTCATAGTATAATGCAGCCCCTCCATACAGGGGCAGTGAGAAAGACACGAGCAAATGGTGACTAGGGGGCAGGGGAGAGGGCACAAGTGGGCAAGGAAGACAGGCACAAGGGGACACATGGGGGCTAGGAGGCAGGGGAGAAGGTTACAAGGGGACTAGTGGGCAAGGGAGACTGACACAAGGGGACAATGGAGACTGACACAAGGGGCACATGGGGACAAGTGGGCAAGGGAGACTGACACAAAGGGCACATGGGGACTAGTGGACAAGGGAGACTGGCACACGGGGACACACGGGGACAAGGGACAAGCACAAGGGGACAAGGGAGACAGGCACAAGGGGACACACAGGGACTAGTGGGCAAGAGACTGACACAAGGGATACAAGCACAAGGGGACACACAGGGACAAGTGGGAAAGGGAGACTGACACACAGGGACTAGTGGGCGAAGGAGACTGACACAAGCACAAGGGGACAAAGGAGACTGACACAAGCACAAGGGGACATAGGAGACAGGCACATGGGGACACACAGGGACTAATGGGCAAGGGAGACTGGCACATGGGGACACAAGCATAAGGGAGACAGGCTCAAGGGGACACACGGCCCCCTGACCTGCCAGAGCCGCTTGCAGCTGTGACCGTGGTAGTTACGCCGCTGCCTCACACACACACACATACTACAGATATCACACACACACACACACACCATACTACAGATATCACACACACACACACCAGTTATCACACACACACTACAGATATCACACATACACACACTACAGATATCACACACACATCATATTACAGATATCACACACATACTACAGTTATCACACACACACTACAGATATCAAACACATACTACAGATATCACACACACACACACACACACACACACTACAGATATCACACACACACTACAGATATCACACACACACAGACATACTACAGTTATCACACACACACTACAGATATCACACACACACACACACACACACACACACACACCAGAGATACCAGCTCATATACACAACTCACAATCTCCTCTCTGGTACAGGGGTGGCTGATGTAAACCGGCTGCAGCTCCTCAGCTTCTCCTGACTAAAGCGGCTCTGTCCCGCACCTCCCCCCTGCTCTCGCCTTCTGTCCCGGGGTTATTTTGGCTTTCTCTTAAATACGATCTCATTCAGAGGTACATGAGATGTATGAGGGGGAAAAAACAGATTGAGAAGCTGTCTCATCGTGATGACTGGAGCGGCTTCCTGTCTCTCACGTGCCCCGGCTGCCCCCTTCCCCTAGATACGCCTCGGACTGTTGCTGTGCAGGAGGAATCCCCTGCACTGCAATATGGTGTTGGGTGCCAGCACAGCCCGCACAGTGGTCTATCCAGCACAGCCCGCACAGTGGTCTATCCAGCACAGCCCGCACAGTGGTCTATCCAGCACAGCCCGCACAGTGGTCTATCCAGCACAGCCCGCACAGTGGTCTATCCAGCACAGCCCGCACAGTGGTCTATCCAGCACAGCCCGCACAGTGGTCTATCCAGCACAGCCCGCACAGTGGTCTATCCAGCACAGCCCGCACAGTGGTCTATCCAGCACAGCCCGCACAGTGGTCTATCCAGCACAGCCCGCACAGTGGTCTATCCAGCACAGCCCGCACAGTGGTCTATCCAGCACAGCCCGCACAGTGGTCTATACAGCACAGCCCGCATCTCTCGCCCCCCCCCGAGAATGCCCCCACAGTCCAGTAAAAAAACAAAAAAACACTCTCCTTACCTTTCCTCTTGCCAGCGTTGCTTCCTGCTCCGATCTCAGGCTCGGCTGCAGTCTGCCCGGGACACAGCAGGTGCGCGATGATATGACGTCATCGCGCACCTGCAGTGTCAGAGGCAGAGCGGGGAATGATGGGAGAGGGAGCGTCTGTAGACGCTCTCTCCTCCGTCATTGCATTTAACTGTACCGGCGTCATAGACGCCGGTATAGTTGAATGCGACGGCGGGGGGGGGGTGAGTCGGTGGCAGGGGGAGGCGGATCGAGCAGCCCATGACTGGCACCGGCTCTTCTGGCATTTGCCAGAAGTGCCCGATGGCCAGTCCGGCCCTGCTCTGACCTGCCGGCCCCGGGCCCCTGACCTGCCGGGCCCGGTCGCAGTGGCGACCGCTGCAACCGCGGTAGTTACGCCCCTGTCCATACTGTACAATGGCCACACATAGTGCTCTATACTGTACAATGGCCACACATGATGCTCCATACTGTACAATTGGCCACACATGATATTGCCTACAGTATAATGGCCACACATAGTTACTCCTACACACGCGGCTGAGCTCCGTACACATTGCACATGCGGCTCCCCTCCGTACACCTCGTACACACCCGGCTCCGCTCCGTACACCTTGCACACACGGCTCCGCTCCGTATACCTCGTACACACACGGCTCCGATCCGTACACCTCGTACACACACGGCTACGCTCCGTACACCTCGTACACACACGGCTCCGCTCCGTATACCTCATACACACGGCTCCGCTCCGTACACCTCGTACACACACGGCTCCGCTCCGTACACCTCGTACACACACGGCTCCGCTCCGTACACCTCGTACACACACGGCTCCGCTCCGTACACCTTGCACACATGGCTCCGCTCCGTACACCTTGCACACATGGCTCCGCTCCGTATACCTCGTACACACATGGCTCCGCTCCGTATACCTCGTACACACACGGCTCCGCTCCGTACACCTTGCACACACGGCTCCGCTCCGTATACCTCGTACACACATGGCTCCGCTTCGTACACCTCGTACACACCCGGCTCCGCTTCGTACACCTCATACACACCCGGCTCCACCTTGTACACCTCATACACACACGGCTCCGCCTTGTACACCTCATACACACCCGGCTCCGCCTTGTACACCTCATACACACACGGCTCCGCTCCGTACACCTCATACACACCCGGCTCCGCCTTGTACACCTTATACACACACTGCTCCGCTCTGTACACCTCATACACCCACGGCTCCGCTCCGTACACCTCATACACACCCGGCTCCGCCTTGTACACCTCATACACACACTGCTCCGCTCTGTACACCTCATACTCACACGGCTCCGCTCCGTACACCTCATACACACACGGCTCCGCTCCGTACACCTCAAACACACACGGCTCCGCTCCGTACACCTCATACACACCCGGCTCCGCCTTGTACACCTCATACACACACGGCTCCGCTCTGTACACCTCATACACACACAGCTCCGCTCCGTACACCTCATACACACACGGCTCCGCTCTGTACACCTCATACACACACTGCTCTGCTACATCCACACAAACCCCTCCTGACCTCACACAAAAGCTTACCCTCCTCCAGCACGATGACGACCAGCACTGCACTACTGTCCTGCACTACACGGAAGCCCTTGATCATGTGACTCCGACTCCTCCCCTCCTGTGACCTCATCACAGGTCCTGTGCGCACAGAGCAGCTGCAGCCATAGTTGTGGTGTCTCTGCGGTGGAGGGGCTCTGCTGCCGTGACAAGTGCAGTCCCACCCGTGATCGCGCATGCACTGAGAGAGTGCACGCGCACCAGGGCCTGTAAAGAAGGTTTATAAAGGGCCGGCGGCCCATTTTGTAGCTCAGAGTTCTTAGGGGCCCCTAAGCACTGCGGGCCCCGTCGCAATTGCGACCCCTGCGACCGCGGTAGTTACGCCTCTGACAATATGCCAACAGAGCCCCCGCACCACTGAACACCTGCAGCGGCACATATCTGAACACCCCCTCAACCCAGCTTGTGGCAACACTCCACTCTTGCCTCCTCTAGCAGCAGCCCTGGGACCCCACTTCACCGCAGCCACCACACCTGGTAAGCAATAAGATGCATGGATTATAAGCACCACCATTTTATTAAAAAAAAGTTTTTTCCTATTGTTCTCCTCAAAATTTGGGGGGCGTCTTATAATCCGGTGCATCTTTTAATCCAAAAAATACGGTACTATTTACAGAGTTCCTGTGTATAATGTCACTGATGATCACTGTATTATCTGTACAGTGACACTATATACAGCGCTCCTGTGTATAATGTCACTAGTCATCAGTGTATTACCTGTACACTGACACTGTATACAGAGCTCCTGTGTATAATGTCACTCACTGGTGATCCATGTGTTACCTGTACACTGAAATTATATATAGAGCTCCTGTGTATAATGTCACTGGTGATCACTGTATTACCTGTACACTATACAGTATGTACAGAGCTCATGTGTATGATGTCAGTGGTGATTACTGTATTACCTGAACATTATACACTATGTACACAGCTCCTGTGTATATGTCACCTATAATCCCTGTATTATCTGTACACTATATACTCTATACAGAGCTCCTGTGTATAATGTCATTGGTGATCACTGTATTACCTGTACAATGACTCTATGTACAGAGCTCCTGCGTATAATGTCACTGGTGATTATTAAAAGAGTCTGTGTCATCTTTTAAATTAAAGGACTTTATTCTTGGTGTGTGTGTTTTTATACAATGTGACTATGGGGTTAGTATTGGGGGTGTTAATCCTATAGTTATATGTTAAATAAAAACACAGCCAGAATAAAATCCTTTATTTGAAAAAATGACACAGACACCTTTAATATTCTAAATTAAACCATATTTACTGCAACATCTATTTCCCCGAAGTTCTCGATCTCCTGTAATAAAAGTAACATAAAAAAACAACACAACAATATACTATACCTGTCCATCGTTCTGTCCCACGCTGTAATCCATGTCTGGTTGCTAAATAGTTATCAACCTGGACGGTGCCAAGATGTGACCATTCCGGCTGAAAACCACTGGTGAATGAGCTGCGGAGAGCGCAGCATCATTTACCAGCAACATTTACCAGCAACATTTACCAGTGGCCGTCCGTGTGATACTGATGCACCACATGGACGGCATCGTTGTGTGGTACTTGTTTACATGGACCCATTGATTTGAATGGGTCCGTGTGATCTGTGCAGCTGCACAAAAACGGACACGTCTACATGTGGGTCACTCGGGCACACGGTCCGTGAAAAAACACAGATATGTGCAATTTATTATTATTATTATTAATGTCACGATACCCGGGTATTAATGCTGCAGGGGAAACTGCACCCAGCAGCAACGGAGCTGGACCAGACACCGGGTCACTAACCTGATCACCAACGGGACCTTCCACATGAGACACTAGGCATTGTGGGCAGTCCCGTCGATTGACTGCGCATGCGTCACATGCACGCGCGGCAGTCGCGTCCGCACGGCCGCGCGCATCTGCCGCATGCGCAGTAGCTAGGGCTACTGCGCGCCGCCCGAGAGTGCAATAGCAGGCGGGGCAGGCGGGCGGGGTGCTCTCACAGAGAAACACGCCCCGACCCCCTTCTCCCGCCTTCTCGTTTTGGCGGCATGCCAAGGCAGCGGACGTCTGCTACCGGTATTAACCCTTTAGGGGGGTGCCCACAGTGATGCCGGTATTAACCCTTTAGGGGGGTGCCCACAGTGATACCGGTATTAACCCTTTAGGAGGGTGCCCACAGTGATACCGGTATTAACCCTTTAGGAGGGTGCCCACAGTGATACCCGTATTAACCCTTTAGGGGGGTGCCCACAGTGATACCGGTATTAACCCTTTAGGAGGGTGCCCACAGTGATACCGGTATTAACCCTTTAGGGGGGTGCCCACAGTGATACCGGTATTAACCCTTTAGGAGGGTGCCCACAGTGATACCGGTATTAACCCTTTAGGAGGGTGCCCACAGTGATACCCGTATTAACCCTTTAGGGGGGTGCCCACAGTGATACCCGTATTAACCCTTTAGGAGGGTGCCCACAGTGATACCGGTATTAACCCTTTAGGGGGGTGCCCACAGTGATACCCGTATTAACCCTTTAGGGGGGTGCCCACAGTGATGCCGGTATTAACCCTTTAGGGGGGTGCCCACAGTGATGCCGGTATTAACCCTTTAGGGGGGTGCCCACAGTGATACCGGTATTAACCCTTTAGGAGGGTGCCCACAGTGATACCGGTATTAACCCTTTAGGAGGGTGCCCACAGTGATACCCGTATTAACCCTTTAGGGGGGTGCCCACAGTGATACCGGTGTTAACCCTTTAGGAGGGTGCCCACAGCTATGCCGGTATTAACCCTTTAGGGGGGTGCCCACAGTGATACCGGTATTAACCCTTTAGGAGGGTGCCCACAGTGATACCGGTATTAACCCTTTAGGGGGGTGCCCACAGCTATGCCGGTATTAACCCTTTAGGGGGGTGCCCACAGTGATACCGGTATTAACCCTTTAGGAGGGTGCCCACAGTGATACCGGTATTAACCCTTTAGGAGGGTGCCCACAGTGATACCCGTATTAACCCTTTAGGGGGGTGCCCACAGTGATACCGGTATTAACCCTTTAGGAGGGTGCCCACAGTGATACCGGTATTAACCCTTTAGGGGGGTGCCCACAGTGATACCGGTATTAACCCTTTAGGAGGGTGCCCACAGTGATACCGGTATTAACCCTTTAGGAGGGTGCCCACAGTGATACCCGTATTAACCCTTTAGGGGGGTGCCCACAGTGATACCGGTATTAACCCTTTAGGAGGGTGCCCACAGTGATACCGGTATTAACCCTTTAGGGGGGTGCCCACAGTGATGCCGGTATTAACCCTTTAGGGGGGTGCCCACAGTGATGCCGGTATTAACCCTTTAGGGGGGTGCCCACAGTGATGCCGGTATTAACCCTTTAGGGGGGTGCCCACAGTGATACCGGTATTAACCCTTTAGGAGGGTGCCCACAGTGATACCGGTATTAACCCTTTAGGAGGGTGCCCACAGTGATACCCGTATTAACCCTTTAGGGGGGTGCCCACAGTGATACCGGTATTAACCCTTTAGGAGGGTGCCCACAGCTATGCCGGTATTAACCCTTTAGGGGGGTGCCCACAGTGATACCGGTATTAACCCTTTAGGAGGGTGCCCACAGTGATACCGGTATTAACCCTTTAGGGGGGTGCCCACAGTGATACCCGTATTAACCCTTTAGGGGGGTGCCCACAGCTATGCCGGTATTAACCCTTTAGGGGGGTGCCCACAGTGATACCGGTATTAACCCTTTAGGAGGGTGCCCACAGTGATACCGGTATTAACCCTTTAGGAGGGTGCCCACAGTGATACCCGTATTAACCCTTTAGGGGGGTGCCCACAGTGATACCGGTATTAACCCTTTAGGGGGGTGCCCACAGTGATGCCGGTATTAACCCTTTAGGGGGGTGCCCACAGTGATGCCGGTATTAACCCTTTAGGGGGGTGCCCACAGTGATACCGGTATTAACCCTTTAGGAGGGTGCCCACAGTGATACCGGTATTAACCCTTTAGGAGGGTGCCCACAGTGATACCCGTATTAACCCTTTAGGGGGGTGCCCACAGTGATACCGGTATTAACCCTTTAGGGGGGTGCCCACAGTGATACCCGTATTAACCCTTTAGGGGGGTGCCCACAGTGATGCCGGTATTAACCCTTTAGGGGGGTGCCCACAGTGATACCGGTATTAACCCTTTAGGGGGGTGCCCACAGTGATACCGGTATTAACCCTTTAGGAGGGTGCCCACAGTGATACCCGTATTAACCCTTTAGGGGGGTGCCCACAGTGATACCGGTATTAACCCTTTAGGGGGGTGCCCACAGTGATACCCGTATTAACCCTTTAGGAGGGTGCCCACAGTGATACCCGTATTAACCCTTTAGGAGGGTGCCCACAGTGATACCCGTATTAACCCTTTTGGGGGGATAGGTTGCGGGGGGGCTCAGAGAGGGGGGAGAGGGCGCGGGGGACTGTGTATGGATAGATAGGGGGTCCCTTATGGCGGGGGCCCGTGTATGGATGGATAGGGGGTCCCTTATGGCGAGGGCCCGTGTATGTATGGATAAGGGGTCCCTTATGGCGGGGGTCAGTGTATGGATGGATAGGGGGTCCCTTATGGCAGGGGCCCCTGTATGGATGGATAGGGGGTCCCTTACGGCGAGGGCCCGTGTATGGATGGATAAGGGGTCCCTTATGGCAGGGGTCAGTGTATGGATGGATAGGGGGTCCCTTATGGCGGGGGCCCGTGTATGGATGGATAAGGGGTCCCTTATGGCAGGGGTCAGTGTATGGATGGATAGGGGGTCCCTTATGGCAGGGGCCCCTGTATGGATGGATAGGGGGTCCCTTATGGCGAGGGCCCGTGTATGGATGGATAAGGGGTCCCTTATGGCAGGGGTCAGTGTATGGATGGATAGGGGGTCCCTTATGGCGGGGGCCCGTGTATGGATGGATAAGGGGTCCCTTATGGCAGGGGTCAGTGTATGGATGGATAGGGGGTCCCTTATGGCGGGGGTCAGTGTATGGATGGATAGGGGGTCCCTTATGGCGGGGGCCCGTGTATGGATGGATAGGGGGTCCCTTATGGCGAGGGCCCGTGTATGGATGGATAAGGGGTCCCTTATGGCGGGGGTCAGTGTATGGATGGATAGGGGGTCCCTTATGGCGGGGGCCCGTGTATGGATGGATAGGGGGTCCCTTATGGCGAGGGCCCGTGTATGGATGGATAAGGGGTCCCTTATGGCGGGGGTCAGTGTATGGATGGATAGGGGGCCCTTATGGCGGGGGGGCTGTTTATGGATAGATAGGGGGTCCCTAACTGTGGGGGGCCTGTGTACGGATAAATAGAGGGGTCTGTGTATGGATAGTTAGGGGAGTCCGTGTATGGATAGATCGGAGGGGCCTGTGTACAGATAGATGGGGAGCCTATGTACAGATAGATGGGTGAATGAAGGCTTCTAGACAGCTGAATCATTTTCACATGCGTAGAATTGTGCGAGCTCACCTTTCTCTATCCCCATGATGGGACCACAGAGAGAGGGGTCCGCCCCCAGGGACAGGAAACCTACAGGTGAAAAAGGGCGTACCTCTCTCCCACATCAGTTGGTTTCCTGTCCCTGACGGGGAACCTACAGTGCGTACCTGAAGGATCTTCGTGGGATTACAGGGGCCGGTCCAGACCTGAAGGATCTTCGTGGGATTCCAGGGGCCGGTCCAGTCGTTTCCTGACAGGGGGCTCCCTGCCATGGCTGGGTCGAGCGGGTTTTAGCTCCCCCCCTTTTCCCTTCCCTGAAGCACCACCGCTGGGGTCGGCGGGCCTTATGGGTGAGTGTGAAGGGGGAGGCAGTGAAGAGGATCAAGCCTGCCTTCCCCACGGTAAAAAAAAAAAAAAGGAAGGAAGGAGGAGGTGGCGGCGGTCACCAAAATATCCTCTATACCAAGGCACAGCGGTACATGGAGGTAGCGGCGGCTACTTTTCCATGAGGTCCCAGACAAAGCCGGATGGAGGCTGGGGGGCCGGAGCGACATGTGGGACCGCTGAAATGGCGGCGCCATTGCCGTCCGAACCGGAAGCTCCAAACAGGGCGCAGGCAGGCGCCGGCAGACGGAATGCTGAGGCGCGCGCGGGCGTCCCCGCTTATTTCTTCCCCTATATGAGCGCCTGTGGTCCGGGAAACCGGAAGTCAGGCGGGCGCATGCGCAGATCGCCACGTCCACCGGCGGCGCGAGCGATTAAAGGAGCGCTTTCAAGCGGAAGAACGTGGACAATTCAAACCTCCTTTGAACTAAACGCAGTGCGGAGACCAGTATGAGCGACAAGGAGCTGCAGGATGCGCAGGAGATCGTACAATTATCTCCTGAGCAAGCGCAGGTACAGCGCCAGCGCTCACAGCATCAGCGCAAGGGAAAGTCTTCCTCTCAACAGCGCAGCAGCAGCGGACGCTCAGAGTCACAACGCAGCCGGGTTTCTGCAAAAACCACACGACCGGTGACGAATCCATTGGTGGATATAGTCCCTAGGTCTGAAACGGTATCTCTTATCCACAGGAGGTGAGTGATCTACGTGAAAGTGCTGAGTTTAATACGGGGTTACTCTTTCTCCTAGGGAAGAAAATGTACAGGCAAATCAAAGCACAAAGTATGTGCTATATGTTCAGAAGAGCTTCCTTCCTCCTGGGAGAAAAAGATATGCAGCACTTGCATAGAGAAGACGATTCAGGAGGAATCCCTGGCATTTGCCTCAGACATAAAATCATTAATAAGGAGTCAGGTGGAGAGTGCCCTCAAAGGCATTAAAACCTCAAAGATAAAACGCAAAAAAAGTCAGATCCCCTGAATCTAGTGTGGACGAGTCGGAAAGCGAAATATCTGTGATTCATCAGCCTCTGACACCTGTTCGCTATCCTCAGAAGGGGGACACAGTTGCTTCCCTATCGAAGAGACAGACGCCTTGGTAAAAGCCGTCAGGACAACAATGGGTCTGGTAGATGAATGCCCTAAAAAAGGGCGCAGGATATAATGTTCAACGGTTTGGAACAAAAGAAAAGAAGAGCATTCCCAATAAATGAAAAAATTCACTCTCTAATCAAGAGAGAATGGAAAAAAAACAGACAAAAAAGTTCTCTTGACTCCCAAGAGAAAGTACCCTTTCGATGACCCAGCCTGCTCATCCTGTATTAAGGCACCAAAATTAGATGTGGCCATAGCAAAGGCCTCTAAAAAGTTCGCTTTACCCTTCGAGGACATGGGTACCTTAAAAGACCCGACGGACAGAAAAGCTGAGACTTTCTTGAAAAGCTCCTGGGAAGCGGCAGGGGGTGGACTAAAACCAGCCATCGCGGCCACTTACACGGCCCGCGCCTTAATGGTGTGGCTCTAGCACTTGGATAACCAATTAAAGGGAAAAGTCTCAAGACAGACAATTCAAAAATCAGTGTCTGTGATCAAAGGTGCGGCAGCCTTTTTGGCTGACGCATCGGTAGATTCAGCTAGATTACCAGCCAGGTCAGCCTCCTTCTCAAACGCTGCAAGACGTGCCCTGTGGCTAAAGTGTTGGCCAGGGGATTTGCAAACGAAAACGAAGCTATGCTCAATACCTTGCGAAGGCGAATTCTTGTTTGGATCAACATTAGACGACATCCTCGACAAAGCGGGGGATAAGAAGAAATCTTTTCCCGGGTTCCCCAACCAGTCTTACAGGCGTCCATTTCGGAACAGAAAGTTCATGCGAAGGAGACCCCCAAAAGGAAATAAAGATGCATGGGAAGACAAAAGAAATAAGAACAGAGGGTTTTTGTTCAACAAACCCCCCCCATCCGATAATAAGAAAACCCAATGAAGGTATTCCCCGGGTCGGAGGGAGACTAGCCGGTTTTCTTCCAGCCTGGGAAAAAATTTCAAACAGTTCCTGGATACTATGCATAATACGAGAAGGTCTCAAACTAAAATTCCGCATTCCTCCTGGCAATTCCTTCATGGTAACACCGCAGAGACAATCACACGAACAGTCAGCTCTCCAGGAAGAAATATTGAACTTAATCCAGAAGGGAGTCTTACAAGAAGTCCCATACCAGGAAAGAGGCATGGGCTTATACTCTCCCCTTTTCCTTCGGAGGAAACCGGACGGATCATACAGGACGATCATAAATCTCAAAAGATTAAACAGTTTCCTCGAGATTCAACACTTCAAAATGGAGACAATAAAATCTTGCGTGAAAATACTCTTTCCCTTGTGTTTCATGACTGTTCTAGACTTACGAGACGCATATTACCATGTGCCTATCCACAGGAATCATCAAAAGTATCTCAGACTAGCAGTGAATATCCAGGGGGAAGTGAAACACTACCAGTTCCGGGCTCTCCCCTTCGGGTTAGCTATCGCACCTGGGGTGTTCACGAAGATAATGTCAGAAGTGATGGCTCACATACGGGAACAGAATGTTCTAATAGTTCCCTATCTGGACGACCTCCTTGTGGCAGGGACCTCATTCCAACATTGCAAACAACAGTTGGATTTGGTCATGGCTTCTCTGTGGAGTCTAGGTTGGCTACTGAACATGCCCAAATCCAGAGTAGTGCCAAGCCAGGTACAGGAGTACTTAGGGATAGTCCTGTGTTGTGAATTCGGTTTGTGGGCTCCCCCGGTGGTCACTTGTGGTACTGGTGTCTGGTGTGCTTTGTTTCCTCTATTCACCTGTTTCCATCAGGATGTGGGAGTATCCTATTTAGCCTTGCTCCTCAGTTAGTCTGATGCCGGCCATCAATGTAACTAGAGCCTTTCTGTTGCATGTACCTGCTCCAGCCTTCTGATCAGCTAAGTTGGACTATTTAGTCCTTGTCTATTTTTGTATGTTTTGTCCAGTTTGCAGTTATGTGAATCTCTGCAGCTGGAAGCTCTTGTGGACTGAAATTACCACTCCTGTGTCATGAGTTGACACATGAAGTTTAAGGTAATTTCAGGATGGTATTTTCTAGGGTTTTGCAGCTGACCGTGAAGTCCCTTTTGTATCATTCTGCTATCTAGTTTAGTGGGCCTCGCCGTGCTAAATCTGCTTTCATACTACGTGTGTCTTTTCATCTTAATTCACCGTCATTATATGTGGGGGGCTGCTATCAACTTTTGGGGTATTCTCTGGAGGCAAGCCAGGTCTGTGTTTCTTCTGCCAGGGGTAGTTAGATCTCCGGCTGGCGCGAGGCGTCTAGAGAAAAACGCAGGCACGCTCCCCGGCTACTTTTAGTTGTGTGAATAGGTTTAGTATCGCGGTCAGCTCTAGTTCCCATCACCCGAGAGCTAGTCCGTTTTTCCTATGCTCCCAACGTTCCCCTGCCATTGGGAAACATAACAGTCCTGGACTCGACCACGCAGAAGTGCTACCTTCCTCAGGGGTAGATTCAAAAAATGACATAGGCTGTGTTACAGTTGACGATATCTCCAGTCACTACTCAGAAAAGCAATGTCCCTGCTAGGCTCCATGACAGCCTGTATCCCGGCAGTGCAGTGGGCACAGTGTCATACCCGGGACCTACAATGGGAGACTTTAGATTCAAGCCTATCTCTGCGCGGAAATTTAGATGGGCAATTAAGTATTTCAGCAAGTACGATACACTCCCTAGTGTGGTGGGCAGACCCAATGAATTTAACCAAGGGGTTTCCTTGGGCACTACCGACGGAAAAAATCTTAACGACGGATGCAAGCCCCTGGGGGTGGGGAGCACACATAGACGATCAAGTGGCACAAGGGAATTGGATCAAAAGTCAAGAGCTAGTCTCTTAAAACATGAAAGAACTGTTAGCGGTAAAGTTTGCCCTAACCCACTTTCTAAAACTCCTTCACTCCCATCACGTAAAAATCTTTTCAGACAACCAGGTAATGGTAGCATATCTAAACCACTAAGGGGGCACCAGGTCTCGAGCACTGATGGGGGTAACCCAATCCATCTTCCACATAGCTGAACACAATCTGAAGTCCTTAACAGCTCTCTACATAAAAGGCTCAGAAAATCAAACCGCAGACTTCCTGAGCAGGACATGCTTAAAACAGGGGGAGTGGGAGCTGAAACAATCGGTATTCAACCAGATCGTAAAACGTTGGGGACAGCCAGAAATAGACCTATTTGCGAACAGTCAAAACCAGAAAGTAAAAACATTCTGCTCAATCGATCCCCGGGGAGGCCCAGTAGCTCTGGATGCCCTTACAATTCCCTGGAACTATTGCCTCGCCTACGCGTTCCCTCCAATATCCCTCATCCCTTAGTACTGATGAAAATTGGGGAAGAGGGAGCAACAGTGATAGTAATAGCTCCATTCTGGCCCTGCAGAATATGGTTTTCTTGGCTAAGAAAAATGCCCATAGCAAGCCCTTTGGTTCGACCAGACACTCCGAATCTTTTATCCCAGGGCCCAGTGTTTCATCCCAGTGTAAAGAACCTACACATGACAGCTTGGAAGCTACTAAGTGATAAAGGTTTTTCACCCAATCTAGTGTCCACTGTATTACAGAGTAGAAAACTCGTAACCACCAAAATATATGGGAAAGTGTGGAAAAAAGTTATGTCGGTATCGGGCGCAAACCCATCCGGGGAAATCCCAATAGGGAAAATTCTTCAGTTCCTGCAGAAGGGATTGGAAAAAGGCCTAGCTACAAGTACTCTGAAGGTTCAGGTAGCAGCCTTGGGAGCTTTGTATAATCATGATCTAGCCAGAAATCGCTGGATCATGAGATTCATTAAACCCTCAGGTAGGTCCAGGCCTATCCCTCTCCATAATGCTCCTCTATGGGATCTAAACCTTGTTTTAAATGCTCTAACCACACCTCCCTTTGAGCCCCTGGCGGACGCCCCTCCAAAGATCTTATCTCTAAAAACCACACTCCTAGTGGCCCTAACCTCGGCCCGTCGCGTGAGCGATATACAAGCATTATCTGCATGCTCACCCTTTACCCAAATACTTCAAGACAGAGTCATTCTTAAAACTGACCTGGCTTACCTCCCTAAAATCGCGTCAATTTCATGGAACACAAGAGATCTCTTTGCCCTCCTTTTGCCCAAGCCCCCAAAATGAGGGGGAGAAAACACTGCATACCCTAGATGTAAAAAGATGTCTGGTCCAATATCTATCAGCCACTAGGGAGTGCAGGAAGGATAGGGCTGTTTGTCTGCTTCCAGGGTCCATGGAAGGGACAGAAAGCATCGAAAGCCACGTTAGCGAGTTGGATAAGAGACGCCATTGCCCTATCCTACACATCCGGCGGGACGGCCATCCCGGAGAATATAAAAGCTCATTCAACCAGAGCAGTGGCATCATCGTGGGCGGAGAGAGCTGGCGCTTCGATAAAACAGATATGTAGAGCGGCCACTTGGTCTTCCCAGTTTACATTTTTCAAACATTCCCGTTTAGACTTGACCTCCTCTGATCTCACCTTTGGGCGAAGGGTTCTAGAGGCAGTGGTCCCTCCCTAAGAGTTACAGTCTATGCAAATCTCTCCGTGGTGCCATCATGGGGATAGAGAAAATTGTAGTTACTTACCGATAATGGTATTTCTCTGATCCCATGATGGCAGCCGTATATTCCCTCCCTTTTTCACACACAGGTGTGCACATTATAATGTACTAGTAATTAGCTTTAGTCACGGTGCCTCTGTTAAGTTAAATTGGTTAAGTTTAATTTGTGCGAATATTAAGTTGCAGCTGAAGTTCTGTATAAGGCTCTGTAAACGAACTGATGTGGGAGAGAGGTACGCCCTTTTTCACCTGTAGGTTTCCTGTCCCTGGGGGCGGACCCCTCTCTCCGTGGTGCCATCATGGGATCAGAGAAATACCGTTATCGGTAAGTAACTACAATTTTCTTTCGACATAATCGTATCGCTGGAGAGGCTGTGTGCGTAGGTACATAGGGGGTCCTTACTGGGGGGAAGAGCTATGCAGGTACATAGGGGGCTATTGGGTGTCTGTGCAGATACATAGGGAGTCCTTCTTGGGGGGCTGTGTAGATACATGTGGATCATTACTGGGGGGGGGGCTTTGCAAATACCGTCCATGGGGTCCTATGTGGATAGATGGGCAGACCTTACTGGGAGGCAATATGTGGATGTAGGTACTATGCAGAAAAAAGGGGTTCTTATTGAGGGGAGCTATATGTGGATGAAAAGGTAGTCTTTACTGGTGGGCTATATGTGTATACATGGGTGGAGCAATACTGATACATGTGGAATTCCTGATCCCTGTATTTGTAAGGGGGCCCATTTTTGGTGTTTAACCGCTTCTGTACGAAGGATGTGTCCGACGTGTCCTTAGCGTGAAGCAAAATATGAAATCTGTTCCTGAAGGTCCCCGGGGACATCCAGCACTGAAAACCGGCAGGCTTAGGCTCCTGCCTCGGCCTGCCGGTATCCCAATTGCTGTCTCCAGCAGCGCTCCGATTGGCTCCCTTTTCTGGGGAGGCAATCGCAGCCTAGTGACGCTGTTGAAGTGTCATCGGTTCCCGGGGGAAGCCCTCTGGAGAGCCTGAGTCATTCTCAGCTGTCCCACAGGGGAGATCCAGGGCTGTGTGCGCTGATGCAGCGTGCACAGCCCTGATGAGCAGAGAGGGTTAAAGGACTACTTTTGCTCTGAACAGCGCTGCTTGTCACAGTACAAGGGGTTTTAAATCCCTTGTGCCATGATCAGCAGAGACAAGTGCACGCTGCAGCAGCTATGCCTGACACGCTGGGGTCTTGTGGCCCCCACAAACCCAGTGTGTTATGCATAAAAATAAGTAAAAACACTTTTTTTCTTTTTCAAAACAAGTTAACACTAATTGACTCCTTCCCCCTTCCAAGTCCCCCTCACTTCCCAATAAACTATGACACACCCACCACCCCACCAAAACATTTTTGAAAGTAAAAAATGCTATTTAAAAAACAAGGCAAATATTCTGTAATATCAAATGGTTAAATATATTGACCCCCATTTAGCACTGACTTGAAGTACTATATGTCACGAAAAAACTCATAATGACGCGGATAGATGACAGCATTCCAAAGTAATTAACACAGGTCATTGCAAAAAATGGCATAGTAATTTGGGTCCAAATAGGCCTAGTATAGAACGAGTTAAAATGGCAAATAAGACATAATTTTATTTTTTTCTGTCGTTAACCCAAAGGAAATAAACGTGTGTAATTTAAGGGCCTGTTCACACTTGTGTCCAGGTCCGTCAGGAGGCGTTCTGCAATGGATCTGACCTGATGACCCCGGGCGAGGCTGGCGGGATGCCAGCATTCTGTTACCCATTATCATTGAAGCAAACAGACTGCTTCCGCTACTCACGGTAATCTGCTCGCTTCAGTTTTGCCGCAATCTGCTACATTGAAACAGAACTAAATGTAAAACAGCATTGAAGCGAACGTGCAGCTTTTGCTACTCGCGGCCGTCCACTCACTTCAGTCTTGCCCTGATCCGCTCCATTAGAGCTGAACGAAAAGTAGAACATGTTCTACTTTTCGTTCTGCTTCAATGTAGTGGATAGCGGCAAGACTGAAGCGAGCGGATGACTGCGAGTAGCAAAAACCGCCCGTTTGCTTCAATGCTAAAGGCTGACAGAATGCCGGCATCCCGCCAGCCTCGCCCGTGATCATCAGGAAGTCACATCCATTGTGGATCGCCTCCTAACGGAACTGGGTGCAAGTGTGAACGGGCCCTAACCTGTGTAATTGCATTTATTTTCTGTGAATAATAAATCCTATTAGGCTCCATGACACATGAGTGTGTTACTTTCTGATTTAGCATACCTATTTTGTATGCAAACACTCAAATTCGCATTCCATGTTAAAGTATAGGGAGCGTATCACACTCAGTTTGGAAACTGAGTGTCATAAAAAAAAACCTGTAGTTTTTTTCCTCAGTCATCAAAACTGTAAATTCTTGTGCTTTGATGACCGAGTCACAATTCCGTATGAAAGCGGAATTGCTTCTTACGTATTTGTACAGAATGGCCCTCTATGGAAATCCGTTTGCAATCAGTTTTGCAAACACCTTGCAATAGTGATGCATCCATCCATCCATGGAGGCCGGAAAGCAGTGGTGCAGGGGAGGGAAGTCATACTTACCATCAGCTGTACTGTCCAGTTCCTGCTGTCACAACTGCTGCCTGCCGAAGTATACATAACTCTCGACACTATCTCCGTCCATTCCCGCATACTGCAGGTGTGGCTAACCTTCATTCTCTCCCTCCTGACCACGCTAGGCCCAATGATGACATGGCACTAGCATAGGAGTTGCGAAGGAACGAGCAGGTGACCACTCGTTCTCTATCAATGCCAACGATAGTAGCATGTCATAATGTGTGACGGACTCTACGCAGTGCTTTTCTCTATACCTTTGCTTCTGTGTCTAAAAGCGAACCATTCGGCATCCGCATCCCCTATTAGATTGGCATATCAGTATCTTCTGTATAAGGCACATTGACATCGACCAGCCTCCGCATACTGACCAACAATGAAGTTTCGTGATCGAAATCATAAAAACCAGCTGTGAACCAAACATGAGAATGAAAAACAAGGCAGACTACAATATTTCATGACAAACATTTGTACATTTATTGACATCATTAACTGATGTAATGAAGAAACCAACAAACAGTTGTAAATAATGGCCTGCAAACTATTTACAATATGTGTGATCAAATTCAGTGTGGATGTATTCAGCCTCACCCTTACCCAAATTCACCCACAAATTGTCTTTTTCATTGGCACTTGGTTTGGGACATGTCTTCAAATTTTCCTTTCTCTTTTTTGTAGAGAAAAGCCTTGTTTGTTTCTGAATCTTTTTGTTTGCTGGCTCCCTATTTTTCATCCTTACTGTTAAGTCATCTTTGCTATATTTTGATAATAGATTACCAATGTCTTTTTGAGCAGCTTTAACCCCTTCATGACCTTGCCGTTTTTTGCAATTCTGACCAGTGTCCCTTTATGAGGTAATAACTCAGGAACGCTTCAACGGATCCTAGCGATTCTGAGATTGTTTTTTCGTGACATATTGGGCTTCATGTTAGTGGTAAATTTAGGTCGATAATTTCTGAGTTTATTTGTGAAAAAAACGGAAATTTGGCAAAAATTTTGAAAATTTCGCAATTTTCACATTTTGAATTTTTATTCTGTTAAACCAGAGAGTTATGTGACACAAAATAGTTAATAAATAACATTTCCCACATGTCTACTTTACATCAGCACAATTTTGGAAACAATTTTTTTTTTTGCTAGGAAGTTATAAGGGTTAAAATTTGACCAGTGATTTCTCATTTTTACAACAAAATTTACAAAACCATTTTTTTCAGGGACCACCTCACATTTGAAGTCAGTTTGAGGGTTCTATATGGCTGAAAATACCCAAAAGTGACACCATTCTAAAAACTGCACCCCTCAAGGTGCTCAAAACCACATTCAAGAAGTTTATTAACCCTTCAGGTGTTTCACAGCAGCAGAAGCAACATGGAAGTAAAAAATGAACATTTAACTTTTTAGTCACAAAAATGATCTTTTAGCAACAATTTTTTATTTTCCCAAGGGTAAAAGGAGAAACTGGACCACGGACGTTGTTGTCCAATTTGTCCTGAGTACGCTGATACCTCATATGTGGGGGTAAACCACTGTTTGGGCGCACGGCAGGGCTCGGAAGGGAAGGAGCGCCATTTGACTTTTTGAATGAAAAATTGGCTCCAATCTTTAGCGGACACCATGTCGCGTTTGGAGAGCCCCCGCGTGCCTAAACATTGGAGCTCCCCCACAAGTGACCACATTTTGGAAACTAGACCCCCCAAGGAACTTATCTAGAAGCATAGTGAGCACTTTAAACCCCCAGGTGCTTCACAAATTGATCCGTAAAAATGAAAAAGTACTTTTTTTTCACAAAAAAATTATTTTAGCCTCAATTTTTTCATTTTCACATGGGCAACAGGATAAAATGGATCCTAAATTTTGTTGGGCAATTTCTCCTGAGTACACCAATACCTCACATGTGGGGGTAAACCACTGTTTGGGCACATGGTAAGGCTCGGAAGGGAAGGAGCGCCATTTGACTTTTTGAATGGAAAATTAGCTCCGATCGTTAGCGGACACCATGTCGCGTTTGGAGAGCCCCTGTGTGCCTAAACATTGGAGCTCCCCTACAAGTGACCCCATTTTGGAAACTAGACCCCCCAAGGAACTTATCTAGATGCATAGTGAGCACTTATAACCCCCAGGTGCTTCACAGAAGTTTATAACGCAGAGCCGTGAAAATAAAAAAATAATTTTTCTTTCCTCAAAAATGATTTTTAGCCCAGAATTTTTTATTTTCCCAAGGGTAATAGGAGAAATTGGACCCCAAAAGTTGTTGTCCAGTTTCTCCTGAGTACGATGATACCCCATATGTGGGGGTAAACCACTGTTTTGGCACACGTCGGGGTTCGGAAGGGAAGTAGTGACGTTTTGAAATGCAGACTTTGATGGAATGCTCTGCGGGCGTCAGGTTGCGTTTGCAGAGCCCCTGATGTGCCTAAACAGTAGGAACTCCCCACAATTGACTCCATTTTGGAAACTAGACCCCCAAGGGAACTTATCTAGATGTGTAGTGAGCACTTTGAACCCCCAAGTGCTTCACAGAAGTTTATAACGCAGAGCCGTGAAAATAAAAAATGTGTTTCCTTTCCTCAAAAATATTTTTTTAGCCCAGAATTTTTTTATTTTTGCAAGAGTAACAGGAGAAATTGGACCCCAAAAGTTGTTGTCCAGTTTCTCCTGAGTACGCTGATTCCCCATATGTGGGGGTAAACCACTGTTTGGGCACATGCCGGGGTTCGGAAGGGAAGTAGTGACGTTTTGGAATGCAGACGTTGATGGAATGGTCTGCGGGCATCATGTTACGTTTGCAGAGCCCCTGATATGCCTAAACAGTAGAAACCCCCCACAAGTGACCCCATTTTGGAAACTAGACCCCCAAGGAACTTATCTAGATGTGTGGTGAGCACGTTCAACCCCCAAGTGCTTCACAGAAGTTTACAACGCAGAGCCGTGAAAATAAAAAATCATTTTTCTTTCCTCAAAAAAGATGTTTTAGCAAGCAATTTTTTATTTTCACAAGGGTAACAGGAGAATTTGGACCCCAATATTTGTTGCCCAGTTTGTTGTGAGTACGCTGATACCCCATATGTGGGGGTAAACCACTGTTTGGGCACACGTCAGGGCTCGGAAGGGAAGTAGTGACATTTGAAATGCAGACTTTGATGGAATGGTCTGCGGGCGTCACATTGCATTTGCAGAGCCCCTGATGTGCCTAAACAGTAGAAACACCCCCCACAAGTAACCCCATTTTGGAAACTAGACCCCCCAAGGAACTTATCTAGATGTGTGGTGAGCACTTTCAACCCCCAAGTGCTTCACAGAAGTTTATAACGCAGAGCCGTGAAAATAAAAAATAATTGTTCTTTCCTCAAAAATTATGTTTTAGCAAGTAATTTTTTATTTTTGCAAGGGTAACAGGAGAAATTGGACCCCAACAGTTGTTGCCCAGTTTGTCCTGAGTACACTGGTACCCCAAATGGGGTAAACCACTGTTTGGGCGCACGTTGGGGCTTGTAAGGGCGGGAGCACCATTTGACTTTTTGAACGCAAGATTGGCTGGAATCAATGGTGGCGCCATGTTGCGTTTGGAGACCCCTGATGTGCCTAAACAGTGGAAACCCCTCAATTCTAACTTCAACACTAACCCCAACACACCCCTAATCCTAATCCCAACTGTAGCCATAACCCTAATCACAACCCTAACCCCAACACACCCCTAACCACAACCCTAACCGCAACACAACCGTAACCCTAATTCCAACCCTAATCCTAACCCTAATCCCAACCGTAACCCTAATCCCAACCCTAACCACAACTGTAACCCCAACACACCCCTAACCCTATCCGTAACCCTAACCACAAGCCTAATCTTAACCCTATTTCAAACCCTAGCCCTAATTCCAACCCTAACTCTAATTCCAACCCTAACCCTAAGGCTATGTGCCCACGTTGCAGATTCGTGTGAGATTTTTCCGCACGATTTTTGAAAAATCTGCAGGTAAAAGGCACTGCGTTTTGCCTGCGGATTTACAGCAGATTTCCAGTGTTTTTTGTGCGGATTTCACCTGCGGATTCCTATTGAGGAACAGGTGTAAAACGCTGCGGAATCCGCACAAAGAATTGACATGCTGCGGAAAATACAATGCAGCGTTTCTGCACGGAATTTTCCGCACCATGGGCACAGCGGATTTGGTTTTCCTTAGGTGTACATGGTACTGTAAACCTGATGGAAAACTGCTTCGAATTCGCAGCGGCCAATCCGCTGCGGATCCGCGGCCAATCCGCTGCCAATCCGCTGCGGATCCGCGGCCAATCCGCTGCAGATCCGCGGCCAATCCGCTGCCGATCCGCGGCCGATCCGCTGCGGATCCGCGGCCGATCCGCTGCGGATCCGCGGCCGATCCGCTGCGGATCCGCGGCCGATCCGCGGCCGATCCGCTGCGGATCCGCGGCCGATCCGCTCTGTGCGCACATGCCATAACCCTAACCCTACCCGTAACCCTAACCCTACCCCTAACCCTACCCCTAGTTCTAACCCTAGTTCTAACCCTAACCCTAGTGGGAAAAAAAAAAAAAAATTTCTTTATTTTATTATTGTCCCTACCTATGGGGGTGATAAAGGGGGGGGGGTTATTTATTATTTTTTTATTTTGATCGCTGTGGTAGAACCTACCACAGCGATCAAAATGTACTTTGTAATGAATCTGCCAGCCTGCAGATTCGGCGGGCGTACTGAGCATGCACCCGCCATCTTGGAAGATGGCGGCGCCCAGGGAGAAGACGGACTGACTTCGGGAGGCTCGGTAAGTATGAGGGGGTGGTGGGGGGGTGGATCGGAGCACAGGGGGGGGGATCGGAGGACGGGGGGAGCGGACAGGAGCACGGGGGAGCAGACAGGAGCACGGGGGAGCGAACAGGGGGACGGAGGGGGGTACCGGACAGAACGGAGGACTGGGGAGGAGATCGGGGGCGGTGGGGGGGGCCAGAACATGATTTCCAGCCATGGCAGATGCTATTGCAGCATCGGCCATGGCTGGATTGCAATATTTCACCATTTTCATAGGTGAAATATTGCAAATTGCTCTGATTGGCTGTTGCACTTTCAACAGCCAATCAGAGCGATCGTAGCCACGTGGGGGCAAAGCCACCCCCCCCCTAGGCTGAAGTACAACTCCCCCTCTCCCTGCAGATCGGGTAAAATAGGAATTAACCCTTTCACCCGATCTGCAGGGATGAGATCATTCCATGACGCCGCATAGGCGTCATGGGTCGGGAAGGGGTTAATGGTGTCTGCGGACATCTCATTAACTCTAAAGCAACTGGTCAGAACCTCAGAGCTACTAATCAAAGATTGCCTCTGTGAAGATGTACAATAATCAAGAGGCACGTTAAACTTTAAAATATCTGCCATTAACTCATCGGCTTCTGTGGTCTCCGCATGGGTGATGGTAAGCATTTCGGGGTCCTCTGTTAAACCCAGCCGCACAACTGCATGAATATGTTTGCAAATGTTTCCTTTTATTAAGTTATCCACACAAGTACAGGTGTACATGTGGACGCAGATCTGGCAAAGAGAACAGGTTAAAGGGCAGACATTTTTACGGCTGCACTCTGTCACCTCTTCTTTGGTCACAACATAGCTATGTTTTAAATCTGAGGCCTGCACCTCAAAGACTGCGTTCTTTGAATGTACTACAATCATACTGTTGCTAAAGGTACCGTCACATTAAGCGACGCTGCAGCGATAACGACAACGATGCCGATCGCTGCAGCGTCGCTGTTTGATCGCTGGAGAGCTGTCACACAGACCGCTCTCCAGCGATCAACGATGCCGAGGTCCCCTGGTAACCAGGGTAAACATCGGGTAACTAAGCGCAGGGCCGCGCTTAGTAACCCGATGTTTACCCTGGTTACCAGCGTAAAATGTAAAAAAAACAAACAGCACATACTTACATTCACGTCCCCCTGCGTCCACTTCCTGACTGACTGAGCGCCGTACAGTGAGAGCAGAGCGGTGACGTCACCGCTGTGCTGCTTTCACTTTCACTTTGCGGCGCTGAGTCAGAGGAGGAAGCAGACTGCAGGGGACGCAATGTGAGTATGTGCTGTTTGTTTTTTTTACATTTTACGCTGGTAACCAGGGTAAACATCGGGTTACTAAGCGCGGCCCCGCGCTTAGTTACCCGATGTTTACCCTGGTTACCAGTGTAAAATATCGCTGGTATCGTTGCATTTGGTGTCAAACACAACGATACACAGCGATCAAACGACCAAATAAAGTTCTGGACTTTATTCAGCGACCAGCGACAGCACAGCAGGATCCTGATCGCTGCTGCGTGTCAAACTAAACGATATCGCTAGCGAGGACGCTGCAACGTCACGGATCGCTAGCGATATCGTTATAAAGTCGTTTAGTGTGACGGTACCTTAATTGCCAAGCTCTCTATGTGTGAATTTTGCATTTGACTAAGTCGATGAGAAGGTGTCTTTTTTTGTTTTCGAATCAATCTTTCAAAAATTTTGTTCCTTGTAAATTTCATTAGTGCCGACACACACTTATCCAGCCGTTTTATTTTTTTACCCTCCAAATACATGTGTTTAAACACTCTGTGAAAGGATTCGAGATACATGTTTGTATTTATTCTAAGGCTCTTCCTATAGCAATATGCCCACGTTTCAGGTCGCTTAGCATAAACTGCACGAAAATATCTAGCCAACTCTTGGGTATCTTCATCTTCACCTAATTCTTGGAGAAAAAGCTGTAATTTTTGGAGGAAGGAAGTTTCATTACATTCTTTTTGCAATAAATGTAATACCTTGTATGCCATCACTCCTTTACTGTGACACTTTATTTTGGAATGGACATTGGATTGCCAGTTTCTGTCTACGTGCCAACTGCAAAGCAGGCGATGCTTTACAGGACCCATCACTTCCTCCCAGGCATTCAAGAATGCGGGCTCATCATCACTCATAAATATGTTGCAGACATAATTTACTGGCATCGAATTAGCCATTTTAACTGCAAGGAAAAATCTTTTATATGCAATTGTATCCTTCCTGTTTGTGAAACAAAAAGCGATTGGGTATCCTGAAGCATACTCATCTACAGTTAATATTGTTAGTAACTGGAAATCATATCCATTCGTTCCGTGAGTGCCATCCACACAAATAATGTCACTTCCAAATTCTAAAAACATTTTCTTTTGATACAGTGTCATGATGACAAGTAAAAAATCTTCATCATTTAAATGTGGAGATCCCACCACCGTCTTATCTGACTCCTCCTGCCTTTTGTAGAAGACGACTGGGTTATAGTCCATGTTACCCTCTAAAAATGAATTCACCCAGATCTCAAGACTGATGGCATCATTTTGGTGGAGACGATCCTTTTTCAGATTGAACTCTGTAGTTATATTGCGCATGTCCATTTTAGTCAGAAGATGAATACGCTGGAAATGCTCACTATTAAGACAACTATCTCGAACTAAATCAAGGATGGTTGATAGCGGTCTTCCAGATTCCAAGAGTCCTATGAAAGATGAATATTTAACCAATGAACAGTTATACTTCAACTAATTCAATGTGACTTCAATAACAAACACTAATTTTTTAAAAATGAGTAAATCGTTTTCATTTTTTATATTCAATGACCATTAAGTAGTAATCTACTTCTGCATGTATGACTACTTTCATGTAAAGCAACATGCCATCAAATGTATTTCAATTGGATATATATCTATCTATCATGAGTTGCTAGCCAGCCGAGGCGCTCACTTGGAGAAGGCAGATGGCATGGGTCGTTTGGTTCCTACATGTGAAAGTGTGTTATGAAGGCTGTATAGCCAAAAACTTTAACACCGATGGGGAACATTGCTAGCTATGGGGGACACTGCTGTCTAATGGGGAGCACTGCTGGCTAAGGGGGGACCTGCTGCTGGCTAAAGATGGGACCTGCTGGCTACAGGGAGAACTTGACCGGGGGCTGCAGCTGGCTACATGGAGCAGCAGACAGACCCCCCAGGAGCCCAATTCCCACTCCAAACATACTCAAGTCAACAAGTTTTACCACTTTTTTTGTGGTTAAATTTGGGGCCTCTACTTATACTCAAGTGTGTGTGTATATATACAGTGGGGCAAAAAAATATTTAGTCAGCAATAGTGCAAGTTCCACCACTTAAAAAGATGAAAGGCGTCTGTAATTTACATCATAGGTAGACCTCAACTATGGGAGACAAACTGAGAAAAAAAATCCAGAAAATCACATTGTCTGTTTTTTTTAACATTTAATTTGCATTTTATGGTGGAAAATAAGTATTTGGTCAGAAACAAACAATCAAGATTTCTGGCTCTCACAGACCTGTAACTTCTTCTTTAAGAGTCTCCTCTTTCCTCCACTCATTACCTGTAGTAATGGCACCTGTTTAAACTTGTTATCAGTATAAAAAGACACCTGTGCACACCCTCAAACAGTCTGACTCCAAACTCCACTATGGTGAAGACCAAAGAGCTGTCAAAGGACACCAGAAACAAAATTGTAGCCCTGCACCAGGCTGGGAAGACTGAATCTGCAATAGCCAACCAGCTTGGAGTGAAGAAATCAACAGTGGGAGCAATAATTAGAAAATGGAAGACATACAAGACCACTAATAATCTCCCTCGATCTGGGGCTCCACGCAAAATCCCACCCCGTGGGGTCAGAATGATCACAAGAACGGTGAGCAAAAATCCCAGAACCACGCGGGGGGACCTAGTGAATGAACTGCAGAGAGCTGGGACCAATGTAACAAGGCCTACTGTTGTGAATCTGCTTTTGGGCTCCTCCTGGTGGTGGCTGGTGGTACTGGTGACTTGTGTCTGCTTTGCGGTCTCAGTCCACCTGCTCCCATCAGTAGTTTGGAGGATCCTATTTAATCTTGCTCTCCAGTCATTGCCTTGCCGGCCATCAATGTAACCAGAGCCTTTCGGTTGCATGTTCCTGCTCCTAGTCTGCTTATCAGCTAAGTTGGACTCTTTAGTCCTTAATTTGTTTTGCATTTTTGTCCAGTTTACAGTTATGTAATCTCTGTAGCTGGAAGCTCTTGTGGGCTGAAATTGCCACTCCGGTGTTATGAGTTAACACATGAGTTAAAGGCAATTTCAGGATGGTATTTTAAAGGCTTTTCAGCTGACCGTGAAGTCCCCTTTTGTATCCTTCTGCTATCTAGTAAGTGGACCTCTCTTTGCTGAATCTACCTTCATGCTGTGTATGTCTTTTCCTCTGAACTCACCGTCATTATATGTGGGGGGCTTCTATCTGCTTTTTTGGGAATTTCCCTAGAGGTAAGCCAGGTCTGTTTTTTCCTCTACCAGGGTTAGTTAGACCTCCGGCTGGCGCGAGACGTCTAGGGATAAAACGTAGGCACGCCCCCCGGCTACTATTAGTTGTGTGGTAGATTTAGCTCACGGTCAGCTCGAGATTCCATCACCCAAGAGCTCGTCCGTTTATTTATGTTTCTGACGTTCCCCTGCCATTGGGAACCATGACAGCCTACCATAAGTAACACACAATACACCACCATGGACTCAGATCCTGCAGTGCCAGACGTGTCCCACTGCTTAAGCCAGTACATGTACGGGCCCGGCTGAAGTTTGCTAGAGAGCATTTGGATGATCCAGAGGAGTTTTGGGAGAATGTCCTATGGTCTGATGAAACCAAACTGGAACTGTTTGGTAGAAACACAACTTGTCATGTTTGGAGGAAAAAGAATACTGAGTTGCATCCATCAAACACCATACCTACTGTAAAGCATGGTGGTGGAAACATCATGCTTTGGGGCTGTTTCTCTGCAAAGGGTCCAGGACGACTGATCCGGGTACATGAAAGAATGAATGGGGCCATGTATCGTGAGATTTTGAGTGCAAACCTCCTTCCATCAGCAAGGGCATTGAAGATGAAACGTGGCTGGGTCTTTCAACATGACAATGATCCAAAGCACACCGCCAGGGCAACGTAGGAGTGGCTTCGTAAGAAGCATTTCAAGGTCCTGGAGTGGCCTAGCCAGTCTCCAGATCTCAACCCTATAGAAAACCTTTGGAGGGAGTTGAAAGTCCGTGTTGCCAAGCGAAAAGCCAAAAACATCACTGCTCTAGAGGAGATCTGCATGGAGGAATAGGCCAATATACCAACAACAGTGTGTGGCAACCTTGTGAAGACTTACAGAAAACGTTTGACCTCTGTCATTGCCAACAAAGGATGTATTACAAAGTATTGAGATGAAATTTTGTTTCTGACCAAATACTTATTTTCCACCATAAAATGCAAATAAAATGATAAAAAAACAGACAATGTGATTTTCTGGATTTTTTTTTCTCAGTTTGTCTCCCATAGTTGAGGTCTACCTATGATGTAAATTACAGACGCCTCTCATCTTTTTAAGTGGTGGAACTTGCACTATTGCTGACTGACTAAATACTTTTTTGCCCCACTGTATATATATATATATATATATATATCTGTATATATATATATATATATATATATATATATATATATATATATATATATATATATACTATATAATAATCACGGATGTGAACTTCCGTCTGTATTTCCTATTTATTTTTGTGACGTCACATCCGTCGCCACTTAGGAGCCGCTGATACCATTCGGACGACGGGGGGGGCTACTGTCACTTTACCCCCCCCGCTGGTGAAACACACCTGAAGCGACCCCGCTGCTCCCTCCTCCTCCCCCACCCAGATCTGTCTGCCCCCACCCTCCCCCTGTGCTGCTCCGAAGCCCCCGCACCTCAACCGGCCACGCTCCTCTGCCGCCACCTCCTCCGGTGTGCAGATCCTCCTGTGTCCAGGGTGAGCTGCTGGAGCTGCCACACACCGGCCTGGAGAGGTATTTTTTCTCTGAATAGGACCTGCCAAGATGTCACAATCACGTGACCGCCGGTTACACCATGTTAACAGGCTGTCACATGATTGTGACATCACAGCAGGTCCTATTCAGCAAAAGAAGACCTCTGGAGACACCGACAGGACACAGGGAGACGGTGGGACCGTGCAGGAGCTGGCGGGGGCCTTCGGGACAGGTAAGAAGTCCGGAGGAGAGGGGGGGGGGAGAGGAGACACCGGGGAGAAAAGAGAGGAGACACCGGGGAGAGACACCCCTCATCCTCCTGCCCGCACCTCTCCTTCTCCTGCCCGCACCCCTCCTCCTCCCGCACCTTTCCTCCTCCTGTCGCACCCCTCCTCCTCCTGCCCGCACCCCTCCTGCCCACACCTCCTCCTCCTGAGCCGCCGTAACCTCTGCTAACCACTGAGACACCATATGCTGTCCTAACAAGTGAGCCACCATAAACAGTGCTAACCACTGAGCCACCGTACACACCATATAAATACCGAAACAACTGCTTCCTTTCTAGAGAAAGGACTACTATTCAGCGGCTATTTCTAGGGCACCTGTTCATTTCAACGCCCTCCCGATGCGATAGCATCGGGCCTTAATCTAGTATATATATATATATATATACACACACACATATACTGTATATGAATAGGGCCTCGCACTTACCAGCAATTTCTGTGCGGTCGTCTCTAGACAGCGTTTGATGTCCCAAAGACATGCTGTGGCCTACATGTCGCTTATAAAATGTAACTCTCACATTTTCAGCTCCTTCTTTCACAATGATAAAAGATGGACACCTTGCTTCTATCTTACATGACCCTTGTGATTTTAACTTCTTCTTACGATCTGTTCCAACTCTGGACCTGTATGAACCATCTCTATTGCAGCTGAAATATATCAATTATATAAATCTTTTTGGTGTATAAAGCACACTATATAATACATGAGGAATATGTGAGAAAACAAAAACACTTGATAACTAATTTTAAACAAATTATGTCTTCAACATTGATTTAAATACCTACATAGAGCAACACATTTTGTAATGTAAAGCCCCCGTCTCACATAGCGATTTACCAACGATCACGACCAGCGATACGACCTGGCCGTGATCGTTGGTAAGTCGTTGTGTGGTCGCTGGGGAGCTGTCACACAGACCGCTCTCTCCAGCGACCAACGATCAGGGGAACGACTTCGGCATCGTTGAAACTGTCTTCAACGATGCCGAAGTCCCCCTGCAGCACCCGGGTAACCAGGGTAAACATCGGGTTACTAAGCGCAGGGCCGCGCTTAGTAACCCAATGTTTACCCTGGTTACCAAAAAAAACAAACAGTATATACTCACCATCTGATGTCCGTCAGGTCCCTTGCCATCTGCTTCCTGCTCTGACTAAGTGCCGCCGTACAGTGAGAGCAGAGCGCAGCGGTGACGTCACCGCTGTGCTGTACTTTCACTTTACAGCCGGGAGTCAGTCAGAGCGGGAAGCAGACAGCAAGGGACCTGACGGACATCAGATGGTGAGTATGTACTGTTTGTTATTTTTTACATTTACGCTGGTAACCAGGGTAAACATCGGGTTACTAAGCGCGGCCCTGCGCTTAGTAACCCGATGTTTACCCTGGTTACCAGTGAAGACATCGCTGGATCGGTGTCACACACACCGATTCAGCGATGTCAGCGGGACCTCAACGACCAAAAAACGGTCCAGGCCATTCCGACACGACCAGCGATCTCACAGCAGGGGCCTGATCGCTGGTACGTGTCACACATAGCGAGATCGCTACTGAGGTCGCTGTTGCGTCACAAAACTTGTGACTCAGCAGCGATCTCGCTAGCGATCTCGCTATGTGAGACGGGGCCTTAAGTCCATGATGGAGTGATAATCCAAAAAGCATTGAGAAACATTTGCAATATTGGTTTGTACAAATTGCTTTGTATGCAAAATGCTGCAAACAGATGTTAATCTGATTGCAGCGTTGTACATCCGGGTCGGCTGCCTGGCCACCAGAAATGCTGGTTTCCAAGCTGGTTTTCAAAGTTAACACCTCCACCAACTCCATGTACAAATCGCAACAAATGCCGCTGTTCTTGCAGCAGGTTTTTCAAATGCACAATTGCTGGCAGATTTGGAATTTAAACACATCAGCAAATTAATCGTCTCATGTAGTTACCGGAACAGCGTTCTCTTTTTTCCATTAGCGAGCAGTTTTGATGCGGAGTGTTTCACATATAGTGATCGGTTTTCATTTTCTTCTTTCTTCTTCCAGGCTTTAAAATCTAAAGTGAAATAAATATTATAAATACCCTTAGTATGACATTTACAGTGTTTATATGATACTGGAAGCAAATATTAAGCTATGAGCAATACTGTTTCAATACCTATACAGTTTGTCACCCCTTGCCACAACCCAACCGATGCATTCATGCTTTTTTGCAAGGTGAATAGTCAGACTATTAAAAAAGTCTGAATGAGCAACTGCTACAAATAATGTATTGTTTGGAGTAAAGGCCACATCACACACAGCAGGATCGCTACAATCTCGCTGTAAAAAGTGACGTCACAACAAGATCCATAGGGATCTTGCTGTGTGTGACAGGTAGCAGCGAGCAGGCCCCCGCTGTGAGGTTGCTGCTCACTGCTGAAAGTTCAGCACCTTATTTCGTTGCTGGCTGGCACCCGTCACCTCGCTGTGTATGACAGGTATTAGCAACAGCGAGCAGCGATCCCCATAGCGGGGCCCTGCTCGCTACTGCTTTGGAACAGCACCCCGGGTCACAGAACCGGACGTCACATCCTGGAGCTCCCCACATCTGCCACCGGTGATGGTGAAGCTGCGGGACCGCCTGGACCGGTAACTAGAATCACCGGCCCGGGCGGAGGCATGCCCAGAACGGCAGCAATCTTGCTGCGGTGCTTGATATGTTAATGCATTAACATAGTAAATACAGCCATTACAAAACGGCCCTCCAGCGATCTGAGCCAACCGGGGGTCGGCTCGTTATCACTGGAGGGTCATTTAGTGTGACGGCACCCTATTTGCTTACAAACATGTTTATAATAGGTGTGATTGAGCACTGTAGTGCACGGCTAGAACATACTGTCACACAGGACAGTTTGAAGTAAATAATTTTTGTATGAATTAAGAACTTAGTCTGTCACAGCTGGTCCTGAGATGTCGGGTGCACAGCGCCTCAGAGACTTACAATGTGATGCACAAGAAAAAGAGAAAATGCGAGGCTGCACTCACCAATCTTCATTTGCAGGTAAATTTATTTAGAAGAATCTTCACGGCATCGGGGGTGAGTACATACAGGGAAATGTGCAAGCGGAACGACGGCCGTTTCGCACCTATACGGCGCTTCAACGGTTGAAGCGCCGGATAGGTGCGAAACGGCCGTCGTTCCGCTTGCACATTTCCCTGTATGTACTCACCCCCGATGCCGTGAAGATTCTTCTAAATAAATTTACCTGCAAATGAAGATTGGTGAGTGCAGCCTCGCATTTTCTCTTTTTCTTGTAAATAATTTTTGTTACTTGATATTTGACAAAATAACACAAGCATAGCCATTGGCAACAAAATATGAACATGTACATACAGATTATATACTCAATAGATCTAGAAAGTCCATATAGATATAGCAGTCTTACCTTCCATACAGGCAAAAGCTAGTTCTTCTTTTTCCATTGGCATGCCATGTTTCTCTTCCATATGACCTGCAAGATCCTCGTAACATTGGACTCTGCTGTCACACATGGGGCACACCAAAGGCCCCCCTAAACCCACTTCCATATCATGAACACTCCTCATGTGTACATTCAAACTAGACTTTTGATTAAAAGTCTTGGCACAAACTGTGCATGTTGGTTTGTTTTCAGCCATTTCTTCTCACAAGGATGTCACAATCTGTACCAGAACACCACCTAAGTTGCCTGAAAAAAAAAAAAATATTGGAGTCAATATAAGATGGAGGGGTGATGATCACTTATTAAATTAACGATGGGAGTATAAGGTCACATGTGCCAAATTTTGCTTCCTCAAACCCGCTGTGATTCCGCTACCATTTTAAGGCGCATTAGTGTTGTTTATTCTGCCTCCAAAATGCCACCATTACGGAAGATGGTTGCAGGGGGGTCCCAGCAGGTGGTGTCGATAGCGTATCAACCTAGGGAACTGTGGCCACTCATTGGCTGCAGAGAGTGGTGTTTGGTCCTATTGGGGTGAATGGTAGAGCGAAGCCACATGGCGAAGATCATTCTCCAGGCCCTGTGTCAGAATCGTAAGGAGTTTCAATGCTTAACCTCTTCAGCCCCGAGCCTATTTTGACCGAAATTCCCGAGCCATTTTTTGCAATTCGGACCAGTGTCACTTTATGAGGTTATAACTCTTGAACGCTTCAACCGATCCTAGCGGTTCTGAGATTATTTTTTCTAGACAGATTGTGCTTCATATCAGTATTAAATTTAGGTCGATAATTTTAGCATTTATTTGTTAAAAAAACAAAAATATAACTAAAATGTTGAAATTTTCGAAATTTTCAAATTTTGAATTTTTTTTAATGCAAAACCAGAGAGTTATGTGACACAAAATAGTTGTTATATAATATTTCCCACATATCTACTTTATATCAGCACAATTTTGGAAAAAAAATTAATTTTTGGTAGGAAGTTATAAGGAGTCAAAGTTCATCAGCAATTTTTCTTTTTGGCACCAAAATTTACAAAACCATTTTTTTTAGTGATCACATCACATTTGAACTCCCTTTTTACGGGTGTACACAACAGAAAACACCCAAAAGTGACACCATTCCAAAAACTGCAGCCCTCAAGCTACTCAAAACTACATTCAAGAAGATTATTAACCCTTCAGGTGCTTCACAGGAAATGAAGCAACGTGGAAGAAAAAAATGGACATTTTAATTTTTCTAAAAAAAATGTTCTTGTAGCCTCAATTCTTTAACCCCTTCCCGACCCATGACGCCACGTAGGCGTCATGAAAACCTGTGCCAATCCGACCCATGACGCCTATGTGGCGTCATGGAATGATCGCGTCCCTGCAGATCGGGTGAAAGGGTTAACTCCAATTTCACCCGATCTGCAGAGACAGGGGGGAGTGGTACTTCACCCCCCCGTGGCTACGATCGCTCTGATTGGCTGTTGAAAGTGAAACTGCCAATCAGAGCGATTTGTAATATTTCACCTAAAAAACTGGTGAAATATTACAATCCAGCCATGGCCTATGCTGCAATATCATCGGCCATGGCTGGAAACACTGATGTGACCCCCCCACCCCACCGATCGCCCCCCAAGCCACCGATCTGTGGTCCGCTCCCCTCCGTCTTGTGCTCCGCTCCCCCGTCCTCCTGTCCGCTCCCCCCGTGCTCCTATGCCACCCCCCGTGCTCCGACGCCCCCCCGTCCCCCGATCTCCACCCCCTTATACTTACCGAGGCTCCCGGTGTCCATCCGTCTTCTCCATGGGCGCCACCATCTTCCAAAATGGCGGGCGCATGCGCAGTGCACCCGCCGAATCTGCCGGCCGGCAGATTCTTTCCAGATATAATTTGATCACTGTGATAAAACCTATCACAGTGATCAAAATAAAAAAAATGTTAAATGACCCCCCCCCCCCGTTTATCACCCCCATAGGTAGGGACAATAATAAAAAAAAGAAAATATTTTCTTTTCTTTTTCCACTAGGGTTAGGGTTAGAACTAGGGTTAGGGGTAGGGTTATGGCATGTGCACACAGTGCGGATTTGGCTGCGGATCCGCAGCGGATTGGCCGCGGATCCGCAACGGATTGGCCGCTGCGAATTCGTAGCAGTTTTCCATCAGGTTTACAGTACCATGTACACCAATGGAAAACCAAATCCGCTGTGCCCATGGTGCGGAAAATTCCGTGCGGAAACGCTGCGTTGTATTTTCCGCAGCATGTCAATTCTTTGTGCGGATTCCGCAGCGTTTCACACCTGTTCCTCAATAGGAATCCGCAGGTGAAATCCGCACAAAAAAACACTGGAAATCCACTGTAAATCTGCAGGTAAAACGCAGTGCCTTTTACCTGCAGATTTTTCAAAAATCGTGCGGAAAAATCTCACACGAATCCGCAACGTGGGCACATAGCCTTAGGGTTGGAATTAGAGTTAGGGTTGGAATTAGGGCTAGGGTTGGAAATAGGGTTAAGATTAGGCTTGTGGTTAGGGTTACGGATAGGGTTAGGAGTGTGTTGGGGTTACAGTTGTGGTTAGGGTTGGGATTAGGGTTGGGATTAGGGTTAGGATTAGGGTTGGGAATAGGGTTTGGGTTGGGATTAGGGTTACGGGTGTGTTGGGGTTAGTGTTGAAGTTAGAATTGAGGGGTTTCCACTGTTTGGGCACATCAGGGGTCTCCAAACGCAACATGGCACCACCATTGATTCCAGCCAATCTTGCGTTCAAAAAGTCAAATGGTGCTCCCTCCCTTCCAAGCCCCGACGTGCTCCCAAACAGTGGTTTACCCCCACAAATGGGGTAACAGCGTACTCAGGACAAACTGGGCAACAACTGTTGGGGTCCAATTTCCCCTGTTACCCTTGCAAAAATAAAAAATTACTTGCTAAAACATAATTTTTGAGGAAAGAACAATTATTTTTTATTTTCACGGCTCTGCGTTATAAACTTCTGTGAAGCACTTTGGGGTTCAAAGTGCTCACCACACATCTAGATAAGTTCCTTGGGGGGTCTAGTTTCCAAAATGGGGTCACTTGTGGGGTGTTTCTACTGTTTAGGCACATCAGGGTCTCTGCAAATGCAACGTGATGCCCGCAGACCATTCCATCAAAGTCTGCATTTCAAATGTCACTACTTCCCTTCCGATCCCTGACGTGCGCCCAAACAGTGGTTTACCCCCACATATGGGGTATCAGCATACTCACAACAAACTGGGCAACAAATATTGGGGTCCAATTTCTCCTGTTACCCTTGTGAAAATAAAAAATTGCTTGCTAAAACATCTTTTTTGAGGAAAGAAAAATGATTTTTTTATTTTCACGGCTCTGCGTTGTAAACTTCTGTGAAGCACTTGGGGGTTGAACGTGCTCACCACACATCTACATAAGTTCCTTGGGGGGTCTAGTTTCCAAAAAGGGGTCACTTGTGGGGAGTTTCTACTGTTTAGGCACATCAGGGGCTCTGCAAACGTAACATGATGCCTGCAGACCATTCCATCAAAGTCTGCATTCCAAAACGTCACTACTTCCCTTCCGAGCCCTGGCATCTGCCCAAACAGTGGTTTACCCCCACATATGGGGTATCAGCGTACTCAGGAGAAACTGGACAACAATATTTGGGGTCCAATTTCTCCTATTACCCTTGGGAAAATAAAAAATTCCAGGCCAAAAATCATTTTTGAGGAAAGAAAAATTATTTTTTATTTTCACGGCTCTGCGTTGTAAACTTCTGTGAAGCACCTGGGGGTTATAAGTGCTCACTATGCATCTAGATAAGTTCCTTGGGGGGTCTAGTTTCCAAAATGGGGTCACTGGTAGGGGAGCTCCAATGTTTAGGCACACAGGGGCTCTCCAAACGCGACATGGTGTCCGCTAACGATTAGAGCTAATTTTCCATTCAAAAAGTCAAATGGCGCTCCTCCCCTTCCGAGCCTTGCCGTGCACCCAAACAGTGGTTTACCCCCACATGTGAGGTATCGGTATACTCAGGAGAAATTGTCCAAAAAATTTTAGGATCCATTTTATCCTGTTGCCCATGTGAAAATGAAAAAATTGAGGCTAAAATATTTTTTTTGTGAAAAAAGTACTTTTTCATTTTTACGGATCAATTTGTGAAGCACCTGGGGGTTTAAAGTGCTCACTATGCATCTAGATAAGTTCCTTGGGGGGTCTAGTTTCCAAAATGGGGTCACTTGTGGGGGAGCTCCAATGTTTAGGCACACGGGGTGTTGTGAATTCTGTTTTTGGCTCCCTCTGGTGGCTACTGGTGGTACTGGCTTACTTTGGTCTTTTGTTTCCAGTGCACCTGTTCCCATCAGGTATGGGAGGTTCCTATTTAGTCTGGCTTTGCAGTCATTTCAGTGCCGGCGATCAATGTTACCAGAGCACCTCTGTTGCTTGTTACCTGCTCCAAGTCTGCAATTCAGCTAAGTTGCATCTTCTGCATTTCTTTGTGTTTGTTTTGTCCAGCACGCATTTATATTCTCTGCTGCTGGAAGCTCAAGTGATCTGAAATTACTACTCCGGTGTCATGAGTTGATACCGGAGTTTAAAGTAATTTCAGGATGGCTTTTTAGGGGTTTGAGGTGACCGCGAAGTCCTCTTTTGTATTTTCTGCTATCTAGTCAGAGGGCCTCACTTTGCTGAACCTATATTCATCCTACGTATGTGTTTTCCTCTTGCCTAACCGTTATTATATGTGGGGGGCTACTATCACTTTTGGGGTTTCCCTGGAGGCAAGCCAGGTCTGTGTATTCCTCTACTAGGGGTAGCTAGATCTCCGGCTGGCGCGAGGTGTCTAGAACCAACGTAGGAACGCCCCCCGGCTACTATTATTTGTGTGTTAGGTTCAGCATCGCGGTCATCTGAGTTACCATCATTCCTAGAGCTTGTCCGTTTTTGCCTTAGTCCCTGCCATTGGGAATCATGACAACGGGGGCTCTCCAAACGCTACATGGTGTCCGCTAAAGATTGGAGCCAATTTTTCAGTCAAAAAGTCAAATGGCGCTCCTTCCCTTCCGAGCCCTGCCGTGCGCCCAAACAGTGGTTTGCCTCCACATATGAGGTATCAGCGTACTCAGGACAAATTGCCCAACAAATTTTAAGATGCATTTTATCCTGTTGCACATTTAAAAATTTAGGCTAAAATAAACTGTTTGTGAAAAAAAAGTACTTTTTCATTTTTACAGATCAATTTGTGAAGCACCTGGGGGTTCAATATGCTCACTGCCCATCTAGATCTAGATTTGAATGGAAAATCAGCTCAAATTGTTAGCGGACACCATGTCGCGTTTGGAGAGCCCCTGTGTGCCTAAACATTGGAGCTGCCCCACAAGTAACCCCATTTTGGAAACTAGGCCCCCCAGGGAATGTATCTAGATGCATAGTGAGCACTTTGAACCCCCAGGTGCTTCACAAATTGATCCGGAAAAATTAAAAAAAAAAAATTTGGGGAAAAAAAATAACTTTTATTTTTATGGATAAATTTGTGAAGCACTTGGGGGTTGAAAGTGCTCACTATGCATCTAGATACGTTCCTTGGGGGGTCTAGTTTCCAAAATGGGGTCACTTGTGAGGGAGCTTCAATGATTAGGCACACAGGGGCACTCCATACGCGACATGGTGTCCGCTAACGATTGGAGCTAATTTCCTCTCAACTTGTTAGCGGACACCATGTCGCGTATGGAGAGCCACTGTGTGCCACCAGCACAAGGGCAACTGGAAGAGTTGGGGTACAGCACCAGAAAATGGCACCTCTAATGAATGCGCTATTTTCTGGAGTGGCTGTGAGTTAGAATTTGCAGCGTGGGGGGCCACAACATTTGGGTCTCTCCACAATGAGGATTGCAGCCCCCCAACTGCAAAGTTGTACCTGGCTGACAACCAAAAATACAGCGAAGCCCTTTTTTTTTTTTTTCTAGGACTAATTCTAGAAAAAAAATTACGTGGGGCTCCGCCATAAGGGACCCCCTATCCATCCATACACTGACCCCCGCCATAAGAGACCCCCTATCCATCCATACACTGACCCCTGCCATAAGGGACCCCTTATCCATCCATACACGGGCCCTCGCCATAAGGGACCCCCTATCCATCCATACAGGGGCCCCTGCCATAAGGGACCCTCTATCCATCCATACACTGACCCCCGCCATAAGGGACCCCTTATCCATACATACACGGGCCCTCGCCATAAGGGACCCCCTATCCATCCATACACGGGCCCCCGCCATAAGGGACCCCCTATCTATCCATACACAGTCCCCCGCGCCCTCTCCCCCCTCTCTGAGCCCCCCTGCAACCTATCCCCCCAAAAGGGTCAATACGGGTATCACTGTGGGCACCCTCCTAAAGGGTTAATACGGGTATCACTGTGGGCACCCTCCTAAAGGGTTAATACGGGTATCACTGTGGGCACCCCCCTAAAGGGTTAATACGGGTATCACTGTGGGCACCCCCCTAAAGGGTTAATACCGGTATCACTGTGGGCACCCTCCTAAAGGGTTAATACCGGTATCACTGTGGGCACCCCCCTAAAGGGTTAATACCGGTATCACTGTGGGCACCCCCCTAAAGGGTTAATACGGGTATCACTGTGGGCACCCTCCTAAAGGGTTAATACGGGTATCACTGTGGGCACCCCCCTAAAGGGTTAATACCGGTATCACTGTGGGCACCCCCCTAAAGGGTTAATACGGGTATCACTGTGGGCACCCTCCTAAAGGGTTATGTTATGACCCCAATGGCGAGGGTCTCAGAGGAACGTGGAAGGCTGCAGAATACAAAAATCCAGCTCATAGGGCAGTGGTAACTGGGTTGACCATATATCTACTCCTAACGCCAACACTAGAAGTAGCCGGGGATCATTCCTACGTTGATTCTAGATGACACGCGCCAGCCGGAGAATCTAGCTACCCCTAGTAGAGGAAAACAAAGACCTTTCTTGCCTCCAGAGAAGGGGACCCCAAAGCTGGATAGAAGCCCCCCACAAATAATGACGGTGAGGTAAGAGGAAATGACAAACACAGAAATGAACCAGGTTTAGCACAGAGAGGCCCGCTTACTGATAGCAGAATAAAGAAAGGTAACTTATATGGTCAACAAAAACCCTATCAAAATCCACACTGGAAATTCAAGAACCCCCGAACTGTCTAACGGTCCGGGGGGAGAACACCAGCCCCCCTAGAGCTTCCAGCAAAGGTCAGGATATAGATTTGCAACAAGCTGGACAAAAATACAAAACCAAAACAAATAGCAAAAAGCAAAAGGCAGACTTAGCTGATATAACTGGAACCGGGATCAGTAGACAAGAGCACAGCAGACTAGCTCTGATAACTACGTTGCCAGGCATAGAACTGAAGGTCCAGGGAGCTTATATAGCAACACCCCTAACTAACGACCCAGGTGCGGATAAAAGGAATGACAGAAAAACCAGAGTCAAAAAACTAGTAACCACTAGAGGGAGCAAAAAGCAAATACACAACAGGGTTAATACCGGTATCACTGTGGGCACCCCCCTAAAGGGTTAATACGGGTATCACTGTGGGCACCCTCCTAAAGGGTTAATACCGGTATCACTGTGGGCACCCCCCTAAAGGGTTAATACCGGTATCACTGTGGGCACCCCCCTAAAGGGTTAATACGGGTATCACTGTGGGCACCCTCCTAAAGGGTTAATACCGGTATCACTGTGGGCACCCTCCTAAAGGGTTAATACCGGTATCACTGTGGGCACCCTCCTAAAGGGTTAATACCGGTATCACTGTGGGCACCCTCCTAAAGGGTTAATACCGGTATCACTGTGGGCACCCCCCTAAAGGGTTAATACCGGCATAGCTGTGGGCACCCCCCTAAAGGGTTAATACGGGTATCACTGTGGGCACCCTCCTAAAGGGTTAATACCGGTATCACTGTGGGCACCCCCCCCTAAAGGGTTAATACCGGCATCACTGTGGGCACCCCCCTAAAGGGTTAATACCGGTATCACTGTGGGCACCCCCCCCTAAAGGGTTAATACCGGCATCACTGTGGGCACCCCCCTAAAGGGTTAATACCGGTAGCAGACGTCCGCTGCCTTGGCATGCCGCCAAAACGAGAAGGCGGGAGAAGGGGGTCGGGGCGTGTTTCTCTGTGAGAGCACCCCGCCCGCCTGCTATTGCACTCTCGGGCGGCGCGCAGTAGCCCTAGCTACTGCGCATGCGCCAGATGCGCCAGGTGCACGCGGCCGTGCAGCCTCGGGCGGCGCGCAGTAGCCCTAGCTACTGCGCATGCGGCAGATGCGCGCGGCCGTGCGGACGCGACTGCCGCGCGTGCATGTGACGCATGCGCAGTCAATCGACGGGACTGCCCACAATGCCTAGTCATGAGACAGAGTGATCAGGTAAAGCAAAAAGGACCTAAGATCATGTGACAGAGAGGGAGGTGGTCAGGGGGCGGAGCCAGACGCTGGGAAACAGAGAAGGAGCAAGCATAAAAGAATAGTGAAACAAACAGAGGTTGTAGCCAGGAGATTACAAGATACCAACAGGGAGAGTCAGGGAATAGTCAGAAGCCAAGTCAGGGGTCAGTAATCCAGGAAAACGAATAAAGCACGTGACAGCAAGACACTAAGCAAGCCAGCACACACTTCAGAGGTCAAGCATACAGACTGCAGAAAAACCTATAGCTGACAAGGATACCAGGTTAGGAGTGAGTATAAATAGCCCTCCCATCTTGAAAGAGAGGCTAACAACATTAACCCTGTGTCACGTGGAGACTAGGTGGGCCAGAGCTAATAACCCGGGCCTCAGACTAGGGAAATCCTGACTGACCCTCTACCTGGAGTTTACACTGATGGTGTGCATGTTCAGGCCTCGAACCTCACCCTGTCTCCTGTTTCAACCCTAGGCTGAAACCTCCGCCAACCACCCAGTGAAGAGGTAATACACCAATACCCACAGTTAGCACAGACAAGGATAAAGGAAAATATACACCACGCCGCAGTCACTCAGGAATACACTATAAATGTGCAGGGCAAAATAAATACAAATATAGGAAGGAGTAAATAAGACAAAGGAAAATACACCACCAGCAATGAATCTTTAGCAACCAGCTCACCACTCCAGACCGAGATAACAACGCACAAGACAGAAGCTATAATCGGCGACGCCCAATGATCAGGAGAACTATTTAAAGGCAATGGGCATGGCCCAGCTTCCAATCCGAGGATCAGGTAAATTAACCCCGGAACAGCTAGATAAAATCTAGCCGACGCCAATAAGCAAATAGTGGTCAAAAGCGGAATTACCGCTGTCTGTCGAACGACCTGGTCTGAACAGCGTCTGACATGACAGTACCCCGCCTTCTACGAGGGACCCCAGGGCCCTCACGGCTTATAGGATCCGGCTTGTCTGGATGGCGACGATGAAAAAACCTGACCAGCCGATCCGCATGAATGTCCGAGGCTGGTACCCAGGACCTCTCCTCAGGCCCATAACCACACCAGTGTACCAAGTACTGTAAAGTGCGACGCACTACATGAGAATCAACCACCTTGGAGACTTCAAACTCCAAATTACCATCCACCAAGACTGGAGGTGGCATAGGCGCCGCGTCCACAGAACCCACCACCTTCTTTAGAAGAGACCTGTGGAACACGTTGTGTATCTTATACACCGTAGGGAGCTCCAATCAGTACGCTACTGGGTTAATGACGGCGGTGACCCTAAATGGACCAATAAACCGTGGACCCAATTTAAGGGACGGTATTTTGAGTCTTATGTTTTTTGTGGATAACCACACCCAGTCATCCACACTCAGGTCCAGACCTGGCACACGCCTACTGTCAGCCACGTTTGTACCTAGCACCCACACTCAACAGGCGCTGTTTAACTCTCCTCCAGACTGATGACAATTGTGCTCCTAACTGGTCCTCCGGAATGCCAGAAGAGCCCCTCTGACTCAAAGTACAAAATTGAGGATGTAGCCCGTAAACACAAAAAAACGGAGACTCCCCAGACAATTCCTGGCGGTGATTATTGATGGCAAACTCAGCCAAAGGAAGAAAGGTAGACCACTCCTCCTGGTTATCAGAGACAAAGCAGCGTAGGTACTGTTCCAAATTTTGGTTCATACGCTCAGTCTGACCATTTGACTGAGGATGAAACGCCGAAGAATGAGACAACTTGATCCCCAGCCGTGAGCAAAATGCTTTCCAAAATGTTGCCACAAACTGAGACCCCCTATCAGACACGATGTCAGACGGAACCCCATGAAGTCTGACCACCTCTTGCACAAATACCTGAGCCAGAGTCTTAGCGTTAGGCAACGAAGGCAAAGACACAAAGTGTGACATTTTAGAAAACAGATCAACAATCACCAAGATGACCGTGTTCCCAGCTGATGAGGGCAAATCAGTGATGAAATCCATGGAGATTTCCATCCATGGTTTACTAGGTACCTCAAGAGGAAGTAGTGTGCCAACAGGACGGGAGCGGGGCGTCTTAGCCCTAGCGCACGTGGTACAAGCTAACACACGTATGAGACCACGTCCTGTCGGATCTTGGGCCACCAAAACCGACATGACACCAACTTCAAGGTACCTCTAACCCCTGGGTGGCCAGCCAGGACAGCATCATGATGCTCCACCAAAACCTTTAAGCGGAGATGAAGCGGTACAAAAGATTTGTTGATAGGAAGCTCAGATGGTACCTCCTCCTGAGCCTCGGCAATCTCAGCCTCAACCTCGGTAGTGAGAGCCGAAACTACAACACCCTTTTGGAGGATGGGTACTGGATCCTCCCGAGGTTCTCCCCCCGGAAAACACCTGGACAGGACATCCGCCTTAGTGTTTATAGACCCCGGTCTGTAAGTGACAACAAAATTGAACCGCATGAAAAACAAAGCCCAGCGAGCCTGCCTGGGGGACAGACGCTTGGCTGACTCCAAATACAGCAGATTCTTATGATCGGTAATAACAGTTACCTGATGTACCGACCCCTCCAAGAAGTGTCGCCATTCCTCAAAGGCCAACTTAATTGCCAACAACTCCCTGTTGCCGATATCGTAGTTACGTTCGGCGGACGACAGTTTCTTGGAGAAATAGGTGCACGGACGCAAACCACTCAAAGATGAGCCTTGAGATAGTACCACCCCCACACCAACCTCAGACGCATCGACTTCCACAACAAAGGGTTTTGATACGTCTGGCTGCACAAGAATGGGGGCTGAAACAAAACTGTTCTTAAGAAATTCAAATGCGCGCACAGCAGCCTCAGGCCAAACGGAGAAATTGGTACCCTTTTTAGTCATGTCAGTTAGCGGTTTAGCAATGATGGAAAAATCCTTGATAAATTTCCTATAGTAGTTAGAAAACCCAAGGAACCACTGAAGTGCTTTCAGGTTATCAGGACGTTCCCAATGCAGCACCGCTTGCACCTTAGCGGCGTCCATTTTAAAACCAGAAGCAGACACAATATAACCCAAGAAAGGCAACTCTTGAACAGAAAATACACATTTCTCAAGTTTAGCATACAGCTTATTCTCTCTGAGAAGCTGTAACACCTGCCTGACATGATCTAAATGAGCATCACGGTCGCAAGAATATATGAGAAAGTCATGTAGGTACACGATAACAAATTTCCCCAAAACATGCGAGAACACATCATTGATGAAATGTTGGAACACTGCAGGTGCGTTAGTCAACCCAAATGGCATCACCAAATTTTCAAAATGACCCTCAGGGGTATTAAAAGCCGTCTTCCACTCATCACCTTGACGGACTCTTATGAGGTTGTACGCCCCCCTGAAGTCAAGCTTGGTAAACCACTTAGCACCTGCCACCTGGTTGAATAAATCTGGTATCAGTGGCATAGGGTATGGATCACGAACCGTAATCTGGTTCAACTCCCTGAAATCCAAACACGGGCATAATCCGCCATCTTTCTTCTTCACGAAGAAGAACCCTGCTGCCACCGGCGAGGATGACGGCCTGATGTGCCCTTTGCTCAAGCTTTCAGCAATGTAATCTTTTAACGCTTGTCTCTCCGGACCGGAGATGTTAAACATCCTTGCTTTAGGCAATTTGGCCCCAGGTTTAAACCTGATAGAACAGTCATAGGGACGATGTGGCGGCAACTCTGAACAACCCTTCTCAGAGAACACATCCACAAAATCCAGAAGTGACTCCGGAACGCTTGAAGTCACCACAGCCACACATGTGGCCAGGCAATTCTCCTGGCAGAATTCGCTCCACTGAATTATGTCCTGAGTTTTCCAGTCAATTACCGGGTTGTGCATAGACAACCAAGGAAAACCCAAAACCACCTGAGCAGGAAGATTCCTGAGCACCTTACATGTAACCTGCTCGGAATGTTGAACTCCAATGTGGAGTTTCACCTCAGCCACAAACTCAGTAATCTCCCCCTGAGAGAGAGGAGCAGCATTGATGGTGCCCACGCGGATAGGATGAGACAGTTTTTCAATCCTAAAACCTCCTGTGCGCGCAAACTCCTCATCAATGAGATTTGTGGCTGAACCACTATCCACAAAAACAGTAATTGGCAGCTCACTGCCAGCGATAAAAACCTTAGCAGGGAGCATGCATTGAGAAACCACCATGGAGGATATACATAAGCTCAGATTGGTCTCCTCCACACCCTCTGAGCTTAGAAGTTTTCCGCCGTTGCATTTTTCTTAGACAGCAGAAGACAGATGTTAATAAAATGACCAGTTTTACCACAGTAAAAACAGGCTCCCTGCTTCCTGAGGTCAGGGGCTCGACGCTTCACATGTGACACCCCTGCGATTTGCATAGGCTCCGTGGGCTCACCTGCAGCAACCTCACGTGAACCTAAACCCTCTACCATAGGCTCCCCCTGACGCAAACGGCGATCAATTCGGACAACCAGACTCATCGCGGAATGTAGAGAAGCAGGAGTCTCGTACATCAGAAGGGCTTTTTTAACCCTTCCAGCAACCCCATGTATAAACTGACTCCGCAATGCTGGATCATTCTATTGTGTATCGATCGCCCAGCGACAAAATTCAGAACAGTAATCCTCTGCAACTCGCTCCCCCTGACGAATAGTGCGTATCTTAGATTCTGTAGAGCCATTCTGTCAGGTTCATCGTAGATTTTTCCAAGAGAGGAAAAAAAACTCTCCACAGAGTCAAATGCAGCAGAATCAGATGGCAAAGGAAACGCCCATGCTTGGGAATCCCCGCTTAACAATGACAACACCAGGCCCACACGCTGAGCCTCATTACCCGAGGAGATCGGGCGCATACGAAATATAGTTTGCAAGCTTCACGAAAAGAAACGAATTTACTGCGTTCCCCAGCAAATTTTTCAGGCAAAGGAAATTTAGGCTCAGCAACTCTTCCTGTCGCTCAAGCTTGCACATTAGAAACTGCTAGTCCCTGTTGCTGTACTGCCCCCCTCAACTCAGTGACCTGTAGGAACAGCGCCTCCAACTGGCGGGTTATGGAAGTCATGGGATCCATGACAAAACACAAAAAAAAAAATAAAAAAAAACTTTTTTTTGTTGTTGTTGGGCCGATAATAATGTCACGTGGAGACTAGGTGGGCGAGAGCTAATAACCCGGGCCCCTGCAATTTCCCTCAGACTAGGGAAATCCTGACTGACCCTCTACCTGGAGTTTACACTGATGGTGTGCATGTCCAGGCCTCGAGCCTCACCCTGTCTCCTGTTTCAACCCTAGGCTGAAACCTCCGCCCACCACCCAGTAAAGAGGTAATACACCAATACCCACAGTTAGCACAGACAAGGATAAAGGAAAATATACACCACGCCGCAGCCACTCAGGAAAACACTATAAATGTGAAGGGCAAAATAAATACAAATATAGGAAGGAGTAAATAAGACAAAGGAAAATACACCACCAGCAATGAATCTTTAGCAACCAGCTCACCACTCCAGACAGAGATAACAACGCACAAGACAGAAGCTATAATCGGCGACGCCCAATGATCAGGAGAACTATTTAAAGGCAATGGGCATGGCCCAGCTTCCAATCCGAGGTCCAGGTAAATTAACCCCGGAACAGCTAGATAAAATCTAGCCGACGCCAATGAGCAAATAGTGGTCAAAAGCGGAATTACCGCTGTCTGTCGAACGACCTGGTCTGAACAGCGTCCGACATGACACCCTGAGAGGACAGGACATTAACCTTGTACTATCCATGACAGTCCCCCCCTTAACGGGGGGCCACTGGACCCCCAGGCTTCTCAGGGTACCTGGCATGAAAAGCCCGCACCAGTCGATCAGCATGCACAGAACTGGCCGGAACCCATGACCGATCCTCAATAGAATACCCCTTCCAATGTATTAAGTACTGAAGCCTTCGACACATCCACCGTGAATCAATGATGCGCCCTACCTCGTACTCCGGCTGACCCTCTACCAACACTGGTGGAACATAGGTTGAGGAACCTTCTCTAACAATCCCCACAGGTTTTAATAGGGACCTGTGTAAGACATTTGATATTTTGAAGGAGGTTGGCAACTGTAATCTATAGGCAACCGGGTTGATCAACTCTATAATCTTGTATGGACCTATAAACCTGGGGCCCAACTTCATAGAGGGTACTTTAAGTTTGATGTTACGTGTAAACAACAACATCTTCTCCCCCACCGTCAGTGTAGGAGCTGACCCCTCCTCCTGTTGCACCAGACCCTCAACACCAAGGCAACCAGAATCCATGCGGGAAAATTCTCCAAATTGTGGAACAAATCCATAATTGACCTGAAAAGGAGATTTGCCAGTAGACTGATTAATATGACAGTTGAACGCAAATTCTGCCATGGGTAATACCTCACACCAGTCCTCCTGTCTGGAAGAGGCAAGTAGTGTTGAGCGATACCGTCCGATACTTGAAAGTATCGGTATCGGAAAGTATCGGCCGATACCGGCAAAGTATCGGATCTAATCCGATACCGATACCCGATACCAATACAAGTCAATGGGACTCAAGTATCGGACGGTATTCCTGATGGTTCCCAGGGTCTGAAGGAGAGGAAACTCTCCTTCAGGCCCTGGGATCCATATTAATGTGTAAAATAAAGAATTAAAATAAAAAATATTGCTATACTCACCTCTCCGACGCAGCCTGGACCTTACCGAGGGAACCGGGAGCCTTCTTTGCTTAAAATGCGCGCTTTTACTTCCTTCCGCAACGTCACGGCTTCTGATTGGTCGCGTGCCGCCCATCTGGCCGCGACGCGACCAATCACAGCAAGCCGTGACGTAATTCTCAGGTCCTCAATGCCTAATTCTAGGCATTCAGGATTTTAAAATTACGATCCGGCTTGTGATTGGTCGCGTCGCGGTCACATGGGCGACGCGACCAATCACAAGCCGTGACGTCACGGGAGGCAGGAAACGCGCGCATTTTTCAAATTACGTCACGGCTTGTGATTGGTTACGTGCCGCCCATGTGACCGCGACGCGACCAATCACAGCAAGCCGTGACGTAATTTCAGGTCCTGAATGCAGAAATAGGCATCAGGACCTGAAATTACATCACGGCTTGCTGTGATTGGTCGCGTCGCGGTCACATGGGCGGCACGCAACCAATCACAAGCCGTGACGTAATTTTAAAAATGCGCGCGTTTCCTGCCTCCCGTGACGTCACGGCTTGTGATTGGTCGCGTCGCCCATGTGACCGCGACGCGACCAATCACAAGCCGGATCGTAATTTTAAAATCCTGAATGCCTAGAATTAGGCATTGAGGACCTGAAAATTACATCACGGCTTGCTGTGATTGGTCGCGTCGCGGCCACATGGGCGGCACGCGACCAATCAGAAGCCGTGACGTCGCGGAAGGAAGTAAAAGCGCGCATTTTAAGCAAAGAAGGCTCCCGGTTCCCTCGGTAAGGTCCAGGCTGCGTCGGAGAGGTGAGTATAGCAATATTTTTTATTTTAATTCTTTGTTTTACACATTAATGTTGTTTCGATACCGATACCCGATACCACAAAAGTATCGGATCTCGGTATCGGAATTCCGATACCCGCAAGTATCGGCCGATACCCGATACTTGCGGTATCGGAATGCTCAACACTAGAGGCAAGGCATCTTAAAATTTGTTCCAACGACTGGTTGGTGTGTTCAGTCTGACCATTAGATTCTGGGTGATAAGCAGAGGAGAAAGACAACGTAACCCCCAATTTCTTACAAAAAGCCCTCCAAAATCTAGCAACAAATTGCACACCCCTGTCAGACACCACTTTCACAGGGACCCCATGCAACCGAACTATATGCTGAATGAACAACCGAGCTAAGGTTTCAGCAGAAGGCAACACAGATAATGGCACAAAGTTGGCATGTTTAGAAAACCTATCAACCACTACCCAGACTACAGAGTTGACCTTTGAAGGAGGAAGATTAGTGATAAAATCCATGGACAGGTATGTCCAAGGTTTAACCGGAATTGGTAAAGGTACCAATTCCCCGGCCGGCCGGACCAGAGAGCTCTTAGAGTGAGCACACACCCCACAAGTATTCACACATTTTTTAATATCAGTACCCATAGAAGGCCACCAAAAATTCCTACCTACTGCCCCCCCCGGGTAGCTGCAATCCCAGGGCGTGCACTTAACACCATATCTTCTGCAAGACGCACTCTATCAGGCTCATCATAAATGTGCCCCAAAGAACAGGTTCAAAGTCATATGTTCAGGAGCAGAGGAAGAGAGAGAAAAGGCCCATGCCTGCGGGGACCCCTTAATAAAGACATAACTACCCCCACCCTCTGCCTTTCATTTCCAGAGGCCCGGGGACGTAACTCAAAAAACAACTTACTTCCCTCCTTAAAGACCCTGAACAATTTTTTATCCTCAGAAAAAGTGTCGGGTTCGGGGTCTGCTAAGGATACATCAGAGGGACCCTCCTCCCGGGACCTAAATGGAGCAGACATCTGTAAAGCACCTGCCACATCTCTCTGCACCTGTTGGTGCGAGTGGACCAGGGCTTGCTGTTCAACAGACAGCTTCTGCAAAAGCTGAGAAAGCTCATTAACCTGTGCCATGAGATCCTGCACCGGGTACAATGCATATCAACACCCCCCCCACACCAGGGAGAAAAACTATCAGGTCAGCTATAATGTCACGATACCCAGGTATTAATGCTGCAGGGGAAACTGCTCCCAGCAGCAACGGAGCTGGACCAGACACCGGGTAACTAACCTGATCAGCAACGGGACCTTCCACATGAGACAGAGTGATCAGGTAAAGCAAAAAGGACCTAAGATCATGTGACAGAGAGGGAGGTGGTCAGGGGGCGGAGCCAGACGCTGGGAAACAGAAGGAGCAAGCATAAAAGAATAGTGAAACAAACAGAGGTCGTAGCCAGGAGATTACAAGATACCAACAGGGAGAGTCAGGGAATAGTCAGAAGCCAAGCCAGAGGTCAGTAATCCAGGAAAACGAATAAAGCATGTGACAACAAGACACTAAGCAAGCCAGCACACACTTCAGAGGTCAAGCATACAGACTGCAGAAAAACCTATAGCTGACAAGGATACCAGGTTAGGAGTGAGTATAAATAGCCCTCCCATCTTGAAAGAGAGGCTAACAACATTAACCCAGAGAGCACAGGACATTAACCTTGTCCTAACCATGACAATTATTATACATTTTTTTAGCGCCATTTATTCCATGGCGCTTTACATGTGAAAAAGGGGCAAATATAAACAAATACATTAAAACATGAGCAAAAAACAAGGCACACAGGTATATAAGGAGGGAGGACCCTGCCCGCAATTACTCACAGTCTGCAGGGGATGGGTGAGGAGACACTAGGAGAGGGTAGAGCTTGTTGTGTGGTGGTTCAGTAGGTTGAGGATCACTGTAGGCTGCAGGCTTGTCGGAAGAGGTGAGTCTTCAGGTTCTTTTTGAAGGTTTCAATGGTAGGCGAGAGTCTGATGTGTTGGGGTAGAGAGTTCCAGAGTATAGGGGAAGCACAGGAGAAGTCTTGGATGCGGTTGTGGGAAGAAGAGATGAGAGGGGAGTAGAGAAGGAGATCTTGAGAGGATCGGAGGTTGCCTGTAGGTAAGTACTGGGAGACCATATCACAGATGTATGGAGGAGACAGGTTGTGGATGGCTTTGTATGTCATTGTAAGGGTTTTAAACTGGAGTCTCTGGGTGATAGGAAGCCAGTGAAAGGTTTGGCATAGGGGAGAGGCTGGGGAACAGCGGGGAGACAGATGGATTCGTCGGGCAGCAGAGTGTAGGATGGATTGGAGTGGTGCCAGAGTGCTAGAGGGGAGGCCAAGGAGTAGGAGATTGCAGTAGTCAAGGCGGGAGATGATAAGGGCATGCACTAGTGTTTTTGTGGTGTCGCGGTCAAGGAATGCGAGGATCCGGGAAATATTTTTGAGTTTGAAACGGCAGGAGGCAAGGGCTTGGATATGTGGCTTGAAAGAGAGGGGTCAGAGTCGATGATTACCGAGGCACCGGCGTGTGGGACTGGGGAAAGTGAGCAGCCATTGACATTGATGATAGGTCTGATGGTGGGGTAGAGTGAGATGGGGGAATGATGATGAATTCTGTTTTGTCCATGTTCAGTTTTAGAAAGCGAGCAGAAAAGAAGGCCGAGATAGCAGACAGACAATGTGGGATTTTGTTAAGTAAGGAGGTGAGGTCAGGTCCAGATAGGTAGATTTGCATGTCATCGGCGTAAAGAGGATACTGCATACCGTGGGATTCTGTGAGCTGTCTCAGGCCGAAGGTGTAGATGGAGAAGAGTAGGGGTCCTAGAACAGAGCCTTGAGGAACACCGACAGACAAGGGACGAAGTGAGGAGGTAGCGTGTGGGAGGGAGACATTGATTGTTCGGTCTGTCAGATATGATGAGATCCAGGATAGGGCCAAGTCTGTGATGCCAAGAGATGAGAGGATCTGTAGCAAAAGGGAGTGGTCCACAGTGTCAAAGGCAGAAGACAGGTCCAGGAGAAGGAGGACAGAATAGTGTCACTTGCTCTTGGCAGTTAGTAGGTCATTGGTGACTTTAGATAGGGCAGTTTCAGTTGAGTGATGGGGTTTGAAGCCAGATTGTAACCGGTCAAAGAGGGAGCAGGAGGAGAGGTGGGAGGACAGTTCAAGATGGACGTGTTGTTCCAGTAATTTGGAGGCATAAAGGAGAAGAGATATTGGGTGATATATAGACACAGAGGATGGGTCGAGAGAGTGTTTTGGAGGATGGGTGTGATATTGGCATGTTTGAAGGCTGAGGGGAAGACAGCTGTTGTGAGTGAGAGGTTTAAAGGTGTGTTAGGGTTGGGATGAAGATCCTGGAAAGGTTAGAGATGAAGTGGGACGGGAGCAAGTCAAGCATGCAGGTGGTGAGGTGTGATCTTGATAGGAGGGTGGAGAGCGGATCTACTGCCATGGTGGAGAAGCTGGTTTTGGAGGAACAGGGTTGAACAGCTAAGAAGAGCCTTGGGCGCTGTGGGCCAAAGCTTTCTCTGATCATATCGATCTTCTGTTTAAAGAAGGAGGCAACGTCTTCAGCAGAAATGAGAGGGGAGGGAGGGGGTGCAGGGGGACGATGAGATGAGAAGTAAGTTTGTTTTGCGGCAGTGAGCGTGGACTTGAATCTGGCGAGGGACTGCTTGTATGCAGTGAAGTGGTCGGCAGAGCGGGATAGCTTCCGTCTCCGCTCAGCAATCCTGGAAGCCCGTCTCAGTTATTTGGTCAAGCTGGTCAGCCAGGGCTGCCTGTTGAGTGTTAATATAAAAAGTGGCAGCAGCATCTGTGTCATGAAGAGAGACTATGTCTGTAAGAGGGAGAAGGGACTCAGAGAATGATTGTAAGTTGAGGTATTTGAGATTTCTGCGAGGGTGAGTGAGTTTGTGGAGCGGGGGTTGCACACTAGGAGAGGAGAGGGAAGAGAATGTCAGTAGGTTCTGGTCAGACAGGGGGAGGGGTGAGTTAGGGAAAATAGTAAGGGAGCAGAGGCGGGTGAAGATGATGTCCAACATGTGGCCATTTTTGTAAGTGGCCTCAGAGGACCATTGAGTGAGGCTGAAGGAGGCAGTGAGCGATAAAAGTTTAGAGGCAGCTGAGGTGGAAGTGTCAATGGGGATATTGAAGTCAACCATGATGATAGTGGGGATGTCAGCAGAGAGGAAATGAAGTAGCCAGGTGGTGAAGTGGTCGAGAAAGGTGGAGATGGCTAGTTCTGGGAGGCGGTAGATGACAGCCAGCTGGAGGTTGGAGGGGGAATAGGTGGAGTGCACCTCAAACGAGGGAAGAGTAGCGGAGGGTGGTAGCTGCATTGGAGTAAAGGAGCTGGTGTCAGACAGGAGCAAGCCAACCCCTCCACCCCGTTTGTTGCTGGGGCGAGGGGTGTGAGAGAAGTGGAATCTGCCATAGGAAAGCGCAGCTGGAGAGGCTAGTCAGAGGGGGTGAGTCAGGTTTCAGTGATGCCAAGTCAGGAGAGTTTGTTGGTGATGAAGAGGTCATGGATAAATGGCAGTTTGTTGCAGACAGAGCGTGCGTTCCATAGTGCTCCAGGTAGAGGGGCCGGGGGAGTGGGGGCTGGATGAATGGGTATGAGGTTATCATGGTTAGGAAAATGTGCAGAGGATCATGGTAGGGGGTTAGAAGTGAGTGTGGGGATGTGTTGAAGAGTGCCGGGATTTGGGGATACGTCACCAGAGAAGAGGAGTAGCAGACAGAGCGTTAGAAAGTGGGAGCAGGATAGGACATGATGGGGCCGTGTGTGTCTGGAGAAAAAGGATTGTATGTGGAGGAACAGTTCTGAGGAGAAGATGAGATGGCTGGGGAAGATGGAGGAAGAAATGACTAGCTCTTTACTTGGTGGAGAGAATTGCAGGAGATTGTAAGAAGGAAAGTAGTAGTATGGGGGTGAAAGAGAAAAGAAACCGAAACATTGTAGTGGTTTGGTATTCTGTTACCTTCAGTCAATTCCAGTCCAATTCAGTCTAATTCAAAGTAATTAAAAATCTGTAATTTGAAAGATGGAATGTGAAAGATGCATGGTTCAGACTATGTCTGGGTCAGAAGAACAGCGCTCCAGCCGGGTGTAGTAATAAGATAAAAAAGTTCTTTATTCAGCCATGGTAAAGCAACGTTTCGACCACAAGTCGGTCTTTTTCAAGCATACAAAATGGTGTCAAGGGCAGTCTTAAATAGTGTGGATACCACACAGGGCACCAATCACCTTCAAGTCCCAGCCCATATTAAAATTCCATACAAAAGTATAACAAATAACAAACATCAGACACTTATATCTAGATAAATCTCTTATGAACATACCATCACCACATAATTCAATAAAATATTCAACATTCAAATATATATCAATGCCTTGTTTTCTCCTTTGTTATCATGAATTTGCTAGATGCATTATCGTTCCCATGGAGATTTTCCACCAATCGGTCACATTCCATTCTAGACTTCCTGTTAAGTAGGATCCAATAAAGGATATCGGCGCCAAGGGGACAAACAGCCTATCTGACAGCTTCATATAACTCTGTGCTCATTTGTTAACCAATCCAGCATACTTGTTTATATATACCCACTTACATCATCATTCGGCGTTCTCACCGGCATCATTGCTGCGCCGCAGATCCACATATAAGCCAGAGTGTGTGAACGCAGGCGCACCACATCCCAGCCACGCCCATCACATGATCGAGATGGAGCCACGCCCAGACGCGACGCTCAACCGCGCCACCCACCAACGGCCTCATGTGACCGCAACTCAGGCTAGTTGCCCGGGAGATGCAAGTAAACATCATGGCGCTTTTGAATCAGCATTTGAATGCCATAGAAACTGTCGGCTTCTGGAAGCTGCGATCGTGTTCGAACGCAGTATTTCGGGGGTTAAATTGCTGGGAGCGGTCTGTGAGTGCTCCTGGCTCCTAGTGCCAGGTGTCAGCTGTCAGAATCAGCTGACACCCGACCGAGCTTACCCGCTCACCCACCGTGAGCGCAGCCGATCGCGATGATGTAATATTCCGTCCATGGTCAAATTGGCCCAGGTCACATGGACGGGATATTACGTCTGATATCAGAAAGGGGTTAATAACCTGGCCCTTTGGTCAACAATACACATGTGCCCGCAGATACGTGGGCACAGTCCCTTATAACCTGGCACGATCCTTGGGTTGTCCAGATAATACTACAGGTCCATTTGACCCCAGGCCGTTACCCTTGCTCCTGGGACCCTGACACACAACCAGTTCACTTTAAGACACACCAGGCCTGTTGGCCAGTCCTTTTTCTGTCTCCAGGTGCCAAACAAACATAATGGACTAGGGGCCAACTCACCACAGCTCTGACAGTCCAGGAGCGTTCACAGTCCATGTGGTTCTCACCTGGTTCGCTTCTCAGGTCTTCATGCTTATCATTCCTCCTCCCTCTTTTTCACAGAGAACGGCCCTTTAAAACATGTGTGCTGCTCTTAAACCCCTAGGGATAAAATTCAAGCTAAGCAAAGACAGTATACGGTTAATAAAGTACAGTTCTTAGAGCAGCCACACACATATTCCGTTTTTTTCACAAAGGGTAGTTAACCCCATTGGGGTCTTAGTCCCGTAATCCAACAGGGGATGCGCAAACGTTCACAAAAGAAACTTGAAACTATTTTTCAACTGTGACCGCACCAACGACACTGTAGCTTCACTACTACTTCGGCCCACTCTGACCTACTCCGGTGGCTCCCGATCATTCAGGGCACCTGCCCTCATGGGATGCGGAACAGTCCCATACAGAGGTGTCAAACTGCATTCCTCGAGGGCCGCCAACAGGTCATGTTTTCAGGATTTCCTTAGCATTCCACAAGGTGCTGGAATCATTCTGTGCAGGTGATTAAATTATCACCTGTGCAATACAAGGAAATCCTGAAAACATGACCTGTTGGCGGCCCTCGAGGAATGCAGTTTGACACCTCTGGTCCCATATATAATTTCCAAAAGATGCAACTAGCACAATTTTTTTTTTTTTGAAAGGGGCAGTGCTCTGTCACAGTGCTCGCGGCTGGCATACTGAGCTGCTCCATGCCCCTACACATAAATAAATGTCTTGCCGGAGGAGGATCCACTGGAGGATGGCTCTCCACTTTCCCTCTGGATTCGCCCCTCTACCGCTCGGTTCAGTGACTGTGTCTCCATGCCATGTTGTGGCTCAAGCGCCTTTTCCAATTTTCCGGTTCCCAGCGCTAACCGAGGGAAAGCATATTTCCACTCTTCCGTGACCATCGGTTGTGTCTGAGCCTGTACCCGCTCGTGTTTCTGGCACTCATGCAGCTCAGGGTCATCCTCCGGCAGTAAGAAGGTGACAGCCACCGCATAATACCCCCGGAGTCCTTTTTCTTTAATAATGATTATCTGATCGTCTTCCTGCACTGGCTGCTGGAACTTGATGGATCCCGTGTTCACATAAACCTTATCATCCATATATGATTCCCGGATGAAGCCGTAGCTATGGGACAGGTTAGTATATGTCAGTAGGCCGCTCGTTCTTCGGCCGGCCATGGTTCCTCCTCCCGGTTGGCACAACTCAACCAAAAGTTGTCTCTCCTGCCTTTTCTTGTATTCCACCACCCCCACTATCCAGGCCATCTGTTCAGGGAACAGAAAGGGACCCTATCCCTCTTGATACCGGGGTGGAGAGCTAGGGGGTGGTCCGACTGCAAATTTAGGCCTAGGTTCTGGAGTCTGATACTGAGTTTCACTCACTAGAGGAACTCTGACACATCGTTTCCCTTGTTTCGGGACCAAAACTGCGATCACTCCTTGACCGTAAGACTCAGCCACTGCAGCTGCCGCATCATCCAGTTCGATTCCTTCCAGCTGCCTGACCATGCTCTTAGGCAGGCACCGCTCAAAGGGGTATGTGACCTAGGTTCAGGCCAATGTCTCTGCCAGGCATATTTTCTCACCATTTTACTTATAGAACGCCCATGATAGGCAGAGCTTTCACCAGCCTCTTCGCCATCATCCGCCATTTTAAAATTTCTAACGGCCACCGTTTTAAAGTCTCTAATGGCCACTATCTTTGCTGTTTTGGGGGTTTCATCACCTTCTGAATGCAAGGAAGCTAAATCCTGCCTACTACGCCAATTTTGTGAGGTGGTCAAGGTATAGTCATGGCAAGGGGCTGTTGTTCTGGCAAACCCTGGCACCCCACAAAGAAATTAAAAAGTCCCAACTGCTGTGTGATGTGTTTACAGTTCAATTCACTCACTGTTAGGTTAGAATCCTCCTCATGTTGCAGGGTCTCATCTCTAGACATCACGCAATGATTGACAGAGTCCAAGTTCTTTCTTAATAAAATAACTTTTCTAAACACATTCAGTTCAGTGACAAGCATTGCACAGTGATCCTCAACAATCTTATTTCCTTTCCTCTGTGCTGTCCCTTGCTCTCCTCTCATTCTTCATTCCCGTACAGTACTGCAGCGTCCCGTTTAGCCACACTAAAGTTCTGAGGGCGAAAAAGGTCTCGAACGTTTTGTGATCTTCCACTGAACCTAGTTGCTATTCCTTCCTCACTGCACTATTCCCTTTGTGTCCAAATGACTTCCGGCTCCCAAGGCACTGGACTTCTCTTGCACTTTTTACCTCAGCAACCTCACTTCACCACGTCCCACACTCTGACTGAAAACAGGGAGTGTCTCTGCCAGTACTTTGGCCCCGCCCAGTGTCTCAACTGTCACTTCTCCGGCTGAAACCAGTTCTTGTCCTCACCTTATCTTATCTTCTACTCTACAGTGCCCCCCACTGTACTAAACCATATATTACCCATTACTATTCCTATACTTTACTCTAACACTGTACCTCCCTATCTCTAACCCTAGACCATAGAGATATATAACTTACACAGTACACCAGCATCATTACATTGTTTAACATATTAATACACAATAAAGCAGTACCACATAACACACCATTTTACACATAAAATGTACCCGCTTTATTAGGAAGGAATGTGAAGGGATGCAGGGCTTAACTTTGCCCCCCAACACACCCCTTACAACTGTATTATCTGTATACTGAAACTATATACAGAGCTCCTGTGTATAATGTCACCAGTAGTGTTGAGCATTCCGATACCGCAAGTATCGGGTATCGGCCGATACTTGCGTTATCGGAATTCCGATACCGGGATTCCGATACTTGCCGCGTATCGGATACCGGAATCGGAAGTTCCCAGATTCAAAATGCACAAATTCATCCAATGAGAATGATTCCAAGTGTGGGCACATCCTGTTCAGCATGGAGGGCATGAAACTACTGGCATGGCTGTGATTGGCTGCTGAAATGATGTCATGATGCAGTTTAAAAGTCGCTGGCGCCATTTTGCGATCACTCTGCTGTGAATTCAGTTAGTGACAGGACGCTGTTTGCTGACTGAGGGCCAGTTTAGAGATAGCGATTTGCTTCTTTGTGCTTTCCAAAGGCTAATTTAGCAACCGCTGTGTTCACCTACTATTCACCTTGCTTTTGCGTTGTAGCGCTGTTTTCACAGCGATCTGCAAGGTCTGTGTGTGTGTGTGTGTGTGTGTGTGTGTGAGTGCAGCCCACTCTCTAGTCTGAGTGCAGCCACATAGGCCATCCATAGCTGGTTGTATTCAGTTCAGGGAGGGTGGTTCATTGCCTCATACTGTTCTTTTTTTTTTTTTTTTTTTTCCAAGTAGTGTAGTCTGCTGCTAATTTTTTCAAAAAAATTCTATTAGTGTCTTTCCACCCGTCTCCAGCTAATTTGTGGAAAAACACTACATAGGATAACGTAGAGGAGGGTTTTTGGGCCTTGCAGTGCCGTTTACGGCTGTCTGCACGGTCTCCGTGTGACTGCAGCTCGCCCTGTAGTCTGTGAGCAGCCATAGCCTGGTTGTCTCCAGCTCAGGGTTCTTCACTGCGTCATACCGCCAAATCAATTTTCATTTTGTTTTAAGTAGTGCAGGCTGCTGCACATTTTTTCAAAAAATTCCTATTAGTGTCTTTCCACCCGTCTCCAGCTAATTTGTGGAAAAACACTACATAGGATAACGTAGAGGAGGGTTTTTGGGCCTTGCAGCGCCGTTTACAGCTGTCTGCACGGTCTCCGTGTGACTGCAGCTCGCCCTGTAGTCTGTGAGCAGCCATAGCCTGGTTGTCTCCAGCTCAGGGTTCTTCACTGCGTCATACCGCAAAATCAATTTTCATTTTGTTTTAAGTAGTGCAGGCTGCTGCACATTTTTTCAAAAAATTCCTATTAGTGTCTTTCCACCCGTCTCCAGCTAACTTGTGGAAAAACACTACATAGGATAACGTAGAGGAGGGTTTTTGGGCCTTGCAGCGCCGTTTACGTCTGTCTGCACGGTCTCCGTGTGACTGCAGCTCTATCTGTTGTCAGTTCAGCCCCCAAAAAATAAATAAATAATAAAGTTCACCAAACACACCAGTGACACCACTTTACATTTGTGTAGGCCACATTAGCTCATATTAAAGTCTAGTCCACACTTTAGAAAATTAGTGTTTCTTATACCTGTTAGGAGGAGTTGTTCAGGAATAAGCACACAAATCCGTTAGTACTTTTCTGCTTATCTTTATCAGTCAACCAAGATGAAGAAGGCAGTGAGTAAGACACGTGGGCGTGGGCGTGGGCGCGGAGCAGGGAGGGGACGTGGGGATTCTGTGCCTGCTGCGGGCACCGGTGACTCATCAGCACCCACTTTCACCAGGGAACAGTCATTCATGCGCAGCTTTTTCGCAGAGCGCCGTACACCGCTGCTGCGTGAAGAACAAATTGAAGCCGTTGTCGGATGGATGGCAGCTAATGCATCAACTTCAATTAGTGCCACATCCTCTCAGACACAGAGCACTGGAGAGCAGCCATCTGTCTCTTCACCACCTGCCAAATTGCCCAGGCAGACAGAGAGCCCAGGACAGGAGCCGTCTCTACTTCTGTTCTCTGAATCTCTTGGCTTGGAAACAGGGGGCCAGCCAAGCAGCATTGGAGAAATGGAAGAAGAGGCAGGGTGCAGTGATGCCCAACAGCTTTTTCTCTCTTCCTCTGAAGAGGCGGGTGGGCCAGTGGCTCCGTTCACCACATCGCAGGCCGCATCAGCTGATGATGACACTCAGGTGCCACTTACTGGTGCGTGCTCTGCTGCTGAGACTACCCAGGAGGAGCAGTTGGGGGCAGAGGGTAGTGTAGATGATGAGGTCCTTGACCCATCTTGGCGTGAGGGACAGGAAGGTGGTGGGAGCAGCTCTGAGGAAGAGATTCCCCGTACGGCCCAAAGAGGGAGAGGGAGGGGGAAGACTGCGGATCCTGCAGCCTCCGCTTTGGCAGCCGTTAGGAGCATGTCTCTTCCAAAAGCCAAAAAGGGCGCTCCAAAGACTTGCAGTGCCTGGTCCTTTTTTGACACAGTTGCAGATGACATTTGCTATGTCAAATGCAAGGTGTGTCATCACAAAGTCAAAAGAGGGAAAAATGTCAGCAACCTCAATACCTCCAACATGTGGAAACATGTGCGCACCAGGCACCCGGCGGAGTTAGAAAAACACACTGAAGAGCTAGGCCAACCAACAGCGGCAGCTACCACCTCTTCAGCTCGTGTTGCCTCTTCCTCCAGCTCACACGCTTCCTCCCAGGATCGCCGTGGAAGAACCTCTGGCCCTGTTGTCCAGAGACCCGCTGTAATTCCACCCGCAGCACCACTTTCCCAGTCATCCACACACTCCCAGCCCAGTCTACAGCCATCGGTAGTACAGGCATGGGAGAAAAGGCGGCCTTTCTCGTCAAACCACCCACGAGCACAGGCTCTGACTGCAGGCATTGCCAAACTTCTGTCACTGGAAATGCTGTCATTCAGGCTGGTGGAGACTGACAGCTTCTGTGACTTGATGTCATTGGCAGTCCCACAGTACAATGTGCCCAGCTGCTTTTACTTCAGCAGGCAAGCCGTCCCTGCCCTGCACAAGCATGTGGAGGGACACATAAAACACGCGCTACTGAACGCCGTCAGTAGCAAGGTCCACCTCACCACCGATGCGTGGACCAGTCAACATGGACAGGGGCGATACCTTTCCCTCACTGCCCATTGGGTTAATGTCGTTGAGCCGGGTACAGACCGTGCGAGTGGCGCAGGACGTGTCCTGCCCACTCCAAGGATTGCAGGAATCCATTCTGTACGCATTGACTCCTCCTCCTACACCAGTTCCTCAGAATCATCGCTGCAGGAGCCGTAACAGTCCACCTCCACATGGACCCGTGATGAACGTGTACCTGTTACGACCGACATGAGCACAGCCGTGGCCAAACATCAACATGCCGTCTTGAAATTAATTTATTTGGGGAATCGAAGCCACACAGCGCAGGAGCTCTGGAATGCCATCAAGCAGGAGAGCGATGTGTGGTTTGTGCCAGCGAATCTCCAGCCAGGCATGGTAGTGTGTGATAATGGCCAAAATCTGGTGGCAGCTCTGGGCCTCGGCAACCTCACTCACATCCCATGTCTGGCACATGTGCTCAATTTGGTCGTGCAGAGTTTTCTGAGGGACTATCCGGATCTTGATGCACTGCTGCACAAGGTCCGCCTAGAGTGTGCTCACTTGCGGCGTTCCAGCACGGCAAAAGCGCGCATTGCGGCTCTGCAGCGCCGACACCGCCTGCCGGAACATCGCATCATATGTGACCTACCTACCAGGTGGAATTCCACGTTACATATGTTGGAGCGGTTGTGTGAGCAGCAGCAAGCTTGTTGTGAATTTGCTTTTTGCTCCCTCTAGTGGTTACTAGTTTTTTGACTCTGGTTTTTCTGTCATTCCTTTTATCCGCACCTGGGTCGTTAGTTAGGGGTGTTGCTATATAAGCTCCCTGGACCTTCAGTTCTATGCCTGGCAACGTAGTTATCAGAGCTAGTCTGCTGTGCTCTTGTCTACTGATCCTGGTTCCAGTTATTTCAGCTAAGTCTGCCTTTTGCTTTTTGCTATTTGTTTTGGTTTTGTATTTTTGTCCAGCTTGTTCCAAATCTATATCCTGACCTTTGCTGGAAGCTCTAGGGGGCTGGTGTTCTCCCCCCGGACCGTTAGACGGTTCGGGGGTTCTTGAATTTCCAGTGTGGATTTTGATAGGGTTTTTGTTGACCATATAAGTTACCTTTCTTTATTCTGCTATTAGTAAGCGGGCCTCTCTGTGCTAAACCTGGTTCATTTCTGTGTTTGTCATTTCCTCTTACCTCACCGTCATTATTTGTGGGGGGCTTCTATCCAGCTTTGGGGTCCCCTTCTCTGGAGGCAAGAAAGGTCTTTGTTTTCCTCTACTAGGGGTAGCTAGATTCTCCGGCTGGCGCGTGTCATCTAGAATCAACGTAGGAATGATCCCCGGCTACTTCTAGTGTTGGCGTTAGGAGTAGATATATGGTCAACCCAGTTACCACTGCCCTATGAGCTGGATTTTTGTATTCTGCAGACTTCCACGTTCCTCTGAGACCCTCGCCATTGGGGTCATAACAGTTTGCCAGGCCAGTATTAAATGTTTAATGCATTGCAGAAGAGGGATTATAAGAAAGAAGATTCTGAGTTTTTTTTTTCTTTTTCCCCTTTACCTCAGAGTGGCTATGCTTGCTGCAGACATGAATGTCCAGACCTTGATTACAAGTGTGGACCAGCTGGCTACTCGTGTGCAGGGCATACAAGACTATGTTATCAGAAATCCTAGGTCAGAACCTAAAATACCGATTCCTGAACTGTTTTCCGGAGACAGGTTTAAGTTTAGGAATTTCGTGAATAATTGCAAATTGTTTTTGTCCCTGAGACCCTGTTCATCTGGAGATTCTGCTCAGCAAGTAAAAATTGTTATTTCGTTCTTACGGGGCGACCCTCAGGATTGGGCTTTTTCGCTGGCGCCAGGAGATCCGGCATTGGCTGATCTTGATGCGTTTTTTCTGGCGCTCGGTTTACTTTATGAGGAACCCAATCTTGAGATTCAGGCAGAAAAGGCCTTGCTGGCTATGTCTCAGGGGCAGGACGAGGCTGAAGTGTATTGCCAAAAATTTCGGAAATGGTCCGTGCTGACACATTGGAACGAGTGTGCACTGGCCGCTAATTTTAGAAATGGCCTTTCTGAAGCCATTCAGAATGTTATGGTGGGTTTTCCCATTCCCACAGGTCTGAATGATACTATGGCACTGGCTATTCAAATTGACCGGCGGTTGCGGGAGCGCAAAACCGCAAATTCCCTCATGGTGTTGTCTGAACAGACACCTAATTCGGTGCAATGTGATAGAAAAACCGCAAATTCCCTCATGGTGTTGTCTGAACAGACACCTGATTTAATGCAATGTGATAGAATCCTGACTAGAAATGAGCGGAAAATTCATAGACGCCGGAATGGCTTATGCTACTACTGTGGTGATTCTACACATGTTATCTCAGCATGCTCTAAACGTATAGCTAAGGTTGTTAGTCCTGTCACCGTTGGTAATTTGCAACCTAAATTTATTCTGTCTGTAACCTTGATTTGCTCACTGTCATCTTATCCTGTCATGGCGTTTGTAGATTCAGGTGCTGCCCTGAGTCTCATGGATCTCTCATTTGCTAAGCGCTGTGGTTTTACTCTTGAACCATTAGAAAATCCTATTCCTCTTAGGGGTATTGATGCTACACCATTGGCAGCAAATAAACCGCAGTATTGGACACAGGTTACCATGTGCATGACTCCTGAACACCGCGAGGTGATACGTTTCCTGGTTTTACATAAAATGCATGATTTGGTTGTTTTGGGGCTGCCATGGTTACAGACCCATAATCCAGTCCTGGACTGGAAGGCTATGTCAGTCTCAAGTTGGGGCTGTCGTGGTATTCATGGGGATTCCCTGCCTGTGTCTATTGCTTCTTCTACGCCTTCGGAAGTTCCGGAGTATTTGTCTGATTATCAGGATGTCTTCAGTGAGTCTGAGTCCAGTGCACTGCATCCTCATAGGGACTGTGACTGTGCTATAGATTTGATCCCAGGCAGTAAATTTCCTAAGGGAAGACTGTTTAATCTGTCGGTACCTGAACATACCGCTATGCGTTCATATATCAAGGAGTCTCTGGAGAAAGGACATATTCGTCCGTCTTCTTCCCCTCTTGGTGCGGGATTCTTTTTTGTGGCAAAAAAGGACGGATCTTTGAGACCTTGTATTGATTATCGGCTTTTAAATAAGATCACTGTCAAGTTTCAGTATCCTTTACCGCTGTTGTCTGACTTGTTTGCCCGGATTAAGGGTGCCAAGTGGTTCACCAAGATAGACCTTCGTGGTGCGTACAACCTTGTGCGCATTAAGCAAGGTGATGAATGGAAAACCGCATTCAATACGCCCGAAGGTCATTTTGAGTACTTGGTGATGCCTTTTGGGCTCTCCAATGCGCCTTCAGTTTTTCAGTCCTTTATGCATGACATTTTCCGGAAGTATCTGGATAAATTTTTGATTGTTTATCTGGATGATATTTTGGTTTTTTCTGATAATTGGGATTCGCATGTGGAGCAGGTCAGGTTGGTCTTTAAAATTTTGCGTGAAAATTCTTTGTTTGTCAAGGGCTCAAAGTGTCTCTTTGGTGTACAGAAGGTTCCCTTTTTGGGGTTCATTTTTTCCCCTTCTGCTGTGGAGATGGACCCAGTCAAGGTCCGAGCTATTCTTGATTGGACTCAGCCCTCGTCAGTTAAGAGTCTTCAGAAGTTCTTGGGCTTCGCTAACTTCTACCGTCGTTTTATCGCTAATTTTTCTAGCATTGTGAAACCTTTGACGGATATGACCAAGAAGGGCTCCGATGTAGCTAACTGGGCTCCTGCTGCCGTGGAGGCTTTCCAGGAGTTGAAACGCCGGTTTACTTCAGCGCCTGTTTTGTGCCAGCCTGACGTCTCACTTCCCTTTCAGGTTGAGGTGGATGCTTCGGAGATTGGGGCAGGGGCCGTTTTGTCGCAGAGAGGCCCTGGTTGCTCTGTTATGAAACCTTGTGCCTTTTTCTCTAGGAAGTTTTCGCCTGCCGAGCGAAATTATGATGTGGGCAATCGGGAGTTGTTGGCCATGAAATGGGCATTTGAGGAGTGGCGTCATTGGCTCGAGGGTGCTAAGCATCGTGTGGTGGTCTTGACTGATCACAAAAATCTGATGTATCTCGAGTCTGCTAAACGCCTTAATCCGAGACAGGCCCGCTGGTCATTGTTTTTCTCCCGCTTTGATTTTGTTGTCTCGTATTTACCAGATTCAAAGAATGTGAAGGCCGATGCTCTTTCTAGGAGCTTTGTGCCTGATGCTCCTGGAGTCGCTGATCCTGTTGGTATTCTTAAAGATGGAGTTATCTTGTCAGCTATTTCTCCGGATCTGCGACGTGTGTTGCAGAGATTTCAGGCTGATAGGCCTGAGTCTTGTCCACCTGACAGACTGTTTGTCCCGGATAAGTGGACCAGCAGAGTCATTTCCGAGGTTCATTCCTCGGTGTTGGCAGGTCACCCGGGAATTTTTGGCACCAGAGATCTGGTGGCCAGGTCCTTTTGGTGGCCTTCCTTGTCAAGGGATGTGCGGTCATTTGTGCAGTCCTGTGGGACTTGTGCTCGAGCTAAGCCTTGCTGTTCTCGTGCCAGCGGGTTGCTCTTGCCCTTGCCTGTCCCGAAGAGACCTTGGACACATATCTCCATGGATTTCATTTCTGATCTTCCGCTATCTCAGGGCATGTCCGTTATCTGGGTGATATGTGATCGCTTTTCCAAGATGGTCCATTTGGTTCCTTTGCCTAAGCTGCCTTCCTCTTCCGATCTGGTTCCTGTGTTTTTCCAGAACGTGGTTCGTTTGCACGGCATCCCTGAGAATATTGTGTCAGACAGAGGATCCCAGTTCGTTTCCAGGTTCTGGCGATCCTTTTGTAGTAGGATGGGCATTGATTTGTCGTTTTCGTCTGCTTTCCATCCTCAGACTAATGGACAGACGGAGCGAACTAATCAGACTTTGGAGGCTTATTTGAGGTGTTTTGTCTCTGCTGATCAGGACGATTGGGTGACATTCTTGCCGTTGGCTGAGTTTGCCCTTAATAATCGGGCTAGTTCCGCCACCTTGGTTTCGCCTTTTTTCTGCAACTCTGGTTTCCATCCTCGTTTTTCTTCGGGTCATGTGGAGCCTTCTGACTGTCCTGGGGTGGATTCTGTGGTGGATAGGTTGCAGCAGATCTGGAATCATGTGGTGGACAACTTGAAGTTGTCACAGGAGAAGGCTCAGCGCTTTGCCAACCGCCGCCGCGGTGTGGGTCCCCGACTACGCGTTGGGGATTTGGTATGGCTTTCTTCCCGCTTTGTTCCTATGAAGGTCTCCTCTCCCAAATTTAAACCTCGTTTTATTGGGCCTTACAAGATATTGGAAATCCTTAATCCTGTATCTTTTCGTCTGGATCTTCCTGTGTCGTTTGCTATTCACAATGTATTTCATAGGTCCTTGTTGCGGCGGTACATTGTGCCTGTAGTTCCTTCTGCTGAGCCTCCTGCTCCGGTGTTGGTTGAGGGCGAGTTGGAGTACGTGGTGGAGAAGATCTTGGATTCTCGCCTCTCCAGGCGGAGGCTTCAGTACCTGGTCAAGTGGAAGGGCTATGGTCAGGAGGATAATTCCTGGGTGGTCGCCTCTGATGTTCATGCGGCCGATTTAGTTCGTGCCTTTCATGCCGCTCATCCTGATCGCCCTGGTGGTCGTGGTGAGGGTTCGGTGACCCCTCACTAAGGGGGGGGTACTGTTGTGAATTTGCTTTTTGCTCCCTCTAGTGGTTACTAGTTTTTTGACTCTGGTTTTTCTGTCATTCCTTTTATCCGCACCTGGGTCGTTAGTTAGGGGTGTTGCTATATAAGCTCCCTGGACCTTCAGTTCTATGCCTGGCAACGTAGTTATCAGAGCTAGTCTGCTGTGCTCTTGTCTACTGATCCTGGTTCCAGTTATTTCAGCTAAGTCTGCCTTTTGCTTTTTGCTATTTGTTTTGGTTTTGTATTTTTGTCCAGCTTGTTCCAAATCTATATCCTGACCTTTGCTGGAAGCTCTAGGGGGCTGGTGTTCTCCCCCCGGACCGTTAGACGGTTCGGGGGTTCTTGAATTTCCAGTGTGGATTTTGATAGGGTTTTTGTTGACCATATAAGTTACCTTTCTTTATTCTGCTATTAGTAAGCGGGCCTCTCTGTGCTAAACCTGGTTCATTTCTGTGTTTGTCATTTCCTCTTACCTCACCGTCATTATTTGTGGGGGGCTTCTATCCAGCTTTGGGGTCCCCTTCTCTGGAGGCAAGAAAGGTCTTTGTTTTCCTCTACTAGGGGTAGCTAGATTCTCCGGCTGGCGCGTGTCATCTAGAATCAACGTAGGAATGATCCCCGGCTACTTCTAGTGTTGGCGTTAGGAGTAGATATATGGTCAACCCAGTTACCACTGCCCTATGAGCTGGATTTTTGTATTCTGCAGACTTCCACGTTCCTCTGAGACCCTCGCCATTGGGGTCATAACACAAGCTGTAATGGAGTACCAGCTGCTTCAGGCGCAAAGAAGTCGCAGTCAGCGCCGTACAGACTTCACAACCACAGAGTGGGCCACTATTAATGACGTCTGCCAGGTTTTGCGTCCCTTTGATTATTCCACGCAGATGGCGAGTGCAGATGATGCACTAGTCAGCATGACTGTCCCCCTTATCTGCCTGCTTGAAAAATCACTGCAAGCGCTAAGGGATGATGTTGTGGAAGAGGTGGAGGATGAGGATTCAGCATTTCCATCATCTTCTGGACAGTCAGCGCCACGTGGTTCCTCACAAACGCGTAGGCAGGGGACAGTTTGTGAGGAGGATGAGGAAGAGTCAATGGAGGAGGAAGACATCCGTCCAGAGGAGGGAGTTACACAATTGTCCAGTACTCAGTGTGTACAGTGAGGGTGGGGTGATGACGAGCGGGCAGAGATCACGCCTCCAGCAGGGGACAGCGTTTCTTGGGCAGTTGGCAGTCTGCAGCACATGGTGGATTACATGCTGCAGTGCCTGAGAAACGACCGCCGCATCGCCCACATTCTCAACATGTCTGATTATTGGGTGTTCACCCTCCTCGATCCTCGCTACCGGGACAACGTAGAAAGCCTCATCACACCGTTGAACCGGGAGCGAAAAATGCGGGAGTACCAAGACACACTGGTGAATTCCATCATCTTCTCCATTCCAACTGAGAGAAGTGCTGCTAGTGCATTCCAAAGCAGCTCAGTGCGTCCAGGCAGTGGTGGAGGCTCTGCACAAAGAGGGAGCAGAAGCAGTGCCTCTGCCCAAGGCAAGACCAGTATGGCCCAACTGTGGCACAGTTTTCTGTGCCCGCCACAAAAGTCTACACCATCACAGACGGCTCCAGTCAGCAGGAGGCAACGGTTCCGTCAGATGGTGACAGACTACATGTCTTGCCCTCTTGCTGTACTCCCAGACGGCTCTTCCCCTTTCAAGTTTTGGGTCTCAAAGCTGGATACATGGCCAGAGCTAAGCCAGTATGCATTGGAGGTGCTGTCTTGCCCTGCGGCCAGTGTATTATCGGAACGTGTCTTTAGTGCTGCAGGTGGTGTACTAACTGACCGTCGCATGCGACTATCCTCCGATAACGTTGACCGGCTTACTTTCCTGAAAATGAACAAGGCCTGGATCTCGCAGGAATTTGCCACTCCTCTTCCTGATTAAATAATTAGGTGACTGTCTACAGTATCCAGGTCTCCTGTTGTGTTCATCTTTCTACCACCTGAACTTAAATTCCTGGGCTCCAACACCGCCAGTTGAGGCTCAGAAGTGCCGTCTGCACAGTCAAAACATACGACCCAGTGTTATTGGGTTACAGTAATGTCAGCTGATCCCCAGCTGTGTAGCCGGCAATGTGTCCTGCGACCGCCACGCTGACACAACAACTGAAATGTAAGGGAACCTGTCCCCCCCCCCCAAGGCGTTTGTTACTGAAAGAGCCACCTTGTACAGCAGTAATGCTGCACAAGGAAAAGGTAGCTATTTTTGTTTAGCTCCTTGCACACGCAGAACTTAACACTTATAAAATGTGTCCACTGATACCGTAAAACCGTCCCGGAGGTGGGACTTTCCTTCGTAATATGACGCAGCACAGCCGTCATTCCTACCCCCTTGGCGCCGTGCCCCGGCTCCTCAGCGTTGTTTGATTCCGTCCCGGAGCCTGCGCTGTTATGTTATCCCTTGGCCAGGCACACTTAGCGCTGCCCGTCTTCTGACATCATTTGGTGTCAGGATGGCTGCGCCTGTGCGGCCGCGCTGGCCGAGAGCCCGCCTCGCAGTGTCTTCTGATTTAATCCCACTGGGGGCCTGAGATCCATGGACATGCGCAGGCTCCGGGACGGAATCAAACAACGCTGAGGAGCCGGGGAACGGCGCCAAGGAGGTAGGAATGACGGCTGTGCTGCGTCATATTACGAAGGAAAGTCCCACCTCCGGGACGGTCACACGGTATCAGGGGACACATTTTATAAGTGTTTAGTTCTGTGTTTGCAAGGAGCATCATGAAAAGAGCCACCTTTTCCTTTTGCATCTTTTTTGCTGCACAAGCTGGCTCTTTCAGCTACAAACACCTTGGGGGGGGTTAAAGGTTCCCTTTCGACTTTCTCCAATCAGGCTTCGGCCTACATTGTGTTCCTCTGCTTCTCCTCCTGTCCCTGGGCTCCAACACCGCTAGTTGTTGCCTGGTAGTGCTGTACGCACAGTCAACAGTCCCTCCTCTGTTATTGGGGTTCAGTAACGTCAGCTGTTCCCCTGCTGTGTGTGTGGCAATCCCTCCTATCTCCTCCACCTCCACCTCCCCCTCCTGTCCCTGGGCTCCAACACCGCTAGTTGCCGTCCAGTAGTGCTGTACGCACAGTCAACAGTCCCTCCTCTGTTATTGGGGTTCAGTAACGTCAGCTGTTCCCCTGCTGTGTGTGTGGCAATCCCTACTACCTCCTCCTACCTCCTCCACCTCCTCCTCCTCCACCTGTCCCTGGGCTCCAACACCGCTAGTTGCCGTCCAGAAGTGCTGTCCGCACAGTCCCAACAGTCCCTCCTCTGTTATTGGGGTTCAGTAACGTCAGCTGTTCCCCTGCTGTGTGTGTGGCAATCCCTCCTACCTCCTCCTACCTCCTCCACCTCCTCCTCCTCCACCTGTCCCTGGGCTCCAACACCGCTAGTTGCCGTCCAGAAGTGCTGTCCGCACAGTCCCAACAGTCCCTCCTCTGTTATTGGGGTTCAGTAACGTCAGCTGTTCCCCTGCTGTGTGTGTGGCAATCCCTCCTACCTCCTCCTACCTCCTCCACCTCCTCCTCCTCCACCTGTCCCTGGGCTCCAACACCGCTAGTTGCCGTCCAGAAGTGCTGTCCGCACAGTCCCAACAGTCCCTCCTCTGTTATTGGGGTTCAGTAACGTCAGCTGTTCCCCTGCTGTGTGTGTGGCAATCCCTCCTACCTCCTCCTACCTCCTCCACCTCCTCCTCCTCCACCTGTCCCTGGGCTCCAACACCGCTAGTTGCCGTCCAGAAGTGCTGTCCGCACAGTCCCAACAGTCCCTCCTCTGTTATTGGGGTTCAGTAATGTCAGCTGTTCCCCTGCTGTGTGTGTGGCAATCCCTCCTACCTCCTCCTACCTCCTCCACCTCCTCCTCCTCCACCTGTCCCTGGGCTCCAACACCGCTAGTTGCCATCCAGAAGTGCTGTCCGCACAGTCCCAACAGTCCCTCCTCTGTTATTGGGGTTCAGTAACGTCAGCTGTTCCCCTGCTGTGTGTGTGGCAATCCCTCCTACCTCCTCCTACCTCCTCCACCTCCTCCTCCTCCACCTGTCCCTGGGCTCCAACACCGCTAGTTGCCGTCCAAAAGTGCTGTCCGCACAGTCCCAACAGTCCCTCCTCTGTTATTGGGGTTCAGTAACGTCAGCTGTTCCCCTGCTGTGTGTGTGGCAATCCCTCCTATCTCCTCCACCTCCACCTCCCCCTCCTGTCCCTGGGCTCCAACACCGCTAGTTGCCATCCAGTAGTGCTGTACGCACAGTCAACAGTCCCTCCTCTGTTATTGGGGTTCAGTAACGTCAGCTGTTCCCCTGCTGTGTGTGTGGCAATCCCTCCTACCTCCTCCTACCTCCTCCACCTCCTCCTCCTCCACCTGTCCCTGGGCTCCAACACCGCTAGTTGCCGTCCAGAAGTGCTGTCCGCACAGTCCCAACAGTCCCTCCTCTGTTATTGGGGTTCAGTAACGTCAGCTGTTCCCCTGCTGTGTGTGTGGCAATCCCTCCTATCTCCTCCACCTCCGTCTCCCCCTCCTGTCCCTGGGCTCCAACACCGCTAGTTGCCGTCCAGAAGTGCTGTCCGCACAGAGCCAAACACCTCGCCAATGTGTTAGTGGGGTTCAGCACCGCCAGCTGTTCCCCTGCTGTGTATACGGCAACGTGTACTGTGACCGCCACGCAGGCACAACAAGTTAAATGTAAGGGAACCTGTCCCCCCCCCCAGGCGTTTGTTACTGAAGGAGCCACCTTGTGCAGCAGTAATGATGCAAAGGGAAAAAGTGCCTCTTTTCGTGGTGCTCCTTGCACATGCTGAACCTAACACTTATGAAAAGTGTCCCCTCCTACCGTGATACCGTCCGGTTGGTGGAACTTTCCTTTGTGATGTGACGCAGCACAGCCATCATTCTTACCCCCTTGGTGCCGTGCGCCGCCTCCTCAGCGTTGTTTGAATCAGTCCCGGAGCCTGCGCTGTTAGGTTAGCCCTTGGCCATGCACACATTTTGCGCTGCCCGTCTTCTGACATCATTTGGTGTCAGGCTGGCTGCGCCTGTGCGGCCGCGCTGGCCGAGATCCCGCCTCGTACTGTCTTCTGATTTAATCCCACTGGGGGCCTGAGATCCATGGACATGTGCAGTGCATATCTGAACCTCCACCTCTCACTCATCTCCCTACGGCTTCTTCAAACTGTGCGGTGTCAGCTGGTCCCTAATAGCATGCCACGGCCGTGACACCGCACAGTCTGAAGAAGCCGTAGGGAGGGGAGTGAGAGGCGAGGATATGCACTGCGCATGGCCACGGATCTCAGGCCCCCAGTGGGATTAAATCAGAAGACAGTACGAGGCGGCATCTCGGCCAGCGCGGCCGCACAGGCACAGCCAGCCTGACACCAAATGATGTCAGAAGACGGGCAGCGCAAAATGTGTGCATGGCCAAGGGCTAGCCTAACAGCGCAGGCTCCGGGACTGATTCAAACAACGCTGAGGAGGCGGCGCACGGCGCCAAGGGGGTAAGAATGACGGCTGTGCTGCGTCACATCACAAAGGAAAGTTCCACCTACCGGACGGTATCACGGTAGGAGGGGACACTTTTCATAAGTGTTAGGTTCAGCATGTGCAAGGACCATAATTAAAAGAGCTAAGTTTACCTTTTCCAGCATTAGTGCTGTACACGATGGCTCTTTCAGCTACAAACGCCGGGGGGGGGTTAAAGTTTCCCTTTCAACTTGCTCCAGTGCAGGCTTCGGCCTACACTCTGCTCCCTCTCCTCCTCCTGCTGACCCTGGGCTCTAACACCGCCAGTTGGGGCCCAGATGTGCTAGCTGCACAGAGCCAAACACCAGCCAATGTGTCAGTGGGGTTCAGCACCGCCAGCTGTTCCCCTGCTGTGTAGCCGGCAACGTGTCCTGCAACAGCCACGCAGACACAAGAACTGAAATTGAAGGAAACCTGTCCCCCCTCCCCCAGGTGTTTTTACGTTTTACAGCCACCTTGTACGACAGTAATGCTGCATGTGTGCAAGGTGGCTCAGAAACTTATTCTCCTTGCCCATGTTGAAGTGAACACGTCTAAAAATGAGTCCTCTGTGACCATTAAAACGTCCCTCAGGTGTGATTTTCCTTTGTATTGACACGCAACAAGCTCCTTGGTAGCGCTGCCCGTCTTCTGGCATCATTGTTTGGCTGCCTGCGCCTCTGCGGCCGCCTTGCCCCACACAACGCCCCTCGGTGTCTTATTTATTGGGACTGCGAGGGTGTGATTGATGGGCATGAACGGTGCATTTCTTCGCCTGTCCCTCATCTCCTTCCGCCTTCTTCGGACTGTGCGTCTTCATGGCCGTGGCATGCGATAAGGGATCAGCTGACGCCGCATAGTCTGAAGCGGGTGTAAGAACCCAAGCGAGAGGCGAACATATGTACTGCGCCAGGCCATGAATCCCAGCCCCGCAGTGTTTTAACAATGTTAAGACACTGGGGGGCTGGGATTCATGGTCATCGCAAACCGCACCGGCCGACATTAAATGATGTCAGAAGATGGGCAGCGCTAACAGCGCTAGGCCAGGGGATAACACGACAGCGCAGACTCCTGTACAGCAAATAACAACGCTCAGGAGGCTGCACCCAGCACCAAGGTGGGATTCTTGACATCTGTGCTGCGTCTCATTACGAAGGGAACTCGCGCCTCCAACACAGTTTGACTGTAAAAAAGGGCTAAATGTTATACGTGTTTCATTCAGCGTGTGCAAGGAGCAAAATTAAAAGAGCAACCTTTGACTTGTGCAGCACTACTGCTGCATAAGCTGTGGCTCTTCTACTTTGTAACACCTGAGGGGGGGTTAAAGGTTACCTTTGAAATTGGTTCAATTAGGCTTCGGCCTACACTCTGCTCCCCCTGCAGAGCCCGGGCTCCAACACCGCCAGTTGGGGCCCGGTACTGCTAGCTGCACAGAGAAAAACACCAGCCAATGTGTCAGTGGGGTTCAGCACCGCCAGCTGTTCCCCTGCTGTGCAGCCGGCAACGTGTCCTGCAACAGCCACGCAGGCACAACAGACCCAAAGCTGCCGCCAGTGCAGGCTTCGGCCTACACTCTGCTCCCTCTCCTCCTCCTGCTGACCCTGGGCTCTAACTCCGCCAGTTGGGGCCCGGTACTGCTAGCTGCACAGAGAAAAACACCAGCCAATGTGTCAGTGGGGTTTAGCACCGCCAGCTGTTCCCCTGCTGTGTAGCCGGCATCGTGTCCTGCAAAAGCCACGCAGACACAAGAACTGAAATTGAAGGGAACCTGTCCCCCCTCCCCCAGGCGTTTGTACGTTTTACAGCCACCTTGTACAGCGGTAATGCTGCATGTGTGCAAGGTGGCTCATAAACGTATTCTCCTCGCACATGTGGAACTGAAAACACGTCTAAAATGTGTCCTCTGTGTGACCATTTAACCGTCCCAGTGGTGTGACTTTCCTTTGTAATGACACGCTGCAACCCCCTTGGTAGCGCTGCCCGTCTTCTGGCATCATTGTTTGGCTGCCTGCGCCTCTGCGGCCGCCCTGACCCACACAACGCCCCTCGGTGTCTTATTTATTGGGACTGCGAGGGTGTGATTGATGGGCATGAGCAGTGCATCAGTTCGCCTGTCCCTCATCTCCTTCCGCCTTCTTCAGACTGTGCGGCTTCATGGCCGTGGCATGCGATAAGGGATCAGCTGACGCCGCACAGTCTGAAGCGGGTGTAAGGACCCGAGTGTGAGAGGCGAACATATGTGCTGCGCCAGGCCATGAATCCCAGACCCGCAGTGTTTTAACAATGTTAAGACACTGCGGGGCTGGGATTCATGGTCATCGCGAACCGCACCGGCCGACATTAAATGATGTCAGAAGATGGGCAGCGCTAACAGCGCTAGGCCAGGGGATAACACGACAGCGCAGACTCCTGTACAGCAAATAACAACGCTCAGGAGGCTGCACCCAGCACCAAGGTGGGATTCTTGACATCTGTGCTGCGTCTCATTACGAAGGGAACTCGCGCCTCCAACACAGTTTGACTGTATAAAGGGCTAAATGTTATACGTGTTTCATTCAGCGTGTGCAAGGAGCAAAATTAAAAGAGCAACCTTTGACTTGTGCAGCACTACTGCTGCATAAGCTGTGGCTCTTCTACTTTGTAACACCTGAGGGGGGGTTAAAGGTTACCTTTGAAATTGGTTCAATTAGGCTTCGGCCTACACTCTGCTCCCCCTGCAGAGCCCGGGCTCCAACACCGCCAGTTGGGGCCCGGTACTGCTAGCTGCACAGAGAAAAACACCAGCCAATGTGTCAGTGGGGTTCAGCACCGCCAGCTGTTCCCCTGCTGTGCAGCCGGCAACGTATCCTGCAACAGCCACGCAGGCACAACAGACCCAAAGCTGCCGCCTGTGCAGGCTTCGGCCTACACTCTGCTCCCTCTCCTCCTCCTGCTGACCCTGGGCTCTAACACCGCCAGTTGGGGCCCGGTACTGCTAGCTGCACAGAGAAAAACACCAGCCAATGTGTCAGTGGGGTTCAGCACCGCCAGCTGTTCCCCTGCTGTGCAGCCGGCAACGTGTCCTGCAAAAGCCACACAGGCACAACAGACCCAAAGCTGCCGCCAGTGCAGGCTTCGGCCTACACTCTGCTCCCTCTCCTCCTCCTGCTGACCCTGGGCTCCAACACCGCCAGTTGGGGCTCTAGGAAGACAAGCTTGAATAGGTCCCCATCCTGGTTCCAGCACCGTCAGCTGGTTCCGGGCAGAGCCTTTGGCTTAGGTGCCTCCCTCTGGGTATCCGAGTTCCACCAACGTCAGGTGGTCCTTGGTAGTGCTTTCAGGCACGGGTACCTCCTGCTTAGTAACCGTGTTCCAGTAACGTCAGCTGGTCCTCGGTAGTTCCATTGGCTCTTGGACCTTCGGCTACCCATCCGGGTTCCAGCACCGTCAGCTGGTTCTCGGCAGTGTCTTTTGCTCTTATACCTTCTGCTCCCCATCCTGGTTCCAGTACCGTCAGCTGGTTCCGGGCAGAGCCTTTGGCTTAGGTGCCTCCCTCTGGGTATCCGAGTTCCACCAACGTCAGGTGGTCCTTGGTAGTGCTTTCAGGCACGGGTACCTCCTGCTTAGTAACCGGGTTCCAGTAACGTCAGCTGGTCCTCGGTAGTTCCATTGGCTCTTGGACCTTCGGGTAGCCATCCGAGTTCCAGTTCAATCAGCTGTTTCTCGGCATTTTCTCAGCCTTCTTGTACCTTCTGCTACATTTCCAAGTTCAAGAGACTAAACACGATGACCCGGAAGACCACCCCTAAGATGACGACGACACCAGAGACGACAACCACCGTGATGACGACGACCCTGGAGACGATGACCCTGAAGACCACCCCGATGACGACGACCCCGGAGACGACAACCACCGTGATGACGACGACCCTGGAGACGATGACCCTGAAGACCACCCCGATGACGACGACCCCGGAGACGACGACCCTGGAGACGACGACGACCTGGAAGACCGAGAAGCAGAAGAACAAGAGGCTGCAGAACAAAGAGCAGAAGAACATTAAGCATAAGACTAAATATCAGAGCAAAAGATATTATCTAAATTATAAGCAGAAGAAGACTAAGCAGTGTATGGTGGTGAGTCCGTTCCTCCTCGTGGTGCCCCTGGATAAAGCCTGATGATGCAGGCCAAACTGAACGCGGACAAATGTAACTGTTTTGTGACAGGCAGAACAGAAGGTGTAATCTTCAAACTTTTATAGATAACAACTACGGGAATGCCTGTCACAAATAAGAATATGATGAAGAAGTTGAATATGAAGAAGATAATAGTAAAATAAAAAGAATATGAACAATGTAACAAAAAAAATAATAGGTAGAAGATGAAGAAGAAGATGAATAAGGTGAAGAAGTTGATGTCAAAGAAGCTGATGATGAGGATAATGAAGAAGAAAGTGTGGGAGAAGTAAAAAAGAAGGTGAAGGGCGTGGAAGTAGTGAAACATCAATATCTGACAAAATAAAAAAAAAATTAACATAGTCAAAATCTTTCTAACGCCGAACGTCATAAAAAACAAAACAAAATCCTGCTATTCTATTAGATTGGGCTAAACTTATGTGCCTTTAATGTCTCCGCCACGTCCCCCAATACATCCTACATTATTCTTAGTTGTTTTCCTTCATGTAGAATGAACCTACAAGTTTATAAAGGGTTTATTTTAATTCCGATATTTTCGTCCCATTGACTTGCATTGGGATCGGGTATCGGTATCGGATTAGATCCGATACTTTGACGGTATCGGCCGATACTTTCCGATACCGATACTTTCCGATATCGGAAGGTATCGCTCAACACTAGTCACCAGTGATCACTGTTTTACCTGTACACTCAAACTATGTAGAGTGTAATAACTGTAATACTGTAGTATCTGCACACTACATACTCTATACAGAGCTCCTGTGTATAATGTTGTAGGATACTAGCAGGTGCATAGGATGCAGTGACACACAGGAGGCAGAGCAAGGGTTAACAGGTTCTTTATATATATAAACAGTAATGGTGCAAGCAGGGGGGTAAAGGATGTGAACTTGAGGATGGGAGAAAGTCAAATGCAGAAGAAAGTAACAGGTTAACTTATCAGTCTCTGTGCACTGGAGGAAGGTGGCTGGAAGATCCAATGGTGGCGCCGCAGGCGGTGCAAGATGTTTCCGATCCGATCCCGCAGAGGGGTGATGCACTGTTTCCTGGCGACGACGAATCCTCTGGGACCTAAAGCACGTGATCTCCTGATCCGGGCACACGGTGGGGTAGAGATGATGGTCGGCAGCACAGTGGAAGAAGTGGAAAGTTCAGTAGACAAGGCCGCATCTGAAGCACACAGTCCAGTGGACACAGCCACAGGCAGAGGCCGGTCCTTAGCAGGCACCGCAGGGATGGGACTCCGCGGTGGTGAGCGGAGCCAAGGTATGCACTCTATCCTGGCCACTACCCAGTGTGGATGTCTCTATGGGCTAGGGGTTGTATGTTTTGGCAGTATCACTAGCCGGGGGTAGAGGGACAGCTAGCAGGTGTGGGTCCATCGAGAGGGAGTCAACCATCTCACTACTCACAGGCTCGTTCCCCGCCAAATGTCCCATCTTCCCGCTCAGACAGCTATTTATGTCAGACCGACCCCATCAGTCAGGTGTCCTGAACTGCTCTTGTCCGAAATCTCTTCTCCCTGAAACACTGGTGACAGTCCCAGCCCAGACATGCAAGTTTAGCTCTCTTCCCTACAATATCACTAGTGATGATCACTGTATTACCTGTACACTGACACTATATATAGAGCTCCTATGTATAATGTCACTGGTTATCCCTGTTCTACCTGTACACTGACACTATATACAGAGCTCCTGTGTATAATGTCACTAGTGATCACTGTATTACCTGTACCCTGACACTATATGCAGAGCTCCTGTGTATAATGTCACTGGTGATTTCTGTATTACCTGCACACTTACACTGTATACCAAGAGTTTTTGCATATTACATCAAGGGTAAGCCATTGGATTTATGTGCACTGCATACACTTGTATGATCTATATAATATCTTATGGATAATATCACTGGGGATATTATTAATATTACTAGCTGTACTACCCGGCTTCGCCCGGGTTAATGACTGCTGTTAGCAAAATAGAATGTGTTAACAAAAATTTATTCTGCACACAAAAACCACAAAACAAATAGATAGAAATGTAATTATTAAAAGGCAAAAACTAAGCAAATAGAAGCATTTCACAACATATATTAGCTTTGTTATACTGAGAATGTCTTTGTTGCCTATATTAACCAATCAGAGCTCAGGTTAATTAACTGTAGCAAAATAGAAGCTGAGCTGTGATTGGTTGCTATTGGCAGCCTGATAAATCCCCAGCCAACAGGAAGCCCTCCCCCCTGGCAGTATATATTAGCTCACACATACACATAATAGACAGGTCATGTGACTGACAGCTGCCGTATTTCCTATATGGTACATTTGTTGCTCTTGTAGTTTGCTTATTAATCAGATTTTTATTTTTGAAGGACAATACCAGACTTGTGTGTGTTTTAGGGCGAGTTTTATGTGTCAAGTTGTGTGTGTTGAGTTGCGTGTGGCGACATGCATGTAGCGACTTTTGTGAGATGAGTTTTGTGTGGCGACATGCGTGTAGCAACATTTTGTGTGTTGAGTTGCATGTGACAGGTTAGTGTAGCAAGTTGTGTGCAGCAAGATTTGTGCATGGCGAGTTTTGCGCGTGGCGAGTTTTATGTGTGGTGCATTTTGAGTATGTGCAAGTTTTGTGTGAGGCAACTTTTGCATGTGGTGCAACTTTTGTACATGTGGCAATTTTTCTGTGTGTGCAAGTTTTGCATGAGGTGAGTTTTCCATGAGGTGAGTTTTGCACGTGTGGCGAGTTTTGCGTGAGCCTAGTTTTGCATATGGCGAGTTTTGCATGTAGCGAGTTTTGAGTGGTGACTTTTGTGTTTCGACTTTTATGTGGCGAGGTTGGTGTGTGTGTGTGGTGAAATGTGTGCTGAGGGTGGTATATGTGTTCAAGCACGTGGTAGTGTGTGGCGCATTTTGTGTTTGTGTTCATATCCCCGTGTGTGGTGAGTATCCCATGTCGGGGCCCCACCTTAGCAACTGTACGGTATATACTCTTTGTCGCCATCGCTCTCATTCTTTAAGTCCTCATTGTTCACATCTGGCAGCTGTCAATTTTCCTCCAACACTTTTCCCTTCACTTTTTCCCCATTATGTAGATAGGAGCAAAATTGTTTGGTGAATTGGAACGCGCGGGGTTAAAATTTCACCTCACAACATAGCCTATGACGCTCTCGGGGTCCAGACGTGTGACTGTGCAAAATTTTGTGGCTGTAGCTGCGACGGTACAGATGCCAATCCCGGACATACACACATACATACATACACACATTCAGCTTTATATATTAGATATACCTGTATGTAATCTCCTGTATATAGTATATACCTGTGTGTCATCTCACCTATATATAGTATATATCTGTGTGTCATCTCCTGTATATAGTATATACCTGTATGTCATCTCCTCCTATACATAGCATATACCTGTGTCATCTCCTCCTGTATATACTATATACCTGTAGGTAATCTGCTCCTGTATATAGTATATACCTGTGTGTCATCTCCTCCTGTATATAGTATATACCTGTATGTCATCTCCTCCTGTATGTAGTATGTACCTGTATGTCATCTCCTCCTCTATATAGTATATACCTGTGTGTCATCTCTCCTGTATATAGTATATATCTGTGTGTCATCTCCTCCTGTATATAGTATATACCTGTGTGTCATCTCCCCTGTAAATAGTATATACCTGTGTGTCATCTCCTGTATATAGTATATAGCTGTATGCCATCTCCTCCTGTATTAGCCCTCGTTCACACGTTATTTGGTCAGTATTTTTACCTCAGTATTTGTAAGCTAAAATGGCAGCCTGATAAATCCCCAGCCAACAGTAAGCCCACCCCCTGGCAGTATATATTAGCTCACACATACACATAATAGACTGGTCATGTGACTGACAGCTGCCGGATTCCTATATGGTACATTTGTTGCTCTTGTAGTTTGTCTGCTTATTAATCAGATTTTTATTTTTGAAGGATACCAGACTTGTGTGTGTTTTAGGGCGAGTTTCGTGTGTCAAGTTGTGTGTGTTGAGTTGCGTGTGGCGACATGCATGTAGGGACTTTTGTGAGATGAGTTTTGTGTGGCGACATGCGTGTAGCAACTTTTTGTGTGTCGAGTTGCATGTGACAGGTTAGTGTAGCAAGTTGTGTGCAGCAAGTTTTGCGCATGGCGAGTTTTGCGCGTGGCGAGTTTTATGTGTGGTGCCTTTTGAGTATGTGCAAGTTTTGTGTGAGGCAACTTTTGCATGTGTTGCAACTTTTGTGCATGTGGCAATTTTTCTGCGTGTGGCAATTTTTCTGCGTGTGCAAGTTTTGCGTGTGGCGAGTTTTGCACGTGTGGCGAGTTTTGCATGTGGAGAGTTTTGCGCGTGGCGAGTTTTGAGCGGCGACTTTTGTGTTTCTACTTTTATGTGGCGAGGTTGGTGTATGTGTGGTGAAATGTGCACTGAGGGTGGTATATGTGTTCGAGCACGTGGTAGTGTGTGGCGCATTTTGTGTGTGTGTTCATATCCCCGTGGTGGTGTGATTATCCCATGTTGGGGCCCCACCTTAGCAACTGTACAGTATATACTCTTTGGTGCCATCGCTGTCATTCTTTAAGTCCCCCTTGTTCACATCTGGCAGCTGTTAATTTGCCTCCAACACTTTTCCTTTCATTTTTTCCCCATTATGTAGATAGGGGCAAAATTGTTTGGTGACTTGGAAAGCGCGGGGTTAAAATTTCACCTCACAATATAGCTTTGACGCTCTCAGGGTCCAGACGTGTGACTGTGCAAAATTTTGTGCCTGTAGCTGCGACGCCTCCAACACTTTTCCTTTCACTTTTTCCCCATTATGTAGATAGGGGCAAAATTGTTTGGTGAATTGGAAAGCGCGGGGTTAAAATTTCACCTCACAACATAGCCTATGACGCTCTCGGGGTCCAGACGTGTGACTGTGCAAAATTTTGTGGCTGTAGCTGCTACGGTTCAGATGCCAATCCCGGACATACATACATACATACATACATACACACACACACACATTCAGCTTTATATATTAGATTAGTGTGGTTTTTGTTAATGATCAGTATGCTATTATTTTTCACCATTGTATTTGCTGGTAAAATGTGGTTTAGAATATCGGTCTTGTTATTGAGAGTTTTGCTAACACTATGATGCTTGTTTTTAAACAGTATGTGGTAGTAATATATGGTTATGGTGTGGTGGCATTTTTCCCATGCATTGTGATATTATTGATATAGTCCTACTATGTCCTATGGTGGCTTAGTGGTTAGCATTGCAGCCTTGCAGCGCTGGAATCCTTGGTTCAAATCATTGAGAACAACATCTGCAAGGAGTTTGCATGTTCTCCCCGTGTTTGCGTGGGTTTTCTCTGGGTTCTCCTGTTTCCTCCCACACTCTAAAAGACATACTGATAGGGAATCTAGATTGTGAGCCCCATCGGGGACAGTGATGATAATGTATGTAAAGCGCTGCAGAATATGATAGCGCTATGTAAAGATTATTATTATTATTACTATTCTGGACTTTGCTCAGTAACAATATAGTGATATTTATTGTTTGATAACTATATGACTTACTATTTTGAAATATCCATGATTGCCAAGCAACCAGAACTTTCAGGACAGTCTGTAAAATGTGGTCATTTTTTTTGCCCTGTCCATAAAAAATGTAAAATATCTGTGATATTTTTTTAAGCTTTAGAAATTTATACAGATTATTTAGACTGTAATTCTCATTTTTTTTTATAATTTACAGTGAATGCAGCTGATGTCTTCATATTCATGACACAGATCGCTGATAATCATAGTGATTTATTATGGTTTTGAAATGTGTCCATAAAACATATTGTGTGTGATTTTTATATAAGCTGTCATGACAAAAAAATCAAGTTGGCAACCCTGAAAGTATCACTTAGAAAATTATCTTCTTTCTGCATTTTCATGTAATTTTATCAAGATTTTGCCCCTGGCCTATCAGACAGGTAGGTTTGTAGAAACATGGAGCGAACACTCTGTGGCAGTAGGTTCTCATTTCTTATTATTACGCTGATCACTTTAGAATTTACTGACTGAACTGAACCAGGATCCAAACAAGAATCTAGTGAAACACAAGCCTCAGCATTTATGACTCCATCTATAGAAGACAGTAAAATACCAGATCTACAGCATAGCAGCTGCTAACAAACATAAACCCAAAGGCTTATCTCATATTTGCCTTGATGACCCCGACTGACAGGTGCCTCCCTATGTGTAAAATGGATCAGAAAGGGGAGAAGCCACTGGGGACCGACCTCTTGACTAGTCATCATCAGTTACACCAGCTTTTCAAAGTATATTTTTTTTCTGAAGCAGAAAAGTGACAAAAAAAGGCTTTAATTAAAATGCATATTAAACATATTTGTGCCACGTTAAAGCCAAAAAAGCATTTTTTCATCCGGGTCATCAATTTTTCAGCACATACTAGTAAATAAAAGTCCCATCACAGCTGAGGCCATCAGTTGATGCACAAGAAAACTGTCCCTAATGCCACAGATACAGTATATGACCGGACCAAAGAATTATTCTTGCATATTGGCTTGAGCAAAGACCATTTTGCTTGATATATTCTCTAGTAATATTTTACAGTAACTAAATCAATTTAATGGATGCTGTCTCCCTCTGGTGGACATATCACATAATTTCTCATGGAATTGAAGCAAGTCCAATTTTCTTGAAAAAGTATTTAAGAACTAATGCTTTCAAGGAAAGAATTTTCTATAAAAAAAAAAAACACACTAAATAAATTCTAAAATATTAACACAGTAATAGCCATACTGATGTGAACGGTATAGACTTCTTGAATGTGTGTTTATAAATATTTTACTCGCCATGTGCTTTGAAAATGGATGAAATGGAAAGACTAGTCATTACTAATATAGTAACTACACTTTGTTCATCGGTTTTATAAATCAATAAAAGAGGTTAAACTTTACACTATATCTTATCAGATCTATTTTCCTCTTTCTCCTCTCATCAGTCATTTTTCATCCTATGCACTGGTCATTCATTCATAAAAACAAGTTTAAGGTCGATAATAATACCTGGTCATGCTAAGGCTCGGGCCAGTCACGCTATTCACCTGCAGCCGTACAGTCCTCAATCAGACCACAATAGTGCATGATGCAACTTTTTTTTTCAAGCAGAGCATTGGTCTGTGTGAAATTTGTCTTCAGGTGCTATATAAGTTTATGTATAAGGGGACGAGGCAGAAGATGAAGGAAGAAAAAGACTGAGCACAAAGAAGGGAGAAAAACTGCTAAAAATGCAGGATGCAAGTCGTATAATGATCAGAAATAATTATTACAGATTTTCACACATGACATCTTATTCTGAAATCTCACCTGAAAATGTAGCTACACTTTTAGGTTAAAAAGAATCTGTTACCGTATTTTAGCCACCTAACTTGAGAGCAGCATAATATAGGTGCAGAGACCCTGATTCCTGGGATGTGTCACTTATTGGGCTGCTTGCTGTAGTTTTTTTAATCCTTCTTTTATCAGCAGGAGATTAACAATAGAAGACTTGTAAACCTACTGCCATGTAGTCCTCAGTATTCATGAGCGCTTGCACTGTATAACCCTCTCACAACACTGATTGACAGCTTTCCATGTACACTGTGCATAGTGTACAAACTGCTAATTAGTGGTATGGGAGGTGTTATACAGAGCTCAGTATTCAAAGAACTGGTATATCTGCAGCAAATAACACAGGTATTTTATCAAACCTGAAGCAAGCAGCCCTGAAAATGTTATATCACTGCAATCAGGATCTCTGCCTCTACATTAGGCAACCAGTGGCCTCAACAGTCACATGTTGTGCTTCAGGTCCATGGCTCTCACGCAGAGGTAGCTGCTCTTTTCTATAAGGCAGAGAGGTTCTTCAAAGTGACTTATCCTGGAGAAATCTGCCAACTCTCAGGAGCTTTAGCAGTAAGGCTAGGTTCACATTAGCGTTTATGTGCGCAGAGTATCATCTGCATGCGCAAACGCATCCCAAAACGCATTTAAACGCATGCTTATGCTTCGTTTTTTATCCGCATAAGATCTGCATGACACAAAGAAAACGCTGCGTGTGCATACCTTTTACTGGCTAACTGAAAAGATGGTAACAAATTGCAAGCTTTCGAGACTACACAGGTCTCTTCATCAGGCACAGACTAATACAAATTCTGAAGAATCACATATTTATACACAACACAGCAGAAAGATAATGCAATGGATAAGACTAGTGAGGTGAAGCAGAGCTATCATTATGGGAGAGTGATAAACAGTTGTGTTCATAAATATTGGAATAGTTCATAGATAAGGAGTGTGATTTTATTTGTGATTGATTATTTGTGTTTTATTGTTCTCTGATTGGGGTCTGGTTCTGTGTTTTGATGCCCCCACAAGGTCTGAGGAGCAAATTCTTTAATTGATGTAGAAAGACATAAATCCATGTGACACATTCATTCCTGCACTGAGAGTGTCAAAGGTCATCATCAGCTTATATTCCCAGTCTGACTCTTCTGTCTCTGAGATTTGAAATTACCCTTTAATACTAGTAATCTCATGTCCATTATGTGGTGATCAGGGAGACAAAAATGTTTTGCCACAGGTAGGTGTATTCTTTTTTCTCTTATGTGGCGATGAGACTTCATCCTTGTTCTCAGTTTTTGTCTCCCCTACATACAGACCCCCAGTTGGACATTTACTACAAATAATTAGGTACACCACATTAGATGCGATGCAGTTGAAAATACCTGGTATCTTGTAGTCCTGATGTGAATTGGGGATCTTTATCTTGTCCGAGGTCATTATAAATGGACAGGTTTTACATTTTTTTCTTGTTGCAAAGAAAGGTTCCTGCAGCTGTTTGAGAGGACAGGGAGCTTCTGACAATGATACTTCTTAGATTTGGGGGCTGCCTAAACACAGTAGTGGGGGGTCTGGAAAAAAGGATTGTAAGCGGGCATCTTTTTGCAGTAAAGGTTGTAATTTCCTTGCAGCTCCCCTTAGTGCCTCCAGATTTGGATTGTAGGTAACTACTAGAGGTACCCGGTTACTTTCTTCTTTAGCTTTGTAGTGTAGGAGATGATTACTTGAAATTGTAGTTGCTCTTGTAATTTGCTTTTGAATTGTTCTTGGATGGTAGCCCTGATTCAAAAAGGTCTTTCTGAGGCGACCAAGTTGTTCATCCTTATCCATGGGGTTTGAGCATATACCATTGTATCTGATGGCTTGGCTGTAGACAATGGAGTTTTTTTATGTGTTTTGGATGGAAACTGTCCGATTTAAGGTATGTTGGACGGTCGATTGGCTTCTGATACAGGGATGTTTCTATTTCATTGTTCTGCGGCTTAATGATCGTGTCCAAAAAGTTAATTTCAGTGCTGGAGTAGTTGAATGTTAAGTTGATGATTAAATTGATTAAATTGTTTCTGGAAAGTCTTTAGCTGTGGCTCAGACTCCGTCCAGATGACTAATATATCATCAATTCAGCAGTAGTAGGCCAGAGGCCTGGTGATGGGACATGAGGACAAAAAGTCACTTTCAAGCTTGGCCATGAAAAGATTTGCTTAATGTGGAGCTATTTTACTTCCCATTGCTGTTCCAGTCTCCTGTAGATAGATCTTGTTGTCAAATTCAAAGTAATTGCGGGTGAGGATGAAATTTATAAGTTTCACCACAGAATCAGCATCAGTCCCTGTGTTTTCCAGGAAGAATTTGCAGGTATTTAATCCATCCTGGTGTGGGATATTAGAGTACAAAGATTCCACATCCACGGTGGCCAGGATGGCTCCTTCTGGTAGAGGACCTATTGCTGATAGTTTATTCAATAGGTCAGTTGTGTCCTGAATGTAGCTGGGTGTATCCTTTACCAGTGGTTTAAGAACACCCTCTACCCATCCATCCGGTTGCCTCTAGTAGTCACCTACAATCAAAATCTGGAGGTGCTAAGGGGAGCTGCACGGAAATTACAACCTTTACTACAAAAAAATGCCCTCTTGCAATCCATTTTTCCAGACCTCCCACTACTGTGTTTTAGGCAGCCCCCCAAATCTAAGAAGTATCATTGTCAGAAGCTCCCTGTCCTCTCAAACAGCTGCAGGAACCTTTCCTTGCAACCAGAAAAAAATGTAAAAACTGTCCATTTATAATGACCACGGATGAGATAAAGATTCCCAATTCACATGCAGCTGCATCACATCTGATGTGGTGTACCTAATTATTTGTACTGAATGTCAAACTGGGGGTCTGTATGTAGGGGAGACAGGGCAAAAACTGAGAACAAGGATAAACTCTCATCGCCACACAATAAGAGAAAAAAGAATACATCTACCTGTGGCAAAACATTTTTGTCTCCCTGATCACAGCATAATGGACATACTTGTAGTAAAGGGTAACTTCAAATCTCAGAGAGACAGAAGAGTCTGGGAGTATAAGCTGATGATGACCTTTGACTCTTTCAGTGAAGAAATGAATGTGTCACATGGATTTATGTCTTTCTACATCAATTAAGGAATTTGCTCCTCAGACCTTGTTGGGGCATCACAACACAGAACCAGACCCCAATCAGAGGACAATAAAACATTCACACTCCTTATCTATGAACTATTCCAATATTTATGAACACAACTGTTTATCACTCTCCCATAATGATAGCTCTGCTTCACCTCACTTATCTTATCCATTGCATTATCTTTCTGCTGTGTTGTGTATAAATATGTGATTCTTCAGAAGTTGTATTAGTCTGTGCCTGACGAAGAGGCTTGAGTCGTCTTGAAAGCTTGCAATTTGTTACCATCTTGAAAGTGTCCCCAAGTGCAGTTGCAAAAACCATAAAGCACTACAAAGAAACTGGCTCACATGAGGACCGCCCCAGGAAAGGAAGAATAAGAGTCACCTCTGCTTCTGAGGATAAGCTTATCTGAGTCACCAGCCTCAGAAATCGCAGGTTAACAGCAGCTCAGATTAGAGACCAGGTCAATGCCACAAGGAGTTCTAGCAGCAGACACATCTCTACAACAACTGTTAAGAGGAGACTTTGTGCAGCAGGCTGTCATGATCCGGGTCGGAGTTTGCCATTTTTCCCCTGCTCCGGCCTGGTCATGGTGGGGTTAACTATTCCTGCCTCTCTTTGATTTGGGAGTGGCTATTTATTGGTTCTCTTGCTGGCAGTTTGTGTCAGTGATAGTTTTGGGCTTGCTGAGACTGCTACCTGTGATACCCCTGTGTTCCTTTTGCCTCTGTCCTCCCTTACCTGTACCTGCCCTGTCTCCTGTACCCAACCTTGGCTGACTCTTGTGTGTATCCCCTCCGTTTGTGACCCGGCTAAGACTCTGACTTTGTCTCCTGCTTCCCGTTTTTGTTTCCGCACGTCTGTCTGGCTTTTTGACCTTTTGGCTTACTCTGACTCCGTTCTCTGTCTCATGTCTTTGGTACCTTTGCTCCTGGTTGGTTCGGACCCTCGGCTTGTTTATTGACCACGGTTTCTGTTTTCCCCTTTAAACAATACGCTTACCGACTGTTACGGACTCGGCTTGTTTTGACCACTCTCTGTCGCCACCTGGTGGCGCAGTGCAGCTTGCACTGGGCTGCGGTGTGGTAAGTGTGACCTCTTTTTCTGTCACCCACTCTCCTTCATGGAGTCTGCACATACCTGCATTGCTGCAGCATGATACAGGCCTTCACATTTTTTTGTTACTTATATAATTCCACATGTGTTAATTCATAGTTTTGATGCCTTCAGTGTGAATTTACAATTTTCAAAGTCATGAAAATACAGAAAAATCTTTAAATGAGAAGGTTTATCCAAACATTTGGTCTGTACTGTACATTAATTTAACCAATAACAATCGGGTTTAGGTTCGGGGTCTGTCTGCTGGTGTGATATTGTGGACCTGGGGGGTGTCGTGCTGGGATGATTGGGTATAAGTTGGTGAAGGAGTGGCTACAGGTGAAGCGGCAATTAAATGAAGGATTGGTTCACGGATGGTCTGGTCTACAATGTCACGGATGGGGCTAAATAATTGGGCAGATGACACATTGGGAGCAGATGAAACATTGGGTGAAGTCGACACATTTGGAGTGGAATATAAATTGGAAGGGATAGGCACATTGGAAGGGCGAGACCCAAGGGAAGGTGGAGACAGATTGGAAAACAGAGACACATTGGGAGGTGAGGGTGGAGGTGGTGGGTACTTTTATTGCCAACTTTTTCTTCTTCCGGTCTTTAGGCCAGGTTCACATTGCGTTAACAGCAGCCCGTTCAACAGATGCGCACAAGTGCCTCTGTGTCTATGTGCCTATGTGTCATCGCTCTAGCGCAGATAGAGCTAGCAGGTTCTCTATCTGCGCTAGCAGTGACGGACCCGGAAACGGTGCAGCCCACGTCCCAGGGTCCATCACTCAATGACGGCACATCGCTAGCGCACGACCATTGTGGGCATGCACTAGCGATGCGTCCGACATTGGACTCAATGGTGACGGGCGTTACACCATGTTATGCCGCGGTGTAACGTAGTCCGTCTAATGGACGCTAGTAACGTAATGTGAACCCAGCCTTACTTTTGGGTGCTGAGCAGAGTCAGTACTGGGCACCTGTTTTTTGGTGTTCCCTCGGCATTTTTTACTTGCATGTTGCAGGGGTGCTGCACTTGGCTGCGTGGTGGAAGCTGCATGCTGCAGGGGTGATGCACTCAGCTGCGTGGTGGAAGCTGCATGCTGCAGGGGTGCTGCGCTTGGCTGCCTGGAGGAAGCTGCATGCTGCAAGGGTGCTGCACTCAGCTGTGTGGTGGAAGTTGCATGCTGCAGGGGTGCTGCGCTCTGCAGCGTGGTGTAGCTAGGAACTGGAGGAACTGCCGTAATGTCCAGTGGTGGTGGTGATGGAGGATAGTTGACTTGTGCTGTCATCAGTTGTTGGGCTGACATGTATCCAACTCCTTGAGATGTGTGCAGTGGTGCTGGTGTCTTCTGCCACTGATGCTGTGCTGGCCCAGGTTGCTATAGGTAAAGAAAAGTGTGCCTGCAGGTGATATCCTGACTGCAGATGGTAGGTTTGAGACTGCTGCATGGCCTTAAGGTACCTTCACACTGAACAACTTAATAACGATAACGATAGCGATACGTGACGTTGCAGCGTCCTGGATAGCGATATCGTTGTGTTTGACACGCAGCAGCAATCAGGATCCTGTAGTGACATCGTTGGTCGGAGCACCTTATTTCGTCGCTGGATCACCCGCTGACATCGCTGGATCGGTGTGTGTGACACCGATCCAGCGATGTCTTCACTGGTAACCAGGGTAAACATCGGGTTACTAAGCGCAGGGCCGCACTTAGTAACCCGATATTTACCCTGGTTACCAGTGTAAATGTAAAAAAAAACAAACACTACATACTTACATTCCGGGGTCTGCCGCGTCCCCCGGCGTCCGCTTCCCTGCACTGTGTCAGCGCCGGCCGGCCGTAAAGCTGAGCACAGCGGTGACGTCACCGCTCTGCTTTACGGCCGGCGCTTACACAGTGCAGGGAAGCGGACGCCGGGGGACGCGTCAGACACCGGAATGTAAGTATGTAGTGTTTGTTTTTTTTTACATTTACACTGGTAACCAGGGTAAACATCGGGTTACTAAGCGAGGCCCTGCGCTAAGTAACCCGATGTTTACCCTGGTTACCCGGGGACTTCGGCATCGTTGGTCGCTGGAGAGCTGTCTGTGTGACAGCTCTCCAGCGACCACACAACGACGAAACAGCGACGCTGCAGCGATCGGCATCGTTGTCTATATCGCTGCAGCGTCGCTTAATGTGACGGTACCTTTACTGTAAGCAGCCTGACAGGCCTTCATTGCATACAGCTGGAGTTCAGGTGGCAGGTTCTCTTACATGCCCTGCTCTTTTGCAGAAAAAAAATGTTGTAATGGTCTCTGAAGGTCGGCTTCCTGGCAGTCAAGGCATCTGTGGACTTCCTGGAAAAGTGTCTTCACCTGAGTGAACCCACTATCCAGTTTTTCTACAACCGCCATCAACCCATTCTGGAAGATCGAGCTTAAGTGAATAAACTCGGGCATGACTGACCTCTCCCAGGCCCTCTGCTGCTGGCGAGAAGACCCAACAAAACCAGTGGCAGAGGGCTGGGAGAGGGGAAAACCAGATGGACTGAGTGCCTGTTCCCCAGCCTGTGAAGCCTGCCTGGTTGCTCCATCGCTGGTGGATGATTGGGGCTGTTCGTTGGCTGGTCTATGAGGGGCCGCTACAACTGAGGACAATCCAGGTTCTGTGGTGCTGCTCCAGTTTCTGTGTGGAAAATAAATGAAAAACATTTCTACAAAAAAATTAGTTTACATAGTAAAAACATTACACATGGCGAGGCATACAGTTTATAGTAACACAACACAAAAGATACTCACATTCGCTGAGCAACCGCAGGCCTCAGGAAAGATAGCATGCAATGGTATTTGTATTTCATGACCTTTGGAGTAGCACCACTTCGAACCCGAATCTCCTCTCTCATATCCTTATTGAAGCGATCCTTCATCGAACGCCAACAGGCTTTTACACTCTTCACTGTGAAGATGGAACAAAAAAAAATTAAATTATAAAACAAGGCATTTATGTTTACAGCTTCACTGACGCATCAGACCACATTGCAATACTTACGAAAATCCTATCTGTATTGTGGGGTGGCATGGTCTCAATCAGCCAACAGCAATCTGGCCACTTCCTCTGAGACTCATCGAATCAATAGTGAGTCGGAATGCTGACGACCACGGTGTCCCACAACGCTACTCGCTCTTGCACAAAAGGAATCAGTTGGTCATTGTCAAGGAAGGGTTTGCCTTCCTCATGTTGTGGAACCTATACATCAAAAAAAAAAAAGAAAAACAAAGCAAAAAATAAGTCACATAGTTTTAAAGATGCAAAACTTAAACCAAATTCAATCACAACTCTGATAACGAAAAGATCACTTACACCCCTTCTTTCCTCCACAGGAACTTCAAGGACCCTGGGAAGATTCATTTCCAGTCGACTGCTCCAGCTCTTCTGCACTGGAATGTTCCTGTAAAGAAAGTACATGATTTACCACATGTGTAGTATTGACAGTCAATACATACCAATCAGTATAGCAAATGTGATTACTTCATCAGTGGCATGTCCACTCTGGGAAGCATTCATTCTTCACTGGAGGACATGTTGGAATAGCAGGCAGCAGTCAAGCGAAACACTAGATAACATAACAGGAAAGAACAGATAAGAAAAATGTAACTTGTTAAAAGAGCCGACAACAATGTAGCCAAGAAAAAGAAAAAAAAGGCAAAATTAAAAACAATGGAAGTCAAGACTTACATTACAGGCAGTAGTCCAACAGCACAACAGTCAGGCAGCACAGAACCGGGGCAGCAGCACAGCACCGGGACAGCAGCACAGCATCGGGACAGCAGCACAACACCAGGAAAGCAGCACACCACCAGGACAGGAGAAATCTGGGACAGGACTAATCCAGGACAGGAGAAATGCGGGACAGGACTAATCCAGGACAGGAGCACCACACAGTCTACAAGGAACAGAAAGCAAAATGTAAGTACGGAGTACCGAATGCAGTGAGAGAGACAGACAGATAGACAGACATTTTCAAAGCTTCTATACTTACATACAGAGTCTTTCGATCACATCCAGATTCTTGAGAGCCCTGGACTTCCCCTGTCAACACCCCCTTTTATACAGCTGGGATTTGGGAGGTGCTGAAATCAGTTCCTGGACTTGCTCAGTCTGAAGTACACATGCCCATCGAACGCATCCATACACATGTCCTTGCGTACCAAAGCATTCCCATAGACAGAAATGTGTTGTTTTGACACTCATGCACATGCCTGCACTTATTTGACAGCTCAAAAACTTAACATGTTGCGTTCGGCGGGAACCGCGAAACTACGCATGGGGACGCATCCGCATACAAACTGATGCCAACGCATGTCACTGCTCACACAATGTTAAATATAGGTACACAAGATGCATGCTGATCTTAGGAAGGGAGTATGCAGGCCTACTCTGCGCACAGATACTTTAATGTGAACGCAGCCTAAGACTATTGATGATCAGCTGGCCGCCAGTAGATTCTCAGTATGGAAGAATAACAGCCAGGGGCACCACCAAGAATTTCTAGGGGCAATATTGCCAAATTACCCCCCACACTACTGATTCCTATCTGTCAGGTTCTCTCACACTGTTTCTTGCTTCTCAATTAATTGGCAGGTGCTTTGTTAGGATTCATTTTTACAGTATTCACTGTGGTAACATTTTGTGCAGGTTGACGCAATGAAATGTATGTCTAATTTTATGTTTTATTAAAAATTGTTTTAAAAAACGTGATTTTGTGACACGAAATTCTTTGAATCACAACATTTTTATTTTTATCGAACATTATTGGAGCTATGTGATGACTTTTTAAATTTTTTTAACATGAGTACTTCTTAATGCTGCCATTTTGGATATATGTAACTGTTTACCGTATATACTCGAGTATAAGCCGAGATTTTCAGCCCCAAAAAATGGGCTGAAGGTGCCCCTCTCGGCTCATACTCGAGTCATGGAAGGCGGGGGGGTCGGCAAGTGAGGGGGAGCGACGCCTGTCAAATACTCACCTGCTCCCAGCGCTCCTGACGCGGTCCCCACATGTCCTACGGTTTTCGGGCACTGCAGCTTCTTCCCATGTTCAGCGGTCACTGGTACTGCTCATTAAAGTAATGAATATGGACTCCACTCCCATAGGGGTGGAGCTGCATATTCATTACTGTAATGAGTGGTACCATGTGACCGCTCACTACAGGAAGAAGATGCCGCTCCAGAAGACCGCGGGACATGCGGGGACCACGTCAGGAGCGCCAGGAGCAGGTGAGTATGTCATATTTACCTTCCCTCGTTCCACCGCCGCCTCGTCTTCCGTGTCCTCTGCAGTGACTGTTCAGGTCAGAGGGCGCAATGACGTATTAATGTGCGCGCCACCCTCTGCCTGAACAGTCAGTGCGGAGAGACGGGGGGATGCTGTGGAGCAGCGGGCAGCGACGAGACGTGAGTATGTCTTTTTTTTAATGCAGTAGCAGCATTACATGTTTCACAATGCTATATGGAGAGTCTATGGGGCCATAAAGAACTGCATGGAGCATTATATGGAGCATATATGGGGCCATAAAGAACTGCATGGAGCATTATATGGAGCATATATGGGGCCATAAAGAACTGCATGGAGCATTATATGGGGCATCTATGGGGCCATAATGAACTGCATAGAACATTATATGGAGCATCTATGGGGCCATAACTGCATGGAGCATTATATGGGGCATCTATGGGGCCATAAAGAACTGCATGGAGCATTATATGGGGCATCTATGGGGCCATAATGAACTGCATGGAGCATTACATGGGGCCATAAAGAACTGCATGGAGCATTATATGGATCATCTATGGGGCCATAAAGAACTGCATGGAGCATTATATGGGGCATCTATGGGGCCATAATGAACTACATGGAGCATTATATGGAGCATCTATGGGGCCATAACTGCATGGAGCATTATATGGGGCATCTATGGGGCCATAAAGAACTGCATGGAGCATTATATGGGGCATCTATGGGGCCATAAAGAACTGCATGGAGCATTATATGGAGCATCTAAGGGGCCATAACTGCATGGAGCATTATATGGGGCATCTATGGGGCCATAAAGAACTGCATGGAGCATTATATGGGGCATCTATGGGGCCATAATGAACTGCATGGAACATTATATGGAGCATCTATGGGGCCATAACTGCATGGAGCATTATATGGGGCATCTATGGGACCATAAAGAACTGCATGGAGCATTATATGGGGCATCTATGGGGCCATAATGAACTGCATGGAGCATTATATGGAGCATTACATGGCGCCATAAAGAACTGCATGGAGCATTATATGGATCATCTGTGGGGCCATAAAGAACTGCATGGAGCATTATATGGGGCATCTATGGGGCCATAATGAACTACATGGAGCATTATATGGAGCATCTATGGGGCCATAACTGCATGGAGCATTATATGGGGCATCTATGGGACAATAAAGAACTGCATGGAGCATTATATGGAGCATCTAAGGGGCCATAACTGCATGGAGCATTATATGGGGCATCTATGGGGCCATAAAGAACTGCATGGAGCATTATATGGGGCATCTATGGCGCCATAATGAACTGCATGGAGCATTATATGAAGCATTACATGGGGCCATAAAGAACTGCTTGGAGCATTATATGGAGCATCTATGGGGCCATAAAGAACTGCTTGGAGCATTATATGGAGCATCTATGGGGCCATAAAGAACTGCAAGGAGCATTATATGGGGCATCTATGGGACCATAAAGAACTGCATGGAGCATTATATGGGGCATCTATGGGGCATAAAGAACTGCATGGAGCATTATATGGAGCATCTATGGGGCATAAAGAACTGCATAGAGCATTATATGGAGCATCTATGGGGCATAAAGAACTGCATGGAGCATTATATGGAGCATCTATGGGGCATAAAGAACTGCATGGAGCATTATATGGGGCCATAAAGAACTGCATGGAGCACTATATGGGCCATCTATGGGGCCATAAAGAACTGCATGGAGCATTATATGGAGCATCTATGGGGCCATAAAGAACTGCATGGAGCATTATATGGAGCATCTATGGGGCCATAACTGCATGGAGCATTATATGGGGCATCTATGGGGCCATAAAGAACTGCATGGAGCATTATATGGGGCATCTATGGGGCCATAATGAACTGGCATGGAGCATTATATGGAGCATTACATGAGGCCATAAAGAACTGCATGGAGCATTATATGGATCATCTATGGGGCCATAAAGAACTGCATGGAGCATTATATGGGGCATCTATGGGGCCATAATGAACTACATGGAGCATTATATGGAGCATCTATGGGGCCATAACTGCATGGAGCATTATATGGGGCATCTATGGGGCAATAAAGAACTGCATGGAGCATTATATGGAGCATCTAAGGGGCCATAACTGCATGGAGCATTATATGGGGCCATAAAGAACTGCATGGAGCATTATATGGGGCATCTATGGCGCCATAATGAACTGCATGGAGCATTATATGAAGCATTACATGGGGCCATAAAGAACTGCTTGGAGCATTATATGGAGCATCTATGGAGCCATAAAGAACTGCATGGAGCATTATATGGAGCATCTATGGGACCATAAAGAACTGCATGGAGCATTATATGGGGCATCTATGGGGCCTTAAAGAACTGCATGGAGCATTATATGGAGCATCTATGGGGCATAAAGAACTGCATGGAGCATTATATGGAGCATCTATGGGGCATAAAGAACTGCATGGAGCATTATATGGAGCATCTATGGGGCATAAAGAACTGCATGGAGCATTATATGGAGCATCTATGGGGCATAAAGAACTGCATGGAGCATTATATGGGGCCATAAAGAACAGCATGGAGCACTATATGGGCCATGTATGGGGCCATAAAGAACTGCATGGAGCATTATATGGGGCATCTATGGGGCCATAAAGAACTGCATGGAGCATTATATGGGGCATCTTATTGGGCCATAATGGACTTTATGGAGCATTATATGGGGCCTATTTTGTATGGAGCATCTTATGGGGCCATAATGAACTGTATGGAGCATTATATGGGGCTCCTGATTCAATATGGATGTTCAAAAACACTTAACCTACTGATGTCTCAATTAATTTTACTTTTATTGGTATCTATTTTTATTTTTGACATTTACCGGTAGCTGCTGCATTTTCCACCCTAGGCTTATACTCGAGTCAATTAGTTTTTCCCAGTTTTTCGTTGCAAAATTAGGGGGTCGGCTTATACTCGGGTCGGCTTATACTCGCGTATATACGGTACTTTCTTTTTATTTCTTGTACATGCAACTTCTTGGTTGCTTCTCATTCTAATTTGGTGATATTAAACCTCCTGTGGTCCGCACGGTCTTATGAGCACTTTCTGGACGAGGTCGCTGTTTCCTCAGTCACTACTGTTCAGGTTACAACTTGTTACACCAGTGTAACAAACAATGGCTGCCCCACTTGTGATTTCGAGCATGCAGTGATCCATCCTTTGTGGTCTGATGGTGTCTGTGCTGATATTTAGGAGTTGCGCACAGTATGGAAAAAGTGTTTTGTCAGGAAGAAGTGTGAATGGATAGAGACGTTCAAGGAAGGTCGCACAAGTGTTAGCCATCAAGAAGTAGCTGAATACTCATCCACGACTAATGACAACATTGAGGGTAAACTAATTTTTTTGCTTAGATGTGTAAGAGCATGTCTGGGACAAACATGCTCTTCTCCCATCACTACTAAAATGGGTGCACTTTTTGTGTATTTCAAGTGCATGGAGTTTCACGAGCACTAATGTGAACGGTTTATGTGTAATAATGTGAATGACATAGTATGTACTAATTTACATAGTATGTACAATTTTATATTTAATATGTGGATGTCTCAAATGTATTTTGATAAAGATGTAAAGTGATATTGAGTATAGGGACAGTATAAGGATGGGAAATAAGTATAGTAATGAGATAAAGTGATAGGTGTAGATAGAAATTTTGAAGTGCAGTGGAGGGCACAATAGCATCAGAAAATAGGTATTGCATAGGAACAGGTAAAGTATTCAGAAATAGCCCCATAATGAAAGGGGCAGAAGTTGTTAAAAGAGTAAGAACTTCCTGGTTTTGGTCAGAAAGAGATGAGATGAGAGATTAGATAAAAAGATTGTTTAGGCCAGGGGGCTGAGAAGCATGAGAAATTATGAACTTAGGGCAGCATGCAGACAGCCACCACTAACTTCAGCGAGCCTTCTCTGGACATTCGGGGCCTACGGCCCAAATTAGGTATGGAAGAGAGTGTCTCCTTCCGGAAAGGAAAACCGTTCCAGGTCTGAACCCATTAGAGTTGAGGAACCAGATATAGCATTCCAGTGGACAGGGGAGCCAGACCAGAAAGGGATAGCTCCGGCTGAAAAAGACATGACTGTAACATTCTGTAACAACTGTTCTGTGACAAAAATGAAGTGTGGACTGTTCAGTAAAGTTAATTTTTTTAAAAAATGATCACGTGTTTCCTGTTTAATGTGTGGTTGATCCTGCATCCAGAATTTAGGAGTCAGTAAAGGCTTTAAGCCAAACCGTGAGTGTTATCAAGTACACACACCACAAGGTAAACAGGACACTATTTACTTGTAGGGTGCCAGAGTGTGGGAACACAACATCGCCTCGCTCATGACTACCACCCTGTGCACCTTACAGATGAGTGACAGTGAATTACGTCCCCTAATAGAAGCTCTATGAGGACAAAGAAATACATCTGATGAAGAGATAAACAGAGTGGTGTATTTGTGGCTCATAACCTAAAAAATAAATAAATAAAATTTAATGAGGGAACAAGGTAGATTATTGACAGATTTATGAAGTTATTGATAATCAAGGAGATTATGTTGAAAAATTATGCATTTATTTTTTCTGAAAGTTGATTAATATAAATTCCACTGGCAGAGTGTGAATATTTTTTGACTCACCCTCATAATGTGTTCCAGTGTAACTGTACTTACATTGTGTTATGCCAGTGTAAAACCAACAGAAGTGCAGTATAAGCAGACAGACTTGTGGCTTTTATTAAGCCTCTGGCTGCTAGGGAGATGTATTGACACCCTGCACTCCCCTCTTTTGTGTAATCACTTAGATGCCGTGGTTTTCAATTAACCGTGGCAACCTTTCAATTTTGCCTTGTGACATCGTCTCCATCATGCTGGAAAAGCATTGTTCATCATCAAATTACTGGACTAGCCCCTGAAATGAGTGTCACTGGTGAAGCTTCGTACCTGGGAGGGGTCAGAGACTGATCGCAGCCTCTTTACCCTGATTGCATTTCATTAGAGTAACCCAGCATGCACTGGTAGTCTTGAACAAAGCGTCATCAAAAAAGGAAGGAGTTAAAAAAACAAAAAGCAATTAGCTAGTGTAGTTAAGGAAGGAAAGGGAATTTTTAATTTAAGTATATTTTAAAAAAATTAGATTGTGGCATTAAATAGATTAAATGATTTAGGATGAAAATTATTTTGCATGTTGGAAATTTATTTTGCTTGTTGAGAGAGAGAAAATCTTATCAGTGCATTAACTAAAATGCTCAGATGCTCATTACTCGAACCAAGCAATTCCTAATGCATGGGTGCTCGCTTTGAGTAATGACTATAATGGGAGTCAATGGAGAATCCGAGCATTTTTCCTGCAGACCTTGCAAGGAGGTCTGAGGGCAGTGCAAATGTTGAAATGGATGGAAAATGTGCTGAATGGAAGGATAACAGCATGAATCCAGAAAACTTTCAACTCTTTTTTGGAGTGTTATATACCCCCTTAATGTAACAAGAACTATGTTCAGGTGTATGGATGAATCATTTAATCCATAAAAAAAAATGTCAAGGGTTTTTTCAAGTTTTATATAGCATTAATCACTGAATTGATAAAAACGTTTACAAGGATTTCTTCAAGTATAATATAGCACTGTAATGTGACAAGAGCTTTGTTACAGTGTATGGATAAATCATTGCATCAATAAAAAAAAATTGATCTTTTTATTTACAGTTTTATATAGCACCATAATGTAACAAGAACTCTGCATTACATAGTATGGATGAATCATTGAATCCATAAAAAGTTGTGGAAGAGTTTTTAAGTTTTACATACCACAGTAATATAACAAGAATTGTGCTAGTTTGGATGAATCCTTGAATGAACAAAAAGCTTTGGAGGGTTTTTTACTTTATTTTATAGAACACTGCAATGTAACAAGAACAACATTACAGTGTATGTATGAATCATTGCATCCATAAAAACAAATGTAAGGATTTTTTCCAGTTTTATATACCACTCAAATGTAACAGAAAGCACGTAATACTCCATGGATGAGTAATTAAATCTAAACAAATGTAAATTTCTATGCTTTTTTGGAGTGTTATATAACACAAAAATGTACCACAAGTCACATAATACTATATTGGTGACAATATAGTAAATTTTTTACACACAAAAAAATCTGGTTAGGTGCAGCTGCTATACATTTTGCAATGGACTGTGAATCCCCCAGTCCTGCCTACAGCCTTTATTCTACCACTGTCCCTGGGCTAAATGCAGACTGTATCTGATACATACAACAGAGCACTGGATTAGCCCTTAGAAGGACTGTTAGTATGATGGTTCAGAATAAGCACAAGTATCAATGCTAGAGGACTCTGATAAGTTCAACTCTGCACACAAAGGCCTGGACCAACACTCTCTCCCTCCAATGCGAACTGTCACTGAGCTGTACAATGGCATCAGTGTGCCGAGTGTGGTAATGCCTGTCCTTTTATAACCTCTATTAAGTTAATGCGGACAGCCAACCACAGTAATGCCCCTACCAAGATGGCTAGGGCATAACAGTGACTAGCAGGCAATCCCCACATTTAATGGTTCTGTGTAACAGGTGCCAAACATGCGGGGTGGGGATTCGAGCATTACATCTGAGCACCAGACAATGTTCGTCAAGTGCCGAGCACATCCCAGCACCCAGATACTTGAGTGAGATCCGAGTATCACCAAGCACGTTCGCTCATCCCTAAAAACAATCTCTGGAGTAGCATAAATGACTAACACACATAGGTACTCTTACTGAAGGCAGAAGTTCATGAGGACTAGGCAGCACAGCTCCACAGATCATATTAGAGCAAGTCAAAGATTCATCTGCTGGTTGATGGACCTAACTAGTGTCTGACTGGCCCAGCAGAGCACTGGACCATCCCCCTTGCTTCTGTATGTTTGGAATAGAGACACTTTGGCTGAAGTCTGGAGCATCATTTAAGGTCGTATTGGAACCTACTTTGAGTTTTGTACTACCTTCATAAAACTCCTTGTGCCACCTTACCATCTCCTTCCTTCCTTCCTTCCCCCTCACACCTACACTTGGGTTTTCTTTGCTGTAAGGACAGATAGAGGGTGAGGGTTACAGCTACACTGACAGAATTATTTTACATTACACTCAAGTAATATTTTCTGTGCGCATCATTTTTGGGTATGTGTTTGTGTACACTGTGTGAGTACTTATAATCATGTATAATATGTGTATAACTGTCAGTTTGAGTGAGGGGGCCCTCAGTCAGGAAGGGGTACTATGGGTGGTGTGAGACGGAGCCCTCAATCAGTTATGAATGACTGGGTGCCCCCATCCCACATCTGTATAGGTATGATTCTTTCCTGAATAAAAGCCCCCACACTCACACTGACAGCTATGCACACATTGTACATAGGTATAAACATTCATACTCCATATACACTTGTACACAATCACACCTACTGACAGCCGTGGGTGTTGAGCTATAGGCCCTCAATCTAAAATATAACTGAAAATGTGTCCCTCTGTCAGAAGCCTCTGGCATCTGCGCAGTGTGGCGCTGGAGTCAGCAAAAGTGCATACCGCATGACGGTGAGATTTTATTGAAGAGGAGGTGGCGGGGCTGTCCGGTGTCATTGGGGTCATCTCCATGATGTCACCAGTGGTGATGAGGAGACATTGGGATTGTCAATACTGCACCTCCCAGACATCAGTGATCGGGAGATCAGTGATGTGCTGTGATGCTGCTGAGACACTGGGACTGTGGATACCACACTTACCAAGCCGGCGAGGATGAAGAGGACCTGGTGATAGGGGCCATCTCCACAATTTTGGCTCTGGCACAGTGGCTTTATTGACGAGGAGAGGGTGGGGCTGTCTGGTGTGATCGTGACCCTCTCCACAATGTTACCAGCGATGATGAGGAAACATTGGGACTGTCGATACTGCACCGCCCGGACGGTGGTTATCAGGAGATCTGCATGTGATGTGCTGCTGGTGAGACACCGGACTGTGGATACCACACTGCCCAAGGTGGGGATGAAGAGAAACAGGTGATCGGGCCACCTCCACAATAATGGCTCTGTGGCAGCGGCTTTTCTGGCAGTGATGAGGAGACCAGCAAGTGTGATGCGCTGTCAGTGAGACACCGGGACTATCAATACTGCACCTCCCGGCTGGCAGTGATCAAGAGACAGGCATATGCTGTGCAGCTGCTGAGACACCGGGACTGTGGATACCGCACTTCCCGAGCCAGCGGGGATGAAGAAGGCCAGGTGTTCTGGCCATCTCCATGATGTCGGCTCTGTGGCAGCGGTTTCACTGGCAGTGATGAGGAGACCGGCAAGTGTGATGCGCTGTCAGTGAGGCACCGGGACTATCAATACTGCACCTCACAAATAAAAATATCCCATACAAGTCTATTTATTGGCATTGTAGTTCTCCGTTTACTGGCCTAGTATTTTATTCTTATACTGGTCACTCTGCTGCGTTTTTGGGTAAGTAGTAGACTGCGGGTCCATTCTATTAGATTACATCTTTGTGCTGTACATATGTTTAGTGTGTTGTTCTGTTTATGATATGTATTAATACATTTTGGAAAAATATTCTGGAGAATGCATTTGTTGAAAATCTATATTTCTTGTTTGGTATACAGCACATGGTTCTGTTTTGAGGAGTGGAGTTAACTTTCAGACATTGATGACTGTGCGCTGCACTCCAAACCTTTTCAATGCTGCAATATAAGAGATTTCTTTTAATCATCTTATTGTTATGTTTTTCTAGTGCTTTTACTTTTTGCAGGTTTCCAGTTTGGTCTACATTGGATTTGATGTACTACGTTGGACAAGCATGGGATCCAATTCTTTAATAAAATATTCACAGACGGATGGTGCCAGGAATTTTATTTTAAATAAAGTATTCTTATTTTTTTAACCCTTCATCACAGCATTGGCAATGTATCTGACTTAAAAGATTCCACTGCTATCACTGGGACTTAGTATCAGCCAGTGTTGTTTTTTGACACCATGGACTGTTCTCCCTCCTATTTTTTATTGTTACAATGGGCCTAAGATCTAACAGGCAGGTATTTGCTAACTACCTGCTTGTTGTGCATTGCTGATCTCTGTGAGTACAGAGTGGTCACAGACTGCTCCTGTCGATAATTCAGTGGTTTTCCCTGAATTAATGTCAACAGAGCAGTGGCTTCTTTTCCACTCTGCTTTGTTGATGGAACCTGACTGCTGACATCAAGCTGATAGACAGCCGACTCCCTCCTACCCAATTGCTGTCAGCCAGTTGTCATTCAGCATGATGTGGCGCCCCTGAGGGTCCAATCGCCACAGAGGTACTGCACCTCAGCCAGAGGTGTGAAGCCCCAACTCTCTGGTAAGGAGGGGACAATGTACAGAACCTTAACACTTGCACCCATCACTAGACCTCTCCAGGCCAGGGAGGGATTAGGTAGAAGGTGTGGGTGGAGACAGTTAGAGGATTTGTTATAGAAACTGAGGAGGAGTTAAGTGGAGTGAATGAGAGCTGGAGCCAGGAACTAGAGCTGTAAGGAGAGAGAGGAGAAAAGGAACAAAGGGGTCCAAGGGGCACGGGAAGTGTGGAAACCACCCGTGGGGCCTGCATCCACGCTGACCATCGTCAGGTGGAGGGACCAGGTCGCAGTAGGGGACCAGCTCCAAATTAGTGAGGAACTACAGGTCCCAGCTAGGAATCCAGAGGCTATCGTGTCTGCATGTGCGACTGTCAGATCCACACATATCTCGCTAAAAAAGGAGCCAAAGAGGGTCAAGGGGACAGTGAGGACGTCGCCCAACAGGACCCACGGTGACCAGCTTGTGTATGAAGTGCAGAGCAGGAGAGGTGGAAGCCAGCGCAGTGAGTCAGACAGAAAAAGGCACATAAGAAGGGGGTTCTGGACAAGTGTCAAAAGCTACTGAAGAGTTGGCTGGACCCCTGACCCAGAGGACACAGCACCCGACTGTGTGACCAGACCGGGAAAGGACCCAAAACCTGGTCTGGACCATGACAGCTGCTTTGTTCATTAGATAGACTAAGTGTGATTTAGTGCCTCTTGTGTTAAGATCTACTTACAGTTGGAATTGCAGCACTGCCAACAAATTGTAATCCCTATGACATTAAGTCCAGTCACCGCTCAAGAGACCTATGAGAGAGGGACTCATTTTGAGAGCGAAAAGACCTTTAAGTTGGAAAAGAGAATGGTGTACTGTAGAGATAGGCAAACATGAACAGTAAAGTTCGGCATCCGTACCAAACACCCACTGAGCTGGCACGGATACCAAACACAGACTTCACCAGAAAGCCTGTGTTACTGTTCGAGTTTGGTCCCCGAACACTGGGTGTTTGTCATGCTGTCATTTGCATGACGGCACAGCAAACACGGCTTTTAAAGGGAACCTGTCACCCTGTTTTTTCCGTATGAGATAAAAATACTGTTGTCTTCCCCCAGATCTTGCTTATTTTTCCGTTGGTGGCGTAGTGGTTTGCGCGTGCCCAAGTCCAGAATCCACTGCACAGGGGAGGGAAAAGAGCGCGATCTGCAGCCATTTTCCTGAAGCAGAGTTCGCATCTCTGCTTCAGGAAAATGGCCGCCGCGATCTCCATCTGCGCATGCGCGGCATCCCGCAGCCATTTTCCTGAAGCCCCGGGCAGCAGAGCGCTCCATCTACGCACGCGCGGCCACAGGAAGATGGCCGCCCCCACCGACCACCAGGGGAATAGCGCAGATCGCGCTCTTTTCCCTCCCCCGTGCAGTGGATTCTGGACTTGGGCAGGCGCAAACCACTACGCCACCAACGGAAAAATAAGCAAGATCTGGGGGAAGACACCACGCCCATCTGACCAGACCAGCCTGATTGACAGGCGAAAATGGCTACTTTGGTAACGTATTTCGGCAGCATAGGTGGGGACTCGGGGTCCACAAAACACACTATTGTAATGCACAGCTCAGGCCCTATTTAACAGTATTTTTATCTCATACGGAAAAAACGGGGTGACAGGTTCCCTTTAATCAGCGGTAAAATCATCACCGCTGGTCAGACAGCTGCTGTCCCCACATTGTCAAAAGACAGCATGAGCCTGCAGCTTTGGTCGGAGGTAGGTATAAAGTTTGCCTCTGGTCACTGGTGTCAGCTGATGACACTACTGCTCCCATGAGCCGACGCCTGCTGCCGCTAATAACAGTGAGAGCAGAAGCGGCTGATGGGAGTATTTATCAGCTAGCTCCTGCTCTGTAAATAAATAAAAAAAATAACTGTGTGGGTTCTCCTGTATTTTTGATAACCAGTCAGGCAATTACTCATGCCATATTTTTTAATTATTTAAATAAATAATTTTAAAAAACGGTGTGGGTTCCCCCCACTTTTGACAACCAGCAAAGTTAAAGCAGACAGCTGGGGGCTGGTATTCTCAGGCTAGTAAGGGGCCATGGATATTGGGCCCCCCTAGCCTAAAAAGAGTAGCCTGCAGCCACCCAGAAAAGGCGCATCTATTAGATGTTTGGGGGTTGATGTTACCTTTGTATTGTCAGGTGACATCAAGCCAAAGAATTAGAAATGGAGAGGCGTCTATAAGACACCTATCCATTACTAATCCTATAGTTACATGGTAAATAAAGACACAGCCAGAATAAAATCTTTTATTTGAAATAAAAAACACTTTTACTTTTTTTATTTAAAAATAACAATCACAGTTATTCTCACCTAATACCTAATTACACTGAATCCCTCATCTCCTGTAATAAAACAAAAATAAAAAACAGCAATATCCCTCACCTATCCGATGTTCTGTCCCAAGCTGTAATCCATGTCTACGGGTTAAACAATTCTCCTGGTTAATTAGGCAGTAGTGTTGAGCGATACCGTCCGATACTTGAAAGTATCGGAATCGGATAGTATCGGCTGATACCCGAAAAGTATCGGATATCGCTGATACCGATACCCGATACCAATACAAGTCAATGGGACACCAGGTATCGGAAGGTATCCTGATGGTTCCCAGGGTCTGAAGGAGAGGAAACTCTCCTTCAGGCCCTGGGATCCATATTACTGTGTAAAATAAAGAATTAAAATAAAAAATATTGATATACTCACCTCTCCGGAGACCCCTGGATATCACCGCTGGTAACCGGCAGCCTGCTTTGCTTAAAATGAGCGCGTTCAGCACCTTCCATGACGTCACGGCTTCTGATTGGTCGCGTGCCGCTCATGTGACCGCCACGCGACCAATCACAAGCCGTGACGTAATTCTCAGGTCCTAAATTCCTAGAATTCGGAATTTAGGACCTGAGAATTACGTCACGGCTTGTGATTGGTCGCGTGGCGGTCACATGAGCGGCACGCGACCAATCAGAAGCCGTGACATCATGGAAGGTGCTGAACGCGCTCATTTTAAGCAAAGCAGGCTGCCGGTTACCAGCGGTGATGTCCTGGGGCCTCCGGAGAGGTGAGTATATCAATATTTTTTATTTTAATTCTTTATTTTTTACATGGATATGGATCCCAGGGCCTGAAGGAGAGTCTCCTCTCCTCCAGACCCTGGGAACCATACACTGGGAACTTCCGATTCCGATTCCCGATACCACAAAAGTATCGGATCTCGGTATCGGAATTCCGATACCGCAAGTATCGGCCGATACCCGATACTTGCGGTATCGGAATGCTCAACACTATTAGGCAGTGAATTAATAGTGAGGGGTCGATTTTTGAGGCAACAAAACAACGCTGACTGTTAGATGTCTGTCAGATACCTTCATTACTAATGCTATTATACAGTGTTACAAAAAGCAAAAATACTTCATTGAAAAACAATTAAAATTGCTAAGCTATACCATTCCCCTTTTATCATTTTATTAAACAACTAGACGCCACCTTGGTCCACCGTAGTCCATCAAATACAATGTAGTCCAAAAAAATTATAACAAAAATGAAAGAAATCTCTGATATTTAGTTTCACACATGTTTTCTTAAGTTACACAGCGTTGTCTTCTTTTTTGTTGCAATCTTTAACCTTTCTTATTTCTACAGTCAATGAATAGTGGGCCCAAAAATGATATTATCTGGTGGGCCTTGTGTTCTCCAGTCCAACACCTTAACTTTAATACTCAAAACATCCATTCCTTCACTGGTGTAAATAGGAAGAAGAGGGCCCTGTGCAAGAACAATAAATGAGCCCTTTCCAGTCCAATAGCTCATAACGCAAAATTCCACCTGCTTTATAGGTTGTAGTGGCCCCTGTATCTCTTGGACCTCTATGCAGCTGCACAGGTTACACCAATGATATGTCCGCCCCTGCATCCCTTCACAGTCACCTTTCAAACATCGTTGTCCATAGGCACCTGTTTACTGCACTGGTTACCCCAGCCTTTTAAGGCTATGTGCACACGTTGTGGATTTAGATGCGGATCCACAGCATTTTTGGACATGCGGAATTGCATCAAATCCGCAGCGTAGTGCATAAGCAATGTTAGTCAATGGGAAATTGACAATTTTTGTGCACATGCTGTGGAAAAAAAAAGGAATTGCAGCGTTTTATTTTCCGCAGCATATCAATTATTTTTGTGGATCTGCAGCATTTCTGCACCCATTGACTTCCATTGTGTCAGGCCAATCCACAGCAAAACTGCAGATCAAAAAAAAGATCTGCTGTTTTACTGCGGATGTGCCTGCAAGAAACGCTGCAGATCGGGAGAGGGAAGAGTGTGTGGGCAGAGTGTGTGTGCGGAGATGTCCGTGTCTGTGTTCGGGTGTTTGTGTGTGTCTACGTGTGTCTGTGTATGTCTGCAGGGGTCTGCGGGGTGTGCGAGGCTCTGTGTGTGTGTGTCTGTGTGTGTGTGCGTTGGTCTGTGGGTGTCTTCGGGGCTATGTGTGTGTGCGGGGCTGTATGTGTGTGGGGCTGCGTGTGTGCGGGGCTGTATGTGTGTGTGTGTGCGGGGCTGTATGTGTGTGTGTGCAGGGCTGTCTGTGTGTGTCTGTGTGTAGGCAGGCATCGTCTGACGGGACAACTAGTCCCATCTGGCTATGCCTGCTACAGTGACAGCTAGCCGGATGATGGGACAGTAGTAGTCCCATCATCCGGCTACTGTGTTCAAGTGTAAAAAAAAAAAAAACACATACACACATATACAGTACATACATTTAGACATACAGTACATACAGTACATACAACATACAGTATATACTCACCATACAACTAAACCCCCAAGCCCTCGATCACCTGTAAAAAAAAATTAAAATAATAAACCAACAGTTTACTCCCTGATCCAATGTAATCCATTTAATAACGAGTGTCCCACGGCGATCTCCCATGGAGAGCTGTCACATTGGGAGATGAGACCGCTCTCCAGGGGCTCCGGGGATACAATGACGGAAGATATCCTTCCTTACTGTATTCCTCCACCACTGTGAGTGCAGAGTTTATACTGTCACTTGCGGCACCGCTGTGTGGGAAAATTCTCATGCAGCAGTGCCGTAAAGTGAGAGGACATTGAACCCTCAGTTATAACACTGCAGGAGCCATTGTCTCCTGTCAGTGTGACACCGGAGGTCTATAGAGCTGTCACATCTCCTGATGTGACAGCTCTATAGGGGAGATCATCCTGGAACAGTCCCTATTAAATGGACTGCATCGGACCAGTGAGTATTTGTGTTGGTTTATTATTTTTTCCTGGAGATCGAGGGCGTCGCATGGTTTGGCATTACAATAAAGATGGCAAAACTGTGTGGTGTTTTATTTCATTAAAATACGTTATTCTGCATGTGTGTGTGTTTATTTAACCCATTAACAACTATAGGATTAGTAATGGATAGGTGTCTTATTGAAGCCTCTCCATTACTAAGCCAGCTTGATGTCACCTTACAATTCAAAGGTGTCATTAACCACCTATTACACCATTTGCCACCACTACAGGGCAGTGGGAAGAGAGAGACTAAGTGCCGGAATTTCTGGGGAGGCTGGGGGCTGGTATTTGTAGCCAAGGGGGAACCAATATCCATGGTCCCTTCCTAGGCTCTGAATATTATGGTTCCCAGGGCCTGGAAGAGAGTCTCCTCTCCTCCACCCCGGGTAGCAACCGCACATTATCCGCTTACTTCCCGCATCGTGGGCACAGCCCCATGTGGGAAGTAAGCGGATCAATGCATTTCTATGTGTGCAGAATCGCTGCAATTCTGCACAAAGAAGTGACATGCTGCGGGTTGTAAACCGCTGCTTTTCTGCACGGTTTTTCCCGCAGCATGTGCACAGCGGTTTGCGGTTTCCCATTGGTTTACATGTTTACTGTAAACGCAATGGAAACTGCTGCAGGCCCGCAGCATCAAAATCGCTGCGGTTCCGCGGTAAAAACCACAACGTGTGCACATAGCCTTAAGCTATGGAGTGCTGCCTGCATTTTTTCCTATGTCGGGATTGAGGCAACTCTTAGATATTTTGTCTGGGAGACGTGCACCCACCTGTTGGTAAAGTGCTATTCCAATTGTCTGTGTTTAGATCTATAGATAGATAGATAATAGATACATATATAGATCTATAGATAGATAGATCTGTAGATAGATAGATATATCTATAGATCTATCTATAGATCTATCTATCTATAAATCTGTCTGTAGATATATATATATCTATAGATATTTCTATAGATATATCTATCTATGGATCTTTCTATAGATCTTTCTATCTATCTATAGATCTATCTATTATCTATCTATCTATCTATCATCTATCTATAGATCTATCTATTATCTATCTACCTATCTATTATTTATCTATCTATCTCTCTGTCTGTGTGTGTAAACATTATTCTTCAGTTGAGTATGTAAATGAAGAGGTTGGACACGAAATTACATCACAATTCTTTATTTTTTTGTTCAATAATAGATCTTTACTTAGCTTTCAAAAACGCATGAAAAAAAAACATGAAAATCCACATCAAAAACCCATCAAATCCGCACGGATTTTTCCCTGCGTTTTCTGCCAAGAGATGAAGAATCTGCGCAGAAAATTCCACAGGCAAATCTGCAACGTGTTCACATACCCTAAGAAGCATGGGGAGAGCCATTGTATAGGCTTTCAGCTCTTCCCTTTAAAGAGGCAAATTATACATGAAACATCAGAAATAAAACAAATTCTATTTTATTGTATATCACAGATTTCCAACATGAATTACAAAAATCACATTTGCTTCTATAAGGCATGTTAGATAATATCTCCTAACATTAGCAGCATTTGTCTTTAGCTTAAGAACTATTATGTTACAGTCCAGTGATATGACTCTGAGTTGGTCTGCCATTGATTTTAGCAGAAGTATTTTTTAGCGGGCTGTCACAATTGTGTCTGGCTACCATTTCCACAAGCAGTGAAAGTGCGTCTCATTGCTTTTGCAGAGATATTTGTTAATGGACCAAAAAAGTCTCCTAGCGTTTGATCCCAAAGACCAGCGCTAAACTATAGCAAGGGCTAAACAGTTAATTTTTCAGGGTCCGACACACTCTGATCCATGAGCATGCAAATTCATCAACACAATACTGTAAACCTTGTCTTCCTCCACAGCAGTGCTGCCTGTCATTGAGTGTTGTCTGCATCAGCAGAATCTGCTGAGGAAAACAACCAATATATGCGTCAAGTATAAGGTACCTAACAAGAGAATTCAGATTACAAAATATTGTTTTCTTGCGTAAAACAAATCGCGTACTCTTCTAGGTGACGACTCACTAGTAGGGTCTTTGAACTCTGGCACTGATCCTTTCATTTGTATTTGCAAATTAATCATTATAAGATTTTGCAAAACAGGTTACACGATGTTCTGGGAGTTTTCAGCTGTCTCCTTTGACCTTGGAGCAAACGTTTATTAACAAACATTTGATAACGAAGTTTTAAAAACAATTTCAGTGCTGTACCTCACAGTACACATCTATGGAACCTCACATTACAACTGTAGATTTATGATGGGTTTATTTCTATCAGTCTCCATATAAATCAGAACAGTATGATAACACCTCAGGGACCAATATTCATGTAACAATTAGTTTAAAGAATTTAAGTTATATAATAAAATAAAGTAAGCTGTCCCTGGTGTTATATCAAAGAAGTGGTGACTAGTGATGAGCGAATATACTCGTTACTCGAGATTTCCCGAGCATGCTCGGATGTCCTCCAAGTATTTTTTAGTGATCGGAGATTTAGTTTTCATCGCCGCAGCTGAATGATTTCCATCTGTTAGCCAGCTTAAGTACATGTGGGGGTTGCTTGGTTGCTAGGGAATCCCCACATGTAATCAAGCTGGCTAAGAGATGTAAATCACTAAATCTCCGAGTACTAAAAAATACTCAGAGGACACCGAGCGTGATCGGGAAATCTCGAGTAACGAGTATACTCGCTCATCACTAGTGGTGACCACTCAAATGCAGGTAGAAACTAACCACCAAAACTATAGAGTAAAACATTAAAGTCCAGACAAGATTATATCATTTAAAATATATAACGTTATTAAATAATAGCAACAGTTAGGCTACTTTCACACTAGCGTCGTGCGCTGCACGTCGCTATGCGACGTGGTGGCGCACCGACGCTAGCTGTGGAAGCGGCGCACAACGGGGGCAGCGGATACTGTTTTTCAACGCATCCGCTGCCCCATTGTGAGGTGCGGGGAGGCGGGGGCGGAGTTCCGGCCGCGCATGCGCGGTCGGAAAAGACGGGAACGACGCACCAAAAAACGTTACAAGCAACGTTTTTTGGTGGCGACGGTCCGACGCAACACGACGCAACCGTCTCACGACGGTTGCGATGTGTGGCAATGCGTCGCACTGCGTCGTTAATAAAAGTCTATGGAGAAAAAACGCATCCTGCAAGCACTTTTGCAGGATGCGTTTTTTCTCCAAAACGACGCATAGCGACGTGCAGTGCACAACGCTAGTGTGAAAGTAGCCTTATACTAAAAGAGATTGTGTGCACGTATCAGGACAGTTTATACAAAAAATTTTAAAAAAAATAAATTAAAATGCAAATATAGTCAATATAGGATGGTGAACCCAAGGATAAAAGAACAACAATATATCAGGCCATATACAATGATAGTAAGTGGGCTCCTTCTAAGGGTATTAGAGATCTCCAAGAATTAAGTGAAAAAATAAAATAAAAAAAATTAAATAAAAAACAATAATAAATACTAAATCTTATTAATTAAAAGATAAGGAGACAAAGTCCTTATTGTGCAGCAGTGTCAAGAAATACGCAACCAGAACTCCATATAATACTCGAAGTGCATTGTGCATTGTGCAAAAACTCCTTCGTCCTTCATTTCCGAAACACGCGTCGGGGTGTGCGCGTCATTAGGACCAGGTGGCACCCTAAGGTACAGATCTCCATTGTTATTTTTGCACTTTGCACAATGCACTTCGAGTATTATATGGAGTTCTGGTTGCTTATTTCTTGATACTGCTGCACTTTGTTTCCAATAAGGACTTTGTCGCCTTCTTATCTATTAATGAGATTTAATATTTATTATTGTTTTTTATTTATATTTTTTTATTTATTTTTTCTCTTAATTCTTGGAGATCTCTAATACCCTTAGTAGGAGCCCACTTACTTTCATTGTATATGGCCTGATATATTGTTGTTCTTTTATCCTTGGGTTCACCATCCTATATTGACTATATTTGCATTTTAATGTAATTTTTTTTACATTTTTGAATAAACTGTCCTGATATGTGCACACAATCTCTTTTAGTATAACTGTTGCTATTATTAAATAAATGTATATATTTTAAATTATATAATCTTGTCTGGACTTTCATGGTTCACTCTATAGTTTTGGTGGTTGGTTTCTTCCTCCATATAAATCAGGAAGCAAAAAAGGGTTAATTTCCATCAGAATCCTTGTTAACTCTTTTAAGACCTATTTCGTTTTTTTCACTTAGTTTTTTTTCCTGCTGTTCTCTCACAAGTGAAATAACACTTTTCTGCCCTTATAGCTGTATGTGACTTGTTTTTTGTAGGAAGAGTTATAGTTTTAAATGACGTTATTCATTTTACCATGTAAGCTACAAAAAAAACTGTAAAAAAATTTCAAGTGGGGTGACATGGTAAAAAAAAGCCATTCAGACATTGTTTTTTCCTTTGCACTATACAGGTGAATTGGCAAAATGATTCTCCAGGTCAGTAAGATAAAGGCAATACCAAACTTAGCAGATTTCTTAAAATTTTAGTGGTTAAAAAAAGGTTGAACTTTGTTAATAAAATTGTGTCACAACATACTGAAATCTGTAACTTATTGATTTTACAGTAGATGGAGCGGTATGCAGGCTTGTTTTTTACTGAAACCATTTTGGGATTCATGTAATGTCTTGAACAGCAGTGATCAACAAATGGCAATTCTGGCATTCTATTTTTTTCTGTACTGAATTATGGTATTGTTTAAATAATTTGACATTTTCACAGATTGGATTTTTATGGACACAAGAATGATACCAAATATGTATGTTTTTTTCTTTTAATATGTTTTACATTATTTTTTTCATTTTTTTTCCTTTCCTTTTTATTGAAGTTGGGATCATTTTTTTTACTATATGCTACAGTAGTATTGTGATACTGATGTTTTCCTATGTAGAAACAGAAGCACTTAGGTGGCAGCCATGGGGGCCTTCAGCAGGCCACCTGGTCAATGTGAGAGCATCATGAGGGGCCTAGTCGAGACAGCGTGTAGGCACACTAGTGAGCAGAATATGTAAGTGCCATGTGAATGATTTAAATAGTTAAACAGCTGTGATCTGAGGTAGCTCCGGTCGCTGATGTTGGTGGCAGATGCTGGCTGTGAAACACTGCTGGCCTGCCTCTGCTCAGTATGAAGTAGGCACACCTCCTGAGCCTGCTCTAAGGATCCTACGCAGGTCATAGGCTGTTAAAGTGTTAAAGAGTTATTATCACCCACCATGTAAAAAGAATGCAGTCCACCCACAGGAGTTGCATAGCCGTTGATCGCTGATTGATTTTGCTAATGAATGAACACATTTTGCCGATTATAAGATGAGTCAGACCATAAAACACTCCCCAAATTTTGGGGAGGAAAATAGGAAAAAAATGTTTTTAATAAAATAGTGGTGTGTCTTAAAGTCTACTTTTACTATAGCTTACCTCAGGAGCTGAGACAATGGAGTGGTGTCCCAGAATGCTGCTGCAGGAAGCCGGCGACAACACGAGGGGGTGTCCGGTGGTGCAGCAGGCCCCGGGCTCTCACAAATTGTCTCCGGAGCCCCCATATTTCCATGGTTTTCAAAATGGTGGACATAGGAAAAATGGCCGCCAGAATCGACACATGCACAGTTTTGAGCTCTCGACACAGATCTCAGTACAAAAATCTAGGTGCGCAGATCTCAATTTGCGCATGCGCCGCCTCCAGAGGACATTTTCCCAAAGTCCTCCGCATTGAAAACCATGGAAGTGAGGGGGCTCCATTGACATTTTGTGAGAGCCAGGAGCCGGCTGCATCATCGCACCACCAAATAACCCCTTCTACCAGCCTGGGGCCCACAGTATTGTACCACTCCTGCCGCCACTGCCAGCTGGCTAAAGCAACAACCTTGCCTCTTGAGACCCCACTTCACCACAGCTGCCCCCCACCGGTAAGATACATTTGGATTATAATACCCACCACCATTTTCCTGCCAGATTTGGAAAAAAAAGTGCATCCTATATTGCAAAAAATATGGTGATTATTTGTAACAATTTATAGGGAAAGAACTGATTTAATGTGTTATGTCAAGTGCAGCACCTGTAGTTGAGTACATGACACAGAGATTCAGAGCAGCAAAAGAGGGAATCCTGGATACTTTATGGGCTGGAATTTTCAAATTTAAGGCTAAAATTTCAGTTTATCACTTTATTACCTTAGAGAATATTTCTGAAAACAGTAAAGTGGTCTTTTAAGACACAAGTCTACATTGATTAACAAACTATAATGTCTAATGGACATAGAAATGTAAAGGTATAGGAGTTTGTATAAGCATACCTGCAATCAAAATTCACTGGAATTAAGTGAGTTGGCACCAATACGGGAAAGATAAAATTAGTCAAAGTCAAGTGATGTGTGAATGGATATAAAATATATTGAACCTGCACAGTTTCACAAAGGCCTAGTTAATAACACAGCCCATCACCACCTCAGAGGACCACTCCAGGGTGTACATTATAACATTGGGTGGGCGTAATTGCAGTTACATGATGGGGCAAAGGACTAGAGCAGCGCCGGAAATGGCAGAAGTCAGCAATGTGTAAGTATTTTACAGCACACACTGTACACAAATAACTGATAGCTAAAGGATGGGGAAATAAAAGAAAAAACATTGGAATGGTCCTTAAAAAGTAGTTTCCTACTATATTAGATTGTTTATGTACTAAGCTCCTTAATTCTATCTTTTACTGTTTGTTACAGATTGTTAAAGAAATATAAGACCCTGCCTTTTTTCATAAGCTTCTAGATAGTAAGAGATCCATAAACTGTTCTTTTCCAGGTGTCCATCGTTATCAATGTCATCCTTTATGTGCACTAATCTTCCTATAACAGCACTAATACGAGCAGTGCACCTGAAGATCCATCATGTTACCGGAACAGATTTTTATACCCTGAAACTACAGGATGAAGTATTGAATAAAAGCAAGCAAAGATTGCGAAAACCATAATGAATTAATAAAGAATGTATAATGAATATTTTTTTGATTTTTAAAATAATTTTTTGCAAACATTGGTTAATGTGGCCAAATTGATAACAATTTGTGTAAACTGGAAAAATGGCTTTAAGATGGTGCATCGAGTCTAACAAAAGGTATGAAAACCTTATTATTGACATTAGAAATATTAATGTTAGGTTATGTAGTGGAGTTTATAAACCTGAACTGTTAAGTTAATAATACCATGAGAACAATCTACAAACAGAAAAGCTAGATATTCAGCACAATACAGTATGAAGTAACATGTAGAATATCTGCTTGAGTTCGGATTAATACTTTTTACTCCCAGATGATCCATTCATTGCTATTGCTTCATATGATATTTTCCTTGATGTCATCACAAATGTTAATTAATAGTAAATTAGGAATTCCTGAAGGAGAATGTCCTATGTTGCTCTATTTTTTTACTCGATATTGTCAGTTCTTCTATCTCTTGTTAAAAGATCAATTCCTTTGGAACTTCCCAAGAAAATCCTTCTCTACCAAAATGCCCATAACATGCAGTGTTCTGGTATAAAGGCTTCTTCAAATCAAGGTCCCTGTAGAAAGACAAATAATCTACATTGTTAAATGTGCATATATTATTTTATGACATGTGTATATGTATATATACTCCTTAACATTGAAATTGCAGTATGAAAAATGACAAGTTGTGGAATTAAGAAAATCATAGACTGGATAGATACTTTGATGATAGGCAAAATATGAAGTAATGGAATTCAAATTTATGGGGAAAAAGAGTGCATTTTATAATCCAAAAATTATGGTACTTTCAAAGTACTGATGGATTTCAGCTGGTATCATGACTTTCCATGGTTTTTTGCACCTCTCTTTCCCTGCCTTCAATTCTCTTTCCCTGTGTCATTTATCATTATTACACATAACTTTATTCACGGCCATCTATTGTTTGATTTCTTTGCCTGTGTGGATAAGATGGGTTGTTACCAACTTCTGGTGAAATTTTAATGCCAACAGCACTTAAGGAAATATATTTACTTAGAAAATTGATGAAGCGTTGAATACTTATTTAACCTGTTGTATACAGTTGTGCTCAAAAGTTTACATAACCCGGCAGAATGTTTGCTTTCTTGGCAATTTTTTAATCATTGCTAGCACTAAAACTTTAAAACTTTTTCTCCACTCATAGTTAGTGGTTGGGTGAAGCCATTTATTGTCAAACTACTGTGTTTTCTCTTTATGAATCATAATGACAACCTAAAACATGCAAATCACCCTGAACAAAAGCTCACATACCCTATTTCTTAATACCGTGTATTGCCCTCTCTAGCATCAATGACAGCTTGAAGTCTTTTGTGGTAGTTGTGGATGAGGTTTTTTATTTGGTCAGATGGTAAAACTGCCCACTCTTCTTGGCAAAAAGCCTTTAGTTCATGTAAATTCCTGAGGGGTAAGGGTATGTTTCCACCGAGCGCTTTTTCCTTTCAGGATTTGCTTCGGATTGGAGGCGTACAGCCACAGCGTCCAATCCGCAGCGTCCAGATGTTACAGCATAGTGGAGGGGATTTTATAAAATCCCATCTCCACTGTGCGTACAAACACGCAGGTGGCAGAGCTGCATAACCGGACATGCGGCGTGTCTTTCTAGAACGCAGCATGTCTATTTATCTTGCGGAAAAGCTCAGTCTCCGCAAGATAAATAACACAGTCCAATGTATAGGATGCGGTGAATTCACCTGTGTTCAATGAACACAGGCGGAATCACCGCGCGTACAAAGGGAGCAGCACTTTGGGCAGAGCACGGTATCCGCTGCTTCCAAAGCGCTGGGATTCTGGACCGTGGACACATACCCTACGGCTTCTCCTTGTGGAAAGTGACATAGCAGCTCTGGGTTGTCAAGGTAAGGAGGCTTACTTGCCGTGCAATGCTCCTCTGGGAAATTTTATATGCAAATTGCCTCTTCAGAGAGAAAGAGGACTTGAACTCTATATAGCGCCACCTGTTGGAAGTAGCGATCCTACATGTCACAATCAAGCTTTTAACGAGTCTTGTAATATGACACAAGTAGAATCCTTACCCCTTAGACCCCAGTCCAGAGCCAAATCAGATCTCATACTTTGCACTGATGAGGGCCAAAAGCCCAAAAAAAGTGTCTGCAAATTGAGATCCTGATTTGGCTTATATCCTAAGTCATATTGCAAGACGCGTTAAAGGGTTGATTGTGACTTGTAGGATTGTTACTTCCAACAGGAGGCACTATATAGAGTTTAAGTCCTCTTTCCCTCTGAAGAGGTAATTTGCATGTAAATTCCTGGGCTATCTAGCATGAACTGCATGCTTGAGATCTCCCCCGAGTGGCTCAATGATATTAAGGTCAGGAGACTGAGATGGCCACTCCAGAACCTTCACTTTGTTCTGCTATAGCCAATGACAGGTCGACTTGGCCTTGTGTTTTGGATCATTGTCATGTTGGAACGTCCAAGTACATCCCATGCGCAGTTTCCGGGCTGATGAGTGCAAATTTGCCTCCAGTATTTGTTTATAATGTGCTGCATTCATTTTTCCTTCAACTTTGACCACGTTTCCTGTGCCTTTGTAGCTCATACAACCCTAAGACATCAGCGATCCACCCCTGAGGTTTACAGTAGGAATGGTGTTCATTTCATAATAGGCCTTGTTTACGTCTCTAAATGAGACATTTATGATTGTGGCCAAAAAGTTCAATTTTGGTCTCATCACTCCAAATTACCTTGTTCCAGAAGTTTTGAGGCTTGTCTCTGTGCTATTTTGCGTATTGTAGGCGATACTTTGTGGCATTTGCGCAGTAATGGCTTTCTTCTTGCGACTCGATGATGCAGCCCATTTTTCTTCAAGTGCCTCCTTATTGTGCATCTTGAAAAAGCCACACCGCTAGTTTTCAGAGAGTCCAGTATTTCAGCTGATGTTATTTGTGGGGGTTTTTTGCATCCCAAACAATTTTCTAGGCAGTTATGGACGAAATGTTTGTTGGTCTACCTGACTGTGGTTTTGTTTTTACAGAGCCCTTGCTTTTCCATTTGTTCATCACAGTTTGAACGCTGCTGACTGGCATTAACAATTCCTTGGATATCTTTTTGTAATCTTTTCCTGTTTTAAACAGTTCAACAACCTTTTCCTGTAGATCCGATGACAATTCTTTTGCTTTCCCCATGACTCACAATCCAGAAACAACAGTGGCTGGATGAAAGATGCAAGAGTCTGTCTGGATCCCAGAAACCCACTCAGCTTTTATGCACACGCACTGATTGCAAGCAAACAGGTCACAGATGACGATGTTACATTTAAGGTACCGTCACACTCAGCGATGCTACAGCGATATAGACAACGAGCCGATCGCTGGAGCGCCGCTGTTTAGGTCGCTGTAGAGACGTCAAACACAGCAGCTCCAGAACGATGCAGGAGCGATCCTGTGACGTAACGGCGACTCACTTATCGTTCTCACAGATCGTTAGCTCCATGTAAAACATTGCTGGCATCGTTGCTTTTGCTGTCAAACATGACGATACACGCCGACCTGATGACCAAATAAAGTTCTGGACTTCTTGCTCCGACCAGCGATATCACAGCGGGATCCAGATTGCTGCTGCGTGTCAAACACAACGAGATCGCTATCCAGGACGCTGCAACATCACGGATCGTTGTCGTTCTCGTTGTAAAGTTGCTGAGTGTGAAGGTACCTTAAGTAGCCATTCAACCAATTTGTGTTAACTTCTGTGCATGTTATCAGGCCAAAAACCCCAGGGTATGTGATCTTTTGATCAGGGTCATTTGGATGTTTGTCATTACGATTTAAAAAGAGAAAACACAGTAGTTTGTTAACAAATGGCTTCACCCAACCTCTAACCTTGAGTGGAGAAAATACTCTGGTGTTATCAATCATATTCTCTGAAAAAAGGCCAAGAAAGCAAACATTCTGCCGGGGTATGTAAACCTTTGATCACAACTGTATGTGTGTATATATGAATGTGAGCAGTGCATCAGGGGAATGTGGCTAGGTGAGTATTTATTATTTTTTCAGCCAATCCTTGTGGGGACTATACTAAGTATAGTGGAGCAGTGGGAGCTATCATATTGCATACAGCCATCATAATACTATGCATAAGGAATTGTGGAGCCATCATATCGTGTATAAGGTTGCTCTGAAAGCCATTATACTATGTATATGGGTAATTATACTGTTTTTAAGGGAGCTGTAAGGGCATCATACTGTATATTGGGAAGCTCTAGGAGCATTGTACTGAGTATAGGGAAGTTATGGGGGTGTCTATGTATAGGAGGTGTGGAGGCCTTCATACTGTATATAGGGGAGCTGTGGTGGACATGATACTGTTCATAGGATAGCTTTAAAGCCTCATACTCTTCAGAGGTGGCTGATGGATCTTCATATTATATATGGGGAGTTGTAGGGCATTATACTGTATATAGGGAGCCACCATGCTTTGTATTTTGTGCCTTCATAATGTGTAAGGGGAGCTGTGGAACCATCATGCAAGGTATAAATGAGATGTGAGAGCATCATACTAAGTATAGAGTGGCCATTATACTTTGTAAATATATATGGAGCTGAGGAGGCATCATACCATATATAGGGGAGCTAGGAGGCCATTATGTTGTGTATAGGGAGCCGTTGGGGCCATGATACTGTGTATACGGAGCAGTTAGTGCTATCATACTCTTTAAAGGGAGTTATGGGACTTAATACTGTGTATAGAGGAGCAGTAAGAGCATCATACAATGTATAGGAAAGCTGCAAAGCATCATACTGTATATATACGGGACATGTGATGACATTAAAGGTGTCTGGTAGTGGGAGAGAACGCTAAGGTGCTTCAAAAAGGGAACAAATACTTTCGTCTTTTAGCAACACGTTACTTTTCTTTTATTTAAAAGGTGTGAGAGATGCCCTTTTGTGACTGCCATGACAGGTACGTATCAAGAACCAGTCCTATACAACAGTAAATTAATAAATTGAGTAAGAAACACTCATAATTAATTAGGTCTGTTTCATTAATTTTACCTGACTATGACTCCAGGTCTCAGATCAAAGTTTTTATTGACAATATCCAACAGCTCCTTTTCAGTTTTTTCCGAGGTCCCATAAGTAAACAGTGAAACTGATAATGGCTGGGCCACACCGATGGCATATGACACCTATGTAAATCCATATAAAAAATGAACTTTAGAGGTAGTTCTTTAAGCAAACTAAGTAATACAAGAAAAAAAAAAGAAAATTAACCATACCTGAACCAAGACACGGTGGCAGAGCTTAGAATGCACCAAAGATTTTGCAACCCATCGGGCAGCGTAGGCAGCAGAACGATCTACTTTTGTGTAGTCTTTTCCTGAAAAAGCTCCACCACCATGGGCACCCCATCCTCCATATGTATCTACAATAATCTTTCGGCCTGTGACACCAGCATCACCCTGTAATATATCAAAAAACATTTTGTTCTAAAGATATAAAAATAACATTTTGACAAAATAGAAAATAAATATAAGTGTGATGAAAAATCTACTGTATATGTTCCAGGCATATTCAAAAATTAGGTAATGAAGTCACCTGGGGACCACCAATAACAAAACGCCCACTTGGCTGTAAATGGTAAATAGTCTTCTCATCCAGATACTTGTCGGGAACAACAGCCTTTATAACTTTATTCTTTAAGGCTTCCTGCATGTCACTTAAGGAGATGGTCTCATCATGCTGCACTGATATCACAATAGTATGAACCCGGACTGGAATAACAGCACCATTCTGCTGAATGTATTTCACTGTAACCTAAATTAGATTTAAAAAAAATAGTCAGAATCGGGATAAGTAGAAGTTATACATAAAAAAATAACATTTACTAAAATTATGCAGTAGGGAAAAAAACAATTATAAAATTTAGATAATATTTCTTAATGCACTTTTTCTAATGAAAAGTATAGTTATAATTTATTTGCAATATTTCTTTTGTAATTATAGGCACTCTTACATTTTGCTATAATTCTGACAGTCTTATGTAATAAACAGTACTTCTATTGTAGCGTGGCGCAGGGCAGTAGCCACAGGTGAGGCACTCATCTTCTCCTCTCACGCCCCAGCGCGCTACTTGAAAGAGTGTGTCCTGCCTGGGTCAGTGAGTTGGTGCTGTTAGGGCCTTGTGCCCATGCAGGCCGTCTGTAGCCAATGGTGTTGGCTGGCCAGGACCATGGGTTCCACAGTTCAATGAAGGAGGCCATCGTTCAAACATAAGGTCTTTACTGAATGATAACTTGGAAAGGGGTATACCATATTTTTCACTTTATAAGACGCACCTGATTATATGACGCACACCCAAATTAGGTGAAGAAAAATAGAATAAAATATTTTTTTATGTTAAATGGGGGTCTGTTTTATAATGCCAGTGTCTGTCTTACAAATCATATATTAGTCCCTCATCCTGGTATTTATATAACCCCCATCCTGGCACATTGCCCCCTTGTGCTGCTGGCACACTGCCCCCTTGTGCTGGAACATTATCCCCTTGTGCTGGCACACTGCCTTTGTGCTGGCACATTGGCACATTGCCCCCTCCGGCACATTGCCCCCTTGTGCTGGCATATAGCCCCCCATCCTATCCTGGATATTGCACCCCCCCGGTCACTATATGACCCCCTGCTGGCACGCACATGGCCCCCCTCTCTGTATATGCACTCCTGCTGGCAAACACATGGCCCCCCTCTCTATATATGCCCCCCTGCTGGCACCCACATGGCCCCCCCGGTCACTATATGCCCCCTGCTGTCACACACTTGATAAAATAACAAACACTTAACTAACCTTCCGATTCTCCCGGCTCCTCGGTTGCGCTTCCTGTTTCCTGGGCATCCAATCATGTGACCTGGGCACACAGTGATGATATCACTGTGCTGTGCCGATCGGATGTCGGCAAAGACACAGGAAGAGCCATGGGGCAGCTGGGAGCACGGAGCCATCATCAGAAGGTGAATTAAGTGTTTGTTATTTTATCATGTGCCTGTGAGTAGGGAGCATATAGAGTGACAGGGAGGGCCATGTGCATGCCAGCAGGGGGCATATAGAGTGACCGAGGGGCATTTTCATGATGGGAGGGGGGAGTGCAGGCACATGCAATATGCGCCGCTCCCCGTCAACCAACTCGGTGCGGCTTCAGCACCGAGGTGATGGACAGTGGGTGCAGTGAATATTACATGAGGCTAATGAGCGGGAGCATGTGAACTCCCCGTCTCTGCAGCCCACAGCCAGCCCACCCCAGCCCCCTGACACCACTCTAGAGCCACACACCCCTCCTCTACAGCACAGCACATAGATTTGTATTATAAGACGCACCCCCCACTTTCCCCAAAAATTTAGGGGAACAAAAGTGCACCTTATAATCCGAAAAACACGGTATACAAGGAAAAGCGGGTACAAAGTCTTATGGATGCTTCTCTTTATTTATGAAGTATCTTGTCACACAACATCCTTCCACCATAAGTTACTCCAGGGCTAGTGAGGCACCCTGGTTTCTCCGTACTTCACAAACCAGCTTCAAGTCTACAGTCCTAATCAGCAAGTCTACTTGCTCTGGGGTTCCATGTCCTGTTTCTTCCACTACTGGCAAACTGGAACACTTGCACTTGGGACACCCACCCACTAGTCCATCATACTTAGTCATGCATGGGACCTTTGTTTCTTGGTACGGCATCCTGTTCTTAGGACCTGTCTCTGGAAAGCCACTCTGTCTCTTCAGTCATTCTCTATTTTCTTTCATCAGGATCTCGCTATCCCTGGCCTTTTGTCTCTCATTACTGTGGATCACCTTTTGACATCACTGCTCACTTTGTACTTCAAGCTTCAACTAACTATTTATAGGAAGGAGTGACTTGCCCTAACACTAAGCACCTCACACTATGGGCAATTCCTAAACATTAACTATTACTTTACTATAATGTCGCTATCCAAATACAGTCACTACTCATATCTATACTATCTATTTTATGCTCTAAGTCCTAAACTATGTCTTATCATATACTATACACTAGGGTTGAGCGAAACGGGTCGGCAATTTTCAGAAGTCGCCGACTTTTGGCAAAGTCGGGTTTCATGAAACCCGACCCCTGTGTGGGGTCGGCCATGAAGTCGGCGATCTTCTGAATCTGGAATCGGAATTCCGATACCGATTCCCGATATGTTTAAGATATCGGGAATTGGTATCGGAATTCAGATTTAAGTGTAAAATAAAGAATTAAAATAAAAAATATCGCTATACTTACCCTCTGATGCGCCCTGGTACTAAGCGGGAACCTTCCTTCCTTAGAATCAGCCTTCCAGGACCTTGCGGTGACGTTGCGGTGACGTCGCGGCTTGTGATTGGTCGAGCGGCCGCCCATGTGACCGCTCGCGCGACCAATCACAAGCCGCGCCGTCACCGTGACGTCACCAAAGGTCCTGGAAGGGCTAATTCTTAGGAAGGAAGGCTGCCGGAAAGAAGCAGGGTGCGTCCGAGGGTGAGTATATACCTAATAGGAATATACTCACCCTCGGCTTCTTTCCGGCAGCCTTCCTTCCTAAGAATCAGCCCTTCCAGGACCTTCGGTGACGTCACGGTGACGGCGCGGCTTGTGATTGGTCGCGCGAGCGGTCACATGGGCGGCCGCGCGACCAATCACAAGCCGCGACATCACCGCGACGTCACCGCAAGGTCCTGGAAGGCTGATTCTAAGGAAGGAAGGTTCCCGCTTAGTACCAGGGCGCATCAGAGGGTAAGTATGGCGATATTTTTTATTTTAATTCTTTATTTTACACTTAAATATGGATCCCAGGGCCTGAAGGAGAGTTTCCGCTCCTTCAGACCCTGGGAACCATTGGAAACCCAATGCACTGCATTGGGTTTTGAGTTTCGGCCGACCCCGACCCCGACTTTTTTATAGGATCGGCCGATTTCACTCGACCCGACTTTTGAAAAAGTCGCGTTTCGTGAAACCCGACCCGATCCTATACATGTAAAGGTCGCTCAACCCTACTATACACTAATATCATTCCTATAACACTATGCATTACTTTATTATACATTTTAATACTTTACATACTGTATCACATGACACATTATGTACATAAGAGGCAGGACACTATTCACATTATATCACAACAACACATTTCACATTTCAACAATGAACTTGTTTCTTCAAGGGGGAAAACAAGAGCATTATGTCCATATCCTTATACTATTATAACATTAAGAAAATGTAGAATGATGGCATCAAAATGTGTTGAAATATATCTAAATTTATATTTAATTTTGTTGAAATTTGTGTCAATTATCATTTGATTATAAGGAAGCAGAATGTGTCCTCCAGAAAAAAAATATGTAAAAGTTGTCAAGCAAAATACAATCTAAACACTAACACACAAAATCCTCAAAAACAACCAAAGGAAATTCACTATCAGAGAATTCATAAATTGTTGCACAAAAAAGGTATTGTGTATGTGTACATGTATGTGGAGCTCCCCCAGTAGGGCTATGGGGTACTCGGAGCCGGGTCCCTTCGGTTCTCGATGTGGATGTCACGGTGGCTGACCGGTCCGTGGCCCCAGGGATGTCCGTTGTAAATGGGGGGGAAGGTCTTTAAAGGGATAATGTTCGTGACGCCACCTGTTGCAGTGTTGCAGTGAAGGTTGCAGTCTCTTTACCTTTACTGAAGGCTTCAGCATCCACAGTCCAGAGCACCGAATCACAGGGCAGGCAGAGTCCGGCCGGTCAGAAGGCAAATCCAGAGTCCCCTTATCCAGGTGGAAATCAGTAGCCTTCCTCTAGCGCCTGGGTGTTGGAGTACCTCCCTGCTGAGCGTGTCGGTAAGGTCCTCACAACTGATGTTGGTGTTCTAGATGTTATGTCTCTTTCTCTCTGTCCCCCTGATGGAATGGATAGGACAAACCCGTATGACTGATGGCCTGAGGCTTTTTACAGGGACTCTAGCATGCCCCAGCCCCCACAGTTGCCACCGTGCCTCCTGGGTAAAGGTCGGGCAACTAATATGGACTTAGCTGTCCTGCCGGTCTTTGGAGCAAAGCTTGGAGTTGATACTCCCTCGGTGTTCCGGCTACCGGATCCTGCGCCTCAGAAAGGAGGCAGCCTTTTACAGGGCAGAACTCCTTCTGGATTCCTCTCCTTTTGCTATGACTTCATTCCTCACCCTCTGCAATACAATTCTCTTTTAATGTCTCTTTGTTAGGATGCTGCCGCACGTCTGGCAGGCGCAGCTCCGTGGCCTTCTGTCTAGGCCTCTGACAGGATCCCACCCCTGTCAGGGACCCACTACCTGAGCGGAGCTCAGATAGCAGCTTACTGGGTGAAGCCCAGCTCACTTCTGCCTAACTTCCTATCCAGCCCACCAGTTTTACCTAATTGTGAAGAGTGCCCTAATAGATAGGAGCATAGCTCCCCCTGGTGGACTCGAGTGTGAAGTGTGTTGTGTTGTTTGTGATACCTGGTAAAGTGATCTCCTTTATTGCCTTCAGATGTAACATCACTCCCCCTGCACTGCATATGTGTGGTATGTACATCAAAAAAATTAGAAGAGAGTTCAGACAGAGGATTGGGGAGCACTTTGGCAATATAGAATATAAAAGTGATACTCCTCTAGCAAAACACGTAAACGCCTGCCATGGGGGCAAAAAAGACGACAGTCTCCCTTGTGGGGATAGAAAAAATCTCCAAATCACTAAAGGTACCTTCACACATAACGATTTCGTTAACGATATCGTTGCAACGTCACGCTTTTTTGTGACGTAGCAACGATCCCGCTAACGATCTCGTTATGTGTGACAGCGACCAACGATCAGACCCCTGCTGGGAGATCGTTAGTCGTAGGGAATGATCAGGACCTTTTTTTGGTCGCTGATCACCCGCTGTCATCGCTGGATCGGCGTGTGTGACGCCGATCCAGCGATGTGTTCACTTGTAACCAGGGTAAACATCGGGTTACTAAGCGCAGGGCCGCGCTTAGTAACCCGATATTTACCCTGGTTACCAGTGTAAAAGTAAAAAAAAAAAAACACTACATACTCACATTCCGATGTCTGTCACGTCCCCCGCGGTCAGCTTCCCGTGACAGACATCGGAATGTGAGTATGTAGTGTTTTTTTTTTTTACTTTTACACTGGTAACCAGGGTAAACATCGGGTTACTAAGCGCGGCCCTGTGCTTAGTAACCCGATGTTTACCCTGGTTACCCGGGTGCTGCAGGGGGACTTCGGCATCGTTGAAGACAGTTTCAACGATGCCGAAGTCGTTCCCCTGATCGTTGGTCACTGGAGAGAGCTGTCTGTGTGACAGCTCCCCAGCGACCACACAACGACTTACCAACGATCACGGCCAGGTCGTATCGCTGGTCGTGATCGTTGGTAAGTCGTTTAGTGTAACGGTACCTTAAGAGGCGGAGATTGGGAAAAATTTATCCCCAAAAACGAAACTACATTTATATGCCACCTTAATATGGTACATCCAACTGGCCTGAATGAGCAAGTTAATTTTGAGTTTTATCTGTCAGGACAACACTGAAGGTAGGCAGCATACCAATTAACCTCAAAGAATTACCAACTCTATCTCTATAATGACCTTTTTAATTTTAATTTTGGATCCTTCCTGACCTTTCCATTTGTTCCCTCTGATGGTGTACACTATATATGGTTTTTACCAGTGTACGCTTATCCTTTCTTCCCACATACACGGTATAATTAAGTATCCTCTCCAGATGGAGGTCATGACATATGGCCCCCTGTATTCAGGGGTAAGAGCAGTAATTGATTTATTTTAGCATGCATATTTTTAGGGTATGTGCACACATTCAGGTTTTTTTTAGTTTTTTTCGCGTTTTTTTGCGATAAAAAAGCTATAAAAACTCATTAAAAACGCATACATTATGCATCCTATCATTTAGAATGCATTCTGCATGTTTTGTGCACATGGTGCGTTTTTTTCCGCAAAAAAATGCATCGCGGTAAAAAAAGCAGCATGTTCATTAATTTTGCAGATTTTCCGCATTTTTCCCGCTGGTCTATGCATTGGGAAAAAACCTAAAAAAAAACACGTCAAAAACGCGAAAAAAAAAAACGTGAAAAAAACGCATGCGGATTTCTGGCAGAAATGTCCGGTTTTTGTCAGGAAAATTTCTGCAAGAAATCCTGACGTGTGCACATACCCTTAAGGAATGCCTGTTTTAGGATCACAATGGTACACCTACTTAGGCTATGCGAATATATGGGACTGAATACTCCTATTTATTGAATATTTATTTATGCGAGGACTATCTGTATTAATTCTAACTTCTTTTTCTTTCAAATCGAATCTGAATGTTCGTGCACAGAGATTATCCTAGTGATTCCTCGTTAAGTGTACATTGGGATCATGCTCTGTATATATCTAGATTTACTGGTAACTACATACTGTACCTCCCAACCGTCCCGGATCCCTCGGGACTGTCCTGATTTTGACAGTCAGCCCCGGGATACCGGGAGGGACATTAGTTGTCCCGCACTACGTGCCTTGGGTGGGGACAATGCAGGGGGCGGCACCTGAGTAACTTAGGTTTGTGGCTGTTTTTTTTTTTTTTATAAAAGCTGGGTCACCTCCCCACCGACCCCGCCCCCTGTGCGGCGCTGCACTGCCTGCCACGCTGAGGGAGAGAGGCTGAGAGCCAGCAGCGATCAAGATGAGAGGTCAGCGACTCACTACCTCCTGTGTGTGCGCGGAGCTCCGGCTTCTCCTGCTCTTATCTGCTATCCCGGCAGAGAAGGAGAGACGGGGGAGGTGCCGGTACAGTGCAGAGATGTGAGCAGCCGGAGAAACTGAAGAGCTGCACATGGACATCAGCCGCCCCTGCACCACAGAGGAGAGTGTGTGTGTGTGTGTGTGTGTGTGATGCTGCATGTGTGTGTGTGTGTGAGATGCTGTGTGTGTGTGTGTGTGTGTGATGCATGTGTGTGTGTGTGTGAGATGCTGCATGTGTGTGTGTGTGTGAGATGCTGCATGTGTGTGTGTGTGTCTGATGCTGCATGTGTGTGTGTGTCTGATGCTGCATGTGTGTGTCTGATGCTGCATGTGTGTGTGATGCTGCATATGTGTGTCTGATGCTGCATGTGTGTGTCTGATGCTGCATGTGTGTGTGTGTGTGTGTGTGATGCTGCATGTGTGTGTGTGTGTGAGATGCTGCATGTGTGTGTGTGTGTGTCATGTGTGTATGAGGTATCTGGTGTGTATGTGATGGCTGCGTGTGTGTGATGGGTGTGTGTGATGGCTGCGTGTGTGTGTGATGGCTGCGTGTGTGTGTGATGGCTGCGTGTGTGTGTGTGATGGCTGCATGTGTGATGCATTTGTGTCAAAGCTGCATGTGTTTGTGAGCTGCGTTTGTGATGCTGCGTGTGTATGTGTGATACTGCGTGTGTATGTGATACTGCGTGTGTGTGTGTGATGCTGCATGTGTGTGAGCTGCGTGCGTGTGTGAGCTGTGTGTGTGCTGCGTGTGTGAGCCGTGTGTGTGAGCTGTGTGTGTGTGTGTGAGCGTGCGTGTGAGCTGTGTGCCTGTATGTCATTATACAGTATGGAGAACTGTGGCCATTATACAGTATGTAGCATCATGTGCAGTCATTATACAGTATGGAGCATCATGTGCAGTCATTATACAGTATGGAGCATCATGTGCGGTCATTAGACAGTATGGAGCATAATGTGCAGTCATTATACAGTATGGAGCATCATGTGCGGTCATTATACAGTATGGAGCATCATGTGCAGTCATTATACAGTATGGAGCATCATGTGCGGTCATTATACAGTATGGAGCATCATGTGTGGTCATTATACAGTATGGAGCATCATGTGTGGCCATTAGACAGTATGGAGCATCATGTGTGGTCATTATACAGTATGGAGAATCATGTGGGGCCATTATACAGTATGGAGCATCATGTGCGGTCATTATACAGCATTGAGCATCATGTGCGGTCATTATACAGTATGCAGCCTCATGTGCGGTCATTATACAGTATGGAGCATCATGTGCGGTCATTATACAGTATGGAGCATCATGTGCGGCCATTATACAGTATGCATTCGGTCATTATACAGTATGGAGCGTCATGTGTGTTCATTATACAGTATGGAGCATCATGTGTGGTCATTATACAGTATGGAGCATCATGTGTGGCCATTAGACAGTATGGAGCATCATGTGTGGTCATTATACAGTATGGAGAATCATGTGGGGCCATTATACAGTATGGAGCATCATGTGCGGTCATTATACAGCATTGAGCATCATGTGCGGTCATTATACAGTATGCAGCCTCATGTGCGGTCATTATACAGTATGGAGCATCATGTGCGGTCATTATACAGTATGGAGCATCATGTGCGGCCATTATACAGTATGCATTCGGTCATTATACAGTATGGAGCGTCATGTGTGTTCATTATACAGTATGGAGCATCATGTGTGGTCATTATACAGTATGGAGCATCATGTGTGGCCATTAGACAGTATGGAGCATCATGTGTGGTCATTATACAGAATGGAGAATCATGTGGGGCCATTATACAGTATGGAGCATCATGTGCGGTCATTATACAGCATTGAGCATCATGTGCGGTCATTATACAGTATGCAGCCTCATGTGTGGTCATTATACAGTATGGAGCATCATGTGCGGTCATTATACAGTATGGAGCATCATGTGCGGTCATTATACAGTATGCCGCCTCATGTGCGGTCATTATACAGTATGGAGCATCATGTGCGGTCATTATACAGTATGGAGCATCATGTGCGGCCATTATACAGTATGCATGCGGTCATTATACAGTATGGAGCGTCATGTGTGTTCATTATACAGTATGGAGCGTCATGTGTGGCCATTATACAGTATGGGGCATCATGTGTGGTCATTATACAGTATGTAGCACTGTGTGGCCATATTTTTTTGTTTATAATTATTGTATATGAAACAGAGTGATCAGCAGTGCTAAATGGGTGTGGTTGGGATGTGGATATGGGTGTGACTAATTATGAATGGGTGTGGTCAGGGGCGAGGCCTAAAATTTACCGTGGCGCGCCTTGCGCGCCGCAAACTTTGTCCCTCTTTCCCGGCTTCAAAAGTTGGGAGGTATGGTAACTATGTTATGAATTTGACCCTTAAATGAGAATATCAAGCACCATCACTGCACACATCACTGTACATCCCAGTAGAAATCACCCCCTTAAGAACATCCAGAAAGGTCCTGGGAGTTCACAGTTCAAGATAAGGACCAAGTCTGGGGACATTATAAAATTATAGCAGCCATAAAGGGGACATTATTAAAGGGTATGAGTCAGAATGGAGTAATTATATCAGGATGCGGGCAAGTATAGTGAATATTATTACAGGATGGGGGCCAGGCCAGCATTTGAATGCCAACATCAATCTTATCATACTGTTTACTGAAAAAAGGGATAGAAATTCGAAGCAAAGTGAAATTATGAAAAAGGGTAAATTCACATTTTTTTTTATTTTTATTTTTTTTTTTTTGGGGGGGGGGGGGGTTGGCATCCATTTAGCAATAAAAATGACCTGGAAATATAGTTTTCCAGGTCAGTACGATTATGATGATACCAAACATAAATTTTTTATTTAACTTGCAAAAAAATTGCAGAAATTCTGAAAAAATTATTTTTGCTTGAGTTGATATTTTCCAAAACACATTACCTTTTTATTTTTTTGATCAATGGAGCTTTGTGCGGGCTTGATTTTTGCATAGTGACCTGATGTTTCAGAACTTTTTTGGATGCAGTGATGCTAGATGTGTGTATATTTACAGGGTGATCCAAAAGTAGGTGGACAGAAAATAATAACATTTATTTTGATTTATTATTATTATTATTATTATTATTATTATTATTTATTTTGAATTTTTATTCTGTTAAACCAGAGAGTTATGTGACACAAAGTAGTTAATAAATAACATTTCCCACAGGTCTACTTTACATCAGCACAATTTTGGAAACAAAATTTTTTTGTTAGGAAGTTATAAGGGAAAAGTTGACCAGCGATTTCTCATTTTTACAACAAAATTTACAATACCTTTTTTTTAGGGACCACCTCACATTTGCAGTCAGTTTGAGGGCTCTATATGGCTGAAAATACCCAAAAGTGACACAATTCTAAAAACTGCACCCCTTAAGGTGCTCAAAACCACATTCAAAAAGTTTATTAACCCTTGAGGTATTTCACAGCAGCAGAAGCAAAATGGAAGAAAAAAATGAACATTTAACTTTTTAGTCACAAAAATTATCTTTTAGCAATAATTTTTTTATTTTCCCAAAGGTAAAAGGAGAATGTGGACCACAAAAGTTGTTGTCCAATTTGTCCTGAGTACGCTGATACCTCATATGTGGGGGTAGACCACTGGGCACACGTTGGAGCTCGGAAGAGAAGTAGTACTAGTGACGTTTTAGAATGCAGACTTTGATGGAATGGTCTGCTGCGGGCGTCATGTTGCGTTTTCAAAGCCCCTGATGGACCTAAACAGTAGAAACACCCCACAACCCCACAAGTGGCTCCATTTTGGAAATTAGACCCCCAAAGGAACTAATCTAGATGTGTGATGAGAACTTTAAACCCCAAAAACCATGTTTGATAAATCTCCCCCTTCAAAACCCTATTACACATACTGTCCACCTACTTTTGGACCACCCTGTATATATATATATATATATATATATATATATACACTCACCGGCCACTTTATTAGGTACACCTGTCCAACTTCTTGTTAACACTTAATTTCTAATCAGCCAATCACATGGCGGCAACTCAGTGCATTTAGGCATGTAGACATGGTCAAGACAATCTCCTGCAGTTCAAACCGAGCATCAGTATGGGGAAGAAAGGTGATTTGAGTGCCTTTGAACGTGGCATGGTTGTTGGTGCCAGAAGGGCTGGTCTGAGTATTTCAGAAACTGCTGATCTACTGGGATTTTCACGCACAACCATCTCTAGGGTTTACAGAGAATGGTCCGAAAAAGAAAAAAAATCCAGTGAGCGGCAGTTCTGTGGGCGGAAATGCCTTGTTGATGCCAGAGGTCAGAGGAGAATGGGCAGACTGGTTCGAGCTGATAGAAAGGCAACAGTGACTCAAATCGCCACCCGTTACAACCAAGGTAGGCCTAAGAGCATCTCTGAACGCACAGTGCGTCGAACTTTGAGGCAGATGGGCTACAGCAGCAGAAGACCACACCGGGTACCACTCCTTTCAGCTAAGAACAGGAAACTGAGGCTACAATTTGTACAAGCTCATCGAAATTGGACAGTAGAAGATTGGAAAAACGTTGCTTGGTCTGATGAGTCTCGATTTCTGCTGCGACATTCGGATGGTAGGGTCAGAATTTGGCGTAAACAACATGAAAGCATGGATCCATCCTGCCTTGTATGGAGCATCTTTGGGATGTGCAGCCGACAAATCTGCGGCAACTGTGTGATGCCATCATGTCAATATGGACCAAAATCTCTGTGGAATGCTTCCAGCACCTTGTTGAATCTATGCCACGAAGAATTGAGGCAGTTCTGAAGGCAAAAGGGGGTCCAACCCATTACTAGCATGGTGTACCTAATAAAGTGGCCGGTGAGTGTATATATATATACACGTGTAATAGAGTGCAGGGTTGCGTATGTCACCACGGAACAGACAAACCAACTGTTGAAGGGGATTTATTAACAGGGGTAAAATTCTCCTCGCAGGGAGTAAACGGGGTTAATAGAGTCAAGTAAAACAGTAAACAGTTAAGCGGAATCAAAGGGTTAACGAGTGTTCTTGTAACTTATCAGTCCAGGGAGGTCCTGACTGGAGGGTCCTTTTTCCCAATGTGGATACAGTCACCAGCAGGGCTTGAGGTCCTGAAGTCTCTTCTGTGTCTCCTGGAAAGTCCAGGGTTAAGCCTCTCTGCAATCTGTTCTTCGCAAAGTTAAACTGAAACCAGGAAATAGCACAGTCTCCGTTGTTGCTGCAAGAGCCTCTGCACCAGGCTGACAGTCTCCCTGTATTAACGCTGTCACACACACTCTGGGTAGTTACTTATCACACTCAGGGATTCTTTGCTTGTCACTGCGGTCACCAGGGATTCTTTGCTTGTCACTGCAGTCACCAGGGCTGCACAGTCACTGTCTCTGATTCTGGAGGCTTCCAAATCTACATCCCCACATCCAGCCTTCACTCTGGTGGGTATCTCAGCCTCAGTGCCCTCACGGGGAGCACTACTTTTAGGGGAGCGCGGCGCTGCAGCCTGCCCTCTCTTTGGCACGCTGCTTTCTCTCTGCTCTCCCGCTCTTTTCTGACCACACCTCTCTTTTCCCAGCAGTCCCCTGGTCCCCTCTGTCCAGGGCAGAAAGTCTTCCCCCCAGCAACCCAGCTGTCTGACTAACTGGTTCCAGGCAAGGAGCAGGGAAAGCAATCTCCTTACATACACTGCTCAAAAAAATAAAGGCAACACTTAAACAACAGAATATAACTCCAAGTAAATCAAGCGTCTGTGAAATCAAACTGTCCACTTAAGAAGCAACACTGTTTGACAATCAATTTCACATGCTGTTGTGCAAATGGAATAGACAACAGATCGGAACTATTGGCAATTATCAAGACACACTCAATAAAGGAGTGGTTCTGCAGGTGGGGACCACAGACCACATCTCAGTACCAATACTTTCTGGCTGATGTTTTGGTAATTTTTGAACGTTGGTTGTGCTTTCACACTCGTGGTAGCATGAGACGGACTCTACAACCCACACAAGTGGCTCAGGTAGTGCAGCTCATACAGGATGGCACATCAATGCAAGCTGTGGCAAGAAGGTATGCTGTATCTGTCAGCATAATGTCCAGAGGCTGGAGGCGCTACCGGGAGACAGGCCAGTACACCAGGAGATGTGGAGGGGGCCGTAGGAGGGCAACAACCCAGCAGCATGACCGCTACCTCAGACTTTTTGCAAGAAGGAACAGAAGGAGCACTGCCAGTGCCCTGCAAAATGACCTCCAGCAGGCCACAAATGTGCATGTGTCTGCACAAATGGTTAGAAACCGACTCTATGAGGATGGTCTGAGGGCCGACGTCCACAGATGGGAGTTGTACTCACAGCCCAACACCGTGCTTGATGCTTGGCATTCGCCACAGAACACCAGGATTGGCAAATTCACCACTGGCACCCAGTGCTCATCACAGATGAAAGCGGGTTTACACTGAGCACATGTGACAGATGTGACAGAGTCTGGAGATGCCAAGGAGAGCGATCTGCTGCCTGCAACGTCCTTCAGCATGACCAGTTTGACAGTGGGTCAGTAATGGTGTGGGGTGGCATTTCTTTGGAGGGCCGCACAGCCCACCATGTGCTCCCCAGAGGTAGCCTGACTGCCATTAGGTACCAAGATGAGATCTTCAGACCCCTTATGAGACCATATGCTGGTGCAGTTGGCCCTGGGGTCCTCCTAATGCAGGACAATTCCAGACCTCATGTGACTGGAATGTGTCAGCAGTTCCTGCAAGATGAGGGCATTGAAGCTATGGACTGGCCCACCCATTACCCAGACCTGAATCCGATTGAACACATTTGGGACATGATGTCTCACACCATCCACCAACATCACGTTGCACCACAGACTGTCCAGGAGTTGGTGGATGCCTTTGTCAAGGTCAAGGAGGAGATCCCACAGGAGACCATTCGCTGCCTCATCAGGAGCATGCCCAGGCATTGTACGGAGGTCATACAGGCACGCGGAGTCCACACACACTACTGAGCATCATTTCCTTGTCTTGAGGCATTTCCACTGAAATAGGATCAGCCTGTAACTTCATTTTCCACTTTGATTTTGAGCATCATTCCAACTCCAGACCTCCGTGGGATATTAGTTGTGATTTACGTTGATAATTTTTAGGTTTTAGTGTTCTCAACACATTCCACTATGTAAGTAAAAAGATTAACAATTGATTTTAGAGTTCCCTTTAATTTTTTGAGCAGTGTATATACATATGTATATGTATATATACAGTACAGACCAAAAGTTTGGACACACCTTCTCATTTAAAGATTTTTCTGTATTTCCATGACTATGAAAATTGTAAATTCACACTGAAGGCATCAAAACTATAAATTAACACATGTGGAATTATATACTTAACAAAAAAGTATGAAACAACTGAAAATATGTCTTATATTCTAGGTTCTTCAAAGTAGCCTCCTTTTGCTTTGATGACTGCTTTGCACACTCTTCGCATTCTCTTGATGAGCTTCAAGAGGTAGTCACTGGAAATGATTTTCACTTCACGGGTGTGCCCTGTCAGGTTTATTAAGTGGGATTTCTTGCCTTATAAATGGGGTTGGGATCATCAGTTGTGTTGAGCAGAAGTCTGGTGGATACACACCCTTTGAGGAAGTGGCACTTTGTGGCCACGAAACGCGCGTCGGGGACCACCTCCCGACTGTCTCCCCACCCTGCCCCTCTTACCGGTAAGTGAAGCACCTTCTTCAATCACCGTAATTAATAGTGTCACTATGGAGTCCTATTATGGACATCTGTGTTGAATACATATGTGCTTCTCTTTAGGCTTGGCACACTGTGGCCTTTGTTTTACCTATATCTAGTATTTTTTCACACATGATTTCCCCTGCTCTTATAGGGGGGACACATTATATAGGGGGGTAGTGGTTTGTTTGCATGCCCTCACATCGGCAGCAACATTTTTCGGGGGGGTTGTGGGGATGGGGGGCTTTATCAGCATTTTTCGGGCATTCATTTTTGCTCTCGTTACCTAATAATGTTATTTGCTATTTATTTGTCTTTGTATTTTTCTTGGAATAAAAAGTTTGCTTAATTAAATTTTCATCGTTGCTCAGTATCTTTCTCCTCTAATCATGGATACACAGCTGATAGTCCTACTGAATAGACTGTCAGAATTTGTATTATGGCAAGAAAAAAGCAGCTAAGTAAAGAAAAATGAGTGGCCATCATTACTTTAAGAAATGAAGGTCAGTCAGTCCAAAAAATTGGGAAAACTTTGAAAGTGTCCCCAAGTGCAGTTGCCAAAACCATCAAGCGCTACAAAGAAACTAGCTCACATGAGGACCGCCCCAGGAAAGGAAGACCAAGAGTCACCTGCTTCTGAGGATAAGTTTATCCGAGTCACCAGCCTCAGAAATCGCAGGTTAACAGCAGCTCAGATTACAGACCAGGTCAATGCCACACAGAGTTCTAGCAGCAGACACATCTCTACAACAACTGTTAAGAGGAGACTTTGTGCAGCAGGCCTTCATGGTAAAATAGCTGCTAGGAAACCACTGCTAAGGACAGCCATCAAGCAGAAGAGACTTGTTTGGGCTAAAGAACACAAGGAATGGACATTAGACCAGTGGAAATCTGTGCTTTGGTCTGATGAGTCCAAATTTGAGATCTTTGGTTCCAAACACCGTGTCTTTGTGCGACGCAGAAAAGGTGAACGGATGGACTCTACATGCCTGGTTCCCACCGTGAAACATGGAGGAGGAGGTGTAATGGTGTGGGGGTGCTTTTGCTGGTGACACTGTTGGGGATTTATTCAAAATTGAAGGCATACTAAACCAGCATGGCTACCACAGCATCTTGCAGTGGCATGATATTCCATCCGGTCTGCTTTTAGTTGGACCATCATTTATTTTTCAACAGGACAATGACCCCAAACACACCTCCAGGCTGTGTAAGGGCTATTTTACCAAGAAGGAGAGTGATGGGGTGCTACGCCAGATAACCTGGCCTCCACAGTCACCAGACCTGAACCCAATCGAGATGGTTTGGGGTGAGCTGGGCCGCAGAGTGAAGACAAAAGGGCCAACAAGTGCTAAGCATCTCTGGGAACTCCTTCAAGATTGTTGGAAGACCATTCCCGGTGACTACATCTTGAAGCTCATCAAGAGAATGCCAAGATTGTGCAAAGCAGTCATCAAGGCAAATGGTGGCTACTTTGAAGAACCTAGAATATAAGACATATTTTCAGTTGTTTCACACTTTATTGTTAAGTATATAATTCCACGTGTTAATTCATAGTTTTGATGCCTTCAGTGTGAATTTACAATTTTCATAGTCATGAAAATACAGAAAAATCTCTAAATGAGAAGGTGTGTCCAAACTTTTAGTTTGTAATATATATATATATATATATATATATATATATATATATATATATATATATATATATATACAGTATATATATATATGTATATATATATACTGTATACTAGATTGTGGCCCGATTCTAACGCATCGGGTATTCTAGAATATGCATGTCCCCGTAGTATATGGACAATGATGATTCCAGAATTCGCGGCAGACTGTGCCGTCGCTGATTGCTCGAGGCAACCTTTATGACATCATCATCGCCATGGCAACCATTATGACATCTACGTCGATACTGTGCCCGTTGCTGATTGGTCGAGGCCTGGGGGCCTCGACCAATCAGAGATGCGGGTTTTCCATTATGACATCATCGTCGCCATGCTGTGCCCGTCGCTGATTGGTCGAGGCCTGGCGGCCTCGACCAATCAGAGACGCGGGATTTCCAGGACAGACAGACAGACAGACAGACAGAAAGACAGACAGACAGACGGAAAAACCCTTAGACAATTATATATATAGATATTAGCTTGTTAGTCCACGGGTATTGCCTTGCAGGGAAGCTGATGGTCACTCGAACTAATGTCTGGACTAGATCGAGGCACTTGAGGTTAACAGAAGTATAAATCACTGCTGTTAGAGGCAGAAGCCAGCTATATTACAGTGTCTCCTAGACTCGTAATGCCCATACTCTAAGTGCATGGGCTGAAAAACATTTCCCCATGGGGGGTAAATATTTTAAAAATTATACTATGGGCATCATAGATACCCTTGACAAAAATTGGACTGCCTGTAGCAGCACAGAACATGAAAACCCTGGTGATCTAGTGGTGGAGAATGAGGAGACTTAAAGATAAATCATACTGAAATCAAAGAAATAAATAAAAGATGTGTATCCACCTATGAAATTAAATAACAAAAGGGAGGGGTGAACATAAGTTCATAGATATGAAGCCAGAATGTGTCCAACGAGATATGTTGGTCCCTAGCAACAGCTCAGAGACAGGGATATAAATAAAAATTTAATATAATAGTATTTCAATATTTTTCTATTGTAGAGGTATACACTAGGTCTTAAGAGGATGGTCCAGAGATAGAAAAACTGGAAAATATAAGAATAAATGGAAAGAATATACGTACATCTCATTTTGATGACAGTTCCTACTGGGGGAGTAACATTTTGTTTTGGTTTCTAATTAGTAACGGGCATCATAAAAACACCCTTGCACAAAAATTGAGTGACTTTTGCATCACGGAATACATTCACCCTAGTGTTCTACTGGTTGTGGATGATGAGGATGAGGATAAGGATGAGGATAACACAAAACAGATCAAATCAGGAAGCGGATACCCATGTGTGATTGGGAAGAGATGCATGAGAATACACCTCCACAAAAAAGACAATGTATTTTTAACTTTTTTCATTTGGTGGTGTACAGAAGTCTCGCCCAATCCAGCCCTTGTTCACTTTTATAAGAGTCAACCTGTCAGCATTGTCAGTTGACAGGCAGATGCGCTTATCTGTTACAATTCCACAAGCCGCACTAAAAACCCGCTCTGACAGAACGCTAGCAGCAGGGCAGGCCAGGACCTCCAAGGTATAGAGAACCAGTTCATGCCACGTGTCCAGCTTGGATGCCCAATAATTAAAAGGCACAGAGGAATCATGGATGATGTTTGTACGATCTGCAAGGTACTCCCTCAGCATCTTCCCAAACATTGCACTTCTTGTGACAGCACCCCTGGCCTCTGTGTCGGCATGATGGGAGGGTCTGAGAAAACTGTCCCAGAACTTTACCATTGTTCTCCTGCCTGAGATGGATTGTACTTCTGTCTCTCTCGCTTGGACTCCTTGGTTGTGCAACAAACTCTGGCGTCTGCTGTCAGCGGTCTCACATGGGAATTTTTTCAGTAATTACGCTACAAGGCCCCTCTGGTATAGCAACATTTTTGTACACCTGTCTGCCTCTGCAAAAAGAGATTGAAAGTTTTCCTTGTAGCGTGAGTCTAGAAGTGTCACCAACCAGTAATGAGTGTCACCGAAAATTTTAAGAATGCGAGGGTCACGGGAACCGCAGCACAACATAAAGTCAGCCATACATGCCAGACTGCTTACAGGCAAGACTCCCGTGTCCTCAACAACAAGATGACTGACCATGCTGTCCTCCTCCTCCTCATCATCCTCCTCCTCCCTGTCCTCAGGCCATCCCCGCTGAACAGACGGCATGACAGCTGTGCTTGTAGTGCATGAAAGTAGCTCCTCTTATTCCTTCTCCTCCTCCTCATTGTCTACCAATCCACGTTGCGACAACATGAGGCTGGGATGAGTGTAATCACCCTGTATGGTTCCTTGCTCCATGTCCTCGTGCTCTGCCTCCAATGCATCCTCTTTAATTGTGAGCAGAGGTTTTCAGAATGCTGAGAAGCAGGATGGTGATGCTAATTATGGAGTCATTGCCGCTCACCATCTTGGTGCAGTCATCAAAGTTCTGGAGGATGATACATATGTCTGACATCCATGTCCACTCCTGAGGTCTTATGTGTGGAGTCTGAACTGAATATCGACGGCCTTGTTGATGTTGGTAGTCAACAACTGAAATAATTATTATAAATCAAATTGATCGGGATTAGTTATAATGCTGGCTCATCAAATAAGACTAATAATTCTAAAAATTGCCCTCTTCTGCTCACAAATCCTTTCCAACATATGCAACGTAGAGTTCCAGCTAGTAGGGACATCGCACACCAGTCGATGAGCCGGAAGCTTCAAACACTGCTGAAGCATGGCAAGGGCAGCTGAAGCTGTAGCTGACTTTCTAAAATGGGCAGACAGATGGCGTACTTTCACTAGCAGATCCGGCAGCTCCGGGTAGTTTTTCAGAAAACGTTGAACCACAATGTTAAGCACAAGGGCCAAGCAAGGTACGTGTGTGTCAGCTCACCTTGCCTCAGAGCCACCACCAGGTTACGGCCATTGTCACACATGACCATGCCTGGCTGTAGGTTCAGCAGTGTTATCCAAATATCTGACTGCTCTTTCAGCACTGTCCACAACTTTTCTGCATTGTGCGGTTTGCCACCTATACAGATTAGCTTTAGCACAGCCTGTTGCCGCTTGGCTGAAGCAGTGCTGTAGTGCTTCCAGCTTCTGACTGATGTGTTGATTTCAGAAATGGAGGCTGAAGTGGAGGAGGAGGTGCAGGAGCTGTAGACTGTGGGGGCTACCCTGAATGACGTAGGGCCAGCAATCCTCAGCGTGGGAGGATGTGTTCCATCCCAAGGTCCGACTGGGTCCTGGCTTCCACTATGTTAACCCAGTGTGCCGTCAGTGAGATGTACTGTCTCTGGCCACAAGCACTTGTCCACATGTCCGTGGTTAGGTGGACTTTCCCAGTAACAGCATTGTTGAGGGCACGGATAATGTTGTGGGAAACATGCTGGTGTAATGCCGGTACAGCACACTGGGAGAAATAGTGGCGACAGGGGACCGAGTACCTTGGGACGGCCACTGCTATCAGGTTGTGGAAAGCTTCCATCTCAACGAGCTTAAAAGGCAACATTTCGAGTGCAAGCAGAAGATAAATGTTAGAATTTAGGACTGTGGCCTGTGGGGCATTGACTGGGTATTTCCGCTTGCATTCCAGTGACTGGGGTATAGGCAACTGAAGGCTGTGCTGGGACAAGGACGTGGACGGGCTTGATGATGGTGCAGCTTGACTGTGGACAACAACAGGTGCAGGGCTCGAGGCATCTTCACATGCACGGTGGACTGGGGATTGGCTTTTACGCAAAACAGTGGAAGAAACAGTGGTGTCACCTGCAGAGTGTTCCTGAAGCCTGAGGTTCAGCCCACAAAGTCGAGTGCTTTGCTGCCATGTGCCTGATCATGCTGGTGGTGGTCAGGCTGGTAGTTTTGCTACCCCTGTTGATGCGGGCATGGCAGGTGCTGCAAATGGCCTGTTTGGGGTTATCGGCAGAGTCTTTAAAAAATAACCAGACTCGGGAAGATCTAACAGTTGGAATGGCAACTTCCCTCATGTTGGTGTTACAGGGAACAGATGCATGCCTTCTGTCTGTGGCCATCACACTGCTTCTTCCTGCCTGATGGGGTGATGTGCCTCCTTCCCCATGTGTGCTGCTGTCCTCGCTCAGCTTGTCCTCCTGCTAGGTTGGGTCAGTCACTATGTCATCCACCACCTCATCTTCCACATCCGCACCCTGCTCCTCCTCCTGACTTTCTGACAATTGTGTCTCATCATCGTCCACTTCTTGTGATACTTTCCCACCATCGCCTTCATGTGACCGTGGCTGCTCAAAGCATCGCTACATGCGATCTCATCTGGCCACACTTCAAGTTGATTGGCCGAGAGTACGGAATCTTGAAAGGGAAAACTGAACAGCTCTTCGGAGTGTCCAATTGTGGGATCAGTTGTCTCAAGGCTCTCTGCATGGTGGGAGGAAGGAGAATCAGGGTGAGGAATATCCGGTCCACACTTACGGCTACTCGGACTTGACCGTGTGGAAGACATGATGGTGGTGGCTAAGTGACTGGAAGCATTATCCGCTATCCAACCTACAACCGTTTCACACTGCTCTGGCTTCAATAGTGGTGTGCTGCGATCCCCAAGAAACTAGGACAGGAAGGTCGAGCGAGAAGATGTGGGTCTTTGCTGTGGCCCACTTTTAACTTGGCCACGGCCTCGTCCTCTGCATGCACCATCAGCATCATGTTCACTTCCCTGTCCCTTGACCTGCCCATTTTCAAGAGCTCAACACAAATGTATTTATTTGGAGCAAAATTATATCTGATCAGTATGCCTTCAAAGCTACGATTTTTGCACCGCAGATACACCAGGCCTCAGAACAGACTGTATTTTATTTTTTTTAAAGGAGACCAAGGCTAGCACACAAAACTATGATACGTATGCCTACGAAACTACGATTTTTCCATCACCGATACACCAGGCCTCAGCCTGACATAACAGACTGTATACATTTTATGGGGGGGGTTTGGAGAATTTAAAAAAAAAAGTGGAACAAGGCTAGCAGACAGAACTATAAAACTTATGCCTGCGAAGCTACGATTTTTCCACCATCAATACACCAGGTCACAGCCACAGATAACAGACTGTCTAATGTTTTTTTCTCTTGTATGTGAAATTTGGCAAAAAATTAAAAATTAGTACAACAATAGCAGACAGAACTATGAACTTATGCCTGCGAAGCTACGATTTTTCCACCACAGATACAACAGGCGTCAGCCAGACATAACAGACTGTATACATTTTTTGGGGGGTTTTGGAGAATTTGTAAAAAAAAAAAAAATGTGGAACAAGGCTAGCAGACAGAACTATGGAACTTATGCCTGCGAAGCAACGATTTTTCAAACACAGATACACCAGGTCACAGCCACAGATAACAGACTGTACAATTTTTTGGGAGGGTTTTGGAGAGTTTAAAAAAAAAAAAAGAATGGAACAAGGCTAGCAGACAGAACTATGAAACTTATGCCTGTGAAGCTACAATTTTTCCACCACCTATACACCAGCCGTCAGCCTCAGATAACAGACTGATGTAAATGTGGCCTTGATTTTTTGGGGCACAACTAAATTGTGTCAACAAGTTGGCAACAAGTTGGCTGCCATCACACTAGCAGTATTTGGTCAGTATTTTACATCAATATTTGTAAGCCAAAACCAGGAGTGGGTGATAAATGCAGAAGTGGTGCATATTTTTCTATTACACTTTTCCTCTAATTGTTCCACTCCTGGTTTTGGCTTACAAATACTGATGTAAAATACTGACCAAATACTGCTAGTGTGACGGCAGCCTATGACAAAAAAAAAAAAAAAAAAAAGATTTTTTGGCGCACTTACATCTGGTGTCTGAGCCAAAAAAAAGGTAGATTTGCATGTTCTTAGATTTCAATAACCTTGCTGTAGTAGGCAGCGTAAACAAGCAAATAATTGTTAAAATAAGAGGGCTATGGATTGCTTTAGAATAAAAGGAGCAGGTATCAGGAGAAGAAAAAAAAGCCACAGAAAACTGCAGCTAGATATACAACCCCTGGCAAAAATTATGGAACCCCTGCCTTGGAGGATGTTCATTCAGTTGTTTAATTTTGTAGAAAAAAAAGCAGATCACAGGCATTGCACAAAACTAAAGTCATTTCAAATGGCAACTTTCTGGCTTTAAGAAACACTAAAAGAAATCAAGAACAAAAAATTCGGTAGTCAGTAATGGTTACTTTTTTAACCAAGCTAGGGGAAAAATTATGGAATCATTCAATTCTGAGGAAAAAATTATGGAATCACCCTGTAAATTTTCATACCCGAAATTAACACCTGCATCAAATTAGATCTGCTCATTAGTCTGCATCTAAAACGGAGTGATCACATCTTGGAGAGCTGTTGCATCACGTGGACTGACATAAATCATGGTTCCAACACAAGAAATGTCAATTGAAACAAAGGAGAGGATTATCAAACTCTTAAAAGAGGGTAAATCATCACACAATGTTGCAAAAGATGTTGGTTGTTCACAGTCAGCTGTGTCTAAAATCTGGACCAAATACAAACAACATAGGAAGGATGTTAAAGGCAAACTGGTAGACCAAGGAAGACATCAAAGCGTCAAGACCGGAAACTTCAAGCAATATGTCTCCAAAACAGGAAATGCACAACAAAACAAATGATGAACGAATGGGTGGAAACTGGAGTTAACGTCTGTGACCGAACTGTAAGAAGTTGCCTAATAGAAATGGGATTTACATACAGAAAAGCTAAACGAAAGCCATCATTAACACCTAAACATAAAAAAGGTTACAATGGGCTAAGGAAAAGCAATCGTGGACTGTGGATGACTGGATGAAAGTCATATTCAGTGATGAATCGCAAATCTGCATTGAGCAAGATGATTATGCTGGAACTTTTGTTTAGTGCCATTCCAATGAGATTTATAAAGATGACTGCCTGAAGAGAACATGCAAATTTCCACAGTCATTGATGATATGGGCTGCATGTCAGGTAAAGGCACTGGGGAGATGGCTATCATTACATCTTCAATAAATGCACAAGTTTATGTTGATATTTTGGACACTTTTCTTATCCCATCAATTGAAAGGATGTTTGGGGATGATGAAATCATTTTTAAAGAAAATAATGTATCCTGCCATAGAGCAAAAACTGTGAAAACATTCCTTGAAAAAAGACACATAAGGTCAATGTCATGGCCTGCAAATAGTCCGCATCTCAATCCAATTGAAAATCTTTGGTGGAAGTTGAAGAAATTGGTCCATGACAAGGCTCCAACCTGCAAAGCTGATCTGGCAACAGCAATCAGAGAAAGTTGGAGCCAGATTGATGTAGAGTACTGTTTGACACTCATTAAGTCCATACCTCAGAGACTGTAAGCTGTTATAAAAGCCAGAGGTGGTGCAACAAAATGCTAGTGATGTTTTGGAGTGTTTTTTGTTTGTTTTTCATGATTCCATAACTTGGTTAAAAAAAGTAACCATTACTGACTACCACATTTTTTGTTCTTGATTTTTTTAGTGTTTCTTAAAGCCAGAAAGTTGCCATTTGAAATGACTTTAGTTTCATGCCATGTCTGTGATCTGCTTTTTTTCTACAAAATTAAACAACTGAATGAACATCCTCCAAGGCCGGTGATTCCATAATTTTTGCCAGGGGTTGTATATTAAATAAGCAGCAGCCGCAGACAGTAATGGAGCTTTTGGAGGTATGCAGCGGGAGCTATGTACTCCCATACAGTGCCTGCAGGCCTTGCACTGATGTGGATATGCTGTGCCCTGCCTACCTAGCGCTGCAATCTCGTGAACCCTGAATTAGCCCTAAAAAGGACTGTTGATTTCTCAGGAGTTGAGGACTGAATAGTTACAGACCTACACTAACTCTTAAAAGCATGATTCTGACCCTATCTCAGCAGCAGCTCTCCCTACACTCGCTAAGTCCGGAGCAGAATGTGGCAAGCAGGGCGGCGCCAGGTCTCTTATAGACCTGATGACGCTGTGCAGCCAGCCAATCACTGTAATACCACAACAAAGATGGCTGCGGCATTACAGTGCATGGCAGACAATCCCTGCACTGTCATTGGTGCTCTAAAGAGTGCCAGAATTGCAGGGCGGAGACCCGAGCTCCCAACAAATAATTCCGGAAATACTCGGTGCTCGCCGAGTACACCGAGCATAGTGATACTCGGGCGAGTACCGAGTAGTGGTGAGCACGTTCACTCATCACTAATTTTTTATGCTTTCCAAATGAAACAATTTATTAACAAAAGAATGCTACTTTAAAGGAGACAAGAAAAGAATTTCCCTATTTTACATACCTGTGTTTTGGAATCTGGCCTAAGCCAAGGAAGATCACCACTGCGCCGTAATTCTGCTAATTTTGCATTTAGTTTGTGTGCAAGCACAATAGTCAATGGCATACCCTCTTCTGTCTCATCCGTGGCATAGCCAAACATCAATCCCTATAACAGAAATGGAATAGAATAGAAAATCAAAATTGATTAATTCAAATATTTACCAGTAAAAAATAATAATTTATTCACAGCCAAGGTATTTGCAGGATTCAGAACCACTTTTGATATTCCTCAATTATTTTATTTTATTTTTTTAAAGTAGAAGACAGCGATCTAATGACATTCTACAGATTTATAAATGGATAGAGATCTGTATAATGATTATTTTCTACCTAGACTTGTAATTGTGAAAAGGCAACATCCTCTATGTCTAGAGGAAAGAAAATGTCACCATCAGCACAGGCAGGTTTTTTTTTTTATTGAAATTATGTAACTCTACCACAACATGTTTATAATATTACTTTTCTGAAGGCGGCACATACCTATAGGTCAGTCTTGATTTGCATGTTTATTTTTTACTTTAGCAATGATATAACTATCTGGGCATATCAGAACTAATACCCATCACTACTACAAAAATATAGGATGAAATATTATTTTGAGATATGTGTATGTTTACTTGTTTGTTTATTTTTTCATTTTTATACATTTATTTTAGAGGACAATCTACCAAGTATTTTTTCTTTTGTTTCTCAATGTTCTCAAGCACTGACTGATGTGTTAATAATCCATAGCACTTGTTTAAACTGTTATGGGAATAGCAAACATGTGACGGTAATATCTCAGAACAAAGAATGAATTAAATAAGGTGTCTTTAAAGAGGACCTGTCAGCAGATTTGACCGATATAAGATACGGCCATCACCTTTCAGGGCTGATATACAGCATTCTGTATTGCTGTATTTAAGCCCCCGGTCCAACCTGGAAGAACTGAAAAACTAGTTTGATTAAACTCATCTGTGGGGCGGTCCGGTCCATTGGGTGTTGCTGGTTTTGGTTCTGCCCCTCCTATCTTCTACCGATCACCGTCCTCCTGCTTGCTTCTTATGGATGACGCGACCCTGCATCATCCACACAGGCTCCCCGTCATCGCACTCCTGTGCAGGCGTACTTCCCTGCCCTATTGGGGTTGAGCAAAGTACTGCAGTGCGCAGGTGCCAGAAAAGGTCAAAGAGCCACGGCACCTGCGCACTGCAGTACATTGCTCTGCCCTCAACAGGGCAGAGAACTGCACCTGAACAGAAGCGCTGTGCCGGGGAGACTGTGTGGATGATGCAGGGTTGCGTGATCCACAAGAAGCATGCAGGAGGACAGCGATCATAAGAAGATGGAAGGCGCCGGACCAAAACCAGCGACACCCATCGGACCGGACCGCCCCGCAGGTGAGTATAATAAAACTTATTTTTCAAATCTTCCGGGTCGGGTTGGAGGCTTATATACATCGTTTTACAATGCTATATATAAGCCTGAATTGTAATGGCCGTATTTTATATCGGCCAAAACTGCTGACAGGTTCCCTTTAAAGAGAACCTTTCACTTGATTTTATTTTTAGTTAAACTGAGTATGTCCAAACAATTGGAGAAAATACATAGTTTTGATTAAAAGTGCAGGTAAAGTTCCTCTGTAAAGGGGTATGTTGACAGTGCATATTGTGTACAGTGAGGATTACTCTGTATAGAGGGGGTGATCACCTGAAAACCAGTAAATGATTTTTATAATTGTAGTCAAGTGCTGACTAGTTTCTGATCCATTTCGCTCAATGATCTATTGAGTGAATCGGAGACAATTCTTCTCTGTTGATTCCCTTCTATTTGCCAGATCGTTCTAGCGGTCACATTGGAAAATGGTAATCTAGTTGTCATGTGTCTGACAGTACAAAAATTGCAAACTGATGTTCATACAACTGTCCACTTTATGTGGCAATAGAGGGGAATCCTGACATTGTGCATAATGCACACTTAAGCATTCGCCAACCTGCAGTCACACAGAGATAATCGCTATAAATACCTAAAACTTTTGATGCACTTTTACAGTAAATCAAGATGCGGGAAGGGTTTTATATACAAAATAGTCTTTCTATTACATAGAATTTACCCCCTTGTAGCACACTTACCTGATCACCAGCTCCAACATCTTCCTCTTTTCGGTCTAAATGAACACCTTGTGCAATATCAGGAGATTGTTGTTCCAGAGCTACAAGAACATTGCAGGTCTTGTAGTCAAAACCTGCATCAAGAACAGAACTATACAGTGAGGAACAAATTAGATATGGTTAGTAATAGTTAATTTCAGCTAAATAAACTTTGAAACATGAACCCACCTTTTTCGGAATCATCATAACCTATGTACTTGATGGTGTCACGAACCACCTTCTGGTAATCCACAACCGCTCGGGATGTTATTTCCCCACAAAGCAGGACCATGCCAGTTTTACAAACTGTTTCTGGAATATAAACGCTTGTCTTTAATTAAACCCTTCATTGTTGTATGTTATACCTTTCATTGTCTTTGGTATAACAAAACCATTGAATCAGCTGGCATCATTCATACATTTAGGATGACAGAAGGCATGCACAGAATGTCTTACTCCATCCACCTGTTATTTTAGACAAAAAAGCTTAATGTGAAGTCATGTGCATGTACAGTACAACTTAGCATAGGGGCTACTAAGGCATTGGCGTTATGCTGCAGCTATGTAGGTAACTGCAACTTCCACTAGATGGCAATAGAGTGGAAGGATAGTAACAAGTCTGTCAGGGCAGACCTGTAGTGCTGCAGCGAATCTACCACCAGGTGGCAGCAGAATAGTCAAACAAGCCGAGTCAAAACCTAGACCGTCACGCAGTACAAAGGGAAAAAACAAGCACAGAGTCAGTGGAGAGCCAAAGGGTCAATACCAGACAAAAGGCAGAAGTGCCAGGGATCAGAGGCAAAGTCAAGTCAGAGTCAAAGCCGAGTCAAACACCGGGAAATCCAAAAGCAATCAGGAAATACTAAGATAGGATGGGCAGAGAAGGAGGAATAGACACAGGCAAGGTCAGAAAGCGCAGCAGGACTAATCAGGATACTACCAGAGTCAGATACTCACGCCATAGGCATAAAATATAACTGTCACTGCCTGCAGGATGCAGCGGAGCTAAGTAGCAAACCTGAACCCAGAATGAGGCAGAGCAAAGTTAACCCTTGACTTGATCAGCCCTGGAAAAGGGCAGACAGGACCCAAAACCTGAACTGGATCATTACAATTGGTAGATTATCTGTATCTGATGACATATCCACTTTCAGAAGACAACTGGCACAGCAATCAGCTAACTGCATAGGGGCATGCTGCTAACACCCTCCACAAATAGTTCACTTTGTTAGAAAAAGCCACAAGTATCCAGGAATTTCTCCTGTAGTAGCAGCTGAATGACTACCATGTGGTATTGCATGGAAGCCATTCAGATACATGGTCGTCAAGGTCATACAAGTGTAAGGAGCATAGGAAGGTAGTCATGGGCAAGGGCCTGTTGTTCTCCCACACCCTGGCACACCACAAATAAATGGTGTCCCAGTTACCATATGCTGTGAGTGCAGTGCAGTACACTCATGTTTTGGCCACAAGCCTCAGCTGTTTCCAAGATCCTGGATCCTGGAACAGCCACACATTCAATAGGGGACACCCAGTTCTTTTAAATAATAAGTTCATCTTTATTGAACAGTTCAAATACAGCCATCTTTAACACACAGTATTGGGCACAGCACCCTCCATCACTTGCTTTCTCCACACAGAACACCTCACTCCTGTTCTCATGTTCAGCACGGACTATCCCTGCGCTTGATCCCCATGGTTTCCCAACCTGGCTCTGCAGTATGCCCAAGATCCATGACGTTTCCCTCCCACGGTTCCCCAGCTATCTTCCACTGTACGGAAGGGTTATTGGTGCTCTCCATAGTCCCCAACTCAAGCCTTAGGCTCCAGACATTGCAGGAATATTCTTAGGGAGTTTTGTGTAACCTCAAACTGCCTGAATGTCTTCACCCACAATGTGCTTCAGCCCACTGCACCTTGAACTTGCCCTAGCAACTATCACCAACAAACTCTACTCACTCATTGACTAAACCAGGAAGATGTTGCCTTTTTGCCTTTTTCTTGTCCAAACCCCTCTCACTTTGGGCTGGACCAATCACACCTGTCTCTTTTCTCTGTTTCCCCCAGCGGTTAGTTACTGGGCAAACTTCATCTTTCAATTATTTAACTTCAGTCACTACCTTCAAACAGTATGCACTGAACTTCCTATATCTAATGTGCCCCCAACTACGGTAAATCTTCCCACTTTCTAACTTATTCCCTAAGTCCTAAGCTATGATATATATATATTCTAAACTTAACCCTAGACTTTTCCTATACACTATGCATGAATAATATTATACATTATACACAATTCATTACATTTACAGAGTACAGAGTGTACAGAGTGCCTATGAAACTCTGTGCAGATTCACATATTAATGCAGTCACAAAAATACAATAATATCATACACTTGGTATAAACACTGTTTAGAGAGGGAGAGGTATATGACAGCCTGTGTCATACCCCTACACAAGAACAACATGAGTCTGCCAGAATGGGAGTCAGTTTTAGCGCTGTTGGATTCTCAGATCTAGATCACAGAGTTGGGACTTGAGACACTTGTCATTACAAGAGGCAAGATGGTTAAGTCATTTAAAGCATGTTGTTATTGAACTAAACTAGGTACATCACTGGTTCAGGAAAACCCTTTAAGTTCCTGTTTGGGGAGGTCCCTAGAAAATGTCCCTATATATAGATCACACAAAACATACATTTTCAAATATAATAAATAAAACGAATCATCCCATGTGTAATATTGCTATTTCACATTTGTTTCCTATTTGCTTGAATTTGTTCCAGTCCTTCCATACATACAAGAATAAATCTGTACTAAAAGTTCCCTGAAGCTAATCACTTCGAAGAGTTCATAACTGACCTGTTATCATACAGCTAAGATTGTGAATCTGTGTCCTTACCACATGCAACCTTGGCATCTGGATCTTGTTGTAAATGAGCATCTAGGACAGCATCACTTATCTGATCACAGATTTTGTCTGCAAGAAAAGAATGTTATAGTGAGCCTTTAAATAATCTGATTCCAATGGAACACTCTTTGTGGGCTAGATCCCATTGATTACACTGTTTTGATATCATACAAAAAGAGTCACAGATGACTGTCATACTCCTATAGACTTGAAGGGTTTTTTATCAAGTTTGGAAGTAATCGTCTATATGATCACTGGGGGTCCAACCACTGAGATCCCACTGAACTAATCAAGGTTGAGCATGTGCTCCTTTGCTCCCTGTATTCTTAATCAGCCCACTGGAGATAGTCGAGCTGCTGTTACCCATCTGCCTCAGCTTGGCAGGACTTCATCCCCTTTCTCTAGGGTTGCTGCCCATGGCTCTGCTTCAAGTTGGGGATGACATGATCCATGACATGATCTGCCCACTATTTGGGGCCCACTAGGTCCTGTGTTCTCTTTGTTTGCTTCTCTCCACTATCAGCTCCTGGTCTTCATCTTCCTTCTGACCGACCCGGCGTACCTGCTGCCTCTGTTGCTTCAAACTTGCCTGCATCCCTCTGCACCTGTCCTGCTGTGATCTCCAGGTTCCAAGTCCTCGCTCCATCCATGCCTTCCTGCCTGCTACACCAATGCCTGGGGTCTGCGTGCCCACCAAGACCTGAGGCTTAGAGGATTCGTCTCACCTGGTGAGCCTAACAGTTGTACTTGGCTGATCTCTCACACTCCTATTAAGAATGTATAATGTTTAAGTGTGCATGTTTGACCCCGGGTCCATTATATTTGTTGTGTACCCATTCACTAATAATGGTCATGTCTGTTCCAAAATACTTATCAAAGTAGTGCACATGTAAAAACATTATGAGAACTATCGCATTGATTTGCATTGGTCCATTTGCTGTTTGTATAGTACCCATAGTGCTAACGGACAGAACACGGATATTTAATACGTTCATCTGTACGATCCCTAATGAATATGTTCTTATCTCCTATTGTGATACGAGAGATTAGTGCAGCAAAAAGTTGATTCAGGTGTCTTTTTACCCTAGAGAACCAGAAACTATTGCCAGGTTCTAACACATGGAAAGTTTCTATGAAAGAGATGGAGAACTAGATCTATTTTTAAACCCATCTCATTTTACAAAACCTCCGATGCCAACTACTCAACACACAGTTCATACTACACACTAAACACTCTTGTTCTGGAGAAGAGTCAAGTGACGGCACATTTTTCTAGTTAAATATATCTGAGAATATGGCGACACATTCCAAATTATTATTTTTTTTAGAAGCTTGGAAATTTTATTTCACTACTTAAACAAAAAACAAAACTATACTGCCCATCTTTCATAACTGACCTGGGAAATCACATTGAGGCTATGTGCCCAGGTAGTAGAATATAAGCAGTATTTTCCTCATCAAAACCGGACTCCCTTGCAGGAAATCTGCTAGCGTTTTTCTAGCGTTTTTTCCTGCCTTTTTCAGCCTTTTTATCGCACATTTGTCATGCGTTTTTATAGTGGAAAAATCGCCACAATTCTGCAAAATTAATGAACATGCTGTGTTTTTTTCTGCGATGCGTTTCTGCTGCGGAAAAAAACGCAGCATGGACACAACAATGCGGAATTCCATTAAAAATAATAGGATGCATTTTGTAAGTGTTTTTTAAGCGTTTTCTGAGAGGAAAAACGTGGAAAAAATGCTTAAAAAACGCAACGTGGGCACATAGCCTGACAGGTAATTTTTATCGCACATACATCATAGAAACAAAAACCTCAAAAATATGGAATCAGAAAAGCGTAGCATTTAATTCTTCATTTCACTCCACTCCATTTTTTTTCCTGTTTTCCAGTACATTATATGGTAAAATGAATCTTTCAAAATTAAAACTTCATGTGTCTATGAGAATAATGGAAAAATAGAAAAGTTAAGGTTCTTGAAAGATGGGGTGGTAACAAGTGCAAAAATGAAAAATTGTCCCATCATCAATGGGTTAATGTGAAAGTGAAACAAATCTCGAAAAAGAAGTTGCATAGTTACTGGGGGGACCAGGGACTGATATTTTGATGTCTATCCATAGATCAGTAATGCTATCACTCACTACAAGGAGATACAACGTGACTGAAAAGTCATGTTTTTGGGTTGCCTAACAATAAACAGTACAGCTGTACCTTGTAATCTGAAAAAGAATGTCAAGTGCTTTTCACCATGGCGCTTGCGTATGGGGTAGGATCCCACTTGATCACCTTGCACTACTGTAGCGCCATGTTCCCTTTTCTTCTTCCTATCTATAGGACATGTCTTCAGTATGAGGTGAATGGGGTTGGAAATTCAGCACCACCTCTGATCATTTGAATACTGTGAATGGGAGATAAAGTACAGTACTCCATAGAGGCCACTGAGCAATATACTGGGCTGCTGTGCTCTACAATGTGCATTGTTCAGTTCTGGTCGCTGATAAGCAGTTTTCAGCTAATAGGTGATACTGGTGATTTATCCTAAGGATCGGCCTTCAATAAGTCAGTCCCAAACAACCCCTTTGTATCCTATGTACCATTGCCATTATGCGCCACCACTAGTGTTGAGCATTCCGATACCGCAAGTATCGGGTATCGGCCGATACTTGCGGGTATCGGAATTCCGATACCGAGATCCGATACTTTTGTGGTATCGGGTATCGGTATCGAAACAACATTAATGTAAAAATGTGTAAAAGAGAGAATTAAAATTAAAAAATATTGCTATACTCACCTCTCCGACGCAGCCTGGACCTCAGCGAGGGAACCGGCAGCGTTGTTTGCTTAAAATTCGCGCTTTTCCTTCCTTACGTGAAGTCCCGGCTTGTGATTGGTCGCGTGCCACCCATGTGGCCGCGACGCGACCAATCACAGCAAGCCGTGACGTAATTTTAGGTCCTTCAGGATTTTAAAATTACGTTCTGGCTTGTGATTGGTAAATGCGCATTTTAAAATGCGCGCGTGTCCAGCCTCCCGTGACGTCACGGCGACGCGACCATTTAATAATTCTCTCTTTTACACATTAATATGGTTCCCAGGGCCTGAAGGAGAGTTTCCTCTCCTTCAGACCCTGGGAACCATCAGGAATACCGTCCGATACTTGAGTCCCATTGACTTGTATTGGTATCGGGTATCGGTATCGGATTGGATCCGATACTTTGCCGGTATCGGCCGATACTTTCCGATACCGATACTTTCAAGTATCGGACGGTATCGCTCAACACTAGCCACCACTCTATGTTGTGTATTCTGTGAGACACTTTAGGCCTGAGGGCAATATGAGAAGTGAAATGTGTTTTTGTTGTAAACTTTGCAGATGAGTTGTGGCTGGAGAAGTTGTCATGTCGGTCTGGGCCAGATGGAAAAGATGGGAGTGATGTACATTGATTTCGCCTATTAAACACAAAATAACTGGATGTGTATTAATCCCATTCATAACTAAATCATCACTTTTATCCGAAGTATAGAAAAGTGGTAAAATGCATACTGGCTGCTAACAGTACAAATATTGAGCAATGATATGGGCAGGATTACGTTGACATTCTACTCTCTAGTGATTTTTTTAAATTCTGTATAACAACTTTTTATTTTGCTTCCAGATGTTTCATTTTCATAATTATTTTGAGATAAAAAAAATCTCCACAGCTCCACATCCCACATACTATACATTAGGCCGGACTTGCTCTATGTGATTTAGAAGCACAAATATGAGGGAATTGCCTTCTAATAAGTAACAAGAAAGAGAGGGAAAAGTGCGCACTTGTGCGTATTTCACATACTGTACGGCCTTCACTCTCGATGCTGATTCCTGCACTCTGTATTTGCTTTTTGATGCAGATTTCAGATAGTTTACATTTTTTGACAGGAACCCAACATGCAAGACCTTTGTGTACAGTAGTAGAAGGCAGTCCAAGCCAAAAAATATACTTTCCAGGGCACAGAGTCCATTTCGGTAACCATACATAGCACATAATATTGTTGTCTTACGCACAGTACGACTTACTATAATTGTCTGTGAGTGTCGGGGCCAGTAAGGCAACCTTCATTTACTGCAGAAGCCCCAGTCGTTATTGCACATGGTAGAAATGAAATAAACTGATGGCACTGCATTCTTCCATTTTTGTGTCTGTTTGTTTTGATCAATGAAACCCTTTATGTAATGTTTAAAGGAATCAGTTTTTATTTCTATGAATCCACGAGCAGCCAAATGTATGGTTACTTCTTTGGATTGTTAGGAAACCAGATACATGATAGGACCCTTTAAGGCAGGGGTGAGGAGCCATCTTTCTGTCAAGTGCAATTTATGATATTTAAGCCATCCTTCGAGGGTCGTTCAAATTTTACTCTAACTCTACCCACAAAGTATGTTCTGTTGCTGGCACTGGTGTCAGGACGTAATCTTGCTCTGTGAGAACATGCGTACAGAAATGTGTGCAATGAAAGAAGAAATTAGAAGGCCAGTAGCCATCAAAACACGGCTGCCAGCTCAAGCACTGAGGTCCCCAGGAATCTGCTCGTGGGCCAGAGAAAAGGTCATCATGGGCCGTAAACGGCCATAGGGACTGAGGTTCCCCACCCTTGCTTTAAGGGGTTATCAGCTACTAAAATGTATTTACTATAAAGACTAGTCTGATTTAAAAAGAAATAAAATGACTCTAAATCCTTCCTGCAGCTCCCTTTCTGACTGTTCCCTGCTGCTCTTAGCTTCCTGGCCTCGAGGCACTGTAAATGGCTGAGACAGGTCAATGTTACAGCCAGTGATTGGCTGAAGGGACTTTTTCTCCCATTTTTCATGTGTCACAATGTAACCAGAATGTAAGGACTAGGGGAGAACAGTTAAAGCAAATCTGTCCCTTTAGACAGCGTGGTATATAGAAGGATACATGGAATAGAATTTTGTTGGAAAACTTTCAGTATAACTTGTATTTTATTCATTGAAATACCTGGTGACTGCATGTATAGGAGTCCAGTGGGCGGTCCTACTAGTGACTGACCGCTATCCGCATGCTTAGTCATAGAGGGAAGACTGTCCATCACTGAGTAGGAACACCTACTGGACTCCCATACATGCAAACACCATGGATTTCAACTAATAAAATAAAGTTCCCTTTAGAGAGAAAGAAAGGGTGCTTTGGGGAATAGGTAAGGAAACGTGTATATATATATATATATATATATATATATATGTTTTATTATTATCATTTTTTATTTAAACGACTCTGAACCATTTTTTTAAACAAAATTATATCGACTTGACAACCAGTGTACTCACTTGGGGAAAGAGAGCCATTGTTTACATCCATGGAGTTTTTGACAAGTAGACCTAGCTCTATGCTTTAGCTAAGGCTCTGTTCACAAGTCCATTTTTTTTTCCATTTGTCTCTTCGGTTTAGAACAGACAAATTAAGCAAATAAATTGAATTTGCATCCTGTGCATTTCTGCGTCAATGGAAAGAAGGGGCCCATTTGTTACTTTTCAGAATGTTAAAAAAATCTTCTGCATCCAGGATTTTTTCTTCCATTATAAAGATAAACAACAACTGGAAAGCAGATGACCCTATATAAATCAATGGGTCCCCTCTGCTTCCATTTGGCACAGGAATGTACAAGATGAAAATTCCTTTTATCTGTTCTAAATAAAAGAGACAAATGGGAAAAATAAATGGACGTGTGAACAGAGCCTAAGGAAGGTTCTACCGTAATTTAAAATAAGCACTATAGAAGCATTTGACAAAGTGTTATCATTGTCATTATCTTTTGAACTACATTAAGAGCATAGGTTATAAGGGTACAACTTTAACCCCTTGCCACAATTAGGCATACAGTTACATCCTATTGTGGCTTCCTGATGTTGATGTGAGCTCTAGCAGATGATAGCTGTGATTTTCAGCTATCATCTACCTGAAGCAGCTGTGCGTGCATGTCGCTGTCAATCTCTGACAGTAGGATTTACAGCGAGCTGGCAGGGGGCACATCATTCTACGCACCCATCAGCACTCCTGTGATGCCATTGTGGGGTGCCGATGGGTTACTATGATGGTGTCTGCTGAAAAAACCTGTGCCTGTCACGTCAGTACTCTTGTGAATGACAGCTTCGGACTGGTGGTCATATTAGACTGTCCTTTTTGCTATATACAGCAATACTGTGATCTCAGACAATGAGAGACAAGTCCACAGATGATGTTGGACATAATAGCACGTTTAGACCACATAGGCTTCTTACAGTAAGTAGCATGAGAAACATCTAGCTTACATTTGACAAAGGAATGTACAAGATTCAAATTCCTTTTATTGTCGTGTTGAAAAACAGCTCTTGGGACACTTTGGAGAAATGGCCGCACCACTGTTTCCACCACCAACTCACTGTAACTCTGAGCTGTCAGTGTGCCTGGAATGAAGATTAGCAGGGACCGGCTATTGTACATAATGTCACCCCCACATCGTAATCTCAGGAGAAACACTGGTGTGACCTTCTCATAAAGGTCTCTTCATAGCATTGCCCAAGTGGTCTTCAGACGAATCTCCAGATAGCATTGTATTCAAGACGAATAGAGCACCTGCAGCTGGATGTCTGTGCTCATAGCCCAAAGCCCTGCAAACACCTTCTGATGGTTTGTGTAGACTCTACTTGTCACATTAAGCTTGTTTTGTGATTTCAAATTCCACTGGTAGAACAGAATGGATTATTAAGCGGCATTTTCATATGACGAAACCATGTGGCAACGCTATGAAGAGGACATCATGATGGAACATCACATCTATCCTGCTCACAGGATTATGGTGGAGTGACACATACTGTAGGCGGACCTTTCTGAACTTCATTTCAGTTGCACTTTCAGCTTGGCATCAAATTCATTTGGTGCTGGAAACAGTAGTTCAACCATTTCACCAATGTGTCTCAGAAGACATTTGTCAACACAATACCAACAGGTCACATGCTGTTTGTGTTACTGTGACAAGCCTGCAAGGCTACCATCGCCTGCAGCATCTCCAGACTTGTCTCCCATCAATCACATCTGGCATGTCATTGGTTGGCAATTGCAAAGGCAGCTGACAGCAGAGGATCTTGATGATTTGTTTGCCCAAATACATTCAGCGTGGCAGAACATTCCTCAGACAACCATTAACCCATTAACCCCTGGAGCTTTTTTCGGTTTTGTGCTTTGGTTTTTCGCTCCCCTTTCTCCCAGAGCCTTATTTTTTATTTTACCATCAACAAGGCCATGTGAGTGCTTGCTTTTTGCGGGATGAGTTGTACTTTTGAACGTCACCATTGATTTTGCCATGTCATGTACTAGAAAATGGGAAAAAAATTCCAAGTCTGGTGAAATTGCAAAAAAGTGCAATCACACACTGTTTTTTTTTGCTTGGCTTTTTTACTCGGTTCACTAAATGCTAAAACTGACCTGCCATTATGATTCTCCAGGTCATTACGAGTTTATATATACCAAACATGTCTAGGTTCTTTTTTATCTGTTGTGAAAAAAATTCCAAACTTTGTAAAAAAAAAATTGACCATTTTCTGATACCCGTATCATCTCCAGTTTTCGTGATCTCGGGCTGCGTGAGAGCTTATTTTCTGCATGCCAAGTTGTCGTTTTTAATGATACCATTTTGATGCAGATACATTGTTTTGATCACCATTTTTTACCATTTTAATGCAATGTCGCGGCAACGAAAAAAATGTAATTCTGGAGCTCTGACTTTTTTTTTCACTACGCCGTTTAGCGATCAGGTTAATCCTTTATGTTAATTGATAGATCTGGCTATTCTGAATGCGGCGATGCCAAATATATGTAGGTTTGATTTTTTTATATTGTTTTATTTTGAATGGTGCGAAAGGGGGGTGATTTGAACTTTTATATATTTTTTATTTTTTTTATATTTTTATAAACATTTTTTTTTTACTTTTGGCATGCTTCAATAGTCTCCATGGGAGACTAGAAGCAGCCATAACTCAATCGGCTCTGCTATATAGGGGCGATGATCAGATCGTCTCTATATAGCAGAATGACTCACTTGCTATGAGCGCCACTTTACTTTACAGCAATTGCCGCTGGTGGATCGTGATTCCACCCGCGGCTATTCCGGGCACATGTCAGTTGTTCAAAACAGCTGACATGTACCGGGAAAGATGTGGGCTCACCGCAGGAGCCCACATCAAAGGGAGGGAGTCCGACATTGGCTTAAATGTACGCCTGATGTCGAAAAGGGGTTAATAATCTCATTGATTCAGCCAGGATGTGTAAGTCTGGGGATTTCTATACGTGGTGCTCAGACTCGATACTAAATAAATCGAGAAGTTTTAAAAATGTTGTTTCATTTTTTTTTCATGCTTTGCAGATCATTAGTATACTGTATATTTCCCTCTTGTGACTTCCATAATTTCACAACCCTTTCTTCTTGGTGTTCCAATTTCAATGTTGACGAGTGTATTAGAAAGCATTCAGCCATGTCACAACTTTACAGTCTTATATTTGTCACTATACTAAATTATTGAATGAAGATGGCGCTTCATATGTCCCCACCCAGCAGCTAGTGTTGCTTCATGCTAGTTCTGAATAGGTTGCAATAAAACTCTTCATATGGTATATCTCGAAGTAGTACTGTAAAATACTGTATATCACCCTGTTAATGACACGGCTCTGTAGTGATAATAATCCTATTCCGCACACCAAATACTGTACTTTTAACTTCCAGATGACTGTGTGATGAAGCACATGAATAGTCCCTGTCTCTGCTCTCTTTGAATGTATCAGTGTCATGAGTGAATGGCTCCTAGGAATTCCACATGCCGTTCATTGCAGTTTAAAGAAGACATAATTGGGCATTGAGCCAATGCCTGAAGTGTCATAGTTAATTACGGCTTTGAAAATGCATATGTTGTAGATATAATGGGCATTTCTGTACACATGAAGACTTCGGGGCAAGTTCAGTAATTCACTCATGAGAATGCATGTATACAGTGGTTAGAAGAGTCAATAGGCAATCAGATTAGGCATTCTCAAATTGAGACCAACCATAATTCATCATTTCATAGTAAACCACATCAGCTTACAGCAGCCAGCACAGACAACTTTATCTAAGTCTTTACCCAGTCTAATTGTTATGATACCCACCACCACCCAAGCTTTAGATAGATTTTTTTCTCTCACTATGTGCTTTTTTCCTATTATAGAAATTTGCCTTCTTTATTAGCTTTTATTTATGCATATATTTATTTAGTTGACCCTGTTACATAACCTATTGTACTCACCGGGATGTCCTTCTCCCACCGACTCTGACGTGAACATAAATGCTGCAATATCTTCCACAGGTTGGTCACCTAAACCATCTACTGGTCCATTCATGGTCAGGCTTTAATTTAAGACGTCTGAGGACGATTAAAAAAAAAATCAGTTTAGGGAGTACTTGTGTAGACCTGACAGCTGAGGGGGCTTTTTTTTAACTCCGCGAGGCTGCAAGATCTTGTTACTGCTAGTAGCTCAGTAACTTGACTGTGTGTATTTAAGACTGAGCCCGCCTATCACATATCACTGTTCAGCTCAGCTGTCAGTCAGGCAGGTTCTCCTATATATGGGAAGTAACAGTTTTTCAATGAACATATTAAAAAGAAAAGAAAAAAACATTTGCCTGGCAAGAAGTCCCAACGTGTACCTGATTGTTTATATAGCAGCTCAATATCAGACGTAAAAGAGATCACATAAATATTTTATCAAATGAGCGTCATTGATATTATATATTATAGATTTCCACCTATTTTACATCTTACATAATTCCTTCGTTATGGTGGGATTATAATATGTCCTAGCATAATGATTATGAGGTAAATAATTGAATATACAGGTAAGATATACAGGTAATATTTTGGAAAATGTGTTCTTATCTAGGCTTAAAGGGAATCTGTTACTTGACTTTACACAAAAATTTACCTAGAGTCCTCATATTTACCACATGCCTTATATTTTAATTCTGGTAAAGCTGTTCTTAAAGGGGTATTATCATGTTATTAAATTGTTTTAGTTAGACAGCATAAAAATCCTCACGTTTGCAATATGCTGTCTTTCTTCTTATATGAGAGCTTTTATCTTTCATAGTGTACAGCTCGCTGAACAGGAGAATGATCACCAGAGCCTGGGAGAGTATGGGCAGTAGTTATATTCTAGGCTGAGGCACTAACTCCTAACCAACCAGCTACCTCTCAAGCTGTCCCATTCCCTCCAACTCCTTTTCAGCTCCTGATCAGTCTAACAATATCACCAGCCCCCCTACTCTAGCCCACACCATCACCAGTTTCCCAAAAAGTTCTTCTAATCACAGCTCTCATTTTCCTGAGTCGTGTGCTTGTTCAAAGGCTCTGCTAACATATCTCTATGTTTAAATAAAGTTGTTATGGTGGAGTTATGGTTTACATCAATCAAAATCTGATATGCCTGTACACCTGGCAGCTTGTCCTGTAAGTAGATAAAAGAAATGAGTGATTAGCTAACAATTGTTGGAAAGGCAAACTGTGACTCTTTAATCCTCATTACCACTTTCACTTCCTTTGGACAAAGCTGACATCCAGAAGAAGAGCTGCTGCTCTCTCACTTTTTCTTGATGTCAATTATCTCAAAAGGAAGTTAGAGAGAAGCAGTCCATTAGCGGCCACTGATTAGCTGCAGAGCTCATGTGACATAACAACACCATGCAACACCCAGAGCCGACACTGCTGGAACGGCTCCACAGGTAAATGTAGACTGTTTTCAATTTACAACAGGAAATACATAAATTGATAAGGGGTTGTCCAAACAGTGGACAGTCCCTTTAAATATCAGCTTACTGAATCTGGAAATGGAATCCAGCTCTGTTGTACATACTACCAGTCCTGGGCCTGACTGTACTCCACTGGAACCACTGATCTCTGATGACCTAGCGGTACACTGACCAGTGACGACCACTGTATAAACTATTGTAACCTGCTTGATAAACTGAAATGTGATGTTATAGCTGCAAAACACCACTAGCTCTCACTCTGATGCTTCATTAGTGTGTAAAAGGGGACTCAGCAACTTTTTTTTTTAAATTGCGAATTGAATCTTAAAATGTGGGAATTCACATAGAACCGTAAAGATAAGGAAATTCAAGTCAAACTCAGTCCTTCACAGACTGATCCATTCACTTATAATAGCTATCATCTAGAAATGTTTTGGTTAATTATAAGATAAGGGCAAGTAAAGGAAATGAAATAAATATAAGGCATTGAAATATGAAAAATAGTGGATATCTTCTGAAAGACAAAGAATGTAATGGCTTAAAAATGTATCAAACAGTGTCAAATATTTTTATTACACTTTTGTTTGATGTTATGATGATAGAAGATTGTTTTTTGCCTTTTTTTATGGTGTTCACTAAAGGGGTTAACTACAGTAGTTGTACAGTTTTATCAGTAGGGTCATTGCGGACATGGCGATACAAAATATGTGTACTTTTATTGTTTATCTTTTTTTCATTCCATTATTTATTTACATAGATACAATATATTTAGATTTTTTGATAATTATTTGATTTTTTTTTTTACATTTTTACAATTATTTAAAAAAATAACTTTCTTTTAACTTTTTCTGTTTGTCCCACTATGGGGCTATCATTTTTTTGCAGACTGATCGCTTGTATAGTATGGGCATGCAGTATACTATGCAAACTGTCAGTTTTGCACTGACAGAGAAAGTTGCTGATAATGCACTGCTTGTGAACAAGCAACTTTCCTAGCTCTGATGATGTTTTCGGTCACCATGGCAATGATTGAGACCCTGCGTCACGCCACGGGTTCACCGATTCAAAGGCAGAGGCTCTGCCGCCTCCCAAAATGCTGAGATCGTGTTCAATTGCAGTATTCAGGGGGTTAAAATGCCGTGAGTGGAGCGGGACCGCTCCTGGCACTTAGTGCCGAGTGTCAGCTGTCAGAATCACTTAGAGGTAATACACAGATACAAGGGACTTTAGCTGCAAAATTATACTATGCTGGATTTATATAGAGTCACAAAACATCAATATTTTGGCCAATCAGAATTAAAACTTTCCCAAAAATGTTCATTGTCTTTAACCAATAAAATATCTTTGCCATTAATGGTGAGTAGGGATGAGCGAACCCAAACTGTAAACTTTAGGGTTTGCACTGGACACCTAGTTTCCAGTGCCGAACTCAGACTTTTTACTGTTCGGGTTCGTTGCCAAATAAAAAGTTTGTCGAAAGGCTGCAGCGCAGCCATTCAACAAGCTCTTAGGATGTGGCATGGCTGTGATTGTCTGGCGCAACACGTGATCTGGCTTGCATAAACACGAGATCATGCACGGATTGCAGAGGCATTTTATTCTTGCCTGGTATAGAGTGACATAACAGCTGGGTGCAGCATTCCCTAACAGCCTAGTGCACAGTGCCATAACAGCCTAGTGCACAGTGCCATAACAGCCTGGTGTACAGTGCCATAACAGCCTAGTGTACAGTGCCATAACAGCCTGGTGTACAGTGCCATAACAGCCTAGTGCACAGTGCCATAACAGCCTAGTGCACAGTGCCAAAACAGCCTAGTGCACAGTGTCATAACAGCCTAGTGCACAGTGCCATAACAGCCTAGTGCACAGTGCCAAAACAGCCTAGTGCACAGTGTCATAACAGCATAGTGTACAGTGCCATAACAGCCTAGTGCACAGTGCCATAACAGCCTAGTGCACAGTGCCATAACAGCCTGGTGTACAGTGCCATAACAGCCTAGTGCACAGTGCCATAACAGCCTGGTGTACAGTGCCATAACAGCCTAGTGCACAGTGCCATAACAGCCTGGTGTACAGTGCCAAAACAGCCTAGTGCACAGTGTCATAACAGCCTAGTGTACAGTGCCATAACAGCCTAGTGCACAGTGCCATAACAGCCTGGTGTACAGTGCCAAAACAGCCTAGTGCACAGTGTCATAACAGCCTGGTGTACAGTGCCATAACAGCCTAGTGCACAGTGCCATAACAGCCTAGTGCACAGTGCCATAACAGCCTGGTGTACAGTGCCATAACAGCCTAGTGCACAGTGCCATAACAGCCTAGTGCACAGTGCCATAACAGCCTGGTGTACAGTGCCATAACAGCCTAGTGCACAGTGCCATAACAGCCTGGTGTACAGTACCATAACAGCCTAGTGCACAGTGCCATAACAGCCTGGTGTACAGTGCCATAACAGCCTGGTGTACAGTGCCATAACAGCCTGGTGTACAGTGCCATAACAGCCTAGTGCACAGTGCCATAACAGCCTAGTGCACAGTGCCATAACAGCCTGGTGTACAGTGCCATAACAGCCTAGTGCACAGTGCCATAACAGCCTAGTGCACAGTGCCATAACAGCCTGGTGTACAGTGCCATAACAGCCTAGTGCACAGTGCCATAACAGCCTGGTGTACAGTACCATAACAGCCTAGTGCACAGTGCCATAACAGCCTGGTGTACAGTGCCATAACAGCCTGGTGTACAGTGCCATAACAGCCTGGTGTACAGTGCCATAACAGCCTAGTGCACAGTGCCATAACAGCCTAGTGCACAGTGCCATAACAGCCTGGTGTACAGTGCCATAACAGCCTAGTGCACAGTGCCATAACAGCCTAGTGCACAGTGCCATAACAGCCTGGTGTACAGTGCCATAACAGCCTAGTGCACAGTGCCATAACAGCCTAGTGCACAGTGCCATAACAGCCTGGTGTACAGTGCCATAACAGCCTGGTGTACAGTGCCATAACAGCCTGGTGTACAGTGCCAAAACAGCCTAGTGCACAGTGCCATAACAGTCTGGTGTACAGTGCCATAACAGCCTGGTGTACAGTGCCATAACAGCCTGGTGTACAGTGCCATAACAGCCTAGTGCACAGTGCCAAAACAGCGTAGTGCACAGTGTCATAACAGCCTGGTGTACAGTGCCATAACAGCCTAGTGCACAGTGCCAAAACAGCATAGTGCACAGTGTCATAACAGCCTGGTGTACAGTGGAAAAACAGGCTGGTGCAGCGTGCCATAAAAGCCTAGTGCAGCAATACGTAACAGACTCTTACATAGTGCCTAAATAACTTGGTGCAGAGTGCCATAACAGCCTGATTTAGCGTGCCCTAACAGCCTGCTGCACAGTGTCATAATAATCTGGTGTAGAGTGCCATAACAGCCTGGTGTAGAGCACCATAACAGCCTGGTGCCATAACAACCTGGTGTAGAGTGCCAAGACAGCCTGGTGCAGTGTACCCTAACAACCTGGTGAACAGCAACCTAACAGTCTTGTGTAGAGTGCCCATACAGCCTGGTACGGTTTATTCTAACATCCTGGTGAACAGTGACATTATAATCTGGTGTGCCATAACAGCCTGATGGAGCAAGCTCTAATGGTCTGATGCAGCGTGCCCTAACAGCCTGGTCAACGTGGAGTGATGGGATGGCTCTTGCATTTTATTAGCAAAAAACATGTAAACTAAGTACCGTATATTATTTTCATGCACTATGCTACTTATTTATTTACTGTAGGGAATTTAATCATTATGTTTCTCTATGTTTTTGCCTTTTCAGTGGTTAGTGTGAACGTGACCTTACACGCTGCATCAGTGTCTGACTGGGATGACAAGGGCCCACCAGTAAGAGTGACTGTGGGGGCCCGCTTTTCACTTGCATACAAATATTACACTACCCTCACTCACAAATTTACCTATATCTCTATATAATAATAAACTGGATAGTTTGGTTAATTAATGAGATTCTGCTTTTTATGAACAGAGTGAATCAATTGAATTATACCAAAAAATGCCCATATAGTGGGGTTGAGGGCCCACCGGGGGATTCCCCTGTTACCCTGTGGGTCAGTCCAAGCCTGCGCTGCATGGGTTTTTTCATGACAGCCTGGTTCAGCGTGACCTAACAGCCTGGTGCACAGTGCCTTAACAGCCTGGTGTAGAGTGCTATAACAGCCTGGTGTAGAGTGCTATAACAGCCTGGTGTAGAGTGCTATAGCAGCCTGGTGTAGATTGCCATAACAATCTGGTGTAGAGTGCCATAACAGCCTGGTGTAGATTGCCATAACAATCTGGTGTAGAGTGCCATAACAGCCTGGTGTAGATTGCCATAACAATCTGGTGTAGAGTGCCATAACAGCCTGGTGTAGAGTGCCATAATAGCCTGGTGTAGAGTGCCATAACAGCCTGGTGTAGAGTGCCATAACAGCCTGGAGTAGCGTGCCATAATAATCTGGTGTAGAGTGCCACAACAGCCTGGTGTAGATGCCATAAAAGCCTGGTGTAGAGTGCCATAACAATCTGGTGTAGAGTGCCATAGCAACCTGGTGTAAAGTGCCATAACAGCCTGGTGTAGAGTGTCATAACAATCTGATGGAGCCAGCCCTAAAAGCTTGGTGCAGCGCGCTCCAACAGCCTGATGTAGAGTGCTCTAATAGCCTGGTGTGCAAGGAGGTGGCAGGGACCCTCAGTTGATCCCTCTCTCCTTTATGTCGGGCACGTGTCCCCCATGCGATGCTCTGATAGTTTGGCTATGCACCAATGTATTACTAATATGAACTACTGTTTTATTGCTGTATGTGTACTGTGTGATGTTTATCTGATTTCATGTCTTTGTATTATATTGCACTGTATTGAACATGTCTAGTTCAGGGACAGAAAGGTTAACAAAAAGGGGCTGGGTTAGCAGCCTGGAAGAAGCAACAATTTCCTGCTTCTGGAGCAGGGCCCGGGCAGGCTTGCCCGTGGCAGGATTTGCTCCAGCTATGGGAGCATTACATACCCCTGGAGGGGAGGAAGTGCTGCCAAAAGGACTACTGGGCACCGGAAACGGGCATTAGGACTGTGCGAATGCCCCATAAAGGACTGTTTGCTCCCCTGAACCGGACGGGAGCTGCTGAAGTAGAGTATCTGGATAGGGACAGTTCAGGAGCTGTTATCTTCTCTCTTTTCACCGTCATTAAAGTTCTACTGTTGGAAAATAGCTGTGAATCTGTGGTGTTTCATGGGACCAGAATTCCAGCAGATACAGTGAGTACCCATCTCTCCATGTGCAAGGTGCCGGGGTGTTCACTGACTGTTTGCTTAATAGACTCACCCACGACTACCACCCCGAGCCACCTTGTTACAGATGCACAGTGCCGTAACAGCCTGATGTAGTGTGCTCTAACAGCCTGATGTAGAGTGCAATAACAACTTGGTGCAGCATGCCCTAACAGCCTGGTACTGCGTGCTCTTTCAGGCTGGTGCAGCATACCCTAATAAAAATGAATTTTGTTGTTTAAGTTTTAATGAGCAAAAATCATTAATGTGTCTCCAGGATCTACAATATGACAATTTTTCCAGAGAGAGAACTGTCGGACATTCTCTTCAATTAGAAAATAGAGTTTTTTTGTTTTTATCTCATCCAAGCTAGGTCAGACTGCATGGACAGGTTCCAGAATGCAATTTAATGAGTACTAAAAAACCCTGATATTTCAACCAAATGTACAAAACGCCTCTATAATTTAACTGCAGCACAATACTCTGAAGTACATGAACTAAAACAACTGTCTTAAATTGTCATCAAAATGTCAGACAAGGGAGGACTAGTTGTGTTCATGGATTTGGATATGTATGAATCACAGATCATGTCCATGTTACGATACATCAACTTACAAACAACGCATAATCCGACCCCTAAATTTCAAAAGGACACATTGAGAATTATTGATGATGGATTTTCTTTAGGGGTCCTCACTAGGTGGCAACAAGATTATTTGGTAGTGGATCATTCTACTCTTATCTACTCTGCATGATCTTCCCAAAGTTCATAAAACAGTTATGCCTCCCCCAATGAGACCGATAGTCTTCAGTATAGGATCAATTACAGAGCACCACAGTGATTGGCTAGATTCCCTTCTTCAACCATTATCCCAGAGAACACCAGAATTTCTTAAAAACTCCAAAGATATATTAGAAGTTTGCTAATGCTATTTGGTTAGAGGATCTTTCCTGGTTAAGTTGCAAGCTTGTTGCTTTATATACTTTGATTCCCCATGATATTGCTATCAAAGCTATGGAATTTCATCTGTCAAGATACAGTGCTTATTCAAGTGACTTGTGTTTGTATATTGTTCAGGTAACTCAATTCCATTCCTCATGGTACACAATTATTTTTACTTTGACAATATTTTTCTTCAGTGCAGAGGGGTCCATGGATGCAAAGCACTCACCCTCTTTCGCTAATCGGCGCGCGTGGCTCCTTTAAGAATGAGGGAGCACCCGCGCCCTAAGCTCAGTGCCCCGGGGTATGCGCACCTTCCGTGCACAATGGGCAGGAGCCGAGGAGGAGGTGCGGGATGAGGGCTGCGGCAGTGAGTGAGATGGCTTCCCTGCCGGGGAGAGGGGCAGTGCACAGCGTTACATAATCTCTTGTTTACCTATGTTACTAGTCCATCTTCTATTTCATTTTTAGACCTACAACTAGAAGGAATTTGTGATAAATTGATTTCCACTTCTACCTTTTTCAAACCATTGTCAGGTAACACAATCTTACATGCCAACAGTAGCCATCCGAGGCACACTATGAAATCAATACCAGTAGGCGAATTCACACAAATTAAATGGAATTGCAGTGATGATAGTAATCTTACTGTTGAACTTGAACATTCTAACAAGAAATTGGGGAAAGTTGGATGCCCCACTTGGTCTTAAATAGAGCTAGCAATATTACATCTGGAAAACGTCAAAATTTAATTACATACAAACAAAATCCAGAAATCAATATGGGGAATAAATTGGTTTTATCTTTACAATTTAGCCCTCAGTTCAATCAAATCAAAGCTATTGTCCTTAAACATTCCTATGCTGCATAAAGATTACATTCTTTCTAATATATTGGAATCAGTCTGTCTAGTTGTAGCTAAGAGACCAGTTACCTTGGGTAACATTTTATCCCTGAGTTTTTTCAATTCCAAAACATCACATAGGACCTGTTTTTTTACGTGCAGTGTTACTGGCTGCAGAACTTGCCAACATTGCATGAAATCATGCACTTTTGCCAAAAATGATTGCTCACAGTGGTTTACTGTAAAGGAATACTGTATATTAACTAGAGCACACAAAATGTGGTGTATACAGCTCTAGACCACTGCAAAATTTTCAGTTTGTCTGATTTTTCTCTTTATAGGTATATTTTTGAGTAAAATGTAAATTGTTCTTTTATTCTATAAACTACTAACAACATGTCTCCGAAGTTCCAAGCAATACATTTTGTATTTATTTAATGAAAATGAGAAATGGTCAAAATAACAAAAAAATACATTGCTTGCAGACCTCAAATAATGCAAAAAAAACAACAAGTTCATGATGATTTAGAAACAACAATACTAATGTTTTAACTCAGAAAGAGTTGAGAAATCAATATTTTGTGGAATAACCATGATTTTAAATCACAGCTGTCATGCGTCTTGGCATGCTTTCCACCAGTCTTTCACATTGCTTTTGGGTGACCTTATGCCACTCCTGGTACATTAATGTAAGCAGTTCTTTTTTGTTTGATGGCTTGTGACTATCCATCTTCCTCTTGATTACATTCCAGAGGTTTTCAACGGGGTTCAGGTCTGGAGATTGGGCTGGCCGTGACAGAAATTTGATGTGGTGGTCCTTCATCCATACCTTGATTAACCTAGCTATGTGGCATGGCGCATTGTCCTGCTGGAAAAAACAGTCCTCAGAGTTGGGGAACATTGCCTGAGCAGAAGGAATCAACTGTTTTTCCATGATAACCTTGTATGCGGCTTGATTCATACGTCCTTCGAAAAGAATAACCTGCCCAATTCCAGCCTTGATTTAGCATCCCCAGATCATCACCGATCCTCCACCAAATTTCACAATGGGTGCAAGACACTGTGGCATGTACGCCTCTCCAGGTCTCCGTCTAACCATTAGACAACCATGACATGTTGTCAGTAGTTTATAGAATAAAAGAACAATTTACATTTTACTAAAAAATATACCTATACAGAGAAAAATCAGACAAACTAAAAAGTTTGCAGTGGTCTCTTAATTTTTGTCAGAGCTGTAAATAAGCTATCTGGAATGCTATGTTATGCATGTGGGTTGCACCACTAGAAAGTTAAAGGTTCGTATATCCAGGAGTTTGACTGACATAATCTCCTCTTTCAGCTCTCATCGCACAGTGCCACATGCATCCAGACATTTTATTAGGCTGGTTTCAGACTTGCAGTGCTGTGCGCTGCGGATGGCAATGTACTTCCTCCTTGCTTCCTCCGTGAAGCTCTGCTCAGGCTTCTCCTACTGCCGGCTGCGTCCTGAGTTTCCCTGCGTACCTATCTTTAACATTGGGTACGCAGGGAAAATTTTGCGTTTCCGTGCGGGCACAACACACCTCAAATCGCCGCATGCGGACGGATACGCATGCAACGCATGTCCCTGCGTACCCAATGTTAAAGATAGGTACACAGGGAAGCGCAGGACGCAGCCTGCAGTAGGCGGAGCCTGAGCGGAGCTTCACGGAGGAAGCAAGGAGGAAGTACATTGCCATCCACAGTGCACAGCAAAGCAAGTCTGAAACCAGCTTTACCTTGAACGTCGAACTGCCTCCCTTAAAGTGCTGGGTATAGAAAAGGTACGGAAATCAGCTAGAGGAGGAGACATCAAAAGACGCCTCCTGAGAAAGAAGCGTTCTGGAAGTATAATCTTGGCACCTGCTATTCTGGAGGACTAAAAGCCGCAAAGAAATCATGTTCCATTATTGATCTCTTCTTGACTGCACAAATATATGAAGCGCCCCCACACCGCCGCAGGGCCGAGGGGTACCCGGAGCCGGGCCTCTGGGATCTCAGTCCTGGGGTTGTCACGGTGGCTAGACCTGGTCCGTGGCCCTGTCTGTCAGTGGGGGATGTCCGGTGCAATAAGTGGTGTTGTAACGGTGCAGTTGTGGGGTGCAGGTCGCGATAAATAATGAGGACACCAGGTTGCAGTCTCTTTACCTCTTTACTGAAGATCTCTGGGTCCTCAATCCAGAATACGGCTCACCAGGCTGCGCAAGTCCGGCCGGTCCAATGACACTTCCAGAGTTCTCTTCACAGGAGGAAATCTGTGCCTTCCCCCTAGCGCTATGTGTTGTAGTCCTTCCCTGCTGTGCTTACGGAAAGTACCCCGCAACTGCTGTGTCTGTTTCTGATGTTCCCTCACAACTCGACTAGATGATGTTCTGCTAATCCTCCGTCCCTCCCTGAGGTTCGGGTAGGAACGGCACCCGTTTGACGGGTAGGCCTGGAGTTCTTCCGGGACCCTAGAGACGCCCCTCTCCCACAATTGCCTCCCAAGACTTCATAGGTGATTTGAGTTAGACAGCCCGCCTGAGACTGACTGTCCTGCCGCTGTTTGGAGTATTGCTTGAAGCTGAATGTTGTTCTACTCCCTCGGCGTTCCGGCCACCGGTAGTGCGCCTCAGCAGGATGTTGCTCCGGTCTTACAGCACGACTCCTACTGGTATTTCTCCTTTGCGTGATCCTGTTTCTCACTCAGCACAATCTATCTCTCTTCTAATCCTTTCTTGGGCACCGCCGCTACCCGGAGCAGGCACGGTCCCGTTACGTTCGGTCTTGTTGCCAAGCCTCTGTCAGGATCCCACCCCTGACAGAGACGCTACTGTATCTTCCCCTACAACACCCTCTGCCACAAGGTGTTGCCTGGTTCCAACCCAGTCAGCTTTCTGATCTAACTTCCTGCCTGACCCCCAGTTTACCCACTATGGTGGGGAGTGGCCTAATGAATAGCACCCTTAGCTCCCCCCGGAGGCCCGGCTGTGAAATGTATTGGTGTCTGTGATACCTGATCAGATGAACTCCTTCAGTGCCATCGGACGCACCATAGCTCCCCATAGTGGCGGGGCCACAGTACTGCAACGACCAGGACTCTGGGGCACTGCACTCCCCCCTGGTTAAACACAGTACTCCGGGACTGGGAAGAAAACAACAATACAAGTTTAGCAAAAAGACATACAGTTTGGTTGAGTGCAATAACAATAAGTATACTTGAACAAGCTTCCCTTTATGGGAGGTGAGGACACTTGAACGTTACAAAACATGGTTAAATAACATACAGTGGGGCAAAAAAGTATTTAGTCAGTCAGCAATAGTGCAAGTTCCACCACTTAAAAAGATGAGAGGCGTCTGTAATTTACATCATAGGTAGACCTCAACTATGGGAGACAAACTGAGAAAAAAAAATCCAGAAAATCACATTGTCTGTTTTTTTATCATTTTATTTGCATATTATGGTGGAAAATAAGTATTTGGTCAGAAACAAAATTTAATCTCAATACTTTGTAATACATCCTTTGTTGGCAATGACAGAGGTCAAACGTTTTCTGTAAGTCTTCACAAGGTTGCCACACACTGTTGTTGGTATGTTGGCCCATTCCTCCATGCAGATCTCCTCTAGAGCAGTGATGTTTTTGGCTTTTCGCTTGGCAACACGGACTTTCAACTCCCTCCAAAGGTTTTCTATAGGGTTGAGATCTGGAGACTGGCTAGGCCACTCCAGGACCTTGAAATGCTTCTTACGAAGCCACTCCTTCGTTGCCCTGGCGGTGTGCTTTGGATCATTGTCATTTTGAAAGACCCAGCCACGTTTCATCTTCAATGCCCTTGCTGATGGAAGGAGGTTTGCACTCAAAATCTCACGATACATGGCCCCATTCATTCTTTCATGTACCCGGATCAGTCATCCTGGCCCCTTTGCAGAGAAACAGCCCCAAAGCATGATGTTTCCACCACCATGCTTTACAGTAGGTATGGTGTTTGATGGATGCAACTCAGTATTCTTTTTCCTCCAAACACGACAAGTTGTGTTTCTACCAAACAGTTCCAGTTTGGTTTCATCAGACCATAGGACATTCTCCCAAAACTCCTCTGGATCATCCAAATGCTCTCTAGCAAACTTCAGACGGGCCCGGACATGTACTGGCTTAAGCAGTGGGACACGTCTGGCACTGCAGAATCTGAGTCCATGGTGGCGTAGTGTGTTACTTATGGTAGGCCTTGTTACATTGGTCCCAGCTCTCTGCAGTTCATTCACTAGGTCCCCCCGCGTGGTTCTGGGATTTTTGCTCACCGTTCTTGTGATCATTCTGACCCCACGGGGTGGGATTTTGCGTGGAGCCCCAGATCGAGGGAGATTATCAGTGGTCTTGAATGTCTTCCATTTTCTAATTATTGCTCCCACTGTTGATTTCTTCACTCCAAGCTGGTTGGCTATTGCAGATTCAGTCTTCCCAGCCTGGTGCAGGGTTACAATTTTGTTTCTGGTGTCCTTTGACAGCTCTTTGGTCTTCACCATAGTGGAGTTTGGAGTCAGACTGTTTGAGGGTGTGCACAGGTGTCTTTTTATACTGATAACAAGTTTAAACAGGTGCCATTACTACAGGTAATGAGTGGAGGAAAGAGGAGACTCTTAAAGAAGAAGTTACAGGTCTGTGAGAGCCAGAAATCTTGATTGTTTGTTTCTGACCAAATACTTATTTTCCACCATAATATGCAAATAAAATGATAAAAAAACAGACAATGTGATTTTCTGGATTTTTTTTTCTCAGTTTGTCTCCCATAGTTGAGGTCTACCTATGATGTAAATTACAGACGCCTCTCATCTTTTTAAGTGGTGGAACTTGCACTATTGCTGACTGACTAAATACTTTTTTGCCCCACTGTAGCAACATGCTATAAATAACTCTTCTTACCCAACCGGGTATTCTACTAAGTGCAAAAATTGTTGAACAATACTTTAACGTTGCCTTTAAGGACATACACTCTGTATCCACTAAAGACCTTCCTATAATCACATTATAAGGTAATTTAACTCTTTCATTCTCCTTTGTTGAATCTGCAGGACCGCCTGTCCTATCGGCACCAGACCTACTGCCTCTCCTTTCTGTTACAGGACCGTCCCGTTCAGCCAGGACCTACTGCCTTTTCAACTTCTATACACAGTATAGATCATAACATTACTTTCAATTTGAGAGCACTGAGCCATCTCTACATGACTCCTAAAAGGACTCACTAACTAACCCCTACGGGCTCACTTTCTGTCCTTTGTAACACATTATTAACTCTTTTCCTAAAATGACTAACTTCCTATGGAGGACGCAGGGTTTACCTTCTATCCCCATTACCTTATCAACATTATCAAAACATTTTCTACTGAACATTAAGCCTTCTCATTATCTTTCTCTTTCTTAAACATGCTGGACACCACGTCTTTCCCTTCGGGCCCACTGCATCTTTCTTCTAAAGGAAGTTATCAACATTTCTTTGTCTTACAGCCAACTAGTTCAATACAAGTAACTTCAACATATAAGCATTATCATTTTCTTCCAAGCATTACCATCGCATTACTGTTCTAAAACAGTATCACTCATAAATACACAGTTGAGCATCCCCTTTAAGAGAGGATCAAGTCTTTAAGAGGTAACATTTCTTCTCTGGCTACCAGTCTTTACTCAACAAAGGCTCCGGTGCGGTATCTTCGCAAAGAGTCTTTAAGTAAAACCAGTAGGAAGCGCCTTTAAGAAGGTGCAAACTATTTACAAAAAGTTTGTATCACGCACGGTCCATGATTACAGCAGTTCTTTCAGTGATGAATAAACAGGAAACAAAACAAAAAGCAGAAGAAGGGATCCCGGGTAAACAAAGGGATCCCTTTAAGAGTTTAACCCTAGTCGGGTTGTAGCAGCAAAACAGGAAAACAAACAGTTAACTATGTACATTCTCGTGGTTCCGAGGTTTATTCTTGTAGTAGGTTGCAAGGCATCAGTTGGTAGTGAACACTTCCTGGCCTGGGAAGATCTGTGTTCAACTTCTCATCCGATGCGGTATCAATGTCACTAGTTGGCGGTTGTTCAGGTATAATCTGGGTTCGAATGTCAATTTTGATAGTAAGTTCAGTGGTAGAGATAATGCACTCTGTAGTAGTAGTAGTGCTGGGACTCATCGGTTCAGAGGTAGTCTTAGTCAGGGCAGCAGGTAGCGCTGCTGCAAGATCAGTCACTGGAACGGAGTCAGGAGCGGTGGCACTAGCAGTCACTGGAGTGGTGTCAATCATCAGGGCAGGGTCGTTCTTCCTACCTGCTTCAGATGCGGTTCTTCCGGTGCCGGTCTGCTCCGTCTCCGCTGGGGTCTGGAACGCTGGTTGCAGGGCCTTGCGCTGCGGCGTTGTCATCTCCGGTTGCAGCATCTCGCTTTCCAGCAGGGTCTTGCTTTCCAGCTTCGGAGCTCCGGCCCTTCTTCCCTGCTCCGGACCAAGCGAGGCTGCCGACAGGCGTCTGGTGAGGCTCCCGATGATGGTCTTCTTCCACCCGGCCTCAGTGCTCAGCTGCGTCCGCCGGGGTTGGTGAATCAGCTTGTCCGCTCCGGTCTGCGGGAGGTCAGCGTCAACTGTGGAGGTCTGGCTGCGGTGCCTCTCCGGGTAGCTGGGGGAGTCCTCGGCTCCGACCCCACGCTCCGGCTCCGGGCGGCTGGCCATGGCGTCCTCCATGTTGCTCGCTTCTTCTTCCTGGTCCTTTTCCCGCTCTCTTCTTCGTGGGCGGTTTCGTTTTCATTGTCTCTGCCCACCATTAAGGATCAGGAGGCGGATCTCGGCTGCTGACGGACACGTCCTCAAGGGGCCGAGATATTTAGACTGGGCGGCCATTGTCTTTCGCGCTCCCCAGCTTGTTCACGCCCACTTCCACGCCCCTCTTCTTCTCCTGCGCTCTCCTCAGCGCTGCAATGGCGGCGGTTTTGGCGGGAACTTCTGGCAGCAAGTGGCAACACACAGTCCTTGTAATAAAGCACAGTCCAAGCACGATAAATCACAGTTCCAAGGCACACATGACCTGACTCTTCAGGCTTAAGTAGATCCTGTTCGTGACGCCAAGTTGAAGCGCCCCCACACCGCCGCAGGGCCGAGGGGTACCCGGAGCCGGGCCTCTGGGATCTCAGTCCTGGGGTTGTCACGGTGGCTAGACCCGGTCCGTGGCCCTGTCCGTCAGTGGGGGACGTCCGGTGCAATAAGTGGTGTTGTAACGGTGCAGTTGTGGGGTGCAGGTCGCGATAAATAATGAGGACACCAGGTTGCAGTCTCTTTACCTCTTTACTGAAGATCTCTGGGTCCTCAATCCAGAATACGGCTCACCAGGCTGCGCAAGTCCGGCCGGTCCAATGACACTTCCAGAGTTCTCTTCACAGGAGGAAATCTGTGCCTTCCCCCTAGCGCTATGTGTTGTAGTCCTTCCCTGCTGTGCTTCCGGAGAGTACCCCGCAACTGTTGTGTCTGTTTCTGATGTTCCCTCACAACTCGACTAGATGATGTTCTGCTAATCCTCCGTCCCTCCCTGAGGTTCGGGTAGGAACGGCACCCGTTTGACGGGTAGGCCTGGAGTTTTTCCGGGACCCTAGAGACGCCCCTCTCCCACAATTGCCTCCCAAGACTTCATAGGTGATTTGAGTTAGACAGCCCGCCTGAGACTGACTGTCCTGCCGCTGTTTGGAGTATTGCTTGAAGCTGAATGTTGTTCTACTCCCTCGGCGTTCCGGCCACCGGTAGTGCGCCTCAGCAGGATGTTGCTCCGGTCTTACAGCACGACTCCTACTGGTATTTCTCCTTTGCGTGATCCCGTTTCTCACTCAGCACAATCTATCTCTCTTCTAATCCTTTCTTGGGCACCGCCGCTACCCGGAGCAGGCACGGTCCCGTTACGTTCGTTCTTGTTGCCAAGCCTCTGTCAGGATCCCACCCCTGACAGAGACCCTACTGTATCTTCCCCTACAACACCCTCTGCCACAAGGTGTTGCCTGGTTCCAACCCAGTCAGCTTTCTGATCTAACTTCCTGCCTGACCCCCAGTTTACCCACTATGGTGGGGAGTGGCCTAATGAATAGCACCCTTAGCTCCCCCCGGAGGCCCGGCTGTGAAATGTATTGGTGTCTGTGATACCTGATCAGATGAACTCCTTCAGTGCCATCGGACGCACCATAGCTCCCCATAGTGGCGGAGCCACAGTACTGCAACGACCAGGACTCTGGGGCGCTGCATATGATTTTTGTATTATAGTTTTTTATTTATTTGTATCTTTTTTGTCAGTTTTTTGTTTTATTACTATAATGTGTTCTACTCGTATGTATCACTTTCCATTGGTTACACTAGTGGCAACATCATGGGAATTTTGTACTAGTTTTTATTGGTTACACCAGTGTATATATACGTGCAGTGAGCTATCAATATTAGCTTGGAGAAAAAACATCGGTGTACGTTTGAAACGCGTTGATTTTGACTGCTTAGCTTTTGTTCACATTGTGGATCCATGCATTTAAATTTTAATGATGTAACTGAATGCACTTTGGAATTTTAAGAAGCTGGAAAATTTCACTTTTTTTTTACAGTGCCATAAATGCTTGGTGATGCATGCCCTAACAGCTCGGTGCACAGTGCCATTCCAGCCTGGTATAGAGTGCCATAACAGCCTGGTGCAGCGTTCCCTAACAGCCTACTGCAGTGTGCCTTATCAGCCCTCATGCAAAGTGCCATACCAGCCTGGTATAAAGTGCCATAATAGTGCAGCACCCCAGAGTCCTGGTCGTTGCAGTACTGTGGATCCGCCACTATGGGGAGCCATGGTACGTTCGATGGCACTGAAGGAGTTCCTCCGAGCAGGTATCACAGACACCAATATGTTTCACAGCTGGGCCTCCGGGGGGAGCTAAGGGTTCTATTCATTAGGCCACTCCCCACCATAGTGGGTAAACTGGGGGTCAGGCAGGAAGTTAGAGGAGAAAGCTGACTGGATTGAACGAAGCAACACCTTGTGGCAGAGGGTGTTGTGGAGGAAGAGACAGTAGGGTCTCTGTCAGGGGTGGGATCCTGACAGAGGCTTGGCATTGAAAGAGAACGTAACGGGTCCGCGCCAGCTCCGGGAAGCGGCGGGATCCAAGAAAGGACTAGAAGCGAGATAGATTGTGCTGAGTGAGAGACGAGATCAAGCAATAGGAGAATACCAGTAGGGGTCATGCTGTAAGACCGGAGCAACATCCTACTGAGGCGCACTACCGGTGGCCGGAACGCCGAGGGAGTGGAATAGTACACAGCTTCAAGCCATACTCCAAACAGCGGCAGGGCAGTCAGTTTAAGGCGGGCTGTCTAACACATATCACCTATGAAGTCTTGGGGGGCAATTGCGGGAGAGGGGCGTCTCTAGGGTCCCGGAAGAACTCCAGGCCTACCTGACAAACGGGTGCCGTTCTAACTGTAACATCAGGAAGGGACGGAAGATTAGCAGAAGATCAGTTAATCGAGTTGTGAGGGAACACGAGAAACAGACACAACAGTTGTGGGGTACTTTCCGTAAGCATAGCAGGGAAGGACTACAACACATAGCGCTAAGAAGGAAGGCACCGATTTCCACCTGTGAAGTGAACTCTGGAGGTGCCATTGGACCGGCCGGACTTGCGCAGCCTGGTGAACCATATTCTGGACTGAGGACTCAGAGATCTCCAGTAAAGAGGTAAAGAGACTGCAACCTGGTGTCTTCGTTATTTACCGCGACCTGCACCCCACAACTGCACCGTTACAACACCACTTATTGCTCCGGACGTCCCCCACTGACAGACAGGGCCACGGACCGGGTCTAGCCACCGTGACAACCCCAGGACTGAGACTCAGAGGCCCGGCTCCGGGTACCCCTCGGCCCTGCGGCGGTGTGGGGGCGCTCCAACAGCATGGTGCAGAGTTCCATAACAGCCTGGTGCAGCATGCCCTAACAGCCTGGTGCAGAGTGCCATAATAGCCTGGTGTAGAATGCCACAACAGCCAGGTGCACAGTGCCATAACAGCTTTCTGTAGAGTGCCATAACAGTGTGGTAGAGCGTGCTATAACAGCATGGTGCAGCCAGGGCCGGTTTTAGACAATGTGGGGCCCTAGGCAAAAGTTTAAAATGAGGCCCCCAATGCTCACATACTGCACCATGACTCTCAAACATTTTGGTTGTATTGACATGAGCTGAGTTCAGGCCGTTCAATGCGTGTGATCTACAATATTGAAGTCGTTTGGCTCGTTTCTCGGCCTCTTTACACCGGCTAATGAAAAACGATGGGGACAGAACACTAGTAGATGAATCTGTCCCCATACAGTTTCATGTCATAAGCAGCAGGGCTGGCGAGTTGGAGTCAGTGTCCATTTTGGTGGAGTTGGTATCAAATGGACAGACTCTGTCTCCTTATATACATTATATAATACATTGGGTGCAGGATGTGCTGTAATTTTCATAATGTGGGAAAGTTATGAAATGTCCTATGTATGAGCATTTTGCTCATTTGTTGCACGAATATATATATATATATATATATATATATATATATATATAAACAGCACAAAAATTAAAGAAAAAAACGGGCTTTAATGCCTGCGTGGCGTGGCAGCGTTTCGGATATAGTATGCTATATATAGCATACTATATCCGAAACGTCGCCACGCCATTCAGGCATTAAAGCACGTTTTTTTTCTTTAATTTTTGTGCTGTTTTCCTTTTTTTATCTTTATTACTGGAGGCCAACTGAACTTTGGTTGGGAAAGCGCTGCACGACAACTGCGGTAATATGTGATGCTGTTCCAATTTTGACATATATATATATATATAAACTCTCGTCTGTTTTTCAGCCAGTGTTTAAAAATGTGCATGACACACAAACACACACCACACTCACACGCTATCACTGTGTGTCTATACCCAGCCATCTACATATACTAACATATATTCAAGTTAGAGTAATGCAAAAAATGTGTGTATATATATATATATATATATATACACACACATACATACACACACACACACCTACAAGGCACATGCTTATACACACACACATGGCACGCACTTATACACACGTACACATACATGGCACACCTATACGCACACGCCATTCACTTATACACACACACATACATGGCATGTACTTATACACAAACACGCATGGCACATACATACATGTACATGGCACGCACTTATACACATACATGGCATGCATTTATTCACACATATACATACAAACATGGCACACATTTATACATACATACATACATGACATGCACGTACATACACACACACGGCACGCACTTACAGTATATACACACACATGGCACGCACTTACAGTATATACACACACATGGCACGCACTTACAGTATACACACACATGGCACGCACTTACAGTATATACACACATGGCACGCACTTACAGTATATACACACATGGCACGCACTTACAGTATATACACACACATGGCACGCACTTACAGTATATACACACACATGGCACGCACTTACAGTATATACACACATGGCACGCACTTACAGTATATACACACATGGCACGCACTTACAGTATATACACACACATGGCACGCACTTACAGTATATACACACATGGCACGCACTTACAGTATATACACACATGGCACGCACTTACAGTATATACACACGGCACACACTTACAGTATATACACACACGGCACGCACTTATATACACACACGGCACGCACTTATATACACACACGGCACACACTTATATACACACACGGCACGCACTTATATACACACATACACCTACACACACACACACAGATGCTGTACAACAAATGCTCATTTGATACATGTGATTCACATAAACACACACAGACAGCACACACTATACACTGCACACACCTCAGATACATGTTTTATGCTGGAGGGAATGAAATGTTCCACACTATCAGCTGCAGCCCTCCTGCTCCCAGCAGCACTATCCCAGCAGACACCTCCCTGCCCTCTCCTCTGCTGGGACTGCAGACAAGAGCTGGAGGAGCTGACAGCAGGACAGGAGCCTGGAGCAGCACACACAGTGGGACGGTGCACTTCTACTTATCTGCCAGCTCAGGTTGGTAGCTGCCATCTCTAGCTCCCCCTCCGAGGCTCTGTGCAGGAGGAGATGACAGAAGGGCAGGAGCAGCTCACACGGTGCTGCACTGCTTACCTCACAGCTCGGGTTGGTAGCTGCCATCTCTAGCTCCCCCTCAGAGGCTCCGTGCAGGAGGACAGGGCGCTGGCCAATGAGCACTTCTATCACTCTGATGGGGGAGGTTCAGTGGCCGCTGCTCCTGTGCTTCATTGCACGCTCCTTTTTCACTGCAGAAACATCCAGACAGTCCCTGAGTACATGGCTTGTGGTGACATCACGGTCACATGGCAGGTCACCTGATCGTGATGTCACTACAGGTCCTCAAGCAGTCTCTACATCGGAAGCTTCACTGATAATGCTATTATCAGTGAAGCATCTGCTGTAGATGCTGGGGGCCCCCAAGGGAGTGGGGGCCCCAGGCAGCTGCCTAGTCTGCCTGGCCCTAACGCCGGCCCTGGGTGCAGCATACCCTAATAGCCTGGTTCACAATGTCATAACAACCTAGTGTAGAGTGCCATAACAGCTGGTGTAGAGTGCCATAAAAGCCTGTTGTAGAGTGCCATAACAACCTAGTGCAGAGTACCCTAACAGCCTGGTGCACAATGCCATAACAGTCTGTTCTTGTGTGCCATAACAGCATAGTGCAGCGTGTCTTAGCAGCCTGGTGGAGAGTGACAAAACAGTCAAGTGCAGCATGCTCTAACAGCCTGTTTCAGTGTGTTCTAACAGCCTGGTGAAGCATGCCCTAACAGACTGGTGAACAGTGCCATAACAGCATAGTGCAGCGTTCCCTAGCAGCCTGCAACAGCGTGCTCTAAGGCTACGTTCACATTTGCGTTGTGCGCCGCAGCGTCGGCGCCGCAGCGCACAACGCAAACAAAAACGCAGCAAAACGCATGCACAACGCTGCGTTTTGCGCCGCATGCGTCGTTTTTCTCATTGAATTTGGACGCAGCAAAAATGCAACTTGCTGCGTCCTCTGCGCCCCGACGCGGGCGCCGCAGCGACGCATGCGGCGCAAAACGCAAGTGCGCCGCATGTCCATGCGCCCCCATGTTAAATATAGGGGCGCATGACGCATGCGGCGGCGCTGCGGCGCCCGACGCTGCGGCGCTGGCCGCAAATGTGAACGTAGCCTAACAGCCTGGTGCAGCATGCTCTAACACCTTGCTGAAACATACCATAACAGCCTGGTGCACAATGCCATAATAACCTGGTATAGAGTGCCATGACAACTGTTATGCCCACAGGGCATGGGGATGTATAGTGGACTCGCTAGACCACTGATGGAGCAATGGTAGCTGTATACCCGGTACACAAGAGACAGGAGAATGAGCTTCCAAAAACCAAAGGAATTTATTTAAAGGAAGCTTAATAATGGAGAGGTGCCTGAAGGAAGAACCCTCTGGACCGCGACACTGAACCACGTAGTGGAGCACCGAGCAAGGTGTATCCCTATACAGGGATTCCCCCATCGCAACACTAGAGGCCTAAATGCCTCAGTACCCAGACCAGAGGGACGACCCATACAGACCATATTAACAAGACAGTGGAATACTGGCTTTGTCAGTGAAGAGAATCCTGTAAGCTCTGTGTAATCCCAGAAAGGCTGATCCAGCTGGCAGCGATATCTGGATGGCTCCATGAGGAGCTGCTTGGTCAGCCTGGAGTGGAAACCGGAGAGACCAGAAGGATCCAGAATAGGGAACTGCCAGCGGAGGATTCCGAGGAGACAGAGGTATTAGTATAGCAAAAGTAACAAACTTCAGTTTGCAGAGCACAGCAAAGTGTGGCTTGAGCAGGAGGCCACGATCAAAAGAATGAACAAGTTGCCCTGGCACCACCCATAAGGGGAGGAAGCCTTTTATGCACAGAGCATCATAGAACAGACAGCCCTAAAAGAGAACAGGTGCCCTGCTGCTTTAAGTATGTGCGGGAAGCTGGGCAGGCCTCCTAAGAGCATTTCCAGGAGACCTGCCAAGGAAATGCAGGCTCCTAGCAGAGAAGGGAGCCGCCGATCATTTGGAGCCACGGACAGGGTGAGCAGTATCAGTGGAGCTTTATGATAGACATCGGTCTCCCTGCACAGCGGAGACCAGACCTGCGGCTGAGGGCATGACAATAGCCTGGTGTGGAGTACCATAAGAGACCGATGCAGCGTGCCCTAACAGCTTTAGCATGCTCTAACAGCCTGGTGCCTAGTGCAGTGTACCATACAAGCCTGGTGCAGTGTGACCTAACTGCCTGCCTGGTGCAGTGTACCCTAACAGCCTGGCGCACAGTGCCATAATAGCCTGGTGTACAGTGCTTTAACAGCCTGGTGCAGCATGCTCTAACAGCTTGGTGCAGCGTGTCCTAACACCCTATTGCATAGTGCCATAAAAACCTGGTGTAGTGCCATAACAGTCTGCTGCAGGGTACCATAAGAGTGTAATAATCTGCTGGGCATGTGCTCTTCTGTACTGTGCACTTTTTTTAGGTGGAAAAAATGAGGAGAACATAAAATAGAGGACGTGGACATGGTACTGGTGGTGTAGTTGCTGCAGGGAGAGGATGTGGTCATTTTGTGTCTGCTACGTGCACAAATGAGACACCTTCCTCTGATGCACGCAGAGTAAAGGGCGTTGTGCATAACTTTATAGGTCCAAGTACCGTTGGAAAAATCATGAGCCACAAATATGTTTAGGTCGTTTTAGATTGCATGGCTGAGAGTGGCTCAAATTCCTTTGCATTATCTTCTACCTGATTCCCTGCTGAAAGAGCAGAGTTGGTACCTGTGGACCATGGTCATCTGGCTTCCACCTCACCCCTTTGAAAATCAGCCAAGCAGGCTGAGCTCCAAATCGTGCAGCAGTCACTTCTGCTTTTTGATAACTTCATTGGCTTGCGTTCCATGGACCATTCGCCTGGCCTTGCCCCACAAGTGAAAGAGATTCAGTGCACTGATACCTAACCACTTGTTCAGTTGGAGGATGAGTACGTGGAAGGGTTAGTGCACACGGTCAGCAGACCATCATGGAATAGCTCTGATGATGATGAATAACAGGTGTCAACTGCTGTGTGTTTCTGCAGTGTGTAGACCAGCAAGGAGGGCAGGGGAGTGGGTGGAAGATGAAGCGGGGTATGATGAGGTCCTAGACCTCACATGGAGTGAAGGCCATCTGTGTGACAAGTGCAGATCAGAGGAGGAGGTGGGCATGCTGCCCCAAATGCACAGCAACATAGGAAGCAGAGTGCAAAAGAACAGCGTGTGGCCCCTAGCCAGTATGTCATCTGATACTGCCCACCTTGCCGCCAAACTGATTACACCAAAGCCAGTTCAAAGGAGCTCCCTGGAGGGACATTTCTTCGGGCAATATGCTGACGAATAGAGAAGGGTGATTTTCACTCTATGCAGTCAACTCATGAAGTGGAGCATAAATGTTCTGAATCTGAGCACCACCTGTCTGATTTAAAATCACGAGCTGCAGTGGAAAACACACCTGAAAAATAAGGGATAATTTAAGGCTCCTCCTACTCCCTCTTCTGCTGCAGTCTCAACCTCTTCCTCTCGCTCGTAATCAACAGTGCCACCTGGCTCACAGCAAAGAGAGGATGTGACAGCACCACCACCACCAGCAGTATCGATAAGCATCTCCACACTGTCCCATGAGAGCGTTCAGTTGTCCATCCCCAAAACACTGGAGATAAAGCAAAAGTACCCCACTACCCACCCACGACCCCTGGTCCTAAATGAAAACATTTTAATATTCCTGGCATTTGAAATGCTGCCTTTCCGGCTGATGGAGATGGACAGTTTTAAAAAACTGATGGTGGTGGCTGTCCCACAGTCAGGGCCGGACTGGCCATAGGGCAGTTCTGGCATTTGCCAGAGGGGCCGCCCCCTGCCGTGGGCCGCTCCCTCTGCAGGAGCACCATTGATGTGACAGGACAGGAGCCGCTCAGGAGAAGAAGGAGGCGCGGTCTCAACTGCTCTGTACATGTGAGCAGCAGCAGTGGGACACAGGAGTCCACAGTGAGAAGGAAGGGCAGAGGCAAGGTGGGGGGGAAGGGAGGCATTTATCCCCGGCCATGTCCCAGCTCCGGCGGGGATAATTTACATACATACCTCTCTAGGGGGCCGCACCAGATTCATATCGCCAGCACAGCTGCTGTCTGGCACTCAGCCAATTAAAACAAGCAGGGGAGCTACAGAAAGCAATGAGGAGGTGGGCGGGGCCAGTGCTGTGAGGAGATAAAGACTGGAAGATCCCAGCACTGAGCTCCTCCAATAGCAGCTGCAGCGTTCCCTCCTCTGCCGGATCAGAGCTGGAGGATGCACGGCTGAGAGCAGGATAGGAAGGCCCAGGCCTGTGTGTGCAATGACTGCTCTAGCAACAGAGCTGAAATCCCCTGCTCCTAGGATGCATCATCAGGTGAAGAAATCCAGCTGCCTGTAGAAAGGAGTGAGTATATGTGTATGCTCAATGTGTAAACTGTGTATTTGTGCAGGTCATGTGTCTGTAGTTTGAGTATGTGTATATATGTACTGTGTGTATATGTGTGTGTGTGTGTATATATATATATATATATATATATATATATATATATATATATATGCACCTTATGTGTCTGTATATGTACTGTATGTGTGTGTGTACTGTAATGCTGCAGAATCATGACCCCCCAGACTGCCCACCCTGTATGTCCGTGACTTGCATTTTACTGCCCTGTGTTGCAGATTTGTGCACACTAAGGCTACTTTCACACTAGCGTCGGGCTCAGCCCGTCGCCGTGCGTCGGGCCGAGGTCCCCGACGCTAGCGTTGTCCCCGCCGCACAACGGGGGCAGCGGATGCATTTTTCCAGCGCATCCGCTGCCCCATTGTGAGGTGCGGGGAAGTGCGGGGAGGTGGGGGCGGAGTTCCGGCCGCGCATGCGCGGTCGGAAAAAGCGGACCGTCGGGAGCAAAAAACGTTACATGTAACGTTTTTTGCTCCCGACGGTCCGCCACAGCACGGCGCAACCGTCGCAGGACGGTTGTGACGTGTGTCATTGCGTCGCAAATGCGTCGCTAATGTTAGTCAATGCAGAAAAAACGCATCCTGCAAGCACTTTTGCAGGATGCGTTTTTTCGGCAAAACGACGCATTTGCGACGTAATGCAGTTAACGCTAGTGTGAAAGTAGCCTAATATATTTTTAAAGGGAACATATCACCAGTGTTTGAGTCTGTCAACAAATGCAGCCGCCCTTACCTTCTCTGTGCTGCCTTGGGCCACGTTCACACTTAGCGGTTTTTACCGCGGAACTGCGGCGATTTTGATGCTGCAGGTCCGCAGCAGTTTCCATAGCGTTTCCATTAACATGTAAACCCTATGGAAACCGCAAACCGCTGTGCACATGCTGCGGGAAAAACCGCGCAGAAACAAAGCGGTTTAAAACCCGCAGCATGTCACTTCTTTGTGCAGAATCGCAGTGATTCTGCACCCATAGAAATGCATTGTTCCGCTTACTTCCCGCATGGGGCTGTGCCCACTTTGCGGGAAGTAAGCGGAAAATGTACGGGTGGTACCCGGGGTGGAGGAGAGGAGACTCTCCTCCAGGCCCTGGGAACCATAAAATAGTGTAAAAAAAAGAATTAAAATAAAAAATAATGCTATACTCACCTCTCAGCGCTGCCCGCGGCCGTCCGGTCAGAGTTGCTGGGCGAACAGGACCTGCGGTGATGTCACGGTCACATGACCGTGACGTCACGAAGGTCCTTCTCGGCACAGCAACTTTGGAGCCGGAGCGCCGAAGTGCAGCGCCGAGGAGATCGCGACGTCAGAGGGTGAGTATAACTAATTTTTATTATTTTTTTCATTACTATTGATGCTGCATATTGCTGCATATGCAGCATCAATAGTATAGGAGTAATCCCGCAGCGGAAACCGCGGAACAAACCGCGATAAATCTGCAGGGATAACCGCAGCGGTTTTGCCCTGCAGATTTATCAATTCCGCTGCGGGATTAACCCACAGAGCACACCGCAAAGTGTGAACATGGCCTTAGGGTATGTGCACACGGGGCGTATTTGGTCTGGATTTGCTGTGGCTTGAACGCGGCGTACAGCCGCAGTGTCGAGATGTTACAGCACAGTGGAGGGGATTTTATGAAATCCCATCTCCACTATGTGTACAGGGATGCGGGTGATGACACACTCAAAATTACGCACATGCGACGCGTCTTTATAGACTGCAGCATGTCTATCTTGCAGAGACAATCAGTCTCCACAAAATAAATATCCCTCCCTGTCCTATGTATAGATACAATGCGGTATCACCGCATGTACAAAAGGGGGCAGCGTTTTTGGCAGAGCCGGGATCCACTGCGTCCAAAGCGCTGCCAGTACACAGCGTGGAAACATACCCCACACCAACATGTATATTGACTCCTGACCCCCTGCTTACCCCCAAACAAAACACTTTGAGTTGTTGTTGTTATATTTAAAGGGAACCTGTCACCCCCCCCCCAGGCATTTTTAACTAAAAGAGCCACCTTGTGTAGCACTAATGCTGCATTCTGTCAAGGTGGCTCTTTTAGTTGTGCTCCCTTTCAATGCTAAAATAATCATTTTTATAATTTGTTCCTGATACCTCGAATTTGTCCGGGGGGCATGTCTTTTCCCCCCAAACGCAAATGCCTCCCAGCAGTCACTCAATACTCTCTGCCTTCATTAACGTCCCACTGGGGCTCCCGGATTTACCGCCTTGTCAGTGACCACAGCGGTGTGTCCCTCACTTCCCAGACGACCTTCCACGGTCGGAGCAGCAGCCGCAACAGCGACCACTTTGAGGAAGTTAACACGCAGCAGTCGCCCGTGTGTCCTGCTGCGGCCCCGGCGCCTGCGCTGTAAGTTCGAAGGGCAACGCAAACTGCTGATTCTATCAGATGAGAGAATATACATTGCCGTCTGCATTGGCCCTTAGACCGGTGTCACACTTGCGAGTGCAATGCGAGAAACTCACTCGAGTCTCTTGCTTCCATACCCGGCACTGTCGTCATCACTTGGGAGTGGAGCGTTCAGCTGCATTGAAATACATGCAGCCGCACACTCCGGTCCCTACTGCCGGCGACAGTGCCGGAAGTGAGAGACTCGCAAGTGTGACCCTGGCCTTAGAATGATTCTTGTATTCAGCGTTTGCTGGATGCTGTAGCCTAGTGTTTGTATCTAGGGTATGTGCACACAGCATTTTATTTCAGGTGGCAGAGCTGCTTCAAGAAAGCATCTCAAGTCTTTTACCTGAAGGCGCCATGTTTTTCTGTGCCACCGATGTCTTTTCACGATAGTTTCTGTTATAGTTGCAAGTGACACTGTGCTACTTCTTTTAATGGCCTCAGTTTCCAAGCACTGAAGCAGTTGAAAGAAGTAACAACATACGGAGCAGGTAAAGCAATGTCGTTTTACATTGCTGTGCACCAAGTTCATGTTATGCGGCAGGTTTGAGGTGCTTTTTCAGGTGGGGGGTGCCTGCCGCAATCCGCCTGAAAAAGATGTGTGCACACACCCTTACCTTGGTTCTGCAGCCACAAAATACATGCATCCCAACATGAAAACGATCTGTCCAGACTCGTTTTTTAAAAGTTACCTCTGCTGCTTCTGTAAGGAAGGTAAGACATCGGTAAACTGGTTAGTGAGTCACTACACATGGCCCAGTAATGTGTGCTTGCCCCCAGACTGAAACTTAAGTGATTTTCACTTATGAAAAAAATTAATTAAAAGCTTCTCCTATACATTACAATGTTAATCACGGACCACGCAGAGTGTACACTGGTGCTGTCTATGTGCTGTCCGTGATTGGCACAGGTTCATAGACCTGGATAGGTGATTTTGTCTGTGACAACGATAAAAAACGAAAAATGTCTGTGATTTTTATTTGGGGACACAGTCTGCAAAAGCATATGGGCATGTGAGCAGCACCATAGACTATAATGGAAAATAAATAATGTCCTGTTCTCAGGAGCGCAAGTCTGGGGCAATATGCTACCAAGAACCTTGATTTTTAAGCCGGCTAAAAATCGTCTCACGTGACTAATAACCATTTTGCTCTTACATCAGGTGATTACTGACCTATTTAAATGAGCAATAATCAGGAAGACGCACCAACACACATTTCATGATTATTGGCTCATCTAAGTTGGCCATAATTCAGTGGCTGTTGGCTATGCAGGTCCGCAACACAAAACGTTTTGATTGTATGCTGCTGACCTGTACTTGGACTATCTAGAGAGCAAGATTACAGAAGTTACAAGACGTGGGCCTGTGTGCTTAAAAATGCCAGGGCTGAATTTCAGTCCCAGTCCGGCCCTGCCCACAGTACATGGTTTCCAGGCGCCACTATGTCACAGCTGCTGCTGAAAGTGCGGGCCATCTGTCAGAGCTTTCTGCATTCTCACCATGCTGCTGCTCGCCTGTCTGCATTGCAGCATCACTTCTGCCTTCTCACTTACGGCCTAATATGAGACTTCACCAGAAGGTGGAACTTCAACTTGCATATACTAGAGAGACTGTGCGTGCTGCAGCAATCAATAGTGGAGTTTTAGCTGCAGTACGAGCGGGTGACTTGCTCTGTGATGGAACACTTCTTCACAACCTGCTAGGGGGTCGTCATGCGGGACGTGTGTGCAGTGTTTCACTGCTTCGAGTACTCCACCATCATGGCCAGTGCTGATTACGCTATCTTCAGCATTACTATACCACTTCTATGCCTCCTTGAAAAAACGCTTCATGCTATGATGGATAATGTGGTGGCACAGGAGGAAAAGGAAGAAGAACAGGGACCATTCACACCATTATCATGCCAGTCAACCACACAAGGCTCGAAGGGTGGGATCTTGTACCAACAGTGGCTAGATACACAACTTTCCAGTCAGAGGACAGTTTGGGAGGATGAGGAGGAACCGTGTTCACAGCAGTGTGGCACTCAAAGCAACTCATGGGTATCACTGGAGCATGGCTAAGGGGATACAGAGGACCCTGATGATATACCCTACACTGAGGACAGCTTGTGTTGTCAATGTGCAGCCTGGCACACATGAGTCAATACCTGTTGCTGTGCCTGTGCAACATTTGCTGAGTTTCCAGGATTGTTACCCATGCTGATTACTGTGTAGCCACCTTACTGGATCCCCGCTGCAAGGACAACATACCAACCTTATGTCAGTCACTGGTGTGGGATCAGAAAATGAGGGAATACAAGCACAAGCTGGTAGATGCACTACTGAAGGTGTTCCCACCTGACACTGGAAGAACAAAGCAAAGGAGTAGGAGGAGGAAATCACCAACGCAGCTGGGGCACCAGCACCACTATGGAATGGAGGGTTAGCCAGGACAAAATGTGGAAAACTTTTCTCAGCATGCCACAACATCCAGCGATTTTATCTGATATGGCTCGTATTACCAGGAGGCAGCGTTTAAACAACATGATGGAAGAGTACGTTTCTACATGTCTTCATGAACTTAGTGATGCATCTGCCCAATTTAACTTCTGGGTCTCCAAATTGCCTGGGCTTGCACTTTACGCTTTGGAGGTGCTGGCCTTCCCTGAAGCAAGTGTACTGTCAGAACCTGTGCTTAGCACGGCAGGGGGTGTGATCACAGATAGGCACAACAAAAACAAAATACAAAACCAGTGTAAGCTACCTCCTCCTCTGCCTCTTCCACCTATATCGCCACGTCCACCTCCTCCTCAGCCTCCTCTTCCACCTGAACCTCCGCATCTAGGTTCAAGATTATTTTTTTTATTCTATGTTATTTTAAGTCAATTCCATAAAAAATACAAAAACAAAAAACAGTGTTGGCTACCTCCCCCTCCACCTCTTACACCTACAACGCCACATCTATCTCCACCTCTTCCTCAACCTCCTCCTCCACTTGGACCTCTACAGCCATTGTACAGCATCACAGCACCAAAGTTCAGGTCCCTGTTGGCTAATGTGAGGTTCAGGTTCAGGGTCAAGTTTAAGTCAAGTTCTGTTGTCTGAACCAAACTTTGGATTACAGTTTGACCAAACCCAACAAACACAAACATCATGGGTCCGCTCATCCCTAATGGTGAACAATAGCGACATCCCTTGCCTTTGATGAGACTTCCTGAGAAATTAGAAGCTCTCCAAATATGTGATGCCTGATTAGTACACAGATTTATTGTGTTCTTTGTTAAAAAATACTAAACAGAGAACAAGTAAGTTCTGAACATAATGTTCCAAAGTGCATCGCTTAAACAAATCTACACTCTTACACAATTTTGGCAGTAAAAATCATGCAATTCTGTGGCAATTAGTGATATTTTCAGCCAACCAGCTTGACATCATTTAGGATCATTCAACTAGGCAATGCTCAAAACCAGAGATAGGCAATTTCAATGTTCAGTTTGGATTCCGATAGCTGAATTTGCAATATTCACCTATTAATTAGTGATGAGCGAGTATACTCGTTGCTCGGGTTTTCCAGAGCACACTTCGGTGGTCTGCGAGTATTTATGACTGCTCGGAGATTTAGTTTTCCTTGCCGTAGCTAGATGATTTGCGGCTACTAGACAGCTTGATTACATGTGGGGATTCCCTAGCAACCAGGCAACCCCCACATGTGCTCACAATAAAAAAAAGCAAAGAATCCGCACCACTGCAAGGGTTCACTGCGCCTCACCACTCACCACAGCCACGTGCCATAAACGCCCCAAAAGGATTGGGTGCTCAATCTGAGAAAAGTATGCAGGGAAATTCCAATGAAAGAAGAAAACTGAGAGCACTCACCATCCTAAAAATAGTCCTTTATTGCAACGGAAAAATCTTCAGCAGGGGAGAATATGAATAGTGACAGACGAAGGCAATTTCGTGCTGCTGCGCTTCCACTGGTCCTACAGACGAAAGTAAGTGGAGAGGCTCCTATACCTGCTCAGGCTAAGTTAACCTCCCCCTCTCAAACATCAGCCGTAAATCATCCAGCTGAGGCAAGGAAAACTAATTCTCTGAGCAGTCATAAATACTCGAAGACCACCGGAGTGTGCTCTGAAAAACCCGAGCAACGAGTATATTTGCTCATCACTATTAATTCATCGAATATTTGCCGAACATAACCAAACACCATTCGGGTCAATGGGGGGCAAAAACAAACACATTCACAACACCTTATAAGGGCCCCAAATGTTGCCAAAACACATCAAATCAGGGACAGAAGCCAGGAAAGTGGCCTCAATTCACCCACAGTACAAATTTAAGCATGGAACTGCAGCAATCAGCCAGCCAGGAAGTATCAGGGTCTGAGACAGCATTTACAGCATTCAATTGAACATCACAGTAAGAAGAGGTTGGTGAGGGATCGGTGTAGGACCCCTTTGCTGGGAGCCCTGATACTACATGCAACACTTCTCCCTGCTTTCATGCTGAGCCACACTCAGGTGGCACAAATATCAGTTTTGTAGACTACCATTGTCAGAAAAATTTAAGGATAGTAACACGGGTAGTTGAGTCCAAGGAAGTGGAGGCCTGACGGTCTCGGAGGCCTAGTGCTACAAGCAACAAGCATGGAGGAGACCCAACCAGGAGTCTTCACATTTCCAAAAATTATTGACAGACACCACCAAAGAGGCATCAATTTCACCACGATAGAAATAGTATAATAGGGACCCAATGCAGCAGATGGAGACCTAACCAGGAGTGTTCACATTTAAACAAATAAGAGCTTTACACCACAGAAGTGGCATCAATTTCACAAGAGTAGAAATAGTATAATAGGGACCGACAGGTCTTCCACTACACCCAATACAGCAGATGGACACCCAACCTGTAGTTTTCACATTTTAAAAAATGAGGGCCTGACACTATCGAAGTGGAATAACTGTCATGATAATAGAAATAGTATAATTGGGACCGACATGTCTTCCACTACAGCAAACCCAGCAGATGTAGACCAACCATGACTGTTCACATTTCCACAAATTTGTGTTAACATCAGCAGCAGGAGCCACAGTGGGCACAGAAGCCACACTAAAGATATCACAGAGTGCAGTTACGTGACATTAATGCATCACACTGAAAAATGCAATATCACCTAGTCTGAACAGTCTGCGATTGGGGTGCAAAAGTCCTTGGAGATCCATGACTTGTTCATCTTGATAAAAGTTAGCCGGTCTACTTTCAGGACACAACTGGCTGTGCTTTTCCATCAGGACACCACCAGTAGTGCTGAAGACACGTTCTGACTGAGAGAACGCTGGCTGCTGGGCACAATAAAACCTCCAAGGTGTGTGAGGCAAGCTCAGGCCACTCATCCATTTTGGAAGACCAAAATGTGAAAGGGTCCAAACCCTCCCTGATGGTATTGATATTCAGTTCTAGATACTCCTGCACCATCCTCTCCATTCATTCACTACATGTAGGCTTGGACTCTATTTTGCTGGTGCACGAGCTGGTCTAAAAAAAGTGTCAAAGGACTCACAGAAATTGCTTCTTTCACTTCTACTTCGCTTGAGCCTCAGATATCATCAGATATCTGAGTCTTATCAGGATCAACTACCCCCAGGGGTTAACATCTGATGACAAAGGTCAGGATGCTTTTTGGACCCTACTTCGTTTTGACCCGGATCCAAGCTAAAAAAAATCCTCCTCTTGACTTTGTGAAGCTTTTGAGTACACTTCTGATGACCACAGCATAGACTGTGTGAACAGCTCTTCAGACTAAAACAAAAAGAGAAAAGAAGCCACTAAATAAATGTTAGCACACCACCTGTTGCATATCAAAAGGGAACGACTTTATTAGGTAACACATGACAATAAAACCATTTAAAAACAATACAAAACAACACCCCCCGTCAGGCCCATATAGCTCATACATGTATATATTGACATGCTATGTGAAGCCGGCTGTGTTAACAAATAAAGTACCGTACAATGTCCCCAGAAATAATGAAGGACTGGGCATGCATGAAATCTAGGTACATATGCCCCGCTAGAAATCACACAGAGGGGAGAGGGAGAGGGAGAGCAATGCGCCCACCCCCCTCAAATGATATCCCCTAAAGAACCTATGTCCCTATGGCATCCTGTGTGTGAGCGCCTAAGATATATAATGATATCTTGCAAAAGGACAAAATCTAGGCGCACACTGCAGGAAACCCTGCAGCTAGCCTGTGTAGAACAACAACAGCCATATAGTCACCTTCAATGAAGTCACCTGAGAGCTGGACCGACACGGGGGGGGGAAACCCAACGCGTGTCGCGGTTACACGGACCGCTTCGTCAGGGGAAAGTGCTTACCCTCAAGACTGTATGTCCCATATATAGTTGATGGTCGGTGATCAGAACGCGCCGCACGTGTGCGCCGCCATGGACCGGAGGTGACGTTTCCGGAAGTAAGATGCCGCCCGCGCCTGCGCACAGAGTGAAGGTGATTGTAGAAGGGCAGACGTCTCTGCCCATAGAGTCCCGATGCGCACGCGCCGGACCAGGTCCAGCGGTGCGCAATGTGACCCGAACAAGAATCATCAAGTACAACTGGTTTATCTGGTGGATCTGGGGTTGGGGCAAATTTGACCAACCAGGAACGCAAGGTCCTGATGGGTCTCAGCAATAACGATGAGTTTCTCATCAGAGAGGCGGACAAGGGGGGTAACATAGTCTTGTGGCCGCACCATATGTATTTGGAAGAGGCACACAGGCAGTTAGACAATCCCCTCTCTTACCGTAAATTGCCCTCTGACCCTACTGGGGTGTTCTCTGTCAAGTTGAGAACATTACTAGACTAGACGTTTGAACTTGGTATTATTAACATACAGGAGAGGGACTTCATCTGGGTGGATCAACCTATTACACCTACGTTCTACATGGTCCCCAAGGTCCACAAGAGCACCACTAAACCCCCGGGTCGCCCGATAGTTTCCAGCAAGGGCAGCTTGTGTGAGAGGGCATGTGGATATATCGATTTCTTTTTACAGCCCTTGGTGACAGCGCTCCCGTCTTACATAAGGGATTCTTCACACTTCATTAATGTTCACAAAGGATTGGCACTGGCTCCAGGCGATCTCATGGTTACCTGCGATGTTGAGTCGCTTTATACCAACATTAACCATGATGACGGCATGCGGGCCGTCTTATTCTACATTGACCAACAGGTAGATTCGGACAGACTACACGATTCCTTTATTATTGATTTGTTGGATTTTGCGCTGTGGCACAATTTTTTCTTATTTGACCGGGAATTTTATTTACAGACCTCGGGTGTGGCCATGGGGGCTCGTTGTGCCCCCTCGTTCGCAAATCTTTTTTTGGGGTGGTGGGAGTCTAGGTTTGTGTTTACTTCTGATTTCTTTAACACCAGAGTGCGACGGTGGTCGCGGTTCATTGATGATGTGTTTTTCATATGGTCAGGTTCTGTTGAGGAACTTTCCCAATTCATGGGGTTCCTCAATAACAACTCTTGCAATATTTTCTTGACTTACCAGTTTTCTCCCATTTCAGTGAATTTTTTGGATTTGGAGGTTAGTTGCCGGGAGGGCTTGATTTCCACACGTCTTTATCGTAAGCCCACAGCGGCCACTGGATTCTTGGACTATCGGAGCTTTCATCCTAAACACACTAGGGAGGGGGTCCCGACTGGCCAATTCCTCAGGGCCAGGCGCAATTGTACTGAGGACTCAGACTTTAAGATGGAAGCAAAGGAGCTGACGGCAAAATTCAAGTCCAGGTATTACCCTAAAAAGTGCATTTCACGAGCCTATGGGAGGGCCAGTGGGCAGTCACAAGACTCTTTATTGGTGGCCAACAAGAGAATACCGGACAATTATGCGCGGTTCATTACTGGGTATCATACCCATTGGCCGGAGATGAGCAGGATTTTAAACAACCATTGGAGGATCTTGGCCACAGACCCACTCACTTCCCAGGTTATCAGCACTCGGCCTCTCATTACGGCTAGAAGGGCCCCCAATTTTAAGGACTTATTAACCCAGAATCATTACAGGAGACCCACCAGGCGACTTAATCGGGGTATAGTATTGAGGGGATCATTCCCGTGCGGTGACTGCAGCATCTGTCCCTACATGCGGCCTGTTCGGGATACGTTTTGTAATCCTGTGGATCGCAAAGAGCATAAATTAAAAGCTTACATTAATTGCAAATCTGCTCATGTGGTATATGCTCTGATTTGCTCGTGTCCTTGCATTTATGTAGGTCAAACCTCGCAGGAGCTGAGACGGAGAATGCAGAGCCATTTATCTACTATTAATACGGCATCGTTGGACAGCAGGAGAGGCAAGACGCTGAGTACGGTAGCTGCACATTTTCTGCTCCATCACGGGGGCAGCTGTGCCAACATCAGGATGGTGGGCCTGGAACAAATCAGATCCTCGGGCAGAGGAGGCCCATTACACAAGAGGCTTCTTCAAGTGGAGTCACGATGGATTTATCTACTCAACTCCACAGCACCTCATGGCATTAATGAGGACCTGTATTTCACGGGCTTCTTGGGCTGAGTGGGTCATTTGGAGCACAGATTTTAGGACATCTATTTGATGACTCAACAGGGTCTCCAATGGACTGCCTGATCGGGCCGAAAATGTCATTACAGGAGCGGGCAGGGCGGGACTCAGTTGATGACTTGTACTTTCTATTTATATTTTGTACCAAGATTTTTTCAAGGACCAGGACCTCATTATTGTGGATGGGTCTCACAGTCGCGACTATGAATCATCCTTGATTACATCATATAAGGATTATAATATATTGTCAATGCTCTATGAATTGTATACAGTTTAACAATCTGGCTTGTTTCCCTGAGTTTTTGCTCATTTATAATATTTAACTATATCATTACTTCCCTACAGTGTAGCAGTAGCTTACAGGGAGCAATCATAAGCTTGCCCTACTCGGCGCACAGGGCATTTCACACTTCACAAACGGCTCCTTGTCAGTTGTACTTGATGATTCTTGTTCGGGTCACATTGCGCACCGCTGGACCTGGTCCGGCGCGTGCGCATCGGGACTCTATGGGCAGAGACGTCTGCCCTTCTACAATCACCTTCACTCTGTGCGCAGGCGCGGGCGGCATCTTACTTCCGGAAACGTCACCTCCGGTCCATGGCGGCGCACACGTGCGGCGCGTTCTGATCACCGACCATATACTATATATGGGACATACAGTCTTGAGGGTAAGCACTTTCCCCTGACGAAGCGGTCCGTGTAACCGCGACACGCGTTGGGTTTCCCCCCCGTGTCGGTCCAGCTCTCAGGTGACTTCATTGAAGGTGACTATATGGCTGTTGTTGTTCTACACAGGCTAGCTGCAGGGTTTCCTGCAGTGTGCGCCTAGATTTTGTCCTTTTGCAAGATATCATTATATATCTTAGGCGCTCACACACAGGATGCCATAGGGACATAGGATCTTTAGGGGATATCATTTGAGGGGGGTGGGCGCATTGCTCTCCCTCTCCCCTCTGTGTGATTTCTAGCGGGGCATATGTACCTAGATTTCATGCATGCCCAGTCCTTCATTATTTCTGGGGACATTGTACGGTACTTTATTTGTTAACACAGCCGGCTTCACATAGCATGTCAATATATACATGTATGAGCTATATGGGCCTGACGGGGGGTGTTGTTTTGTATTGTTTTTAAATGGTTTTATTGTCATGTGTTACCTAATAAAGTCGTTCCCTTTTGATATGCAACAGGTGGTGTGCTAACATTTATTTAGTGGCTTCTTTTCTCTTTTTGTTTTAGATTCTATTTCAGCCACTAGTTTAGCACCCCCACCCCAGCAGTATTGATATCTACTTAGGAGTGCGTCAGCTGTTGATTTTTAGCACTACTCGGTTTGTAGGCATCCGTTGATGTCTTTCTTTGGCTTGGCAGCACACGGTCTATTGTGACTTTGATTAATTGTTTACTGATAGCTTACATCTTTTATTTTGGTGGTCAGGTGGACTCCATCCAGTGGCGTCAGATGGATTGGGATGCCAGAGAGGCGGCGTGGAGGGTTGCTGCTTCTGCTGCATTTACGGATCAGGCTTCGAGTGGTCCGGAGTCCGATTTCACAAGGGTCACCACTCAGCTTTTGGCCGCCCAGAAACAGGGGATCAAATTACTATGGAATATCAGGTGTTTGGAGGAGTACCTTAAATTGAATTTGGTCCCCAGGGGTCTGAGAGTCTCCATTTTTCCCGCCTGGGAACCCTCGGACAACTTTCGAGTCACTTGGGAGGGGGGTCTTCTGCGTTGTTCACAGATATTGATTAACCTCTTGATCACACATGATAGAGATCTACTTAGTCAGGTCAAGTTGGAGATCAAAAGGTTGGAGGATGACCTCAGCAAGTTTGACGAGGTATCTCAAATTCAACCCTTCCGAGTGAAACTCAAAGAGGTCCTAGACAAATTTGACAGAGAAATCAAGGATAAGAAGAGATCTAAATTTTTAAGGGACAAATCTGATTTTGACCGCAAGGCGGTTTTTCACTGGAGACACCAGGGCAACCAACGACGGGACAGAAACTTTAAATCTAATGCCAGTGGCTCAATACAGAACTCTTCATCTCCCGATGGTCATTTGTCCAGTGATTTTTTATCTTCCGCGGAAAGCGAACCCGACACAGGTTCAGGACCAGGCGCGGGCGGAGGAGACGGCGGCCTGTTCACGCGGATCACCAGGAACAGGAACCGCAGGCCAATGTCCTACAACCAGCGGAGGAAGAATCACTAGTGACCACACAGCCCACCAATGAAGCCCGTGAGTATGATGGCTCCACCATTAATGATTCGCTCCAGGTTATTGATTTATCTAGTTATTCTCTCAGTACCATCGAGTTGTCGGTTCTCAAAAGGGGGTTGACGTTTTCACCATCGCAGAGGATGGACAAATTTACTTTGATTAAGGATCTTTTTCTTTTTTGTAGGAAAATTATTCTACAGGTCCTACACACTCAGCCGAATTCCCTGTCTGGTCCAGATCGTATTGAACAAGAGGTGTTTCAGGACCTTCTAGACCTGTTGGACGAGGGGGATCCTCTCAGAGGTAGGCCACGTTTTCCCCATAGAAACAGGTCCACGGTTTGTCCCTCTTTTTCCACCATTCCGGCAGTAAAAATCTTTTTTGAATTGGTCAAGCAAGACATAGAGGGTTTATCTGGTGGATCTGGGGTTGGGGCAAATTTGACCAACCAGGAACGCAAGGTCCTGATGGGTCTCAGCAATAACGATGAGTTTCTCATCAGAGAGGCGGACAAGGGGGGTAACATAGTCTTGTGGCCGCACCATATGTATTTGGAAGAGGCACACAGGCAGTTAGACAATCCCCTCTCTTACCGTAAATTGCCCTCTGACCCTACTGGGGTGTTCTCTGTCAAGTTGAGAACATTACTAGACAAGACGTTTGAACTTGGTATTATTAACATACAGGAGAGGGACTTCATCTGGGTGGATCAACCTATTACACCTACGTTCTACATGGTCCCCAAGGTCCACAAGAGCACCACTAAACCCCCGGGTCGCCCGATAGTTTCCAGCAAGGGCAGCTTGTGTGAGAGGGCATGTGGATATATCGATTTCTTTTTACAGCCCTTGGTGACAGCGCTCCCGTCTTACATAAGGGATTCTTCACACTTCATTAATGTTCACAAAGGAGTGGCACTGGCTCCAGGCGATCTCATGGTTACCTGCGACGTTGAGTCGCTTTATACCAACATTAACCATGATGACGGCATGCGGGCCGTCTTATTCTACATTGACCAACAGGTAGATTCGGACAGACTACACGATTCCTTTATTATTGATTTGTTGGATTTTGCGTTGCGGCACAATTTTTTCTTATTTGACCGGGAATTTTATTTACAGACCTCGGGTGCGGCCATGGGGGCTCGTTGTGCCCCCTCGTTCGCAAATCTTTTTTTGGGGTGGTGGGAGTCTAGGTTTGTGTTTACTTCTGATTTCTTTAACACCAGAGTGCGACGGTGGTCGCGGTTCATTGATGATGTGTTTTTCATATGGTCAGGTTCTGCTGAGGAACTTTCCCAATTCATGGGGTTCCTCAATAACAACTCTTGCAATATTTTCTTGACTTACCAGTTTTCTCCCATTTCAGTGAATTTTTTGGATTTGGAGGTTAGTTGCCGGGAGGGCTTGATTTCCACACGTCTTTATCGTAAGCCCACAGCGGTCACTGGATTCTTGGACTATCGGAGCTTTCATCCTAAACACACTAGGGAGGGGGTCCCGACTGGCCAATTCCTCAGGGCCAGGCGCAATTGTACTGAGGACTCAGACTTTAAGATGGAAGCAAAGGAGCTGACGGCAAAATTCAAGTCCAGGTATTACCCTAAAAAGTGCATTTCACGAGCCTATGGGAGGGCCAGTGGGCAGTCACAAGACTCTTTATTGGTGGCCAACAAGAGAATACCGGACAATTATGCGCGGTTCATTACTGGGTATCATACCCATTGGCCGGAGATGAGCAGGATTTTAAACAACCATTGGAGGATCTTGGCCACAGACCCACTCACTTCCCAGGTTATCAGCACTCGGCCTCTCATTACGGCTAGAAGGGCCCCCAATTTTAAGGACTTATTAACCCAGAATCATTACAGGAGACCCACCAGGCGACGTAATCGGGGTATAGTATTGAGGGGATCATTCCCGTGCGGTGACTGCAGCATCTGTCCCTACATGCGGCCTGTTCGGGATACGTTTTGTAATCCTGTGGATCGCAAAGAGCATAAATTAAAAGCTTACATTAATTGCAAATCTGCTCATGTGGTATATGCTCTGATTTGCTCGTGTCCTTGCATTTATGTAGGTCAAACCTCGCAGGAGCTGAGACGGAGAATGCAGAGCCATTTATCTACTATTAATACGGCATCGTTGGACAGCAGGAGAGGCAAGACGCTGAGTACGGTAGCTGCACATTTTCTGCTCCATCACGGGGGCAGCTGTGCCAACATCAGGATGGTGGGCCTGGAACAAATCAGATCCTCGGGCAGAGGAGGCCCGTTACACAAGAGGCTTCTTCAAGTGGAGTCACGATGGATTTATCTACTCAACTCCACAGCACCTCATGGCATTAATGAGGACCTGTATTTCACGGGCTTCTTGGGCTGAGTGGGTCATTTGGAGCACAGATTTTAGGACATCTATTTGATGACTCAACAGGGTCTCCAATGGACTGCCTGATCGGGCCGAAAATGTCATTACAGGAGCGGGCAGGGCGGGACTCAGTTGATGACTTGTACTTTCTATTTATATTTTGTACCAAGATTTTTTCAAGGACCAGGACCTCATTATTGTGGATGGGTCTCACAGTCGCGACTATGAATCATCCTTGATTACATCATATAAGGATTATAATATATTGTCAATGCTCTATGAATTGTATACAGTTTAACAATCTGGCTTGTTTCCCTGAGTTTTTGCTCATTTATAATATTTAACTATATCATTACTTCCCTACAGTGTAGCAGTAGCTTACAGGGAGCAATCATAAGCTTGCCCTACTCGGCGCACAGGGCATTTCACACTTCACAAACGGCTCCTTGTCAGTTGTACTTGATGATTCTTGTTCGGGTCACATTGCGCACCGCTGGACCTGGTCCGGCGTGTGCGCATCGGGACTCTATGGGCAGAGACGTCTGCCCTTCTACAATCACCTTCACTCTGTGCGCAGGCGCGGGCGGCATCTTACTTCCGGAAACGTCACCTCCGGTCCATGGCGGCGCACACGTGCGGCGCGTTCTGATCACCGACCATCAACTATATATGGGACATACAGTCTTGAGGGTAAGCACTTTTCCCTGACGAAGCGGTCCGTGTAACCGCGACACGCGTTGGGTTCCCCCCCCGTGTCGGTCCAGCTCTCAGGTGACTTCATTGAAGGTGACTATATGGCTGTTGTTGTTCTACACAGGCTAGCTGCAGGGTTTCCTGCAGTGTGCGCCTAGATTTTGTCCTTTTGCAAGATATCATTATATATCTTAGGCGCTCACACACAGGATGCCATAGGGACATAGGTTCTTTAGGGGATATCATTTAAGGGGGGTGGGCGCATTGCTCTCCCTCTCCCCTCTGTGTGATTTCTAGCGGGGCATATGTACCTAGATTTCATGCATGCCCAGTCCTTCATTATTTCTGGGGACATTGTACGGTACTTTATTTGTTAACACAGCCGGCTTCACATAGCATGTCAATATATACATGTATGAGCTATATGGGCCTGACGGGGGGTGTTGTTTTGTATTGTTTTTAAATGGTTTTATTGTCATGTGTTACCTAATAAAGTCGTTCCCTTTTGATATGCAACAGGTGGTGTGCTAACATTTATTTAGTGGCTTCTTTTCTCTTTTTGTTTTAGATTCTATTTCAGCCACTAGTTTAGCACCCCCACCCCAGCAGTATTGATATCTACTTAGGAGTGCGTCAGCTGTTGATTTTTAGAACAGCTCTTCAGACTCACCCATCTGTGGTTCCGTACAGTCAGTTGTACGGTTGGAGATTTGGGTGCCACTTCTGTGAAATGTACTGGGTGTGATGTTGAGGTGGAGGAAGGGGAGGAGAGGCCACTTTAAGCTGCGCTTACCATCAACTCAAGCACATGCTCTTTCTGGGCATCATAAACAAGGCATACTGCTGTGCGTCTGCCAAAGACAGGTAGTGGAGTTGCCAGTCTAGTAACAGAAGTTGTCAGTTGTCTTTGCATAGGACGTGACGTTGGTTCACTAGTGCTTTCACAAACATTACCACCTACCCCACGTACACCTTGAACACCAAGCCTAATTGCCCTTCCACCACAACCTCGGTTTTTCCCAGTCATGTTGCTCACATAGTGTGGTAGGATCACAGCATTAGAAACAAAAAATTAGATTTTAAACTCTGCACCACCTCTGCAAACAGCTGAATTTCAGCGACAGTAAATTCCAAGTTGAAATATGGCATGCTGTATCATGTTAGTCACAGAAAAAGGAATTGCTTGAGTGTGGATGAGGCCTGTATGATAAAGAAGATATACTACAAACAATTTGAAAATCAGGTACAGAAGAATTTTTGTGGCCTATGGATCAAGCCTCTATAACACACTAGATGCTAAAAACTTTTTGAATGTGAGATGTCCCCTCTATATGACACTAGGAACAGAATAATTTTTGTGGCCTCTGTATCAGGCTTCTATAACACACTAGATGCTACAAACTATTTGAAATTCAGGTCCCCTACTGTACGACACTAAGAACAGAAGATTTTTGTGGCCTATGGATCAGGTCTCTATAATACACTAGATGCTACAAACTATTTGAATGTGAGCTGTCCCCTACTGTATGACACTAGGAACAGAAGACTTTTTTGTGGCTTCTGAATCAGGCCTCTATAGCACATTAGATGCTACAAACTATTTGAAATCAGGTCCCCTACTGTATGACACTAGTAACAGAAGAATTTTTTATGGCCTATGGATCAGGGTTCTATAACACACTAGATGGTACAAACTATTTGAAAGTCAGGTCTCTAACTGTATGACACTAGGAACAGAAGGATTTTTTTGTGGCCTCTGGATCATGCCTCTATAACACACTAGATGCTGCAAACTATTTGAATGTGAGATGTCCCCTACTGTATTACACTAGGAACAGAAGAATTTTTTGTGGCCTCTTGATCAGGCCTCTACAGCTTAATTTCAACCTAACAAAATGACAAAGTGTGATACAGCGGGTTGTCTAACTTTTTGCAACTGAAAAATTGTAAATGTTTTTATGTGCCTTAGGTCTGCAGACAGTTTCATATCACCACAGCACAAAATGGCAAGGTGGGATACAGAAGGCCGTTTCACATTTAGCTAGTGAAAAAATATTATTTAGAATGCTATACTCCTGCATGGAGCACAATACAGTGCACAACACACTTGTAGGACATGTGCCCTGCAGGTTTTGTCTGCGGACCTCAGTAGTTGCCAAAAAAAAGTGCTGAAAGGTAAATTTTACAGCCACACTGGACAGTAGTTAGATACACTATCTGATATACAACCACCTAGCTAGCTAGCTAAAATCTTGCTGTTAACAGTGCCAGTGTCAGTAGCAGCCTCTCTGTGCTGTTACAGTGTCATAATGGTGCTAAAACAAGATGTCTGTTATTTATATGGAGAGGGACATGTAATTTCAGTAGCCAATGACACAAGCCGTTGTGTCAGGACATTGTGGCTGTTTGCTGCGCCTGATTGGCTATCTGCAATATGCACACATAAAGTTATGAAAAAAAATTACTGTTTACAAGAACTCCGCTCTTCTGAGCTCTGCAAACCCCCTCCCCTCATCAAACACATGCCAAACGCTCATGAAACACCACCATTATCGTTGCTAAAGTGCTGAAAATACTTTTGTGCCAAATTTATGTTTGGCGATCGTTTTCCGAACAAATTCGCTCATCCCTACTCAAAATCACTAAGAAACCTTGACATCTTTCTCAGTTTTTGTTCAAAACTCCACATCTCGCTGTTTAATCTCTTTTATATAGTATGACTCTTGCTCGTAATATTGTTCCTTCCTTGCTCTTTACCATTATTATGACCAGGCTTGGACTGGCCAACAGGGGAATATGTGAATTCTCTGGTGGGCTTCCATGCAAGAGTATGCCCCCCAACATGAGAAATACTTGGCACAGTACATTTGTTGCACTATATACACTCATCTGTCACGATATAAACATATACAATGTGCAGCCTCTGTAATATTCATTTATCAGATGGATAATGGTACACCAATTCCACCCCTTTGCATCATCCATATATTTTAAGGAGATTTTTATGTTTATATATTTTAATGTATGGAGAATGTGTTGGTTGAATATTTGCGAAGAAGAGTTGGTAATATTTGCATGTATCTGTAGAATAGGCCTCCAGAATTAATTAATGTTACTGGTGGGCCCTTGGAATCCAAGTCTGACACTGATTATGACCAAGATGGACATAGCAAGAAAGTTAATTCAGTTCTTCAAGAATGAAAGTGATGAGTTTTTCCTATAGGGTGCATTCATTGGTGGTAAAGGAAATGGCTGCATCATAACTACTTTCTAACAATACTGTATGTAAGTTTTTGCTGTAGATGCTCACCACAGTCGCTCACTGACACCATTATGGTCTTTGTGAATGTATCTTGCATTGTACCTGGTGACCGAGCTAATTTTTTTTTTTTTTTGCACTGTTTTGACCTAAATGACCAGGTCAAATTTTAGAAATGTGACCAGTGTCACTTTATGTGGTAATAACTCTGGATCGCTTCAATGTATCCCAGTGATTCTGAGAATGTTTTTTCGTGACATATTGTACTGTATGATAGTATTAAAAATGTGTTCTATATGACTTAATTTGGGAAAATATCATAATTTTGACAAAACATTTTTAAAAAATTAGCAATTTTCAAACTTTCAATCTTTATATCCTTAAACCAGTTGGTTATGCTGTACAAAATAATTAATAAATAACATTTCCCATAGGTCTACTTTACATTTGCATCATTTTTTCAAACATTATTTTATGTTTTAGGATGTTAGAAGAGTTAAAATTAAAGTAACAATTTCTAATTTCTTCAACAAATTTATAAAACCTGTTTTTTTAGAGAGTTATAAAGATTTAAATAGACATTGAAGGGCCTATATATTGGAAACTCACCAAAAGTGATACCATTTTAAAAACTGCACCCCTCAAATACTTCAAAACTGTTGTCAGGAATTGTTTTAACCCATCAGGTGCTACACAGGAATTAATGCAAAGTGGAATTAAAGCAAAAAATGTAATTTTACTTCACTTTTCCAAGAGGAAACACCAGAAAGTGGATCCCACAGTTTGTTACCCACTTCTTTACGAGCGCTGCGATACCACACATGAAGTTCTGTTTGGACAAATGGCAGGGCTCGGAGCGGAAGGAGCAATATTTTATTTGAATTTTGGAACGCAAATTCAGCTGAATGATATCCGGGCACTATGTTACATTTGCAGGGCTACTAAGGTGCATAAGCAGCAGAAACTCCCCAGAACTGACCTCATTTTGGAAACTACAATCCTAAAGGATTTTATCCAGGAGTATAGTGAATATTTTGAACCCACAGGTACTGTACAGAATTGGATAACATTAGGTCATCATATTGAATATGTTATCATATAATCATCTTTTTTTATATTGAAAAATAAGGCTAACCCTTAGCCTAACCCTAAGGCCGAGGTCACACTTGCGAGTGTGATGCGAGAAATGCGCACTAGTCTCTCGCATCAATACCTGGCACTACCGCCGGCACTCAGGACCGGAGTGTGCGGCTGCATGTATTTCTATGTAGCCGCACACTCCGGTCCCAAGTGCCAGCGGCAGCGCTGGGACTTGGTGTGAGAGACTAGTGCGAGTTTCCGCATCACACTAGCAAGTGTGACCCCAGCCTGGGCCTAACTCTATGCCTAACCCTAACCCTAATAGCAATGAATGAAAAAAATAAAAATGATAAAATAAAGAAAACAAATAAAAATTCAATCTGCGTAGGGGAATGACGGGGGTCAAGGGGGTGCTGTCCTATTTAATGATGATTGGGTTTTTGATCACTGTGATAGGGTGATAGAAATAGAAATAATACCGATGGTTGCCAGGTTCAGGCAAGCAGATCTCAGTGGGGGCACAGCGCATGCATCCGCCATTTTGCTTCATGAAGAGGAGGAGGAGGGCCGGGGATAACATCACCGGTACTGAGGTACTGTGGGGGTTCGGGGACATAATTTCTCTCTCTCCTCTGACATGTTAGATCCTATCAGATGATAGAGAAATAATTTTTACACAGAATCTCACTTTTTTTTGTAACGTGATCCCCATTATTCATTGAATAACGGCAATCACGTGAACGAGGACCAGAAAAACTGGTGCTGATCATCTTCTTCAGGGTCTCAGCTACCCCAGATAGTGAAGACCCTGGAGATTTTTGGACTTGGGGGGGTACTATTACCTTATTTCCGATCACCAGTTTAAAACACTGATAAGGGAATAAGGCCCCTTAGCGGCCGCCATTTTAATGCATATTGGCCGTCATTTATTGTGCCGCTGATCCAGCCTTTCATAGGCTCTTTTTCTTTTCACCAAACTTGCGACAGTACTTTTTAGACTACTTGATTCACATTGCGCAGTCTGAGACACTCACCCATTTCTTGGTTTGGCCAGTGCTACTCATCTGAGAGACATGGGAAAGTCTCAGACTACTCCAGGCACAGTGTACATTGGGTAGTCAGGGAAGCCCAGAGGATTTGTTGGGAAGAGGAAAAAAGCCTAAACTGGTGGACCAACAACACAATGAATGTACAGTAGAGCACTGGGTAAATTTACTTATCATTCTATTGATAATGACACATTTATGCAGTTGTGGCTAAAGGTTTTGAAGTGAGTACAAATTTTATTTTTTTAGGCAAAATTGTAAGTGAGCCCACTCACTTAGATGAAATATAACTCCACACATAAATGGTGTCAGGCTGTTTTACTGTTGGAATGACACGGGACTAAGGGTAGTGGTCATCTTTTCTTCTCTGGACAGATGTCCCAAACAGTCTGTAGGGGTCTTCATCAGGCTTTTCATAACTAAGAAGAAAACATAGTGAAAGCCAAAATTTGTGTCGGTCTCAAAACTTTTGGCCACAACTGTATTTCACACTGGAGGGTCACTTTAGCAAAACAGTGTACCTGTGCATAGCAGTGAAGTGTGTGTCATCACTCGGTTCCATTGTCATAATTTTCTTTTGTGTATAGAAATTTAGATGAGAAAATGATATTTTCTGACAGCTGTTCCGTATGGACGAGTAGTATGCCTACTATGTAATAGTTACATGAGCAGTAGCTCTTGGCTGTGTAACTTCAGGAGATACTGGGTAAATATTTATGTAAGCTGTGGACCCTCAAAGGACCGAAAAGTTTTGGCACTTCTGTCTCTTGTACACAAAGTCTCTGGAGGAGTGATCAGGAGCACCAATCAGCAAGAGCAGAGTAACCAGGAGGAGGGTGGAGGAGCGAGAGAAGTCAGCGATTGGCGTAACTGGCACTTACCCCTTTTGTTTTGCTGATTAACCCATTTCACACTGCATTTTACAGACAGATTGGTTTGAAAAATATAATGAATGACGTGTCCATACAGAGCTAAAATCCTTTGCTTATAATTTATAATAATAACCAGAGGTTTTTGCAGAGAGGTTTTATTTTTAATTAGAAGCATAAATTAAAAGCCGTTTTTCAGTTTTAGAAACCACTTTTCCCCAGCTGCAGGTTGTTAAAAAAAAAACTGTACATGTTATTCTATGATTGTGTGTTCATCTGTGATTTTTTTTATTCCAGCTCGGATCAGATCACAATCGGACTGGATAAACTTACAGCATGCTGCAATTGTAATTGGAAATTAGATCGCATGCCGCAATAGAAGTAAATGGGTGCAAGAAAAAAAAAAATTGCACGGCACTCGGACCATGCAAGTACTGTCTGATTTTTACACACCTTCGAAAAGACGGCAATTCATGTGCCGCGCACAGTAAAATCAAAGCGTGACAGATTAGAATAGAATCAAATATATAAAGCTGAATGTATGAATGTATGTATGTATGTATGTATGTCCGGGATTGGCATCTGCACCATCGCAGCTACAGCCACAAAATTTTGCACAGTCACACGTCTGGACCCCGAGAGCGTCATAGGCTATGTTGTGAGGCGAAATTTCAACCCTGTGCGTTCCAATTCACCAAACAATTTTGCCCCTATCTACATAATGGGGAAAAAGTGAAAGGAAAAGTGCTGGAGGCAAATTGACAGCTGCCAGATGTGAACAAGGGGGACTTAAAGTATGAGAGCGATGGCGCCAAAGAGTATATACCGTACAGTTGCTAAGGTGGGGCCCCAACAGGGGATTCTCACCACACACGGGGATATGAACACACATACAAAATGCGCCACACACTACCACGTGCTTGAACACATATATCACCCTCAGCACACTTTTCACCACACATACACCAACCTCGCCACATAAAAGTCGAAACACAAAAGTCACAGCTCAAAACTAGCCACGCACAAAATTCGCCATATGCAAAACTCGGCTCACGCAAAACTCGGCTCACGCAAAACTCGCCACACGTGCAAAACTCACCTCATGGAAAACTCGCCACACGCAAAACTTGCACACGCGGAAAAATTGCCACACGCACAAAAGTTGCAACACATGCAAAAGTTGCCTCACACAAAACTTGCACGTACTCAAAACGCACCACACATAAAACTCGCCACGCGCAAAACTCGCCATGCGCAAAACTTGCTGCACACAATTGCTACACTAACCTGTCACATGCAACTCGACACACATGGCAAGATCGCGCATTGCAGCTCTGCAGCGCCGATTCCGCCTTCCGGAACATCGCATCATATCTGACCTACCCACCAGGTGGAATTCAACGTTACATATGTTGGAGAGGTTGTGTGAGCAGCAGGCAGCAGTAATGGAGTACCAGCTGCATCAGGCGCAAACAAGTCGCACTGCGCGCCATTCACACTTCACCACCACTGAGTGGGCCTCTATGTAGGACATCTGCCACGTTTTGCGTGCCTTCGATGATTCCATGCGGATGGTGAGTACAGATGATGCACTAGTCAGCATGACTATCCCCCTTATCTGCCTGCTTGAAAAAACACTGCAAGCACTAAGGGAAGAGGTTTTGGAAGAGGTGGAGGATAAGGAGTCACAAATGCCATCTGCTTCTGGACAGTCTGCGCAACGTGGTTCCTCACAAAGGCCTAGGCAGGGGACATTTTGTGAGGAGGATGAGGAGAAGTCAATGGAGGAGGAAGACATCTGTCCAGAGGAGGGAGGTACACAGTGCTCTAGTAGTCAGATGGTAGAGCGAGGGTGGGATGATGCAGAGCAGGCAGAGATAACACCTCTAGCAGGGGACAGCGTTTCTTGGCCAGATGGCAGTCTGCAGCACATGGTTGATTTCATGGTGCAGTGCCTGAGAAACGACCGCAGCATCGCCCACATTCTCAACACGGCTGATTATTGGGTGCACACCCTCCTAGATCCTCGCTACCGGGACAACTTACAAAGCCTCATAACACTGTTGAACAGGGAGCGTAAAATGCGGGAGTACCAAGACACACTGGTGCATTCCATCATGTTCTCCATTCCACCTGAGAGCAGTGCTGCTAGTGCTTTACAAAGCAGCTCAGTGCGTCGAGGCAGTGGAGGAAGCTCTGCACAAAGAGGGAGCAGAAACAGCGCATCAGCACAAGGCAAGACCAGTAAGGCCCAAATGTGGCAAAGTTTTGTGTCGCCGCCACAAATGTCTACACCATCACAGACGGCTCCAGTCAGCAGGAGGCAACGTTTCCATCAGATAGTGACAGACTACATGTCTTGCCCTCTCAGTGTTCTCCCAGATGGCTCTTCCCCCTTCAAGTTTTGGGTCTCTAAGCTGGATACATGGCCAGAGCTTAGCCAGTATGCATTGGAGGTGCTGGCTTGCCCTGCTGCTAGTGTATTATTGGAACGCGTCTTTAGTGCCGCAGGTGGTGTACTAACAGACCATCGCATGCGACTATCCTCCAATAACGTTGACCAGCTTACTTTTCTGAAAATGAACAAGGCCTGGATCTCACAGGAATTTGCCAGTCCTCTTCCAGATTAAATAATTGGTTGGCAACAGTATCCAGGTCTCCTGTTGTGTTCATGTTTCTACCACCTGAACTGTAATCCCTGGGCTCCTACACCGCCAGTTGCTGCTCAGAATTGCCATCTGCACAGTCAACACATGCTCCAGTGTTATTGGGGTTCAGTAACATCCGCTGATCCCCTGCTGTGTGTCCAGCAATTTCTCCTGCTCTGTCCACACTCACACTACTACTGATTTTAAACTTGCTCCGATTAGGCCTCTGGCTACACTCTGTTTCTAGTATTTACCCTGGGCTCCAACACCACCAGTTGCTGCTCAGAAGTGTCTTTGGCACAGGTAATCCCTCCTGCCCGGCCTGTTTCCAGCATGCCAGCTGTTTCCGGGTAGTGTCAACGTCACTTTGCCTCCAATACGTTGTCCTGTCGGGTTGCGGTCGGGTTAGCCGACTCTATGGTGCCTGCAGTTTAGGTGCTTCCTATGTGGGCTGCGGGATCTGGCAATGAAGGCTGGTTCCGTAGTTCCAATAGGACAAGCACCCCCTGTAGGACTGTGGGTTTCGGTAACTCCGGCCGGCTTGCAACTTTTTTTTTCATGTGTACATTCTGCTGCCTATCTGAGTTCCAGTACCATTAGCTGGTTCTTTGGAAGTCAATCTTGAATATGTCCCCCTGGGTTCCAGTAACATCAGCTGGTTACAGGCAAAACCTTTGGCTTAGGTGCCTCCTTCTCGGTATCAGAGTTCCACCAATGTCTGCTGGTCCTTGGTAGTGCTTTCTGGTACAGGTACCTCCTGCTTAGTAACCAGGTTCCAGTACCATCAGCTGGTCCTTGGTAGTTCCATTGGCTCTTGTACCTTCTGCTACCCATCCGGGTTCCAGTACCGTCAGCTGGTTCTCGGCAGTTCCTCAGCCTTCTTGTACCTTCTGCTACATTTCCAAGTTCAAGCTTTTTGAAATGGTTTTTTTAATCACTCTGGATCTCCCTGACGACGACCCCGAAGATGACGACCCTGAAGACCACCGCGAAGAAGAGGACGACCCCGATGACGACGACCCTGAAGATGACGACCCTGAAGACATCTGTTGTGAATTCTGCTCTTGGGCTCCCTCCGGTGGTTGTAAGTGGTAGCGCTGCTGTCTCTGAATCACAGCATTTATCAGGTGTTTTCACCTTTTGCAATTTGGACAGGGCTATTTAGTCTTGCTTCACCCTTTAGTCAGTACCAGTTGTCCATTGTTCCTGGAGGATTCACATCCCTGCCTGGTTCCTTTTGCTTTGCAGTTCTTTTCATCAAAGATAAGTTCTGGCCTTGATTTGCTGTCCACATGTTGTGGTCTTATTGCTCAGTTCCTTTCTATGTTTTGTCTTGTCCAGCTTGGTCTGTATTAGGATTTTTTTTAGCCAAACTGGTATCTCTGGAGATGCAGATATACCCTCCATATCTTTAGTTAGCTGTGGAGTTTTTGTATTTTCTGTGGTGGATATTTTCTAGTTTTTTTAATACTGACCGCATAGTACTCTGTCCTGTCCTTTCTATTTAGCTAGAAGTGGCCTCCTTTGCTAAATTCTCATTTCAGTCTGTGTATGTTTTTTCCCTCTCCTCTCACAGTCAATATTTGTGGAGGGCTGCCTGTTCTTTGGGGATTTTCTCTGAGGCAAGATAGTTTTCCCTTTTCTATCTCTAGGGGTAATTAGTCCTCCGGCTGTGTCGAGATGTCTAGGGAGCGCTAGGTACATTCCACGGCTACTTCTAGTTGCGGTGTTAGGTTCAGGGTCTGTGGTCAGTACAGGTACTACCTTCTCCAGAGTACGTCCCATGCTGCTCTTAGGCCACCAGATCATAACAGACATCCCAAAGAAGATCAAGAAGATGACCCTGAAGAAGATGACCAAGAGGACAAAGAACAAGAAGACAACCACCAAGATACAGAAGAACAAGAGTCAGAAGACCAAGAAGCAGAAGAACAAGAAGCTGCAGAACAAAAAGCAGAAGAACATTAAGCATAAGATTAAAAATCAGAGCAAAAGATATTATCTAAATTATAAGCAGAAGAAGACTAAGCAGTGTATGGGGGTGAGTCCGTTCCTCCTCGTGGTGCCCCTGGAAAATACCTGCTGCTGCAGGCCAAAATGAACGCGGACAAATCCTGTTGTAAATCTTTTGTGACAGGCAGAACGGAAGGTGTAATCTTCAAACTTTTATAGATAACAACTACAGAAATGCCTGTCACAAATAAGAATATGATGAAGAAGAAGAATATGAAGAAGATGAAGTAGAATATGAAGAAGAATAATAGTTGAATAAGAAGAATATGAAGAATGTTTAAAAAAAAAGAATAATAGGAAGAAGATGAATAAGGTGAAGAAGAAGTTGATGAAAAAGATGCTGCTGCTGAGGATGATAAAGGAGAAAGTATAGGAGAAGTAAAAATGAAGGTGAAGAGCATGGAAGTAGTGAAACATAAATATCTGACAAAATATAAAAAAGCTTAACATAGTCAATATCTTTGTAACTCCGAACGTCTTAAAAAAAAATGTAATTCCTGCTATTCCATTTGATTGGGCTAAATCTCTATGCCTTTAATGTCTCCTCCACCTCCCCCAATACATTCTACATTATTCTTAGTTGTTTTCCTTCAAGTAGAATTAACCTACAAGGAAAGAAAGGGTTTATTTTCATTCCAATATTTGTGCCCCATTGACTTGCATTGGTTTCCGGTATCGGAATCGGCGATATCCGATATTTTTTGGGTATCGGTCCGATTCAATCCGATCTGATATTTCCCGATATCAGAAGGTATCGTTCAACAACACTACTCATCACTAGTTTCTTTTCTTCATCTTGTCCAGAACCCATGATGAGTTTTCTCACCCACAGCCCGTCTCTGCAGACTTTCATCTTCTCTGGTCTTCTGCAGCACATCCTCACACGATGCCCTTAAAGACAGCAGTGTCATTACAATGCACCCAAATAAAAATATCTGCCCTACATTGAGCCACTGAATAAATAATTGCTCCTCAGTATATTCCCTACACATAATACGATAGAATATGGGGCAGCACGGTGGCTCAGTGGTTAGCATTGCAGCACTGGAGTTTTGGGTTCAAATCCCACCAAGGACAACATCTGTAAGGAGTTTGTATGTTCTCCCTATGTTTCCGTGGGTTTCCTCCCACATTCCAAAGACATACTGATAGGGCATTTAAATTGTGAGCCCCATCTGGGACAGCGATGATAATGTGTGCAAACTGTAAAGAGCTGCAGAATATGTTAGCGCTATATAAAAATAAACATTTATTATTTATGACCCCCACACTGTCCCTCTTATGGTGCATGCCCTCCACACTGCCCTCTCCTTTCCATACTGGGCCCCCTCTTCACACTGGGTCCCCCCTATAGAGCTCAGTCTCTATACTCTGCCCCCTCACCACACTCCCCCCTTCTTGGTATGTTGTGCCCTAACACTGTCCTCCATGCCACCCCAAACACTACTCAGTCTCTATTCTGTGCTCACTCACACTTTCCCCCCACACTGTCTCCTTGCACTAGTTCTCTAAATAGTCTCCTCACACATTTCCCCCTCCCTCATGTCTTTACTCTCTCAAGTTCCATACTGCCTCCTCACACATCTCTCTGACTCCCCATACTGTGTCTGCACCCATCCCATCACCCTCACTCCCCATACTGTATCCGCATACATTTTCCCCTCACTCCTCACACTGTGTCCGCATACATACCCCATTACTCATATTGTGTCTGCACCCTTACATGCCCCTCATCTCACCCCTTCCTCTTCATATTGTGTCTTCAAATTTCCCCATATTGTTTCTGCACATGTCCCTTCTTTGCTCCCTAAACTTGTGCCCTCAAATCATCCCCACACTAAATGTCCTCCAGCCCTGTTACACTAAATATCCCCATCACAGTAATGTCCCCCAGGTACCTTACAATAAATATTCCTTCACAATAAGTCTCCCACAGACTTGTTACACTAAATGCCCCCATCAAAGTAAATTTTCCCCAGGTCCATTACAGTAAGTCTCCCCCAAACACAGTAAATACCCCCAGGCAGTAAATACCTCCCCCATACACAGTAAATACCTCCCCTATGACAGTAAATAACCCCCCACACACACCAAGTAATACCCTCTATAAACAGTAAATACCCCCCCACAAACACATAGTAATACCCCCACAGTAAATACACACAGTTATACCCTCCACACAGTTAATACACACAAAGTAATACCCCCACGCAGTAAATACACGCAGTAGTACCCCCCACAAACACACACAGTAATACCCATCACAGTAAATACATACAGTAATACGCCCCACACAGTAAATACACACAGTAATACCCCCACGCAGTAAATACACACAGTAATACCCCCCTTGCAGTAAATACACACAGTAATACCCCACACACAGTAATACCCCCACTCACATTAAATACACACAGTAATAGCCCGACACACAGTAATACCACCCACCACACAGTAAATACCCCTACATACACAGTAAATACACACATGCAGTAACTACACACATAGTAATTCCCCCCACATGCAGTAAATAAACACACACAGCAGTATCTCCCCCACAGCAATACTCCCCACACACAGCAATATCCCCATATTCACAGCAATACCCCACACACACACAGCAATACCCCCCATACACACAGCAATACCCCCCACACACAGCAATAAACACAGCAATACCCCCCCCCACACACAGCAATACCCCACACACACAGTAATACCCCACACACACACAGCAATACCCCCACACACAGCAATACCCCACACACACATACAGCAGTACCCCCCCACACAAAGCAATACCCCACACACACACAGCAATACCCCCATTCACACAATACCCCCCAAACACACAGCAATACCCCACACACACATACAGCAGTACCCCCCACACAAAGCAATACCCCCCACACACACACAGCAATACCCCCATACACACAATACCCCCCAAACACACAGCAATACCCTCCATACATGCAGAAATACCCCCACACACAGTAATACCCCACACACACACAATAATACCCCCCACACAGCAAATACCCCCCACAGACAGTAAATAGCTTCCCCCAATCTTCGGTGACTTCAGCTCCACTAACGTAGAACACTTACCACCAATCTGTGCCTCTGGGCACTGGCGAGTGACGTCAGCAGCGTGATCATATCACATGATCACGCTGCTGGTGTCGCGCTGACCTGTCAGTCAGAGCTTCAATTGTACTTGCGTCTGTAAGATGCGAGTACAATTGAATACTGGGAGCCGGCGCGCTGCAGCTTCTCTATTAAGCAGACAGCCAGCTCAGAGAACTGCTGACTTCTAGTGTAGGGGGTGGCAGAATGCAGCTGCAAGGGGAGACGCTTCACACTGCCGTATTAAGCAGCCCGATTGCGCCCCCCTGCCGTCTGCGCCTGGGGCACATGCCGCAGCTGCCCCCCCAGATACGCCTCTGCGTCGACCAGTGTGCCGAGCATTGAAGAGCTTCAGAGCGTTCACTGCCAAGACCGGGGCAGTGGATGGAGCAGGGAGAGGTGAGTTGTTTTTTTATGTGAGACCCATTATACTGTATGGAGGACTATGTGTTGCCCATTATACTGCATAAAGGACAATGTGGGGTCCATTATACTGTGTGAAAGGCAATGTGGGGCCCATTATATTGTATGGAGGACTATGTGAGGGCCATTATTCTGTATGGAGGACTAAGTGGTGCCATTATTCAGTATGAAGGACTATGTTGGGCCATTATTCTGTATGGAATACTATGTAGAGCCCATAATACTGTATGGAAGAATATATGGAGCACTTTATTCTGTATGGAGGACTACACGGGACCTATTACTCTGTATGCAGGAATATACGAGGCCATTATTCTGTATAAAGGAATAAGTAGGGCTATTTTTCTGCATCGAGTACTATTTGGGGGCCATTATAAAGTATGAAAGACAATGTGGAGTCATACTGTATTATTCTGTATGGAAGATAACGTGGAGCTCATTATACTATATGTAGAACTACAGTAGGGAAAATATGTATTTGATACACTGGCAATTTTGCAAGTTTTCCCACCTACAAAGAATGGAGAGGTCTGTAATTTTTATTGCAGGCACACTTCAACTGTGAGAGACAGAATCTTTAAAAAAAAATCCCGAAAAATACACTGTATGATTTTTACATAATTAATTTGGATTTTATTGCATGAAATAAGTATTTGATACAATAGAAAACAGAAGATTATATTTGCAATTACAGTTCAGACGTTTCATGTAGTACTTTACCAAGTTTGCACACTGCAACAGGGATTTTGGCTCACTCCTCCATACAGATCTTATCCAGATATTTCAGGTTTCAGGGCTGTTTCAGCTCCCTTCAAAGATTTTCTATTGGGTTCAGGTCTGGAGACTGGCTAAGCCACTTCAGGATCTTGAAATGCCTCTTACGGAGCTAGTCCTTAATTGCCCTGGCTGTCTTTCTCAGGTCATCTTACTGAGGGAAGGAGATTGTTGGCCAAAATCTCATGATACATGATCCCATCCATCCTCCCTTCAATACGGTACAGTTATCCTGTCCTCTTTGCAGAAAAGCACCAGCCAACTATCATGTTTCCCCCCACCGTGCTTCACGGCTGGGACGGTTTTCTTGGGGTTGTACTCATCCATCTTCTTACTCCAAACACAGCGAGTTGAGTTCATACCAAAACGTTCTATTTTGGTCATCTGACTACATGACCTTTTCCCATACCTTCTCTGAATCATGCAGGTGGTCATTGGTGAACCTCAGCTGGCCTTGACACGTAGGGTTGAGCGAAACGGGTCGATCATTTTCAAAAGTCGCCGACTTTTGGCTAAGTCGGCGTCTCATGAAACCCGATCCGACCCCTGTGCTTGTCGGCCATGCGGTACGCGACTTTCGCGCCAAAGTCGCGTTTCAATGACGCGAAAAGCGCCATTTCTCAGCCAATGAAGGTGAACGCAGAGTGTGGGCAGCGTGATGACATAGATCCTGGTCCCCACCATCTTAGAGAAGGGCATTGCAGTGATTGGCTTGCTGTCTGCGGCGTCACAGGGGCTATAAAGGGGCGTTCCCGCCGACCGCCATCTTACTGCTGCTGATCTGAGCTTAGGGAGAGGTTGCTGCCGCTTCATCAGAAGCAGGGAGAGCGTTAGGCAGGGTCCACTAACCACCAAACCGCTTGTGCTGCAGCGATTTCCACTGTCCAACACCACCTTCGGTGTGCAGGAACAGTGGAAGCTATTTTTTTTTTTTTTTCCCCTCAGCGCTGTAGCTCATTGGGCTGCCCTAGAAGGCTCCGTGATAGCTGTATTGCTGTGTGTACGCCACTGTGGAAACCAACTGCTTTTTTCAAAGCACATATCCTCTTGTTCCTTCCTTTCTGCACAGCTATCTTTTTTGTTTGTCCACACTTTTTATTTAATTTGTGCATCAGTCCACTCCTATTGCTGCCTGCCATACCTGGCTTACATTACTGCAGGGAGATAGTAATTGTAGGACAGTTTTTTTTTTTTTTTGTTTTTTTTTTGTGGGAGATTAAGATTGGCATTTCTGCTACAGTGCCATCCCTGTGTGTGCCATCTCTCACTGAGTGGGCCATAGAAAGCCTATTTATTTTTTCCGTGATTTGTGTTCTAAAATCTACCTCAACACAGAAACACTACATCAATCAGTGGGAGAAAAATATTGGCCTCAGTCAGGGCTTGTGTGCCACTGCTGTGTGTGCGCTATCATTCAGTGGGCTATAGCAAGCCTATATTTTTTTTTTTTTTTTTTTTTTAATATTATTTGGTTTCAAAAGTCTCCCTGAAAAAAAAAAAAAACCTAAAAAAACAGTGGGAGAGTAATATTGCCCTTTCAGCTTGTGTGCCAGTCTTGACTCCTGGGTGTGCCACCTCTCTCCCTCTCATTCAGTGGGCCATAGAAAGCCTATTTATTTTTTTTTTTAAATATTATTGGGTTTCTAAAGTCTCCCTGAAAAAAACAAAAAATACATAAAAAAACAGTGGGAGAGTAATATTGCCCTTTCAGCTTGTGTGCCAGTCTTGACTCCTGGGTGTGCCACCTCTCTCCCTTTCATTCAGTGGGCCATAGAAAGCCTATTTTTTTTTTTTTAATATTATTTGGTTTCTAATTCTCCCTGAAAAAAAAAAAAAAACCTAAAAAAACAGTGGGAGAGTAATATTGCCCTTTCAGCTTGTGTGCCAGTCTTGACTCCTGGGTGTGCCACCTCTCTCCCTCTCATTCAGTGGGCCATAGAAAGCCTATTTATTTTTTTTTTTAAATATTATTGGGTTTCTAAAGTCTCCCTGAAAAAACAAAAAATACATAAAAAAACAGTGGGAGAGTAATATTGCCCTTTCAGCTTGTGTGCCAGTCTTGACTCCTGGGTGTGCCACCTCTCTCCCTTTCATTCAGTGGGCCATAGAAAGCCTATTTATTTTTTCCGTGATTTGTGTTCTAAATTCTACCTCAACACAAAAACACTACATCAATCAGTGGGAGAAAAATATTGGCCTCAGTAAGGGCTTGTGTGCCACTGCTGTGTGTGCTATCTCTCATTCAGTGGGCTATAGCAAGCCTATTTTTTTTTTTTTTTTTTTTTTTTTTAATATTATTTGGTTTCTAAAGTCTCCCTGAAAAAAAAAAAAAACCTAAAAAAACAGTGGGAGAGTAATATTGCCCTTTCAGCTTGTGTGCCAGTCTTGACTCCTGGGTGTGCCACCTCTCTCCCTCTCATTCAGTGGGCCATAGAAAGCCTATTTATTTTTTTTTTTAAATATTATTGGGTTTCTAAAGTCTCCCTGAAAAAAACAAAAAATACATAAAAAAACAGTGGGAGAGTAATATTGCCCTTTCAGCTTGTGTGCCAGTCTTGACTCCTGGGTGTGCCACCTCTCTCCCTCTCATTCAGTGGGCCATAGAAAGCCTATTTATTTTTTTTTTTAAATATTATTGGGTTTCTAAAGTCTCCCTGAAAAAAACAAAAAATACATAAAAAAACAGTGGGAGAGTAATATTGCCCTTTCAGCTTGTGTGCCAGTCTTGACTCCTGGGTGTGCCACCTCTCTCCCTTTCATTCAGTGGGCCATAGAAAGCCTATTTTTTTTTTTTTAATATTATTTGGTTTCTAATTCTCCCTGAAAAAAAAAAAAAAACCTAAAAAAACAGTGGGAGAGTAATATTGCCCTTTCAGCTTGTGTGCCAGTCTTGACTCCTGGGTGTGCCACCTCTCTCCCTCTCATTCAGTGGGCCATAGAAAGCCTATTTATTTTTTTTTTTAAATATTATTGGGTTTCTAAAGTCTCCCTGAAAAAAACAAAAAATACATAAAAAAACAGTGGGAGAGTAATATTGCCCTTTCAGCTTGTGTGCCAGTCTTGACTCCTGGGTGTGCCACCTCTCTCCCTCTCATTCAGTGGGCCATAGAAAGCCTATTTATTTTTTTTTTTAAATATTATTGGGTTTCTAAAGTCTCCCTGAAAAAAACAAAAAATACATAAAAAAACAGTGGGAGAGTAATATTGCCCTTTCAGCTTGTGTGCCAGTCTTGACTCCTGGGTGTGCCACCTCTCTCCCTTTCATTCAGTGGGCCATAGAAAGCCTATTTTTTTTTTTTTAATATTATTTGGTTTCTAATTCTCCCTGAAAAAAAAAAAAAAACCTAAAAAAACAGTGGGAGAGTAATATTGCCCTTTCAGCTTGTGTGCCAGTCTTGACTCCTGGGTGTGCCACCTCTCTCCCTCTCATTCAGTGGGCCATAGAAAGCCTATTTATTTTTTTTTTTAAATATTATTGGGTTTCTAAAGTCTCCCTGAAAAAACAAAAAATACATAAAAAAACAGTGGGAGAGTAATATTGCCCTTTCAGCTTGTGTGCCAGTCTTGACTCCTGGGTGTGCCACCTCTCTCCCTTTCATTCAGTGGGCCATAGAAAGCCTATTTTTTTTTTTTTTAATATTATTTGGTTTCTAATTCTCCCTGAAAAAAAAAAAAAAACCTAAAAAAACAGTGGGAGAGTAATATTGCCCTTTCAGCTTGTGTGCCAGTCTTGACTCCTGGGTGTGCCACCTCTCTCCCTCTCATTCAGTGGGCCATAGAAAGCCTATTTATTTTTTTTTTTAAATATTATTGGGTTTCTAAAGTCTCCCTGAAAAAACAAAAAATACATAAAAAAACAGTGGGAGAGTAATATTGCCCTTTCAGCTTGTGTGCCAGTCTTGACTCCTGGGTGTGCCACCTCTCTCCCTTTCATTCAGTGGGCCATAGAAAGCCTTTTTTTTTTTTGGTTTTTTTAATATTATTTGGTTTCTAAAGTCTCCCTGAAAAAAACAAAAAAAACATAAAAAACAGTGGGAGAGTAATATTGCCCTTTCAGCTTGTGCGCCAGTCTTGACTCCTGGTTGTGCCACCTCTCTCTCTCTAATTGTGGGCCATAGAAAGCCTTTTTTTTTTTTTTTTTAATATTATTTGGTTTCTAAAGTCTCCCTGAGAAAAAAAAATAAATAAATTAGGTGGGAGATTAATATTGACATTAGTGCTTGAGTGACAGTCCTGCGTGTGTGTCATCTCTGTGATTTTGTGCCACAGAAAACAGAGTGTGTAACATTGTGCCTGATTTTCCTTGTGGTCTCACCAACCTGTTAAGGGATATTGAAATCATACTGAAGTTATAGCTCACCGTGTAAGTTGTTTGATAGCAACAAATAAAGTTACTTTGGTTAAGATTTTAAAACAATGAGGAAGTCTGGTGCAAGAGGTCGTCGTGGGCGTTCATTGTCAGCTGGTAATGATGGTAGTGGTAGTGGAGCATCAGGTGGTCGTGGGGATAAAAATATTCCACCTAAGTCTGGAGCTGTGGAGCCAGTTTCGTCGTCAGGCTACACAAGGCCTCGAACGCTCTCTTTTCTGGGAGTAGGAAAACCGCTTTTAAAGGCGGAGCAGCAACAGCAAGTTTTGGCTTACATTGCAGACTCAGCCTCTAGCTCTTTTGCCTCCTCTTCCGAAACTGGTAAATGTAAAAGCAGCGCGTCGCTTGTGGATGTTCACGGTCAGGGACAAGTCGCTTCCTTGTCCTCCTCAGCAAAAACTACAACAAGAGAGAAGGATGCAGCAGGCGACACAACGGGTCACTCCATGGAGCTCTTTACACATACCGTCCCTGGCTTAGAAAGTGAAACATTTAACAGGCCATGCCCATTACAAGTATATTCTGACATGGAGTGCACTGATGCACAGCCACAGCCAGAGTACTATGCTGCTCCTTTGACTCAGACCACCACATTGCCCTCTCAGGGTACAGATCCACAATCAGACCCTGATGAGACTATGTTGCCCCGCCACGAACGCTATACCACCGACCGACACAGTGACACAGACGAAGTTGCACACGAGCTCGAAGAGGAGGTAATAGATGACCCAGTTATTGACCCCGATTGGCAGCCATTGGGGGAACAGGGTGCAGGCGGCAGTAGTTCAGAAGCGGAGGTGGAGGAGGGGCCGCAGCAGGCATCAACATCGCAACAGGTTCCATCTGCCGGGCCCGTATCTGGACCAAAACGCGTGTCAAAGCCAAAACCTGTTGGAGCACAGCGTTGCCATCCGGTTAAAGCTCAGTCTGCAATCCCTGAAAAGGGATCAGAGTCTAGGAAGAGTGCAGTCTGGCATTTTTTTAAACAACATCCAACTGATCAGCGCAAAGTCATCTGTCAAAAATGTTCAACTAGCTTAAGCAGAGGTCAGAATCTGAAAAGTCTAAATACTAGTTGCATGCATAGACACTTAACCACCATGCATTCTCAAGCCTGGACTAACTACCAAACGTCCCTCAAGGTTGTAGCACCCTCGGCCAATGAAGCTAGTCAGCAACGCAACATCCCTTCCGTCACTGTAAGGCCACCATTTTCCGCACCACCGGCAGTATCTGTGCAGGTTTCTTTGCCAGCCAAAAGCAGTCAGGGTCAGGGAATCACCAGTTTTGTAGGAGGAAATATTGCATGTAGGGCACCGGCGGAAACAATACCGTCTCCAACCGTCTCTCAGTCTGCCATGTCCACCGGCACACCCGAAAGTTCCACGATCTACAGCTCTCCAGTCCAGCTCACCCTACATGAGACTCTGGTTAGAAAAAGGAAGTACTTATCCTCGCATCCGCGTACACAGGGTTTTAACGCCCACATAGCTAGACTAATCTCGTTAGAGATGATGCCCTACCGGTTAGTTGAAAGCGAAGCTTTCAAAGCCCTGATGGAGTACGCTGAACCACGATACGAGCTACCCAGTCGACACTTTTTTTCCAGAAAAGCCATCCCAACCCTCCACCAGCATGTAGAAGACCGCATTGTCCATGCACTCTGGCAATCTGTGAGTACAAAGGTGCACCTGACAACAGACGCATGGACCTGTAGGCATGGCCACGGAAGATTACGTGTCCATTACGGCGCAATGGGTTAATGTGGTGGATGCATGGTCCACAGGGGACAGCCTACTAAGTCTGTCTGCAGTCCCTAATTCAAATTGTCCTCCACTGTCTAAATCGGAACTTCCACCTTCTGGCTTTCGGCCTATAGTATCAGAAATTAAACTGCATTTGGCCTTCAACTTTGGTTAGGGCCTACTAACGGCTTCTGCCCCTCCCTGGTGTTGTCCTCAACTAAATAAAGCTGAGCTTCAACCTTCCGGCTCTCATTAAGTGGTTTTTAAAAAAAAATGGTGGTTAGGGCCTACTAACGGCTTCTGCCCCTCCCTGGTGTTGTCCTCAACTAAATAAAGCTGAGCTTCAACCTTCCGGCTCTCATTAAGTGGTTTTAAAAAAAAAAAAAATGGTGGTTAGGGCCTACTAACGGCTTCTGCCCCTCCCTGGTGTTGTCCTCAACTAAATAAAGCTGAGCTTCAACCTTCCGGCTCTCATTATGTGGTTTTAAAAAAAAAAATGGTGGTTAGGGCCTACTAACGGCTTCTGCCCCTCCCTGGTGTTGTCCTCAACTAAATAAAGCTGAGCTTCAACCTTCCGGCTCTCATTATGTGGTTTTAAAAAAAAAATGGTGGTTAGGGCCTACTAACGGCTTCTGCCCCTCCCTGGTGTTGTCCTCAACTAAATAAAGCTGAGCTTCAACCTTCCGGCTCTCATTATGTGGTTTTAAAAAAAAAATGGTGGTTAGGGCCTACTAACGGCTTCTGCCCCTCCCTGGTGTTGTCCTCAACTAAATAAAGCTGAGCTTCAACCTTCCGGCTCTCATTAAGTGGTTTTAAAAAAAAAATGGTGGTTAGGGCCTACTAACGGCTTCTGCCCCTCCCTGGTGTTGTCCTCAACTAAATAAAGCTGAGCTTCAACCTTCCGGCTCTCATTAAGTGGTTTTAAAAAAAAAATGGTGGTTAGGGCCTACTAACGGCTTCTGCCCCTCCCTGGTGTTGTCCTCAACTAAATAAAGCTGAGCTTCAACCTTCCGGCTCTCATTATGTGGTTTTAAAAAAAAAAAAAATGGTGGTTAGGGCCTACTAACGGCTTCTGCCCCTCCCTGGTGTTGTCCTCAACTAAATAAAGCTGAGCTTCAACCTTCCGGCTCTCATTAAGTGGTTTTAAAAAAAAAATGGTGGTTAGGGCCTACTAACGGCTTCTGCCCCTCCCTGGTGTTGTCCTCAACTAAATAAAGCTGAGCTTCAACCTTCCGGCTCTCATTATGTGGTTTTAAAAAAAAAATGGTGGTTAGGGCCTACTAACGGCTTCTGCCCCTCCCTGGTGTTGTCCTCAACTAAATAAAGCTGAGCTTCAACCTTCCGGCTCTCATTAAGTGGTTTTAAAAAAAAAAAAAATGGTGGTTAGGGCCTACTAACGGCTTCTGCCCCTCCCTGGTGTTGCCCTCAACTAAATAAAGCTGAGCTTCAACCTTCTGCTCCAAATTACCATTTTAAAAAATGCAATAGGCTTTTCCGGCCTACTAAAGGTGTCTGCCCCTCCCTGGTGTTGTCCTCAACTGAACAAAGCTGAGCTTCCACATTCTGGCTTTCGCCCTATACTATCAGATATTAAACTGCATTTGGCCTACTAGTGTGGTTAGGCCCTTGAAACAGTGTCTGCTGCTCTTGGGTTTGCTACTCCACTGAACAAAGCAATGCCGCCTGTTTAGTCCTGTTACCAATTTTGAACTGCATGTAGCCTACTTTATTCTTTGGCCCTATATCTGTTTCCTCCTCATCCTGCCCATTGCCCAGCCACTGCTAAATGAGTCTGCTGGTACATTGACCTAGACCACTACATTCCCCTTGTACTCTACACAGCCAGAATCTGACCCTGCTGAAAGTAAGGTTCCCCTTCCCGCATGTTATACCACCTTACACAGGGACAAAGAGGAAGGTGCAGATGAAAGTGCAGGTTCCTTCATCAGGTGGGGGGGCATACTCGTTGGCGACGTCACTGGCACAGGGCCCCTCAGAGTACGCAAAAGTGTCGCTGCTGGTGGGAGGCGCCCCCGCCATGCAAACACACCGCCGTACTTTGAGGGGCCCTGTGCCAGTGGCAATGCGAACGAGTGGGCCCCCCCTGCTTGCTCAGGATCACAGCACTTGCAACTTTTAAATACTTACCTTTCCCTGCAACACCGCCGTGACGTAGTCCGCATTTCCTGGGCCCACGAAAAACTTGAGCCAGCCCTACTCCCCCCACAACTTTCCCCCAATTCCTTATGCCCAACTATTATTATACAGTTAATTAAGATTGGCAAGCTTCAGAAACAAGAATGGATGTTTTTGGCATTAAAATGGGCACTGTAGGTGTTTTCCTGGCCTCCACTCACTGCCGACTATGCTTCCCCATTGACTTGCATTGGGTTTCGTGTTTCGGTCGATCCCCGACTTTTAGCGATAATCGGCCGACTGCACTCGACTCGACTCTGGACAAAATCGGGTTTCCCAAAACCCTACTCGATCTTAAAAAAATGAAAGTCGCTCAACCCTATTGACACGTGCTGGTGTGAGTAGGGGGATCTTGCGTGCCCTGCAGGATTTTAATCCATGACGGCGTAGTGTGTTACTAAAGGTAATGTTTGAGACTGTGGTCCCAGTTCTCATCAAGTCATTGAACAGATCCTCCTGTTTAGCTCTAGGCTGATTCCTGACCTTTCTCAGAATTTTCCTTACCCTATGAGGCGAGATTTTGCATGGAGCCCCAGACCAAGGAAGATTGACAGTCATCTTGTGTTTCTTACATTTTATAATAATTGTGCTAACAGTTGTTGCCTTCTCACCAAGCTGTTTGCCTATTGCCTTGTAGCCCATCCCAGCCCTGTGCAGGTCTACAATTTTGTCCCTGGTGTCCTTAGACAGCTCTTTGGTCTTGGCCATGGTAGAGAGGTTGGAGTGTTAGTGATTGAGTATGCGGACAGGAGTATGTTATACAGGTAATGAGTTCAAACAGGTGCAATTAAGAGCAGAGTATGGGGGCTTTTGAAAGATAAATTAACAGCTCTACAAGAGACCAAATTCTTGCTGGTTCATAGGTGATCAGATACTTATTTCATGCAATAAAATGAAATTTAATTATTTAAAAATCGTACAAGGTGATTTTCTGTTTTTGAAGTGTACCTACGATAAAAATTACAGACCTCTCTATTCCTTGCAAAATTGGCAGTGTATCAAATACTTAATTTCCCCACTGTATGTGGGGCCAATTATATTGTATGGAGGACTATGTGGGGCCCATTATTCTGTATGAGGACTATGTGGGCCCCATTACTCTGTATGGAGGACTATGTGGAGCCCATTATTCTGTATGCAGGACTATAATGGGGTCCATTATACTGTGTGGGGGGTCACAGTTGGGACATTATACTGTGTTTTGGGTCACCATACTTTACTGGGGGTTGTGGGAAGGGGTACATTAGGATCATCATACTTTGCATGTGGAAGGTACTGTGGAGGAATTAATTGTGGGGGTATCATACATTGTCTGGGGGGCACTTTTGTTGGCATCATACCTTATGGGGTCAACAAAAGGTCAATCTAGAGGCTTCAATATGAAGAAAATTATATTGTAAGGGCTGCAAAGTTGTGAGATATTATCTTCTGTGACCTCGCCCCAGAATTTTTATGTTCGCCCCCATCCACAAGGAAATACCCAATGCGCCGGTTACATGATCTGACTGTTAAGATCTATTAATTAAAATGTACTTTGCTAGTGGGAAAACCCCTTTAAGTTTATTTCCATATGAAAAGGAAAAACTTCCTCAATTGTAGACATTTTTTTAAATAGGTAAATATCTAGGTTCTCCTGTGACTTTGCCAAGTTTTTAATTTTGGCCTCTGTGTATTTGAGTTTGACATCCCTGCCACAGTGTAATTATGTCCCCCATCTAGTAATAATGTCTCTCAATCTGGCCCTTATCCTATAATAATGTCCCCCGTTTTGCAATAATGTCACTTATCCTGGACCCTATCCTGCAAAAATGCCCCACGCCCTGTAAGAATGTCCCCCATCTTGGCCACCAGCTGTCACCAGTATTTCAGTCTCTGCCCCAAGTTCATCTAATTCTGAGAGTCAGCAAATGGGACTCGTCATTTCCCTGTAGCAGGCTGATCCCTGGGCTTGAGCAGTTTCCCTTCCCACAGACTCGTTCTTGGTAGCAACTGATGAAAGTCTGGACGTCAAATGCATGCCTGCCGAAGACAAGAAAAGCTTGCCAGGATATAGGAGGGTCCAAGTATGCCCACCTAAGCATACTGTTATTTCCCTATAATTCCGTAAAGTTATTGCTTTCTGTTTATCATATTTAGGAAAATGTGTGTGGCTTGAGGCTTTTAACAATTGTGGCTCCGCAGCAAATTTTATTGATGCCAACGTGGCATAGGTTCTTAGTTTGCCTTGCTAAAATTATGTTTTACTATGAAGGTCAATGCTATTGACCTTCAGGGTGTGGTGAAATATATCACTAGGGAGATATATTTGCTTGTTTGTACTTTACATTATGAATCTATATAATTTTTTTGCCTTTGAAAATGGTTGCGTGGTCTTGGACATGACTTGGTTACATAACCATAACCCGGTCATTGACTGGCGCTTGGGTGATATTGCATGCTGAAGCCGAGTGTCAGAACAAATGTATATGTGGCGCCCCTGAGGGTCCAGTCGCCACAGAGGTACTGCACCTCAGCCAGAGGTGTGGTACTCCACTCTCTGGTAAGGAGGGGGCATTACCCGAAACTCACACACTAGCATCCAACTACACCACTCCAGGCCAGAGGATCTGGGAGGACCCTATTGAGGGAGGGTCCCATCTCAGGCTGGAGGAGGAACTAGGTAGAGGGTGTGGGTGGAGAAAGTGTCAGTTGTGAGTTGTCATGGAAACAAGGAGGAGTTAGTCAGTCACTTAGGGAGTGAGTAAGTGAGGAGTGGAGGAGAGCAGACATGAAGGAAGAAGCTCCTGAGAGAGGGAGAAGGGGCACCCGAATCCACGCCTACCGTAGTCGGGTAGAAAGACCAGGTCGCAGTGGGGGGGACCGGCTCCCAGACTAGTTGAGGAACTACAAGGCTGAGCTAGCAAGCGGGAGGCTGTGTTAACTGTATGTGCCGCAGCCACACACACTCTCCGAAAAGACAGCCGCATAGGATCAAGGGGACCAGGAGGATATCACCCAACAGGATCCGAGACTGCTGGCTTGGGACACTGTGTGTGAGGTGCAGGGCAGGAGGGTGAAGCCAGCGCAGAGAGGTGGCCAGGGAAGGAACATAAGAAAGGGGGTCTCGGGAAAGTGAACCCCAAATTACCTGAGAGCTGGCTGGACCACAGACCCGAAGGACACAGCACCCAGCTAGGGACTGCATATAAGAACTGTGAGTAAAGTGTGGAAACTGCACCCTGCTGTGTCTTCAGAATTATTTACATGCGTCACTTGCCTTGCACTACAACATTCACCATCATGGACTCTAACACTTTAACCATCCTGGGGTCTAGCTCTACCCATGGAGAACTGCAACACCTCAGCTGCATCGCTGTCTGCCCCAGTGAACCTGAACCGCAGTATCAGCCATTTTCCTATTGCAGAACACCGCGGGTGGCGTCACAAACTAATCCCCTATAAACTTTAATCCCCTTTAATTCACTTTTATTGGATGCAAGGAACGGTACTCTGCAGCTCCCAGCACAATCTCCACAATGCTCAGTTTCCAGCACACTGCGCACACAGTGAACCTACTTCCTGCTTCTAGTAAATGCTATGCAGGTGCCTCTAATCCAACCCTGCAGAGTTGGGATTTAACACTTATTAAATTAAATAATTGACCTGATTAAAAACACTTGAAAAGAATAACAAAGACAGAGCAGACATTGTAGAAACACAAATAAATGGCTGTAACATTATAAACATGGATTACATACACTGAGAAAAACATGAAAGTAGTTGTCAAAGGTCTGTATGGTACATCTCAGTTACTGAGTTAACATATGCACAAAAAATTGTATAAAAGTACATCTGAGTATATACAGAGCTAGTAACAACCATATAGGAGTGGCACACGTAAATCAATGTATGCAGCAATAATACTAAGCATAAGGTCACCCATAAATATATGCATGTATACAATTAGTGTAGACAAAAAGAATAGCCACTTAAACATTGAATGACTCAGCTATTGAGAAAAGACAAATAGCACAGCCATAGGGTTATAGATTCAAAGTAGAGTTATTTTGCAAGCTACAGGTGCCCATCTTTGGGGAAAAAAAATGCACCCGATAGAAGATATATTTATATTTTGCATCTGGCAGGCCCTCTTTTTTTATATACAATTTTGATTATGCTTTAAGACACAGTATTTGGCTAATGTGCCCTGTAGGATTACTTTTAGTGATCAGCGAATGTGCTCGCCACTTCTCGTTACTCGCCCGAGTACCACTATGCTCGGTGTACTCAGCAAGCAGCGAGCATTTCCGGGTTTATTCGGCGGTAACTGCGGTCTCCACCCCGCGTTTTTGGCGGACTTTAGAGACCCAATCACGGTGCAGGGATTTTCTGCCAGGCCATGAAATGCCGCAGCCATCTTTGTTGTGGTCGTGCAGTGACTGGCTGGGCCATACAGCATCATCCCCAGTATAAGAGACCTGGAGCCACCCTGCTCACCGCATTCTGTTCCTGTTTCAGCGATAGTAGAGAGAGCTGGTGCCGAGATAGGGTCAGAATCATGGTTTTAGAGTTAGTGTAGGTCTGCAACTAGTGTTGAGCATTCCGATACCGCAAGTATCGGGTATCGGCCGATATTTGCTGTATCGGAATTCCGATACCGAGATCCGATACTTTTGTGGTATCGGGAATCGGAATCGGAAGTTCCCAGTGTATGGTTCCCAGGGTCTGAAGGAGAGGAAACTCTCCTTCAGGCCCTGGGATCCATATCCATGTAAAAAATAAAGAATTAAAATAAAAAATAGGGATATACTCACCCTCTGACGCGCCCTGGTAGTAACCGGCAGCCTGCTTTGCTTAAAATGAGCGCGTTCAGCACCTTCCATGACGTCACGGCTTCTGATTGGTCGCGTGCCGCTCATGTGACCGCCACGCGACCAATCACAAGCCGCGACGTCATCCCTCAGGTCCTAAATTCCCTTCTAGGAATTTAGGACCTGAGGGATGACGTCACGGCTTCTGATTGGTCGCGTGGCAGTCACATGAGCGGCACGCGACCAATCAGAAGCCGTGACGTCATGGAAGGTACTGAACGCGCTCATTTTAAGCAAAGAAGGCTGCCGGTTCACAGCGGTAAGGTCCAGGCTGCGTCGGAGAGGTGAGTATATCAATATTTTTTATTTTAATTCTTTATTTTACACATTCATATGGATCCCAGGGCCTGAAGGAGTGTTTCCTCTCCTTCAGACCCTGGGAACCATACAGGATACCTTCCGATACTTGAGTCCCATTGACTTGTATTGGTATCGGGTATCGGTATCGGCGAGATCCGATACTTTGCCGGTATCGGCCGATACTTTCCGATACTGATACTTCCAAGTATCGGACGGTATCGCTCAACACTATCTGCAACTCTTACATCAACAACTCCTCAGAAGCCAAAAGTCCTTTTTAGGGCTAAGTCATGGGTCCCGATACTGCAGCGCTAGGTAGGCAGGGCACAGCATATCCACATCAGTGCAAGGCCCCCAGGCACTGTATGTGCATCCATTGCTCCCACTGCATCCTTCCCAAAGCTCCATAACTGCCTGCTGCTGCTGCAGCTTATTTACTGTCTATATACCTTTTTTTTTTTCCAAAAATCCCCCCGCCCAAAAAAAAAATATATATATACAGTCTGTTCTGTCAGACTGAGGCCTGTTGAAAAATTATAGTTTGTCAGGCATACATAGCATAGTTGTGTGTGCTACCCTTGAGCCCTTTTTTTTGTGTGTGTTTTAAATTCACCGAAAAAAGCCGTCATATATCTCTGCTCCAAGTTTTGCCATTGGAGGCCAGTGTACTTATTTTGTGGCTGTGTGATACTCCAATTCTATACAGCGCTATTTAGCCCCCCAAAATATTTTAAAGGGCACAGATTTGCCAGTGTGGTATTTCTGTTACAGCCGTCATATATCTCTGCTCCAAGTTTAGCCATTGGAGGCCGGTGTACTTACTTTGTTGCTGTGTGATGCTAAAATTCTATACAGCGCAATTCAGCCTAAACAAAATTTGAAAGGCCACAGATTTGCCAGTGTGGCATTTCTGTTACAGCCGTCATATATCTCTGCTCCAAGTTTTTCCAATGGAGGCCAATGTACTTATTTTGTGGCTGTGTGATACTCCAATTCTATACAGCGCTATTTAGCCCCCAAACATTTTTTAAAGGGCACAGATTTGCCAGTGTGGTATTTCTGTTATAGACGTCATATATTTCTGCTCCAAGTTTTTCCACTGGAGGCCGGTGTACTTACTTTGTGGCTGTGTGATACTAAAATTCTATACAGCTCTATTCAGCCTAAACAAAATTTGAAAGTCCACAGATTTGCCAGTGTGGTATTTCTGTTACAGACGTCATGTTTCTCTGCTCCAAGTTTTGCCAATGGAGGCCGGTGTACTTATTTTTGAACTGTAAGACACTCAACTCCTATACAGCGCTATTTCGCATAAATTAACTTAAAATTTTTTTTTTTAATACAGTCTGTTAGGTCAGGCTGAGGTCTGCCTGGTGCTTGGGTTTGAAAAATCGTAGATTTGCAGGCATACTGATCACATATTATTTCGCTACTAATAAAGACATTTGTGTTGAGCATTTGAAATACTTCAGTAGTCCATTTAAAATGGGCAAGGCAAGGGGCAAGGGACAGGGAAGTGGATGTGATGCTGATGGTGCACCCAGAGGACGTTGCCGTGGGCAAGGTGAAAGTGGGCAACAACAAAGACCCACATCTCACTTGACCTTCCTGTCCCAGTTTCTAGGGGACCGCAGCACACCACTATTGAAGCCAGAGCAGTGTGAAATGGTTGTTGGTTGGATAGCGGATAATGCTTCCAGTCACTTAGCCACCACCACCACCTTGTCTTCCACACAGTCAAGTCTGAGTAGCTGTGAGTGTGGACAGGATATTCCTCACCATGATCCTCTTTCCTCCCACCATGCCGAGTGCCCTGAGACAACTGATCCCACACTTGGACACTCTGAAGAGCTATTCAGTTTTCCATTTCAAGATTCAGAAATCTCTGCTGGTCAACTTGAAGTGGGGAAAGATGAGATCGCATGTAGAGCTGCCCAAAGCTTTGACCAGCCCCGGTCACACGAAGGCGATGGTGGGAAAGTGTCACAAGAGGTGGACAATGATGAGACACAATTGCCAGAAAGTCAGGAGGAGGAGCAGGGTGCGGATGTGGAAGACGAGGTGGTGGATTACATAGTGACTGACCCAACCTGGCAGGAGACATGCATAGCGAGGACAGCAGCACAAATGGGGAAGGAGGCATATCCCTCCAACAGGCAGGAAGAAGCAGTGTGGTGGCCACAGACAGAAGGTGTCATGCATCCGTTCCCCGTAACACCAACATGAGTGAAGTTTTCATTCCGCCTGTGAGATCTTCCTGAGTCTGGCTATTATTTAAGACTCTGCCAATAACCCCAAACAGGGCATTTGCAGCACCTGCTATGCCCGCATCAGTAGGGGTAGCAAAATAACCAGGCTGACCACCACCAGCATGATCAGGCACATGCAAGCAAAGCACCCAACTTTGTGGGCCGAACCCCAGGCTCCAGGACCACTGCCTGCTGGTCACACCACTGCTTCTTCCACTGTTTTGCGTAGAAGCCAATCCCCAGTACACCGTGCATGTGAAGATGCCTCTAGCCCTATACCTGTTGTGGCCCACAGTCAAGCAGCACCATCAACAAGCACGTCCACGTCCTTGTCCCAGCACAGCGTTCAGTTGTCTATAACTCAGTCTTTGGAACGCAAGCGGAAATACTCCACCAACACCCCACAGGCCACAGTCCTCATTTCGCTTCTGCTTGCGCTAGAAATGCTGCCTTTTAGGCTTGTTGAGATGGAAGCTTTCCACAACCTGATGGCGGCGGCCGTCCCAAAGGTACTCGGTCCCCAGTCGCCACTATCGTACCGGCATTACACCAGCATGTGTCTCACAACATTAGACGTGCCCTCAACAATGCTGTTACCGGGAAAGTCCACCTAACCACGGACACGTGGACAAGTGCTTGTGGGCAGGGACAGTACATCTCAATGACAGCACACTTGGTTAACATAGTGGAAGTCGGGGCCCAGTCGGACCTTGGGATGGAACACATCCTCCCCTCACCAAGGATTGCTTGCCCTACGTCAATCAGGGTTGATACTGCTCCTGCATCTCCTCCTTCTCCTCTTCATCCTCCATGTCTGAAATCAGCACATCAGTCAGAAGCTGGAAGCACTGCAGCACTGCAGCACTGCCTCAGCCAAGCAGCAACAGGCTGTGCTGAAGCTAATCTGTATAGGTGACAAACCGCACAATGCTGAAGAAGTGTGGACAGCCCTGAAAGAGCAGTCAGATGTTTGGATGACACTACTGAATCTACAGCCAGGTATGGTCGTGTGTGACAATGGCCGTACCCTGGTGGCGGCTCTGAGGCAAGGTGAGCTCACACACGTACCTTGTTTGGCCCATGTGCTTAACCTCGTTGTTCAACGTTTTCTGAAAAGCTACCCGGAGCTGCCGGATCTTCTAGTGAAAGTATGCCGTCTGTGTGCCCATTTTAGAAAGTCAGCTACAGCTTCAGCTGCTCTTGCCGTGCTTCAGCAGCGTTTTCAGCTTCCAGCACACTGGCTGTTGTGTGATGTCCCCACACGCTGGAACTCTACTCTGCATATATTGGAAAGGATTTGTGAGCAGAAGAGGGCCGTTGTTGACTAACAACATCAAAAAGGCCATAGAATTTCAGGTCAGACTCCACACATAAGACCTCATGAGTGGACATGGATGTCAGACATATGTAACATCCTCCAAAACTTTGAGGACTGCACCAAAATGTCAAGCGGCGATGACGCCATAATTAGCATCACCATCCCGCTTCTCAGCATTTCTGAAAAACCTGCTCACAATCATAGAAGATGCAATGCAGGCGGAGCACGATGACATGGAGCAAGGAAACATACAGGGGGATTACACTCAGCCCAGCCTCATTTCTTCTCAACGTGGATTGGTGTTATGATCCAGTGACCTTGGAGCCGCATGAGAGACTTTCTCAGGAGTAGGTGGTACCTGTACTGACCGCAAACCCTAAACTAACACCGCAACTAGAAGTAGCCGTGGGATGTACCTAACACGTCCTAGACACCTCGACACAGCCGGAGTACTAAATACCCCTATAGATGGAAATGGGAATTCTATCTTGCCTCAGAGCAGAACCCCAGAGGATAGGCAGCCCCCCACAAATATTGACTGTGAGTATAAGAGGAAAAACACACGCAGGCAGAAAAACAGGATAGGACAGAATTCTAAGCGGTCAGTATTAAAATACTAAAAATATCCACAGCAGATAATACAAATATACTACATCTAACTAAAGACATAGAAAGTATATCTGCATCTCCTGAGAATCCAGCATGACTGAAAAATCCAAACAAAGTCTAAGCTGGACAAAAACACAATAAATTGCACTGAATTGCAAAGCACACTGCATGTGTGCACAGAGACAAAAAACCAGACACTTATCTTAGCTGAATTGACAGCAGGGCATGAGGAGCCAGAGAGAGATGCAATCCCTCCAAGTACAATGGACAACTGGCATGGATTAAAGGATCCTACACACCTAAATACCTAATAGAGCTGCAATCAGCAGAAACACCTGCCCGGATTACAAGTCCAAGACAACTGCACTACCACCAGCAACCACCGGAGGGAGCCCAAGAGCAGAATTCACAACAGATTGGTAGGCAATGAGGAGGAGGAGGAAGAACAGGAGCTACTTTCATGCGCTGTAGACGGTACTACCAACACATCTGTATTAGCGTCTGTTCAGCGGGGATGGCCTGAGGACAGGGAGGAGGATGAGGAGGGGGAGGACAGCATGGTCAGTCATCCTGTTGGTGAGGACACGGAATGTTATGACCTGGTGGTTAGGAGCACCCGAAGTGACCTGATGGTTAAAACCGAAAACCTGGGACAAGCTCTGAGGAAGTGGTAACTCTACTGACCGCAATCCCTAATCCTATCACACACACTAGAAATGGCCGTGGAGCGTACCTAACTCTCCCTAGATGCCTCTTCACAGCCTAAGAGCTAACTGCCCCTAAAGATAGAAATAGCAGCCTATTGCCTCAGAGAAATTCCCCAAAGTAGAGGTAGCCCCCCACAAATATTAACTGTGAGTTAAGAGGGAAGTGACAAACACAGGAATAAAACAGATTTTAGCAAAGGAGGCCGAATCTTCTCTAGAAAGACAGATGATAGGAAAGGGAACTATGCGGTCAGTATAAAAAACTACAAAAACCACGCAGAGTGTGCAAAAAGACCTCCACACCGACTCACGGTGTGGAGGTGCAGCTCTGCACCCCCAGAGCTTCCAGCTAGCAAGGAAATATCATAATAGCAGGCTGGACTGAAACATAGCATGTACTGAAAAATATATTCAAAAACCAATGAACAGCAAATGACTAGCAAGGACTTAGCTTCTGCTGGAGTAGTCAGGTCATCTGAGAATTCCAAGAGAGATCTGCACCAGTACTGAGACATTGACAGCTTGCATGGACTAACGACCTGGGCAGAGTTAAATAGGGAAGCCAGCAGCAGCAATAAACGAGGGCAGCTGAGAAAGCAAACCTCAAAGATCAGCAGTTCCACTCAAAGCCACCAGAGGGTGTCCAAGGACAGAACTCACCAAAGTACCATTCACGACCACAGGAGGGAGCCCGAGAACGGAATTCACAACAACGGAAGTCTTGCCTGTTAGCAGTCTAGCACGCATGGCTGACTTTATGTTGCACTGCATTTCACGTGACCCTCGGATTATCAAAATTTTGAGTGACACTCATTACTGGTTGGTGACACTTCTAGACCCATGCTACAAGGAGAACTTTCAAACTCTTCTGCCTGAGGCAGGGAGGTGTACTAAAATGTTGCAGTACCACAGGGGCCCTGTTAGGGGAATTAGTTAGAAAATTCCCATGTGAGAACGCTGGCAGCAGACGTCAGAGTTTGTTGTACAACCAAGGACTGCAAGCGAGAGAGAGACAGAAGTACAATCCAGCTCAGGCAGGGGAACAATGGCCAAGTTCTGGGACAGTTCTCTCAGACCCTCCCATTGTGACAGCCCAGAGGCAAGGGGTGCTGTCACAAGAAGTGCAATGTTTGGGAAGATGGTGAGGGAGTACCTTGCAGATCGTACAAACGTGCTCCGTGATTCCTCTGTGTCTTTTAACTATTGGGTGTCCAAGCTGGACACGTGGCATGTACTGGCTCTCTACGCCTTGGAGGTCCTGGCCGGCCCTGCTGCTAGCATTCTGTCAGAGAGGGTTTTTAGTGCCGCTGGTGGAATTATAACAGATAAGCGCATCCGCCTGTCAACTGAAAATGCTGACAGGCTGACTCTTATCAAAATGAACAAGGCCTGGATTGGGAAAGACTTCTGTACACCACCAAGTGAAACCAGCGAAACATAACCTCAAATACATTCTCTGTTTTGGGGAGGTGTATTCTCATGCACCTCTTCACAACCACACATGGGATATGCTTCCAGATTTGGTCTGTTTGTTTTTATCATCCTCCTTATCCTCATCCTCCTCATCCAGAACCACTATATCACTAGGGTGAACATGCTCTGTACGGTGCATGTTGGCCAAGGGGCCTGTGATGGCACTCTTTTCTTTAAAACAAAAAGGATTTTACATTGGGGAATTGGGCCTGACACTACATTGGGCCGACTTTTAAACTCTTCATAAGTCTGTCTCCTGCAATCTGTCCTGTACCTGCCAGTAGATCACCAGGGTGAACGTGCTCCTAACGGTGCATGTTGGCCAAGGGGCCTGTGATGGCACTCTTTTCTTAAGAAAAAAGGATTTTACATTGGGGAATTGGGCCTGACACTACATTGGGCCGACTTCTTAACTCTGTCTCCTGCAATCTGTCCTGTACCTGCCAGTAGATCACCAGGGTGAATGTGCTCTGTACGGTGCATTTTGGCCAAGGGGTGTCATGTCGGACGCTGTTCATACTAGGGCGTTCGACAGACAGCGGTAATTCCGCTTTTGTCCACTATGCGCTCAGTGGCGTCAGCTAGATTTTATCTAGCTGGTCCGGGGTTAATTTAGCTGGTGCTCAGATTGGAAGCTGGGTCACGCCCACTGCCTTTAAATTGTTCTTCTGAACATTGGGCGTCGCCGATTATAGCTTCTGTCTTGTGCTTGGTTATCTTGGTCTGGAGTGGTGGTCTAGGAAAAGGAGTATCGTATCTGGTGGTGTATATTTCCCTTTGTCATATTTTCCTCCTTCCTATATTTGTATTTGTTTTGCCCTGTGCACTTATAGTTTATTCCTGGGTGACTGCGGCGTGGTGTATATTTTCCTTTTTCCTTGTCTGTGCTAACTGTGGGTATTGGTTAGTGTTCTATTCACTGGGAGGTGGGTGGTGGTTTCAGCCAGAGGTTGTAACAGGAGATAGGGTGAGGATGGAGGCCCAGACATGCATACCATCAGTGTAAACTCTGGGAGAAGGGTCAGTCAGGGTTTCTCAGAGTTGAGGGAAATCGCAGGGGCCCTGGTTATTAGCTCTTGCCTATCTAGACACCTAGATTTCCCGTGACATTATAATCGGCCAACATTATTTGAATTCCATGGATCCCATGACTTCCATAACCCGCCAGTTGGAGGCGCTGTCCCTACAGGTCACTGAGTTGAGGGGGGCAGTGCAGCAACAGGGACTAGCTGTATCTAATGTGCAAGCTGGAGCAGCAGGTAGAGTTGCTGAGCCTAAGTTTCCTTTGCCTGAAAGGTTTACTGGGGAACGCAGTAAATTTGTTACTTTTCGTGAAGCTTGCAAACTTTATTTTCGTATGCGCCCGATCTCCTCAGGTAATGAGGCTCAGCTTGTGGGCCTAGTGTTGTCTTTACTAAATGGTGATCCTCAAGCATGGGCGTTTTCTTTGCCTTCTGATTCTGCTGCATTTAACTCAGTGGAGAGTTTTTTTTCTGCTCTTGGACACATTTACGATGATCCTGACAGAATGGCTCTAGCAGAATCTTAAGATACGCGCTATTCGACAGGGGGAGCGTGTTGCAGAGGATTACTGTTCTGAATTTCGCCGCTGGGCAGTCGACACACAGTGGAATGATCCCGCACTGCGGAGTCAGTTTATTCATGGGGTTTCTGGAAGGGTTAAAAAAGCCCTCCTGATGCACGAGACTCCTGCTTCTCTAGATTCCGCTATGAGTCTTGTTGTCCGCATTGGAGCATGAGATGCCGCCTATGGGAGAAGGTGTAGGTTCACGTGAGGTTGCTGCAGGTGAGCCCACGGAGCCTATGCAAATCGCAGGGGTGTCACATGTTAAGCGTTGAGCCCCTGTGCTCAAGAAGCAGGGAGCCTGTTTTTACTGTGGTAAAACTGGTCATTTTGTTAACATTTGTCCTCTGCTGTCTAAGAAAAACGCAACGGCGGAAAACTTCTAAGCTCAGAGGGTGTGGAGGAGGCCAATCTCAATCTGAGCTTATGCATATCCTCTATGGTGGTTTCTCAATGCATGCTCCCTGCCAAAGTTATCATCGCTGGCAGAGAGCTGCCAATCACTGTTTTTGTGGATAGCGGTTCTGCCACAAATCTCATTGATGAGGAGTTTGCGCGCACAGCAGGTTTTAGGATCGAAAAACTGCCTCATCCTATCCGCGTGGTCACCATCAATGCAGCTCCTCTCTCACAGGAGGAGATTACTGAGTTTGTGGCTGAGGTGAAACTCCACATTGGGGTTCTACATTCCGAGCAGGTTACATGTAAGGTGCTCAGGAATCTTCCTGCACAGGTGGTTTTGGATTTCCCATGGTTGTCTATGCACAACCCGGTTATTGATTGGAAAACTCAGGACATAATTCAGTGGAGCGAATTCTGCCAGGAGAATAGCCTGGCCACATGTGTGTCTGCTGTGACTTCAAGCGTTCCTGAGTCACTTCTGGATTTTGCGGATGTGTTCTCTGAGAAGGGTTGTTCAGAGTTGCCACCACATCGCTCCTATGACTGTACTATCAGGTTTAAACCAGGGGCCAAATTGCCTAAAGCAAGGATGTTTAACATCTTCGGTCCGGAGAGACAAGCGTTAAAGGATTACATTGCTGACAGATTGAGCAAAGGGCACATCAGGCTTTCATCTTCGCCTGTGGCAGCGGGGTTCTTCTTCGTTAAGAAGAAAGATGGCGGACTACGCCCGTGTCTGGATTTCAGGGAGTTGAACCAGATTACGGTTCATGATCCATAACCAATGCCACTGATACCAGATTTGTTCAACCAGGTGGCAGGTGCTAAGTGGTTTACCAAGCTTGACCTCAGGGGGGCGTATAACCTCATAAGAGTCAATCAAGGTGATGAGTGGAAGACAACTTTTAATACCCCTGAGGTTCATTTTGAAAATTTGGTGATGCCATTTGGGTTGACAAACGCACCAGCAGTGTTCCAACATTTCATAAATGATGTGTTCTCACATGTTTTGGGGAAATTCGTTATTGTATACCTGGATGACATTCTCATACTGTATATTCTAGCGACCGTGATACTCATTTAGATCATGTCAGGCAGGTGTTACAGCTTCTCAGAGAGAATAAGCTCTATGCAAAACTTGAGAAATGTGTATTTTCGGTTCAGGAGTTGCCTTTCTTGGGTTATATTGTGTCAGCTTCTGGGTTTAAAATGGATGCCGCTAAGGTGCAAGCGGTGTTGCATTGGGAACGGCCTGATAACCTAAAAGCACTTCAGCGGTTCCTTGGGTTTTCAAACTACTATAGGAAGTTTATCAAGGATTTTTCTATCATTGCTAAACCGCTAACAGACATGACTAAAAAGGGTACCAATTTCTCCATTTGACCTGAGGCCGCTGTGCGTGCATTTGAGTTTCTTAAGAACAGTTTTGTTTCGGCCCCCATTCTTGTGCAGCCCGACGTATCGAAACCTTTTGTTGTGGAAGTCGATGCGTCTGAGGTTGGTGTGGGGGCGGTGTTGTCACAAGGCTCATCCTTGAGCGATTTGCGTCCTATCTCTCCAAGAAACTGTCGTCTGCCGAACGTAACTACGATATCGGCAACAGGGAGTTGTTGGCAATCAAGTTGGCCTTTGAGGAATGGCGACACTTCTTGGAGGGGTCGGTTCATCAGGTTACTGTAATTACCGACCATAAGAATTTGCTTTATTTGGAGTCTGCCAAGCGTCTATCTCCCAGGCAGGTTCGCTGGGCATTGTTTTTCACGCGGTTCAACTTTGTTGTTACTTACAGACCTGGGTCTAAAAACACTAAAGCGGATGCTCTGTCCAGGTGTTTTCCGGGGGGGGGGAACCTCTGGAAGATCCGGTACCCATCCTCCAAAAAGGTGTTGTGGTTTCGGCTCTCACAACCGAGGTTGAGGCTGAGATTGCCGAGGCTCAGGAGGAGGTACCATCTGAGCTTCCCATCAACAAATCATTTGTACCGCTTTATCTCCGCTTAAAGGTTTTGGTGGAGTATCATGATGCTGTCCTGCCTGGCCACCCAGGGGTCAGGGGTACTTTGGAGTTGGTGTCACGTCGGTTTTGGTGGCCCAAAATCCGACAGGACGTGGTCTCATACATGTCAGCTTGCACCACGTGCGCTAGGGCTAAGACGCCCCGGTCCCGTCCTGTTGGCACACTACTTCCTCTCGAGGTACCTAGTAAGCCATGGACGGAGATCTCCATGGATTTTATCACTGACTTGCCCTCCTCAGCTGGGAACACGGTCATTTTGGTGATTGTTGATCGGTTCTCAAAAATGTCGCACTTTGTGTCTTTGCCTTCGTTGCCTAACGCTAAGACTCTGGCTCAGGTATTTGTGCAGGAGGTGCTCAGACTTCATGGGGTTCCGTCTGACATCGTTTCCGATAGAGGTACTCAGTTTGTGGCAAAATTTTGGAAAGCATTTTGCTCACGGCTGGGGATCAAGTTGTCTCATTCTTCAGCGTTTCATCCTCAGTCGAATGGTCAGACCGAGCGTATGAACCAAAATTTGGAGCACTACTTACGCTGCTTTGTTTCTGATAACCAGGAGGAGTGGTCGACGTTCCTTCCTTTGGCTGAGTTTGCCATCAATAATCACCGCCAGGAGTCTTCTGGGGAGTCTCCGTTTTTTTGTGTTTACGGACTACATCCTCAATTTTGTACTTTGAGTCAGGGGGGCTCTTCCGGCGTCCCGGAGGAAGACCAGTTAGGAGCACAACTGTCATCAGTCTGGAGGAGAGTTAAACAGCGCTTGTTGAGTGTGGGTGCTAGGTACAAACGTGTGGCTGACAGAAGGCGTGTGCCAGGTCTCGACCTGAGTGTGGATGACTGGGTGTGGTTATCCACAAAAAACATAAGACTCAAAATACCATCCCTTAAATTGGGTCCTAGGTTTATTGGTCCATTTAAGGTCACCGCTGTCATTAACCCAGTAGCTTACCGATTGGAGCTTCCTACGGTGTATAAGATACACAACGTGTTCCACAGATCGTTGCTAAAAAGATGGTGGGTCTTGTGGATGCGACACCGATGCCTTCTCCAGTCTTGGTGGATGGTAATTTGGAATTTGAAGTCTCCAAGGTGGTTGACTCTTGTGTAGTGCGCCGCACCTTACAGTACTTGGTACACTGGCGTGGTTATGGGCCGGAGGAGAGGTCTTGGGTACCAGCCTCGGACATTCATGCGGATCGGCTGGTCAGTATGTTTCACCACCGTCATCCGGACAAGCCGGGTCCTATAAGTCGTGAGGGCCCTGGGGTCCTTCGTAGAAGGCGGGGTACTGTCATGTTGGACGCTGTTCATACTAGGGCGTTCGACAGACAGCAGTAAATCCCCTTTTGTCCACTATGCGCTCAGTGGCGTCAGCTAGATTTTATCTAGCTGGTCCGGGGTTAATTTAGCTGGTACTCGGATTGGAAGCTGGGTCACGCCCACTGCCTTTAAATTGTTCTTCTGAACATTGGGCGTCGCCGATTATAGCTTCTGTCTTGTGCTTGGTTATCTCGGTCTGGAGTGGTGGTCTAGGAAAAGGAGTATCGTATCTGGTGGTGTATATTTCCCTTTGTCATATTTTCCTCCTTCCTATATTTGTATTTGTTTTGCCCTGTGCACTTATAGTTTATTCCTGAGTGACTGCGGCGTGGTGTATATTTTCCTTTATCCTTGTCTGTGCTAACTGCGGGTATTGGTTAGTGGTCTATTCACTGGGAGGTGGGTGATGGTTTCAGCCAGAGGTTGTAACAGGAGATAGGGTGAGGATGGAGGCCCAGACATGCACACCATCAGTGTGAACTCTGGGAGAAGGGTCAGTCAGGGTTTCCCAGAGTTGAGGGAAATCGCAGGGGCCCTGGTTATTAGCTCTTGCCTATCTAGACACCTAGATTTCCCGTGACAAGGGGGCTGTAATGGCACTATTTTGATCAGTCCAAAAAGGACACCACATTGGGTAATTGGGCATGGCATTCCATTGGGCCTACTTCTTAACTCTGTTTCCTGTAATGTGTCCTATAACTGCCACTAGATGACCATGGTGCATGTGCTCAGTACTGTTATAGGCCGGTGATTTTTGGGCACGGGGGCTGTGATGGCCCTATATGTTTAAGTCCAAAAAGGACAACACATTGGGGAATTGGGCATGAAATTTCTTTAGGCCTACTTTTTAACTCTGTCTCCTGCAATCTGTCCAGTTCCTGCCAGTAAATCACCAGGATGAACGTGGTCTGTACGGGGCATTTAGGGCTAGGGGCTGTGATGGCACTATTTTAATCAGTCCAAAAAGGACCCCACATTGGGGAATTGGCCATGGCATTCAATTGGGTCTACTTCTTAACTCTGTCTCCTGTAATATCTCTTGTTTAACTGCCACTAGATCACCAGGGTGAACGTGCTTTGCACAGTTATAGGTCGGTGAAGTTTAGTCGAGGGGGGCTGTGATGGCACTAGTCTATTTTTACAAAAGGTGCCCCCCATTGGTAAAACCACATCCTTGCTGGAAAACACTTCATAACATTTGTGTACATTTGTGTACCACTTGAAAAGCTCCTTTTTGTGTTGCTTGGTTGCTAACATTGGACACAATACATTTCATTAAAATTTGATTAAGCAATGTTGTTAATTTGCCTCAGTACTTCATTAAAAATATAGCTCTGTCCACTATATTTGTTTCTCTCCTTGCGAGCCTTAACTTTGTCTGCCTCTAATGTACAAATGGAGAACATACAAATGGCGATTTGTAAACAAGATTGAAATACTGTATACCGAATGCATTCAGACAATCACATAGCTGCATTTATTGTAAAACATTTAGAGATGTGACAGACAATGCTCATAGTGACATAATATTGATAAATTTTTGTTTATTCACTTCACAAACAGTTCTAAGCCTCTATATGTTTTCTGTTTGTCACTGTAAAACATTAAGGTTTACTGAAACTATGCCAGTGGTGGTTTGATCTAAATCCTTGTGGCTTTTATTTTCTAGGGGTTTATGGCCCCTCGTCTGATGACTCCATGATATCTCAGTTTCATCCAACCTTGAAAAGTGGCCACTTGAAGGTCTGGGTGAATCTACAGTTACTACATAGTGTAAATCACTATATAAGACCAGAAAAACATGACTAAGATAGATGCCAAAACTGGGGTACCTGTACATGTACAGTGTGCTGATACCTGCATAATTGGGGACGCCCATGCAGTGTAGGTAATCTCCCAGGGGTTCTCTGTCTTGGTGTTGCTTCTCTGATATTCCAGACGGATGATGTTTAAAAGCCTCTTGGTGAGGATCTAACTATACTGTATGTAGGTAATCTTCATATATACGTAATCACTATATTTATTTAATCCTTATATGTACTTATTAACCTGTGTATGTTAACACATACAAAAGTGTACGCACTCACACTATTCAATCATACTATTCCTTTAATTTTGTAGTTTGCAATAAAAGTGCCTTGTATTGCATCTATTTGCCTTTTTTAAAGCCGTATCTGTATCTTAGTGTTAAAAACATGTCAAATAAAATTGCAAAATTCTCCTGTAAATAATTGTGCAAAGAGGGAACCATCATACCATTAAAAAATAAGAGTGATTTTTCCTGGGCCCATCAAGTATGTGGGTTCCAAGGACTAATGGGGTGCATATAACTATGCAGCAGGGCTCGCCTTCCTGCCAATGTATAAAACAAAGGAGTATGGAGCACAAACTGCATATTGTGAAGTGGATTTTCATGGGCCCATACAGTATGTGGGTTCCAAGGCCTAGTGGGGTGCATAAGACTGACTATGCAGCAGGGCTGGCCTTGCTTCCAATGTGTAAAACAAAGGAGTACGGAGTACAAAATGCATATTGTGAAGTGGATTTTCATGGGCCCATCCACTATGTGGGTTCAAAGGCTTATTGGGGTGCATATGAATTGGTAGCAGGGCAGGCCTTGCATTCAATGCAGCACTTTTTCAGGAGTCCCCCCTGGACAACTTATGACAGGAGTATTGTGCGTCGTAATTCTTGGCAGCCCACCCACTCACAGCATAGGCTACAACAGCTTAGGAGACCCACTGTTTCATAATGGCCCTTTAAGAAAATTAATGGCGCCTGATGCACCAGTAAAAATAGGCTCTGTGACTTTAAGAGTCCCTCCTTCGTAAATGAAACAAGATGGGTCTGCTTATGTGTCACACACCACATGGCCAGCTAGGGGTGTTAAATGTTACAATGACATTTCCCAGTGAATGCATTTGTAGTGGTTGAAAGCAATGTTAAAGTTGAAAAACGCTTCAAAAACTCTGTGTCTGAACAAAGCAGGGGCGGATTATAATGAGGTCAATCTGGCGGTAGCGCAGGGCCCAGTGGTGTGGGAGGCCCTGGGCTACCGCTCAAATTGACCACCGCCATCAGGGCATTACTGCCCTGACTGGCATATTGGCCCAGTGGGCAGAGGGGGCCCGCATCGGGCCCCATCTCATCTGCTCACCGGGCCCCTACCGGCACTGCGGCAGTTTAACGCTATTGAAATGCGGGCCTGCGCCCGCACGTCAATAGTTAACAGCTGCCAGCCAATCGGAGGCTGGCAGCTGACGTCAGCCGCAGCGCACATGCTGCCGGCGTCTGATGTCATTGTCAGTCGCTGGCGAGTGCGCGCTTCAGCTGCGAAGAGGGAGCTTCACCGAAGGAGCGAGGTCAGGTGAGAAGAACTCATTTTTTTTTTTTTTTTTATTGAGAGCGGCAATCCGGGGGACCCGGGCCAGAATGCTGGACACTCTGGGGACAGAGATGCTGGACACTCTGTGGGCAGAGATGCTGGACACTCTGGGGGCAGAGATGCTGGACACTCTGGGGGCAGAGATGCTGGACACTCTGGGGGCAGAGATGCTGGACACTCTGGGGGCAGAGATGCTGGACACATTGGGGGCAGAGATGCTGGACACACTGGGGGCAGGACTGGAGACAGATGGGGCAGGATTGGAGACATGGGCAGAATGTAGATACGGGGAATGATTGGAGAGACGGGGCAGAATGAAAGACATGGGGCAGGATTGGAGACAGATTGTGCAGGATCATAGGGCAGGATGGGGAGAGCATATGGGGCAGGATGGATACTCATGAGAGCAGGATGCGAGAACATATGGCTGGAGCCAGGAATGAGATACACGGGGCCAAGACGGGGGATATTATTATTACCATAGGGGCTAATTAAGGGATATTATTACTGCAGTGACGCATTTATTTTATTTTTTGAGTATACTGTTTTAAATGGGAGGGGTCCTGTTACTGTGCAGAGTTACACTATGTCACCTTTTTTTCTTCATGTGGTGTACTGTAGAAGTTGGGGAAAATTAAGTAATGTGTTCTGCAAGCGGAGCTCGAGATAACTGTGTTAATTCCTGCTGAGACGAGTCCTGGCTGGATGAAGTGATGGCGGTATGCGCTGAATAAAAGATGAAGGACTTCACCTAGAGATGTCACTGGTGAGTCAGTGTGTTACCTATACACTAACACTATACACTGTATACTATATACAGAGGTCCTCTGTATAATGTCACCGGTGATCACTGTATTACTTCTACACAGACACTGCATACTAAGTACAGATCTCCTGTGTATAATGGCACTTATGGTGATAGTATTGTGTTTTTTTATTACTGATCAGTATTGTAGTATTCAGTCACTATGTGGCGGTAATATGTGGACTGGTCATGGTGTTGCGGTATTTGCTATTCGGTCACTTTGTGGTGGTAATATGTGGTCTGGTCATGGTGCGGTGGTATTTGTTCTTTGTATGTGATATTATTTGGTCACTAGTGGTAATATGTGGTCTGGTCATGGTGTTGTATTTGTTCCTTGTATGTGATATTATTGATCGTTTTAAAAATTGAAAAATAAATAAAAATATACCTAAATTGTATTGCATATTTTAACAAATATTTAATAGGTTACAATAGAGTAGGGCCCGGCTAAAAGTGTCTGCCGTGTTATGGCGGCGGCTTGAAAAATCTTTTGGCCAAAACAAAAGCTGCCGGTTATATGTGTGATCTGGTGATCTGGGAACTGGTAATGTGTGATAGGTGAGAAGTGGAGTTTCACTCAGCAACTATTTTTCTGGAATAATCTGGTTCACAGAGTCTGAACAGCCCAGGGCCCTGGCTACCTTTAATCCACCCCTGGAACTAAGCCTAAGTGCAAGAGGAAATTTTCGTTCTGGGGTTAAATATTTGGCTTTACAGGCAAGTCATTAACCTGCAAAGGATGTACCTTGACATATTTCCAAGCAAAACCCATTTTGGTTTTGTTTTAATGTGTCTTTTGTGGCACCAGGAAAAATGGCATGAATCTCGGAAAAAAAATGATTAAAGCTGTGAACTAGGAGTCAGGAATGCTTCCAGGGGCGATCCCCATGAGGTCCCTGTGTCATTTGAGCAGTGTTTCCATCATTTTGAGATGTATTTAGACCTTAAAAGGACCCCCGGGGGGGATCGCAGTAAAAATACTCGGGTCTCCCATAGACTTACATTGGGCTCGTTGTTCTGGCCGAGTACCCGAGTGTTCCAATTTGCTCGACCCGAGCAACAAGCACCTGAGCATTTTAGTGCTCGCCCATCACTAATTACTTTATCTGTCAATTTGTCTGAAGTCGTACCCAGTGCTTTCCCTGAAGTATTTAAAAATTTTGCAGATGTTTTTTCTGTGTCTGAATCTGAAAAATTACCCCCACACAGAGAGTGTGATTGTCCCACTGACCTAGCACCAAACGTCTGTTTCCCAAAAGGTAAAATATATAATGTTTCTGGTCCAGAACGTCAGGCCATGAAGGATGACATAAAAGACAATCTGCAAAATGGGCTCATCAGACAGTCCACATCACCAGTAGGTGCAGATTTCTTTTTTGTTGGTAAAAACATATGGTGGTCTCAGACTATTATATCAGGAATGGATCATAACAAAATTTCTGCAAAGAATCAATATTATCTTCCACTGATCCCCGATTTCTACAACCAGCTGTTGGGAGTCCATTGGTCACCAAACTTGAGGGATGTCCACTAAAAGTTTCTGAATAGATCCATCTATCGTCCAAGTTATTAAAAGGAATCTGTCAGTAGGATCAACCCTCCTAAGCAGCCAGTATAGACATGCATTTCATAGGAAGCTGAACAAAAAGACTCATTGATATCTGTGATTTGATGTCTTATTCCAGAGTTCACATTTTTCTTAATATGTAAATGATCTGTTAAGATCTTTTGGCTGCATCTCCCTGATAATCTTCTTCCAGGGCTTATTTTACAAGATATGGGGCAGTGTGAGACAAGTAGATCAGGCGAGCAGACTGTCAACCTTTACATGTCTCACACTGGTAATACCCCCATTCATTTAAAATAAGCTTTGGAGGCAGATTCACAGGGAGATCTATGTCGTGCCCATAAATCTTAATAGCTTGTTTACATATTAAGAAGAACGTGGCCTAGGACAACTCTTAAAGTCCTATGGCTTTCAGTGCCACCTGTATGCGGACGACACTCAGATCTACCTCTCTGGCCCAGATGTCACCTCTCTGCTGTCCAGAATCCTGGAGTGTCTATAAGCCATATCCTCCTTCTTCCCCTCTCACTTCCTAAAACTCAATGTAGACAAAACCGAACTCATCATCTTTCCTCCATTTCACATATCTCCCCTACCCGATCTATCTATTATGGTAAATAGCATCATGCTCTCTCCCGTACCTGTAATCCACTGCCTCGGAGTAACTCTCGACTCTGCCCTGTCCTTCAAACCGCACGTCCAAACTCTTGTCACCTCCTGTCGCCTCTGACTCAAAATTATTGCCAGAATCCGTCCCTTTCTCAGCCCTCAATCTACTAAAACTCTTGTGCATGTGTGGTGCCCCTGGGGTCCAGTTGCCACAGAAATACTGCACCTCATCCAGAGGTGTGGTATCCCACTCTCAGGTAATGAGGGAGCACTACCCAGGAGTCTAACACTCACATCCAACACACACCAGTTTAGTCAGGGCACCTGGGCGTACCCTTAGGGAGGAAGGCCTCATCCCATGCTGGATAGGAATGGGTGTTGGGAGTGGTAGGGGTAGGTAGAGTAGGGGAGGAGCTAATTAGGAAGGAAAGAGGGAGATGGACGGAGGAAGTGGAGCTGAGCAGATGTGCAGGTCTGCAGATCCTGATAGAACAGAAGAAATGGAAATAGAAACAGAAAGAAGCTCCCTGAAAGACAGAAAGGGTCCTAGGGGCACGGGAAGTGCAGAAGCCACCCGTTGGGCCCACATCCAGAAGCGGAGGGACCAAGTCGCAGTCAGGGGACCGGCCCCAACTAAGTGAGAAATTGCAAGACTAGCTAAGAAACCGGAGGCTGTGGCTTCTGCATGAGTCACAGCCACATTCACCCATACTTCTCCAAAAAGGCAGCTGTAGAGAATCCAGGGGACTGAGAGAACGTCGCCCGACCAGGTTCGTGGCTGCTGGCTTGGGACACTGTGGGTAAGGTGCTGGGCAGGAGAAGAGGAAAGCCAGCGTAGAGAGACAGCTAAAGGAAAGCATATGAAAGGAGTCCTGGAAGGGTGCATCCCAAACTACCTGGGAGTTTGCTGGGCCACAGACCCAGAGGACACAGCACACCCGGCTTGGTGCCATAAAGAACTGTAAGTAAAGGTCTGGAAACTGCACCTTGCTGTGTCCTTTGCGTTTTTCCAATCACACCTGCCCGGCATAGCCACCACCGCCATCTTATATCTCTACACTACATCTGACCTGGGGTTAACTCTACCCATGGAGAGCTGCACCAACACAGCTGCAGCACCATCTGCCCCTGACGAAGGCTGACGCCGAAACGCGCGTCGGGGTCGGGCACATCCAGGAGGCGGTCTTCACACCATCCACAGGTAAAAGCATATGTGGCCTTAACCTTGTTATAATATACCAACAGCAAGCACCGTAGGCACTTTATTTCCAGAACATTCATTAGCGGTTTCTACTATTTTCAGTAACCTTGCACTTGCACCTTATTATGTTATGTTTACAGTGTATTTCTACTTACACATTTGCCGCACTTTTCCCTGTGGTCATTTATTTATGATTTACTTCCTTTTAAAGGTGTCATGTATTTATTTATTTAACTGTTTCAGTACTATGAATCACTGGAGTATTTTGTAGCTATACGTTTCCGTCTCCTGGTACAGTGCCCCTGTTTTTTGGTATCTTTCTTCCCCTCCCCCACCAGTTAGTGTATCCCCATTTCAATAAACGTACTATTTTCCAATTTGGGCATGTAATCGGTTTTTTTGTCCTCTTCCTGTGTTTATGTGTTGCCGAGATGTCCTTTACTTAGTACATATTGGTACACACAGTAATTATTATTTAGTAATTCTTGGTTCTTACACATTTCATTTATTTATTCTGTGTCTTTACCTTGCCGTGAGATCTATGTTAATTTATTTATAGGATGCCCAGGGCCACGGACCGGTTCACTGCTGCCATAACCTTCCCCTTAAAGAACTGCCATGTCGGACCAGGAACCGAGTACCCCACAGCCCCATGGGGTGCTCCACATGCCCTTATTATCTCTCGCCTTGATTACTGCAACACCCTCCTCTGTGGCCTCCCTGCTAACTCTCTTGCACCACTCTAGTCTGTCCTCAACTCTGCTGCCCGGCTAATCCACCTCTCTCCTCGCTACTTTCCTGTTTCTCCCCTCTGCACATCCCTCAACTGGCTCCAAATTCCCCAATGAACCCAGTTCAAACTGCTAACACTGATCTACAAAGCCAACCACAACCTGTCCCCTCCCTATATCTCTGAACTAATCTCCCAATATCTTCCCTCACGCAATTTTTGATCCTCCCAAGACCTCCTACTCTCCTCCACATTTATTCATTCCTCACACAACCGCCTCCAAGATTTCTCCCGAATATCCCCCATCCTCTGGAATTCCATGCCTCGACACGTCCGATTATCCATCACCCTCGGATCCTTCAGACGGAACCTGAAAACCCATCTCTTCAGGAAAGCATACATAGCCTGCAATAACCATTCCACTGCCTCATCACCACCCAAGCTGCCACCTCACCACCACCAGAGATGCTGCACCCCTGACCTTCTGTCTCTTTCCCATTATCCCGTACAATGTAAGTCCGCAAGGACAGGGTCCTCTCCCTTCTGTTCCAGTTTGTCATTGTAAATTTGTTTACTGTAAACGATATCTATAACTCTGTATGTAACCCCTTTCTCATGTACAGCACCATGTAATTAATGGTGCTATATCAATAAATAATAATAGTAATATGGATTTCTCTGGAATAGGATATTGAATTGCAGATCTCAAGGTATAATTTTATTAACCTCTTTATGAACTTCAAGACCATGTACACGTGTCAGTGTCACAATAGGCTCAGAGAATAGCCAAATCTTACTCCTGGGAAGGCAGCAAAATGCCATCTGAAGACAGATTCTCTTTAAAGTATGGGTGCAACCCAAGTCCCTTAAAGCCTTGCTGCATTTTTTTGTGTTTGCAATTATTGCAAATTTATCAAACAGGTCTCCAAGATTGCGAAACCTCTCACTGACTTGACTAAGAAGGAGTCAGATGTGGTTAATTGGGAGCCTGGGGCTATCCACGCTTTCCCTGAATGAGAATTAAGAGAATATTTTTCATCTGACCCTGTATCGGTTCAGCCCAATTCAGAGCAACCTTTTATTGTGGAGGTCAATGCCTCTTAAGCTGGAATTCATGCCATGCTATCGCACGATACTCTATCTCTCACTCAACTTTGCCAATGTGCCTTCTGTTCGCGAACATTTTCATCTGCCAAGGAGAATTATGATATCTTTATTCGTGAATTGTTGGCAATTCAATAGGCCTTCAAGAAATGGCGGCATTACCTTGAAGGTATCAACCCATAGAGTCACGGTTATCATTGACCAGAAAAATCTGACTTACTTACAGTCACTGAAAAGACGCAACCCTTGGCAGGCTAGATGAGCTTTGTTCTTTTCAAGATTTGATTTTGTTGTGATGTCTAAACCTGGTCCTAATTATATAAACAGAAATGTACTCTCTTGTAGTTTCTGTCCATCTCAGTCTGTAGACTGTCCTCTCCGTTCCATAGTAGGCTCCCCTTCACACTGTGTCCTCCCTACTGTATACTGCCCTGTCTCTATAATGTGACCCCTCATCACACGCCCCCACATACTGTCCCATCCATACTTAGCCCTCACACTGTGTGCCCACACTACCCAGTCTCTATACTGTGCCCCTTCAGACTTTTCTAGCCCATACTCTCGCCTCACACTATTCCCCTTAATCATGTGCCCTTACACATTTCTCCCCATACTGTCCCTTCACAATTTTCCCCCATTCTGTTTCCTCACATTTCCTACCCATACTGCCCTTTTACAATCCCACTATACTGTCACCTCACATCTTTTTACTCTTACTATCCCCTACCACAGTTCTGCCCCAATACTGTCCTTTCACACTTTTCTACCCAATACTATCCCCTAACATTTCTCCACCATATTATCCTCTCACACATGTCTTCCCCCTACTATCCCCTCACATTCCACCCCTTAAAAATATCCCCCCACATTCACCTATACTGTCCCTTCACAATTTTCTCCCCAAATACTGTCCCATAATACTTTCCCCGCATAGTGTCTCATTACACTATTCTTGCTCAATACTGCCCCTTCACATTTTTCTTGCATTCTGTCCCCTCACACTATTACCCCCTATGCTGTCCCCGCATATATGTCTCCTCCCATCTGCTTACACATTTCTCTAACATATTGTCCCCTTATATTTTTTTGTCCCATACTGTCCCCTCACACATTTCTCACCCCATACTGTCCCCTCACATATTTATCCCTTAATACTGTCCCCCACACTGCTACATTACACTTTTCTATGCCAATACTGTAACCGTCAGTTCCCCCCATACTCCCCATCTCCACACTACCCCCCATACTGTCACCTCACACTATTCCCCCTCAAACTGTCGCCTTACACTTTCTGCCCCCCAAAATACTCAGTTTCCTCGCACTTTTCTCCCCAACTACTATTCCCTCGTGTTTCTCCCCTCACAAGATTACACACTCACCCACAATAACACTTCCGTTTGTTGGCTACATTGGAGCGTGCCGCTTACCTTACCACCATCCACGTCCTATAAGGGACAAGAGTGATGTCAGCAGCTTGATCAGCTATCATGCTGCTGACAACGTAATGACCGCAAAGTGCATGTGGTTAGAGCTTCAATTGAACTTGCACCTAAAACATGTGAGTACAAGTGAGGGCAACGAGCCAGTGTTCTATAGGTTCTCTGAGCAGGTATGTCAGTATCACAATAGGCTCAGAGAATAGCCAAATCCTAATCCTGGGGAGGCAGCAAAATGCCATCTGAAAGACACCTCAGTCTGCTTTATTAGTGGGACCGACAGCAGCCTTCTGCTGGCTGTGCCTGTGGTAAATGCTCGGCTTGCTCTACCCATAGATACGCCACTGTGTAGGATTCTCAGTGTGGCCATCATGTCTCACCACGCTGGAAATGCCAGAATTTGCTTTTTTACCCCTGTATGTCACTGTCTTCTTATAAATGGCTAGCATCATAGAGGTGAAAAGCAAACAGCCTAAGAAGAATCTCTGCTAATACCGCTTTTGTTGAAGAGAACATTTGCAAATTGGGTTCCCCAAAATAATGAAGCCCATAACTCAGCAACACAGTGAAAAAATAGTTTTAAGTACGGCTCGGGTAAAATGCAGATAGTACGACAGATTTTATCATTTGAATCCCAAAAGACGGAAATCCTCATCTAAAATAAAGACAAAAGCTGGAAGCAGCGGGCACACAGGTAAGACAGGAGCTCTGACGTGTGCACAATATGTAAGTGAGGTGTTTGCATTTTACAGGTGACTCATATGGGGGCGAAGCCAAAACCTGCAGACTCTACCGCGATAAGGCACACAGCCAGGTCGCTGCCGCCAATCGCCACTAATTCTAATACATTTTACCATTCGGCTTCTTGTCCCCACAAAAATATCTAAAGATATGTGTTCATTTTTGTATAAAATACACTGTATTGCTCATTCATAGCATAAAAGCACAAACAGCACATAATAGGTATCTACCTGAATGCAATAATCTGAAGAATTAATTTCAGGGGTTATTTACTACAAGTATAGAAAAAAAAACACAAAAACTGTCATTTTCTACGTAGTTTTTTTTACATGACCATTACAAATATTATTAAATCAAGGCCGTGCTAGAAGTGAAATAATTCATTAATATACATATACTAGCTGAAGAGCCCGGCGTTGCCTGGGCATTGTAAATATCTGTGGTTAGTTATAGCACCTCACTTCTCTTATTTTCCCATCACGCCTCTCATTTTCCCCATCACATCTTTCATTTTCCCCCTCACACCTCTCATTTTCCCCCTCACTCCTCTTATTTTCCCCCTCACTCCTCTCATTCCCCCTAACACTTGTCATTTCGACCTCACATCTGTCATTTTCCGATCACTCCACTATTTCCCTCACTCCTCTCATTTTGCACTCACACCTTTTCATTTTCACCTCACACCTCTCATTTTCACCTCAGTATATACATGTTTGTCATCTCCCTTATATATAGTATACACCTGTATGTCATCTCCTGTATATAGTATATACCTGTATGTCATCTCCCCTGTATATAGTATATACCTGCTGTGTCATGTCTCCTGTATATAGTAAATACCTGTATGTCATCTCCTCCTATATATAGTATATAGCTGTATGTAATCTCCTCCTGTATATAGTATATACCTGTGTGTCATCTCACCTATATATAGTATATATCTGTGTGTCATCTCCTCCTGTATATAGTATATACCTGTATGTCATCTCCTCCTATACATAGCATATACCTGTATGTCATCTCCTCCTGTATATACTATATACCTGTAGGTAATCTGCTCCTGCATATAGTATATACATGTATGTCATCTCCTCCTATACATAGCATATACCTGTATGTCATCTCCTCCTGTATATACTATATACCTGTAGGTAATCTGCTCCTGTATATAGTATATACCTGTGTGTCATCTCCTCCTGTATATAGTATATACCTGTATGTCATCTCCTCCTGTATGTAGTATATACCTGTATGTCATCTCCTCCTGTATGTAGTATGTACCTGTATGTCATCTCCTCCTCTATATAGTATATACCTGTGTGTCATCTCTCCTGTATATAGTATATATCTGTGTGTCATCTCCTCCTGTATATAGTATATACCTGTGTGTCATCTCCCCTGTAAATAGTATATACCTGTGTGTCATCTCCTCCTGTATATAGTATATATCTGTATGTCATCTCCTCCTGTATTAGACCTCGTTCACACGTTATTTGCTCAGTATTTTTACCTCAGTATTTGTAAGCTAAATTGGCAGCCTGATAAATCCCCAGCCAACAGTAAGCCCACCCCCTGGCAGTATATATTAGCTCACACATACACATAATAGACTGGTCATGTGACTGACAGCTGCCGGATTCCTATATGGTACATTTGTTGATCTTGTAGTTTGTCTGCTTATTAATCAGATTTTTTATTTTTGAAGGATAATACCAGACTTGTGTGTGTTTTAGGGCGAGTTTCGTGTGTCAAGTTGTGTGTGTTGAGTTGCGTGTGGCGACATGCATGTAGCGACTTTTGTGAGATGAGTTTTGTGTGGCGACATGCGTGTAGCAACTTTTTGTGTGTCGAGTTGCATGTGACAGGTTAGTGTAGCAAGTTGTGTGCAGCAAGTTTTGCGCATGGCGAGTTTTGCGCGTGGCGAGTTTTATGTGTGGTGCCTTTTGAGTATGTCAAGTTTTGTGTGAGGCAACTTTTGCATGTGTTGCAACTTTTGTGCATGTGGCAATTTTTCCGCGTGTGCAAGTTTTGCGTGTGGCGAGTTTTCCATGAGGTGAGTTTTGCACGTGTGGCGAGTTTTGCATGTGGAGAGTTATGCGCGTGGCGAGTTTTGAGCGGCGACTTTTGTGTTTCGACTTTTATGTGGCGAGGTTGGTGTATGTGTGGTGAAATGTGCGCTGAGGGTGGTATATGTGTTCGAGCACGTGGTAGTGTGTGGCGCATTTTGTGTGTGTGTTCATATCCCCGTGTGTGGCGAGTATCCCATGTCGGGGCCCCACCTTAGCAACTGTACGGTATATACTCTTTGGCGCCATCGCTCTCATTCTGTAAGTTCCCCTTGTTCACATCTGGCAGCTGTTAATTTGCCTCCAACACTTTTCCTTTCATTTTTTCCCCATTATGTAGATAGGGGCAAAATTGTTTGGTGAAGTGGAAAGCGCGGGGTTAAAATTTCACCTCACAACATAGCCTATGACGCTCTCGGGGTCCAGACGTGTGACTGTGCAAAATTTTGTGGCTGTAGCTGCGACGGTTCAGATGACAATCCCGGACATACACACATACATACATACATATACACATTCAGCTTTATATATTAGATGGGGTAAATGCTTACAGTGATCTCGTGTCAAATCTGTTACTAGTATTACCATTATTTTCCAGGCATTGTTTCACTGTTTTGCAATATTACATATATCCACGAGAGGGCAGAAGCGTACACTTCTCGACGAGACACACCTCGTCGTGTCGATTTGACTCTAACAAAATGGCTGAGTACAGTTTGTCTTCTGTTATTGGGTGAACGAGGCATCCCACACAAAATGGTTTCCCCTGCAGCTGCTCATTAGGCCGCGCAAAGCATTGATGTGACGTAGAAACGTACCTCCACGGTTGCTAGGAGACACGAGACGCATTTAGCAGCTGCCTATGAGGACGATAACGACGAGGAAAGCACCGGTAGGTCTAGGAGGTTTCTCCTAACATTGTGATATGATAAGACTGGTTCCCGTCATGGAGCTGCTTCATAGGAGCCGCAGGAAGTGGTGATCATAACAGCTGCAGAAGTCACCTCACTATGCTCAGTGCCAGCAAACGTGCCCCCATACAATGTGCCAGAGTGCCCCCACACATAGTGCCCCCACACATAGTGCCAGAGTGCCCCCACACATAGTGCCAGAGTGCCCCCACACATAGTGCCCCCACACATAGTGCCAGAGTGCCCCCACACATAGTGCCCCCACACATAGTGCCAGAGTGCCCCCACACATAGTGCCAGAGTGCCCCCATACATAGTGCCAGAGTGCCCCCATACATAGTGCCCCCACACATAGTGCCAGAGTGCCCCCATACATAGTGCCAGAGTGCCCCCATACATAGTGCCCCCACACATAGTGCCAGAGTGCCCCCACACACAGTGCCCCCACACATAGTGCCAGAGTGCCCCCACACATAGTGCCAGAGTGCCCCCATACATAGTGCCAGAGTGCCCCCACACATAGTGCCCCCACACATAGTGCCAGAGTGCCCCCACACATAGTGCCAGAGTGCCCCCATACATAGTGCCAGAGTGCCCCCACACATAGTGCCAGAGTGCCCCCACACATAGTGCCAGAGTGCCCCCATACATAGTGCCCCCACACATAGTGCCAGAGTGCCCCCACACATAGTGCCAGAGTGCCCCCACACATAGTGCCAGAGTGCCCCCACACATAGTGCCAGAGTGCCCCCACACATAGTGCCAGAGTGCCCCCATACATAGTGCCCCCACACATAGTACCAGATTGCCCCCATGCATAATACCCCCACACAGAGTGCCCCCACACATAGTGCCAGAGTGCCCCCATAAATACCATACATAGTGTCAGAGTGCCCCCACACATAGTGCCAGAGTGCCCCCATAAATACCATACATAGTGTCAGAGTGCCCCCATACAGAGTGCCCCCACACATAGGACCAGATTGCCCCCACACATAGTGCCAGAGTGCCCACATAAATACCATACATAGTGTCAGAGTGCCCCCATACAGAGTGCCCCCACACATAGGACCAGATTGCCCCCACACATAGTGCCAGAGTGCCCCCACACATAGTGCCCCCACACACAGTGCCAGACAGAACGCCCCCACACACAGTGTCAGGCAGAGCTCCCCCACACATAATGCCAGGCAGAGCTCCCCCACACATAGTGTCAGGCAGAGCTCCCCCACACATAGTGTCAGGCAGAGCTCCCCCACACATAGTGTCAGGCAGAGCTCCCCCACACATAATGCCAGGCAGAGCTCCCCCACACATAGTGTCAGGCAGAGCGCCCCCACACATAGTGTCAGGCAGAGCGCCCCCACACATAGTGTCAGGCAGAGCTCCCCCACACATAGTGTCAGGCAGAGCTCCCCCACACATAATGCCAGGCAGAGCTCCCCCACACATAGTGTCAGGCAGAGCGCCCCCACACATAGTGTCAGGCAGAGCTCCCCCACACATAGTGTCAGGCAGAGCTCCCCCACACATAGTGTCAGGCAGAGCTCCCCCACACATAGTGTCAGGCAGAGCTCCCCCACACATAGTGTCAGGCAGAGCTCCCCCACACATAGTGTCAGGCAGAGCTCCCCCACACATAGTGTCAGGCAGAGCTCCCCCACACATAATGCCAGGCAGAGCTCCCCCACACATAGTGTCAGGCAGAGCGCCCCCACACATAGTGTCAGGCAGAGCTCCCCCACACATAATGCCAGGCAGAGCTCCCCCACACATAGTGTCAGGCAGAGCGCCCCCACACATAGTGTCAGGCAGAGCTCCCCCACACATAGTGTCAGGCAGAGCGCCCCCACACATAGTGTCAGGCAGAGCGCCCCCACACATAGTGTCAGGCAGATTAAAGTTGTAGCCAAAACTTTAGAGACTTCCACACATATTTTGCTGCTTCAATGTGTTTTGATCTTTTAGAGCAAGTGCTCGCGATCAGGAATAGCAGGGGTTTAGACATATCTCACCTGCGCTGGGTCTAAACCGCCGCTTTCTAGGTTACAAGCACAGTGCATGGGAAATCTAGAAATCTCACGCCCACTGTGCTTCTATTTGACGCTGTGTAACCTCACTTGTGGTGCGGGTTTATGAGCCGCAGCACAGAAATCTCCACAATACAATGTATTGGATGCGGTAAATGCAGATGGTTCAATGAACACATGCGGATTTTCCTGTGTGATTGGACACAGCCCTTCACCCGGGCAGATGGATATCCCCTTCTGGGCCAGATCCTCACAGATTATTATCTAATCAGCCCTTGGAGTTTATCACACTTCCTGGGTTTTTGTTTCTCTGATATTTGAGGATTGATCACAGGCACGGGTGAACCTAGCCACACTGCTGCCTGAGGCGAACTTCAAAACGGCGCCCCCCAAACACATATACAGTACAGCCCCCCTATAGGGCTCCCATCTCACATACAGTCCCCGCCATACATTACATGAGTGATAACTATTGTACATTCTACAATAGGTCATAAATTAGACAGTATAGTCCTCCATACAGTATTCTGGGCACCACAGTGCTCCTTACAGAATAATGAGCCCCATATATTGCTCCATACTGTATAATGGCCACACATGATGCTCCATACTGTATAATGGCCACACAGTGCTCCATACTGTATACTGGCCACACAGTACTCCATACTGTATAATGGCCACACAGTGCTCCATACTGTATAATGGGCCCACATGATGCTCCATACTGTATAATGGCCACACATAGTTACTCCTACACACGCGGCTGCGCTCCATACACCTTGCACACACGGCTCCACTCCGTACTCACGCGGCTCCGCTCCATACACTTCGCACACACCCGGCTCTGCTCCATACACCTCATACACACCTGGCTCCGCTCCATACATCTCATACACACCCGGCTCCGCTCCGTACACCTCATACACATGCAGCTCCGCTCCGTACACTAAATACACACCCGGCTCCACTCCTTACACCTCATACACACCCGGCTCCGCTCCGTACACCTCATAAACACCCGGCTCCGCTCCTTACACCTCATACACATGCAGCTTTGCTCCGTACACCTCATACACACGCGGCTCCACTCTGTACACCTCATACACACGGGGCTCCGCTCTGTACACCTCATACACACGCGGTTCCGCTCCATACACCTCGTACACATTCAGCTCCACTCCATACACCTCATACACACACAGCTCTGCTCCATACACCTCATACACACACGGCTCCGCTCCATACACCTCATACACACACGGCTCCACTCCATACACCTCATACACACACAGCTCCGCTCCATACACCTCATACACACACGGCTCCGCTCCATACACCTCATACAGCTCCACTCCATACACCTCATACACACACAGCTCTGCTCCATACACCTCATACACACACGGCTCCGCTCCATACACCTCATACACACACGGCTTCACTCCATACACCTCGTACACATTCAGCTCCGCTCTGTACACCTCATACACACGCGGCTCCGCTCCACACACCTCGTACACATTCAGCTCCGCTCCATACACCTCATACACACACAGCTCCGCTCCATACACCTCATACACCACATTCAGCTCCGCTCCTTACACCTCATACACACGCGGCTCCGCTCCACACACCACGTACACATTCAGCTCCGCTCCATACACCTCATACACACACGGCTCCGCTCCATACACCTCATACACACACTTACCATGGCAACCAGCACAGCAGAGTCCTGCAATCCATGGAGGTCCCGATCATGTGACCCCTGACTCCTCCCCACATGTGACCTCATCACAGGTCCTGTTTGCACAGAACAGCCAATATGTGGTGTGCTGCTCTGTGGGTGCAGGGATGACCGGCTGATATTGCACACCGTGGGTTGTGAGCAGGGGCGCGCGCACCGCACTAGTGACAGCAAATGTCAGGGATTATGGAGATTCGGCACCAGGTGTTCTGACTGCCGCTCTGCCGCCCCCTGTCTTTCAGTGACGAGTGCCGCCTGAAGCAAAGGGCTCAACTTGCCCCATGATAGCAGCGCCCCTGATCACAGGTTGTCAATGGGATTGAGATTTGGGGGGTTTTCTGGCCATGACCTAAAATCTCAATGTTTTCTTCTCTGAGCCACTTAGTTCTCACTTTTGCCATGAGACATTGTCTCCTTTGTGCTGGAAAAAGCATGGATCATCATCATCACATCACTCCTGGATCATTGGGAGAAGCTGCTCTTCCATGTTGTTTAGATCCCATTCTTTATTCTTGGCAGTGTTCTTAGGTAAAATTGTGAATGAGACACTTCCATGGATGTAGCGCCCCCACACATGAATGGTCTGCGGATGCTTTACTGTTGGCATGAAAGCCATGGCTAATAACTTTCCCCCAGTCCCAGCTCTTCCTGCAGAGCGTCTCGTCAGAGATTTTCCCGTATAGATACATAAATGATAATGCTTCTCCTATCCATGACGGTGTTAGTCACGGACAGCACGAGGGTTACACACCGACGCCATCTGTGTGCTGTCTGTGATTGTTGCAGGCCCACAGGCTTCTTTGGGGAAATTTTATTGGTGACTTAGATGAAAAGGGACACATCACCATGAATTTTTGTCAACCATTCAGTCCAAAAACCACAGACATGTGAATAGCCCCATAGACTGTAATGCGTGCGTGTTCTACAGCACAGGTAGAACATGCACATGAGCCATGGACGTCTGAATGAGGCCGGACATTGCAGTGCATTGTAAAATGACCGAGCTCAGCTGAGCCTCATAGATGTACAAAGAGGGCAGACAGGGTGGTCTTCAGTAGTGCCCCACTGCCATGATAATGCAAACAGGATGACCCTCCCCATCTCCATCCTCTTAATGGCCGCTGTCTCCATTAATAATGTCAGGTGTGAGTGGTGATAGTCAGAGGTCCACATTGCAGTGTCAGTCAGTGCCCCTCATGGACGGTGCAAGCTAAAGTGCACCATGAATGGTTGTCAGACAATTCCCTACAGGAAACTAATGTGATGTCCGCAGGCTTTTAGTATGAGGCCATAAATCAGCCCTTGGAATAATATATATATTTTTCTTAAGATTGGACTTCAGGGTCATAAATGGATTCTGAATATGTGAAGAGGTCGTTGGGAAAATGCCTGTCAGAGGGCCTGGCAGAAATAGTGGAGAAAAGACCGGCAGACCCTATCGAGTACCTGGCACACTTCATTTACAAGTACAGAAGCAATCTGGATGAACATGAGAAGGTAAGGTTCTGACTTCATGAGTGACTCACCTTCTCCCAAAAATGCTTGTGGCCGGACATTGCTACTATGGTGGAATCGGTGACGGCCTGTGTAATCCACTCTACAAGGGCGATACAGCAGCATATAACCATAACTTCAGCACAAAGCATGGAGAATAAAGAAGAGACAGATATCTGCACTCGCACATGGAGAGGAAGCGCACCAGTATTTACATATGTAAACTGCAGTCACTTACAGGGAAGCCGTCACCTCCATAAATGCAGATTATACCTGTAGACATTGTGGCTGGTTTACTGGTTTTGTCAATCAATGTGCCAGCGAGTGATTGTAGCACGCTCACTGAGTAGTGTGAATTGATAGGTCCACGCATCACACTGATCACTGGAAGAGAGCAGCTGCAGGGGGAATATAACCTCATTTTCTCCCTGCAGCTGCTCCTCCAGTAAGCCAGCCTAACATGCTATTTACGTGCAAATTACCACTATGTTTGCAGATAAATAGCATATTTGTAGGTGAGCAATTCCCTTTAAGCTACGCTTGGCTTTCACTATAACATTGACAATATAACCACCCAGTTACAGGAGGAGGTGTGCTCACCTGCAGTGTCCGAGTGTGAGGAACGCTGATAAGGAATCCGCCATCATCCCTCCTTATTCCGGCACAAGATGTACTACCTGCTTCTGTGCCCTCACGCTACAGATAGTGCATGTGGACACACTTCTTTCCAATGCATTTCAGAAGAATTGTCTTCCTTTCTCAGGGACAAGGAGCTTGCACAAAATTGCTGTTTAAATAGAAGATTATAGTATAGTAATTAGTGATGAGCGAGTATACTCGTTGCTCGGGTGGTCTCCGAATATATGTGACTGCTCGGAGATTTAGTTTTCGTCGCCTCAGCTGTATGATTTACATCTGCTAGACAGCCTGAGTACATGTGGGGGTTGCCTGGTTGCTAGGGAATTCTCACATGTATTCAGGCTGTCTAGCAGCTGTAAATCATTCAGCTGCGGTGAAGAAAACTAAATCTCCGAGCACTCACATATACTAGGAGATCACCCGAGCGTGGTCTGGGAAAACTGGAGCAACGAGTACACTCGCTCATCACTAATAGTGATAGGAAAGGACACTGACCTGGAACTTGTTGTGCCGTAACAGTTTTAGTTTAGGTGTGAGTGCGTTTCACAAATCTCGCAGCTGGTTTACTTGTGTGAGTCAGCATAGGAGTAAGTAAGCTGATTTATATTCCATTAAATGCAGGGTCTCACTTCCAGTCTATACATGTGAGTACAGATTCCTTTTGTTTTATTGACCAAGTCTACGTGCCATACCAGGTAACAGACCAGTTAACAAATGCATGATTTCATGGCCGAACATTATAGAATAGCAATGCCGAAGTTTAACATGTAATAATGGTGGCTTCTAGCACAGTAACACCAAGATAAACTTGTGTTGGCATCAATCTACAGCAGAGCCCCTAACCTTGGAGGGTGAGTGTCCCAGGGCTGTTTATCAAAATTACAATACCAGGCCATATGTTGCATGTCAGCCTGCGTGGCCTAAACCTGCCACATGGCCTGCAGCGTCTTTGGACTTGTCTCGCATCGAGCACATTTGGGATGTCATTATTCAGCAATAGCACAGGTAGCTGCCAGCAGGGGATCTTGATGATTTGGCCAACTGCATTCAATGTGGCAGAACATTCCTCAGATAATCATTAATAACCTCATTATAGCAGACAATGTGGTAAGTACGGTGATTTCTGTATGTCATGCTCATACTCTATACTGAATAAATCGAGATGTTTAGAAAATTATGATTTCATATTTTTATCATTTCTATATCAGTAACATGTGTATCCATCCTGTGATTTCCACAATTCAATGACTATTCCTTTTTTGTCTTACAAATTCAATGTTGAGAAGTGTATAATTGTATTAATAATATTAAGATTATTTTTGCCACTTAGAATTATTTAGATTTGTTCTTCATATTTTTAAGAGGAGACTGGAAAGAGATCAGCTGGAAAGAGAGAAAGAAGAGGCCCGACAAGAGCTTGAGACAATTGAAAAACTAAAGCGAGAAGAACTTTTGATCCAGCAGAGAATTGAAGAGCAACAAAAGGTGAGATCTGACAAGGCCTCTGAATTACTCAAGTTTATTTGACATATGACTTATAGAGGACCTATCGCTTCTGAGGAAACACAAAAAGTGAAAGAAGGTGAAATTAAAAAACTTTTCAGAAAACATGTCATTAGCAAACTGTATGATTTCCCTCAGTATTGATGTTCGTCCTTCGTAGTCGAAGATGACCATGACTTCAGGGTTAGAAGAGAATTAGTAGTTGTGGGTCCTTAGGTGGCTGATGAGGCCAATTCAGGCCCTGAAGGTTTGCCCACATACTTGACATAAGGATGCAGATGTAGTCAGTACACCAGATTCTACTTGTGCCTTGCGGACAGCACCCTTTTTTTTTGCGTCAAAGATTTTCTTATCATCAGCTGCACGTGCTCCTGAGGTGATCCTGCCCGGCCAACTTGGACGATCCATGGCAAGCTCTTCCCATTCATTGGTGTTGACTTCCAGGTTTTTGAGAGAAACCTTAAGGCAGTCTTTATAGCGCTTCATCAGCCCCCCAACTGCTCGCTTTCCTTGGCACAGTTCTTCGTACAGCTGTTGTTTCAGTAGTTGGCTGTCAGGCATTCTGACCACATGTCCAGCCCACCTGGCTTGGACTTTCAGCAGGAGAGTGTAGACGCTGCAGAGCCCAGTTTGTTCCAGAATTGCCGTGTCCGGGACATTTTCTTGCCACCTGATGTGGAGGAGTCTGCTCATGTGAAAATGATTAACCTGTTTAGCATGCCGGCTGTAGACTGTCCAGGTCTCGCTAGCATAGAGAAGTGTGGTGAGGACCACTACGCAGTAGGCCTACAGCTTGGTGGTAAGGCAGAGTCCCCTTCGTTCCCAGACGTTCTTACGCAGTCACCCGAAGGCGGCACTGGTTTTGGCAATTCTGTTATTAACCTCAGTGTCTATGGTTACGTCTATGGTTATGGTCCCTCAGTATTACTGCAACACTGGTTATATGTTCATTTTTTCAGCACCGGTACAGGGAAGCATCGCGCAGGGAGGGGGCTCCCTGCGGGCTTCCCTGAGACGATCGGTACAACCTTGTACCGAGCGTCTCCTCCCTGCAGGCCCCGGATCCAAAATGGCCGCGGGGCTGCATCCGGGTCCTGCAGGGAGTACTTCCGGGTCCGGAGCAGGCTGCAGATGAAAGCTGCAGCCTGCAGCGATGTGAGTGAGATCGCCGATCTGATAGAGTGCTATGCAAACTATCAGATCGGCGATCTGTGATGTCCCCCCCTGGGACAAAGTAAAAAAGTAAAAAAAAAAATTTCCACGTGTAAAAAAAAACGAAAAAAAAACAAACTCCTAAATAAAGAAGAAAAAAAAAAAATATTATTCCCATAAATACATTTCTTTATCTAAACCCCCCCCCCCAAAAAAACAATAAAAGTACACATATTTAGTATTGCCGCGTCCGTAACAACCCAAACTATAAAACTGTCCCACTAGTTAACCCCTTCAGTGAACACCGTAAGAAAAAAAAAAAAAACGAGCCAAAAAACAACGCTTTATTATACCGCCGAACAAAAAGTGAAATAACACACGATCAAAAAGACGGATATAAATAACCATGGTACCGCTGAAAACGTCATCTTGTCCCGCAAAAAACAAGCTGCCATATAGCATCATAACCAAAAAAATAAAAAAGTTATAGTCCTCAGAATAAAGCGATGCCAAAATAATTATTTTTTCTATAAAATAGCTTTTATCGTATAAAAGCGCCAAAACATAAAAAAATGATATAAATGAGATATCGCTGTAATCGTACTGACCCAACGAATAAAACTGCTTTATCAATTTTACCAAACGTGGAACGGTATAAACGCCTCCCCCAAAAGAAATTCATGAATAGCTGGTTTTTGGTCATTCTGCCTCACAAAAATCGGAATAAAAAGTGATCAAAAACTGTCACATGTCCGAAAATGTTACCAATAAAAACGTCAACTCGTCCCGCAAAAAACAAGACCTCACATGACTCTGTGGACCAAAATAAGGAAAAGTTGTGGAGAAGCAAAAACTGTTTTGCTATAAAAAGCGTCTTTTAGTGTGTGACAGCTGCCAATCATAAAAATCCGATATAAAAAACGCTATAAAAGTAAATCAAACCCCCCCTCATCACCCCCTTAGTTAGGGAAAAATAATAAAATTAAAAAAATGTATTTATTTCCATTTTCCCATTAGGGCTAGGGTTAGGGCTAGGGTTAGGGCTGGGGTTAGGGCTAGGGTTAGGGTTAGGGCTAGGGTTAGGGCTAGGGTTAGGGCTAGGGTTAGGGCTAGGGTTAGGGTTAGGGTTGGGGCTAGGGTTGGAGCTAAAGTTAGGGTGGGGCTAAAGTTAGGGATAGGGTTGGGGCTAAAGTTAGGGTTGGGGATAAAGTTAGGGTTGGGGCTAAAGTTAGGGTTAGGGTTTGGATTACATTTACGGTTGGGATTAGGGTTGGGATTAGAATTAGGGGTGTGTCAGGGTTAGGGGTGTGGTTAGGGTTACAGTTGGGATTAGGGTTAGGGGTGTGTTTGGATTAGTTTCAGGTAGAATTGGGGAGTTTCCACTGTTCAGGCACATCAGGGGCTCTCCAAACGCGACATGGCGTCCGATCTCAATTCCAGACAATTCTGCATTGAAAAAGTAAAACAGTGCTCCTTCCCTTCCGAGCTCTCCCGTGCGCCCAAACAGGGGTTTACCCCAACATATGGGGCATCAGCGTACTCGGGACAAATTGGACAACAACTTTTGGGGTCCAAGTTCTCTTGTTATCTCTGGGAAAATAAAAATTTGGGGGGCTAAAAATCATTTTTGTGGGAAAAAAAGGATTTTTTATTTTCACGGCACTGCGTTGTAAACTGTAGTGAAACACTTGGGGGTTCAAAGTTCTCACAACACATCTAGATAAGTTCCTTGGGAGGTCTAGTTTCCAATATGGGGTCACTTATGGGGGGTTTATACTGTTTGGGTACATCAGGGGCTCTGCAAATGCAACATGACACCTGCAGACCAATCCATCGTAGGCTACGTTCACATTTGCGTTGTGCGCTGCAGCGTCGGCGACGCAATGCACAACGCAAACAAAAACGCAGCAAAACGCTGCGTTTTGCGACGCATGCGTCCTTTTTTTGGTTGATTTTGGATGCAGCAAAAATGCAACTTGCTGCGTCCTCTGCGCCCGGACGCGTGCGCCGCAGTGACGCATGCGTCGCAAAACGCAAGTGCAACGCATGTCCATGTGCCCCCATGTTAAATATAGGGGCGCATGACGCATGCGGCGACGCTGCGGCGCCAGATGCTGCGGCGCAGACCGCAAATGTGAACGTAGACTAAGTCTGCATTCCAAATGGCGCTCCTTCCCTTCCGAGCTCTGCCATGTGCCCAAACAGTGGTTCCCCCCACATATGGGGTATCAGCGTGCTCAGGACAAATTGGACAACAACTTTTGGAGTCCAATTTATCCTGTTACCCTTGTGAAAATACAAAACTGGGGGCTAAAAAAATCATTTTTCTGAAAAAAAAAAAAAAGATTTTTTATTTTCACGGCTCTGCGTTATAAACTGTAGTGAAACACTTGGGGGTTCAAAGCTCTCAAAACACATCAAGATAAGTTCCTTAAGGGGTCTACTTTCCAAAATGGTGTTACTTGTGGGGGGTTTCAATGTTTAGGCACATCATGGGCTCTCCAAACGCAACATGTCGTCTCATCTCAATTCCAGTCAATTTTGCATTGAAAAGTCAAATGGCGCTCCTTCCCTTCCGAGCTCTGCCATGCACCCAAACAATGGTTTACACCCACATATGGGCTATCAGCGTACTCAGGACAAATTGCACAAAAATTTTTGGGGTCCAATTTCTTCTTTTACCCTTGGGAAAATAAAAAATTGGGGGCGAAAAGATCATTTTTTTGAAAAAATATGATTTTTTTATTTTTACGGCTCTGCATTATAAACTTCTGTGAAGCACTTGGTGGGTCAAAGTGCTCACCACACATCTAGATAAGTTCCTTAAGGGGTCTACTTTCCAAAATGGTGTCACTTGTGGGGGGTTTCAATGTTTAGGCACATCAGGGGCTCTCCAAACGCAACATGTCGTCCCATCTCAATTCCAGTCAATTTTGCATTGAAAAGTCAAATGGCGCTCCTTCGCTTCCAAGCTCTGTCATGTGCCCAAAAAGTGGTTTACCCCCACATATGGGGTATCGGCGTACTCAGGACAAATTGTACAACATCTTTTGGGGTCCATTTTCTCCTGCTACCCTTGGTAAAATAAAACAAATTGGAGCTGAAGTAAATTTTGTGTGAAAAAAAGTGAAATGTTCATTTTTATTTAAACATTCCAAAAATTCCTGTGAAACACCTGAAGGGTTAATAAACTTCTTGAATGTGGTTTTGAGCACCTTGAGGGGTGCAGTTTTTAGAATGGTGTCACACTTGGGTATTTTCTATCATATAGACCCCTCAAAATGACTTCAAATGAGATGTGGTCCCTAAAAAAAATGGTGTTGTAAAAATGAGAAATTGCTGGTCAACTTTTAACCCTTATAACTCCCTAACAAAAAAAAATTTTGGTTCCAAAATTGTGCTGATGTAAAGTAGACATGTGGGAAATGTTACTTATTAAGTATTTTGCATGACGTATCTCTGTGATTTAAGGGCATAAAAATTCAAAGTTGGAAAATTGTGAAATTTTCAAAATTTTTGCCAAATTTCCGTTTTTTTTTTACAAATAAACACAAGTTATATCGAATACATTTTACCAGTAACATGAAGTACAATATCTCATGAGAAAACAATGTCAGAATCGCCACGATCCGTTGAAGCGTTCCAGAGTTATAACCTCATAAAGGGACAGTGGTCAGAATTGTAAAAATTGGCCCGGTCATTAACGTGCAAACCACCCTCGGGGCTTAAGGGGTTAAAATACAATAGAACATCAGAGAAAAGGAATTAGTGGATGGTTCCCGCGCTGCTGAAAGTAGACATATGTCTCAGAAAAAGTTGAAAAGGTGGTGGTTTATTCAAGTACAGAGTTACTTCTTCCTCAGGAATGAACACATGTATGATACTTTTTCATAACAGATAAGAAAATATTAAATCTTTATTATTAAACTAAATTATCTAAAGTTTTATTGGTTCCTACAAAACCTCATAACTGAGTATTTCCAATAATAACAAAATGTCTAAATGACTCCAAAGAGCAGACATGACACAGTACGGCCTGCCCGCCACATGTAGCCCATAGGCTGTTCCAGTTTGGCTCACAGGCCGTGACAGCCAAAGGGCTGGATCCAGTGGCATCCCGCACCATGCAATTGCCCCTCACCCACCTTTTTAATTTCTCTGTTATTTGCAAATTTGGGATGCAGATAAAGCTGAAAACATTGTTAGAACAAGGAGACATCAATGTGCTTTTCCATCATTGAGCCTTTGCTTCTGAAAAAGCAGCAGGCGTGATGACATCATGACAACACAGACCGGAGCAGTGGAGGAGCTGGGTTAGGTGAGTAGCTTTATTTATTTTATTTTTTTAAATTGACAGTACATCGTAGGAAACTGTGGTGATATAATACTGTGTAAAAGGTCTGTGTGGGGATATCATCCTGCTTAGAGGGCAGTGTGGGTTTATAATACTACTAGCTGAAGAGCCCGGCGTTGCCTGGGCATAGTAAATATCTGTGGTTAGTTATAGCACCTCACTTTTCTTATTTTCCCATCACGCCTCTCATTTAGCACCTCACTTCTCTCATTTTCCCATCACGCCTCTCATTTTCCCCCTCACTCCTCTCATTCCCCCCTAACACTTGTCATTTCGACCTCATATCTGTCATTTTCTGATCACTCCACTATTTTCCCTCACTCCTCTCATTTTGCACTCTCACCTTTTCATTTTCACCTCACACCTCTCATTTTCACCTCACACCTCTCATTTTCCCCTCAGTATATACATGTTTGTCATCTCCCTTATATATAGTATAAACCTGTATGTCATCTCCTGTATATAGTATATACCTGTATGTCATCTCCCCTGTATATAGTATATACCTGCTGTATGTCATCTCCTCCTGTATATTGTATATACCTATGTCATCTCCTCCTGTATATAGTATATACCTGTATGTCATCTCTTCTGTATATAGTATATACCTGTATGTCATCTCTTCTGTATATAGTATATACCTGTATGTCATCTCCTCCTATATATAGTATATACCTGTATGTCATCTCCTGTATATAGTATATACCTGTATGTTATCTCCCCTGTATATAGTATATACCTGCTGTATGTCAACTTCTCCTGTATATACTTGTGTCATCTTCTCTTTTATATAGTATATACCTGTATGTCATCTACTCCTGTATATAGTATATACCTGTGTGTGTCATCTCCTCCTGTATATAGTACATACCTGTATGTCATCTCCTCCTGCATATAGTATATGCCTGTATGTCATCTCCTGTATATAGTATATACCTGTGTGTCATCTCCCCTGTATATAGTATGTACCTGTATGTCATCTCCTCCTGTATAAAGTATATATCTGTGTGTGTCATCTCCCCTGTATACAGTATATATGTGTGTGTCATCTCCTCCTGTATATAGTATATACCTGTGTGTCATCTCCTCCTGTATATAGTATATATCTGTGTGTCATCTCCTCCTGTATTAGACCTCGTTCACACGTTATTTGGTCAGTATTTTTACCTCAGTATTTGTAAGCTAAATTGGCAGCCTGATAAATCCCCAGCCAACAGGAAGCCCTCCCCCCTGGCAGTATATATTATCTCACACATACACATAATAGACAGGTTATGTGACTGACAGCTGCCGTATTTCCTATATGGTACATTTGTTGCTCTTGTAGTTTGTCTGCTTATTAATCAGATTTTTATTTTTGAAGGATAATACCAGACTTGTGTGTGTTTTAGGGCGAGTTTCATGTGTCAAGGTGTGTGAGTTGAGTTGCGTGTGGCGACATGCATGTAGCGACTTTTGTGAGATGAGTTTTGTGTGGCGACATGCGTGTAGCAACTTTTTGTCTGTCGAGTTGCATGTGACAGGTTAGTGTAGCAAGTTGTGTGCAGCAAGTTTTGCACACGGCGAGTTTTGCGCGTGGCAAGTTTTATGTGTGGTGCGTTTTGAGTATGTGCAAGTTTTGTGTGAGGCAACTTTTGCATGTGTTGCAACTTTTGTGCATGTGGCAATTTTTCCGCGTGTGCAAGTTTTGCGTTTGGCGAGTTTTCCATGAGGTGAGTTTTGCACTTGTGGCTAGTTTTGCGTGAGCCTAGTTTTGCATGTTTCGAGTTTTGCATGTGGCGAATTTTGCGCGCGGCGAGTTTTGAGTGGCGACTTTTGTGTTTCGACTTTTATGTGGCGAGGTTGGTGTATGTGTGGTGAAATGTGTGCTGAGGGTGGTATATGTGTTCAAGCACGTGGTAGTGTGTGGCGCATTTTGTGTGTGTGTGTTCATATCCCCGTGTGTGGTGAGTATCCCATGTTGGGGCCCCACCTTAGCAACTGTACGGTATATACTCTTTGGCGCCATCGCACTCATTCTTTAAGTCCCCCTTGGTGGACTACACTTTTCTCATACCCCAAGATCAGACAACAGAGCAGGTGGAGGCGTCGTTCTGCTCCTTTCACCCAAATGCACCTTCCAAGTTATCCCCCAAGTACCCTCACTTGTATTCCCTTCCTTTGAGGTCCATGCTGTCAGACTCTATGTCCCCTTCTCCATGCGAGTGGCGGTGGTGTATCATCCTCCCGGCCCCTTTCATCAGTTCCTGGATCACTTTGCCACCTGGCTTCCACACTTTCTCTCCTGTGACACCCCCGCCCTTATCATGGGTGATTTCAACATCCCCATTGCTTCTCCCCTCTCCCCATCTGCTTCTCACCTTTTATCTCTAACCTCCTCTTTCGGCCTCTCTCAGCATATTAACTCTCCAACGCATGAAGATGGAAACTCCCTTGACTTGGTCTTCTCCCGGCTTTGCTCAGTAGATAATTTCACAAACTCCCCTCTCCTGCTCTCTGACCACAACCTTCTTTCATTCTCTATCAAGAACTGCTATCCCGCTCAGGTCACCCCCACTTTCCACACTTATAGAAACATACAGGCCATTAACACCCAGAAACTTTTGAAGAACTTGCAGTCCTCATTGGCCCCAATCTTCTCCATCTCATGTCCTGATTCTGCTCTGAAGCATTACAATGAAACCCTGCAAAGTGCCCTGGATGAAGCTGCACCTCCTATACATAGAACAACTCAGCACAGACGGCGACAACCGTGGCACACGCTGCAAACACATTTCCTGCAGCGGTGCTCCAGGTGCACCGAACGTCTGTGGAGAAAATCTAATCTACCCGAAGATTTCATCCATTATAAGTTCATGCTAAAAACATACAACTCTGCCCTTCACCTCTCCAAACAAACCTATTTCAACACCCTCATCACCTCACTGTCAAATAACCCTAAACGTCTCTTTGACACTTTCCAGTCCCTACTCAACCCAAGAGAGCAGGCCCCAACCACTGATCTCCGTGCTGACGATCTGGCCAATTACTTCAAAGAAAAAATTGACCACAATCGACAGGAAATCATCTCCTAATCTCATACCATGCACTGTCCTCCCTCCCCCACTGCATCTAGTTCACTCTCTGACTTTGAACCAGTTACAGAAGAAGAAGTAAGCAGGCTCCTTGCATCTTCACGCCCGACCACTTGCACCAGTGACCCCATTCCGTCACATCTCCTCCAGTCCCTTTCCCCGGCTGTCACCTCTCACCTAACAAAAATATTCAACCTTTCCCTCACTTCCGGTATTTTTCCCTCCTCATTTAAGCATGCCATCATACATCCATTACTTAAAAAACCCTCCCTCGACCAAAACTGTGCCGCTAATTATAGACCTGTCTCTAATCTTCCCTTCATCTCTAAACTCCTCGAACGCCTGGTCCACTCCCGTCTTACCCGCTAACTCTCTTCTCGACCCTCTTCAATCTGGCTTCCGCTCTTTACACTCTACTGAAACTGCCCTCACTAAAGTCTCTAATGACCTACTAACAGCTAAATCTAATGGTCACTACTCCATGCTATTTCTCTTGGATCTCTCCGCAGCATTCGATACTGTGGATCATCAGCACCTCCTCACTATGCTCCGCTCCATCGGCCTCAAGGACACCGTTCTCTCCTGGTTCTCCTCCTATCTCTCTGACCGATCCTTCACTGTATGTTTTGCTGGTTCCTCCTCCTCTCATCTTCCCCTTACTGTTGGGGTTCCTCAAGGATCAGTCCTAGGCCCCCTCCTCTTTTCTTTGTATACTGCCCCTATTGGACAAACAATCAGTAGATTTGGTTTCCAGTACCATCTCTATGCTGATGACACCCAATTATACACCTCTTCTCCTGTTATCACGCCGACCTTTTTAGAAAACACCAGTGATTGTCTTACCGCTGTCTCTAACATCATGTCCTCCCTCCATCTGAAACTGAACCTGTCAAAAACTGAACTCCTCGTGTTCTCTCCCTCTACTAACCTACCTTTGCCTGACATTGCCATCTCCTTGTGCGGTTCCACCATTACTCCAAAGCAACATGCCCGCTGCCTTGGGGTCATCCTTGATTCCGAGCTTTCATTCACCCCCCCACATCCGATCACTGGCTCGCTCCTCTTATCTGCATCTCAAAAACATTTCTAGAATTCGCCCTTTTCTTACTTTCGACTCTGCAAAAACTCTTACTGTTTCACTTATTCATTCTCGTCTGGACTATTGTAACTATCTAGTAATCGGCCTCCCTCTTACCAAACTCTCCCCGCTCCAATCTGTCCTGAATGCTGCAGCCAGGATCATATTCCTCACCAACCGTTACACCGATGCCTCTACCTTGTGCCAGTCATTACACTGGCTACCCATCCACTCCAGAATCCAGTACAAAACTACTACCCTCATCCACAAAGCACTCCATGGCTCAGTACCACCCTACATCTCCTCTCTGGTCTCAGTCTACCACCCTACCCGTGCCCTCCGCTCCGCTAATAACCTCAGGTTAGCATCCTCAATATTCAGAACCTCCCACTCCCGTCTCCAAGACTTTACACGTGCTGCGCCGATTCTTTGGAATACGATTAATCCCCAATCCCCACAGTTTTAAGCGTGCCCTAAAAACTAATTTGTTCAGATTGGCCTACCGCCTCAACGCATTAACCTAACTATCCCTGTATGGCCTATTTAAAAAAAAAAAAAAAAAAAAACTTAAACCATAATCAGGTTCCTCGCATCATGTTCTCATACACTTTATTGAGTTAATAGCACTCTGTGTCTGTACTGCTACATACTTAGGCAGTGAACTGGTTCATGCAGCTTTACATGAACACCCGAGCCTTACACTATGGCTGGTCCAAATAACTAAAGCAATTGTTACCATCCACCTCTCGTGTCTCCCCTTTCCTCATAGTTTGTAAGCTTGCGAGCAGGGCCCTCATTCCTCCTGGTATCTATTTTGAACTGTGATTTCTGTTATGCTGTTATGTCTATTGTCTGTACAAGTCCCCTCTATAATTTGTAAAGCGCTGTGGAATATGTTGGCGCTATATAAATAAACTAGCTGTACTACCCGGCTTCGCCCGGGTTAATGACTGCTGTTAGCAAAATAGAATGTGTTAACAAAAATTTATTCTGCACACAAAAACCACAAAACAAATAGATAGAAATGTAATTATTAAAAGGCAAAAACTAAGCAAATAGAAGCATTTCACAACATATATTAGCTTTGTTATACTGAGAATGTCTTTGTTGCCTATATTAACCAATCAGAGCTCAGGTTAATTAACTGTAGCAAAATAGAAGCTGAGCTGTGATTGGTTGCTATTGGCAGCCTGATAAATCCCCAGCCAACAGGAAGCCCTCCCCCCTGGCAGTATATATTAGCTCACACATACACATAATAGACAGGTCATGTGACTGACAGCTGCCGTATTTCCTATATGGTACATTTGTTGCTCTTGTAGTTTGCTTATTAATCAGATTTTTATTTTTGAAGGACAATACCAGACTTGTGTGTGTTTTAGGGCGAGTTTTATGTGTCAAGTTGTGTGTGTTGAGTTGCGTGTGGCGACATGCATGTAGCGACTTTTGTGAGATGAGTTTTGTGTGGCGACATGCGTGTAGCAACATTTTGTGTGTTGAGTTGCATGTGACAGGTTAGTGTAGCAAGTTGTGTGCAGCAAGATTTGTGCATGGCGAGTTTTGCGCGTGGCGAGTTTTATGTGTGGTGCATTTTGAGTATGTGCAAGTTTTGTGTGAGGCAACTTTTGCATGTGGTGCAACTTTTGTACATGTGGCAATTTTTCTGTGTGTGCAAGTTTTGCATGAGGTGAGTTTTCCATGAGGTGAGTTTTGCACGTGTGGCGAGTTTTGCGTGAGCCTAGTTTTGCATATGGCGAGTTTTGCATGTAGCGAGTTTTGAGTGGTGACTTTTGTGTTTCGACTTTTATGTGGCGAGGTTGGTGTGTGTGTGTGGTGAAATGTGTGCTGAGGGTGGTATATGTGTTCAAGCACGTGGTAGTGTGTGGCGCATTTTGTGTTTGTGTTCATATCCCCGTGTGTGGTGAGTATCCCATGTCGGGGCCCCACCTTAGCAACTGTACGGTATATACTCTTTGTCGCCATCGCTCTCATTCTTTAAGTCCTCATTGTTCACATCTGGCAGCTGTCAATTTTCCTCCAACACTTTTCCCTTCACTTTTTCCCCATTATGTAGATAGGAGCAAAATTGTTTGGTGAATTGGAACGCGCGGGGTTAAAATTTCACCTCACAACATAGCCTATGACGCTCTCGGGGTCCAGACGTGTGACTGTGCAAAATTTTGTGGCTGTAGCTGCGACGGTACAGATGCCAATCCCGGACATACACACATACATACATACACACATTCAGCTTTATATATTAGATATACCTGTATGTAATCTCCTGTATATAGTATATACCTGTGTGTCATCTCACCTATATATAGTATATATCTGTGTGTCATCTCCTGTATATAGTATATACCTGTATGTCATCTCCTCCTATACATAGCATATACCTGTGTCATCTCCTCCTGTATATACTATATACCTGTAGGTAATCTGCTCCTGTATATAGTATATACCTGTGTGTCATCTCCTCCTGTATATAGTATATACCTGTATGTCATCTCCTCCTGTATGTAGTATGTACCTGTATGTCATCTCCTCCTCTATATAGTATATACCTGTGTGTCATCTCTCCTGTATATAGTATATATCTGTGTGTCATCTCCTCCTGTATATAGTATATACCTGTGTGTCATCTCCCCTGTAAATAGTATATACCTGTGTGTCATCTCCTGTATATAGTATATAGCTGTATGCCATCTCCTCCTGTATTAGCCCTCGTTCACACGTTATTTGGTCAGTATTTTTACCTCAGTATTTGTAAGCTAAAATGGCAGCCTGATAAATCCCCAGCCAACAGTAAGCCCACCCCCTGGCAGTATATATTAGCTCACACATACACATAATAGACTGGTCATGTGACTGACAGCTGCCGGATTCCTATATGGTACATTTGTTGCTCTTGTAGTTTGTCTGCTTATTAATCAGATTTTTATTTTTGAAGGATACCAGACTTGTGTGTGTTTTAGGGCGAGTTTCGTGTGTCAAGTTGTGTGTGTTGAGTTGCGTGTGGCGACATGCATGTAGGGACTTTTGTGAGATGAGTTTTGTGTGGCGACATGCGTGTAGCAACTTTTTGTGTGTCGAGTTGCATGTGACAGGTTAGTGTAGCAAGTTGTGTGCAGCAAGTTTTGCGCATGGCGAGTTTTGCGCGTGGCGAGTTTTATGTGTGGTGCCTTTTGAGTATGTGCAAGTTTTGTGTGAGGCAACTTTTGCATGTGTTGCAACTTTTGTGCATGTGGCAATTTTTCTGCGTGTGGCAATTTTTCTGCGTGTGCAAGTTTTGCGTGTGGCGAGTTTTGCACGTGTGGCGAGTTTTGCATGTGGAGAGTTTTGCGCGTGGCGAGTTTTGAGCGGCGACTTTTGTGTTTCTACTTTTATGTGGCGAGGTTGGTGTATGTGTGGTGAAATGTGCACTGAGGGTGGTATATGTGTTCGAGCACGTGGTAGTGTGTGGCGCATTTTGTGTGTGTGTTCATATCCCCGTGGTGGTGTGATTATCCCATGTTGGGGCCCCACCTTAGCAACTGTACAGTATATACTCTTTGGTGCCATCGCTGTCATTCTTTAAGTCCCCCTTGTTCACATCTGGCAGCTGTTAATTTGCCTCCAACACTTTTCCTTTCATTTTTTCCCCATTATGTAGATAGGGGCAAAATTGTTTGGTGACTTGGAAAGCGCGGGGTTAAAATTTCACCTCACAATATAGCTTTGACGCTCTCAGGGTCCAGACGTGTGACTGTGCAAAATTTTGTGCCTGTAGCTGCGACGCCTCCAACACTTTTCCTTTCACTTTTTCCCCATTATGTAGATAGGGGCAAAATTGTTTGGTGAATTGGAAAGCGCGGGGTTAAAATTTCACCTCACAACATAGCCTATGACGCTCTCGGGGTCCAGACGTGTGACTGTGCAAAATTTTGTGGCTGTAGCTGCTACGGTTCAGATGCCAATCCCGGACATACATACATACATACATACATACACACACACACACATTCAGCTTTATATATTAGACTAGCTGTACTACCCGGCTTCGCCCGGGTTAATGACTGCTGTTAGCAAAATAGAATGTGTTAACAAAAATTTATTCTGCACACAAAAACCACAAAACAAATAGATAGAAATGTAATTATTAAAAGGCAAAAACTAAGCAAATAGAAGCATTTCACAACATATATTAGCTTTGTTATACTGAGAATGTCTTTGTTGCCTATATTAACCAATCAGAGCTCAGGTTAATTAACTGTAGCAAAATAGAAGCTGAGCTGTGATTGGTTGCTATTGGCAGCCTGATAAATCCCCAGCCAACAGGAAGCCCTCCCCCCTGGCAGTATATATTAGCTCACACATACACATAATAGACAGGTCATGTGACTGACAGCTGCCGTATTTCCTATATGGTACATTTGTTGCTCTTGTAGTTTGCTTATTAATCAGATTTTTATTTTTGAAGGACAATACCAGACTTGTGTGTGTTTTAGGGCGAGTTTTATGTGTCAAGTTGTGTGTGTTGAGTTGCGTGTGGCGACATGCATGTAGCGACTTTTGTGAGATGAGTTTTGTGTGGCGACATGCGTGTAGCAACATTTTGTGTGTTGAGTTGCATGTGACAGGTTAGTGTAGCAAGTTGTGTGCAGCAAGATTTGTGCATGGCGAGTTTTGCGCGTGGCGAGTTTTATGTGTGGTGCATTTTGAGTATGTGCAAGTTTTGTGTGAGGCAACTTTTGCATGTGGTGCAACTTTTGTACATGTGGCAATTTTTCTGTGTGTGCAAGTTTTGCATGAGGTGAGTTTTCCATGAGGTGAGTTTTGCACGTGTGGCGAGTTTTGCGTGAGCCTAGTTTTGCATATGGCGAGTTTTGCATGTAGCGAGTTTTGAGTGGTGACTTTTGTGTTTCGACTTTTATGTGGCGAGGTTGGTGTGTGTGTGTGGTGAAATGTGTGCTGAGGGTGGTATATGTGTTCAAGCACGTGGTAGTGTGTGGCGCATTTTGTGTTTGTGTTCATATCCCCGTGTGTGGTGAGTATCCCATGTCGGGGCCCCACCTTAGCAACTGTACGGTATATACTCTTTGTCGCCATCGCTCTCATTCTTTAAGTCCTCATTGTTCACATCTGGCAGCTGTCAATTTTCCTCCAACACTTTTCCCTTCACTTTTTCCCCATTATGTAGATAGGAGCAAAATTGTTTGGTGAATTGGAACGCGCGGGGTTAAAATTTCACCTCACAACATAGCCTATGACGCTCTCGGGGTCCAGACGTGTGACTGTGCAAAATTTTGTGGCTGTAGCTGCGACGGTACAGATGCCAATCCCGGACATACACACATACATACATACACACATTCAGCTTTATATATTAGATATACCTGTATGTAATCTCCTGTATATAGTATATACCTGTGTGTCATCTCACCTATATATAGTATATATCTGTGTGTCATCTCCTGTATATAGTATATACCTGTATGTCATCTCCTCCTATACATAGCATATACCTGTGTCATCTCCTCCTGTATATACTATATACCTGTAGGTAATCTGCTCCTGTATATAGTATATACCTGTGTGTCATCTCCTCCTGTATATAGTATATACCTGTATGTCATCTCCTCCTGTATGTAGTATGTACCTGTATGTCATCTCCTCCTCTATATAGTATATACCTGTGTGTCATCTCTCCTGTATATAGTATATATCTGTGTGTCATCTCCTCCTGTATATAGTATATACCTGTGTGTCATCTCCCCTGTAAATAGTATATACCTGTGTGTCATCTCCTGTATATAGTATATAGCTGTATGCCATCTCCTCCTGTATTAGCCCTCGTTCACACGTTATTTGGTCAGTATTTTTACCTCAGTATTTGTAAGCTAAAATGGCAGCCTGATAAATCCCCAGCCAACAGTAAGCCCACCCCCTGGCAGTATATATTAGCTCACACATACACATAATAGACTGGTCATGTGACTGACAGCTGCCGGATTCCTATATGGTACATTTGTTGCTCTTGTAGTTTGTCTGCTTATTAATCAGATTTTTATTTTTGAAGGATACCAGACTTGTGTGTGTTTTAGGGCGAGTTTCGTGTGTCAAGTTGTGTGTGTTGAGTTGCGTGTGGCGACATGCATGTAGGGACTTTTGTGAGATGAGTTTTGTGTGGCGACATGCGTGTAGCAACTTTTTGTGTGTCGAGTTGCATGTGACAGGTTAGTGTAGCAAGTTGTGTGCAGCAAGTTTTGCGCATGGCGAGTTTTGCGCGTGGCGAGTTTTATGTGTGGTGCCTTTTGAGTATGTGCAAGTTTTGTGTGAGGCAACTTTTGCATGTGTTGCAACTTTTGTGCATGTGGCAATTTTTCTGCGTGTGGCAATTTTTCTGCGTGTGCAAGTTTTGCGTGTGGCGAGTTTTGCACGTGTGGCGAGTTTTGCATGTGGAGAGTTTTGCGCGTGGCGAGTTTTGAGCGGCGACTTTTGTGTTTCTACTTTTATGTGGCGAGGTTGGTGTATGTGTGGTGAAATGTGCACTGAGGGTGGTATATGTGTTCGAGCACGTGGTAGTGTGTGGCGCATTTTGTGTGTGTGTTCATATCCCCGTGGTGGTGTGATTATCCCATGTTGGGGCCCCACCTTAGCAACTGTACAGTATATACTCTTTGGTGCCATCGCTGTCATTCTTTAAGTCCCCCTTGTTCACATCTGGCAGCTGTTAATTTGCCTCCAACACTTTTCCTTTCATTTTTTCCCCATTATGTAGATAGGGGCAAAATTGTTTGGTGACTTGGAAAGCGCGGGGTTAAAATTTCACCTCACAATATAGCTTTGACGCTCTCAGGGTCCAGACGTGTGACTGTGCAAAATTTTGTGCCTGTAGCTGCGACGCCTCCAACACTTTTCCTTTCACTTTTTCCCCATTATGTAGATAGGGGCAAAATTGTTTGGTGAATTGGAAAGCGCGGGGTTAAAATTTCACCTCACAACATAGCCTATGACGCTCTCGGGGTCCAGACGTGTGACTGTGCAAAATTTTGTGGCTGTAGCTGCTACGGTTCAGATGCCAATCCCGGACATACATACATACATACATACATACACACACACACACATTCAGCTTTATATATTAGATAAAAATTATTATCTGGCAGCTGTCAATTTGCCTCCAACACTTTTCCTTTCACTTTTTCCCCATTATGTAGATAGGGGCAAAATTGTTTGGTGAATTGGAAAGCGCGGGGTTAAAATTTCACCTCACAACATAGCCTATGACGCTCTCAGGGTCCAGATGTGTGACTGTGCAAAATTTTGTGGCTGTAGCTACGACGGTGCAGATGCCAATCCCGGACATACACACACACATACACACACGCACACACACTCAGCTTTATATATTAGATGTAGGGGGTGGCTCTGTGGTGACAGGCAGGCTGGGGAGTTGTGTGGGGATATACTGTGTAGAGGGTCTTTGTGGGGACATTATAGTGTGTAAGGGACCTGTTTGGGGACATCATACTGTATAAGGGGACTTTTTTGGGGAAAATCATACTGCATGGGGAGCTCTGTGGTAGCATTCTTTGGGAGGGGACATCACAGCGCTTGAGGTACTGTGTGGTGATAGGAACTGTGGGGACATGATATTCTGTTAGGTACTGATGATCAAGGTACAAGTGCTGAAAAACAGGAGCAGTATGTTTTATAAACTTTATAAAAAGCAGTAAATTATTTAATTTTGATGAGCTGCTAAAGGTAAAAAATATAAATTTCAATACGCCCTATTGTAACATGTATTAAAAATAGCAGCTAGTCAACACACTTACTACTGCTCACTAATAAGTAGTGATGGACAAACCGGAACGCTAAAGTTTGGGGTCCGTAGGGATCACCTAGTATCTGTACACGTACTCTGAACACAGACTTCTCACGGAAGTCTGTGTTAGGCTGTGTGCCCACGTTGAGTTTTTTATGCATTTCTGCCGCCGCGGAAATGCATAAATCGCATTTCCATGCAATCCTATGGGATTCCGCAGTTGCTGTGCCCATGCTGCGGATTTTCCCGCTGTGGAATCGCATAGCAGTAAAATCCGCAGCATGTTCATTATTTCTGCGGGATCGCAGTGATTCTGTTGCCATAGGATTGCATTGAAATGCTCACTTTACGAGAGTGGCTATGCCCACCATGCGTAAAGTGAGCGCTTCATGTGCGGATAGTACCCAAGGTCTGCAGGAGAGGAGACTCTCCTTCAGGTCCTGGGAACCATATTTCTGTAAAAAAAAAAAAGAATTAAAATAAAAAATAATGATACACTTACCTTCTGATGGCCCCTGGAGTCCTCCCGGCTCTCAGCGGTGCACGCGGCGGCTTCCGTTCCAAGGGATGTATTGCGCGAAGGACCTGAGATGACGTCGCTGTCATGCGACCGTGACGTCACAAAGGTCCTTCGCTCAAATCATCCCTGGGAACGGAACATACCAGGAGCACCGCTGTGGAGATCGGGGGCCGTCAGAAGGTGAGAATAACCATATTTCTTATTATTTTTAACATTCTATCTTTTACTATTGATGCTGCATAGGCAGTATCAATAGTAAAAAGTTGGTCACACTTGTCAAGCACTATGTTTGGCAAGTGTGACCAACCTGTCAATCACTTTTCCAAGTGATGCTTCAAATCGCTTGGAAAACACAAGCATTCTGTAAGCTAAAAACGCTTGCAAAACGCTTATGTTTTGCAGGAAAATGCATGCGAATTCCGCATGCGTTTTACCCACGGCAGGGAGTTGCGGAAATGCTGCAGACATTTCTGCAGCATTTCTGCAACGTGGGCACATAACCTTACTGATAAGCCTGAACAACGCTTATTGAAAGGCTGCAGCAATTTTGGCCATATAATCAAGTGCATAAAAAGTAATTTTACTGGAAAAATAGTTAACACCATAAAAACATATGGAGACAATAACATATAAAAAAGGAGATTCTCATAGGCTATTTATTTCCCCTATGTTACTTTATACTCCCTGATTGGTGTGATACTCATTGTTACTTCCATTTTATATGTTATTGTTTCTTGATGTGTTTATGGTGTTAACTGTTTTCCAATAAAATTTAATTTTATATACTTAATTATATGGCTGCAATTGCTTCTATTTTGTTTGGATATTTTGTATTATCGAAAGTAGAGATACCATAGGACCGGCTGTTTTTTGGTTACTCAAAAGGTGCAAACTGAAGGTTTTACAATGGCTTCACAGTCTACTGATCTCGACATCATTGAAAATATGTGGCTGGACCTCAAAATAGGAGTGCATGTAAGACGACCCAGGAACCTCAAAGACCTGGAAGAATTTTCCAAGGAAGAATGGATGAAAATGCAACAAACAGGAAATGAAAGATTCATGGCTGGCTACAAAAAACGTTTACAAGCTGTGATACTTGCAAAAAAGGGTGTTGCTAGGTATTAACCATGCCAGGTACCCATTCTTTTGCATTGGCCCTGTGAAGAATATGGGGGGAGGGATTTAATGTCATGCACATTAACTGTATCATATCCGAGATTACAATCCTCCTTCAAAATCTGCAGATGAAACAGGGCACCTGGCTCAGCACGTGGTCCAGCTTCCAGAGCTTCAAAGTGAAACCAGCTTAGTTAGTATCAAGGCTCTTGACCAAATGACTCCCTACACTATGTAACTGCTTTGGTCAAATTCAGTCAGATAGTAAGTTCATAAGGAGGTTATGGAGTTATCGTACAACCTAGCTGTGTACCAGAATGGGCCGAACACCTGCCAGGGTCTCGATCCACTCTAGCACACCATGGTGGGGAGATACGCACAGCGGCTAGTGGATACCAGGTAACAAAGCAGTGTTTGGTCCCCGGCCTGATCTGATGGTGCCAAAATCGCCACCCTTTGACCTTCTGTTGGGGAGTTATGATCCTTCCTAGGTTTTGGAGTTTTAGCTGCAAAAACCCAGGGTAAATGGGGATTAGGACTATCCTTGTGGCTAGAAAAGGAGTCACCGACCAAGGGTTTAAATACTTGTGTATGGTATGGCCATGTGCTGTTTCTCTTTTGTTTGCTTGCTGTTCACGTCTGAGAAGTGTTGTGTAGAGTAACGCGTTGGTAGGAACTGGAAACAGCTGGCATCCCATACTTACCCAGCTCAAATGGTGAATGTCAAACCGGTAACTGACATGTTTTATCTGCTTATACATTTTGTACTAACTCCTGTATTTGCATATCTGACCATTTTACATTTGTGCTCAAAAGTTTACGCACCCCTACAGAATTTTTGCTTTCTTGGCCTTTTTTCAGAGAATATGAATGATATCACCAAAACTTTTTCTCCACTCATGGTTAGAGGTTAGGTGAAGCTATTTATTGTCAAACTACTGCGTTTTCTCTTTGTAAATCGTAATGACAACCCAAAACATCCAAATGAATCTGTTCAAAAGTTCACATACCCTGGTGATTTTGGCCTGATAATTACATGCACAGACGTTGACACAAATGGGTTTGAATGGCTACTAAAGGTAACATTCTCACCTATGGCATGTTTGCTTGTAATCAATCAATGTGTGTGCATAAAAGCTGAGTGAGTTTCTGGGATCCAGACAGACTCTTGCATCTTTCATCCTGCCACTGACGTTTCTGGATTGTGAGTCATGGGGAAAGCAAAAGAATTGTCAACGGATCTACGGGAAAAGATAGCTGAACTGTATAAAACAAGAAAGGGATACAAAAAGATATCCAAGGAATTTATAATGCCAGTCAGCAGCATTTAAACTGTGATTAACAAATGGAAAATCAGGGTCTCTGTAAAAACAAAACCACTGTCAGGTAGACCAACAAAAATGTCGTCCAAAATTGCAAGGAAAATTGTTCTGGATTAGTGATGAGCGAGTGGACTCGTTGCTCGGGTTTTCCCGAGCACGCTTGGGTGACCTCCGAGTATTTGTTAGTGTTCAGACATTTAGTTTTCATCACAGCAGCTGAATGATTTACAGCTATTAGCCAGGCTGAGTACATGTGGGGGTTGCCTGGTTGCTAGGTAATCCCCACATGTAATGAAGCTGGCTAATAGCTGTAAATCATGCTGCTGAGGCGATGAAAACTTAATCTCCGAGCAGTCATAAATACTCGGAGACCACCTGAGCGTGCTCGGGAAAACCCGGGCAACGAGTACACTCGCTCATCACTATTCTGGATGCAAAGAAAAACCCACAAATAACATCAGCTGAAATACAGGACTCTCTGAAAACTAGCTGTGTGGCTTTTTCAAGATGCACAATAAGCAAGCACTTGAAGAAAAATCGGCTGCATGGTCGAGTCGCCAGAAGAAAGCCATTATTGTGCAAATGCCACAAAGTATATTGCCTACAATACGCAAAACAGTACAGAGACAAGCCTCAAAACTTCTGGAACAAGGTAAATTCGAGTGATGAGACAAAAATTTAACTTTTTGGCCACAACCATAAATGTTACATTTGGAGAGAGGTCAACAAGGCCTATGATGAAAGGAACACCATTCCTACTGTAAAGCACGGAGGTGGATCGCTGATGTTTTTGGGATGTGTGAGCTACAAAGGCACAGGAAACTTGGTCAAGGTTGAAGGAAAGATGAATGCAGCACGTTATCAGCAAATACTGGAGGCAAATTTGCATTTATCAGCCCTGAAGCTGCGCATGGACGTACTTGGACATTCCAACATGACAACGATCCAAAACACAAGGCCAAGTCGACCTGTCATTGGCTACAGCAGAACAAAGTAAAGGTTCTGGAGTGGCCATCTCAGTCTCCTGTCCTCAATATCATTGTGCCACTCTACGGAGATCTCAAGAGCGCAGTTCATGCTAGACAGCCCAGGAATTTACAGGAACTTGAGACTTTTTGCCAAGAAGAGTGGGCAGCTTTACCATCTGACAAAATAAAGAACCTCATCCACAACTACCACAAAAGACTTCAAGCTATCATAGATGTTAGAGGGGGCAATACACAGTATTATGAAATGGGGTATGTGAAGTTTTAATCGGGGTCATTTGGATGTTTTGGGTTGTCATTATATGATTTAAAAAGAGAAAACACAGTAGTTTGACAATAAATGGCTTCACCCACTAACCATAAGTGGAGTAAAAGTTTTGGTGTTATCATTCATATTCTCTGAAAAAAGGCCAAGAAAGCAAAATTTCTGCCAGGGGATGTAAACGTTTGAGCAATACTGTATATGTATAACGAAAGTGTATATAGTGTTTAATCTAGTATGCCCTTAATGTGATTAAATATATGACTTAACATCGGACTTCTATTTTATCTCATTGCACACGTCCTTGTTCTCAGTTTAACTTTCCATGCTACAGCAACTGGTTTCTGGCCAGATATAATCCTGTTAACGGACCGGGCTTATATCTATTGAGGAACTGGTGGCAGTCCTGCCGGGCTGGCAAGGCCCTGTTTCACTGCTGGTAGTGAAAGGGGCCTCTCCTCCTGTCAGTGTTGTGAGCAAGTGTTGTGCCATGCCAGCGGCTGTGTGGGCCACCCTCTCTTAATTCTCCTGCCTTCCTGTGCCCTTGCTGACAAGGAGCGACTGTATAAAACTGTGTTAAGCTGACTTTAGGTATCCCCAGGATGTGCAGTACGTGACGTTATTGGAAGTGGGGAGACTGTACTGCGTGATCCATCTAATGTAATAGTGACGTCAGGTGGGGCTGCGAGGTGCAGGTTCTTCACAAGTGGTGGCAGCAGTGTGATCATGCACAGTCTCTCCAGTCTCATTGTTCTCAGGCTCATTTTCCTTTTTGTAGTTTTAAAATGTAAAAAATTACAATATACCGTATTTTTCGGACTATAAGACGCACCCCAAATTTTCAGAAGAAAAATGAGTTAATAAAATTAATGCGTCAAATGGGGGTCCGTCTTACAGTCCTGAATTCATCTTACCCTGGGGGGGATCAGCAGCACTGGTGGAGTGGAATCAAATGGAGTGTTTGGTGGTCCGGTGATGATATGACCTAGACTGGTGGGGCAGGTTCGGTGGTGTGGGGGCTCAGTCGACATTTTGTGAAAGCCCGGAGCCCCCGCACATCCATTGCTGCGATGAGGTGGTCTCCGGGAAATCCCATCCCGGTGCAGCAGGCTCGGTGGTGCGGGAGGCTCCGGCGACATTTTGTGAAAGCCCGTAGCCCGTGTACTTCCATTGCCTCGATGCTGTGGCCTCGGGGAAAATGACCGCCGGAGGCGGTACATGCGCAGATTGAGATCTCTGCAATGCCGGAGCCCCCCGCACTGCTGAGACTGCCGCATCGGGATGGGAGTGAGATCATTGCCCTGAAGCATCGGAGCACAGGAAGAATCGCCTGACTCCTGCTGCCACCTCGCTAATTGTAAAAGTACGGTATTCCGACTATAAGACGCACCCCCGTTTTCCCCAAAATTTGTGTGGGAAAAAGTGCATCTTATAGTCCAAAAAATACGGTATATATTTTTTACCTAAAATACAAAGGAAATGTGGCATCTTTAACTTTAGCCCTTTTATAGATCATTTCATCTTCAGCTTGCTCAACTGCTCACAATAACACCCATTACTAACCTGGTAAGTAAATAGTTAAAAAACAGACACACTGAAAAAAAATACTTTATTTGAATAAAGACTCCCCTACACTCCCTCAAGGCTCAGTAGGGTAATTGTCGGTCATCGGCAGGCGCGAGTGTCAGAACTTCCATGCCTGCCGCTGAACGGGAGTGATCTATGAAGTCTCGTTCTCAGAACTTTGTCAGAAAGAAACTCTATAGGATTCAATGAGCGTCGTGTGACTTTTCACTATTGTATTACCATCAGAACTTCCTGGATTTATTTGTAATTGATAAATGGGTGAACGAGGGTGTGTGTGGGAGTCTTTAATCAAATAAAGCTTTTTTTCTGTGTGTTTATTTTTGCTACTAGATTAATAATGAGGGTATCGGACTGACACCTCTTCATTACTAACCCCTTGACTGGGTGTCAGTGGCAGCTGCTGACATCAACCCCAAAAACAATGATCCCAATTGCTGAGGAATCAGTAAGAGCTGAGGCTAAGCTCCAGAATTGATGCGTGACTTCTGGGGTAGCTGTAGGTTGGGAATGGCCCAATGCCCATGGGCATTCTCAGCCTTTTAAAATAAGCCCACAGCTGTGTCCCTTAGCTGGTTAAAAATAGGGGGGACACCACATCATTTTTTCATTTATTTCTTCATTTTTCTAATCAGGTGATCGGGATGCCGGTAATATGGTGTGGGATGCCCTTAGTGGTGCTTGCTAACGTCATTTACATCAGATACATGATCTCGGCGGTCATGTAACAAAATGGTGTGACGCCATGACCGGATATAGTGTGATTGGCCAGGATATCCTGAGAAGGTGTGTCTCCTACTGTGATGTCTGTGTGGGGCAGATTGCCGCTGTGTACCCCGCCTGGAGAAGCACCCTATAAGTGCCCTTGGCACAAGTTTTTAAAAGGTTAACGCCCTGACATCACTGGGGACTTACCAATAACTTTACCGGACACTACTCAAGGCCTCTTTCACACTAGCGTCGTGCACTGCACGTCGCTATGCGTCGTTCTGTAGAAAAAACGCATCCTGCAAAATTGCTTGCAGGATGCGATTTTTCTCCATAGACTTGAATTAGCGACGCAGTGCGACGGTTGCGTCATGATGCGTCGGCACACAAAAACGTTGCATGTAACGTTTTTTTGTGCGTCGATAGCGTCTTTTCCGACCGCGCATGTGCGGACGGAACTCTGCCCCCGCCTCCCCACACCTCACAATGGGGCAGCGGATGTGATGTAAAACAGCATCCGCTGCCCGCATTGTGCGGCGCTTCCACACTATGCGTCGGTGCGCTGCAACGCTAGTGTGAAAGTAGCCTAAGTTGTTTGATCTGATCCTCTACTTATCACTGGCTGTGCTCTATTATTGTGGGCGTATTCTTATCAGAATGACTATAATAATAATAATAATAATAATCTTTATTTATATAGCGCCAACATATTCCGCAGCGCTTTACAATTTAACAGTTTCAAACAACAGTCATAGGTAACAACGTTAACAATACAATAATGAAGCAAAATAAGACGACCCTGCTCGTGAGAGCTTACAATCTACAATGAGGTGGGGAGATACAAAGTACAGGTGTGTATTTACAATGATGTATTTACAATGATGGTGCAGCCAGACTATATTATGTCCTGATAAATGTTCGTGCTCGACTACATATATGTACATGATAATCCACAACAGAGCTCCACATGTCCCCAGATCATATCCACAACAAAGCTCCACATGTCCCCACATCACATCCATAGTGGTGATAGAGCTCCACATGTCCTCACATCACATCCACAGTGGTGATAGAGCATCACATGTCCCCACATCACATCCACAGTGGTGGTAGAGCTCCACATGTCCCCACATCACATCCACAGAGGTGATAGAGCTCCACATGTCCCCAGATCACATCCACAGCAGAGCTCCACAGTAGTGATAGAGCTCCACATGTCCCCACATCACATCCATAGTGGTGATAGAGCTCCACATGTCCTCACATCACATCCACAGTGGTGATAGAGCATCACATGTCCCCACATCACATCCACAGTGGTGGTAGAGCTCCACATGTCCCCACATCACATCCACAGAGGTGATAGAGCTCCACATGTCCCCAGATCACATCCACAGCAGAGCTCCACAGTAGTGATAGAGCTCCACATGTCCCCACATCACATCCATAGTGGTGATAGAGCTCCACATGTCCTCACATCACATCCACAGTGGTGATAGAGCATCACATGTCCCCACATCACATCCACAGAGGTGATAGAGCTCCACATGTCCCCAGATCACATCCACAACAGAGCTCCACAGTAGTGATAGAGCTCCACATGTCCCCACATCACATCCACAGTGGTGAAAGAGCATCACATGTCCCCACATCACATCCACAGCAGAGCTCCACAGTAGTGATAGAGCTCCACATGTCCCCACATCACATCCATAGTGGTGATAGAGCTCCACATGTCCTCACATCACATCCACAGTGGTGATAGAGCTCCACATGTCCTCACATCACATCCACAGTGGTGATAGAGCATCACATGTCTCCACATCACATCCACAGAGGTGATAGAGCTCCACATGTCCCCAGATCACATCCACAACAGAGCTCCACAGTAGTGATAGAGCTCCACATGTCCCCACATCACATCCATAGTGGTGATAGAGCTCCACATGTCCTCACATCACATCCACAGTGGTGAAAGAGCATCACATGTCCCCACATCACATCCACAGAGGTCATAGAGCTCCACATGTCCCCACATCACATCCACAGTGGTGATAGAGCTCAACATGTCCTCACATCACATCCACAGTGGTGATAGAGCATCACATGTCCCCACATCACATCCACAGAGGTGATAGAGCTCCACATGTCCCCACATCACATCCACAGTGATGATAGAGCATCACATGTCCCCACATCACATCCACAGATGTGATAGAGCTCCACATGTCCCCACATCCACAGTGGTGATAGAGCATCACATGTCCCCACATCACATCCACAGTGATGATAAAGCATCACATGTCCCCACATCACATCCACAGAGGTGATAGAGCTCTACATGTCCCCACATCACATCCACAGTGGTGAAAGAGCTCCACATGTCCTCACATCACATCCACAGTGGTGATAGAGCATCACATGTCCCCACATCACATCCACAGAGGTGATAGAGCTCCACTTGTCCCCACATCCACAGTGGTGATAGAGCATCACATGTCCCCACATCACATCCACAGTGATGATAAAGCATCACATGTCACCACATCACATCCACAGTGGTGATAGAGCTTCACATGTCCCCGCATCACATGTCCCCACATCACATCCACAGTGGTGATAGAGCTCCACATGTCCCCACATCACATCCACAGTGGTGATAGAGCTCCACATGTCCCCACATCACATCCACAGTGGTGATAGAGCTCCACATGTCCTCGCATCACATCCACAGTGGTAATAGAACTTCGCATACCTACACATCACATCCACAGTGGTGATAGAACTTCACATACCTACACATCACATCCACCGTGGTGATAGAACTTCACATGTCCCCACATCACATCCACAGTGGTGATAGAGCTTCACATGTGCCCACATCACATCCACAGTGGTGATAGAGCTTCACATGTGCCCACATCACATCCACAGTGGTGACAGAGCTCCACATGTCCTCGCATCACATCCACAGTGGTGATAGAGCTCCACATGTCCTTGCATCACATCCACAGTGGTGATAGAGCATCACATGTCCTCACATCACATCCACAGTGGTGATAGAATTTCACATACCTACACATCACATCCACAGTGGTGATAGAACTTCACAGACCTACACATCACATCCACAGTGGTGATAGAGCTCCACATGTCCCCACATCACATCCACAGTGATGATAAAGCATCACATGTCCCCACATCACATCCACAGTTGTGATAGAGCTTCACATGTCCCCGCATCACATGTCCCCACATCACATCCACAGTGGTGATAGAGCTCCACATGTCCCCACATCACATCCACAGTGGTGATAGAGCTTTACATGTCCCCGCATCACATGTCCCCACATCACATCCACAGTGGTGATAGAGCTTTACATGTCCCCGCATCACATGTCCCCACATCACATCCACAGTGGTGATAGAGATCCACATGTGCCCACATCACATCCACAGTGGTGACAGAGCTCCACATGTCCTCGCATCACATCCACAGTGGTGATAGAGCTCCACATGTCCCCACATCACATCCACAGTGGTGATAGAGCTTTACATGTCCCCGCATCACATGTCCCCACATCACATCCACAGTGGTGATAGAGCTTTACATGTCCCCGCATCACATGTCCCCACATCACATCCACAGTGGTGATAGAGATCCACATGTGCCCACATCACATCCACAGTGGTGACAGAGCTCCACATGTCCTCGCATCACATCCACAGTGGTGATAGAGCTCCACATGTCCTCGCATCACATCCACAGTGGTGATAGAGCATCACATGTCCTCACATCACATCCACAGTGGTGATAGAGCTCCACATGTCCCCATATCACATCCACAGTGGTGACAGAGCTCCACATGTCCCCACATCACATCCACAGTGGTGATAGAATTTCACATACCTACACATCACATCCACAGTGGTGATAGAACTTCACAGACCTACACATCACATCCACAGTGGTGATAGAGCTCCACATGTCCCCACATCACATCCACAGTGATGATAAAGCATCACATGTCCCCACATCACATCCACAGTGGTGATAGAGCTTCACATGTCCCCGCATCACATGTCCCCACATCACATCCACAGTGGTGATAGAGCTCCACATGTCCCCACATCACATCCACAGTGGTGATAGAGCTTTACATGTCCCCGCATCACATGTCCCCACGTCACATCCACAGTGGTGATAGAGCTTCACATGTCCCCGCATCACATGTCCCCACATCACATCCACAGTGGTGATAGAGCTTCACATGTCCCCACATCACATCCACAGTGGTGATAGAGCTCCACATGTCCCCACATCACATCCACAGTGGTGATAGAGCATCACATGTCCTCGCATCACATCCACAGTGGTGATAGAACTTCGCATACCTACACATCACATCCACAGTGGTGATAGAATTTCACATACCTACACATCACATCCACCGTGGTGATAGAACTTCACATGTCCGCACATCACATCCACAGTGGTGATAGAGCTTCACATGTGCCCACATCACATCCGCAGTGGTGATAGAGCTTCACATGTGCCCACATCACATCCACAGTGGTGATAGAGATCCACATGTCCCCACATCACATCCACAGTGGTGACAGAGCTCCACATGTCCTCGCATCACATCCACAGTGGTGATATTGCTCCACATGTCCTCGCATCACATCCACAGTGGTGATAGAGCATCACATGTCCTCACATCACATCCACAGTGGTGATAGAGCTCCACATGTCCCCATATCACATCCACAGTGGTGACAGAGCTCCACATGTCCCCACATCACATCCACAGTGGTGGTAGAACTTCACAGACCTACACATCACATCCACTGTGGTGATAGAACTTCACATGTCCCCACATCACATCCACAGTGGTGATAGAGCTTCACATGTGCCCACATCACATGCACAGTGGTGATAGAGCTTCACATGTGCCCACATCACATCCACAGTGGTGATAGAGATCCACATGTCCCCACATCACATCCACAGTGGTGACAGAGCTCCACATGTCCTCGCATCACATCCACAGTGGTGATAGAGCTCCACATGTCCTCGCATCACATCCACAGTGGTGATAGAGCATCACATGTCCTCACATCACATCCACAGTGGTGATAGAGCTCCACACGTCCCCATATCACATCCACAGTGGTGACAGAATTTCACATACTTACACATCACATCCACAGTGGTGATAGAACTTCACAGACCTACACATCACATCCACAGTGGTGATAGAGCTCCACATGTCCCCATATCACATCCACAGTGGTGACAGAATTTCACATACCTACACATCACATCCACAGTGGTGATAGAACTTCACAGACCTACACATCACATCCACAGTGGTGATAGAGCTCCACATGTCCCCACATCACATCCACAGTGGTGATAGAGCTCCACATGTCCTCACATCACATCCGCAGTGGTGATAGAGCTTCACATGTGTCCACATCACATCCGCAGTGGTGATAGAGCTTCACATGTGTCCACATCACATCCACAGTGGAGATAGAGCTTCATGTCTCCACATCACATCGTTAATGATGTGTGTGTGCAAGTGTGTGTGTGTGTGTGTCTACATACAGTGGGTACGGAAATTATTCAGACCCATTTACATTTTTCACTCTTTGTTTGATTGCAGCCATTTGGTAAATTCAAGAAAGTTCTTTTTTTTCTCATTTTTTCTCTGCACCCCATCTTGACTAAAAAAAAAAGGAATGTAGAAATATTTGCAAATTTATTAAAAAAAGAAAAACTGAAATATCACATGGTCAGAAGTATTCAGACCCTTTGCTCAGTATTGAGTAGAAGCACCCTTTTGAGCTAGTACAGCCATGAGTCTTCTTGGGAATGATGCAACAAGTTTTTCATACCTGCATTTGGGGATCCTCTGCCATTCTTCCATGCAGATCATCTCCAGTTCCGTCAGGTTGGATGGTGAATGCTGGTGGACAGCCATTTTCAGGTCTCTCCAGAGATGCTCAATTGGGTTTAGGTCAGGGTTCTGGCTGAGCCAGTCAAGAATGGTCACAGAGTTGTTCTGAAGCCACTCCTTTGTTATTTTAGCTGTGTGCTTAGGGTCATTGTCTTAATGGAAGGTGAACCTTCGGCCAAGTCTAAGGTCCAGAGCACTCTGGAAGAGGTTTTCAGCCAGGATATCTCTGTACTTGGCTGCATTCATGTTTCCTTCAATGGCAACCAGTCGTCCTGTCCCTGCAGCTGAAAAACACCCCCATAGCATGATGCTGCCACCACCATGTTTCACTGTTGGGATTGTATTGGGCAGGTGATGAGCAGTGCCTGGTTTTCTCCACACATACCGCTTAGAATTATCACCAAAAAGGTCTACCTTTGTCTCATCAGACCAGAGAATCTTATTTATCATAGTCTGGGAGTCCTTCATGTGTTTTTTAGTAAACTCTATGCGGGCTTTCATATGTCTTGCACTTAGAGGCTTTCGTCGGGCCACTCTGCCATAAAGGCCCGATTGGTGGAGGGCTGCAGTGATAGTTCACTTTGTGGAACTTTCTCCCATCTCCCTACTGCATTTCTGAAGCTCAGCCACAGTGATCTTGGGGTTATTCTTTACCTCTGTCACCAAGGCTCTTCTCCCACGACTGTTCAGTTTGGCTGGACGGTAAGGTCTAGGAAGACTTCCGGTGGTCCCAAACTTCTTCCATTTAAGGATTATGGAGGTCACTGTGCTCTTGGGAACCTTGAGTACTGGAATTGGGCAGGTTGTTCTTTGCGAAGGATGTATGAATCAAGCCGCATACAAGGTTATCCTGGAAAACAGTTGATTCCTTCTGCTCAGGCAATGTTCCCCAACTCTGACGACTGGTTTTTCCAGCAGGACAATGTGCCATGCCATACAGCTAGGTCAATCAAGGTGTGGATGAAGGACCACCACATCAAATCCCTGTCATGGCCAGCCCAATCTCCAGACCTGAACCCCATTGAAAACCTCTGGAATGTAATCAAGCGGAAGATAAATAGTCACAAGCCATCAAACAAAGAAGAACTGCTTAATTTTTTGTACCAGGAGTGGCATAAGGTCACCCAAAAGCAATGTGAAAGACTGGTGGAAAGCATGCCAAGACGCATGAAAGCTGTGATTAAAAGTCATGGTTATTCCACAAAATATTGATTTATGAACTCTTCCTGAGTTAAAACATTAGTATTGTTGTTTCTAAATGATTATGAACTTGTTTTTGTTTGTTTTTTTGCATTATTTGAGGTCTGCAAGCACTGGAATTTTTTGTTATTTTGACCATTTCTCATTTTCAGAAAATAAATACAAAATTTATTGCTTGGAAATTCAAAGACATGTTGTTTAGTAGTTTTATAGAATAAAAGAACATTTTACTCAAAAATTATACCTATAAAGAGAAAAATCAGAGAAACTGAACATTTTGCAGTGGTCTCTTAATTTTGGCCAGAGCTGTATATACCACATAGTACACCTCAGCTCCTGCAGAACGTCAGTCTATAGTGATGTGTATGTGGATGGATGAGGGAGGAGATGGATGTATACAGCACATTATACTCACCAAAGGTATATAAAAGCATTTTCCTTTCTGGTTAGTCCAATCAGCTGAGTAATTCCTCTGGTGCCTGGCACTGTGTACTGCATTGGGAGGCTGGAGCAAGGGGAAGGTTCTGGTAGAGACCGGGGCATGATATCTGTTGTGACCTTGCTGATCTGTCTCTGCCAGACAGGAAAGCACAAGTGGAGTGAGCAGCTCCTCCAGAATCAGGAGACAGCTGCTCACCAGACTAAGGCTATGTGCACACATTGCGGATTTCCTGCGGATCCGCAGCGTTTTTTACTGTGCAGAAACGCTGCAGATCCGCAAGTGATTTACAGTACAATGTAAATCAATGAAAAAAAAAAATGCTGTGCTAATGGTGCGCAAAATTCTGCGCCGAAACACTGTGGATTAAAAGAAGTAGCATGTCACTTCTTTTGTGCGGATCTGCAGCATTTTGTACCCATTCCATTACAGATATCCGCAAGGGTAAAAATGCAAGAAATCCGCACAAAATCCGCATAAAAAACGCATCAAATCCGCACCTACGTTTTTTGCCAAAAGATGCAGGATCTGCACAAAAAATTCCAGAGGCTAATCCGCAACGTGTGCACATGGCCTAAGGCTAAGTGCACACGTCCGTAATTACCGTGGAAATTTCCGCGGCAATTCTGGAACTCCCTGCCACAGGAAAAACGCATACGGAATTGGCATGCGTTTTCCCGCTAAACACTAGTGTTTTACAAGCATAATTAGCTTGGAAAACTGATTGACAGGTTGGTCACACTTGTGAAACATAGTGTTTGACAAGTGTGACCAACTTTTTACTATTGATGCTGCCTATGCAGCATGAATAGTAAAATGATCTAATGTTAAAAATAATAAAAAAAATAAAAAATTGTGATATTCTCACCTTGGTCCCCGGCAGTCTTCCCGCTCCTCGCAATGCTCGCGTTCCCAGTAATGCCTAACGGCAATGACCCCAGATGACGTAGCAGTCTTGCGAGACCGCACGTCATCACAGGTCATTGCCGCAAAGCATTACTGGGAACGCGAGCATTGCGAGGAGCGGGAAGACTGCCGGGGACGAAGGTGAGAATATCACGATTTTTTATTTTAATCCTTTTTTTTAACAATTATATGGTTCCCAGGGCCTGGAAGAGAGAGTCTGCTCTCCTCCACCCTGGGTACCAACCGCACATGATGCGCTTACTTCCCGCATGGTGGGCATAGTCACATGCGGAAAGTAAGCGGATCAATGCATTCCTATGTGTGCGGAATCCCTGCGATTCCGCACAAAGAATGAACATTCTGCGTTTTTTTCCGGAATGTGATTCCGGCGCGGAAAAAAACGCAGCATGTGCACAAAAAATGCGGAATGCATTCAATAATAGGATGCTTAATGTATGCGTTTTTTTTCAGGGTTTTATCGCATTTTTATAGCGAAAAAAACGCAAAAATTCCTGAACGTGTGCACATAGCCTAGGACACCATGCAGAATGCTGACAGGGAGTATATTACAAACTGTCAGCATTCTGCATTTTAGGTACACGCACAAATTATACAGAAAGCCCAGACAATCCTTTTGATAGTAAGAACATACGTTATATATGCAATTTTTAAATCTTATCTTATTTTATTTCAGAGGAAAGCTTCAGAGGAGCCTACCCACAAAACTATAGCAGAGCTCACAGAGAAGTTTGGTGCACCTCACCTGCCTACTGTGGAAGAGACAGATGAAAGTTTGCCTGTAAGTATTCCTCAAGTATCCTGTAAAGTCTGTGCGTATTTCTGGAGAAATCTGAATTGCTACTTCCTTAGGTTTGACACCTTATAAGATGAATAATACCTCTGCTGGAGCAGTTTTTCCAGATTTACCATATTTACTTCTTCACTTCAGGCTACAATCACACATTGTACATCATGGTCTGTAATTAATGGAGCAGGCACTGGTCTGCTAACCCGAACTGAAATGCCTCATAGGCATATATAATGTTGCCAAATTCTGGTCAGGAGAGCCTTGGCCTGTCCATGCATCGCATTATGCACTCAGACCACTACTTGCGAATGTGTATTTAACCTCACTTGCATGTTCTGTCACTCTTTATTTGCAGTAATACTTAGTGATATGAAAACCTAAAGTAGGCTTTTCTGTGAAGACATATCTTTCGAAATTTGGCAAGATCATGAGCCACTTTCCAGATTCCCACTTTCTCCTTCGCCTCATTGGGGGACACAGGATTGTGGGTGTATGCTGCTGCCAATAGGAGGCTGACACTTAGTGATACAAAAAAAGTTAGCTCCTCCCCTGCAGCATATACCTTCCTGCTGGCTCTCAGCTAACCAGTTCATGCTTAGTGTCTGAAGGAGGCACAGGTCTTTCCAGACCTCCCATATTTTTTCCTCTTCACCTTGGAAGCGAGACGGGCGACGGACCCTTTTGAAGGGGTCCGATCTCCCCAAACCATGAGCGGGCGAGCACGTGGAGTGTCGTCTCCACGTATCCTTTCCTGCAACGTGGGATCATTTGCCGGACTTAGCCCTGACCACCCTAAGGTAACGAAACCCTAGGCTGTACAGGTGAATATGTGCAGTCCGTGTAGCCCCCACTGCATCACCAATGCTTGGACAGCGGTGATGGAAGGTGGCGGACGGTCCCTCTCCTCATCCCCTGAAGGGAAGATGGAGTTAGGGTGCCTGCACCGTCCTTTATATAGCCCCCCTCTAACCTTAAGATCCTCGTTTGTGGGGGGCCGGGGGGCTCCTGTGACATCGCGTATCATAGAGGGCGTCTGGAGCGCAGCAGGCACCGCTGCCTTTCTGTCCTGGCAGCGCCACGTTCTTTCTGCTGTCGGCGGCTCCGCAGTCTTTTTCGGCTGCTTGCTGTGCCACGCCGGATATCCCGCCGTTAACTTCCGGTTCGCACGGGAGCCGGCTAATCTAGTCCCTGGGCGGAAGCCCCGCCCCTTCTGGCCGCGTCATCTTCCGGCGGGTTCGCCCCTCATCCTCGCCGAACGCTGGGGAAGTAATTTAGGCCCTGGCTTCGGCCTCCTATAGGCTGCAATGCCGTCATTTCCGGAGGTACCACCCACCAATAGAGTGCTCTTTATAAAAAGATCAGCGCTGACTCGTCGCCCTGTGACAGGATCCACGAGTCGGACGGGGACGACACAGGACTGGGGTAAGTGCTACTCTCCCCTGCCTGACAGCCGCAACTTCTGTTTTTTTTTCTGCATCTTCTCTATTTAGCTCTGATTATAGCATTTGCGGGGCACCATGTCTAGAAGAACCAAGTCTCACACGGTTTTATACACCGCATGTGTAGCCTGTCGATCCGCTTTTCCGCGTGCCCAGAGTTATCCTCTCTGTGAGGCCTGCGATTCCGAACGCTCTCAGGACCCCCCTCTGCGACTCAGGCAGAAACTGTAGTTTCTCCCCCGGAATGGGTCACGTCCTTGTCGCAATCTGTGGCATCCCTAACAAAAGCGATTGAGTCCCTTCAGACCCCGGCGGGGGCCAGGGACAGCGGTTCATCTGCTTTCGAGAGGTCCTCCGACTCGCAGGAACCTTCAGCCTGCAGGGGCCGTGCTCGCACTAGGCAGACATGGGGGAAACAAATCCACACAGCGTCTCCCGGTCCATCAGGTGCTTCTGCATCCTGGAGTTCCGCTTCTTGCTCACCCTCTCCACCAGAGAGTAGTGAACTCGGTTCGGACTACGATTCCGAAGGGTCCCTCAATTTAGAGTCACCTGATTACTAGGAGTCAGTAGACAGTCTAATTGAGGCCGTCAACCAAACCCTGGGAGTAAAGGACAAATCCGCCTTGGCCTCGGGTCATAAGGTATCGTTTAAGAGGGTAAAGCACCCTCTTAGGGTGTTCTCCACTCGTCCTGAGTGTGAGGACTTGGTCCAACGTCACAGGGAGCGTCCAGACAGGCGTTTCTCTGGACAAAAAGCCCTAAATGCCAGATACCCGTTCACTCCTGAGTTGCGTAAGAAGTGGGCAGAATCCCCTTCGGTAGATCCACCGGTTTCTCATTAGGCCTCTAACACACTGTTATCCCTTCCCAACGGTTCCTCTCTTAGGGATCCAACTGATCGGCTCACAGAAAGTTTGGCTCGTTCAGTTTTTGAGGCTTCAGGTTCAGCCCTCTCGCCCTCTTTTGCGGTGACTTGGGTAGCTAAGGCCATGATTTCTTGGTCAGAATCTTTGACTAAGGAGAGGGATCCACCAGCAGATTTGACAGAAATGTTGAATCAGATAGCTCTTGCTGGGAGCTACCTGATCAATGCGTCTTTAGATGCTGCGAACTGTGCGGCATTGGCGGCCGCTAACGCAATTGCCATTAAAAGGGCCCTTTGGTTGAGAACATGGCGGGCTGATTCTACCTCGAAAAAATCCCTTACAACTCTCCCATATCAAGGTGGTCGCATATTTGGGGAAAAAATTGGATCAGCTCATCTCTGATACCACAGGAGGGAAAAGCAATTTTTTCCCACAGCAAATGATTAAACAGCCTTATCGTCGCCAATTCCAGGCATGGTCCAGGTCCTTTCGTAATACCAGGTGGACCACAATGTCAAACCTGGTTGGCCCAGGTTAACCTAATCAGGACAAAGATCATCAGATCTCATACAGGGCCAACCTGTTGGGAAGAATGCGGTCACAGCTGCCAAGATCAAGGGGATCTAGGTCCCATAGGTTTTCAGCCAAATGACTGGAGGCAGTCTCCGATCGCCACCGACAGAGTAGGCGGCCGTCTACTCTTGTTTCATCAGTCTTGGCTCACGGTGGTTCACGACAGGTGGGTAAGAGAACTAGTGTCCTCAGGGTACAAGAAAGAGTTTGTCAGTCCCCCACCATGCCGGTTCTTTCCCTCCCGACTTCCCAGTTCAGAATCCCGAGTACAAGCCCTGTTCGAAATTGTAGAATCCCTTCGACTCCATGGGGTCATCACTCCAGTTCCAAAGGAGGAGAGATTTCAGGGGTTTTATTCCAACCTGTTTATAGTTCCCAAAAAAGACCGAACTGTAAGGCCCATTTTGGACCTGAAATGTTTAAACAGGTTCGTCAACATTCATCACTTTCGAATGGAGTCTCTCCGGTCGGTCATTGCGGCAATGGAGAAGGGAGAATTCTTAGCTTCAATCGATATTCAAGATGCCTATCTTCACATTCCTATATGTCCTTCGCATCAAAAATTTCTACGTTTTGCCGCAGGCAGCTTACATTTTCAGTTCACAGCCTTACCTTTGGGCTGGCCACCGCACCCAGAGTATTCACTAAGGTCATGGCAGCAGTGGTGTTCATCCTGCATTTCCGGGGCGTACTCGTCTTGCCATATCTAGACGACCTCCTTATCAAGGGGCCATCTTGTCAGGCCTGCGAGGAAAGTGTCAACATTACTCTGGATACTCTTTCTCGCCTAGGGTGGCTGGTGAATCTAAAGAAATCGTCCCTTGTACCATCTGGAAAAATCTCTGTTTTAGGGATGATCTTCGACACCTCACAAGGGTTGACAATTCTGCCTCGGGACAAGGTCCTGACCCTCCTGCAGGAGGTGAGGGTTTTGCGCCGACCGGGCTACCATACAATCCGTTTTTGCATGAGGGTCTTGGGAAGGATGGTAGCAGCAATAGAAGCAGTGCCATTTGCGCAACTCCATCTTCGTCCTTTCCAACATGCACTGTTAGCAGTTTGGGACAAAAATCCGTGTTCTCTCAACCTCAAGTGCCGTCTGTCTCCCCAGGTCAGGCAGGCTGTCGCATGGTGGTCAACGAGCCTTTCTGTATGACAGGGGAAGGTGTTTCCCCCAACACATTGGCTGGTAGTCACGACAGATGCCAGTCTTCTCCGCTGGGGAGCAGTGTTTTGCCACCACACAGCCCAGGGACGCTGGTCCTCGCAGGAATCAACCCTCCCGATTAATCTTTTGGAGATTTGGGCGGTTGGGCTGGCGCTGCAGCATTTTCATCAGCTTCTGGCAGGCCGCCCAGTCCGGATTCAATCGGACAATGCCACAGCGGTGGCATACATAAATCACCAAGGGGGTACCTGCAGCAGGGCGGCCATGCACGAGGTAAAATCAGGTCCTCTACTGGGCCGAGAAGAATCACTCTGTGATTTCGGCAGTCCACATCCTGGGCGAGGAAAACTGGGCTGCGGATTTTCTCAGTCGTCAGGGCCTTGCGTCCGGGGAGTGGTCTCTACATCCCGAAGGTTTTCAGCAAATATGCCAGCGCTGGGGAACCCCGGACGTGGATCTGATGGCTTCCGGGATGAATGCCAAAGTACCCAGGTTTGTCGCCCAGTATCGAGATCCACAGTTGATTGCCATGGACGCGTTAGTACTACCTTGGAACCAGTTTCCCCCTCTGGCATTGCTCCCGAAGGTAGTCAGGAAGGTCAAGACCGAAGGAGTCCCAGCAATCATGGTCGCCCCAGATTGGCCTCGTCGGTCATGGTACACAGACCTAGTGCAGCTGCTCGCCGAAGTTCCTTGGCAGCTTCCAGAGCGCCCCGATCTACTGTCTCAGGGCCCGATCTTCCACCAGGACTTAGGGGCCCTGTGTTTGACGGCCTGGCCATTGAATCTTGGATTCTGAGGCAGGCCGGGTTTTTCCAAAAGGTAGCCGCTACCATGATTAGCGCCCGGAAAACCGTCTCAGCACGTATTTATCATCACGCCTGGAAGGTTTTTCCTTTCATGGTGCAGAAAGCGCGAGCTTCCACCACTGCGTTTCTCTATCCCTAACATTCTAGCTTTTCTCCAAGCCGATCTGGATTCAGGACTTGCACCAAGTACCCTAAGGAGACAAATATACCAATACCAATCTACAGGTGAAGACTTTCTTACAGGGAGTCGTTCACATGGTGCCGCCTTACAAAGCCCCCCTGGATGCTTGGGACCTTAACCTGGTCTTAAGTGCCTTGCAGGCAATTCCTTTCGAACCTCTTCAGGATGTCTCTTTATCCTACCTTTCCTGGAAAGTCGTGTTCTTGGTGGCCATAACTTCCATTAGGCGGGTCTCGGAACTGGCGGCTTTGTCCTGCCGGGCTTTGTATTTACGGTTCCATCAGGATAAGGTGGTGCTCAAACCAGCACCCTTTTTTTTACCCAAGGTGGTTTCCTCATTCCACATTAACGAGGACATTGTTTTACCTTCTTTTTGCCCAGCACCAACACACCGTGTGGAAAAAGCTCTCCATACGCTAGACCTAGTGAGAGCGCTCAGAAGGTACATTTCACGGACAGTACCTTTTCGGCAGATGGATGCGTTGTTCGTCCTCCCTGAGGGTCGCAGGAAGGGATTCACTGCATCAAGATTGACCATAGCCAGGTGGATTCGATCGGCTATTCAGGAAGCCTACCGTGTCAAGGGCATGGTCGTTCCGGCCGGGATCAGAGCACACTTCACTCGGGCAATGGGGGCTTCCTGGGCGCTTCGGCACCAGGCTTCGGCAGAACAGGTTTGCAATGCAGCAACCTGGTCTAATTTGCATACTTTTTCCAAACACTATAGTGTCCATGCTCAGACTTCTGCGGATGCAAGTCTGGGTAGAAGGGTTCTTCAGGCAGCGGTAGCGCACCTATAGGTGGCAGATGCCTAGATATTATTCCGGTGAGTAAATTTCCCACCCAGGGACTGCATTAGGACATCCCAAAGTCCTGTGTCCCCCAATGAGGAGAAGGAGAAATAGGAATTTTTGTGTTACTCACCGTAAAATCCTTTCCTCCGAGACGCTCATTGGGGGACACAGCTCCCACCTAGTTATTAGCTTCTGCTATACTCTTATATATAATGCTATACTTTATGTTGTTATTGATCTCCTACTGCTTTTGCACCGAACTGGTTAGCTGAGAGCCATCAGGAAGGTATATGCTGCAGGGGAGGAGCTAACTTTTTTTGTATCACTTAGTGTCAGCCTCCTATTGGCAGCAGCATACACCCACAGTCCTGTGTCCCCCAATGAGCGTCTCGGAGAAAAGCATTTTACGGTGAGTAACACTAAAATCCCTATATTATAACATAACAATGCTTTTGATTATTATGAATTAAAAGCTAAGGAACTGTTCTCTATTAAGGTACAGTATTGTGGAAATCTGCCCCCTTCCTGATTTCCTATTCGTTTGCATGTTTGTCACACTTAAATGTTTCAGATCACCAAACCAATTTAAATATTAGACAAAGATAACACAAGTAAACACAAAATGTAGTTTTTACATGAAGGTCTTTATTAGTAAGGGAAAAAGAAACCCAAACCTACAGAGTCCTGTGTGAAAAAGTGATTGCCCCTCCAGATCTTAAAACACAAATTAACTGTGGTTTATCACATCTTTGGTAAGCTGAGTTCAAGTTCCCTAGCCATACCCAGGCCTGATTACTGCTATACCTGTCCTCAATCAAGAAATGACTTAAATAGGACCTGCCAGACAAAGTGAAGAAGACCAACAGATCCTTAAAAGCTACACATCATGCTGCGATCCAAAGACATTCTGGAACAAATGAGAAACAAAGTAATTGAGATCTATCAGTTTGGACAAGGTTATAAAGCCATTTCTAAAGCTTTGGGACTCCAGCGAACCACAGTGAGGACCATTATCCACAAATGGCAAAAACCAAGAACAGTGGTAAACCTTCCAAGGCGTGGCCAGCCAACCAAAATTACCCCAAGAGCACAGCAACGACTCATCCAAGAGGTCACAAAAGACCACACAACAGCATCCAGCGAACTGTAGGCCTCACTTGCCTCAGTTAAGGTCAGTGTTCATGACTCCACCATAACAAAAACTGAGCAAAAATGGCCTGCATGACAGAGTTCCAAAATGAAAAGCACTACTGAGCGCACTGCTGAGCAATAAGAACATAAAGTCCAACAAAAAAGAAATCAGATTGCCGCACCAACTGCTAGTGAATACCGCCATACACCTGTGTGTCAGGTAGCCAGCGTATACGCCATATGCAAGAATCGGGTGCCACCACAAGAAATAAAGTCCATAGAGTTACCAAAACCGTTGGAAAAGAGAGAGAGTGGGCACTCACCATCTGCTAATATTCAGTCTTTATTATGACCACATGTCAATAGCAGGAACACCTCAGGGTAACTATAAGTGTGGCCACTGCAATTTTTGCGGATACCATCTGATCGATAAACTAATAAAAATAGGTCCAGTTACCCATAAAGTGAGACAATTCATCTCTTGCAGGACTACGCATACGGTATATGCGTTGTTCTGCCCTTGTGGGTTTTATTATATTGGGAAGACTATTAGACCACTGTTTGTCAGATTCAGAGAGCATTTTAATTCGATCAGCACTGGAAGGGGCGTTCCCCGTTTAATATCGCATATATGTTTACACCATGGAGGAGATGCATCAGTTTTAAGATTTGCTGGTTTAGAACGGGTGGCTTTACCCGAACGAGGAGGGGACCATAATAAACTACTCTTAAGGAGAGAGGGGAGGTGGATCATGAAGGTTAATGCCACGGGACCCATGGGGTTAAATGAGAGACTGGATATGTCCGTATATTTGTAATTAATAGGATTGTTTCGCAAGCATAAAGTGTTGTTTGTTCCATGATTTCATATTGAACAATCCTTTTTGATATATGCACTCATTCTCAGTTTTGTTTTTAACAATTTTATGTTTTAATTGGATCAGTAGGTATTGTGCTGATGCAGGTAAAGGGGTGGTAACCGAGCTGGGATTTCCGCTATATGGAGTCCTCCCACTTACTACCTGCATCAAGACCCGTGGAAGCGCGGCAGCGCGAAACGGCCGTCGTCTTGTAACATCACGTTTCTCCCTGCTGTTCCTGCTATTGACATGTGGTCATAATAAAGACTGAATATTAGCAGATGGTGAGTGCCCACTCTCTCTCTTTTCCAACGGTTTTAATAAGAACATAAAGGCTCGTCTCAGTTTTGCCAGAAAACATCTTGATGATCCCCATGACTTTTGGGAGAATACTCTATGGACTGACAACACAAAAGTTGAACTTTTTGGAAAGTGTATGTCCCATTACATGTGGCATAGATGTAACACAGCATTTCAGAAAAGGAACATCATACCAACAGTCAAATATGGTGGTGGTAGTGTGGTGGTCTCGGGCTGTTTTGCTGCTTTGGGACCTGGAAGACTTGCTGTGGTAAATGGAACCATGAATTCTGCTGTCTACCAAAAAATCCTGAAGGGGAATGTCCGTCCATCTGTACGTGACCTCAAGCTGAAGCACACTTGGGTTATACAGCAAGGTAATGATCCAAAACACACCAGCAAGTCCACCTCTCAATGGCTTAAGAAAAACAAAATTAAGAGTTTGAAGTGGCCTTGACCTTAATCCGAATGAGATGCTGTGGCATGACCTTTAAAAGGCAGTTCACGCTCGGAAACCCTACAATATGACTGAGTTACAGCAATTCTGCAAAGATGAGTGGGTAAGTATTCCTCCAGAGCGTTGTAATAGACTCATTTGCCAGTTCTCACAAACGGTTGATTGCAGTTGTTGCTGCCAAGGGTGGCCCAACCAGTTATTCTTTTTCACTTAATAATAAAAACCTTCATTTAAAAACTACTTTTTGTGTTTACGTGTGTTAACTTTGTCTAATATTTAAATTTGTTTGGTGATCTGAAACATTTAAGTGTGACAAACATGCAAAAGAATAGGAAATCAGGAAGGGGGCAAACACTTTTTCACACAACTGTATATTAAACAGAGGATAGAGTAATAGCTAGGGACTTGGCATAGCTATGTATTACATGAATGCCCTTTCATTTGAATGGTTATCGTGTAGTACTACATTTCCCAGGAATCATTTACAGCATTTTGCAGCTTTCCCTGGAAATACCAATGTACTGTTGATTGTTTCAGAATCTAAACCTGCTCTTTAAAGTACACCTTGAGTATCTTAACCCCTTAACGACCGCCGATACGCCTTTTAACGGCGGCCGCTAAGGGTACTTAATCCACAGCGCCGTTAATTAACGGCGCTGTGGAAAAAGTGAATAGCGCCCCCCAGAGTCGGATTTTCTCTGGGGTCTCGGTTGCCGAGGGTAGCCGAGACCCCAGAGAACATGATTCGGGGGGTTTTTACCGACCCCCGAGTTGCGATCGCCGGTAATTAACCGTTTACCGGCGGTCGCAACAAAAAAAAAAAAAACGCGATTTGCCGTTTAATTTCTCTGTCCTCCGATGTGATCGCACATCGGAGGACAGAGAAATGTGGTCCCCGATGGCCCCCAATAGCCCCCCAATACTTACCTACCTCCCCCGGTGCTCCTCGTGTCTCCCCATGGGCGCCGCCATCTTTTTTCCGGGAAAAAATGGCGGGCGCACGCGCAGTGCGCCCGCCGCCCGGCACCCGGATGTTCTTTGGGGTCTCGGCTGCCGGGGGTAGCCGAGACCCCAAAGAACATGATCGGGGTCGGTTTGCACCGACCCCTGCTTTGCGATCGCCGGTAATTAACAGTTTACCGGCGACCGCAAAAAAAAGAAAAAAAAAAAAGCGATCAGTTATTTCTCTGTCCTCTGATGTGATCGCACATCAGAGGACAGAGAAATAGGGGGATTCGGGGACCCTAACATACTCACCCGGGGTCCCTGGGTCCTCTTCTGTCTTCTCCTGCCAGCCGGCTTTTTCATCATGGCGGGCGCATGCGCAGTGCGCCCGCCATCTGCTGCCATCTGCCGGCCGGCAGGAGAAGACAAGTTGGGGCTAAAATTAGGGTTAGGGTTAGAGTTAGGGTTAGAGTTAGGGTTAGGGTTAGAGTTAGGGTTAGGGTTAGAGTTGGGATTAGGGTTAGCGTTTGGATTAGGGTTGGGATTAGTGTTACGTTTGGGATTAGGGTTGGGATTAGGGTTAGGGTTGGGATTAGGGTTAGGGGTGTGTTGGATTTAGGGTTTTGATTAGGGTTATGGTTAGGGTTGAGATTAGGGCTGTTTTGGGGTTAGGGTTGTGATTATCGTTAGGGTTGTGATTAGGATTATGGATCGGGTTGAGATTAGGGTTAGGGCTGTGTTGGGGTTAGGGTTGGAGTTAGAATTGGGGGGTTTCCACTGTTTAGGTACATCAGGGGGTCTCCAAACACGACAGCCAATTTTGCGCTAAAAAAGTCAAATGGTACTCCCTCCCTTCTGAGCTCTGCCGTGCGCCCAAACAGTGGTTTACCCCCACATATGGGGCATCAGCGTACTCGGGATAAATTGGACAACAACTTTTGGGGTCCAATTTCTCCTGTTACCCTTGTGAAAATAAAAACTTGGGGGCTAAAAATCTTTTTTGTTGGAAAAAAATATATTATTTTATTTTCACTACTCTGCATTATAAATTTCTGTGAAGCACTTGAGCTTTCAAAGTTCTCACCACATATCTAGATAAGTTCCTTAGGGGGTCTAGTTTCCAAAATTTGGTCACTTGTGGGGGTTTCTACTGTTTAGGTACATTAGGGGTCTGCAAACGCAACATAACGCCCGCAGACAATTCTATCAAAGTCTGCATTCCAAAATGGCGCTCCTTCCCTTCCGAGCTCTGCCGTGCACCCAAACAGTGGTTTACCCCCACATATGGGGTACCAGCATACTCAGGACAAATTGGACAACAACTTTTGGGGTCCAATTTCTCTTGTTACCCTTGTGAAAATAAAAACTTGGGGGCTAAAAAATCTTTATTGTTAAAAAATATATATTTTTTATTTTCACGACTCTGCATTATAAACTTCTGTGATGCACTTGGGCATTCAAAGTTCTCACTACACATCTAGATAAGTTCCATGGGGGGTCTAGTTTCCAAAATGGGGTCACTTTTGGGGGGTTTCTGCTGTTTAGGCACATCAGGGGCTCTCCAAACGCGACATGGCGTCCGATCTCAATTCCAGTCAATTTTGCATTGAAAAGTCAAATGGCGCTCCTTTGCTTCCGAGCTCAGCCATGCGCCCAAACAGTGGTTTACCTCCACATATAGGGTGTCGGTGTACTCAAGACAAATTGTACAACAGCTTCTGGGGTCCATTTTCTCCTGTTACCCTTGGTAAAATAAAAATTTGGAGGCAAAAAGATCATTTTTGTAGAAAAAATGCGATTTTTTTATTTTCACGGCTCTACGTTATAAACTTCTGTGAAGCACCTGGGGGTTTAAAGTGCTCACCACACATCTAGATAAGTTCCTTAAGGGGTCTAGTTTCCAAAATGGTGTCATATGTGGGGGGTCTCTACTGTTTAGGCACATCAGCGGCTCTCCAAACGTGACATGGCGTCCGATCTCAATTCCAGCCAATTCTACATTGAAAAAGTAAAACGACACTCCTTCTCTTCCAAGCTCTGCGGTGCGCCCAAACAGTGGTTTACCCCCATATATGGGGTATCGACGTACTCAGGAGAAATTGCACAACAACTTTTGTGGTCTAATTTCTCCTGTTACCCTTGTGAAAATAAAAATTTGGGGGCAAAAAGATCATTTTTGTAGAAAAAATGAGATTTTTTATTTTCACGGCTCTACGTTATAAACTTCTGTGAAGCACTTGGGGGTTCAAAGTGCTCACCACACATCTAGATAAGTTCCTTAAGGGGTCTAGTTTCCAAAATGGTATCACTTGTGGGGGGTTTCCACTGTTTAGGCACATCAGGGACTCTCCAAACGCGACATGGCATCCGATCTCAATTCCAGCCAATTCTGCATTGAAAAAGTCAAACGGTGCTCCTTCAATTCCAAGCTCTGCGGTGCGCCCAAACAGTGGTTTACCTCCACATATGGGGTATCAACGTACTCAGGAGAAATTGCACAACAACTTTTGTGGTCTAATTTCTCCTGTTACCCTTGTGAAAATAAGAATTTGTGGGCGAAAAAATCATTTTTGTGAAAACAAATGCGATTTTTTATTTTCACGGCTCTACGTTATAAACTTCTGTGAAGCACTTGGGGGTTCAAAGTGCTCACCACACATCTAGATAAGTTCCTTGGGGGGTCTAGTTTCCAAAATGGTGTCACTTGTGGGCGGTTTCCACTGTTTAGGCACATTAGGGGCTCTCCAAACGCGACATGGCGTCCGATCTCAATTCCAGCCAATTCTGCATTGAAACAGTCAAACGGTGCTCCTTCACTTCCAAGCTCTGCGGTGCGCCCAAACAGTGGTTTACCTCCACATATGGGGTATCGGTGTACTCAGGAAAAATTGCACAACAAAATTTGTGGTTAAATTTCTGTTTTTACACTTGTGAAAATTAAAAAAAATGGTTCTGAAGTAAAATGTTTGCAAAAAAAAGTAAAATGTTCATTTTTTTCTTCCACATTGTTTTAGTTCCTGTGAAGTACGTAAAGGGTTAATAAACTTCTTGAATGTGGTTTTGAGCAGCTTGAGGGGTGCAGTTTTTAGAATGGTGTCACACTTGGTTATTTTCTATCATATAGACCCCTCAAAATCACTTCAAAGGTGATGTGGTCCCTAAAAAAAACATGGTGTTGTAAAAATGAGAAATTGCTGGTCAACTTTTAACCCTTATAACTCCCTAACAAAAAAAAAAATTGTTTCCAAAATTGTGCTGATGTAAAGTAGACATGTGAGAAATGTTATTTATTAACTATTTTTTGTGACATATCTCTCTGATTTAAGGGCATAAAAATACAAATTTGAAAATTGCAAAATTTTAAAAATTTTCGCCATATTTCCATTTTTTTCATAAATAATCGCAAGTAATATCGAAGAAATGTTACCACTAACTTGAAGTACAACATGTCACGAAAAAACAGTCTCAGAATCAGCGGGATCCGATAAAGCGTTCCAGAGTTATAACCTCATAAAGTGACACTGGTCAGAATTGTAAAAATTGGCTCGGTCATTAAGTACCAAATTGGCTCTGTCACTAAGGGGTTAAAGAGGATGTCTGGCCATACAATATTGATGATGTATTCATAGGTGATCCATAGAATAAGTAATCAGTGTGAGATTGGTGGGGGTAGGGACGGAACAAGGTATTTTGGTGCCCTAGGCAGATGAAGCCAGTGGTTCTCCCACTCCCGATGAAACCTCAACCCCCAAGTAAAGGAATAGGTCGGAGACTAAGGTAACAGATCACTTAACGCCCTCTTCTCCCAGTCTGACGATCACTTCTACTAGAATTGTTACCCTTTTCACCCCAAAATACCATCAAAAGTAAAAAAAAGTGGTGTATTTTAGGGGTGAGGCTCAACAGGGAGTGTAATTTCAAAGTTAGATATCCAGTAGAGTCGTTCATTGTTTGCAGACCATTTATACAATACAAAGCACAAGTAGCGACCTTCATCCCTGATGTCCTATATTTTAAGTGTCACACCTAAGGAAAGTAATATAGCTTAACGATAATGGGGGCCATTTGGTTTCAGTTTAGGTGTCCAGCATTTGGTGGATATCCTAATGGAAACTAAACAAACCTCATTATAGATAAAGGGGTAGTTCTGATGGTTTTTACATCTGTCTTGTGATAAATAAAGTTTGCAACAAAACTGATGGTGGTTCTGGTGCCATACGCTTGTACAGATGGTGGTTCTGGGGCCATACTTTTGTACAGATAGTGGTTCAGGTGCTGTATTCATGTACGGATGGAGATTCTTTAGCGTATTAATGTAGTGATGGTTGTTCTGGTGATGTATTCACCACCAGAACCATCATCGGTACATAAATACGAAACCAAATCATCATCAGTACATAAACAGAACACCGAAGCCATCAATAGTACATAAATACGGTACCAAAACCATCATCAGTAAATAAATAGGTCACTAGAATACCACCAGTACACGAATACAGCACCAAAACCACCATCAGTACATTAATGCACCACTAGAACCTTCATCAGTGTATGAATACACCACCAGAAACATAATCAGTACATGAAATATATCACGAGAACCACCATCAATAAATACAACACCAGTACCATCATCAGTCCATGTTACGTCACCAGAACCACAATCAGTTGTAATGTCAAGTCAGGCCCATATATCTGTATCTCATAAACCTAAAGCTCTCATTATGTATTTTACAATGGTAAGGAGATGCTCGGATTTGTTATCAATCATTACTAGACTGCAGACAATAAAGGAACCTCAGTACTGATGAGTAGGGTTGAGTGAAACTGGTCGATCATTTTCAAAAGTCGCCGACTTTTGGCTAAGTCGGCGTCTCATGAAACCCGATCCGACCCCTGTGCTTGTCGGCCATGCGGTACGCGACTTTCGCGCCAAAGTCGCGTTTCAATGACGCGAAAAGCGCCATTTCTCAGCCAATGAAGGTGAACGCAGAGTGTGGGCAGCGTGATGACATAGATCCTGGTCCCCACCATCTTAGAGAAGGGCATTGCAGTGATTGGCTTGCTGTCTGCGGCGTCACAGGGGCTATAAAGGGGCGTTCCCGCCGACCGCCATCTTACTGCTGCTGATCTGAGCTTAGGGAGAGGTTGCTGCCGCTTCGTCAGAAGCAGGGAGAGCGTTAGGCAGGGTCCACTAACCACCAAACCGCTTGTGCTGTAGCGATTTCCACTGTCCAACACCACCTTCGGTGTGCAGGAACAGTGGAAGCTATTTTTTTTTTTTTTCCTCAGCGCTGTAGCTCATTGGGCTGCCCTAGAAGGCTCCGTGATAGCTGTATTGCTGTGTGTACGCCACTGTGGAAACCAACTGCTTTTTTCAAAGCAAAAATCCTCTTGTTCCTTTCTGCACAGCTATCTTTTTTGTTTGTCCACACTTTTTATTTAATTTGTGCATCAGTCCACTCCTATTGCTGCCTGCCATACCTGGCTTAGATTACTGCAGGGAGATAGTAATTGTAGGACAGTCCCTGTTTTTTTTTTTTTGTGGGAGATTAAGATTGGCATTTCTGCTACAGTGCCATCCCTGTGTGTGCCATCTCTCACTGAGTGGGCCATAGAAAGCCTATTTATTTTTTCCGTGATTTGTGTTCTAAATTCTACCTCAACACAAAAACACTACATCAATCAGTGGTAGAAAAATATTGGCCTCAGTCAGGGCTTGTGTGCCACTGCTGTGTGTGCTATCTCTTATTCAGTGGGCTATAGAAAGCCTATTTATTTATTTATTTTTTTTCTTATTATTTGGTTTCTAAAGTCTCCCTGAAAAAAAAATAAATAAATAAAAAAACAGTGGGAGAGTAATATTGCCCTTTCAGCTTGTGTGCCAGTCTTGACTCCTGGGTGTGCCACCTCTCTCTCTATTTGTGGGCCATAGAAAGCCTTTTTTTTTTTTTTTTTTTAAATATTATTGGGTTTCTAAAGTCTCCCTTAAAAAACAAAAAATACATAAAAAACAGTGGGAGAGTAATATTGCCCTTTCAGCTTGTGTGCCAGTCTTGACTCCTGGGTGTGCCACCTCTCTCTCTCATTCAGTGGGCCATAGAAAGCCTTTTTTTTTTTTTTTTTTAAATATTATTGGGTTTCTAAAGTCTCCCTTAAAAAACAAAAAATACATAAAAAAACAGTGGGAGAGTAATATTGCCCTTTCAGCTTGTGTGCCAGTCTTGACTCCTGGGTGTGCCACCTCTCTCTCTCATTCAGTGGGCCATAGAAAGCCTTTTTTTTTTTTTTAATATTATTGGGTTTCTAAAGTCTCCCTTAAAAAACAAAAAATACATAAAAAAACAGTGGGAGAGTAATATTGCCCTTTCAGCTTGTGCGCCAGTCTTGACTCCTGGGTGTGCCACCTCTCTCTCTCTAATTGTGGGGCATAGAAAGCCTTTTTTTTTTTGTTTTTTTTTAAATATTATTTGGTTTCTAAAGTCTCCCTTAAAAAACAAAAAATACATAAAAAAACAGTGGGACAGTAATATTGCCCTTTCAGCTTGTGTGCCAGTCTTGACTCCTGGGTGTGCCACCTCTCTCTCTCATTCAGTGGGCCATAGAAAGGCTATTTATTTTTTTGTTTTTTTTAATATTATTTGGTTTCTAAAGTCTCCCTGAAAAAAAAAAAAACATAAAAAAACAGTGGGAGAGTAATATTGCCCTTTCAGCTTGTGTGCCAGTTTGGACTCCTGGGTGTGCCACCTCTCTCTCTCATTCAGTGGGCCATAGAAAGGCTATTTATTTTTTTGGTTTTTTTAATATTATTTGGTTTCTAAAGTCTCCCTGAAAAAAAAAAAAACATAAAAAAACAGTGGGAGAGTAATATTGCCCTTTCAGCTTGTGTGCCAGTCTTGACTCCTGGGTGTGCCACCTCTCTCTCTCATTCAGTGGGCCATAGAAAGCCTTTTTTTTTTTTTTTTTTTTAATATTATTGGGTTTCTAAAGTCTCCCTTAAAAAACAAAAAATACATAAAAAAACAGTGGGAGAGTAATATTGCCCTTTCAGCTTGTGTGCCAGTCTTGACTCCTGGGTGTGCCACCTCTCTCTCTCATTCAGTGGGCCATAGAAAGGCTATTTATTTTTTTGGTTTTTTTAATATTATTTGGTTTCTAAAGTCTCCCTGAAAATAAAAAAAAAAAAACTTAAAAAAACAGTGGGAGAGTAATATTGCCCTTTCAGCTTGTGCGCCAGTCTTGACTCCTGGGTGTGCCACCTCTCTCTCTCTAATTGTGGGGCATAGAAAGCCTTTTTTTTTTTTGTTTTTTTTTTTAATATTATTTGGTTTCTAAAGTCTCCCTTAAAAAACAAAAAATACATAAAAAAACAGTGGGAGAGTAATATTGCCCTTTCAGCTTGTGTGCCAGTCTTGACTCCTGGGTGTGCCACCTCTCTCTCTCATTCAGTGGGCCATAGAAAGCCTTTTTTTTTTTTTTTTTAAATATTATTGGGTTTCTAAAGTCTCCCTTAAAAAACAAAAAATACATAAAAAAACAGTGGGAGAGTAATATTGCCCTTTCAGCTTGTGCGCCAGTCTTGACTCCTGGGTGTGCCACCTCTCTCTCTCTAATTGTGGGGCATAGAAAGCCTTTTTTTTTTTGTTTTGTTTTTTAATATTATTTGGTTTCTAAAGTCTCCCTTAAAAAAAAAAAAATACATAAAACAACAGTGGGAGAGTAATATTGCCCTTTCAGCTTGTGCGCCAGTCTTGACTCCTGGGTGTGCCACCTCTCTCTCTCTAATTGTGGGGCATAGAAAGCCTTTTTTTTTTTGTTTTGTTTTTTAATATTATTTGGTTTCTAAAGTCTCCCTTAAAAAAAAAAAAAAACATAAAAAAACAGTGGGAGAGTAATATTGCCCTTTCAGCTTGTGTGCCAGTTTGGACTCCTGGGTGTGCCACCTCTCTCTCTCATTCAGTGGGCCATAGAAAGGCTATTTATTTTTTTGTTTTTTTTAATATTATTTGGTTTCTAAAGTCTCCCTGAAAAAAAAAAAAACATAAAAAAACAGTGGGAGAGTAATATTGCCCTTTCAGCTTGTGTGCCAGTCTTGACTCCTGGGTGTGCCACCTCTCTCTCTCATTCAGTGGGCCATAGAAAGGCTATTTATTTTTTTGGTTTTTTTAATATTATTTGGTTTCTAAAGTCTCCCTGAAAAAAAAAAAAACATAAAAAAACAGTGGGAGAGTAATATTGCCCTTTCAGCTTGTGTGCCAGTCTTGACTCCTGGGTGTGCCACCTCTCTCTCTCATTCAGTGGGCCATAGAAAGCCTTTTTTTTTTTTTTTTTAAATATTATTGGGTTTCTAAAGTCTCCCTTAAAAAACAAAAAATACATAAAAAAACAGTGGGAGAGTAAGGCCGGAGACACACTGGTGCGAGATACGGCCGAGTCTCGCTGGTTAAAAGCAAGCTGTGGCACCGGCATTCCGGAGCGGAGCGTGCAGCTGCATAGCAATACATGGAGCCGCACGCTCCGCTCCGGAGTGCCGGTGCCACAGCTTGCTTTTAACCAGCGAGACTCGGCCGTATCTCGCACCAGTGTGTCTCCGGCCTAATATTGCCCTTTCAGCTTGTGTGCCAGTCTTGACTCCTGGGTGTGCCACCTCTCTCTCTCATTCAGTGGGCCATAGAAAGGCTATTTATTTTTTTGGTTTTTTTAATATTATTTGGTTTCTAAAGTCTCCCTGAAAATAAAAAAACTTAAAAAAACAGTGGGAGAGTAATATTGCCCTTTCAGCTTGTGCGCCAGTCTTGACTCCTGGGTGTGCCACCTCTCTCTCTCTAATTGTGGGGCATAGAAAGCCTTTTTTTTTTTTGTTTTTTTTTTTTAATATTATTTGGTTTCTAAAGTCTCCCTTAAAAAACAAAAAATACATAAAAAAAACAGTGGGAGAGTAATATTGCCCTTTCAGCTTGTGTGCCAGTCTTGACTCCTGGGTGTGCCACCTCTCTCTCTCATTCAGTGGGCCATAGAAAGCCTTTTTTTTTTTTTTTTTAAATATTATTGGGTTTCTAAAGTCTCCCTTAAAAAACAAAAAATACATAAAAAAACAGTGGGAGAGTAATATTGCCCTTTCAGCTTGTGCGCCAGTCTTGACTCCTGGGTGTGCCACCTCTCTCTCTCTAATTGTGGGGCATAGAAAGCCTTTTTTTTTTTTTTTTTTTTTAAATATTATTGGGTTTCTAAAGTCTCCCTTAAAAAAAAAAAAATACATAAAAAAACAGTGGGACAGTAATATTGCCCTTTCAGCTTGTGTGCCAGTCTTGACTCCTGGGTGTGCCACCTCTCTCTCTCATTCAGTGGGCCATAGAAAGGCTATTTATTTTTTTGGTTTTTTTAATATTATTGGGTTTCTAAAGTCTCCCTTAAAAAACAAAAAATACATAAAAAAACAGTGGGAGAGTAATATTGCCCTTTCAGCTTGTGCGCCAGTCTTGACTCCTGGGTGTGCCACCTCTCTCTCTCATTCACTGGGCCATAGAAAGCCTTTTTTTTTTTTTTTTTTTAAATATTATTGGGTTTCTAAAGTCTCCCTTAAAAAACAAAAAATACATAAAAAAACAGTGGGAGAGTAATATTGCCCTTTCAGCTTGTGTGCCAGTCTTGACTCCTGGGTGTGCCACCTCTCTCTCTCATTCAGTGGGCCATAGAAAGCCTTTTTTTTTTTTTTTTCAAATATTATTGGGTTTCTAAAGTCTCCCTTAAAAAACAAAAAATACATAAAAAAACAGTGGGAGAGTAATATTGCCCTTTCAGCTTGTGTGCCAGTCTTGACTCCTGGGTGTGCCACCTCTCTCTCTCATTCAGTGGGCCATAGAAAGGCTATTTATTTTTTTGGTTTTTTTAATATTATTGGGTTTCTAAAGTCTCCCTTAAAAAACAAAAAATACATAAAAAAACAGTGGGAGAGTAATATTGCCCTTTCAGCTTGTGCGCCAGTCTTGACTCCTGGGTGTGCCACCTCTCTCTCTCATTCAGTGGGCCATAGAAAGCCTTTTTTTTTTTTTTTTTTTAAATATTATTGGGTTTCTAAAGTCTCCCTTAAAAAACAAAAAATACATAAAAAAACAGTGGGAGAGTAATATTGCCCTTTCAGCTTGTGTGCCAGTCTTGACTCCTGGGTGTGCCACCTCTCTCTCTCATTCAGTGGGCCATAGAAAGCCTTTTTTTTTTTTTTTTTCAAATATTATTGGGTTTCTAAAGTCTCCCTTAAAAAACAAAAAATACATAAAAAAACAGTGGGAGAGTAATATTGCCCTTTCAGCTTGTGTGCCAGTCTTGACTCCTGGGTGTGCCACCTCTCTCTCTCATTCAGTGGGCCATAGAAAGGCTATTTATTTTTTTGGTTTTTTTAATATTATTTGGTTTCTAAAGTCTCCCTGAAAAAAAAAAAAACATAAAAAAACAGTGGGAGAGTAATATTGCCCTTTCAGCTTGTGTGCCAGTCTTGACTCCTGGGTGTGCCACCTCTCTCTCTCATTCAGTGGGCCATAGAAAGCCTTTTTTTTTTTTTTTTTTTTTAAATATTATTGGGTTTCTAAAGTCTCCCTTAAAAAACAAAAAATACATAAAAAAACAGTGGGAGAGTAATATTGCCCTTTCAGCTTGTGTGCCAGTCTTGACTCCTGGGTGTGCCACCTCTCTCTCTCATTCAGTGGGCCATAGAAAGCCTTTTTTTTTTTTTAAATATTATTGGGTTTCTAAAGTCTCCCTTAAAAAACAAAAAATACATAAAAAAACAGTGGGAGAGTAATATTGCCCTTTCAGCTTGTGTGCCAGTCTTGACTCCTGGGTGTGCCACCTATCTCTCTCATTCAGTGGGCCATAGAAAGCCTTTTTTTTTTTTTTTTTTTAAATATTATTGGGTTTCTAAAGTCTCCCTTAAAAAACAAAAAATACATAAAAAAACAGTGGGAGAGTAATATTGCCCTTTCAGCTTGTGTGCCAGTCTTGACTCCTGGGTGTGCCACCTCTCTCTCTCATTCAGTGGGCCATAGAAAGGCTATTTATTTTTTTGGTTTTTTTAATATTATTTGGTTTCTAAAGTCTCCCTGAAAATAATAAAAAAAAAACGTAAAAAAACAGTGGGAGAGTAATATTGCCCTTTCAGCTTGTGCGCCAGTCTTGACTCCTGGGTGTGCCACCTCTCTCTCATTCAGTGGGCCATAGAAAGCCTTTTTTTTTTTTTTTTTTTTAATATTATTGGGTTTCTAAAGTCTCCCTTAAAAAACAAAAAATACATAAAAAAACAGTGGGAGAGTAATATTGCCCTTTCAGCTTGTGTGCCAGTCTTGACTCCTGGGTGTGCCACCTCTCTCTCTCATTCAGTGGGCCATAGAAAGCCTTTTTTTTTTTTTTTTTTTAAATATTATTGGGTTTCTAAAGTCTCCCTTAAAAAACAAAAAATACATAAAAAAAACAGTGGGAGAGTAATATTGCCCTTTCAGCTTGTGTGCCAGTCTTGACTCCTGGGTGTGCCACCTCTCTCTCTCATTCAGTGGGCCATAGAAAGCCTTTTTTTTTTTTTTTTTTTTTAATATTATTGGGTTTCTAAAGTCTCCCTTAAAAAACAAAAAATACATAAAAAACAGTGGGAGAGTAATATTGCCCTTTCAGCTTGTGCGCCAGTCTTGACTCCTGGGTGTGCCACCTCTCTCTCTCTAATTGTGGGGCATAGAAAGCCTTTTTTTGTTTGTTTTTTTTTTAATATTATTTGGTTTCTAAAGTCTCCATTAAAAAACAAAAAATACATAAAAAAACAGTGGGAGAGTAATATTGCCCTTTCAGCTTGTGTGCCAGTCTTGACTCCTGGGTGTGCCACCTCTCTCTCATTCAGTGGGCCATAGAAAGCCTATTTATTTTTTTGGTTTTTTTAATATTATTTGGTTTCTAAAGTCTCCCTGAAAAAAAAAAAAAATAAATTAGGTGGGAGATTAATATTGACATTAGTGCTTGAGTGACAGTCCTGCGTGTGTGTCATCTCTGTGATTTTGTGCCACAGAAAACAGAGTGTGTAACATTGTGCCTGATTTTCCTTGTGGTCTCACCAACCTGTTAAGGGATATTGAAATCATACTGAAGTTATAGCTCACCGTGTAAGTTGTTTGACAGCAACAAATAAAGTTACTTTGGTTAAGATTTTAAAACAATGAGGAAGTCTGGTGCAAGAGGTCGTCGTGGGCGTTCATTGTCAGCTGGTAATGATGGTAGTGGTAGTGGAGCATCAGGTGGTCGTGGGGATAAAAATATTCCACCTAAGTCTGGAGCTGTGGAGCCAGTTTCGTCGTCAGGCTACACAAGGCCTCGAACGCTCTCTTTTCTGGGAGTAGGAAAACCGCTTTTAAAGGCGGAGCAGCAACAGCAAGTTTTGGCTTACATTGCAGACTCAGCCTCTAGCTCTTTTGCCTCCTCTTCCGAAACTGGTAAATGTAAAAGCAGCGCGTCGCTTGTGGATGTTCACGGTCAGGGACAAGTCGCTTCCTTGTCCTCCTCAGCAAAAACTACAACAAGAGAGAAGGATGCAGCAGGCGACACAACGGGTCACTCCATGGAGCTCTTTACACATACCGTCCCTGGCTTAGAAAGTGAAACATTTAACAGGCCATGCCCATTACAAGTATATTCTGACATGGAGTGCACTGATGCACAGCCACAGCCAGAGTACTATGCTGCTCCTTTGACTCAGACCACCACATTGCCCTCTCAGGGTACAGATCCACAATCAGACCCTGATGAGACTATGTTGCCCCGCCACGAACGCTATACCACCGACCGACACAGTGACACAGACGAAGTTGCACACGAGCTCGAAGAGGAGGTAATAGATGACCCAGTTATTGACCCCGATTGGCAGCCATTGGGGGAACAGGGTGCAGGCGGCAGTAGTTCAGAAGCGGAGGTGGAGGAGGGGCCGCAGCAGGCATCAACATCGCAACAGGTTCCATCTGCCGGGCCCGTATCTGGCCCAAAACGCGTGTCAAAGCCAAAACCTGTTGGAGGACAGCGTGGCCATCCGGTTAAAGCTCAGTCTGCAATCCCTGAAAAGGGATCCGAGTCTAGGAAGAGTGCAGTCTGGCATTTTTTTAAACAACATCCAACTGATCAGCGCAAAGTCATCTGTCAAAAATGTTCAACTAGCTTAAGCAGAGGTCAGAATCTGAAAAGTCTAAATACTAGTTGCATGCATAGACACTTAACCACCATGCATTTTCAAGCCTGGACTAACTACCAAACGTCCCTTAAGGTTGTAGCACCCTCGGCCAATGAAGCTAGTCAGCAACGCAACATCCCTTCCGTCACTGTAAGGCCACCATTTTCCGCACCACCGGCAGTATCTGTGCAGGTTTCTTTGCCAGCCAAAAGCAGTCAGGGTCAGGGAACCACCAGTTTTGTAGGAGGAAATATTGCATCTAGGGCACCGGCGGAAACAATACCGTCTCCAACCGTCTCTCAGTCTGCCATGTACACCGGCACACCCGAAAGTTCCACGATCTCCAGCTCTCCAGTCCAGCTCACCCTACATGAGACTCTGGTTAGAAAAAGGAAGTACTTATCCTCGCATCTGCGTACACAGGGTTTTAACGCCCACATAGCTAGACTAATCTCGTTAGAGATGATGCCCTACCGGTTAGTTGAAAGCGAAGCTTTCAAAGCCCTGATGGAGTACGCTGAACCACGATACGAGCTACCCAGTCGACACTTTTTTTCCAGAAAAGCCATCCCAGCCCTGCACCAGCATGTTAAACAGCGCATCGTCCATGCACTCAGGCAATCTGTGAGTACAAAGGTGCACCTGACTACAGATGCATGGACCAGTAGGCATGGCCAGGGACGTTATGTGTCCATCACGGCACACTGGGTGAATGTGGTGGATGCAGGGTCCACAGGCGACATCAATTTAGGGACAGTTGTGCCTAGCCCACGGTCTAGGAAACAGTTGGCTGTAGGCGTTCGCACCCCCTCCTCCTCCTCCTCCTCGTCCTCCTGCAGAAGCTACAGCTCTTCCACAGAACGCAGTCTGCCAACCACTCCATCGGCAGATGACACTGTTGCACACCAGTTGTCCCATTATGGGCCAGCTACTGCCAAGCGTCAGCAGGCTGTATTGGCTATGAAGTGTTTGGGCGACAACAGACACACCGCGGAAGTTCTGTCCGAGTTCTTGCAACAAGAAACGCAGTCGTGGCTGGGCACAGTAGATCTTGAGGCAGGCAAGGTAGTGAGTGATAACGGAAGGAATTTCATGGCTGCCATCTCCCTTTCCCAACTGAAACACATTCCTTGCCTGGCTCACACCTTAAACCTGGTGGTGCAGTGCTTATTGAAAACTTATCCTGGGTTCTCCGACCTGCTCCTCAAAGTGCGTGCACTTTGCTCACATATCCGACGTTCGCCTGTACACGCCAGCCGTATGCAGACCTATCAGCGGTCTTTGAACCTTCCCCAGCATCGCCTCATCATAGACGTTGCAACAAGGTGGAACTCAACACTGCACATGCTTCAGAGACTGTGCGAACAGAGGCGTGCTGTTATTTATTTGTGGGAGGATACACGGGCAGGCAGTAGGATGGCAGACATGGAGTTGTCAGGTGTGCAGTGGTCTAAGATACAAGACATGTGTCAAGTCCTTCAGTGTTTTGAGGAATGCACACGGCTGGTTAGTGCAGACAATGCCGTAATAAGCATGAGCATCCCCCTAATGCGTCTGCTGATGCAAAGTTTGACGCACATAAAGGAGCAGGCGTCTGCACCAGAGGAAGAGGAAAGCCTTGATGACAGTCAGCCATTGTCTGGTCAGGGCAGTGTACAGGACGAGGTAGCGGGCGAAGAGGAGGTGGAGGACGAGGAGGATGATGGGGATGAGTATATTTTTAATGCCGAACCTTTCCCGGGGGCACAGGAAATTGGTTGCGTGTCACGGCCGGGTTCTGGTTTTTTGAGGGACACAAGTGACGTAGATTTGCCTGCAACTGCCCCTCAACCAATCACAACCGGAGATTTGACAACTGGAACTTTGGCCCACATGGCGGATTATGCCTTACGTATCCTAAAAAGGGACACACGCATTACGAAAATGATGAACGATGACGATTACTGGTTGGCCTGCCTCCTTGATCCACGCTATAAAGGCAAATTGCAAAATATTATGCCACATGAGAACTTGGAACTAATATTAGCAACCAAACAATCAACTCTTGTTGACCGTTTGCTTCAGGCATTCCCAGCACACAGCGCACGTGATCGTTCTCACACGAGCTCCAGGGGGCAGCAGACTAGGAGTGTTAGGGGTGCACACATCAGAAGTGGCGTTGGACAGAGGGGTTTTCTGACCAGGTTGTGGAGTGATTTTGCTATGACCGCAGACAGGACAGGTACTGCTGCATCAATTGAAAGTGACAGGAGACAACATTTGTCCAGTATGGTTACTAACTATTTTTCATCCCTTATCGATGTTCTCCCTCAACCGTCATTCCCATTTGATTACTGGGCCTCCAAATTAGACACCTGGCCAGAATTGGCAGAATATGCATTGCAGGAGCTTGCTTGCCCGGCAGCAAGTGTCCTATCAGAAAGAGTATTCAGTGCTGCAGGTTCAATATTAACCGAAAAAAGGACTCGTCTGGCTACCCAAAATGTTGACGATCTAACATTCATTAAAATGAACCACAACTGGATTTCGAAATCTTTTGCCCCACCTTGCCCGGCCGACACCTAGCTTTCCTATGAAAAGCTCTTGCCTGTGAATTACTTTTCTAATGTCTAATTTGCTGCAGCTGATTGTACAGCATACGACATGTTTACACCTCCCTAAATGGCAAAACTCCCCACACGGGGCCGTGGTATCGCGACTTGGCGCAAGCACCCGTGAGACTGCTGTTTGTCTGAAGAGGTGGGTGTGCTCGCTTTTGGTTGACGGCATTGCTACTGGGTCCCTCATAGTACAATGTAGTGTCTCTGGCGGTGGCGGTGCGCACCCAACGTCAGACACACCGTTGTAACATGAGGGGCCCTGGGGCGGTCCCGCCGGCCTCAAGAGAGTTCCCCCCTACCCCAGCTCAAAATGTGCTCTACCACGTGCAAAATTATGTCGCACAGCTCCACCAATCTTTAGTCTATTCGCTGACATCATTCAATGTCTGGCACTGACAATACAAATTTGTAGACATCTATGATGCAACTTAAAGTAGTCTGTGTCTGTGTCCTATATTGGCACCATTAAATAGTTACTGCCAAATTACTATGTCAGAAACTCAGTAGATGAGCCCACCCCTGTACCTAAGTATGCCACCTTTTTTTTTGTTTTGGTTGTTTTGCGAGACATTAACATCTATTTATATTTTGGGAGTACTGGGACAGACACTCCTTGCACTACTCCTCCACTCACCACCAAGCTGCCTGTGTATCCATGTAACCGCTGTAAAACTGCCATGAGCCTATTGTTTGTTATTTTAGGCCTTTGATAGCCTGTCTGCGGTCCCTACTTTAAATACTCCTCCACTCACCACCAAGCTGCCTGTGTATCCATGTAACCGCTGTAAAACTGCCATGAGCCTATTGTTTGTTATTTTAGGCCTTTGATAGCCTGTCTGCGGTCCCTACTTTAAATACTCCTCCACTCATCACCAGCTGCCTGCCCGTGTATCCATGTAACCGCTGTAAAACTGCCATGAGCCTATTGTTTGTTATTTTAGGCCTTTGATAGCCTGTCTGCGGTCCCTACTTTAAATACTCCTCCACTCACCACCAAGCTGCCTGTGTATCCATGTAACCGCTGTAAAACTGCCATGAGCCTATTGTTTGTTATTTTAGGCCTTTGATAGCCTGTCTGCGGTCCCTACTTTAAATACTCCTCCACTCACCACCAAGCTGCCTGTGTATCCATGTAACCGCTGTAAAACTGCCATGAGCCTATTGTTTGTTATTTTAGGCCTTTGATAGCCTGTCTGCGGTCCCTACTTTAAATACTCCTCCACTCATCACCAGCTGCCTGCCCGTGTATCCATGTAACCGCTGTAAAACTGCCATGAGCCTATTGTTTGTTATTTTAGGCCTTTGATAGCCTGTCTGCGGTCCCTACTTTAAATACTCCTCCACTCACCACCAAGCTGCCTGTGTATCCATGTAACCGCTGTAAAACTGCCATGAGCCTATTGTTTGTTATTTTAGGCCTTTGATAGCCTGTCTGCGGTCCCTACTTTAAATACTCCTCCACTCACCACCAAGCTGCCTGTGTATCCATGTAACCGCTGTAAAACTGCCATGAGCCTATTGTTTGTTATTTTAGGCCTTTGATAGCCTGTCTGCGGTCCATACTTTAAATACTCCTCCACTCACCACCAAGCTGCCTGTGTATCCATGTAACCGCTGTAAAACTGCCATGAGCCTATTGTTTGTTATTTTAGGCCTTTGATAGCCTGTCTGCGGTCCCTACTTTAAATACTCCTCCACTCACCACCAAGCTGCCTGTGTATCCATGTAACCGCTGTAAAACTGCCATGAGCCTATTGTTTGTTATTTTAGGCCTTTGATAGCCTGTCTGCGGTCCCTACTTTAAATACTCCTCCACTCATCACCAGCTGCCTGCCCGTGTATCCATGTAACCGCTGTAAAACTGCCATGAGCCTATTGTTTGTTATTTTAGGCCTTTGATAGCCTGTCTGCGGTCCCTACTTTAAATACTCCTCCACTCACCACCAAGCTGCCTGTGTATCCATGTAACCGCTGTAAAACTGCCATGAGCCTATTGTTTGTTATTTTAGGCCTTTGATAGCCTGTCTGCGGTCCCTACTTTAAATACTCCTCCACTCACCACCAAGCTGCCTGTGTATCCATGTAACCGCTGTAAAACTGCCATGAGCCTATTGTTTGTTATTTTAGGCCTTTGATAGCCTGTCTGCGGTCCCTACTTTAAATACTCCTCCACTCACCACCAAGCTGCCTGTGTATCCATGTAACCGCTGTAAAACTGCCATGAGCCTATTGTTTGTTATTTTAGGCCTTTGATAGCCTGTCTGCGGTCCCTACTTTAAATACTCCTCCACTCATCACCAGCTGCCTGCCCGTGTATCCATGTAACCGCTGTAAAACTGCCATGAGCCTGTTGTTTGTTATTTTAGGCCTTTGATAGCCTGTCTGCGGTCCCTACTTTAAATACTCCTCCACTCACCACCAAGCTGCCTGTGTATCCATGTAACCGCTGTAAAACTGCCATGAGCCTATTGTTTGTTATTTTAGGCCTTTGATAGCCTGTCTGCGGTCCCTACTTTAAATACTCCTCCACTCACCACCAAGCTGCCTGTGTATCCATGTAACCGCTGTAAAACTGCCATGAGCCTATTGTTTGTTATTTTAGGCCTTTGATAGCCTGTCTGCGGTCCCTACTTTAAATACTCCTCCACTCATCACCAGCTGCCTGCCCGTGTATCCATGTAACCGCTGTAAAACTGCCATGAGCCTATTGTTTGTTATTTTAGGCCTTTGATAGCCTGTCTGCGGTCCCTACTTTAAATACTCCTCCACTCACCACCAAGCTGCCTGTGTATCCATGTAACCGCTGTAAAACTGCCATGAGCCTATTGTTTGTTATTTTAGGCCTTTGATAGCCTGTCTGCGGTCCCTACTTTAAATACTCCTCCACTCACCACCAAGCTGCCTGTGTATCCATGTAACCGCTGTAAAACTGCCATGAGCCTATTGTTTGTTATTTTAGGCCTTTGATAGCCTGTCTGCGGTCCCTACTTTAAATACTCCTCCACTCACCACCAAGCTGCCTGTGTATCCATGTAACCGCTGTAAAACTGCCATGAGCCTATTGTTTGTTATTTTAGGCCTTTGATAGCCTGTCTGCGGTCCCTACTTTAAATACTCCTCCACTCACCACCAAGCTGCCTGTGTATCCATGTAACCGCTGTAAAACTGCCATGAGCCTATTGTTTGTTATTTTAGGCCTTTGATAGCCTGTCTGCGGTCCCTACTTTAAATACTCCTCCACTCATCACCAGCTGCCTGCCCGTGTATCCATGTAACCGCTGTAAAACTGCCATGAGCCTATTGTTTGTTATTTTAGGCCTTTGATAGCCTGTCTGCGGTCCCTACTTTAAATACTCCTCCACTCACCACCAAGCTGCCTGTGTATCCATGTAACCGCTGTAAAACTGCCATGAGCCTATTGTTTGTTATTTTAGGCCTTTGATAGCCTGTCTGCGGTCCCTACTTTAAATACTCCTCCACTCATCACCAGCTGCCTGCCCGTGTATCCATGTAACCGCTGTAAAACTGCCATGAGCCTATTGTTTGTTATTTTAGGCCTTTGATAGCCTGTCTGCGGTCCCTACTTTAAATACTCCTCCACTCACCACCAAGCTGCCTGTGTATCCATGTAACCGCTGTAAAACTGCCATGAGCCTATTGTTTGTTATTTTAGGCCTTTGATAGCCTGTCTGCGGTCCCTACTTTAAATACTCCTCCACTCACCACCAAGCTGCCTGTGTATCCATGTAACCGCTGTAAAACTGCCATGAGCCTATTGTTTGTTATTTTAGGCCTTTGATAGCCTGTCTGCGGTCCATACTTTAAATACTCCTCCACTCACCACCAAGCTGCCTGTGTATCCATGTAACCGCTGTAAAACTGCCATGAGCCTATTGTTTGTTATTTTAGGCCTTTGATAGCCTGTCTGCGGTCCCTACTTTAAATACTCCTCCACTCACCACCAAGCTGCCTGTGTATCCATGTAACCGCTGTAAAACTGCCATGAGCCTATTGTTTGTTATTTTAGGCCTTTGATAGCCTGTCTGCGGTCCCTACTTTAAATACTCCTCCACTCATCACCAGCTGCCTGCCCGTGTATCCATGTAACCGCTGTAAAACTGCCATGAGCCTATTGTTTGTTATTTTAGGCCTTTGATAGCCTGTCTGCGGTCCCTACTTTAAATACTCCTCCACTCACCACCAAGCTGCCTGTGTATCCATGTAACCGCTGTAAAACTGCCATGAGCCTATTGTTTGTTATTTTAGGCCTTTGATAGCCTGTCTGCGGTCCCTACTTTAAATACTCCTCCACTCACCACCAAGCTGCCTGTGTATCCATGTAACCGCTGTAAAACTGCCATGAGCCTATTGTTTGTTATTTTAGGCCTTTGATAGCCTGTCTGCGGTCCCTACTTTAAATACTCCTCCACTCACCACCAAGCTGCCTGTGTATCCATGTAACCGCTGTAAAACTGCCATGAGCCTATTGTTTGTTATTTTAGGCCTTTGATAGCCTGTCTGCGGTCCCTACTTTAAATACTCCTCCACTCATCACCAGCTGCCTGCCCGTGTATCCATGTAACCGCTGTAAAACTGCCATGAGCCTGTTGTTTGTTATTTTAGGCCTTTGATAGCCTGTCTGCGGTCCCTACTTTAAATACTCCTCCACTCACCACCAAGCTGCCTGTGTATCCATGTAACCGCTGTAAAACTGCCATGAGCCTATTGTTTGTTATTTTAGGCCTTTGATAGCCTGTCTGTGGTCCCTACTTTAAATACTCCTCCACTCACCACCAAGCTGCCTGTGTATCCATGTAACCGCTGTAAAACTGCCATGAGCCTATTGTTTGTTATTTTAGGCCTTTGATAGCCTGTCTGCGGTCCCTACTTTAAATACTCCTCCACTCATCACCAGCTGCCTGCCCGTGTATCCATGTAACCGCTGTAAAACTGCCATGAGCCTATTGTTTGTTATTTTAGGCCTTTGATAGCCTGTCTGCGGTCCCTACTTTAAATACTCCTCCACTCACCACCAAGCTGCCTGTGTATCCATGTAACCGCTGTAAAACTGCCATGAGCCTATTGTTTGTTATTTTAGGCCTTTGATAGCCTGTCTGCGGTCCCTACTTTAAATACTCCTCCACTCACCACCAAGCTGCCTGTGTATCCATGTAACCGCTGTAAAACTGCCATGAGCCTATTGTTTGTTATTTTAGGCCTTTGATAGCCTGTCTGCGGTCCCTACTTTAAATACTCCTCCACTCACCACCAAGCTGCCTGTGTATCCATGTAACCGCTGTAAAACTGCCATGAGCCTATTGTTTGTTATTTTAGGCCTTTGATAGCCTGTCTGCGGTCCCTACTTTAAATACTCCTCCACTCACCACCAAGCTGCCTGTGTATCCATGTAACCGCTGTAAAACTGCCATGAGCCTATTGTTTGTTATTTTAGGCCTTTGATAGCCTGTCTGCGGTCCCTACTTTAAACACTCCTCCACTCACCACCAAGCTGCCTGTGTATCCATGTAACCGCTGTAAAACTGCCATGAGCCTATTGTTTGTTATTTTAGGCCTTTGATAGCCTGTCTGCGGTCCCTACTTTAAATACTCCTCCACTCATCACCAGCTGCCTGCCCGTGTATCCATGTAACCGCTGTAAAACTGCCATGAGCCTATTGTTTGTTATTTTAGGCCTTTGATAGCCTGTCTGCGGTCCCTACTTTAAATACTCCTCCACTCATCACCAGCTGCCTGCCCGTGTATCCATGTAACCGCTGTAAAACTGCCATGAGCCTATTGTTTGTTATTTTAGGCCTTTGATAGCCTGTCTGCGGTCCCTACTTTAAATACTCCTCCACTCACCACCAAGCTGCCTGTGTATCCATGTAACTGCTGTAAAACTGCCATGAGCCTATTGTTTGTTATTTTAGGCCTTTGATAGCCTGTCTGCGGTCCCTACTTTAAATACTCCTCCACTCACCACCAAGCTGCCTGTGTATCCATGTAACCGCTGTAAAACTGCCATGAGCCTATTGTTTGTTATTTTAGGCCTTTGATAGCCTGTCTGCGGTCCCTACTTTAAATACTCCTCCACTCACCACCAAGCTGCCTGTGTATCCATGTAACCGCTGTAAAACTGCCATGAGCCTATTGTTTGTTATTTTAGGCCTTTGATAGCCTGTCTGCGGTCCCTACTTTAAATACTCCTCCACTCATCACCAGCTGCCTGCCCGTGTATCCATGTAACCGCTGTAAAACTGCCATGAGCCTATTGTTTGTTATTTTAGGCCTTTGATAGCCTGTCTGCGGTCCCTACTTTAAATACTCCTCCACTCACCACCAAGCTTCCTGTGTATCCATGTAACCGCTGTAAAACTGCCATGAGCCTATTGTTTGTTATTTTAGGCCTTTGATAGCCTGTCTGCGGTCCCTACTTTAAATACTCCTCCACTCATCACCAGCTGCCTGCCCGTGTATCCATGTAACCGCTGTAAAACTGCCATGAGCCTATTGTTTGTTATTTTAGGCCTTTGATAGCCTGTCTGCGGTCCCTCCTTCCACTAGGCCTCCACTGACCAGACCACTGCTGCCCGTGTACCCCTGGAACCAATTTTAAAGTGCCTACAGCCAGCCCATTTTATTGTGTTAGGCCTTCGAAGCCTGTCTGCGGTCCCTCCTTCCACTAGGCCTCCACTGACCAGACCACTGCTGCCCGTGTACCCCTGGAACCAATTTTAAAGTGCCTACAGCCAGCCCATTTTATTGTGTTAGGCCTTCGAAGCCTGTCTGCGGTCCCTCCTTCCACTAGGCCTCAACTGACCAGACCACTGCTGCCCGTGTACCCCTGGAACCAATTTTAAAGTGCCTACAGCCAGCCCATTTTATTGTGTTAGGCCTTTGAAGCCTGTCTGCGGTCCCTCCTTCCAATAGGCCTACACTGACAAAGGTACACCTGACAACAGACACATGGACCTGTAGGCATGGCCACGGAAGGTTACGTGTCCTTTGTGGCTCAATGGGTTAATGTATTGGATGCATGGTCCACACAGGGGACAGCCTGCTAAGTCTGTATGCAGTCCCTAATTCAAGTTGTCCTCAACTGAATAAAGCTGAGCTTCTACCTTCTGGCTCTCATTAAGTGTTTTTTAAAAAACAAAATGGTGGTTCCGGCCTACTAACGGTGTCTGCCCCTGCCTGGTGTTGCCCTCAACTGAATAAAGCTGAGCTTCAACCTTCTGGCTCTCATTAAGTGTTTTTTAAAAAACAAAATGGTGGTTAGGGCCTACTAACGGCTTCTGCCCCTCCCTGGTGTTGCCCTCAACTGAATAAAGCTGAGCTTCTACCTTCCGGCTCTGATTAACTGCTGTTTTTAAACAAAATAGTGGTTCCGGCCTACTAACGGTGTCTGCCCCTGCCTGGTGTTGCCCTCAACTGAATAAAGCTGAGCTTCAACCTTCTGGCTCTCATTAAGTGTTTTTTAAAAAACAAAATGGTGGTTAGGGCCTACTAACGGCTTCTGCCCCTCCCTGGTGTTGCCCTCAACTGAATAAAGCTGAGCTTCTACCTTCCGGCTCTGATTAACTGCTGTTTTTAAACACATTGCTGGTTCCGGCCTACTAACGGTGTCTGCCCCTGCCTGGTGTTGCCCTCAACTGAATAAAGCTGAGCTTCAACCTTCTGGCTCTCATTAAGTGTTTTTTAAAAAACAAAATGGTGGTTAGGGCCTACTAACAGCTTCTGTCCCTCCCTGGTGTTGCCCTCAACTGAATAAAGCTGAGCTTCTACCTTCCGGCTCTGATTAACTGCTGTTTTTAAACACATTGCTGGTTCCGGCCTACTAACGGTGTCTGCCCCTGCCTGGTGTTGCCCTCAACTGAATAAAGCTGAGCTTCAACCTTCTGGCTCTCATTAAGTGTTTTTTAAAAAACAAAATGGTGGTTCCGGCCTACTAACGGTGTCTGCCCCTGCCTGGTGTTGCCCTCAACTGAATAAAGCTGAGCTTCAACCTTCTGGCTCTCATTAAGTGTTTTTTAAAAAACAAAATGGTGGTTAGGGCCTACTAACGGCTTCTGTCCCTCCCTGGTGTTGCCCTCAACTGAATAAAGCTGAGCTTCTACCTTCCGGCTCTGATTAACTGCTGTTTTTAAACACATTGCTGGTTCCGGCCTACTAACGGTGTCTGCCCCTGCCTGGTGTTGCCCTCAACTGAATAAAGCTGAGCTTCAACCTTCTGGCTCTCATTAAGTGTTTTTTAAAAAACAAAATGGTGGTTAGGGCCTACTAACGGTGTCTGCCCCTCCCTGGTGTTGTCCTCAACTGAACAAAGCTGAGCTTCCACATTCTGGCTTTCGGCCTATACTATCAGATATTAAACTGCATTTGGCCTACTAGTGTGGTTAGGCCCTTGAAACAGTGTCTGCTGCTCTTGGGTTTGCTACTCCACTGAACAAAGCAATGCCGCCTGTTTAGTCCTGTTACCAATTTTGATCTGCATTTAGCCTACTTTATTCTTTGGCCCTATATCTGTTTCCTCATCATCCTGCCCATTGCCCAGCCACTGCTAGATGAGTCTGCTGGTACATTGACCTAGACCACTACATTCCCCTTGTACTCTACACAGCCAGAATCTGACCCTGCTGAAAGTAAGGTTCCCCTTCCCGCATATTATACCACCTTACACAGGGACAAAGAGGAAGGTGCAGATGAAAGTGCAGGTTCCTTCATCAGGTGGGGGGGCATACTCGTTGGCGACGTCACTGGCACAGGGCCACTCAGAGTACGCAAAAGTGTCGCTGCTGGTGGGAGGCGCCCCCGCCATGCAAACACACCGCCGTACTTTGAGGGGCCCTGTGCCAGTGCCAATGCGAACGAGTGGGCCCCCCCTGCTTGCTCAGGATCACAGCACTTGCAACGTTGAAATACTTACCTCTCCCTGCTCCACCGCCATGACGTAGTCCATGTTTCCTGGGCCCACTAAAACCTTGAACCAGCCCTACCCCCACAACTTTTGCCAAATGACCCCAATTTCCAGTGCCCAACTATTATTATAAAGTTAATTAAGATTGACAAGCTTCAGAAAACAAGAATGGATGTTTTTGGCAGTAAAATGTGCACTGTAGGTGTTTTCCTGGCCTCCACTCACTGCCGGCTATGCTTCCCCATTGACTTGCATTGGGTTTCGTGTTTCGGTCGATCCCCGACTTTTAGCGATAATCGGCCGACTGCACTCGACTCGACTCTGGACTAAATCGGGTTTCACAAAACCAGACTCGATCTTAAAAAAATGAAAGTCGCTCAACCCTACTGATGAGACGTAGTCAGTATCAACAAGCAAACATTTACATATAGATACCTTATAGGGGACCTCTTCTCTGATTTAGTTGTTTCTTTCTTTTTGTCTCCATCTTCTCCAGATGCAATGATGACTTTTCGCATTCATATCTCTTATCTGCAGATTTCCCTCTTTCTGTTCTTTTATAGCAAAATAAAAGTGTTATTAAAGTCTCTCTGCATAAAGTTATCTGTTCATGCTGTGCACTAAATAAACTGCCTATGGTATATGACCTCCACACTGTCTGTCATTATGAGCTATAACCACCCCACTGTCAGCCATTATCAGCTTTAACTGCCACACCGTCCACCATTTTGAACCACGGCCTATAGGTTCCCACTCTCTATCTCCACACTGTCCCCTGCCATGCTAACCTTTCTCCATACTGTCCAACATACTATAAAACATTTCACACAGACCTCTCTCCATATCCATTTTGTGCCCCCTCTTCACAATATACCCTCACTGCCCACCACATTGACCTTTCCAAACTGTACCTCTTCCTCCTAACACTGTCCCCCTACAAGGTATGTGATGGTCACCATAGCCACCCTTACAGCATGATATCCACAATAGCCCCCAATGTACACTTTAATATCCACCACAGACCCCTATTATATAGTATGGTACCCACCACAACCCCTCATATATCTTATGATGTTCACAACAGCTCTCTATTTACAGTATAATTTCCCCCACAGCCCCTATTGTGATGTTCCTCAGAGCCCCTTTTGTAATGTCCCCACAGTCAGCCCCACTTGTATTGTCCCCACAACCAACCCCTCGTAATGTTCGCACACCCAGCCCGTCATAATTCCCCCAGTCAGCCCCTCGTAATTCCCCCCACAGCCAGCCCCTCATAATGTCCACATACAGAGGGTGAAATATGTATTTGATCCCTTGCTGATTTTGTAAGTTTACCCAATGACGAAGACATGAACAGTCTATCATTTTAAGGGTAGGTTAATTTTAACATTGAGAGAATATCAAAAATAAAATCCAGAAAATCACATTGTATAAATTATATAAATTTATTTGCATTTTGCAGTGAGAAATAAGTATTTGATCCCTCTGGCAAACAAGACTTAATACATGGTAACAAAAACTCTTGTTGGCAAGCACAGCAGTCAGACGTTTTTTGTAGTTGATGATGAGGTTTGCGCACATGTCAGGATGAATTTTGGTCCACTCCTCTTTGCAGATCATCTCTTAATCATTAAGGTTTTTAGGCTGTCGCTTGGCAACTCGGAGCTTCAACTCCCTCCATAAGTTTTCTATGTGATTAAGGTCTGGAGACTGGCTAGGCCACTCCATGACCTTAATGTGCTTCTTTTTGAGCCACTCCTTTGTTGCCTTGGCTGTATGTTTTGGGTCATTATCTTGCTGGAAGACCCAGTCACGACCCATTTTTATTGTCCTGGCGGAGGGAAGGAGGTTGTCACTCAGGATTTTATGGTACATGGATCCATCCATTCTTCCATTGATGCGGTGAAGTAGTCCTGTGCCCTTAGCAGAGAAACCACCCCCAAAACATAATGTTTCCACCTCCATGCTTGACAGTGGGGACAGTGTTCTTTGGGTCATAGGCAGCATTCCTCTTCATCCAAACACTGCGAGTTGACTTAATGCCAAAGACCTCAATTTTTGTCTCATCTGACCACAGCACCTTCTACCAATCACTCATAGAATCATCCAGGTGTTCATTGGCAAACTTTAGACGGGTCTGCACCTGTTCCTTCTTGAGCAGGGGAACCCTGCGGGCACTGCAGGATTTTAAACCTTTACAGTGTAATGTGTTACCAATGGTTTTCTTGGTGACTGTGGTCCCAGCTGCCTTGAGATCATTAACTAGTCCCCCCCCCACACCGTGTAGTTTTAGGCTGATCTCTCATCTTCCTCATGATCAAGGACATCCCACGAGGTGAGATTTTGCATGGTGCCCCAGATCGATGTCGAATGACAGTCATTTTGTATTTCTTCCATTTCTAGCACCAACGGTTGTCTCCTTCTCAGCCAGCGTCTTTCTTTTGGTTTTGTAGCCCATTCCAGCTTTGTGCAGGTCCATGATCTTGTCCTCAATTTCAAAAAAAGACCGTCACATCCAAACATAAACTAGGTGTGAACAGGTGCTTACCTAGAGTCACCAACTCAAATACAATCAAACAAATAAAGCAGCACACTGTGGCGCCATCGCATGCAAATGTGAAATATGAAAATTGAATTGCATTACTTCACTAGAAATATGAAAAATTGAGAAAGCTTAGCGCATAAATTGGCCAAGTCATGTGTACCTGGAAGCCATGTTAAGGCGTTTCTCGTTTCCAGGACCTAACTTAATGACAATCCTCTCTTAGAATAAAGTCTTCATCTGTATTGGAACTTAATATGAAGTCTCTCTTAGACTGAAATCTATATCTCTGTGGAGGGGTAGGGTCCTGCTGGGATTAAAACCACCTACCCCTCCACAGAGATATAGATTTCTGTCTAAGAGAGGATTCTTATTAAGTTCCCATACAGATGAAGACTATTCTAAGAGAGGATTGTCATTAAGTTAAGTCCTGGAAACGAGAAACGCCTTAACGTGGCTTCCAGGTACACATAAATTGGCCAATTTATGCTCTAAGCTTTCTCAATTTTTCACATTTCTAGTGCAGTAATGTAATTCAATTTTCATATTTCATATTTTCATGCTATGGTGCTACAGTGTGGTGCTTTATTTGTTTGATTATGATCTTGTCCCTGACATCCTTATAAAGCTCTTTGATCTTGCTCCTGTTGTAGAGGTTAGAGTCTGACTGATTAATTGAGTCTGTGGACAGGAGTCTTTTTTTAAAGGTGACTATGTAAGACAGCTTTTGGAGCATCTAACTGGTCTGTAGGAGCCAGAACTCTTAATGGTTGGTAGGGGATCAAATACTTATTTCTGACTGCAAAATGCAAATCTCTCTCTCTCTATTGCGCGGGAATCTATATATATAATCACCAGTTAGGACTTCCAGCTGCTGTCCCCAAATCCTATAAGGCACCGCGGCAGTGTCACTTGCGCAGGCGCAGTTCGTGGCCTCAAGGCCACGAACTGCGCCTGCACAAGTGACATACATGTCTCCGCTATTCCCACACAGGCGCAGTAACAGCCGCATCGTTACTATGCTTGCGCGGTAATAGCGGTGACGTGTATGTCACTTGCTCAGGCGCAGTTCGTGGCCGCAAGACCACGAAGTGCACCTGTGCAAAAATACAAAAATGCAGAGGGATGATATAGAACAGATATGTTGTAAAGCGCAAACGGTGTGAAACATGTACACTGCTCCTGTCAGCACCACGAAGCATACACAGACGTTAAGGTACCTTCACACGAAACGACTTTGTAACGATATCGCTAGCGATCCGTGACGTTGCAGTGTCCTCGCTAGCGATATCGTTTAGTTTGACACGCAGCAGCGATCAGGATCCTGCTGTGATGTCGCTGGTCGCTGAATAAAGTCCAGAACTTTATTTGGTCGTCCGATCGCCGTGTATCGTTGTGTTTGAAAGCAAAAGCAACGATACCAGCGATGTTTTACACTGGTAACCAGGGTAAACATCGGGTTACCAGCGTAAAAGTAAAAAAAAAAAACAGTACATACTCACCTGCGCGTCCCCCAGCGTCTGCTTCCTGACACTTACTGAGCGCCGGCCCTAAAGTGAAAGTGAAAGCACAGCGGTGACGTCACCGCTCTGCTGTTAGGGCCGGAGCTCACACAGTACAGGAAGCAGACGCTGGGGGACGCGCAGGTGAGCATGTACTGTTTGTTTTTTTTACTTTTACGCTGGTAACCAGGGTAAACATCGGGTTACTAAGCGCGGCCCTGCGCTTAGCAACCCGATGTTTACCCTGGTTACCCGGGGACCTCGGCATCGTTGGTCGCTGGAGAGCGGTCTGTGTGACAGCTCCCCAGCGATCAAACAGCGACGCTGCAGCGATCGGCATCGTTGTCGCTATCGCTGCAGCGTCGCTTCGTGTGAAGGTACCTTTAATTTCACCACAGTCCCGATGCGATAGCATCGGGCCTATTTCTAGTAAATTTTTATAATTTATACAATGTGATTTTCTGGATTTTATTGTTGATATCATATCTCTCAATGTTAAAATGAACCTACCCTTAAAATTATAGACTGTTCATGTCTTTGTCAGTGGGCAAACTTACAAAATCAGCAAGGGATCAGATACTTATTACCCCCACTGTAACAAGCTTCTTAAAAGGGTTGTCACAGAAACAAAGTGCATTTTAATTAATAGATCTTGGAATAAGAATAATTGGCAATTGGATGTGTTAATTTTTTTTTTCCTGTGCTGAAATAATCTTATAAATGTGCCCCTGCTATGTACTGTGCAATGGCTGTGTCTGACTTCACGAACATGGTCTGATCATACAACATCTCCTGAGCAGAGGGCGGAAGCAAAAGCATATACAGACAATACAGCATGAGATCACAGCTTATTCTTTTTGTGAGGCAAAACAATTCACTGCCTATTTTTAACCTCTTAACGACCGCCGACACGCCTTTTAACGGCGGCAGTTAAGGGTACATATTCCTCAGCGCAGCTTTTTAACGGCGCCCCCCAGCGTCGGAAATTCTCCAGGGTCTTCGCTACCGGAGTAGCTGAGACCCCAGAGAACATGATTTGGGTTGGTTTTTACCGACCCCAGTGTTGCAATCGCCGTTATTCACAGAATAATTGCGACTGCAAAAAAAAGTCTGATTTCTCATTTAATTTTCTCTCTCCTCTGATGTGATCGCACATCAGAGGAGAGAGAAATGGGGTCCTCCGATCTACCCCCAGTACCTCCTGTGTCCCCCGGCTGGCAGCGTCTTCTTCTGGGAAGAAAATGGGGGGGCGCATGCGCAGTGCACCCCTTGAGATCTGCTGGCTGGCACTCGGCAACAATAGGACATTTTTCCTGTTGGTTCATTTTGATCACTATGATAGACCCTATCACAGTGATCAAAATAAAAAGTAAATCAAACCTCCCTTTATCACCCCCTTAGTTAGGTAAAAATAATAAAATTTAAAAAATTTATTTATTTCCATTAGGGTTAGGGTTAGTTTTGGGGCTAGGGTTAGTGTTGGGCTAGGATTAGGATTGGGCAAGGGTTAGTGTAGTGTTAGGGTTAGGCCAGGATTAGGGCTAGGCCACGGTTAGGGTTAGGCCAGGGTTAGGGTTGGGGCTAGGGTTAGTGTTATGTTAGGGTTAGGGTTGCGGCTAGGGTTAGGGATGGGCTAGGGTTAGGGTTGGGCTAGGGTTTGGGTTGTGGTTAGGGTTATGATTAGGGTTGAGATTAGGGTTAGGGGTGTGTTGGGGTTAGGTTTACGGTTAGGGTTGGGATTAGGGTTAGGGGTGTGTTGAGGTTAGATTTGGAGTTAGAATTGGGGGGTTTCCACTGTTTAGGTACATTAGGAGGTCTCAAACGCAACATGGCAACCACCATTGATTCCAGCCAATTTTGCGTTCAAAAACTCAAACGGTGCTCTCTCCCTTCTAAGCCCTGCCATGCGCCCAAACAGTGGCTTTCCCCCACATACGGGGTATCGGCGTACTCAGGAGAAATTGCACAACAAATCTTGTGGTCATTTTCTATGATACCCTGTGAAAATAATAAAGTTTGCTTCCAAAGTAAATTTTTTGTGAAAAAAGTAAAATGTAAATTTTTTTCTTCCACATTGCTTTAGTTCTCGTGAAGCACCTGAAGGGTTAATAAACTTCTTGAATGTGGTTTTGCGCACCTTGAGGGGTGAAGTTTTTAGAATGGTGTCACTTTTGGGTATTCTCTGTTATATTGACCCCCAAACTCACTTCAAATGTGAGGTAGTCCCTAAAAAAAATGGTTTTGTAAATTGTATTGGAAAAGTGAGAAATCGCTTGTCAACTTTTAACCCTTATAACTTCCTGACAAAAAAAAATTGTATTAAAAATTGTGCTGATGTAAAGTTGACATGTGGGAAATGTTATTTATTAACTACTTTGTGTGACACCACTCATGTTTGGTATCTACGAACTCGTAATGACCTGGAGAATCATAATGGCAGGTAATTTTGAGCATTTGGTGAAAATGGTAAAAAAAATCCAAAAACAGTTGTGGAATTGCACTTTTTTTTGCAATTTCACCGCACTTGGATTTTTTTTCCCCCATTTTTAAGTACCGATATGATAAAACCAATGGTGTCGTTCAAAAGTACGACTCGTCCCACAAAAAACAAGCCCTCACATGGCCATATTGACGGAAAAATAAAAATGTTATGACTCTAGGAAGAAGGGGAGCGGAAAGCAGAAACGCAAAAACGAAAAAGGGCTGCAGCGTGAAGGGGTTAATGTACCCACACCCAGCCCCACAATATGCTCATAGAAAAGCCCTAGCAATGCCCCCCCACAGACAGCCTCTCATAATACACCCCACAGCCAGCCCTATAGTGATATCCCAAATTTATTGGCAAAGTAAAATAAGAAAAATAAAATAACTTATACTCACCTAATCTAGGCTCCTTCTACTCCACAGCCACCGTTTCTTCTTGCGTCTGGTACAGCAGTGGGCACTGGATGGTGCAATGATGTCACTGCATCACGTCATTGTGACTGTGTGTTCTGTCTCCTTCAGTGTTCAAGCCAGAAGTGGCCTACGTGCTGCTGCAGTTACAGACAGAGCAGGTCCTCTGTTCCTGTCCCGAGCGGTGCCGACATCAATTGTATTCATGTTTTAATGGCGCTAATACACTTAAATGCAGGGACGCAGTGATGGTCAGGACACAGGCAGAGAGAGGGCTGAGTGCTGTCAGTGACTATCACTGCTCTTCTGTGTGCCTGCACCCGAGCTTTTACTGTGCTGAATGCTTACGGCTGGAGTAAGTTGTTGGGTGGCCGCAGGCATTCAGTAGTGTCAGGGGTTTTGTTTTTTATACAAAGTGCACCCCCCTTGGGAGGCAGGAGGTAGCATCCTAGGCAGGTGCCTACCCCTCGTCCCTGCCCTGGGTGGTGGTACAACAGCTAGCGCTACCACTAATCTGCTAAAAGAAGCTGTGTAGGTGACAGGGTGTAAACATAAGGAATGGAGCTGCAGAGCAGCCACTGCCAGGTACTGTAGGACGGCTCCTATTTGAATCAGCTCAGGCAGCCTCAGTACCACTTCCCATTGGTAATGACAATCCTCAGTGCCACTTTCCATTATTAGCGACAAGCTTCAGTGCTGCTTCCAGTGACATGCCTCATTGCCTCTTCCCCTTAGTAATGACGAGCCTCAGTGCCGCGTCCCCTTAGTAGGGACTAGTCTCAGTGCCGCTTCCCCTTAGTAGTTACAAGCCTCAGTGGCTCTTCTCCTTAGAAGGGACAATCCTCCGTGCCACTTCCCCTTGGTACGGACAATACTCAGTGCCGCTTCCTTTTAGTAGGGACAAGCCTTAGTGACGCTTCTCTTTAATAATAATAATAATAATAATAACCTTTATTTTTATATAGCGCTAACATATTCCACAGTGCTTTACAGTTTGCACACATTATCATCACTGTCCCCGATAGGGAATTTAGATTATGAGCCCTATCAGTATGTCTTTGGAATGTGGGAGGAAACCAAAGTACCCGGAGGAAACCAACGCAAACACAGGGAGAACATACAAACTCCTTGCAGATGGTGCCCTTGGTGGGATTTGAACCCAGGACTCCAGCGCTGCAAGGCTACAGTGCTAACAACTGATCCACCGTGCTGCCCAGTAGGGACAATCCCCATTGCCGCCTCCCCTTAGTAAAGACAATGCTCAGTGTTGCTTCCTCTTAGTAGGAACAAACCTCAGTGCCGCTTCACCTTAGTAGGGACAAGCCTCGGTGCTACTTCCTCTTGGTAGGGACAAGCCTCAGTGCCGCTTCCCCTTAGTAGGAACAAGCATCAGTGCCGCTTCCCCTTAGTAGTGCCTAGCCTCAGTGCCGCTTCCACTTAGTAGGAACAATCCTCAGTGCTGCTTCCTCTTAGTAGGAGCAAGCCTCAGTGTCGCTTCCCCTTAGTAGGAACAAGCCTCAGTGCCGCTTCCCCTTAGTAGGGACAAGCCTCAGTGCGGCTTCCTCTTGGTAGGGACAAGCCTCAGTGCCGCTTCCCCTTAGTAGGAACAAGCCTCAGTGCCGCTTCCCCTTAGTAGGGACAAGCCTCAGTGCCGCTTCCTCTTGGTAGGGACAAGCCTCATTGCCGCTTCCCCTTAGTAGGGACAAGCCTCAGTGCCGCTTCCCCTTAGTAGGGACAATCCTCAGTGCCGCTTCTCCTTAGTAGGGACAAGCCTCAGTGCCGCTTCCTCTTGGTAGGGACAAGTCTCAGTGCCGCTTCCCCTTAGTAGGGACAAGCCTCAGTGCCGCTACCCCTTAGTAGGGACAAACCTCAGTGCCGCTTCCCCTTAGTAGGGACAAGCCTCAGTGCCGCTTCCCCTTATTAGGAACAATCCTCAGTGCTGCTTCTTCTTAGTAGGAGCACGCTTCAGTGCCGCTTCCCCTAGTAGGAACAAGCCTCAGTGCCGCTTCCCCTTAGTAGGGACAAGTGTCATGATCTCAATGGCAAGAGATCATAGCATAAGCATATATAGGAACTAGCTCTTGGAAGATGGGAACTGAGCTGACCATGAACTAAACCTAACACACAACTAGCAGTGGCCGGGTAGCATGCCTACGTTGATTCTAGATGCCCAGCACCAGCCGGAGGACTAAATAATGCTAGCAGAGGAAAATATTAGTCCTAGCTCACCTCTAGAGAAATACCCCAAAAGGAGACAGAGGCCCCCCACATGTATTGGCGGTGAATTAAGATGAAATAACAAACGTAGGATGAAAATAGGTTTAGCAAATTTGAGGTCCACTTACTACATAGCAGAAGACAGAAAGGACACTTTCATGGTCAGCTGAAAACCCTAATCAAAAACACCATCCAGAAATTACTTTAAAACTCTGTCATTAACTCATAACACCAGAGTGGCAATTCCTGTTCACAAGAGCTTTCCAGACACAGTAACGAAACTACAGCTGTGAACTGGAACCAAAATGCAAAAACAAACATGGACAAAAGTCCAACTTATCTAGTAGTTGTCTAGGAGCAGGAACAAGCACAGAGAGGCTTCTGATAACATTGTTGACCGGCAAGCAACTAACAGAGCAGCAAGGTTATATAGCGACTCCCACATCTTGATGGGAACAGGTGAACAGAGAAGATGAAGACACCAGTTCAATTCCACCAGTAGCCACCGGGGGAGCCCAGAATCCAAATTCACAACAGACAAGCCTCAGTGCCACTTCCTCTTGGTAGGGACAAGCCTCAGTGTCGCTTCCCCTTAGTGGGAACAAGCCTCAGTGCCGCTTTCCCTTAGTAGGGACAAGCCTCAGTGCCGCTTCCCCTTAGTTGGAACAAGCATCAGTGCCGCCGCTTCCCCTTAGTAGAGGCAAGCATCAATGCCGCTTCCCCTTAGTAGTGCCAAGCCTCAGTGCCGTTTCCCCTTAGTAGGAACAATCCTCAGTGCTGCTTCCTCTTAGTAGGAGCAAGCTTCAGTGCCGCTTCCCCTAGTAGGAACAAGCCTCAGTGCCGCTTCCCCTTAGTAGGGACAAGCCTTAGTGCTGCTTCCTCTTGGTAGGGACAAGCTTCAGTGCCGCTTCCTCTTGGTAGGCACAAGCCTCAGTGCCGCCGCTTCCCCTTAGTAGAGGCAAGCATCAGTGCCACTTCCCCTTAGTAGTGCCAAGCCTCAGTGCCACTTCCCCTTAGTAGGAACAATCCTTAGTGCTGCTTCCTCTTAGTAGGAGCAAGCTTCAGTGCCGCTTCCCCTAGTAGGAACAAGCCTCAGTGCCTCTTTCCCTTAGTAGGGACAAGCCTCAGTGCCGCTTCCCCTTAGTAGGGATAAGCCTCAGTGCCGCTTCCTGTTAGTAGGAACAAGCCTCAGTGTTGCTTCCCCTTAGTAGGGACAAGCCTCAATGCCGCTTCCTCTTGGTAGGGACAAGCCTCAGTGCCGCTTCCCCTTAGTTGGAACAAGCCCCAGTTCCTCTTCCCCTTAGTAGGGACAAGCCTCAGTGCCGTTTCCTCTTGATAGGGACAAGCCTCAGTGCCGCTTCCCCTTAGTAGGAACAAGTCTCAGTGCCGCTTCCCCTTAGTAGGGACAAGTCTCAGTGCCGCTTCCCCTTAGTAGGAACAAGCCTCAGTGGCGCTTCCTCTTGGTAGGAACAAGCCTCAGTGCCGCTTCCCCTTTGTAGGAACAAGCCTCAGTGCCGCTTCCCCTTAGTAGGGACAAGCCTCAGTGCCACTTCCTCTTGGTAGGCACAAGCCTCAGTGCCGCCACTTCCCATTAGTAGAGGCAAGCATCAGTGCCACTTCCCCTTAGTAGTGCCAAGCCTCAGTGCCGCTTCCCCTTAGTAGGATCAATCCTTAGTGCTGCTTCCTCTTAGTAGGAGCAAGCTTCAGTGCCGCTTCCCCTAGTAGGAACAAGCCTCAGTGCCTCTTCCCCTTAGTAGAGACAAGCCTCAGTGCCGCTTCCCCTTAGTAGGGACAAGCCTCAGTGCCGCTTCCCCTTAGTAGGAACAAGCCTCAGTGCCGCTTCCCCTTAGTAGGGACAAGCCTCAGTGCCGCTTCCTCTTGGTAGGGACAAGCCTCAGTGCCGCTTCCCCTTAGTTGGAACAAGCCCCAGTGCCTTTTCCCCTTAGTAGGGACAAGCCTCAGTGCCGTTTCCTCTTGGTAGGGACAAGCCTCAGGCCGCTTCCCCTTAGTAGGAACAAGTCTCAGTGCCGCTTCCCCTTAGTAGGGACAAGTCTCAGTGCCGCTTCCCCTTAGTAGGAACAAGCCTCAGTGGCGCTTCACCTTGGTAGGGACAAGCCTCAGTGCAGCTTCCCCTCAGTAGGAACAAGTCTCAGTGCCGCTTCCCCTTTGTAGGAACAAGCCTCAGTGCCGCTTCCCCTTAGTAGGGACAAGCCTCAGTGCCGCTTACTCTTGGTAGGCACAAGCCTCAGTTTCGCTTCCCCTTAGTAGGGACAAGCCTCAGTGCCGCTTCCTCTTGGTAGGCACAAGCCTCAGTGCCGCCTCTTCCCCTTAATAGAGGCAAGCATCAGTGCCGCTTCCCCTTAGTAATGCCAAGCCTCAGTGCCGCTTACTCTTGGTAGGCACAAGCCTCAGTTTCGCTTCCCCTTAGTAGGGACAAGCCTCAGTGCCGCTTTCTCTTGGTAGGCACAAGCCTCAGTGCCGCCTCTTCCCCTTAATAGAGGCAAGCATCAGTGCTGCTTCCCCTTAGTAATGCCAAGCCTCAGTGCCGCTTCCCCTTAGTAGAGGCAAGCATCAGTGCCGCTTCCCCTTAGTAATGCCTAGCCTCAGTGCCGCTTCTACCTTAGTAGGGACAAGCCTCAGTTCTGCTTCCCCTTAGTAGGGACAAGCCTCAGTGCTGCTTCCCCTTAGTAGGGACAAGCCTCAGTGCCGCTTCTACCTTAGTAGGGACAAGCCTCAGTGCCGCTTCCCCTTAATAGGGACAAGCCTCAGAGCCGCTTCCTCTTGGTAGGGACAAGCCTCAGTGCCACCGCTTCCCCTTAGAAGAGGCAAGTCTCAGTGCTGCTTCCCCTTAGTAGTGACAAGTTTTAGCGCCGATTTTCCTATATAGTGACAAGCCCCAGTGCTATGTCCCCTTAGTAGTGATTAGTCTCCGTGCTGCTTTCTCCTTAGCAGTGATAAACCTCAGTGCCACTTTCCTCTTATGAGTGACAAGTTTCAGTGCTATTTTCCCCTCCTTTAGTGACAAGTCTCAGTGCTGCTTCTCCTTAGTAGTGACATGCATCAGTGCCACTTTCCTTTTAGTTGGAACAATCCACAGTACTGCATTCCCCTATGTAGTGACCAGCCCCAGTTCCATTTCCCTTTAGTTTTGATTAGTCTCAGTACAGCTTTCCCCTTTAGTAGTGACAAGTCTGTGCCACTTCCCCTATGTAGTGACAAGTCTCAGTGGTGCTTTCCACTTAGTAGTGACAAGTCTCAGTGCCGCTTCTGCTATGTAGTTACAAGCCCCAGGGCTGATTCACCTTACTATTGAAAAGTCCCAGTGCCACCTTCTCCTCAGTAGTGGCAAACCTTAGTGCCGCTTCCCCTATCCAGTCAAAACCTAGGACAGAAACAAAATGAACATATACCCTGCTGTAAGTAAGAAAAAAGCACTAGTATTTATAAATAACAGCATACTTAGTAAACACTATTTTTCATTAAAAAAAGCGTAAAACTTATCACACCAGCGACAAGGTGTACCCAATCAGGACAGTCCTAACTTCTAGTATTAAAACCTTACCATGTGACAAAAATGAGTTCAAAACCAGGTTCCAACTCTGAACACATAGCTGTGGGAAGCTACATACACGTAATGCCAAGCTCAAAGAAAGGGAGGCCAAGCTCACAGAAACGGAGGCTATGCCCTTGAGTGCAAGAACCTAAAGCAAAACCAAAAAATGAACTGGAGTATAAGTTGGCATAGATGCAATGTATAGGAGCATGTTCACACTGGCTATTAAACAGACAAGATCTATGATAGAAACAAAATGAACATATACTGTTCTGTAAGGCTATGTGCACACATATAATGGTCCACTGCGGATTTTTCCGCAGCGGATTTGATAAATCTGCAGGGCAAAAACGATGCGTTTTGCTGCAGATTTATCGCAGATTTACCGTGTTTTTTCTGCAGATTTCACTGCGGTTTTACAACTGCGGTTTTCTATAGGAGCAGCTGTAAAACCACTGCGGAATCCGCAGAAAGAAGTGACATGCTGCGGAATGTAAACTGCTGCGTTTCCGCGTGTTTTTTTCCGCAGCATGTGCACAGCGTTTTTTGTTTCCCATAGGTTTACATTGTAATGTAAACTCATGGGAAACTGCTGCGGACCCGCAGCTGCGGAAACGCTGCGGATCCGCAGCTGCGGAAACGCTGCGGATCCGCAGCGTTTTCCGCATCGTGTGCACATACCCTAAGGCTTCTTTCACACTTCTGTTGTTTGGGGTGCGTCATAATGCAGTGAAGTGACGTATCGATGGTATCCAATGTTATGACGGATGCGTCGAATGAGTTCCTGCCAGAATTTTAAGGTATAAAATTCTGGAGAGAGAGAGACAATGACGGACAGCGCAGGACCCGTCGCTGACCGATTTTCCGACGTGAAGAAAAAACGTTCCTCTGAACGTTTTCTCCGCACGACGGACCGCTATTTTCCAACGGATCCAGTGCACGACGGATGAAACGGATTGGCCATCCTTCACAATCCGTCACTAATACAAGTCTATGGGAAAAAACAGGATCCTGCTGAAAAATTTGCAGGATCCTGTTTTTTCAAAACTCGATGGATTTCGACGGGAGGAAAATGACGGAAGTGTGAAAGAGGCCTAAGTAAGTGAAAAGCAATAGTGCTTATAAATAACATAGGGTACTTAGTAAACACTGTTTTTGAATTAAAAAAGCGTAAAAGCCATCCCACCAGCGACAAAGTGTACCCAATTGGGATGGTCCTACACCTCTAGTATTAAACCTTTACCATGTGTCAAAAATGGTATTCTTACTCACAATGAGGTAATTTATGACACGTGGTAAAATGCTTCAACATTGACCCTACGCAGTGAAGATCAAATGATAGAAATTCTTTCTTGGGACGTACACTCTTTATCTATGATTAGGTTATGTATAATTCTATTATCTATAATGAATTTCTGTCAGCACCTGTACTTTACTGTATCCTTACAACAGGACCAGAATTGGTTTGAGGACCCTAATTTGCTGTTTTGTAATTTTGCTTTGAACATCAACTAATTACTACACTTCTTTAATCCCACATTAAAGGGCGGTAAACTGAAGAGCCCAGATATTCCTCCTGAGACTGAGGACACAGAAGTATCATACGATGTAGAAAAATCAGATGAAAGTCAGTTAAAATATCACTTAGAAGAGAATCAAGAAAACTCTGAAATTCTAGGACAGGACTCGGTACACGTAGCGGCTGAAGACATTCCTGCCAGTGATGATGTACATGTAGATGACCATGTCCCATCTGTGGATACAGCAAACACAAATATAGAGAAGAATGAAACTGGTACGGAGGCATCAGAAGAAAAGGAAAGCACAGCTGATGCAGGAGAACAAGACGTGTAAACCGTCGTCTCGGAGATTCTGTTACTATCACGGACAGTTGGAAACCTCTTACTACATGGGTGGTCTTCTTACTATGCAGCAATCTTATCTTACGTATTAATTGGATCATGAATTAGGATGAAAAGTGGGAACACAAGACTCGTCAGAATGTGTGAAATGTGATTGTGATCTCTATTAAATCCCTTTTATTTTTGTTGCCTGAGCTTGTTTTATTATGTTGTGTTATTCAAAGTTTTTGTGTTTCTGTTTTTTGCTAAAATCACATTCCCTTTCAGCTGCCTTTATTAAAGGGAACCTGTCTCCAGAAAAAAACGCTATTAGCCTGCAGATCTGAGGATAATCTGCAGGTTTATAGCGTTACTAACATGCCCAGTGCTCCCACTTAGCCGAACACTGCGGGGAGAAAATTTAACTTTATTTTATTCAGCATCATTCGGTTTCAGTCACTGGGGTGGCGCCAGTGCGGGTTCTGTCATTACTCTATATAGAGCGCCGGCTGTAACCGCACCCTGACTCACTGCCGGCCTCAATGCAGAGCGAGTGGCAGTCAGGGCCGAGGACGCAGTTACTGCCGCCGCTCTATACTCAGAGCAATGACAGAACCTGTGCTGACCCAGTGACTGAAACCAAATGTATCCTGAAAGATGAGAAAAAAGAGGTTAGATTATACATACCCAGGGGCGGTCCCGGTTCTGTTCTGGTCCGGGGCTTCCCATCTTCTTATGATGACATCCTCTTCTTGTCTTCCTGCCGCTGCTCCTGCACAGTCCCTGTTGAGGGCAGAGCAAAGTACTGCACTGCGCAGGCGCCGGGAAAGGTCAGAGAAGCCCAGCACCTGCGCACTGCAGTACTTTACTCTGCCCTCAACAGGGACTGTGCAGGAGCAGCGGCAGGAAGACAAGAAGAGGATGTCATCATAAGAAGATGGGAGGTGCCGGACCGCGCCGCTCATCGGATCAGAACAGAACCGGGACCGCCCCTGGGTGAGTATAATCTAACCTCTTTTTCTCATCTTTCAGGATACATCAAGGGCTTATCTGCAGCATTCCAGAATGTTGTAGATAAGCCACTGATGCCGGTGGACTTAGCTCACCTTCGATTTTGGGGGTGACAGGTCCCCTTTAATTTTTTTCTTTCAGAAGTCAATAGTGACAAACAACAAGTGAAAAATAAGAAGACTTGTAATATATTGTATTAGAGAAATTAGCTTATTCCTCCTCCAGGATTGATCATTAATTTTCAGAATTCTCAATTCACAGATAAAATCTGTTGTCATTTAATGTGGATTTAGCCATTACTGAGATAGAAGCTGATACAGGTGCTTCTCACAAAATTAGAATATCATCAAAAACTTTATTTTAATTTCTTCAAAACAAAAAGTGAAGCTCATAAATTATATACAGTCATTACAAACAGAGTGATCTATTTCAAGTGTTTATTTCTGTTAATGTTGATGATTTTGTCTTACAGCCAATGAAAACCCAAAAGTCATTATCTCAGTAAATTTGAATTTTTTATAACACCAGCTTGAAAAATGATATTAAAATCAGAAATGTTGACTTACTGAAATGTATGTTCAGTAAATGCACTCAATACTTGATCGGGGCTCCTTTTGCATCAGTTACTGCATCAATGCGGCGTGGCATGGAGGTGATCAGCCTCTGGCATTGCTGAAGTGTTATGAAAGCCCAGGTTGCTTTGATAGCAGCCGTCATCTCGTCTGCATTGTTGGTTCTGGTGTCTCTCATCTTCCTCTTGACAATACCTCATAGATTCTCTATGGGGTTAAGGTCAGGCGAGTTTGCTGGCCAATCACGCACAGTGATACTGTTGTATATAAACCAGGTATTGGTACTTTTGGCAGTGTGGACAGGTGCCAAGTGCTGCTGGAGAATTAAATATCCATCTCCAAAAAGCTTGTCGGCAGAGGGAAGCATGAAATGCTCTAAAATTTCCTGGTAGACAGCTGCGCTGTCTTTGGTCTTGATAAAACACAGTGGACCTACACTAGCAGATGACATGGCTCCTCAAACCATCACTGATTGTGGAAACTTCACACTAGACCTCAAGCAGCTTGGATTGTGTGCCTCTCCACTCTTCCTCCACACTCTGGGACATTAATTTCCAGATGAAATGCAAAATTTACTTTCATCTGAAAACAACACCATGGACCACTGAGCCTCAGTCCAGTTCTTTTTCTCCTTGGCCCAGGTAAGACGCTTCTGGCGTTGTCTATTGTTTATGAGTGGCTTGGCGCAAGGAATTTGACACTTGTAGCCCATGTCCTGGATACATCTGTCTGTGGGTGGTGGCTCTTGAATCAATGACCCCAGCAGCAGTCCACTCCTTGTGAATTTCCCCCCAATATTTGAATGGCCATTTCTTATTTCAATTCTGCTGTTATCCCGGTTGCTTGTGCACCTTTTTCTACCACACTTTTTCCTTCCACTCAACTTTCCATTAATATGCTTGGATACAGCACTCTGTGAACAGCCAGGTTCTTTAGCAATGACCTTTTGTGGCTTTACCTCCTTGTGGAGCGTGTCGGTGACTGCCTTCTGGACCTTTGTCAAGTCAGCAGTTTTCCCCATGATTGTGGAGCCTACTGAAACAGACTAAGGGACCTTTCAAAACACAGGAAACCTTTGTGTTTTTATTGATTCTAATTTACTGAGATAATGTCTTTTGGGTTTTCATTGGCTGTGAGCCATAATCATCAACAGAAATAAACACTTGAAATAGATCACTCTGTAATGACTCTATATAATATGAGTTTCACTTTTTGTATTGAAGAACTGAAATAGATTAACTTTTTGATGATATTCTAATTTTGTGAGAAGCACCTGTAGTTGGTGCTCTGAAGGTTTTGTGAAGGAGTGTAAATTGTTACTTTCGGAGAACTTGCAGCACAATGTCTGTGTCTGCATTTAGCACATCCATGCTCCTTTTTCCATAGAATTTGAAAAGTTCCAATTGTTGTCAATCTTATTAACACCTTTCCGTCATGTGTCCGAAAATGGTACCAATAAAAACGTCAACTCAGCTCGCAAAAAACAAGCCCTCACATGACTCTGTGGGTCAAAATCTGGAAAAATTATAGCTCTCAAAATATGGTGATGCAAAAACTATTTTTTGCAGTAAAAAGCGTCTTTTAGTGTGTGACAGCAGCCAAACATAAAAACCTGATATAAATCTGGTATCTCTGTAATTGCACTGACCTGAAGAATAATGTTGCCCAATCACTTATACAGCCCGAGGAACAGCCTAAAAAATAAATAAAACCAATTCTTCAGCTACTGTTGATTTTTTCATTCTGCCTCCCGAAGATCGCAGTGAGGCGCACATTAATCCTGCGCTCTGTGCCTAGTGCTTACAGTGGGGTTTCCGTGTAAATCTCTAAAATACGTGATTCAGACGTAACCTCTGCCAGAAGATTCCCTATAATGAGGCAGATGGAGGCACTGTGGACGCCGTCTAAATTGTGATCCGGCGGTGTCCGTCTTTTTAGGATTGCATAAAAGTGCTGTCAGATACAGTTTTGTGCATTTCTGAAAAGAAGGACACCTCTGAACAGAGGCCAGACGGAGTCCAGAGTATCTCTGCTGCCTCATTATAGTGAATGGATCCCTCGGGGGTTTCATCTGAATCCTGTCACTCAGAGATTTAGATGGAAACCCTAAAGGAAGTGATCAGCATAGAGCCCCGGATAACTATGATCCCTAACGTTACTTAAAATGTTCCTAATATAAACTTCAACTCAATCCACAAAAAAAGCAAGTCATCAGGTCTGTTAACGAAATATAGGGGGCTTCCAAGTTACTGTTGCACAAAGGCTCTGGAAAAGCGAAATGGCATCATAACCCTCCAAAAGAAATTCACCTAAACCACATATAGCATCCACATGTTTGGCATTTCTGAAACAATGAGAGCCGAACTTACCGGTGCAAATCTCTAGAAGCACGGGCTGGGCATAACGTACTGGTGACTGCAACGTACTGGTCACTACAGCATACCGGTCACTTCAACGGCAGTTTACAATTTTCACTCGGCAACGCTCATTGCTGCTTGTTTCTGGAAAATACCCATGAAGTCAAAATTGTCACTACACCTGTAGATAAATTCCCAAAAGGGTATCATTTCCAAAATGAGGTTACTTGAGGGGGATTCTCCTCTTCTAGCAATTAGGGGCTCTGTATATGGAGTCCTCAAACTGTTCTATGAAAATCTGCACTCCAGGAGGCAAATAGCACTCCGTCTCTCCCGAGTTTCTCCATATGGCTAAGTAGTACTGTACAGCCACATATTGGGTATTGCCACATTCAGTAGAAATTGTGGGACAAATTATGGTGCCCAGTTCTTGTGTGAAAATGTAAAATCTGGGGCTAAAACAAAATTTTTGTAGTAAAAATATAGTTATTTTTTCTTCACTGCCCAATGGTATAAAATTCTGTGACACACTCGTGGTGTCAATATGATCACTGCACCCCTAGATTAATTCATTGAGAGGGGTAGTTTGTAATTTGGGGTCACTTATGGAGGGTTCTGCTGTTCTGGCACCTCATGGGCTCTACCAGTGGGTCACCTGCAACCATAACAGTAAAATCTGGTGCTGCTTGCATTCTGAGCTTTGCACTGTCTGAAAAAAATGTCCTGATTACATGTAGGGTATTGATGCACTAAGCAAAAAATGGACCTCAGTTTGTTGTAAAAAAAATCCTATTGGCCCATAGAAAAATTAAAAACTTGGGGCCAAAACAACATTTTAGTGGTAAAAATGTAATTTATTCTTTCTTCACTGCTCAATGGTATAAAAATTGTGTGAGGCACATGTGGTGTCAATATGATCACTGCACCCCTAGATGAATTCATTGGGGAGTGTAGTTTGTAAAATGAGTTCACATATAGGGGGCTTTCTGGTGTTCTGACTCCTCAAGGGCTCTGCCAATGTGACATAGCACCCTCAAACCATTCCTGCAAAATCAACTCCAATATGGCGCCTCTTCCCTTCTGAGCTTTGCGTTGTGCCTCAAAAATAGTATTCCCCTACATATGGGGTATCGGCGTACTCAGGAGAATTGCACAACAAATTGTATGTTGTGCATATTCTCCTATTACCCTTAGGAAAATAACATTTTTGAGAGGAAAATGTGATTTTATTATTTTCACGGCTCAACGTTATAAACTTTGGTGAAACACCTGGGGGATTCAAGGGGCTCACCACATTTCTAAATACATTCTTTAAGGGTTCAAGTTTTCTAAATGGGGTCATTTGTGGGGGGCTTCCACTGTTTAGGCACATCAAGGGTTCTCCAAATAGGACATGACGTCCACTAATGATTCCCGGAAATTTTGCTTTCAAAAAGTCAAATAACGCTCTTTTCCTTCAGAGCCCTGCAGTGCGTCCAAACAGTGGTTTTCTCCCTCATATGCGGTATCGGCATGCTCAAGAGAAATTACGCAATACATTTTTAGTCAATGTTTTCCTGTTACCCTTGTCAAAATAAAAAAAAATTGAAGTAAATTTTTTGTGAAAAAAAGTTAAATGTTCTTTTTTTCCCCACACATTCCAAAAATTCCTGTGAAGCACCTGAAGGGTTAATAAACTTCATTGTGTTTTTGAGCACCTTGGGGGTTGCAGTATTTAGAATGCTGTCACTTTTGATTATCTTCTATCATATAGACCCCTCAAAGTGACTTCAAATGTGAGATGGTCCCTAAAAAAATGGTTTTGTAAAGTTTGTTGGAGAAATTAAAAATTGTTGGTCAACTTTTAACCCTTATATCTTCCTAAAAAATTTTGGTTCCAAAATTTACTGATGTAAAATAGACATGTGGGAAATGTTACTTATTAATAGTGTTGAGCGATACCTTCCGATATGCAAAGGTATCGGTATCGGATTGGATCGGCCGATACCGGCAAAATATCGGATCTCGCCGATACCGATACCTGATACCAATGCATATCTATGGGACACAAAATATCGGAATGGTTCCCAGGGTCTGAAGGAGAGGAAACTCTCCTTCAGGCCCTGGGATCCATATTCATGTATAAAATAAAGAATAAAAAAAAAAAATATTGATATACTCACCCCTCCGGCGGCCCCTGCTCTTAGCGGTGCCTCCGTTCCTAAGAATGCCGAGTTAAGGATCTTCAATGACGTCGCGGCTTGTGATTGGTCGCGTGACCGCTCATGTGACCGCTCACGCGACCAATCACAAGCCGCGACGTCATCGCAGGTCCTTCACTCACTCATTCTTAGGAACGGAGGCTGCCGGTTGCAGCGGTTACAACCAGGGCACGTCAGAGGGTGAGTATATCCCTATTTTTTATTTTTATTCTTTATTTTACACATGAATATGGATCCCAGGACCTGAAGGAGAGTTTCCTCTCCTCCAGACCCTGGGAACCATACACTGGGAACTTCCGATTCCGATTTCCAATATCACAAAAATATCGGAACTCGGTATCGGAATTCCGATACCGCAAATATCGTCCGATACCCGATACTTGCGGTATCGGAATGCTCAACACTACTTATTAACTATTTTGTGTGACATATCTTAGTGGTTTAAGGGCATGAAAATTCAAAGTTGGAAAATTGCGAAATTTTAAAAATTTTCGCCAAATTTCCTTTTTTTCACCCTCGTCTCCTGAGATCTCATTCTGCGCATGCGCCGCCTCCAGTGGCCATTTTCATGGAGACCAACTCATTACAGCAATGGAGGTGCGAGGGCCTTTCACAAAACGTCATCAGAGTCACCGCACCACCGGGCATCTATAAGAGTGCGCTCCAGCCTGGGATGGATGTGTGGGGACTCTGGGATTTCCACAAATGCTGGCAGAGCCACCACACCACCGATCATCTGTGAAACTGCCGCGCATCAGCCTGGGATGGATGTGTGGGGGCTTTCACAAAATGGAGCCCCCACACCACCGAACCTGCTGCACTGGCCTGGGATGAGCCAGACCACCGAACACCTCCTGTGAACCTGCTCCACCAGCGCTCCCTATCGCCTACCCCCCAGGTAAGCTGAATAATTCAGACTGTAAAGACGGACCCTCATTTGACGCATTCATTTTTTCACTATTTTTCTTCTGAAAATTTGGGGTGCGTCTTATGGTCCGGTGTGTCCTATAGTCTGAAAAATGTGGTACTTTTTAAGATCTGTAGAAAAGCCAATGGAAAAGATGCCACAAAAAAAAACATAACACCAAGAGCGTGCTAATTTTAATTTTTTTTTTTAAGTGAATAACGCTCAAAAAAGAAGCTCTTTTTCTGTGATGCATTTTATAATGCACCATAGACTTAAGGTATATTCACATTTAACTGTGCAAAAAAAAAAATACAAATAGCAGTGAAATTCTCTATATGGAAAACCACGCTTAAAGAGTAACTGCTATTTTTTATGTAATCTGTCACCCCAGAATGCTAATAAAACCATTTATACAGGTATATAACCCTAAAAAAAATTATACTTGTAATATAGATTTAGCGGTTTAGATGCAAGAAAAAAAACTATTTCATATTCAAGTGAGGTTGCTTCAGCGCATCCTTACACCCTTTCAATTTGCTTACCTATCACTTTGTCATAGCAACAAAATTCAATCAAGCGCTGTGTGAACTCAATCAGCACTGATACTACAGGAGCCAAACTGTACTCACATAGTGTCATTGCGGGCTCCCACTGCTGCCTCCTATCTGCAGTAGAGTAAATTGCGGCGGCTGCAGAGAGTCCGCAATGACACTAGGATCGTGGCTGGACTACAGTATCCGTGATGTGCTGCTGATTAAGATCAGGCAGTGCTAGATCTTTGCACTTTCAATCAATATATGACAAAGGGCTCATTAATAATAATAATAATTTTTATTTATATAGCGCCAACATATTCCGCAGCACTTTACAATTAAGCGGGGACATGTACAAACAATAAATTCAGTACGAGTTAAGACAATTTAAACAGTGACTTTAGGAGTGAGGTCCCTGCTCGCAAGCTTACAATCTACAAGGAAATGGGGGGGGCACAATAGGTGAAAAGTGCTTGTTATTTCAGGTCTGGCAATTATAATACATAGGGATTTTCATACAAAGCTGCGTGATCCGGTCATCAGCCCGTGTGTTTAAGTGCAATAGTCAAGTATCAAGTGCAGTTATCGTGTGCATGGAGGGTGTGGAGACAGATGAATAGTAGGGTGCAGATTCAGAGTAATATTTGGAGGGAGGGAACAGGGCAAAGTTAGTTTACTGAGTAGTTGATGTTGTAGGCTTGTTTGAAGAGATGGGTTTTTAAAGCTCGCTTGAATAGGTCGGGGCTAGGTATCAGTCTGATCATCTGGGGAAGTGCATTCCAGAGAGCTGGCGCAGCATGAGAGAAGTCTTGGAGACGGAGGTGTGAGGTTTGGATTACAGGGGATGTTAGTCTTAGGTTGTTTGTAGAACAGAGGGTACGTGTAGGGCGATAGACAGATGAGAGAGGAGATATAAGGCGGTGCAGAACTGTGAAGGGCTTTGTGGGTGAGAGAGATGAGTTTATACTGGAGCCTGTAGCAAATGGGTAGCCAGTGTAATGACTGGCACAAGATGGAGGCATCGGTGAAGCGGCTGGACAGAAATATGACCCTGGCTGCCGCATTCAAGATGGATTGGAGAGGAGAAAGTTTGGTAAGAGGGAGACCGATTAGAAGAGAGTTGCAGTAGTCCAGACGAGAATGAATAAGAGCGACAGTAAGAGTCTTAGCAGTTTCAACGGTGAGAAAAGGTCGGATTCTGGAGATGTTTTTAAGATGCAGGTGACAAGAGCGAGTGAGTGATCGGATAGGCCATGTTCACACGATCCTTTTTTTTATCCTTTTTTTTATCCTTTTTTTTTCAGGTCCTGATTTGGAAAACCCGCAGTGCAAAACTGCACTGCTGATTTTCCTGCAGTTTCTTCTGCAGATTCCTCTGCGGGTTTTCAACAGCACTTTCCTATTGGTGCCTGTTGAAAACAGGAGCTGAATCCGCAGAAAGAAGTGACATGGTACTTCTTTTTTTCTGCAGGCAAATCCTCGCGGATTTGCCTGAGAAAAAAGATAGTGGGCACAGCGGTTTTTGTTTTCCATAGAGTAACATTGGACTGTACCCTGCATGGAAAAAGGACCTGAAAAAAAAAGGATCAAAAAAAGGATTGTGTGAACATAGCCATATAGGGAGTAAAGAAAAGTTCGGAGTCGAATATGACCCCAAGACAGCGGGCATGCTGCTTGGGAGTAATGGTTGAACCCTCTAGGGTAATTTTGATGTTGGGTAGAGTGAGGTTAGTAGAAGGGAGAAACACAAGAAGTTCCGTTTTAGAGAGATTTAGTTTCAGGTAGAGGGAGGACATGATGTTAGAGACAGCAGACAGACAATCCTTGGTATTTTGAATTAGGGTAAGGGTGATGTCGGGGGAAGAAGTGTATAATTGGGTGTCATCAGCATAGAGATGATACTGGAACCCAAATCTGCTGAATTTTTGTCCAATAGGGGCCGTGTAAAGAGAGAAGAGGAGGGGGCCTAGGACTGAGCCTTGCGGAACCCCGATAGGGGACGAGGAGAGGAAGAGGAGCTGGCAAAAGATACAGTGAAGGAGCGGTCAGAGAGGTAGGAGGAAAACCAGGAGATGGCTGTGTCCTTGAGGCCTATGGAGCGGAGCATAGTGAGAAGGAACTGGTGATCCACAGTGTCGAATGCGGCAGATAGATCCAGGAGAATCACTTACATCATTATGTAAGTTAAGATGGTGCATGGGGCCTTAGGCTCTCCAAGAATGCGCTGAAGCTGCCTCCTTTGAATACAAAATACATTATGTGTTTCTCTGGCAACTAAACCACTTAAATCTGTACTACAGGTATGATTTTATGAAGCTAAGCCTGTGCATAGTTTTGCACCAGCCATTCCATCTACCCATTCCCAAGGGTTGTCCTCCCCTTTACCCTTTAATTTTTCTAAATCAGATCGTTTTTATTTTTCAAAAATAACATTTCACGTATGTTTTGATTTTTCACATTTTGTCAATTATTCATTATGAGAAGTAGACTCAACAATAACATATGCAAAGAAAAATAGGCAAAGAAAAATAAAAATAATACACAATACTACTTTAAACTCAACATAACTGATTGTTTTTCTCAATATTACACACCTTGCTGACATTATGTTTTAATTGAGTGGAGTCCATACTTGTAGTTCAAAAGAAAAACATATCATTAAAAGGCAATTATATTAACTCTTTCTCTTCTGTTTCTTCTTTTTATTATGTTGGCTAATTTTCCTATCTGTCAGTATATTATTGGATGTAAATGGAACATATGCAACTTTTGAATATGCTCATACACACATTTTTACAGAGCAACAATTAAGAGGTTCATAATGGTATTACGTAGGAGGGTCTCTGATGCAGTACTCTGTGTAGTTAGCCATTTCTTCCATATAACTTTCTTGAGGGACTACCTTTTAATGTATATTACCCTCTCTAGACACAGGAGGTTGTTAATTCTGGACTTTAATTCTTTCAACCCTGATGGAGAGCGATCAATCCAGTGCAATGCTATCAACTTTCCAGCTTGAAAAAGAATTCTAGAAATTGCCAGTGCCATAGGGGAATCTGAGTCCACCCCATCACCCAACATTCCAAGTATGCATATTTTGTGTTCCAATTTACTTTGTATGCCAAACATTGTGCTCATAATTCTAGCTACCCTTTCCAATAGTCACCAATTCTTGGGCACTCCCATAACATATGTCTCAAAGAAGCGTCTTTAAGTCCACATCTAGTGCACAAATCATTAACTCTTACACCCATTTTGAGAAAAATACTTGGGAGTCCTAAATACCCTATGAGTAAGAAAAATCTGATAGAACCATTGCGACTGCAACAAAGATAATTTGAGTGTCCCATTCTCTAAACTCCACTAATTTATATATTTCTGGTATGCTACAATTGTGCCGCATAGGAGTACAAATTGTATAATTTCCGACTTGCAACATGTCTTTGCATCTATCCCAAATATATTAGATTTCATGTTGTGTATGTTAAGCTTTTTATTGCAGAAAGTCTCATTTCCAAGACTGACAACGGGATCCTCCAGTCAGTCCCCTCTATGATTAAGTGTCCAGACGTTACACACCATTCATACGATCCCCAGCTATAGAGCTGTATCGGTACGGCCAAAAAATATATCCAAGCATTTGGAATAGCCAATCTACCTTCATCTTTCTCACTTTGCAGGGTTTCTAATTTATTTCTAGCTTGTTTTCTCTTCCACAAAAGTTCCCTAAATAGACTGTGTATCTTATAGAAAAGGACATAGGGTAAATTATGAAGAAAACATAAAAGCAGTGGCATGAGGATCGTTTGTAATAGATTACCGCTACCAATCACTGACAGTGACAAACAACACCATGTGTCAATTTTAATTTTAAATTTCTCTAGAATAGGAGCCAAATTAAGAGTAAAGTATTTCTGTGCTGTAGCTGTAATTATTACTCCCAGGTTTTTAAAGGAATTTACTATTGGGATAGAGATCTGACCCATAGTCATATCCATTGACAACGGGTCTAATTAGTCATCCTGACTACATGCCAAACGATTTATTGAGATGCATTACTGGTACTATGGAAGAAACTACTTCTTCCAGGAAAAGCATGTTGTCTACAAATAATGATATCTCCATTTCTAATGATCCTCACTGGAATCCTTGAATCTCAGTAGAAGTACATATAAGGCATGCCAGCGGTTCTATGGCCATTGCAAATAGGAAAGGGAAAGAGGACATCCTTGTCTAGTTCCCCTCTCTAATGCAAACACTTCAGATGTATGTCCATTTACCCTAATTATTGCAAAAAACCCATACCCTTTATCACAGCCCGCAAGAAATTCCACTCAATACTGTCAAAGGCCTTACTCCAAAGAATTTCAGGACCATCAGTATAATAGATTAATCACGGAGAGGACTCCATAATGCATACATCTGCGATAAAAAAGGAAGTTGACCAAACTCCAAATATATATATAAACATATATATATATATATATATATATATATATATATATATATATACACACTCACTGGCCACTTTATTAGGTACACCTGTCCAACTTCTTGTTAACACTTAATTTCTAATCAGCCAATCACATGGCGGCAACTCAGTGCATTTAGGCATGTAGACATGGTCAAGACAATCTCCTGCAGTTCAAACCGAGCATCAGTATGGGGAAGAAAGGTGATTTGAGTGCCTTTGAACGTGGCATGGTTGTTGGTGCCAGAAGGGCTGGTCTGAGTATTTCAGAAACTGCTGATCTACTGGGATTTTCACGCACAACCATCTCTAGGGTTTACAGAGAATGGTCCGAAAAAGAAAAAAAATCCAGTGAGCGGCAGTTCTGTGGGCGGAAATGCCTTGTTGATGCCAGAGGTCAGAGGAGAATGGGCAGACTGGTTCGAGCTGATAGAAAGGCAACAGTGACTCAAATCGCCACCCGTTACAACCAAGGTAGGCCTAAGAGCATCTCTGAACGCACAGTGCGTCGAACTTTGAGGCAGATGGGCTACAGCAGCAGAAGACCACACCGGGTACCACTCCTTTCAGCTAAGAACAGGAAACTGAGGCTACAATTTGTACAAGCTCATCGAAATTGGACAGTAGAAGATTGGAAAAACGTTGCTTGGTCTGATGAGTCTCGATTTCTGCTGCGACATTCGGATGGTAGGGTCAGAATTTGGCGTAAACAACATGAAAGCATGGATCCATCCTGCCTTGTATGGAGCATCTTTGGGATGTGCAGCCGACAAATCTGCGGCAACTGTGTGATGCCATCATGTCAATATGGACCAAAATCTCTGAGGAATGCTTCCAGCACCTTGTTGAATCTATGCCACGAAGAATTGAGGCAGTTCTGAAGGCAAAAGGGGGTCCAACCCGTTACTAGCATGGTGTACCTAATAAAGTGGCCGGTGAGTGTATATATATATATATATATATATATATATATATATATATATATATATATATATATATATATACACTGCTCAAAAAATAAAGGGGACAATTAAACAACAGAATATAACTCCGAGTAAATCAAACTTCTGTGAACTCAAACTGTCCACTTAGGAAGTATTCTGTCCCTGGGCCCTGTGGCTGCAAATATGGCTCTGGGAGATGCTGGATCTCTTCACCTTACTTACAATTGGCGATGGGCGCAGATAACATAGTAACATAGTAAGGCCGAAATAAGACATTTGTCCATCCAGTTCAGCCTATATTCCATCATAATAAATCCCCAGATCTACGTCCTTCTACAGAACCTAATAATTGTATGATACAATATTGTTCTGCTCCAGGAAGACATCCAGGCCTCTCTTGAACCCCTCAACTGAGTTCGCCATCACCACCTCCTCAGGCAAGCAATTCCAGATTCTCACTGCCCTAACAGTAAAGAATCCTCTTCTATGTTGGTGGAAAAACCTTCTCTCCTCCAGACGCAAAGAATGCCCCCTTGTGCCCGTCACCTTCCTTGGTATAAACAGATCCTCAGCGAGATATTTGTATTGTCCCCTTATATACTTATACATGGTTATTAGATCGCCCCTCAGTCGTCTTTTTTCTAGACTAAATAATCCTAACTTCGCTAATCTATCTGGGTATTGTAGTTCTCCCATCCCCTTTATTAATTTTGTTGCCCTCCTTTGTACTCTCTCTAGTTCCATTATATCCTTCCTGAGCACCGGTGCCCAAAACTGGACACAGTACTCCATGTGCGGTCTAACTAGGGATTTGTACAGAGGCAGTATAATGCTCTCATCATGTGTATCCAGACCTCTTTTAATGCACCCCATGATCCTGTTTGCCTTGGCAGCTGCTGCCTGGCACTGGCTGCTCCAGGTAAGTTTATCCTTAACTAGGATCCCCAAGTCCTTCTCCCTGTCAGATTTACCCAGTGGTTTCCCGTTCAGTGTGTAATGGTAATGGTGTATAGCTTAACTCAGCTACAGGCACATATGTTATGAAGAATCCAGAAGAGACTTTGATTTCTTTAAGAATTCTTGTTGAATGCATACAAACAGCAGCAGGTAAAAAAGACTTTCTTCAGACAGGCTGAAATCACATGTGCCTCTAATGAAGCTAAGATGGAGACTAAGACACAGGGAGAAGAAGAAGGAGGTGACATCACACCTCGCAGAGAAAGACAGAAGGGACAAACTTGATGGAAAGGGAGGATTTCAGCTATGCAAAACACAGGAACACATAGCACCGATAAACAATATGAGAGACTGCAATACAGCATGTAAAATGTACAGGACAGTCTGTAAAATGTCTCATTCATGGGACATAACAGGAAGCAACACTGTTTGACAATCAATTTCACATGCTGTTGTGCAGATTGAATAGACAACAGATGGAAATTATTGGCAATTATCAAGACACACTCAATAAAGGAGTGTTTCTGCAGGTGGGGACCACAGACCACATCTCAGTACCAATGCTTTCTGGCTGATGTTTTGGTCAATTTTGAACGTTGGTTCTGCTTTCACACTTGTGGTAGCATGAGACGGACTCTACAACCCACAAAGTGGCTCAAGTAGTGCAGCTCATCCAGAATGTCACATCAATGCGAACTGTAGAAAGGTTTGCTGTGTCTTTCAGCGTAGTGTTCAGAGGCTGGAGGCGCTACGAGGAGACAGGCCAGTACATCAGGAGACATGGAGGGGGCCGTAGGAGGGCAACAACCCAGCAGCAGGACCGCTACCTCAGCCTTTTTGCAAGGAGGAACAGGAGCACTGCCAGAGCCCTGCAAAATGACCTCCAACAGGCCATAAATGTGCATGTGTCTGCACAAATGGTTAGAAACCGACTCCATGAGGATGGTCTGAGTGCCCGACGTCCACAGATGGGGGTTGTGCTCACAGTCCAACACCGTGCAGGATGCTTGGCATTTGCCACAGAAAGCCAGGATTGGCAAATTCGCCACTGGCGCCCTGTGCTCTTCACAGATGAAAGCAGGTTCACACTGAGCATATGTGACAGACGTGACAGAGTCTGGAGACACCATGGAGAGCGATCTGCTTGCATCATCCTTCAGCATGACCGGTTTGGCAGTGGGTCAGTAATGGGGTGGGGTGGCTATTCTTTGGAGGGCCGCACAGCCCTCCATATGCTCGCCAGAGGTAGCCTGACTGCCATTAGGTACCGAGATGAGATCCTCATACCCCTTGTGAGACCATATGCTGGTGTGGCTGGCCCTGGGTTCCTCCTAATGCAGGACAATGCCAGACCTCATGTGGCTGGAGTGTGTCAGCAGTTCCTGTAAGATGAAGGCATTGAAGCTATGGACTGGCCCACCTGTTCCCCATCCGCCGCCTCATCAGGAGCATGCCCAGGCATTGTAGGGAGGTCATACAGGCACGTGGAGGCCACACACTACTGAGCATCATTTCCTTGTCTTGAGGCATTTCCACTGAAGTTGGATCTGTAACTTCATTTTCCACTTTGATTTTGAGCATCATTCCAACTACAGACCTCCCTGGGATATTAGTTGTGATTTACCTTGATCATTTTTAGGTTTTATTGTTCTCAACACATTCCACTATGTAATGAATAAAGATTTACAACTGGAATATTTCATTCAGTGATATCTAGGATGTGGGATTTTAGTGTTCCCTTTATTTTTTTGAGCAGTATATATATATATATATATATATATATATATATCGTCGATTTTCTTTTTTACATAAGATACAAAGGCCTTTGCAGTATCATGTGAGAGGACTGCCCTAGTTCCCCTGTATTTGAACCTAGTTGTAAACCCATGTAAAGAGGTCTCAAGATTATTGTTGTGGATTTGAGTGCCATGAAGCCTGTTTGATTTTCCTGTATTACCCTCATAAGTTTCCCGTGACAGCCTGTTAGCTAGAATTACAAAGCCCAAGACAATCACATGATATTACACACAGAGCCTGGTACAAAAGTATATACAGCTCCTACTAGAAAGGAGAGATGTGATGGAGAAATGGACAGCAATGTGATACAACCAAATAATGGTATTCAAGTAAAGAAACAGAGTTCTCACATAAGAGTCCAAGTGTACAATCAATAAGTACAGGCAAAGTAAAGAAATAAAAGAAAGAAAGTAAAGGGCTCACTTTATGTTTGCTAAGCGTGCTACAGTGCATAATAATGCTTATCCATGTGGGAGAGTGCCAGGTGTACGTTTGTGATGTCGCCCCAAAGCACGTTTCACGTATTAGGCTTCTCAGGCAGCTGTGTCCAAGCATACAATTCCAACACATTGCTTTTATTTGTTACATAGTTACATAGTTATTAAGGTTGAAGGAAGACTGTAAGTCCATCTAGTTCAACCCATAGCCTAACCTAACATGCCCTAACATGTTGATCCAGGGGAAGGCAAAAAAAACCCATGTGGCAAAGAGTAACTCCACCATGGGGAAAAAAATTCCTTCCCGACTCCACATACGGCAATCAGACTAGTTCCCTGGATCAACGCCTTATCAAGGAATCTAGTGTATATACCCTGTAACATTATACTTTTCCAGAAAGGTATCCAGTCCCCTCTTAAATTTAATTAATGAATCACCCATTACAACATCATACGGCAGAGAGTTCCATAGTCTCACTGCTCATCACACTAATCAGGAGCGATGAGCTGAGCGTTTTTCTTGGAATCCTATCAGACCATGCCCCCAGTCTTCACTCTTTAGCCCCAGAACAAGTATCTGGACTTACATGAGGGCTCCTGGGTTGGGTGAACAGTGTAGCTGCTCGCCAGTGGCACAGGCTGGCAGAGGATGGTCAGGAAGCCTCATCAATAACAGAAGATCAGGGATTGTCAGAACATTGGCCAAGGTCAATAACAGTGTCGTAGCTGTTTTCATTCTGACCCAAATGTCAGCTGACAGATCACCAGTGAGACCTAATTGTGGATTTACGCCCTTAGTTGACAAGCGCTTGGAGACAAAAGACACCTCACACGTATCCCGTGAGCAAGTCACTTTTATCTGACATATTAAAACCAAGGCAATGCTTTATACCATTTACACAGCATGCATTTCAATGTAACTCATGTAGCCCCCACCATCACCCAGGGTCACATTCTATTTACCATAACTCAGAACATGTTGTGACTGACTATTGAGAACATACATGATAAGAAGTGTAGTCTCCTTGAAGGGGAGACCATCAGACTACTGCGTCAACAGATTCTAGTAATTCTAACACTTAAAGGTAAAAGGCACTTAAAGGCAAGGCAGTTAAAGGCAAACTATTAACCCTTCTATAACAATTTCCCCCTTTTGTAAATGGTATAACCTCTGCTACGGGGTCCGCTGATGTCCACAAAGGAGCTACTGTCTCATGGGTCTAGTACCCACAAGGGGACTTGCTACCTGCTTCGCCCATCCACCCTCAGTGTGGACACTCAACTTCCCATCAGCAGTGGCCATTTGGGGCCTATGATATACTACAGAAGGTTCAGCCTTAGGTAATACATATATTAGCGCTTTTACGGCTACATAAAACAATAAGCAAAGCAACAAGATTTGCATACAAGTCTGAAAAATACCAAAAATAATCCATCCTGCTAGGCCGCTTAGCCAATCGGCTGGATTTAAAAAGAAGTCTTTATATTGTATTAGTCTTATTAAGAGCCTTAAGGAACCAAGAAAATCTGAGTCCAAGTCTCATTGGGTATGCTGTGTGGTGTTAATACTTTCCTTGGCTCCAGGGGTAAAGGCTAAGTACAGCATAGCCCTTACAAATACTGGGCTGTGTATACAGATCTAACAGTCCAGCAGGTTTGTCCTTCCGCGTCTTTTATAAGAAAAGCATGATGTTGAGTAAGTTTGTTGTCCTTGTCAACACTTAAAAGTTTATCCAGTGTCTCTGTAAGGTGCAAACATCCTACCACTGCCAGCAAGGTGATTAGGACAACAGTCTTTCTGCTAGTGAAAAGATCTTTTTGCAGTGACTGGCATGGATCCAGGTGGGCGTTCCCTCAAGTGAATGTGGTCAACTGGACTTTACAACGGGCCGTCAAACCGTGGGTCTAGGCTCCTTCTCACGTGTCTGTGTATGACCACCCAATCACCTGGATTTAGCAGATGTGCGTCCGCACTGGCATTAAGATCTGGAATGGATGAAAACACATGTTTATGCACCACATTAAGTCTGTTCTGCAAGGCCTGGACATGGGCTGTCATAGCACCGTGTTGCATTTGTAGCACCTGTGGGAAGTACAGACCAGTCTTTGGCAAACTACTAAACAGGACTTCAAAAAGGGGACAAGCCTGTCTTTCTATTTGGAGTGTGTCTAACTAGAGAGTGCAAGAGACAAGCACTCTACCCCGCTCTTTCCTGTGTCTGCCATGGCTTCTGAATTTTCAGTTTAAGTGTCTCATTTAGTGTTTCCATTTTCCCACTACTTTGTTGTCTATATGGTGCATGATATGCTTGCTGTACTCCCAGGGCCTGCATGACTTCCCTCATTATTTCTCCCGTGAAGTGTGTACCCCTATTGCTTTCTATGGTCTCTGGACACCATACCTGCAGATCAGTTCTTTCATCAGTTCGTCTGCAGTCACTTTAGCATTTGCACATTTTACCGAATAGGCTTCCAGCCAACCAGAGAAGAGATCTACACATACTAGGACATTTTTCACACACTCCTACCTTGGGTAGCTATGTAGTCAGTCTGCAGTCTCTGAAACGGGTAGAGAGGCCTGGGTGTCGCTTTCTTAGGGATTTTTACTGTTTTACCAGGGTTGTGCTGTGCACAGATGAGGCATGACCGTACGAGCTTTGCTGCTGCGTAACTGAAACCAGGAGCGATCCGGAAGGCATCTACCATGGACACATGTGACATTTTGAGGTGTGAGTGGGGCCAAGTGTTGCTTGTGCCATAATTAGGAACAGGGACCTTGGTATATACAATTTATCCTTATTTGTTGTGTATCCGCTTTTTGGGCTCCCCTGGTGGTTGCTGGTGGTACTGGTGACTTGTTTGCACTTTGCTTCTTCTGTTCACCTGCTTCCATCAGTGTTTGGGAGTTTCCTATTTAGCCTTGCTCTCCAGTCATTTCCTTGCCGGTCATCATTGTAACCAGAGCCTTCGGTTGCATGTTCCTGCTACTAGTCTGCTGATCAGCTAAGTGGACTTTGTCCTTTTGTTTTTGTACCTTTTGTCCAGTTTGCAGTTTTTGTAATTCTCTGTAGCTGGAAGCTCTTGCGGGCTGAAATTGCCACTCCTGTGTCATGAGTTGACACAGGAGTCTTAAAGTAATTTCAGGATGGTTTTTGAAAGGGTTTTCAGTTGACCGTGAAGTCCTCTTTTGTATCCTTCTGCTATCTAGTAAGTGGACCTCTCTTTGCTAAATCTACTTTCATACTGTGTATGTCTTTTCCTCTTAATTCACCGTTATTACATGTGGGGGGCTGCTATCATCTTTTGGGGTATTTCCCTAGAGGTAAGCCAGGTCTGTTTCTTCCTCTACCAGGCGTAGTTAGTCCTCCGGCTGGCGCGTGGCATATAGGAAGCCGTAGGTATGCTCCCTGGCTACTGTTAGTTGTGTGGTAGATTTAGCTCACGGTCAACTCGAGTTTCCATCACCCGAGAGCTCGTTCGTTACTTATGTGTTTTTACGTTCCCTTGCCATTGGGAACTATGACACTTATTCTCCCAAAACTCTTTTTGAGTTCAGCTCAGCTCCCATTCTCCCCCGTGTTCCTTCTCTGTTTGGGCAGCTGGAGGGATTTCAGGACATCTAGGCTCAGTGTGGCTGGAATACGCTGACTCTCCGCCACCGTCCACTGCTCCCTAGGCCGCCTTGCTGCTACTTTAGCAGCCTCGTCCGCCCTTCTGTTGCCCTCTACCTCCACAGAGTCACCGTCCGTGTGTGCTGTTACCTTGACGATGCCAACCTGGACTGGTAACGTCAATGCCTCCACTAATTGTTTCATCAGCTATGCATTTTTAATGGGCTTACCGGCTGATGTAAGAAACGTTCTGCTTCTCCAGACAGGGCAATAATCATGGGATATTCCCCATGCACAATTCGAATCTGTGTAAATATTAGTGACTTTACCTGCAGCAGCTCTACACGCCTCAGTGAGCGCCTTCAACTCTGCCTCCTGCACCAACATGTGTGGAGGGAGTGGTTCAACTCGGATTACCTCATGTGAGGATACTACTGTATGTCCAGTGTAGAATCGCCCATCCTGGTGGTATCTGGAGCCATCTACAAAAATAAAACTTCAAAATATGCATTAGGAACAGGTTTTTTTTCATGAACATATGTAAAACATACTGTCTCCTGACTCATCAGTTCCTATGCAGTCATGTTTGTGCGTCAACGTACCAGAGTACTTTTTTTTTTTTCTAATGCTGTCACCAATTCCCCCTTTTCTGAATCCACAGGCAGATGAGTGGCTGGATTCAGAACATTGTACCTTTTGAGGGTGACGTATTCATTAAATTAGTATTAGAGCACATTCGAGTCTGATCTGTCTGGCCATAGACAGGTGTTTTGGTTGAACTTGTACAAGTATGGCATTAATGTCATATGGGGAAAAAATTGTCAAAAGAAAAAGTCAGTGTGAGCTCACATGCCTAGCTGTAATACATCAGCTCTTACAATACGGACACACGTAGGAGACCCTCTAATCACTGGGTCTAACTGTGCTATTGATCTCTGTTTCCCTCCACGCTGTTGTGTCAGTGCTGTGGTAGCATGTCCTCCCTGCTCTGTGCAAAATAAGAAAAATGTCTGATCATAGTTTGAAATGCCTAAGGCCGGGGCTGGCACAATGAGCAGCTTCAGAGAATCAATTGCTTCTTGAGTGAGATTGTAGGGGTTTGATGACAACCTGTCATAGCGTGGTTGCATCATTTGTGAAGCAGACCTTATCCAAGGCCTACAGTAGGTCACCAAACCTAGAAAAATGCGTAGATGCTGGTGTGACCTGAGTAAAGGGAGATTTTGTATTGCCTGTTTTCTGTCTTCAGTCAGGTGTCTTGTACATTCATCAATACAATGTCCTAAAAATGTCACCTTTTGTTTGTAATACTGTAATTTGTCACGGGAGACCTTGCAACCCTTCTCTGCCAAAAAAAACAGCAAGGAAACTGTAGCTTCCTTGCAGGACGTCTGGTCCGGGCAGCAGAGCAAGAGGTCATCCACGTACTGCAATAGTACAGTCTGTGGATGAGGTGGTTGCCACTGCTCAAGAATCCCTGCCATCGCTGTTGGATAGATGGTTGGGGAGTTCTTTCCCCCTTTTGGGAGGACCGTCCAACAGTGTTTGTTTACCTTCGTAAGTAAAAAAAGAAAAGATGCTGTCAGTCAGGGTGCAGGGGTACAGAGAAGAATGCATTTGCCAAATTAATGACTGTGAAACATTTTGTGACCGTACGGTGTGTGTATTAGGGACAATTGAGATCACACTCACTGTAACATCATTAATGGCCTGTAAGTCATGAACTATTCTGTGTCAGGGGAACCCTTGGGTCCTTTTTCTTTTTAATGGGATACAAAGGGGTGTTGCTTTAACCAAAGAGGAGTGGTTCCTTCTTTTAATTTAATCATCACAGGGGGAATGGGCAGCCGACCCATATCAGATTTTCCCCTTGCCCAAACGGTGTCTGGTACCTGACTCTTTTCCCTGTCCTCAGACATTCTGGTGTCAGGTATTACTTTCACTACTCTTGCCATATACACCATTTCTGCAAATTTACACAAGTGTTTATATAAATCACACATTAATGACCAAATATTATTTATATCCGTATTTGATTGGGTAGAGTACCCCTTAAGAAAACTAAATTTGATTCACAGAATATGTTACCAAAAGAAATTATATATATGAAAATATATATTTACGAAAGTACGAAAGATACTGAGTCGTAAAATGGGAGAGCACAATGCCATAGGCCACAGCAAAGCACAAGCTTATTTTAAGAAGGTAGAAGCCCTATGTAAATCCATAACTAACAGTTCCAAATATAAAAAAAAGGGATTTGAAAACTACCAAATATCAATACCAGTTGCTTGCGATAAGGTATAGGAAGTGGAAAAGACAAATAAACAGTGATTATGGGTTGAGCCAATATAATGAATGGCTAAAAAACTATATATATCATATGAAGACAACCTAGAAATACATGGTAACTATACCATCTTGTGTAAGGAAACTACTAAACTGGCAAATGAATGGAATTAAGTGTAACTATAATAGGGCATGATTTACCTGTGGTATAATGTGCACGTGGAAGACCCTGGCATCCCTCTGCCCCAGGTGTTTATATGAAAGGGGACTTGTGACTGTAATACCCTCAGGAGAGTACTGTATGGTGGTCTAGCCAGCACTCAACTCTGCTCCCAGCAAATCCATAGGGGTATTGTCACTAACAATAAGTTTGTAAGCACTTCTTGGCTGTCTCGTGATTCTAGTCTTATTTGTTTAGTCATAGGGGCTTCAGTCGCTTGTCCCTCTACACTCACGTATTCCACAGTCTCGTCAGTAATCATGTCTGGCATTATCAAGTCTTTGTGTACCACAGTTCCGGCTGCCTCAGTGTCAATCAAGAATTCTGTCTTTTTCCCTCCCGGCATTGGTATGGTGGCCATCAAGGACGGACCAGGTCCGGAGGGGACAAGAACAGGGCACACATTTGTCACTGGGTTGTCAGTTTCCTAGTCTGGAGGTGAAGAAGGTGGAAGATTGGTCTGAGTGTCCATTTTCTCCACAATTCCAGCACTTTACAGTTTCTAAGTCTTTAGGTCTCTCATTACGTCTCTACTGTTTTCCTTGTACTCCAGCATACATGACACGTCGTCTTATTGTCCTAGTTTGTTCAACTCCTTTAGCAACTTTCAGAAGATCTTTTGGATCTACATTCCTCCATTCAGGTCTAGCTGTCTGTACTGCGTCTCGTAAGTCTTTGGTCATACCGTCAATGAATGTATTTACCAATACTTTAACATCAAGTGGGTTTACTGGACTGTACCCCATGTCTTCCCATTTAAGCTGTAACCGTCTAAAGTACATCTCTACACTCTCTTCTTTTGTCACATCTGTATGTGTCTTAATTATGTGTCCTAGCAAGTCACCGGCCTACAAAGTGTTAATTGTTTGGGCTGAAGCAGGAGAAAAAGAAGTGTTGAAGGGAAATTTTTTTTTTTTTTTTCTTTCCCTCAGAGTTTTGCTGCCTAGCCCTTAATTGCTGTCTAGCTGCTTCTTACCTCCTCTTAACCCTTGAATGGCTCTGACCTTAGCTGTTTAACATGGATGTCCAGAGTTTGGCTGCAGGTTTAAATAATCTTGCTACGAAGGTTCAAAATTTACAAGATTTTGTTATACATGCTCCTATTTCTGAACCTAAAATCCCTACACCAGAGGTGTTTTCCGGAGATAGATCTCGGTTTTTGAATTTCAAATATAATTGTAAATTATTCCTTTCTCTCAGACCTCACTCCTCAGGAGATCCTGTCCAGCAGGTTAAGATTGTAATCTCTTTGCTGCGAGGTGACCCTCAAAATTGGGCATTTTCATTGGCACCAGGGGATCCTGCGTTGCTCAATGTGGATGCGTTTTTCCTGGCTTTAGGGTTGCTTTATGAGGAACCTAATTTGGAGATTCAAGCTGAAAAAGCTTTGATAGCCCTATCTCAAGGGCAAGATGAAGCGGAGATATACTGCCAAAAATTTCGTAGGTGGTCTGTGCTTACTCAGTGGAATGAGTGCGCCTTAGCGGCAAATTTCAGAGAGGGCCTTTCTGATGCCGTTAAAGATGTTATGGTCGGGTTCCCTGCGCCTACAGGTCTGAATGAGTCCATGACAATGGCAATTCAGATTGATCGGCGTTTGCGGGAGCGCAAACCCGTGCACCATTTGGCGGTATCTTCTGAAGAGACGCCAGAGAAAATGCAATGTGACAGAGTTATGTCCAGAAGCGAGCGGCAGAATTATAGGCGTAAAAATGGGTTATGCTTCTATTGTGGTGATTCTGCTCATGTTATATCGGCATGCTCTAAGCGTACTAGGAAGGTTGACAAGTCCATTTCAATTGGCACTTTACAGTCCAAATTTATTTTGTCTGTAACCTTGATTTGTTCATTATCAGTTATTACCGTGGATGCCTATGTGGACTCGGGCGCCGCTCTGAGTCTTATGGACTGGTCCTTTGCCAGGCGCTGTGGGTTTGATTTAGAGCCTCTGGAAGTCCCTATACCTCTGAAGGGTATTGATTCTACACCTTTGGCTTGTAATAAACCACAGTTCTGGACGCAAGTGACTATGCGTATGACTCCAGACCATCAGGAGGTGATTCGCTTCCTTGTGTTGTACAATTTACATGATGTTTTGGTGCTTGGATTACCATGGTTACAGTCTCATAACCCAGTCCTTGACTGGAAGGCTATGTCTGTGTTAAGCTGGGGATGTCGGGGGGCTCATGGGGACACTCCTATGGTGTCCATTTCGTCATCTATTCCATTTGAGATTCCGGCATTTTTGTCTGATTATCGTGATATTTTTGAAGAGCCTAAGATTGGTTCACTCCCTCCTCACAGGGATTGTGATTGCGCCATAGATCTGATTCCTGGCAGTAAATTTCCAAAGGGTCGTTTGTTTAACCTATCTGTACCTGAACATGCTGCTATGCGCGAGTATATTAAGGAGTCCCTGGAAAAGGGACATATTCGTCCTTCTTCATCACCTTTAGGAGCCGGTTTTTTCTTTGTCTCTAAAAAGGATGGCTCTCTGAGGCCTTGTATTGATTATCGTCTCCTGAATAAAATTACAGTCAAATATCAGTATCCGTTGCCTTTGCTGACTGATTTGTTTGCTCGCATAAGGGGGGCTAAGTGGTTCTCTAAGATTGATCTTCGTGGGGCGTATAATTTGGTGCGAATTAAGCAGGGGGATGAGTGGAAGACCGCATTTAATACGCCTGAGGGCCATTTTGAGTATTTGGTAATGCCTTTCGGCCTTTCTAATGCACCTTCTGTCTTTCAGTCCTTAATGCATGATATTTTCCGGGAATATTTGGCTAAATTTATGATTGTGTACTTGGATGATATTTTGATTTTTTCTGATGACTGGGAGTCTCATGTTCAGCAGGTCAGGAGGGTTTTTCAGGTTTTGCGGGAGAATTCTTTGTGTGTAAAGGGTTCAAAGTGTGTTTTTGGGGTTCAAAAAATTTCATTTTTGGGGTATATTTTTTCCCCTTCTTCTATTGAGATGGACCCTGTCAAGGTTCGGGCTATTTACGACTGGACGCAGCCTACTTCTCTGAAGAGTCTCCAGAAATTCTTGGGCTTTGCTAATTTTTATCGTCGATTTATAGCTGGTTTTTCTGGCGTTGCTAAACCTCTGACGGATTTGACTAAAAAGGGTGCTGATGTTGCCAATTGGTCCCCTGCTGCCGTGGAGGCCTTTCGGGAGCTTAAGCGCCGCTTTTTGTCTGCCCCTGTGTTGCGCCAGCCTGATGTTTCTCTTCCCTTTCAGGTTGAGGTCGATGCTTCCGAGATCGGAGCGGGGGCGGTTTTGTCGCAGAAAAGTTCCGACTGCTCAGTGATGAGACCTTGTGCGTTCTTTTCGCGAAAATTTTCGGCCGCCGAGCGAAACTATGATGTTGGTAATCGGGAGCTTTTGGCCATGAAGTGGGCATTTGAGGAGTGGCGTCATTGGCTTGAGGGTGCCAGACATCAGGTGGTAGTTTTGACTGATCACAAGAATTTAATTTATTTGGAGTCTGCCAGGCGCCTGAATCCTAGACAGGCACGTTGGTCATTGTTCTTTTCCCGGTTTAATTTTGTGGTCTCGTACTTACCGGGTTCTAGGAATGTGAAAGCAGATGCTCTTTCTAGGAGTTTTGAGCCTGACTCTCCTGGGAATTCTGAACCTGCTGGTGTCCTTAAGGATGGAGTGGTTTTGTCTGCTGTCTCTCCAGATTTGCGACGTGCTTTGCAAGAATTTCAGGCGGATAGACCTGATCGTTGTCCGTCTGGTAGACTGTTTGTTCCTGACGAGTGGACCACTAGAGTCATCTCGGAAGTTCATTCTTCTACTCTGGCAGGTCATCCGGGAATTTTTGGCACCAGAGATTTGGTGGCTAGATCCTTCTGGTGGCCTTCCCTGTCTCGAGATGTGCGTGTTTTTGTGCAGTCTTGCGATGTGTGTGCTCGGGCCAAGCCTTGTTGTTCTAGGGCTAGTGGGTTGTTGTTGCCCTTGCCTATTCCGAAGAGGCCTTGGACGCACATCTCTATGGACTTTATCTCGGATCTCCCTGTTTCTCAGAAGATGTCTGTCATCTGGGTGGTGTGTGACCGTTTTTCTAAAATGGTTCATTTGGTGCCATTGCCTAAGTTGCCTTCCTCATCTGAGTTGGTCCCTCTGTTTTTTCAAAATGTGGTTCGCTTGCATGGTATTCCGGAAAACATCGTTTCTGACAGGGGTACCCAGTTCGTGTCTAGATTTTGGCGGGCAGTCTGTGCCAGGTTGGGCATTGATTTGTCCTTTTCGTCTGCATTCCATCCTCAGACCAATGGCCAGACGGAGCGAACTAATCAAACTTTGGAGACTTATTTGAGGTGTTTTGTGTCTGCGGATCAGGATGATTGGGTTGCCTTTCTGCCATTGGCGGAGTTTGCTCTTAATAATCGGGCTAGTTCTGCCACTTTGGTTTCTCCTTTCTTTTGCAATTCAGGGTTTCATCCGCGTTTTTCATCTGGTCAGGTTGAATCTTCGGATTGTCCTGGAGTGGATGCGGTGGTGGATCGATTGCATCGGATTTGGGGACAAGTGGTGGATAATTTGGAATTGTCCCAGGAGAGGACTCAGCAGTTTGCTAACCGTCGTCGTCGTGTTGGTCCCCACCTTCGCGTTGGGGACTTGGTGTGGTTGTCTTCCCGTTTTGTCCCTATGAGGGTTTCTTCTCCCAAATTTAAGCCTCGGTTCATCGGTCCTTATAGGATTTTGGAGATTCTTAACCCTGTTTCCTTTCGTTTGGACCTCCCGGCATCTTTCACTATCCATAATGTGTTCCATCGGTCGTTGTTGCGGAGATATGAGGTACCGGTGGTTCCTTCTACTGAACCTCCTGCTCCTGTGCTGGTGGAGGGTGAATTGGAGTACGTCGTGGAGAAGATCTTGGACTCCCGTATTTCCAGACGGAGACTTCAATATCTGGTTAAATGGAAAGGCTATGGTCAGGAAGATAATTCTTGGGTAACTGCCTCTGATGTTCATGCCTCGGATTTGGTTCGTGCCTTTCATAGGGCTCATCCAGATCGCCCTGGTGGTTCTTGTGAGGGTTCGGTGCCCCCTCCTTAAGGGGAGGGTACTGTTGTGTATCCGCTTTTTGGGCTCCCCTGGTGGTTGCTGGTGGTACTGGTGACTTGTTTGCACTTTGCTTCTTCTGTTCACCTGCTTCCATCAGTGTTTGGGAGTTTCCTATTTAGCCTTGCTCTCCAGTCATTTCCTTGCCGGTCATCATTGTAACCAGAGCCTTCGGTTGCATGTTCCTGCTACTAGTCTGCTGATCAGCTAAGTGGACTTTGTCCTTTTGTTTTTGTACCTTTTGTCCAGTTTGCAGTTTTTGTAATTCTCTGTAGCTGGAAGCTCTTGCGGGCTGAAATTGCCACTCCTGTGTCATGAGTTGACACAGGAGTCTTAAAGTAATTTCAGGATGGTTTTTGAAAGGGTTTTCAGTTGACCGTGAAGTCCTCTTTTGTATCCTTCTGCTATCTAGTAAGTGGACCTCTCTTTGCTAAATCTACTTTCATACTGTGTATGTCTTTTCCTCTTAATTCACCGTTATTACATGTGGGGGGCTGCTATCATCTTTTGGGGTATTTCCCTAGAGGTAAGCCAGGTCTGTTTCTTCCTCTACCAGGCGTAGTTAGTCCTCCGGCTGGCGCGTGGCATATAGGAAGCCGTAGGTATGCTCCCTGGCTACTGTTAGTTGTGTGGTAGATTTAGCTCATGGTCAACTCGAGTTTCCATCACCCGAGAGCTCGTTCGTTACTTATGTGTTTTTACGTTCCCTTGCCATTGGGAACTATGACACTTATTCTCCCAAAACTCTTTTTGAGTTCAGCTCAGCTCCCATTCTCCCCCGTGTTCCTTCTCTGTTTGGGCAGCTGGAGGGATTTCAGGACATCTAGGCTCAGTGTGGCTGGAATACGCTGACTCTCCGCCACCGTCCACTGCTCCCTAGGCCGCCTTGCTGCTACTTTAGCAGCCTCGTCCGCCCTTCTGTTGCCCTCTACCTCCACAGAGTCACCGTCCGTGTGTGCTGTTACCTTGACGATGCCAACCTGGACTGGTAACGTCAATGCCTCCACTAATTGTTTCATCAGCTATGCATTTTTAATGGGCTTACCGGCTGATGTAAGAAACGTTCTGCTTCTCCAGACAGGGCAATAATCATGGGATATTCCCCATGCACAATTCGAATCTGTGTAAATATTAGTGACTTTACCTGCAGCAGCTCTACACGCCTCAGTGAGCGCCTTCAACTCTGCCTCCTGCACCAACATGTGTGGAGGGAGTGGTTCAACTCGGATTACCTCATGTGAGGATACTACTGTATGTCCAGTGTAGAATCGCCCATCCTGGTGGTATCTGGAGCCATCTACAAAAATAAAACTTCAAAATATGCATTAGGAACAGGTTTTTTTTCATGAACATATGTAAAACATACTGTCTCCTAACTCATCAGTTCCTATGCAGTCATGTTTGTGCGTCAACGTACCAGAGTACTTTTTTTTTTTTCTAATGCTGTCACCAATTCCCCCTTTTCTGAATCCACAGGCAGATGAGTGGCTGGATTCAGAACATTGTACCTTTTGAGGGTGACGTATTCATTAAATTAGTATTAGAGCACATTCGAGTCTGATCTGTCTGGCCATAGACAGGTGTTTTGGTTGAACTTGTACAAGTATGGCATTAATGTCATATGGGGAAAAAATTGTCAAAAGAAAAAGTCAGTGTGAGCTCACATGCCTAGCTGTAATACATCAGCTCTTACAATACGGACACACGTAGGAGACCCTCTAATCACTGGGTCTAACTGTGCTATTGATCTCTGTTTCCCTCCACGCTGTTGTGTCAGTGCTGTGGTAGCATGTCCTCCCTGCTCTGTGCAAAATAAGAAAAATGTCTGATCATAGTTTGAAATGCCTAAGGCCGGGGCTGGCACAATGAGCAGCTTCAGAGAATCAATTGCTTCTTGAGTGAGATTGTAGGGGTTTGATGACAACCTGTCATAGCGTGGTTGCATCATTTGTGAAGCAGACCTTATCCAAGGCCTACAGTAGGTCACCAAACCTAGAAAAATGCGTAGATGCTGGTGTGACCTGAGTAAAGGGAGATTTTGTATTGCCTGTTTTCTGTCTTCAGTCAGGTGTCTTGTACATTCATCAATACAATGTCCTAAAAATGTCACCTTTTGTTTGTAATACTGTAATTTGTCACGGGAGACCTTGCAACCCTTCTCTGCCAAAAAAAACAGCAAGGAAACTGTAGCTTCCTTGCAGGACGTCTGGTCCGGGCAGCAGAGCAAGAGGTCATCCACGTACTGCAATAGTACAGTCTGTGGATGAGGTGGTTGCCACTGCTCAAGAATCCCTGCCATCGCTGTTGGATAGATGGTTGGGGAGTTCTTTCCCCCTTTTGGGAGGACCGTCCAACAGTGTTTGTTTACCTTCGTAAGTAAAAAAAGAAAAGATGCTGTCAGTCAGGGTGCAGGGGTACAGAGAAGAATGCATTTGCCAAATTAATGACTGTGAAACATTTTGTGACCGTACGGTGTGTGTATTAGGGACAATTGAGATCACACTCACTGTAACATCATTAATGGCCTGTAAGTCATGAACTATTCTGTGTCAGGGGAACCCTTGGGTCCTTTTTCTTTTTAATGGGATACAAAGGGGTGTTGCTTTAACCAAAGAGGAGTGGTTCCTTCTTTTAATTTAATCATGACAGGGGGAATGGGCAGCCGACCCATATCAGATTTTCCCCTTGCCCAAACGGTGTCTGGTACCTGACTCTTTTCCCTGTCCTCAGACATTCTGGTGTCAGGTATTACTTTCACTACTCTTGCCATATACACCATTTCTGCAAATTTACACAAGTGTTTATATAAATCACACATTAATGACCAAATATTATTTATATCCGTATTTGATTGGGTAGAGTACCCCTTAAGAAAACTAAATTTGATTCACAGAATATGTTACCAAAAGAAATTATATATATGAAAATATATATTTACGAAAGTACAAAAGATACTGAGTCGTAAAATGGGAGAGCACAATGCCATAGGCCACAGCAAAGCACAAGCTTATTTTAAGAAGGTAGAAGCCCTATGTAAATCCATAACTAACAGTTCCAAATATAAAAAAAAGGGATTTGAAAACTACCAAATATCAATACCAGTTGCTTGCGATAAGGTATAGGAAGTGGAAAAGACAAATAAACAGTGATTATGGGTTGAGCCAATATAATGAATGGCTAAAAAACTATATATATCATATGAAGACAACCTAGAAATACATGGTAACTATACCATCTTGTGTAAGGAAACTACTAAACTGGCAAATGAATGGAATTAAGTGTAACTATAATAGGGCATGATTTACCTGTGGTATAATGTGCACGTGGAAGACCCTGGCATCCCTCTGCCCCAGGTGTTTATATGAAAGGGGACTTGTGACTGTAATACCCTCAGGAGAGTACTGTATGGTGGTCTAGCCAGCACTCAACTCTGCTCCCAGCAAATCCATAGGGGTATTGTCACTAACAATAAGTTTGTAAGCACTTCTTGGCTGTCTCGTGATTCTAGTCTTATTTGTTTAGTCATAGGGGCTTCAGTCGCTTGTCCCTCTACACTCACGTATTCCACAGTCTCGTCAGTAATCATGTCTGGCATTATCAAGTCTTTGTGTACCACAGTTCCGGCTGCCTCAGTGTCAATCAAGAATTCTGTCTTTTTCCCTCCCGGCATTGGTATGGTGGCCATCAAGGACGGACCAGGTCCGGAGGGGACAAGAACAGGGCACACATTTGTCACTGGGTTGTCAGTTTCCTAGTCTAGAGGTGAAGAAGGTGGAAGATTGGTCTGAGTGTCCATTTTCTCCACAATTCCAGCACTTTACGGTTTCTAAGTCTTTAGGTCTCTCATTACGTCTCTACTGTTTTCCTTGTACTCCAGCATACATGACACGTCGTCTTATTGTCCTAGTTTGTTCAACTCCTTTAGCAACTTTCAGAAGATCTTTTGGATCTACATTCCTCCATTCAGGTCTAGCTGTCTGTACTGCGTCTCGTAAGTCTTTGGTCATACCGTCAATGAATGTATTTACCAATACTTTAACATCAAGTGGGTTTACTGGACTGTACCCCATGTCTTCCCATTTAAGCTGTAACCGTCTAAAGTACATCTCTACACTCTCTTCTTTTGTCACATCTGTATGTGTCTTAATTATGTGTCCTAGCAAGTCACCTGCTTTTGTGCTCACTAACTACCTAGGCCTGCCCAGGTGCACTTATACGTCCATCATATTGTCTTTATCTGAAAAATGGGAAAGGTTGGTTCTTAGGGTCAGCCAATTGTTTTTGCGTAGCTAACTAGTCAGAGAGCCTCCAGGGATAATACTCCTATATCTGTCCTACCCTACCTGATGTGGTTGGTTCTCTGGTGGTGGGGGTGACTAGATGACCGGTTGGGGGTGACATGACATGCTGGTCTACAGCTCCTTCCCAAAAGGATTACTGTCAGCCTACTCCCAAAAGTTAATGTCCCCACTATCCACCAACCACAATCCTGTGTCAGCTTCTTATGTCACTACATGTGATCTTGTCTGGACAGGATTCAGTGTAATTCTCTTAGGTCGGGTTGCAGCACAAATCATACGAGTATTTCTCCAGTCTGGGTTTGTCTGACCACAGTCCATCTGTCTTGTCTGGGTCTCTGGTTATACAAAGGTATAACGGTAGCAGTAATGTGTCAGTCATAGTCGGACTTTTAAGCATCAAAACATTCATAATACACCTTACTTTCGTCCTTTGTCTGTGCCTTTTTGAACAACAAAACATCCACTCACTGGCATTTTTGCCTTTTTCAATATTGGTTTCACATCTTTCACTGCTTCCTTTTTCCAATCTATACAGCGGTTTTTGGATCCCATTGGGGGCCCTGACTGCACACAGAATAAGTTGCCCATGGCTTCAACTTATCCGCTCAACAACACCGAGCAGGTTACACCACCTACCACTCGGTGGACTTAAAGGATTTTACCAAGCAGGTTACACCACCTACCACTCGGTAAATCAGCTGGCTAGCACAGCTCCATGGACGGCAAGGTTACACCACCTAATGCCGTAGACTGACTGTAGCAGGTTACACCACCTATACTACATCAGCCGTGCAGTTGGTTACCTCCTCTGCTGATCCTCAATTTACTATATCAATCACTCAACTTGAAGCAGGTGAATTTTTTTACCAATCTTTTCAATCACTTACAAGTTTTCCTCTAAAATAGGCACAGTTCTTTTTCACTTTCAATTCCATACAGTACTTATTGCTTTAACCCCTTCCCGACATTTGACGTACTATCCCGTCGAGGTGGGGTGGGCCCCCATGACCGCCGACGGGATAGTACGTCATACGCGATCGGCCGCGCTCACGGGGGGAGCGCGGCCGATCGCGGCCGGGTGTCGGCTGCATATCGCAGCTGACATCCGGCACTATGTGCCAGGAGCGGTCACGGACCGCCCCCGGCACATTAACCCCCGGCACACCGCGATCAAACATGATCGCGGTGTACCGGCGGTACAGGGAAGCATCGCGCAGGGAGGGGGCTCCCTGCGGGCTTCCCTGAGACGATCGGTACAAGGTGATGTACTCACCTCGTACCGAACGTCTTCTCCCTGCAGGCCCCGGATCCAAAATGGCCGAGGGGCTGTATCTGGGTCCTGCAGGGAGCACTTCCGGGTCGGAGCAGGCTGCAGATGAAAGCTGCAGCCTGCTCCGATGAAAGTATGATCGCGGATCTGATAGAGTGCTGTGCACACTATCAGATCTGCGATCTGTGATGTCCACCCCTGGGACAAAGTAAAAAAGTTAAAAAAAAAATTTCCACATGTGTAAAAAAAAAAAAAAAAAAATTCCTAAATAAATAATAATAAAAAAAAAAATATTATTCCCATAAATACATTTCTTTATCTAAAAAAAACAAACAAAAACAATAAAAGTACACATATTTAGTATCGCCGCGTCCGTAACGACCCAACCTATAAAACTGGCCCACTAGTTAACCCCTTCAGTAAACACCGTAAGAAAAAAAAAAAAAAACGAGGCAAAAAACAACGCTTTATTACCATACCGCCGAACAAAAAGTGGAATAACATGCGATCAAAAAGACGGATATAAATAACCATGTTACCGCTGAAAATGTCATCTTATCCCGCAAAAAACGAGCCGCCATACAGCATCATCAGCCAGCAAAAAAATAAAAAAGTTATAGTCCTCAGAATAAAGCGATGCCAAAATAATTATTTTTTCTATAAAATAGTTTTTATCGTATAAAAGCGCCAAAACATAAAAAAATGATATAAATGAGGTATCGCTGTAATCGTACTGACCCGACGAATAAAACTGCTTTATCAATTTTACCAAGCGCAGAACGGTATAAACGCCTCTCCCAAAAGAAATTCATGAATAGCTGGTTTTTGGTTATTCTGCCTCACAAAAATCGGAATAAAAAGTGATAAAAAATGGTCACGTGTCCGAAAATGTTACCAATAAAAACGTCAACTCGTCCCGCAAAAAAAAAAAACCTCACATGACTCTGTGGACCAAAATGTGGAAAAATTATAGGTCTCAAAATGTGGAGACGCAAAAACTTTTTTGCTATAAAAAGCGTCTTTTAGTCTGGTTTCACACTTGCGTTTTTATCTGCATGCATTTTTTAAAAAAACCACGTGTGAAAAAATGCATGTAAACGCGGTAAAACGCATGCGTTTTTATAGAAAAACACAAGAAAACAAGAAAAAAACAAAAAACCCTAACCCTACCCCTAACTCTACCCCTAACCTGAAATACGTGGCACTGAAATACGTGGCACTGAAATATACGTTTATATACGTATATACGTATATAAGTGCCACGATATTTCAGTGGCCACGTATTTAAGTGCCACGTATTTAAGTGCCACGTATTTCAGTGCCACGTATTTACGTGCCACGTATTTACGTGCCACGTATTTTTCAGTGCCTGAAATACGTGGCACTGAAATACGTGGCACTGAAATATCGTGGCACTGAAATATCGTGGCACTGAAGTATTTACGTGCCACGTATTTTTCAGTGCCTGAAATACGTGGCACTGAAATACGTGGCACTGAAATATCGTGGCACTGAAATACGTGGCACTTAAATACGTGGCACTTAAATACGTGGCACTTAAATACGTGGCTCTTAAATACGTGGCACTTATATACGTGGCACTTATATACGTGGCACTTATGACTGTCAGAAAATGTTCAGTAAACGGTTAGGGGTGAGGTTAGGGGTAGGGTTTCAGGTAGAATTGGGGAGATTCCACTGTTCAGGCACATCAGGGGCTCTCCAAACGCGACATGGCGTCCAATCTCAATTCCAGCCAATTCTGCGTTGAAAAAGTAAAACAGTGCTCCTTCCCTTCCGAGCTCTCCCGTGCGTCCAAAAAGGGGTTTACCCCAACATATGGGGTATCAGCGTACTAGGGACAAATTGAACAACAACTTCTGGGGTCCAAGTTCTCTTGTTATCCTTGGGAAAATAAAAATTTGGGGGGCTAAAAATCATTTTTGTGGGAAAAAAAATATGTTTTATTTTCACGGCTCTGCGTTGTAAACTGTAGTGAAACACTTGGGGGTTCAAAGTTCTCACAACACATCTAGATAAGTTCCTTGGGAGGTCTAGTTTCCAATATGGGGTCACTTGTGGGGGGTTTGTACTATTTGGGTACATCAGGGGCTCTGCAAATGCAACGTGACGCCTGCAGACCAATCCATTTAAGTCTGCATTCCAAATGGCGCTCCTTCCCTTCCGAGCTCTGTCATGCGCCCAAACAGTGGTTCCCCCCCACATAGGGGGTATCAGCGTACTCAGGACAAATTGGACAACAACGTTTAGGGTCCAATTTATCCTGATACCCTTGTGAAAATACAAAACTGGGGGCTAAAAAATCATTTTTGTGAAAAAAAAAAATAATTTTTATTTTCACGGCTCTGCGTTATAAACTGTAGTGAAACACTTGGGGGTTCAAAGTTCTCACAACACATCTAGATAAGTTCCTTGGGGGGTCTAGTTTCCAATATGGGGTCACTTGTGGGGGGTTTGTACTGTTTGGGTACATCAGGGGCTCTGCAAATGCAACGTGACGCCTGCAGACCAATCCATTTAAGTCTGCATTCCAAATGGCGCTCCTTCCCTTCCGAGCTCTGTCATGCGCCCAAACAGTGGTTCCCCCCCACATAGGGGGTATCAGCGTACTCAGGACAAATTGGACAACAACTTTTAGGGTCCAATTTATCCTGATACCCTTGTGAAAATACAAAACTGGGGGCTAAATTTCATTTTTGTGAAAAAAAAAAATAATTTTTATTTTCACGGCTCTGCGTTATAAACTGTAGTGAAACACTTGGGGGTTCAAAGCTCTCAAAACACATCTAGATAAGTTCCTTAGGGGGTCTACTTTCCAAAATGGTGTCACTTGTGGGGGGGTTTAATGTTTAGGCACATCAGGGGCTCTCCAAACGCAACATGGCATCCCATCTTAATTCCAGTCAATTTTGCATTGAAAAGTAAAATAGCGCTTCTTCCCTTCTGAGCTCTGCTATGCGCCCAAACAATGGTTTACACCCACATATGGGGTATCGTCGTACTCAGGACAAATTGCACAACAACTTTTGTGGTCTAATTTCTTCTCTTACCCTTGGGGAAATAAAAAAATGGGGGTTAAAAGATCATTTTTGTGAAAAAATATGATTTTTTATTTTTATGGCTCTGCATTATAAACTTCTGTGAAGCACTTGTTGGGTCAAAGTGCTCAACACACATCTAGATAAGTTCCTTAAGGGGTCTACTTTCCAAAATGGTGTCACTCGTGGGGGGTTTCAATGTTTAGGCACATTAGGGGCTCTCCAAACGCAACATGGCGTCCCATCTCAATTCCAGTCAATTTTGCATTGAAAAGTCAAATGGCGCTCCTTCCCTTCTGAGCTCTGCCCTGCGCCCAAACAATGGTTTACACCCACATATGGGGTATCAGTGTACTCAGGACAAATTGCACAACAATTTTTGGGGTCCAATTTCTTCTCTTACCCTTGGGAAAATAAAAAATTGGGTGAAAAGATCATTTTTGTGAAAAAATATGATTTTTTATTTTTACGGCTCTGCATTATAAACTTCTGTGAAGCACTTGGTGGGTCAAAGTGCTCACCACACATCTAGATAAGTTCCTTAGGGAGTCTACTTTCCAAAATGGTGTCACTTGTTAGGGGTTTCAATGTTTAGGCACATCAAGGGCTCTCTAAATGCAACATGGCGTCCCATCTCAATTCCAGTCAATTTTGCATTGAAAAGTCAAATGGCGCTCCTTCCCTTCCGAGCTCTGCCCTGCGCCCAAACAATGGTTTACACCCACATATGGGGTATCAGCGTACTCAGGACAAATTGCACAACAATTTTTGGGGTCCAATTTCTTCTCTCACCCTTGGGAAAATTAAAAAATTGGGGGTGAAAAGATCATTTTTGTGAACAAATATGATTTTTTATTTTTACGGCTCTGCATTATAAACTTCTGTAAAGCACTTGTTGGGTCAAAGTGCTCACCACACATCTAGATAAGTTCCTTAGGGGGTCTACTTTCCAAAATGGTGTCACTTGTTAGGGGTTTCAATGTTTAGGCACATCAGGGGCTCTCCAAATGCAACATGGCGTCCCATCTCAATTCCAGTCAATTTTGCATTGAAAAGTCAAATGGCGCTCCTTTGCTTCCAAGCTCTGCCATGCGCCCAAACTGTGGTTTACCCCCACATATGGGGTATCAGCGTACTCAGGACAAATTGTACAACAACTTTTGGGGTCTATTTTCTCCTGTTACCCTTGGTAAAATAAAACAAATTGGAGCTGAAATAAATTTTGTGTGAAAAAAAGTTAAATGTTCATTTTTATTTAAACATTCCAAAAATTCCTGTGAAACACCTGAAGGGTTAATAAACTTCTTGAAAGTGGTTTTGAGTACCTTGAGGGGTGCAGTTTTTAGAATGGTGTCACACTTGGGTATTTTCTATCATATAGACCCGTCAAAATGACTTCAAATGAGATGTGGTCCCTAAAAAAAAATGGTGTTGTAAAAATGAGAAATTGCTGGTCAACTTTTAACCCTTATAACTCCGTCACAAAAAAAAATTTTGGTTCCAAAATTGTGCTGATGTAAAGTAGACATGTGGGAAATGTTATTTATTAAGTATTTTGTGTGACATATGTCTGTGATTTAAGGGCATAAAAATTCAAAGTTGGAAAATTGCGAAATTTTCAAAATTTTCGCCAAATATTCGTTTTTTTCACAAATAAACGCAAGTTATATCGAAGAAATTTTACCACTAACATGAAGTACAATATGTCACGAGAAAACAGTGTCAGAATCGCCAAGATCCGTTGAAGCGTTCCAGAGTTATAACCTCATAAAGGGACAGTGGTCAGAATTGTAAAAATTGGCCCGGTCATTAACGTGCAAACCACCCTTGGGGGTGAAGGGGTTAAACACAAATCTCTCAGCGTGTACCAAACCAAGGACAGAGAAACTTAGAATGCAATACCTGGAAGGGGGGATTCCTCTGGCCCACAACGCAAAGGGGAGAAATCTCAAGCAAGTAGCGCAGGGGTGCACTTCCCTCCTCCCATCTGGTATTTCGCGCTGTTAAGAGCTTTGTGCCTCACACACACAGAAGCAGTTTACAAAACATTCATCCTCTCGGAATTAAAAACAATTTCTCTATACAGGCAAATCACTGCACAACTTGAAAAAGCTGATTCTGACCGCGTCCGGCCAAACCACATATAGACATACATAGAAACCTATCCAGTATCAAACCATATATAACACAGGTTTCTCTGAATCTCAGATGTAAATTAAATGTACATTAAAAATATCCACAACTCATTCATCCTGGACCCTCAACAACACTTAGATAAGTAATTAATGGACTGAGCAAAAACTGAAAAACAGGTCTAAAACTGAGTATGTATAAACTATAGCAACTATCACTATGATGGGAGTTTAAATAGGGTGTGGTACTGTCCCACACACACAATCTGCCATGCTGGGTGGCACTACATATCCCAGCCACACTTATTTCTGTCTTGTCAAAGCCTGTGTCACCCAAGCTTCAGGTCAAGACTTACCCATCACCTAGTAACAGATGTCGTACATACAGGTACAGTTGTTACCGGATCTTGCTGCATTAGAGCTGTATATGCTGTTTATGGCACTGAGCATGCAGATAAAACTCTACTTCCCAAACTGAGGTGCCTTCCCTCTTTTTTGGGGGGAGTGTTATGATCCCAATGGCAGAGGATCTCTGATATTCCGGCAAGATAGCAAAAATATAAATACTGCTCTAGGGAGGTGGAAACTGGGCTAACCGCATACCTGATCCTGACACAAACAACTAAAAGTAGCCGGTGAACGTGCCTATGTTGGTTCTAGACGTCTCGAGCCAGCCGGAGAACTGACTACCCCTAGAGGGAAAAAATAAGACCTCGCTTGCCTCCAGAGAAATTGAACCCCAAAGATATAGAAAGCCCCCAACAAATAATAACGGTGAGGCAAGAGGAAAACACAAACGTAGAGATGAACTAGATTCAGCAAAGTGAGGCCCAATAGTCTAGATAGCAGAAAATAGATAGTGGACTATGCGGTTAGCAGAAAACCCTACAAAACATCCATGCTGAACATTCAAGAACCCCCACATCGACTGACGGTGTGGAGGGAGAATAAATAAAGCCCCCTAGAGCTTCCAGCGAGTCAAAAATCAAATGTAAAGCAAGCTGGACAAAAACACTGAATAATGCAAACGATCCAAATTGTACAAAACAGACTTAGCTTTTCTTGCATGAGGCAGACTGAAAGGAATCCGGAGGAGACCAAATAGGTCTGGATACAACGATGCCAGGCAAGAGACTGAGTCCAGAGGAGACTCAAATAGGAAACACCCGCTGCTTAACGACACAGCTGGAGCTCAGGCCTGCAACAAGACATACCTAACACAATACCGTTAGTGACCACCAGAGGGAGCCCAGAAACACAGTTCACAACAGGGGAGGTCGTTTTAATATAAGCCATAATAAAAGTCACAGTCTTGTCTGCCTGCAGCAATTTCTGACTACAATTGTAAGATCCTTGGTATCCTGATTGGTATCTGAATAATCTTCCACAGCAGTATCTAGTGGCGTAACATGCTCTTGTGAGATTTCACGCTTTGAATAAAGGAGTATTATCGGCATTAATTAAAAAGCAGGGTAATGATTGGAAACTGTTAACTGAATGATAAAATCAGTCCTCCTTTTTTTCAAAAATTGAGATCTCACATTCTGAGACAAATGCCCTGGATTGTGGTGGGATGCCATTCCACATGCCTAGCCCCCACAACACAGTAGTTTGGACCTGATACCTGCTGAAGAATTAGGTATTTTAGAAGCTTCCCAAGGCAAATTTTGTTTATTTTCTATCAGATAGAAACAAAGAAAAATATTTAGTGTAGGGCTAACTATTATTCGTGATGACGTGGCAGTGACTTTGTATAGTCTGAAAGGAAGTCCACCTGTGTTCAATCAAAGTGTCACTGTCATTATATACACACCTTTTCTGAAAGGCCACAGGGGCTGCAACACCACTAGGCAAGACACACCACTAACCAAACAACACCATGAAGGCCTAGAAGATCTCCAAGTCAGGAACAAAATTGTTGAGATGTACAAGTCAGGGTTGGGTTATAAAAAATATCCCAATCTCTGATGATTCCCTGGAGCACAATCAAATCCATTATCATCAAATGGAAAGAACATAGTACGACAACAAACCTAAGCCAGGGCTGCCACCAAAACTCTCAGCTCAGGCAAGGAGGGCATTAATCAGAAAGGCAGAACAGAGACCAAAGGTAACCCCAAAGGAGCTGCGGAGATTGCAAGCAGAGACTGGAGTATCTATCAATATGACCACAATAAGCCGTACACTAGATAGAGGTGGCCTTTATGGAACAGTGCTCAGAAAAAGCCTTTACTTACACAATAAAATTGTAAAACTCGTTTTCAGTTTACCAAAATTGAACTTTTTGGCAACCAAGGTAAACGTTATGTCTGGCACCAAACCAACACAACTCGTCACCCCAAGAACACCATCCACACAGTGAAACATGGTAGCAGCATCATGATGTGGGAGTGGTTTTTGGCATATTGCATTACTGTCCCCACTTTTTTTTTGTTTTACTTGAACCAGCACTTCATTTTGGCCAGGCATTTTTAAGTAGCAGGAGACTGCAAGAGGAGTTCCGCCTATTTTCATTCTCACTTCCGACTCAGAACATGTCGAATTGTGAGTTATCTATTTCCTTTCACTTGGTGCTGGTGTTGTGTGGTGGCCATTGCTGAGGTTTTGTGCTTGTTGGGCGGTGTTGCCTGGAGTCATGGAGACTCAGCCTTGCAGCATGGCTGCCGTGTGGCACTAGGTCACCCACCCTTCTACTGCACTGTCACTGAAGCGATGGTTGCTGTATAGCAATGCACCTTTAAGGCTATAAAAAGTTAGGGACATACTGACAGATTTGCTGTGATGTGCTAGTGGGCTTCATACAGTCTGATCAGAATGTTAAACTAAGAACCTGTTAACTTTTCTACAATTTTGATTAGCAGCATTAGATCAATGCATGATTTTTGGATGTGCGGTCCATGCCTTCTTTCTACAGTTCTGGCATAGGGCAATATTGTTTTCTCTAATAAAAAAGGCATCCACAGGACAATGATATTCAGAAGTGAAAGAATGTTTTCCAGCAAAAATTGAGTTTGCTGCCCCCTCCTATACACAGCTTATGCGGTTATGTGACCACTCATATGTGTCTTGCATGCTGACAGAAGCAGAAATAGAAGCTAGCTTGCATGTGACTAAGTATGAAATTCCACATACAGTCATGGCTGGAAATGTTGGCACCCTTGAAATTGTTCCAGAAAATGAAGTATTTCTCCCAGAAAAGTATTACAATTATACATGTTTTGCTATACACTTTTATTCCCTTTGTGTGTATTGGAACAGCACAAAAACTATAGAAAAAAATGACATAATTTCACACAAATCTCCAAAAATGTGCCCGCCAAAATTTCTGGCACCTTTCCAAAATAGTGGGTGCACATTAAGCATGGAGAACAGAATTAGGAGAAGAGAACTGTCTGAGGATTTGAGAATCAGATAGTTCTTGGCAGCATGATGCTGGTCCGAGTCAAGGGGAAGATGAATGGTGCAAAATATAGCGATATTCTTGAGCAAAATCTGTTTCAGTCTGTCAGTGATTTGAGATTGGAACGGAGGTTCACATTTCAAACAAGACAATGACCCTAAGCATACTGCTAAAGCAACACTCGAGTGCAAGGCATCATGAAATCTGAAGACTACCAAATGATTTTTGGTCTCAATGTAGTGCCCAGTGTCAGAAAACTGGGTTTGTGTCCTAGGTCATGGGCCTTCCAACAGGACAATGACCCCAAACATACTTCAAGAAGCATCTAGAAATAGGTGGAGACAAATCACTGGAAAGTTCTGAAGTAGCCAGCAACTAGTCCAGATCTAAATCTCATTGAATACTGTGTGGAGATCTTAAAATTGCTGTTTGGAGAAGGCATCTTTTAAATATGAGAGACATGGAGCAGTTTGTAAAAGAAGAGTGGTCCAAAATTCCATTTGAGCGGTGAAAGAAGCCTGTTGATGTTTATGGCCCATTTTGGGCATTTGGTTTCTGGGAGACATACCATACTTCATCATCTGGAACAATTTCAAGAATGCCAATACTTTGCCAACATGATGACCACTGGAAACGGCAATCAGAGCCGAATCCTGACAGTGAATATTTTACACATTGTTAAGAATTGGCATGCTACAGTGTTTGTGTTTGTTTTGGCCCTACATGCCCTGGCATAAATGTTTACAGTAATCTGACAGCTGATACATGCTTCCCCACCTATGGGCAACACGTGTCATCCATTGGCTTTATGATTTTAGCCTTGTATATATGACTTTGAAATGCAACAATGAAGAGGCAGGGCTGGACCTGCAGAGGACGAGTAAAACCTGAGTTAGGGTACCGTCACACAGTGCCATTTTCATCGCTACGACGGCACGATTCGTGACGTTGCAGCGTCGTATGATTATCGCTCCAGCGTCGTAGACTGCGGTCACACGTTGCAATACACGGCGCTGGAGCGATAATTTCATGACGTATTTGCGATGTAGAAGCCGTTGGTTACTGTGCGCACATCGTATACAACCTGTGTCACACGATGCAATCATGCCACCACAGCGGGACACTAGACGACGAAAGAAAGTTTCAAACGATCTGCTACGACGTACGATTCTCAGCGGGGTTCCGGATCGCAGTAGTGTGTCAGACACTACGATATCGTAACGATATCGCTAGAACGTCACGAATCGTAGCGATGAAAATGGCACTGTGTGACGGTACCCTTAGATTTTATATTTACTTGCAATTCTATAGAGTAAGCAAGAAACTCTTTGAAAATCCTCTATTCATATGTATGAAGGAACTATATAATTATAAGGTAAACTAATGTCAGTAGAACAAATGGTTAAGGCAACATTTATATATTGTCCCTACACAAAGGACATCACTTCTGCCTGCTCTTAGGGTACCGTCACACAGTGCCATTTTGATCGCTACGACGGTACGATTCGTGACGTTCTAGCGATATCGTTACGATATCGCAGTGTCTGACACGCAGCAGCGATCAGGGACCCTGCTGAGAATCGTACGTCGTAGCAGATCGTTTGGAACTTTCTTTCGTCGCTTGATCACCCGCTGACATCGCTGGATCGTTGTGTGTGACAGCGATCCAGCGATGTGTTCGCTTGTAACCAGGGTAAACATCGGGTTACTAAGCGCAGGGCCGCGCTTAGTAACCTGATGTTTACCCTGGTTACCAGCGTAAACGTAAAAAAAACAAACCGTACATACTTACATTCCGGTGTCTGTCCTCCGGCGTCTCAGCTTCTCTGCACTGTGAGCGCCGGCCAGCCAGAAAGCGAGCACAGCGGTGACGTCTGACGTCAGACGTCACCGCTGTGCTTTCCGGCCGCTGTGCTTACACAGTGCAGAGAAGCTGAGACGCCGGGGGACAGACACCGGAATGTAAGTATGTACTGTTTGTTTTTTTTACGTTTACGCTGGTAACCAGGGTAAACATCGGGTTACTAAGCGCGGCCCTGCGCTTAGTAACCCGATGTTTACCCTGGTTACCCGGGGACTTCGGCATCGCTCCAGCGCCGTGATTGCAACGTGTGACCGCAGTCTACGACGCTGGAGCGATAATCATACGATCGCTGCGACGTCACGGATCGTGCCGCCGTAGCGATCAAAATGGCACTGTGTGACGGTACCCTAATTGCAGGAACTCAGCCACAGGGGGTCTCCTGGTTGCATGCTAAAGGTGTCAAATGTGGCAACTTCAAAGAGCTGGCAAATGATGTGTAACTAGAAAAGAATATGTCCTATTATCTGCATATTGAGAGAAAGGGAGGGAAGACACAGGATATTTAAAATGCTAATACTTAGCCTGTGGTCCATTCAGAAACAGCATCTTTTAAAGGGGACAATGCAGGTCATCCTGGAAATATGAGCCTATGGTCAGGACTATAAAAAGCTGGGTGATCCAAAGAGAAGGGGTTCACATGTGAGAACTGCGGAAGTGCTCCATAATCCACTTCTCATTCCCTCAGGGAAACAGACAATAACTGTCGATAGAAACATGTAGATATTTCTGTTATTTCTCACTTTTTATTTTATAACAGTTTTGCATATTTCTGTGTGATTTTATTTTTACTTTTTTATACAGTACAGACCAAAAGTTTGGACACACCTTCTCATTTAAAGATTTTTCTGTATTTTCATGACTATGAAAATTGTACATTCACACTGAAGGCATCCAAATTATGAAGTAACACATGTGAAATTATGTACTTAACAAAAAAGTGTGAAACAACTGAAATTATGTCTTATATTCTAGGTTCTTCAAAGTAGCCACCTTTTGCTTTGATGACTGCTTTGCACACTCTTGGCATTCTCTTGATGAGCTTCAAGAGGTAGTCACCTGGAATGGTTTTCAATTCACAGGTGTGCACTGTCAGGTTTAATAAGTGGGATTTCTTGCCTTTTAAATGGTGTTGGGACCATCAGTTGTGTTGTGCAGAAGTCTGATGGATACACAGCTGATAGTCCTACTGAATAGACTGTTAGAATTTGTATTATGGCAAGAAAAAAGCAGCTAAGTAAAGAAAAACAAGTGGCCATCATTACTTTAAGAAATGAAGGTCAGTCAGTCTGAAAAATTGGACAAAGTTTGAAAGCGTCCCCAAGTGCAGTGGCAAAAACCATCAAGCGCTACAAAGAAACTGGCTCACATGAGGACAGCCACAGGAAAGGAAGACCAAGATTCACCTCTGCTTCTGAGGATAAGTTTATCTGAGTCACCAGCCTCAAAAACCGCAGGTTAACAGCAACTCAGAATAGAGACCTGGTCAATGCCATACAGAGTTCTAGCAGCGGACACATCTCTACAACAACTGTTAAGAGGAGACTTTGTGCAGCAGGCCTTCATGGTAAAATAGCTGCTAGGAAAACACTGCTAAGGACAGGCAACAAGCAGAAGAGACTTGTTTGGGCTAAAGAACACAAGGAATGGACATTAGACCAGTGGAAATCTGTGCTTTGGTCTGATGAGTCCAAATTTGAGATCTTTGTTTCCAACCACCGTGTCTTACGCAGAAAAGGGGAACGGATGGACTCTACATGCCTGGTTCTCACCGTGAAGCATAAAGGAGGAGGTGTGATGGAGTGGGGGTGCTTTGCTGGTGACACTGTTGGGGATTTATTCAAAATTGAAGGTATACTGATCCAGCATGGCTACCACAGCATCTTGCAGCGGCATGCTGTTCCATCCGGTTTGCGTTTAGTTGGACCATCATCTACTTTTCAACAGGACAATGACCCTAAACACACCTCCAGGCTGTGTAAGGGCTATTTGACCAAGAAGGAGAGTGATGGGGTACTGTGCCAGATTACCTGGCCTCCACAGTCACCAGACCTGAACCCAATCGAGATGGTTTGGAGTGAGCTGGACCGCAGAGTGAAGGCAAAAGGGCCAACAAGTGCTAAGCATCTCTGGGAACTCCTTCAAGATTGTTGGAAGACCATTCCCAGTGACTACCTCTTGAAGCTCATCAAGAGAATGCCAAGAGTGTGCAAAGCAGTCATCAAAGCAAAAGGTGGCTACTTTGAAGAACCTAGAATATAAGACATAATTTCAGTTGTTTCACACTTTTTTGTTAAGTATTAGTAAGTAATAATTTTGATGCCTTCAGTGTGAATGTACAATTTTCATAGTCATGAAAATACAGAAAAATCTTGAAATGAGAAGGTGTGTCCAAACTTTTGGTCTATACTGTACAATAAAGTAATTGCAACGGGTGAAATAACTGTACTGTATGTTTATTGTAAGCACTGTATATTTTTATATTACAGCTTAAACTCTTTAAGAAGTTTGATACTTGTTTTCCCTAAAAGAACCATCATAGCCTTTCAGAGAGTTTGTGACCTTTTGATTGTCTGAGAGTAACATATTTTGGGGACTCATCACCCCATGTGTTTGATGAGTGGTGGCAACGAGTTAAGAAATCAGGTAGTGCTGAATGTTGCGAGGTGTGATTTATGCTCACTTTATAGACTAAAAGGTTGATAGTTGGATTGAGTGAGAAGATCAATTAACCCGTGCAGCTGTAATCCACATCACGCGTTGAGAAGTGTGTACGTGACAATATGAAGTTTGTATCCTCTGTTTAAAAGGAACCTGACAGCCAATACATTATTCCCAATCCACAAGCAGCTACCAGACACCTGCTGTATGATTTCAGCCATGTATGTTTAAATGTGAAATGCTGCAGTGTTTCAGAGGAAACATACTTTAGAAGCCAGTGGGGACCAAGCTGCAGTGGAGACTAGTAAAAAAAAACCCATTATGTAATTAAATACATCACCAGAAAGACCATCAGTGCACAAATATATTGCCAAGCTTAGTACAATGATCAAATTCAATATCAGGTCAGCCCAATATACATTTGTGCAGCATGAACCTAGAATTCCCAGTGTGTCCTTAATAATGGTAAGGAGAAACTAGGAGTTGTTAACAGTCAACATCAGACTGCGGACCAGTTGTGATGTAGCCCATACCACAAATAAAGGCTAAGGCCACTTACACGCTTTGGGTATTTGGCTAGTTTTTTTCTCAGTCATTGTACGCCAAAACGAGGAGTGAAACAGTCAGAGGAAAAGTATAATAGAAACACATGCACTGCTTCTGGATCTTTTATCTCCTGGTTTTGGCTTGCAAATACTGAGGTCAAAATCTCACAAAATACTCAACGTGTGCACATGGCCGTACATCCAGATTATATCTTTGATTGGAAACATTCTCATCCATTTCATTTCCATCTGGTCCAGACTGCATGTTAACTTTTCATATCCAGAGCTCATTTCTTCAGAATTCTATGTTCTCCGGTCTTCTGCAGCACATCATGACATGGTGTTCTTAAAAATAACTGTCACTATAATGAATGTCCCTGAATATTTGCCCTATGCTGTGCCCTATATATATTTAATTGCCCCTTTGAAAGTGTCCCCAAGTGCAGTGGCAAGTTTATCCGAGTCACCAGCCTCAGAAATCGCAGGTTAACAGCAGCTCAGATTAGAGACCAGGTCAATGCCATACAGAGTTCTAGCAGCAGACACATCTCTACAACAACTGTTAAGAGGAGACTTTGTGCAGCAGGCCTTCATGGTAAAATAGCTGCTAGGAAACCACTGCTAAGGACAGCCATCAAGCAGAAGAGACTTGTTTGGGCTAAAGAACACAAGGAATGGACATTATACCAGTGGAAATCTGTGCTTTGGTCTGATGAATAAAAATTTGAAATCTTTGGGTCCAACGACCGTGTCTTTGTGCGATGCAGAATAGGTGAACAGATGGACTCTACATGCCTGGTTAACACCGTGAAGCATGGAGGAAGAGGTGTGATGGTGTGGGGGTGCTTTGCTGGTGACACTGTTGGGGATTTATTCTAATTTGAAGGCATATTGAACCAGCATGGCTACCACAGCATCTTGCAGCGGCATGCTATTCCATCCGGTTTGCGTTTAGCTGGACCATTATTTATTTTTCAACAGGACAATGACCCCAAACACACCTCCAGGCTGTGTAAGGGCTATTTGACCAAGAAGGAGAGTGATGAGGTGCTACGCCTGATGACCTGGCCTCCACAGTCACCAGACCTGAACCCAATCAAGATGGTTTGGGGTGAGCTAGACCGCAGAGTGAAGGCATAAGGGCCAACAAGTGCTAAGCATCTCTGGGAACTCCTTCAAGATTGGTGGAAGACCATTCCTGGTGACTACCTCTTGAAGCTCATCAAGAGAATGCCAAAAGTGTGCAAAGCAGTCATCAAAGCAAAAGGTGGCTACTTTGAAGAACCTAGAATATAAGACATAATTTCAATTGTTTCACACTTTTTTGTTTTTTGTTAATTATTAGTTTTGATGCCTTCAGTGTGAATGTACAATTTTCACAGCCATGAAAATACAGAAAAATCTTTAAATGAGAAGGTGTGTCCAAACTTTTGGTCTGTACTGTATATAAAACCTGTTAACTCTTTCCCTGCATCCTGTTCATCACTGCATCCCGCATTCCTCCTAGTACCTTACATTTGGCATAGTCGGCAGGATGCAGTCTAACAGCACGGAGGCGGCAGACCAAGCAGTTGGAGAGGCCCTAGGTCCAGTATCTTCCCGGGAGCATTGTTGAATAATTTACCAAAGTTTATGGGGAGTAACACCATGTTGTGGAGCTGGACTGAGCATATAAGGGGTATGATGAGGATGCACCCCATGACTCCTGCATTGGAAGCTGAAGTGGCTATAATGACATTACACGAAGAAGAAGAAGCCAGAGAATCAGTTATGTTGCAGACCCCCAGGGAGCGAGACACTTTTAGTAAAGTGCTGCACATTCTGGAAGAGACCCACGGGGACCCCACAGTCATAGGAGAACTGAGGACACGTATCTTTAGTCGCATGCAGAGGGAAGGGGAGAACGTGAATCAATATATGAACTCCCTGCAGGAATTATATACCGCGATTGTCAGGAAATATGGTGTAGTTATAGGCCCTACGGACATAATGCTGCGAGACCTTTTAGTGACAAGTTTGCGGGACACGTTTACGAAACAGACCCTGCGAGAGCGTGTGCGGGTAAACCCTCAGGTGACTTTTGCTGAGATAGGAAGTGAAGCACGCACGCGTGAACAGGAGCAGGGGGTGACAGTCCCGGTGGGGAAGGTCCTGAGTGGGGAGGTGACCGTGAATGCGATTACTGAACCCCAATGGGTGGAAAAATTGAGGAGAGAACTTCTGAATATTAAAGGAGAATTGGCTGACATTAAAAAAGTCAGAGACTACTGCAAATGCTTCCGGGAACAGGGAAGGCCCAGAGTCCCTCCGTGACACAAATGCTTAGTCGTCAGAGGCCTCTCACTTGCTTTAATAGTGACGAGAGTGGACATATACACGGGAGTGTGCACGCCGGGGAAGAGTTCCATCCCATTGTCCATTAAATTAACAGGCTCTGAGTTGGGGAGACACTGCCCGGAGCCAGAACAGATGCAGAGGAGTAGTGGAAGTACCACAAGTCTAATGTCAGTATGCCCTCTAGTCTGGGCCAAATTTGATGGTCGTGCAGTACGCTGCCTGGTGGACATGGGTTCACAAGTAACAACGATGCCATAAACTTACTTCCGGCATCATTGTCCTGAAGCAAGGTGACCCGAGTGGGGCCCAGTGATAAAGTTGATGGCTGCCAACAAACTGCCCATTCCGGTTGCAGGGGTGGCGTGGATGCAAATCTCTATTTGTGGAAAAGATCTGGGACGAAAGTGTATGGTGCTAACCCAGGGAGAAGTGAGCAGTAGACATACAGTCACTTTAGGGATGAATGTTTTGAAGGAATTTGGGAGTCTCCTCATCAATGAACCCTCTAATGAGACTCTGAAGCAATGGAGTCCACATATGCCTCAAAGAAGAGTATTCCAACAGTTAGTGCGTGCAGCCCAAGCTCAAGAAACTTGCCGTGAAGGAGGAGTATTAGGCAAATTTATTGTTCCTGCTTCTTCCAAACTCATTCTACCACCTGGACAAACAGTACTCACTCTGCCCATCCACGCTCGCGTTCCATTAGAAGGAGTTGAGATTCAAATTGAACCTTCCTTCTCAGAGTAACTTCCCTCGGGATTCTTGGTGGCCCGTACGTTAGCCATTGTACATGATCGGACTGTTCCTGTATGCTGCGTCAATTTAGAGGATCAGGACATCACAGTTCTCCCCAAATTCGAAGTAGGCCGGATTGTGAGCATGCCTGAAGAGATAGTACCACCTCAGATTGTACAACTAGAGGTTCAGCAAGGAGACCCCTGGACTGTGACGGTGGACTCTTAGTCACCGGAGCTCCAACACATTCAGAACGGATGACTCATTCTGGATCAAATGCCGGCTGATTTGGCTGAACTCACTCAGGCTCAGGTGCAACAGGTGGAAGCTCTGATAGAGCGACATAGGGACATGTTTGCTAGACATGGAGACTATTTTGGCTGCACCACGGCTATCACACATGACAAACCTACCGGAAATACTGTGCCCATTAGAGAATGCTATAGCCAAATCCCACCACAGCTGTACCAAGAGGTGAAGAGCATGTTGGGGCAGATGCTGCAGAAAGGTGTTATCAGAGAGAGTCAGAGTCCTTGGGCTGCTCCGAAAGTGCTGGTGCGGAAGAAGGACGGGACTCTGCGTTTTTGTATGGATTACCAGAAACTCAATGCTTGTACCGTGAGAGACTCATACACTTTGCCCAGGATTGAGGAATCTCTGTCCACACTAGGAAAAGCCAAATTCTTTTCTACAGTGGACCTCGCCAGCAGCTACTGGCAAGAGCCAATGTCTGAACAAGATTGTGCAAAGACCGCTTTCATTCTACCCATTTTCCTGTTTGAATTCAACCAAATGCCGTTTGGCCTGGCTAACGCCCCCGGAACTTTTCAACATCTCATGGAAAGATTTCTGGGCGACTTGAATTTTGAAGCCACATTTATCTACCTAGACAACATTATAGTCTACACTACTTAATTTGAAGAACATCTCCCACGACTAGAACAGGTGTTGAGTCGCCTCCAAAAGCACAGATTAAAGGTGAAACCCCAAAAATTTCATTTGCTCTGCAAACAGATTGAATACTTGGGCCATGTTGTTTCTGCTGACAGGGTGAAACCACCCCGAGAAAAGATCGCGGTGATACATGATTGGCCCACTCCAGAAACTGTGAAAGATGTCCGAGCGTCTCTGGGATTAACCAGGTATTACCGCCGCTTTGTGAAGAATTTTGCCCGCCGAGCAAGACCACTGCTGGAGCTGTTAATGATAGACTATCTAACCATCGGGCCGGCCCATCAGGGATACGAACATTGTTTAGTAATGGTGGATCATTTCAAGAACTTTGCTGTTGTGACTCCAACCAGGGACCAAACTGTGGAATCAGCTGCACATGCAATTTGTTAAAATTTCATTCAACTTTACGGATGTCCGACAAGGATCCATTCTGACCACGGCGCCTGTTTCTTGGGAAAAGTGATGGAAGAATTACATCGTATGTACCGGTTGGACAAGTCCCACTCCACACCATATCACCCTCAGGGAAACCTGTGAACTATTCAATCAGACATTAATTCAAATGTTGAGAACCCTGGAAGAAGGTCAAAAAGCTCGGTGGCCTGAGTATGTATCCGAGTTGGTGTGGATATACAATAATTGAGTGCACCAAACCACGGGCTATACCCCCTATTGTCTCTTATTCGGTTGAGCTGGAAGGGGAATTACCGAGTTAGAATTGGATCCCGAGGAGGACTACCCAAGGATGGGGGTGTCCTCCTGAATTCGAGAACATCGTCATCACCTGCAGACTTTGCATCGGTTAGTACAGACCAGGCTTCAGGAGTCAGAGCATGCTGAGGGGACCACACCGCGGGCGACAGATCTTCAGGATCTTGTCCGTGTCTTAGTGCGAGAAAGCCGTCCTCGAGTCAAGCTAGAAAATCGGTGTGAAAAGGACCCGTACCGGGTTAAGTGATGAGTCATCTCTGTGGCGCCTGTGTATGAGATTCAGCCTGAAAGAGAACAGAGCCCTCCCACTCGGATAGTTCATCGGAACATGCTTCGGCCTTCTCTATCAAAAGACCCAGTAAGAACAGGAAACCCTAGAGACTCTTGAGCCAGTTCCCAAGATGGTAGAGGAAGAAGATGAAGAAAGTGAGGCTCCAAGACTTGGGGCCTCTGAAGAATCTGTTTCTGAGCCTACAGGTGTACCAGTGTCCTCTTCTGTACAACCTGATACTACCACTCAGGGGAACTCCACTACTCCTTCCAATATACGACCCTCCCAATGAACAAAGGCAGGCAAACCCCCCTATCATTTTGATCAGAAAAATTTTATTTGGCAGCAAAATGTACCAAGGAAAAGAAGACGGCCATTTGTTTCACAAGAACCCTCGCCCGTGGAATGGTGAGTTAAAGGAGTAGGGAAATGTAGGAAGATGGACCAAAATAGTAGTCTCTCTTGTGTGTCCGGTTCGGAACTGTCGGGATTGTCACCATTGTTGCCGGGGGAAGCACTTTCTGACCGTAGTAGACCTTTGCACCTGACTGCTGGGGACGGGTGTGATATAAAAGAGGCTGCGCTCGCGAAAATGGGGCTTTTTGCAGGTACCCAGCGTGTGCCTGTACTGCTTTGGCTGTGCAGCAGACCTTTCCCCATTCAGCACCTCGTTCCAGGATCACAAGACCACGTGCAAGAAGATCGGGATACTTCTCCGCCGTACAAAGACAGTGTTTCACTTTTCTCCAGGACCCGCTCAGAGACTTCACGTGCCACCTATGGCACCATCATGGGATTTTCCAGCCACCATCATTCAGGACCCAGAGACTGATAAGTTAGCCCATTATTTCACCCACTGCAATTACTTTATTGCTATATATATATATATAGTGGGCCCGTATGTTTACACCCCCAGTCTCCCTGCGTGGAGTATTCACTGTTGAGACATTTACATATATAAAACCCGTTCACTCTTGCTCTGCCTCCTGCTCGTCACTGCATCCTGCATACCTGCTAGTACCTTACACAGGAGTGTCAGGGAACAGCCGGGAGATCCTCCAGACACCTCCCCATCATTGAAAGATGCTCATGAGTAGAGTTGAGCGACTTTTACTTTTTTAGGATCGAGTCGGGCTTTGCGAAACCCGACTTTGTCAAAAATCGGGTCGGGTGAAATCGGCCGATTATTGCGAAAAGTCGGGGATCCGACTGAAACGCGAAACCCAATGCAAGTCAATGGGGAAGCAAAGTCGGCAGTGAGTGGAGGACAGGAAAACACCTACAGTGCCCATTTTAATGCCAAAAACATCCATTCTTGTTACTTAAGCTTGTCAATCTTAACCCTTTCCTGACGTCGGACGGGATAGTACGTCCGACGTCAGGTCCCCTGCTTTGATGCAGGGCTCCGCGGTGAGCCCGCATCAAAGCTGGGACATGTCAGCTGTTTTGAACAGCTGACATGTGCCCGCAATAGCGGCGGGTGAAATCGCGATTCACCCGCCGCTATTAACTAGTTAAATGCCGCTGTCAAACGCAGACAGCGGCATTTAACTACCGCATCCGGCCGGGCGGCCGGAAATGACGTCATCGCCGACCCCCGTCACATGATCGGGGGTCGGCGATGCTTCAGTATTGTAACCATAGAGGTCCTTGAGACCTCTATGGTTACTGATCGCAGGTAGCTGTGAGCGCCACCCTGTGGTCGGCGCTCACAGCACACCTGATTTTCTGCTGCATAGCAGCGATCTGATGATCGCTGTTATGTAGCAGAGGCGATCGAGTTGTGCCTGCTTCTAGCCTCCCATGGAGGCTATTGAAGCATGGCAAAAGTAAAAAAAAAAAGTAAAAAAAAATGTGAAAAAAATAAAAAAAACATAAAAGTTTAAATCACCCCCCTTTCGCCCCAATCAAAATAAATCAATAAAAAAAAAAATCAAACCTACACATATTTGGTATCGCCGCGTTCAGAATCGCCCGATCAATAAAAAAAAGCATTAACCTGATCGCTAAACGGCGTAATGAGAAAAAAATCCGTAACGCCAGAATTACGTTTTTTGGGTCGCCGCGACATTGCATTAAAATGCAATAACGGGCGATCAAAAGAATGTATCTGCACCAAAATGTTATCATTAAAAACGCCAGCTCGGCACGCAAAAAATAAGCCCTCAACCGACCCCAGATCATGAAAAATGTAGACGCTACGAGTATTGGAAAATGGCGCAATTTTTATTTTTTTTGTAGCAAAGTTTGGAATTTTTTTTCACCAATTAGGTAAAAAATAACCTAGTTATGTTAGGTGTCTATGAACTCGTAATGACCTGGAGAATCATAATGGCAGGACAGTTTTAGCATTTAGTGAACCTAGCAAAAAAGCCAAGCAAAAATCAAGTGTGGGATTGCACTTTTTTTGCAATTTCACCGCACTTGGAATTTTTTTCCCGTTTTCTAGTACACGACATGGTAAAACCAATGATGTCGTTCAAAAGTTCAACTCGTCCCGCAAAAAAATAAGCCCTCACATGGCCAAATTGACGGAAAAATAAAAAAGTTATGGCTCTGGGAAGGAGGGGAGTGAAATACGGAAAAACGGAAAATCCCACGGTCATGAAGGGGTTAATTTAACCTTATAATAAAAGTTAGGCATTGAAAATTGGGGGTCATTTGGCTAAAGTTGTGGGGGGGTAGGGCTGGCTCAAGTTTTTCGTGGGCCCAGGAAACGCGGAGTACGTCACGGCGGTGGATCAGGGAGAGGTAAGTATTTCAACTTTGCAAGTGCTGTGTTCCTGAGCAAGCAGGGGGGGCACACTCGTTCGCATTGGCAATGGCACAGGGCCCCTCAAAGTACGGCAGTGTGTTTGACGGCGGGGGCGCTGTTGTGAATTCCGCTCTTGGGCTCCCTCCGGTGGTTGTAAGTGGCATTTTTGTGAATTCTGTTCTTGGGCTCCCTCCTGTGGTTTTGAGTGGCATGGCTGCTTCTGGGATTTAGCATCAGCAGCTGTTTTCACTGATCGTCTTTCTGGCTCGGCTATATTAGTCTGGCCTGTTCTCTCATTCAATGCCAGTTGCCAATTGTTGAGCTTGGAGTCATGGCTCTCTGAGGATTTCCCTGCCACTCTGACCATTTCAGCAAAGCTAAGTCCTTGCTTGTCTTTTTGCAGTTCACTTGTTGTGGACTTGTTGTTTGGCATTTTCTATGTTTTGCTCATTTGTCCAGCTTATCAGTATGGATCTATTTAGCTAAGCTGGAAGCTCTGGGCAGCAGAGTTTGCCCTCCACACCTTTAGTCAGGTGTGGAGATTTTTGCATTTCTCTGCGGTGGACTTTTTCTAGTTTTTATTACTGACCGCACAGTTTTCTGTTCTATACTAATTCTGTCTAGCTAGTAGTGGCCTCCTTTGCTAAATCTTGTTTCATACTACGTATGTCATTTCCTTCTCCTCTCACAGTCATTATTTGTGGGGGGCTGTCCTATCCTTTGGGGATTTTCTCTGAGGCAAGATAGCTTTCCTGATTCTACCTTTAGGGGTAGCTAGTTCTCCGGCTGTGACGAGGTGTCCAGGGAGTGACAGGAACATCCCACGGCTACTGCTAGTGTCTGTGTTAAGATTAGGAACTGCGGTCGGTATAGTTACCACCTGCTCAGAGCTAGTCGCATGTCGCTCCTTAATCATCAGACCATAACAGTACAACTGGCCAAAAATGAGCTGAATGCATCTCAAAAGAAGGAAAAGAAAAAGAGTTCTGAGCCTTTTTTTTTTCTTTAGTCTGTTTTGTCATTTTCCTTCCTCTTAATCTCTGGGTGATTCAAGATTTGGATGCAGGCATGGATGTTCAGGGGTTGTTTTCTCGTGTGGATCAGCTTGCTGCAAGAGTACAGAGTATTCAAGATTATGTTGTTCAGACTCCGGCCTTAGAGCCTAGAATTCCTACTCCGGATTTGTTTTACGGGGATAGAACTAAGTTTTTGAACTTTAAAAATAACTGCAAATTGTTTTTTGCTCTGAAACCCCGTTCCTCTGGTGACCCCATTCAGCAAGTAAAAATAGTTATTTCTCTGCTGCGTGGTGACCCTCAGGACTGGGCATTCTCCCTTGAGTCAGGGGATCCGGCATTGCTTAATGTAGATGCATTTTTTCAATCGCTCGGATTATTGTATGACGAACCTAACTCTTTAGAGCATGCTGAGAAAACACTGTTGGCCCTGTGTCAGGGTCAGGAAGCGGCAGAATTATACTGCCAGAAATTTAGAAAATGGTCTGTGCTCACTAAATGGAATGAGGATGCTCTGGCAGCAATTTTCAGAAAGGGTCTTTCTGAAGCCCTTAAGGATGTTATGGTGGGGTTCCCCACGCCTGTTGGTTTGAGCGAGTCTATGTCTCTGGCCATTCAGATTGATCGGCGCCTGCGCAAACGCAAAGTGGTGCACCATATGGCAGCGTCCTCTGAGCAGAGTCCTGAGCCTATGCAATGTGATAGGATTTTGACTAGAGCGGAACAGAGGGGATACAGAAGTCCGAATGGGCTGTGTTTTTACTGTGGGGATTCTGCTCATGCTATTTCTGATTGCCCTAAGCGTATTAAGAGGGTCGCTAGATCTGTTACCATTAGTACTGTGCAGCCTAAGTTTCTCCTGTCTGTGACCCTGATTTGCTCATTGTCATCTTTTTCTGTCATGGCATTTGTGGATTCGGGCGCTGCTCTGAACTTAATGGACTTAGAATTCGCTAGGCGCTGTGGTTTTTCTTTGCAGCCTTTGCAGAGTCCCATACCCTTAAGGGGTATTGATGCTACACCGTTGGCCAAGAATAAACCTCAGTATTGGACTCAGCTGACTATGTGCATGGCTCCAGCACATCAGGAAGATTGTCGTTTTCTGGTGTTGCATAATTTACATGATGTTGTTGTACTGGGTTTTCCATGGTTACAAGTACACAATCCAGTGCTGGATTGGAAATCAATGTCTGTGACTAGTTGGGGTTGTCAAGGGGTACATAGTGACATAGCTTTAATGTCAATTTCCTCTTCCCCCTCTTCTGATGTTCCTGAATTTTTGTCAGATTTCCAGGATGTATTTGATGAGCCCAAGTCCAGTTCCCTTCCTCCACATAGGGACTGTGATTGTGCTATTGACTTGATTCCTGGCTGTAAGTTCCCTAAGGGCCGACTTTTCAATCTGTCTGTGCCAGAGCATGCAGCCATGCGGAGCTATGTAAAGGAGTCTTTAGAGAAGGGGCATATTCGGCCGTCTTCGTCACCATTGGGAGCGGGATTCTTTTTTGTTGCCAAGAAGGATGGCTCCTTGAGACCCTGTATTGATTATTGTCTTCTTAATAAGATCACGGTCAAATTCCAATACCCTTTACCTTTGCTCTCTGATTTGTTTGCTCGGATTAAGGGGGCTAGTTGGTTTACCAAGATTGACCTTCGAGGGGCATATAATCTTGTTCGTATTAAACAGGGTGACGAATGGAAAACTGCATTTAATATGCCCGAAGGCCATATTGAATACCTGGTGATGCCTTTCGGGCTTTCTAATGCTCCTTCTGTATTTCAGTCCTTTATGCATGATATTTTCCGCAATTATCTTGACAAATTCTTGATTGTGTATTTGGATGATATTTTGATTTTTTCCAATGATTGGGAGTCTCATGTGAAGCAGGTCAGGATGGTATTCCAGATCCTTCGTGATAATGCTCTATTTGTGAAGGGGTCTAAGTGCCTATTTGGAGTTCAGAAGGTCTCTTTTTTGGGGGTTTATTTTTTCTCCTTCTTCTATAGAAATGGATCCTGTTAAGGTCCAAGCCATTCATAACTGGATTCAACCCACATCTGTGAAGAGCCTTCAGAAATTTTTGGGCTTTGCTAATTTTTATCGCCGTTTCATTGCCAACTTCTCTAGTGTGGTTAAACCCCTGACCGATTTGACGAAGAAAGGCGCTGATGTGACTAATTGGTCCTCTGAGGCTGTTGAGGCCTTTCAGGAGCTTAAACGCCGATTTACTTCTGCCCCTGTCTTGCGTCAGCCGGATGTTTCTCTTCCTTTTCAGGTTGAGGTTGACGCTTCTGAGATTGGGGCAGGGGCCGTTTTGTCACAGAGGAATTCTGATGGTTCCTTGATGAAGCCATGTGCCTTCTTTTCCCGAAAGTTTTCGCCTGCAGAACGCAATTATGATGTCGGCAATCGGGAGTTGTTGGCTTTGAAGTGGGCATTTGAGGAGTGGCGACATTAGCTTGAGGGAGCCAAGCACCACATTGTGGTCTTGACCGATCATAAGAATCTGATTTACCTTGAGTCGGCCAAGCGGCTGAACCCTAGACAGGCTCGGTGGTCCCTGTTTTTCTCCCGTTTTGATTTTGTGGTCTCATATCTTCCAGGATCTAAGAATGTTAAGGCGGATGCCCTCTCTAGGAGTTTTTTACCTGATTCTCCTGGAGTCCTTGAGCCGCTTGGCATTCTTAGGGAAGGGGTGATTCTGTCTGCCATCTCCCCTGATTTGCGGCGGGCGCTTCAGGAATTTCAGGCTGATAAACCTGACCGCTGTCCTGTGGGGAAGCTGTTTGTTCCTGATAGATGGACAAGTAAGGTATTTTCTTAGGTCCATTGTTCTGTGTTGGCCGGTCATCCTGGGATTTTTGGTACCAGAGATTTGGTGGCTAGGTCCTTTTGGTGGCCTTCCTTGTCGCGGGATGTGCGTTCTTTTGTGCAGTCCTGTGGGACTTGTGCCCGGGCTAAGCCTTGCTGTTCCCGCGCTAGTGGGTTGCTTTTGCCTTTGCCTGTCCCGGAGAGGCCTTGGACGCATATTTCCATGGATTTTATTTCGGATCTTCCTGTGTCCCAGAGGATGTCTGTTATCTGGGTGGTTTGTGACCGGTTCTCTAAAATGGTCCATTTGGTACCTTTGCCTAAATTGCCTTCCTCCTCTGATTTGGTTCCATTATTTTTTCAGCATGTGGTTCGTTTGCATGGCATTCCAGAGAATATTGTGTCTGACAGAGGTTCCCAGTTTGTTTCCAGGTTTTGGCGGGCCTTTTGTGCTAAGATGGGCATTAATTTGTCTTTTTCTTCGGCGTTCCATCCTCAGACTAATGGCCAAACTGAGCGAACTAATCAAACCTTGGAAACCTATTTGAGATGCTTTGTGTCTGCTGATCAGGATGATTGGGTGGCTTTCTTGCCGTTGGCCGAGTTTGCCCTTAATAATCGGGCCAGTTCGGCTACTTTGGTTTCGCCTTTCTTTTGTAATTTTGGTTTCCATCCTCGTTTTTCTTCAGGGCAGGTTGAGCCTTCTGATTGTCCTGGTGTGGATTCTGTGATAGACAGGTTGCAGCAGATTTGGACTCATGTGGTAGACAATTTGACATTGTCCCAGGAAAAGGCTCAGCGTTTTGCTAACCGCCGTCGGTGTGTTGGTCCTCGGCTTCGTGTGGGGGATTTGGTCTGGTTATCCTCTCGTCATGTTCCTATGAAGGTTTATTCCCTTAAGTTCAAGCCTCGGTTTATTGGTCCTTATAAGATTTCTGAGATTATCAATCCAGTGTCTTTTCGTTTGGCCCTTCCAGCCTCTTTTGCCATCCACAATGTTTTCCATAGATCTTTGTTGCGGAGATATGTGGTACCCGTTGTTCCATCTGTTGATCCTCCTGCCCCGGTGTTGGTTGAGGGGGAGTTGGAATATGTGGTTGAGAAAATTTTGGATTCTCGTTTTTCGAGGCGGAGGCTTCAGTATCTTGTCAAGTGGAAGGGTTATGGCCAAGAGGATAATTCTTGGGTGGTTGCCTCCAATGTCCATGCCGCCGATTTGGTTCGTGCTTTTCATTTGGCTCGTCCTTATCGGCCTGGGGGCTCTGGTGAGGGTTCGGTGACCCCTCCTCAAGGGGGGGTACTGTTGTGAATTCCGCTCTTGGGCTCCCTCCGGTGGTTGTAAGTGGCATTTTTGTGAATTCTGTTCTTGGGCTCCCTCCTGTGGTTTTGAGTGGCATGGCTGCTTCTGGGATTTAGCATCAGCAGCTGTTTTCACTGATCGTCTTTCTGTCTTGGCTATATTAGTCTGGCCTGTTCTCTCATTCAATGCCAGTTGCCAATTGTTGAGCTTGGAGTCATGGCTCTCTGAGGATTTCCCTGCCACTCTGACCATTTCAGCAAAGCTAAGTCCTTGCTTGTCTTTTTGCAGTTCACTTGTTGTGGACTTGTTGTTTGGCATTTTCTATGTTTTGCTCATTTGTCCAGCTTATCAGTATGGATCTATTTAGCTAAGCTGGAAGCTCTGGGCAGCAGAGTTTGCCCTCCACACCTTTAGTCAGGTGTGGAGATTTTTGCATTTCTCTGCAGTGGACTTTTTCTAGTTTTTATTACTGACCGCACAGTTTTCTGTTCTATACTAATTCTGTCTAGCTAGTAGTGGCCTCCTTTGCTAAATCTTGTTTCATACTACGTATGTCATTTCCTTCTCCTCTCACAGTCATTATTTGTGGGGGGCTGTCCTATCCTTTGGGGATTTTCTCTGAGGCAAGATAGCTTTCCTGTTTCTACCTTTAGGGGTAGCTAGTTCTCCGGCTGTGACGAGGTGTCCAGGGAGTGACAGGAACATCCCACGGCTACTGCTAGTGTCTGTGTTAAGATTAGGAACTGCGGTCGGTATAGTTACCAGCTGCTCAGAGCTAGTCACATGTCGCTCCTTAATCACCAGACCATAACAGGGCGCCTCCCACCGGCAGAGACACTTTTGCGTACTATGAGGGGCCCTGTGCTTGTGACATCGCCAATGAGTATGCCCCCCCCCCTGTTGTGGATTCTGTTTTTGGGCTCCCTCTGGTGGTTACAACTGGTACTGGGTGACTTTGGTGGGTTGCGGTCTCTGGTTTCCACCTGTCCATCAGAGGCTGGGTGTTTCCTATTTAACCTGGCTTTCCTGTCATTCCCTTGCAGGCTATCAATGTATCAGTGTGTCTCGGTTACCTTTGCTACCTGCTCCTAGGCCTTCAAGACAAGCTAAGTCTGGATTTCCCTGTTTCATGTTTGCTTTCATGTTTTTAGTCCAGCTTGCAGATATGTAATTCTCTGCTGCTGGTTGCTCTAGTGGGCTGAAATTACCACTCATGTACCATGAGTTGGCACATGAGTTCAAGTAATTTCAGGATGGTATTTTGAAGGGTTTTAAGCTGACCGCGCAGTTCACCTTTTGTATCCTCTGCTATCTAGCTTAAGCGGGCCTCATTTTGCTGAATCTGTTTTCATAACTACGTTTGTGCCTTCCTCTCATTTCACCGTCATTATATGTGGGGGGCTGCTATTTCTGTGGGAATATTTATCTGGAGGCAAGATAGGTCTGTGATTCGTCTGATAGGGGTAGCTAGATCTCTGGCTGGCGCGAGACGTCTAGAGTCCCCCCAGGAACGTTCCCCGGCTGCTGTTAGTTGAGTGTTGAGGTTCAGGATCGCGGTCAGCTCAGGTTCCATCACCCTAGAGCTCGTCCTGTTTTTGCCCGTGTTATGTGTTTAATTCCCTGCCATTGGGAACATGACAGTATAGCCGGCCCACAAAGTGTTAATTGTTTGGGCTGAAGCAGGAGAAAAAGAAGTGTTGAAGGGAAATTTTTTTTTTTTTTTTTTCCCTCAGAGTTTTGCTGCCTAGCCCTTAATTGCTGTCTAGCTGCTTCTTACCTCCTCTTAACCCTTGAATGGCTCTGACCTTAGCTGTTTAACATGGATGTCCAGAGTTTGGCTTCCAGCCTGAATAATCTTGCTGCAAAAGTTCAAAACATACAGGATTTTGTTGTTCACACTCCTATGTCTGAACCTAGAATTCCTATTCCAGAGTTTTTTTCTGGAGATAGATCTACCTTCCTGAATAGTGTTGAGCGATACCGTCCGATACTTGAAAGTATCGGTATCGGAAAGTATCGGCCGATACCGGCAAAGTATCGGATCCAATCCGATACCGATACCCGATACCAATACAAGTCAATGGGACTCAAGTATCGGACGGTATTCCTGATGGTTCCCAGGGTCTGAAGGAGAGGAAACTCTCCTTCAGGCCCTGGGAACCATATTAATGTGTAAAAGAAAGAATTAAAATAAAAAATATTGCTATACTCACCTGTCCGACGCAGCCGGGACCTCAGCGAGGGAACCGGCAGCGTTGTTTGTTTAAAATTCGCGCTTTTACTTGGTTACGTGAGGTCCCGGCTTGTGATTGGTCAGGGCGGCCATGTTGCCGGGACGCGGACCAATCACAGCAAGCCGTGACGAAATTACGTCACGGCTTGCTGTGATTGGTCCGCGTCCCGGCAACATGGCCGCCATTAACCAATCACAAGCCGTGACGTCACGGGAGGCTGGACATGCGCGTATTTTGAAAAGCGCGCGTGTCCAGCCTCCAGTGACGTCCCGGCTTATGATTGGTCACGGCGCCATGTTGCCGGGACGCGGACCAATCACAGCAAGCCGTGACGAAATTACGTCACGGCTTGCTGTGATTGGTCCGCGTCCCGGCAACATGGCCGCCATTAACCAATCACAAGCCGTGACGTCACGGGAGGCTGGACACGCGCGTATTTTAAAAAGCGCGCGTGTCCAGCCTCCAGTGACGTCCCGGCTTGTGATTGGTTAATGGCGGCCATGTTGCCGGGACGTCACTGGAGGCTGGACACGCGCGCTTTTCAAAATACGCGCATGTCCAGCCTCCCGTGACGTCCCGGCTTGTGATTGGTTAATGGCGGCCATGTTGCCGGGACGTCACTGGAGGCTGGACACGCGCGCTTTTCAAAATACGCGCATGTCCAGCCTCCCGTGACGTCCCGGCTTGTGATTGGTTAATGGCGGCCATGTTGCCGGGACGTCACTGGAGGCTGGACACGCGCGCTTTTCAAAATACGCGCATGTCCAGCCTCCCGTGACGTCCCGGCTTGTGATTGGTTAATGGCGGCCATGTTGCCGGGACGTCACTGGAGACTGGACACGCGCGCTTTTCAAAATACGCGCATGTCCAGCCTCCCGTGACGTCACGGCTTGTGATTGGTTAATGGCGGCCATGTTGCCGGGACGCGGACCAATCACAGCAAGCCGTGACGTAATTTCGTCACGGCTTGCTGTAATTGGTCCGCGTCCCGGCAACATGGCCGCCCTGACCAATCACAAGCCGGGACTTCACGTAACCAAGTAAAAGCGCGAAATTTAAACAAACAACGCTGCCGGTTCCCTCGCTGAGGTCCCGGCTGCGTCGGACAGGTGAGTATAGCGATATTTTTTATTTTAATTCTCTTTTTTACACATTATTACATTAATGTTGTTGCGATACCCGATACCCGATACCACAAAAGTATCGGATCTCGGTATCGGAAATTCCGATACAGCAAGTATCGGCCGATACCCGATACTTGCAGTATCGGAATGCTCAACACTATTCCTGAATTTCAGAAACAATTGCAAATTGTTTCTTTCTTTGAAATCTCGCTCCTCTGGAGACCCTGTTCAGCAGGTCAAGATTGTAATATCTTTCCTGCGGGGCGACCCTCAGAATTGGGCATTTGCATTGGCACCAGGGGATCCTGCATTGCTCAGTGTGGATGCGTTTTTTCTGGCACTGGGATTGCTCTATGAGGAACCTGACTATCGGGATGTTTTGAGGAGCCTAAGCTCAATTCGCTCCCTCCTCATAGGGATTGTGACTGTGCTATAGAATTAATTCCTGGCAGTAAGTTCCCTAAGGGTCGTTTATTTAATCTGTCAGTGCCAGAGCATACTGCTATGCGGAATTATATTAAGGAGTCCTTGGAAAAGGGACATATTCGTCCATCTTCGTCCCCTCTGGGAGCAGGTTTTTTTTTCGTGGCAAAAAAAGATGGTTCCCTGAGGCCTTGTATAGATTATCGCCTTCTGAATAAGATTACAGTCAAATATCAGTATCCATTGCCATTATTGACTGATTTGTTTGCTCGCATTAAGGGGGCTAGGTGGTTCACTAAGATAGATCTTCGCGGTGCGTATAATCTTGTGCGGATAAAGCAGGGTGATGAGTGGAAAACCGCATTTAATACGCCTGAGGGCCATTTTGAGTATTTGGTAATGCCTTTTGGACTTTCTAATGCTCCTTCAGTCTTTCAGTCCTTTATGCACAATATTTTCCGTGAATATCTGGATAAGTTTATGATTGTGTATTTGGATGATATTTTGGTGTTTTCTGATGACTGGGAGTCTCATGTTCTACAGGTCAGGAAGGTGTTTCAAGTCCTGCGGGCCAATTCTCTGTTTGTGAAGGGCTCAAAATGTCTCTTCGGAGTCCAGAAGATTTCTTTTTTGGGGTACATTTTTTCTCCTTCTACTATTGAGATGGATCCCGTCAAGGTTCAGGCGATTTGTGACTGGACACAACCTACATCTGTTAAGAGTCTTCAGAAGTTCTTGGGTTTTGCTAATTTTTATCGTCGGTTCATTACTAATTTTTCCAGTGTTGTTAAACCTTTGACTGATTTGACTAAAAAGGGTGCTGATGTTGCTAATTGGTCTCCTACGGCTGTGGAGGCCTTTCAGGAACTTAAGCGCCGGTTTTCTTCTGCTCCTGTGTTATGTCAACCAGATGTTTCACTTCCTTTTCAGGTTGAGGTTGATGCTTCCGAGATTGGAGCGGGGGCGGTTTTGTCACAGAGAAGTTCCGATGGCTCGGTGATGAAGCCATGTGCGTTCTTTTCTAGAAAATTCTCGCCCGCCGAGCGCAATTATGATGTGGGTAATTGGGAGCTTTTGGCCATGAAGTGGGCATTTGAGGAGTGGCGTCATTGGCTTGAGGGTGCTAGACATCGTGTGGTGGTCTTGACTGATCACAAAAATCTGATTTACCTTGAGTCTGCCAGGCGTCTGAATCCTAGACAGGCTCGTTGGTCGTTGTTTTTTTCTCGTTTCAATTTTGTGGTTTCATACCTGCCAGGTTCAAAGAATGTGAAGGCAGATGCTCTTTCCAGGAGTTTTGTGCCTGACTCTCCTGGAGACTCTGGGCCTACTGGTATCCTTAGGGATGGGGTAATATTGTCCGCCGTCTCCCCAGACTTGCGACGTGCATTGCAGGAGTTTCAGGCGGATAAACCTGATCGTTGTCCACCAGAAAGACTGTTTGTTCCGGATGATTGGACCAGTAGAGTCATCTCCGAGGTCCATTCTTCTGTGTTGGCTGGTCATCCTGGAATATTTGGTACTAGAGACTTGGTGGCCAGGTCTTTTTGGTGGCCTTCCTTGTCAAGGGATGTGCGCACCTTTGTGCAGTCTTGTGAAGTGTGTGCTCGGGCTAAGCCTTGCTGTTCTCGGGCCAGTGGGTTGTTGTTATCCTTGCCTATCCCGAAGAGGCCTTGGACGCACATTTCCATGGATTTTATTTCAGATCTCCCTGTCTCACAGAAAATGTCCGTTATCTGGGTTGTGTGTGACCGCTTTTCTAAGATGGTTCATTTGGTACCCTTGCCTAAGTTGCCTTCCTCCTCTGAGTTGGTCCCTTTATTTTTTCAGAACGTGGTTCGTTTGCATGGGATTCCGGAGAATATTGTGTCCGATAGAGGTTCCCAGTTTGTGTCTAGATTTTGGCGGACGTTTTGTGCTAAGATGGGAATTGATTTGTCTTTCTCGTCTGCATTCCATCCTCAGACGAATGGCCAGACGGAGCGAACTAATCAGACCTTGGAAACTTATTTAAGGTGTTTTGTTTCTGCTGATCAAGATGACTGGGTTGCCTTTTTGCCACTGGCCGAATTTGCCCTTAATAATCGGGCTAGTTCTGCTACTTTGGTTTCTCCTTTCTTTTGTAATTCGGGGTTTCATCCTCGTTTTTTCTCTGGTCAGGTGGAGCCTTCGGATTGTCCTGGAGTGGACGTGGTGGTGGACAGGCTACATCAGATTTGGAATCAGGTGGTGGACAATTTGAAGTTGTCTCAGGAGAAGACTCAGCAGTTTGCTAATCGCCGTCGCCGCGTGGGTCCCCGACTTCTTGTTGGGGACTTGGTGTGGTTGTCTTCTCGTTTTGTCCCTATGAAGGTTTCTTCTCCTAAGTTCAAGCCTCGGTTCATCGGTCCTTATAAGATCTTGGAGATTCTTAACCCTGTATCTTTTCGTTTGGATCTCCCAGCATCGTTTGCTATTCATAATGTGTTCCATCGGTCGTTATTGCGGAGGTATGAGGTGCCCGTTGTTCCTTCGGTTGAGCCTCCTGCTCTGGTGCTAGTGGAGGGAGAATTGGAGTATGTTGTTGAGAAGATCTTGGATTCTCGTGTTTCCAGACGTAAACTCCAGTATTTGGTTAAGTGGAAGGGTTATGGTCAGGAGGATAATTCCTGGGTGGTCGCCTCTGATGTTCATGCGACTGATTTGGTCCGCGCCTTCCATAGAGCTCATCCTGATAGCCCTGGGGGTTCTCGTGAGGGTTCAGTGACCCCTCCTCAAGGGGGGGGTACTGTTGTGGATTCTGTTTTTGGGCTCCCTCTGGTGGTTACAACTGGTACTGGGTGACTTTGGTGGGTTGCGGTCTCTGGTTTCCACCTGTCCATCAGAGGCTGGGTGTTTCCTATTCAACCTGGCTTTCCTGTCATTCCCTTGCAGGCTATCAATGTATCAGTGTGTCTCGGTTACCTTTGCTACCTGCTCCTAGGCCTTCAAGACAAGCTAAGTCTGGATTTCCCTGTTTCATGTTTGCTTTCATGTTTTTAGTCCAGCTTGCAGATATGTAATTCTCTGCTGCTGGTTGCTCTAGTGGGCTGAAATTACCACTCATGTACCATGAGTTGGCACATGAGTTCAAGTAATTTCAGGATGGTATTTTGAAGGGTTTTAAGCTGACCGCGCAGTTCACCTTTTGTATCCTCTGCTATCTAGCTTAAGCGGGCCTCATTTTGCTGAATCTGTTTTCATAACTACGTTTGTGCCTTCCTCTCATTTCACCGTCATTATATGTGGGGGGCTGCTATTTCTGTGGGAATATTTCTCTGGAGGCAAGATAGGTCTGTGATTCTTCTGATAGGGGTAGCTAGATCTCCGGCTGGCGCAAGACGTCTAGAGTCCCCCCAGGAACGTTCCCCGGCTGCTGTTAGTTGAGTGTTGAGGTTCAGGATCGCGGTCAGCTCAGGTTCCATCACCCTAGAGCTCGTCCTGTTTTTGCCCGTGTTATGTGTTTAATTCCCTGCCATTGGGAACATGACACCCCCCCACCTGATGAAGGAACCTGCACTTTCATCTGCACCTTCCTCTTTGTCCCCGTGTAAGGTGGTATAGTATGCGGGAAGGGGAACCAGACTTTCAGCAGGGTCAGATACTGGCTGTGTAGAGTGCAAGGGGAATGTAGTGGTCTGGGTCAATGTACCAGCAGACTTATCTAGCAGTGGCTGGGCAATGGGCAGGATGAGGAGGAAACACAGATATAGGCCCAAAGAATAAAGTAGGCTAAATGCAGTTCAAAATTGGTAACAGGACTAAACAGGTGGCATTGCTTTGTTCAGTGGAGGAAAACTGTAATGAGTGGCAGACACAGTTAGTAGGCCCAAGTAATAAAGTGCGCCAAATGAAGTTCAAAATTGGTAACAGAAGTAAACAGGCGGCACTGCTTTGTTCAGTGGAGAACAACAAGCAGCGGCAGACACCCTTAGTAGGCCCAACCAAACAAGTAGGCCAAATGCAGTTTCATATTTCATATAGGCTGAAAGCCTGAAAATTGAAGCTCAGCTTTGTTCAGTGGAGGAGAAAAGCAAGGAGCGGCAGACACCATTAGTAGGCCCAACCAAACAAGTAGGCCAAATGCTATTTCATATCTGATATAAAGGCTGAAAGTCTGAAAATTGAAGCACAGCTTTGTTCAGTGGGGGAGAAAAGCAAGGAGCAGCAGACACCGTTAGTAGGTCCAACCAAACAAGTAGGCCAAATGCTGTTTCATGTCTGATATAGGCTGAAAGCCTGAAAATTGAAGCACAGCTTTGTTCAGTGGAGGAGAACAACAACCAGCGGCAGACACCGTTAGTAGACGCAAGCAAACAAGTAGGCCAAATGCAGTTTAATATCTGATATATGCTGAAAATTGAAGCTCAGCTTTATTCAGTGGAGGAGAAAAGCAAGCAGCGGCAGACACCGTTAGTAGGCCCAACCAAACAAGTAGGCCAAATGCTGTTTCATATCTGATATAAAGGATGAAAGCCTGAAAATCGAAGCTCAGCTTTGTTCAGTGGAGGAGAAAAGCAAGGAGCGGCAGACACCGTTAGTAGGCCCAACCAAACAAGTAGGCCAAATGCAGTTTAATATCTGATATGCTGAAAATTGAAGCTCAGCTTTATTCAGTGGAGGAGAAAAGCAAGCAGTGGCAGACACCGTTAGTAGGCCCAACCAAACAAGTAGGCCAAATGCAGTTTCATATCTAATATATGCTGAAAAATGAAGCTCAGCTTTATTCAGTGGAGGAGAAAAGCAAGCAGTGGCAGACACCGTTAGTAGGCCCAACCAAACAAGTAAGCCAAATGCAGTTTCATATCTGATATAGGCTGAAAGCCTGAAAATTGAAGCACAGCTTTGTTCAGTGGAGGAGAAAAGCAAGGAGCGGCAGACACCGTTAGTAGGCCCAAGCAAACAAGTAGGCCAAATGCAGTTTCATTACTGATATAGGCTGAAAGCCTGAAAATTGAAGCACAACTTTGTTCAGTGGACGAGAACAACAGCCAGCGGCAGACACCGTCAGTAGGTCCAACCAAACAAGTAGGCCAAATGCATTTTCATATCTGATATAGGCAGAAAGCCTGAAAATTGAAGCACAGCTTTGCTCAGTGGAGGAGAACAACAACCAGTGGCAGACACCGTCAGTAGGCCCAACCAAACAAGTAGGCCAAATGCAGTTTCATATCTGATATAGGCTGAAAGCCTGAAAATTGAAGCACATCTTTGTTCAGTGAAGGACAGCTGTATTTAGTGGCACAGACAGACACATGTAGTAGGCCTAAAATAAAAAAGTAGGCTAAATGCAGTTTAAAATAGGTTACAGGGGTACGCAGGCGGCATTGGTTTGTTCAGCGGAGGACGATTGTAATGAGTGGCGCAGACACACTTTGCAGGCCTAAAATAAAAAAGTAGGCTAAATGCAGTTTAAAATAGGTTACAGGGGTACACAGGCGGCATTGGTTTGTTCAGCGGAGGATGATTGTAAGGAGTGGCGCAGACAGAGTTTGTAGGCCTAAAATAAAAAAGTAGGCTAAATGCAGTTTAAAATAGGTTACAGGGGTACACAGGCGGCATTGGTTTGTTCAGCGGAGGACGATTGTAAGCAGTGGCGCAGACACACTTTGTAGGCCTAAAATAAAAAAGTAAGCTAAATGCAGTTTAAAATAGGTTACAGGGGTACACAGACGGCATTGGTTTGTTCAGCGGAGGACGATTGTAATGAGTGGCGCAGACACACTTTTTAGGCCTAAAATAAAAAAGTAGGCTAAATGCAGTTTAAAATAGGTTACAGGGGTACACAGGCGGCATTGGTTTGTTCAGCGGAGGATGATTGTAAGGAGTGGCGCAGACAGACTTTGTAGGCCTAAAATAAAAAAGTAGGCTAAATGCAGTTTAAAATAGGTTACAGGGGTACACAGGCGGCATTGGTTTGTTCAGCGGAGGATGATTGTAAGGAGTGGCACAGACAGACTTTGTAGGCCTGCAACAGGAGTAAACTGGCGGCATAGCTTTGTTCAGTGGAGGACAGCTGTAAGGAGTGGATGACACAGTTAGTAGGGCAAAATAATAAAGTGAGGTAAATGTCTGCCAAAAAAATTGTTCATAAGTAAACAGGTGGCATAGCTTGGTACAGGTGTGGGCTCCTCTGCTGATTAGCAGACAGTGGTAGTAGGTGCAAAGTATTAACTGGTCTAAATGGAGGCCAGGGCCCCTGTATATTTTTACTATCATCTATCATTTCAACACATTTTTATTGGCAGTGCTATTGAAGGATTTAACAGCACAGACTACACAGTGGTGGAGCCAGGAGAGGTAAGTTTTGCAAGTGGTAGAGCACTGTTTGAGCTGGGGGGAACACTCTCTCGTGGGCGGCGGTACTGGCCCAGGGCCCCTCATATTACGACGGTGTGTCTGATGTTGGTTGTGCACCACCACTGTCAGAGACACTTCATTGTACTATGAGGGACTCTGTGCCAGTGCCGTCACACAAGAGTGGGCACACCCACCTGTCCAGGCAAACGGCACTCGCACGGGTGCTTGAGCTAGGTGGTGACCACGGCCATGTGGGGGGAGTCAGCCCATTTAGGGAGTTAAGAAAAAGGCCTATGGTGGACATTCAGCAGCTGCAAATGGAGGAATTGGAGCAGTCAGTAAGAGGAGACCAAAAGCAAGACATTTTTCAGGCAAGCTACGTGTCAGCAGGGGAAGGTGGGGCAAAATAATTAGAAATCCATGATTGGTTCATTTTAATGAAGGTTAGATCATCAACATTTTGGGTAGCCAGACGAGTCCTTTTTTCAGTCAGTATTGAACCAGCAGCACTGAAGACTCTTTCTGATAGCCCACTAGCAGCTGGGCAAGCGAGCTCCTGTAATACATATTCTGCCAATTCAGGCCAGGTGTCTATTTTAGATGCCCAGTAATCAAAGGGGAATGACGTGTGAGGGAGAACATCGATAAGCGAGGAAAAATAGTTCGTAACCATACTGGACAAATGTTGTATCCTGTCACTTTGAATTGATGCAGCAGTACCGGTCATTGCGAAATCACTCCACAACCTGGTCATAAAACCCCTCTGTCCAACGCCACTTCTGATTTGTGCACCTCTAACACCTCTGCCAAGTTGCCCCCTGCAGGTTGTGTGAGAACCATCACCGCCGCTGTGTGCTGGGAATGCCTGAACCAAACGGTCTACAAGAGTTGCTTGTTTGGTTGCCAATATTTGCTCAAGGTTCTCATGTGGCATGATATTTTGCAATTTCCCTTTATAGAGTGGATCCAGGAGGCAAGCCAACCAGTAATCGTCATCGGTCATCATTTTGATAATACGGGGGTCCCTTTTTAGGATACGCAAGGCATAATCAGCCATGTGGGCCAATGTTCCAGGTGTCAATTCACTGCTTGTGCTGGGTTGAGGGGCACTTTCTGGCAAATCAACATCACTTGTCTCCCGCAAAAACCCTGTACCTGACCTTGCAACACCACCAGTTTCTGTTGCCCCCTGAGAAGCTTCCTCCTCCCATAAATATTCATCCCCATCATCCTCCTCCTCCTCCTCTTCGTCCGCCACCTCCTCCAGGAGAGTTCCCTGAGCAGACAATGGCTGACTGTCATCAAGGCTTCCCTCCTCCTCGGCTGCAGACGCCTGCTCCTTAATGTGCGTCAAACCTTGCATCAGCAGACGCATTAGTGGGATGCTCATGCTTATGATGGCATCGTCTGCACTTACCAGCCGTGTGCATTCCTCAAAACACTGAAGGACTTGACAGAGGTCTTGTAGCTTCGACCACTGCACACCTGACAACTCCATGTCTGCCATCCAACTGCCTGTCCGTGTATGTGTATCCTCCCACAAATACATTACAGCACGCCTCTGTTCGCACAGCCTCTGAAGCATGTGCAGTGTGGAGTTCCACCTTGTTGCAACGTCGATTATTAGGCGGTGCTGTGGAAGCTTCAACGATCGCTGATGGTTCTGCATACAGCTGTAGTGTACGGGCGACCGGCGGATGTGCGAGCAAAGTCTTTGCACCTTCAGGAGCAGGGCTGGTAACCCCGGATAACTTTTCAGGAAGCACTGCACCACCAGGTTCAAGGTGTGAGCCAGGCAAGGTATGTGTTTCAGTTCTGAAAGGGCTATGGCACCCATAAAATTCCTTCCGTTATCATTGACTACCTTGCCTGCCACAAGATGTACACTGCCCAGCCATGACTGAGTTTCTTGCTGCAAGAACTCGGCCAGAACTTCCGCGGTATGTCTGTTGTCGCTGAAACACTTTATTTCCAACACAGCCTGCTGACACTTACCACTAGCTGTTCCATAATGGGACACCTCGTGTGCAACACTGGCAGCTGCGGATGGAGTGGTATGGCGACTGCGCTCTGTGGATGAGCTTTCGCTTCTGGAGGAGGAGGAGGAGGGGTGTCGAACGCCTACTGCCAACTGTTTCCTAGACCGTGGGCTAGGCAGAACTGTCCCACTATGGCTGTCCCCTATGGACCCTGCATCCACCACATTAACCCAGTGTGCCATGATGGACACGTAACATCCCTGGCCATGCCTACTGGTCCATGCATCTGTTGTGAGGTGCACCTTTATACTGACTGATTGCCTGAGTGCATGGACAATGCGGTCTTTGACATGCTGGTGGAGGGCTGAGATGGCTTTTCTCGCAAAGAAGTGTCGACTGGGTAGGTCATAGCATGGTACTGCGTAGACCATCAGGGCTTTGAAAGCTTCGCTTTCAACCAACCGGTAGGGCATCATCTCTAACTAGATTAGTCTAGCAATGTGGGCGTTCAAACCCTGTGTACGTGGATGAGAGGATGAGTACTTCCTTTTCCTAAGGAGAGTCTCTTGTAGAGTGAGCTGGACTGGGGAGCTGCATATGGTGGAACTAGCGGGGGTGGTGGTGGACATGGCAGATTGAGAGAGGGTTGGTGATGGTATTCTTGATGTTGGCCTCCATACAGTGTTTCCTACCAAGAACCTGGTGATTCCCTGACTGCTTTGGCCTTGCGACGATACCTCCACAGTTGCTGCAGATGGTGTCCTAAACGGTGGGTTTACAGTGAGGGAAGCAATGTAGCGTTGCTGGCTACCTTCATTCCAAGCGGGTGCACCGACGTTACGGGACGTTTGGTAGTTAGTCCAGGCTTGCAAGTGCATGCTGGTTAAATGTCTACGCATGCACATTGTATTTAAATTTTTGACATTCTGCCCTCTGCTAAAGGTCTTTGAGCATTTCTTACAGATAACTTTGCACTGATCATTCGGATCTTGGTTAAAAAATTGCCACACTGCACTCTTCCTACTATCGAATACCTTTTCAGGCATTGCACGCTGTGCTGCTTTCACCAGATGGCCACGCTGTCCTAAAACTGGTTTTGTTTTTGACACACGTTTTTGGCCTGATACGGGCCTGCCAGATGAAAGCTGTTGCGATGTTGATGCCTGCTGCGGCTCATCCTTCTCCGCTTCAGAGCTACTGCCAGCGGCACCCTGTTCCCCCAATGGCTGCCAATCTGGGTCTACAACTGGGTCATCTATCACCTCCTCTTCAATGTCCTGTGCACCTTCCTCTGTGTCACCGTGTAAGGTGCTACAGTGTTCGGGACGGGGCACCATAGTCTCATCAGGGTCAGATTCTGGCTCAGTACACTGCGAGGGCAATATTGTGATCTGAGTCAATGGAACAGCATAAAAATCTAGCTGTGGCTTTGCATCTGTGCACTCCATGTCCGATTCATCTTGTAATGGGCTGTGAACTATTTCCCTTTCTAACCCTGGCACGGTATGTGTAAAGAGCTCCATGGAGTAAACTGTATTGTCGCCTGCCGCATCCTTCACTTTTGCTTTGGGTGAAGGACACAAGGAAGCGACTTGTTCCTGACCGTGAGCATCCACTGACGACTCGCTGCTTTTAAATTTGGAACTTTCGGAAGAGGAGGCGAAAGAGCTAGAGGCTGAGTCAGCAAGGAAAGCCAAAACTTTTTCCTGCTGCTCCGGCTTTAAAAGCGGTTTTCCTACTCCCAGAAAAGGGAGCCTTCGAGGCCTTGTGTAGCCAGACGATGATGCTGGCTCAACAACTCGAGCCTTAGGTGCTATTTTGCTTTTCCCACTACCACCAGATGCTCCACCATCACCACCATCATTACCAGCTGGCAATGACCGCCCACGGCCTCTTCCACCAGACTTCCTCATTTTTGGGAAAATGTAACCAAACTAACAACCGTTATATGGTACTGTAAAACAAGGTAGAAGGTGTATGTAAACTTGTTGAGAATTTAAATCTCCCTTTTTTGTGTGGGAGACTTCTGCAAAAATCAGGCCCACTGTATTACACTACGCAATGTAAGTGGCAGAAAGTGGCTGCCAGATATACGACAAACAGAACTGACGCAGATGCACTTAGTGGCAATTTACATCTCCTTTTTATTGTGTGGGAGACTGCTGCAAAAATCAGGCCCACTGTATTACACTACGCAATGTTAGTGGCAGAACGTGGCTGGCAGATATATATATATATATAAAAAAAAGGGACTGTACTACAATAACAATCTCCCTACAATGCTCTCAGGACAAGTATGGCAGGCAGCAATAAAAAGGACTGCTGCACACAAAAGTGTGGACAAATAAACAATAGAACTGTGCAGAAAGGAGCAACAGGATTTTTGCTTTTAAAAAAGCAGTTGGTTTGCACAGCGGCATACAAACAGCAATGCAGCTATCAGGGAGCCTTATAAGGCAGCCTACTAAGCTACAGAGCTGATGCACAGAAATCTAGCCTCCACTGTCCCTGCAAAGAAAAGGTGGTGTTGGACAGTGGAAATCGCTACAGCACAAGCGGTTTGGGGGTTAATCTTCCCTCCCTAAGTATATCCCTGCTTCTGACGAAGCTGCAACAACCTCTCCCTATGCTCAGATCGGCAGAAGTAAGATGGCGGTCGGCGTGCACGCCCCTTTATAGCCCCTGTGACGCCGCAGAAAGCAAGCCAACCACTGTCATGCCCTTCTCTAAGATGGTGGGGACCGAGTCCTATGTCATCACGCTGCCCACACTCTGCGTCCTCCTTCATTGGCTGAGAAATGGCGCTGAAAGCGTCATATGAAACGCGACTTTGGCGCGAAGATCACCGACAGCATGGCCGATCCCACACTGGGATCGGTTCGGGTTTCATGAAACCCGACTTTGCCGAAAGTCGGCGATTTTTGAAATTGTCCGATCCGTTTCGCTCAACCCTACTCATGAGCCAGCACTTGTATCGTCGATTGAAGATTGATGGACGAGGCCATTGTTGCTTTTACTACTAGGCTGGAAATTAGGGAGCTTACAGTGAACTTATAGTATATACACATCTGTTTACAATGCATGGAACATATATATATATATATATATATATATATATATATATATATATATATATGTATATAAATATATATTCCGGTACGGTCACCACCAAGCTTCCCAACAAAACAACTGTCACCGCCAATCGTTGGAACAGGCTGATTGGACACCCAACAGGTAGCGTATGGCTTCTGGGGTGCAGTTTATAGAACACTTAATAGAGCAAGAGGAGCTATTACATTTTATATATTTAATCCACAAAATAAGCAGTATTTATAAACAATATACAAAACATGTTACTAAATGACAACAAAATAATACAGTATATACAATCACATAAAATAAAAGGATAAACAAAAGAATTGTACTAAACCTGTGTCACCAAATTGCTCAAAGCTTATCGGAGAGAAAGCACTCCTTAGAGCAGTGTTCCCCAACTCAGGTCCTCAAGAGCCACCGACAGGTCATGTTTTCAGGATTTCCTTAGTATTGCACAGGTGATAATTTCATCACCTGGATAGGCAAGCATTCATTCACCTGTGCAATGCTAAATCCTAAAAACATGACCTGTTGGTGGCTCTTGAGGACCGGAGTTGGGGAACACTGCCTTAGAGCAACGGACAGAACTACAAAGCAATGTGTTTTCCTGGACTGGCAAATGACAAAAACCCAAACTTTGATTTTATTAGCTCAAGGCTACACCCACATACCTCCCCTTGAGGGTCTCATATGGGGGACTGGTCGTGGGATGTGGCTAGGTCTTTAGGAAATTAAGAGATCCCCATCTTTCAGGATATTTTCATCCCTGAAGGTCTCAGACAGGATATATTCCAAAAAAAATTAAGAACCTCATATTCAATAGTATATATTTTTGCCTAGTGGCATTAGATCAATGTATGATTTTTGGAGGTGTGGTTCTTTCTCTTTTTCAGTATATTGCAGGATATATTATTGCCTATTTCCAATCATTATGTTATCTTTCTATAGATACAAAACATGGCATATATATCGACATCCATCTGGCCGATAATAATTTGGAGGTGTTAGGCCAGCCTCACACTGATCTTAGTGCATGCGTTATGTTCATCACAACGCCGAAAATATATCTCCCATAAATATCGGACCTATGCAAACCCCAATATTCATAACTGAACACTAGCTCCAGAATGTCTGAAATATTTCCTTTAAACAGAGGAAGCTCCTTATTCTGAAGGTGTACTTTTCCGTCTCTGAGTATACAAATCTTAGACTTGGTGGCTGGCTGTCAGTAGATAGCCTGCTGTAATTACCTGTTTATGGCTAGAGGTCTTCAATAGGGATTGCAGTGTGAGCTTTTGTTCACTTCCTAGGTTATAATTAATCCAATATGTTCAATATGAGGGTGATCTGGAGATGGCGTCATAGATTTTTACACTTTTATCTATAACTGGAGACTATATGGGGGCTCACACAGTATATATGGGGCTATGCAAGAGCTCATACTCTATATAGGGGGCTATGCAGGGGATCATACTGTATATAGAGGCTATTTGGGGGCTCACTCTGTACAAAGTGAGGCTATGAGGGGGGCTCATAATGTACATGGGGGGATTATGCTGTATATAGAGAGGCTATGTGGGGGCTCATGCAGTATATACAGAAGCTATGTGGGGGCTTATACAGTATATAGGAGGCTATGTGGGGGCTCAAACTGCATACAGGTGGCATTGTGGGGGCTCATACTGTATGAAGGAGGCTGTGTGGGGCTCATACTGTATATAGTGTTATGACCCCAATGGCAGAGGGTCTCAGAAATAAATTCTAAGTCTGCAAACACAAAAAAACCAGCTCATAGGGCAGTGGTAACTGGGCTGACTGTATATCTAATCCTAGCACCACAAATAGCAGCAGCCGGGGAACGTGCCTACGTTGGTTCTAGACGTCTCGCACCAGCCGGAGAACTAACTAATCCTAGAAGGGAAAAGATAGACCTTTCTTGCCTCCAGAGAAAAGACCCCAAAAGTTGGATACAAGCCCCCAACAAATAATAACGGTGAGGTAAGAAGAAAAGACAAACGTAAGAATGAACTAGGTACTTAGCAAAGAGAGGCCCACTGACTAATAGCAGAATATAGTAAGATGACTTATACGGTCAGCAAAAACCCTATCAAAATTTCCACGCTGGATATTCAAGAACCCCCGAACCGTCTAACGGCCCGGGGGGAGAATACCAGCCCCCTAGAGCTTCCAGCAAAATCAGGAATCACATTTAGTACAAGCTGGACAAAAAATAATAGCAATACAAATAACCAAAAAACAAGGAAGCAGGACTTAGCTTAATTATGCACGAACCAGGACCAGCAGACAGGAGCAAACTGAAAGAACTGATTACAACGATGCCAGGCACCAGACTGAGAATTCAGGAAGTTCATATAGCAACACCCCTGGACTAACGACCCAGGTGGGTGCCAAACTGAGGAAAGACAATCCCAGAGTCATATCACTAGTGACCACAAGAGGGAGCCAAAAAAGTCTAATTCACAACAGTACCCCCCCTTTAAGGAGGGGTCACCGAACCCTCACCAAGACCACCAGGGCGATCAGGATGAGCAGCGTGAAAGGCACGAACTAAATCGGCCGCATGCACATCAGAGGCAACCACCCAGGAATTATCCTCCTGACCATAGCCCTTCCACTTGACCAGATACTGAAGCCTCCGCCTGGAGAGACGAGAATCCAAGATCTTCTCCACCACATACTCCAACTCGCCCTCAACCAACACCGGAGCAGGAGGCTCAACAGAAGGGACCACAGGTACAACGTACCGCCGCAACAAAGACCTATGGAACACGTTGTGAATGGCAAACGACACCGGAAGATCCAAGCGAAAGGACACAGGATTAAGGATTTCCAATATCTTGTAAGGACCGATGAAGCGAGGCTTAAATTTAGGAGAGGAGACCTTCATAGGAACAAATCGAGAAGACAGCCATACCAAATCCCCAACACGAAGTCGGGGACCCACACCGCGGCGGCGGTTGGCAAAACGCTGAGCCTTCTCCTGTGACAACTTTAAGTTGTCCACCACATGATTCCAAATCTGCTGCAACCTATCCACCACAGAATCTACCCCAGGACAGTCAGAAGGCTCCACATGTCCTGAGGAAAAACGAGGATGGAAACCAGAGTTGCAGAAAAATGGCGAAACCAAAGTAGCGGAACTAGCCCGATTATTAAGGGCAAACTCAGCCAACGGCAAGAAGGTCACCCAATCATCCTGATCTGCAGAAACAAAACACCTCAAATAAGCCTCCAGAGTCTGATTAGTTCGCTCCGTTTGTCCATTAGTCTGAGGATGAAAGGCAGACGAAAACGACAAGTCAATGCCCATCTTAGCACAAAAGGATCGCCAGAACCTGGAAACAAACTGGGATCCTCTGTCAGACACGATATTCTCAGGAATGCCGTGTAAACGAACCACATTCTGAAAGAACAGAGGAACCAGATCGGAAGAGGAAGGCAGCTTAGGCAAAGATACCAAATGGACCATCTTGGAAAAGCGATCACATACCACCCAGATGACAGACATGCCCTGAGACACCGGAAGATCTGAAATGAAATCCATGGAAATGTGTGTCCAAGGCCTCTTCGGGACAGGCAAGGGCAAGAGCAACCCGCTGGCACGAGAACAGCAAGGCTTAGCTCGAGCACAAGTCCCACAGGACTGCACAAATGACCGCACATCCCGTGACAAGGAAGGCCACCAAAAGGACCTAGCCACCAAATCTCTGGTGCCAAAAATTCCCGGATGCCCTGCCAACACCGAGGAATGAACCTCGGAAATGACTCTGCTGGTCCACTTATCAGGAACAAACAGTCTGTCAGGTGGACAAGAGTCAGGTCTACCAGCCTGAAATCTCTGCAACACACGTCGCAAATCCGGAGAAATGGCTGACAAGATTACTCCCTCTTTAAGAATACCAACTGGTTCAGCGACTCCAGGAGAGTCAGGCACAAAGCTCCTTGAAAGAGCATCAGCCTTCACATTCTTTGAACCTGGTAAATACGAGACCACAAAGTCAAAACAGGAGAAAAACAATGACCAACGGGCCTGTCTAGGATTCAGGCGTTTAGCAGACTCGAGATACATCAGATTTTTGTGATCAGTCAAGACCACCACACGATGCTTAGCACCCTCGAGCCAATGACGCCACTCCTCAAATGCCCACTTCATGGCCAGCAACTCCCGATTGCCAACATCATAATTCCGCTCAGCAGGCGAAAACTTCCTAGAGAAAAAAGCACGTGGTCTCATTACAGAGCAACCAGGGCCTCTCTGCGACAAAACGGCCCCTGCCCCAATCTCAGAAGCATCCACTTCAACCTGAAAGGGAAGTGAGACAACAGGCTGGCAAAAAACAGGCGCTGAAGTAAACCGGCGCTTCAACTCTTGGAAAGCTTCCACGGCTGCAGGAGCCCAGTTAGCAACATCAGAACCTTTCTTGGTCATATCCATCAAAGGTTTAACAACGCTAGAAAAATTAGCGATAAAACGACGGTAGAAGTTAGCAAAACCCAAGAACTTCTGAAGACTCTTAACTGACGTGGGTTGAGTCCAATCATGAATAGCTCGGACCTTGACTGGGTCCATCTCCACCGCAGAGGGGGAAAAAATAAAACCCAAAAAGGGAACCTTCTGTACTCCAAAGAGACACTTTGAGCCCTTAACAAACAAAGCATTCTCACGCAAAACCTAAAACACCATCCTGACCTGCTCTACATGCGAGTCCCAATCATCAGAAAAAAACAGAATATCATCCAGATAAACAATCATAAATTTATCCAGATACTTCCGGAAAATATCATGCATAAAGGACTGAAACACTGAAGGAGCATTAGAGAGCCCAAAAGGCATCACCAAGTACTCAAAATGACCTTCGGGCGTATTAAATGCAGTTTTCCATTCATCTCCTTGCTTAATGCGCACAAGGTTGTACGCACCACGAAGATCTATTTTAGTGAACCACTTGGCACCTTTAATCCGGGCAAACAAGTCCGACAACAGAGGCAAAGGATACTGAAATTTAACAGTGATTTTATTCAGAAGCCGATAGTCAATACAAGGTCTCAAAGATCCGTCTTTCTTGGCCACAAAAAAGAATCCAGCACCAAGAGGGGAAGAGGATGGACGGATATGCCCCTTCTCCAGAGATTCCTTGATATACGAACGCATTGCGGTATGCTCAGGTACAGACAGATTAAATAGTCTTCCCTTAGGAAATTTACTGCCTGGAATCAAATCTATAGCGCAGTCACAGTCCCTATGAGGAGGCAGAGCACTGGACCTGGACTCGCTGAATACATCCTGAAAATCAGACAAATACTCAGGAACTTCCGAAGGAGTAGAGGAAGCAATAGACACCGGTGGGGAATCACCATGAATTCCCTGACAGCCCCAACTTGACACAGACATTGCCTTCCAATCCAAGACTGGTTTATGGGTCTGTAACCATGGCAGCCCCAAAACGACCAAATCATGCATTTTATGCAGAACAAGAAAACGAATCACCTCCCGATGTTCAGGAGTCATGCACATGGTTACCTGTGTCCAAAACTGCGGTTTATTTTCCGCCAATGGCGTAGCATCAATACCTCTAAGAGGGATAGGATTTATCAACGGCTCAAGAACAAAACCACAGCGCTTGGCAAATGACAGATCCATAAGACTCAGGGCAGCACCTGAATCCACAAATGCCATAACAGGGTAGGAAGACAATGAGCAAATTAAAGTCACAGACAAAATAAATTTAGGTTGCAAATTACCAATGGCGACAGGACTAACAACCCTTGTTAGGCGTTTAGAGCATGCTGATATAACATGTGTAGAATCACCACAGTAAAAACACAACCCATTCTGACGTCTATGATTTTTCCGTTCATTTCTAGTCTGAATTCTACCACATTGCATTAAATCAGGTGTTTGTTCAGACAACACCACAAGAGGATTAGCGGCTTTGCGCTCCCGCAAACGCCGGTCAATTTGAATAGCCAGCGCCATGGAATCATTCAGACTTGTAGGAATGGAGAAACCCACCATCACATTCTTAATGGCTTCAGAAAGGCCATTTCTGAAATTTGCGGCCAGAGCACACTCATTCCACTGAGTAAGCACGGACCATTTCCGAAATTTTTGGCAATACACTTCAGCTTCATTCTGGCCCTGAGAAATAGCCAGCAAGGCTTTTTCTGCCTGAATTTCAAGATTGGGTTCCTCGTAAAGCAATCCGAGCGCCAGAAAAAACGCATCAATATTTGCCAATGCCGGATCTCCTGGCGCTAGCGAGAAGGCCCAATCCTGAGGGTCGCCCCGTAAGAAAGAGATAACAATTTTTACTTGCTGAGCTGAGTCTCCAGATGAACGGGGTCTCAGAGATAGAAACAATTTACAATTATTCCTGAAATTCCTAAACTTAAATCGGTCTCCAGAGAACAGTTCAGGAATAGGTATTTTAGGTTCAGACATAGGACTACTGGTAACAAAATCTTGTATGCCCTGCACACGAGCAGCAAGCTGGTCCACACTTGTAATCAAGGTCTGGACATTCATGTCTGCAGCAAGCTCAAGCCACTCAAAGGTAAAGGGGAGGAAGAAAGGAAAAAAAAAAAAAAAAAACTCAGAATTTCCTTTCTTATAATCCCACTTCTGCAATGCATTAAACATTCAACTTTGGCCTGGCATACTGTTATGACCCCAATGGCAGAGGGTCTCAGAAATAAATTCTAAGTCTGCAAACACAAAAAAAACAGCTCATAGGGCAGTGGTAACTGGGCTGACCGTATATCTAATCCTAGCACCACAAATAGCAGCAGCCGGGGAACGTGCCTACGTTGGTTCTAGACGTCTCGCGCCAGCCGGAGAACTAACTAACCCTAGAAGGGAAAAGATAGACCTTTCTTGCCTCCAGAGAAAAGACCCCAAAAGTTGGATACAAGCCCCCAACAAATAATAACGGTGAGGTAAGAAGAAAAGACAAACGTAAGAATGAACTAGGTATTTAGCAAAGAGAGGCCCACTGACTAATAGCAGAATATAGTAAGATGACTTATACGGTCAGCAAAAACCCTATCAAAATTTCCACGCTGGATATTCAAGAACCCCTGAACCGTCTAACGGCCCGGGGGGAGAATACCAGCCCCCTAGAGCTTCCAGCAAAATCAGGAATCACATTTAGTACAAGCTGGACAAAAAACAATAGCAATACAAATAACCAAAAAACAAGGAAGCAGGACTAAGCTTAATTATGCACGAACCAGGACCAGCAGACAGGAGCAAACAGAAAGAACTGATTACAACGATGCCAGGCACCAGACTGAGAATTCAGGAAGTTCATATAGCAACACCCCTGGACTAACGACCCAGGTGGGTGCCAAACTGAGGAAAGACAATCCCAGAGTCATATCACTAGTGACCACAAGAGGGAGCCAAAAAAGTCTAATTCACAATAATATAGTGAGGCTATGTGCAGGCTCATTCTTTTATACTGGGGGCTATGTGAGGGCTGATATTGTGTATAGAGAGGCTATGTGGGGGCTCATTGTATATAGTGAGCTGTGTGGGGCTCATACTGTATATAGGGGGCTATGAGAGGGCTCATATTGTTTATAGAGAAACTCTGTGGAGGTTCATACTGATACAGAGGCTGTTTGCGGGTTCATACTTTATATAGGGACCTCATATTTTATATAGGAGGCTATGTGGGGGCTCATACAGCGTACATCGTATACAAGGGGCTATGTGGGGGCTCATAGTGTATATACTGGTGCTATGTGGGGGCTCATACTTTGTCCAGGGGCTATGTGGGGGCTCAAACTGTATACAGGGGGCTTTGTGGAGGCTCATACTGTATGAAGGGGGCTGTGTGCGGGCTCATACGGCATATGGGGGACTGTGTGTGGTCTCACACAGCATATAGGGGGATGTCAGCATACTTAATTCTGGTCAATATTAAGTGATACAATTAATGTTAATATAAAATATAATTAATATGTTAATATTAATATTGAGCAGAATTAATTTCAACCTATTGGTTTGGCCCTCTATAACAGTCACGGTCTCTCATGTGGCCTCTCAGGAAAATTAATTGCCCACTTTTGATCTTTCTGGTTAGGCCCCAGTGGAAAAAGCATTGAGAAGCTTCTCGGTAAAAGGTATTCCTATTGCTGACAATAAAACCATTCTTGCAGACAGAAGAAAAAGGTGGGAGTCCTGGAGGTAGAGATAAGGTAACCCTTATCCATCAGACATTTATAGCATTTCCTGTGCATATAGCATACATTTATTTAATTACATTTTCTTATGCTCAGGTGTCTGCTGCAACGTAAGTACAGGTTGGCCCAAAATTTGGGGTACAGATGAATAAATGAAATTCTCTTTCCATAAAATGGCTTCTGGTGGAGGCGCATGTGACTAGACCAGTCCATTGGCCTCTTGTGAGGTGGCTAGGGCAACACTGATTGGCATGTCACCCAACTTCACACCAGTGGGCTTTTTTAGGGAGTAGTAAAGAATACCTTTTTAGATGAAGCCACAGACAATGGACGAACCAATAATTCATCCTGTAATCATTTATAAACAATGGTGCAGGCTGGACCTCATGTCATACTGTGTGTGACCGTGTATTGGACAGGTAAATGAATGCTGCAACTTTGATGGAAGACATTTTGAGCACTTACGAGATTAAACAATGTTAAAGTAATTGTTATGGTGATATATAAGTGAGTAAAATAAAGAATTGTAATAAACAATGTAATACAATGCAAATAAACTCATTTAGTTTTATAAAGACACATACATTATGTGTCTTTCAATGGATCATCGCACGTGAAACTGAGGACAGCCAGGGAATGCACGGACACCACTGTGCTCGAGGAAAAGCGGAGCAGGACCTGGCAGATCACGTGACGGCCGGAAAGGCACCGGGGTGTGGAGCCATGCTGCGAGAACGGACAAGAACCGACAGCTAGGTGAACGCTGGGTACGTAGTCAGGCAAGCCAAGGTCAGAAGCCGGGAAGACGAACAGTAGCCAGGGATGAGACAGAAGGATGGTGGGGGACAAGCCGAGGTCGGTAGCCCGATGGGAGCGCAGGACAAAAGAACAAGACAGAGAGTGGTCAAAGACAGAGCCAGGGTCAGAACTAGAGAGTAGAGAGCGGTACCGAATCAAGAGGCAGAAATAGAGTCTAAGCCGGGTCATACACTAGATACACAAGCACACAGAGGCACAATGATATCAGTACAATAACCTGGGTCAACAATTCAAGCCAGGTAAGCAAAAGTATCACTGACACAGAACCAGGCCAGCAGCAGACCTAAATAGCGATCCCTAAACCAAAGAGAGGCTAATCAAGGTTAACCCCTACCTGACCAGGCCTGGAGAAAAACCCCATCCTGTGTCATGACAAGTTTTGTGTCAGTGTGTATGATTACTGATATAATCTGTTGTGATAAATTTCATTGCTTCAGCTGATGCCTACTTTTGTTCCACGATTGATAAGCATGACAACCTCAAGCTAGATAGGCACCCTCATAATCATACAGTAAAATAAACAGTAAAATCACAGACACCTGGTAAGAAACAGTATATATTTCAAATTAGAATAAATGTTAAACACATTCCCTTTAGGGATAAAAGGAATTAAAATGAACAAAAACAATATTAAGTTAGGAAGCTACCGCAATATGTAAGGTCAAGCCTAAATTGTCCAGCAGATGGCAGCAGGATCTAAATTGCTCTTTAAAATGGGATCTAAATGCTAATGTTTCTCCTTGTGTACAGTGACAACAAGCCAAGTCCTCTTCCTCTGTAAAGAGGCAATTTGCATCTATAAAATGGGAAAGACTCAGGACTTATCGGAACATTCCAAAAGAGCTTTGCTTATAACTGGAAGCTTTGTAGTGCCTATGAAAATAATATCTGATCTTTTTATTCTAGTACTTACTGTGTAATAATACACCTTGGTTACACATGCGATTTTGAAATTAACATACTATCACTGTATTTTCCCTTTATTGGATGTATTGTAGCAGACTTTCCTTATACTTCTAGGTCTTCCCATCAACCTTTCCTCTACATTCTGTGGCCTGCTTTTTTCAATCTGAAAAATTATAAAACAGAAAGGTTTTACTAAAATGGAAACATTGGATTTTCATATACTGTACTGTATATATTGTCGAGTTTCACGCTCAGGTAGTAGGTAGTGTTCACACAGTCATGCAGTTTATTTGTCCAAGCAGACAGATTTATTAAAGTTCATAAATATTTTCCAGAAAACAGATAAACGGCCTTCTGGCTTAAAACAAAATAAAATATTCCATACAGTGGTACAAGGCTCACCCCTTCCCAATATTGTCCAGATTCTCACCACACAATCTGACCAGAGGTAAGAGGTCTCTCCAGCTCCCAAAGAGACCAGATCTTAGGGATGTTTCCACCTCATACACAGACCCAAATACCAGAGATGTTTACACCTCTACTCCCAGCCAAGGAACAAACAACTCAGCTGCCCTAATAAACCAGCTGCAACTCCTGGATTGGAGAGTGGGAATGACTACTTCCGCCCATCTCATCTAATCATTCCTAACAAACCTGGACTCATATTTTGGTTGTATTAACCCTCTCAGAGCCTCCTGTCTAGCTGCCTGTCTACATACACTCCCCTTCTGCCCAAAGCCGGGGGCTGGGCACCTGTACCCAATCAATCATGAACCTCATCCCGCCAAGGCTTGACCAAGCTGATATGACATAGCTGTGGAGCTTCCTTTTCATTGGTTGCTAAACTTATAGAGGCCCTCACTAACCCTTTCTAACACTTCATAGGGTCCCTGCCACTTGACAAGGAACTTGTTCCCCACAATGGGCAACAACACCTGCACCTGATCCCCAGGTTTAAATTGTTTCACCTATTTCACCCGAGTTAATGGACTATACTCCTTGGATTGTGCCTTGAGGAAGCACTCAGATATAGGGCTCCTTCTTCTGGGTGTCCCTGACAGGTGAAATCAGGTTCCCTTGACTTCTCAGGGAGTTCTCTATAGCCACTTACCACTAGTTCACTGGGTCATCTGCGTTCTGGGGATCTACTTGGGCAACCCAGCTTTGCACAGCCATAGGTAGTGAGAGGATAAATTGTTCCCGTACCAGTCTTTCCACCATCTGTGCCGGAAAGCAGATCTCGTGCTGCAGCCATTTTTGCACCAGGTGTAACAAATCGAACATCTGGGATGAGGGTGGGTTCTTTTGGCAGTGCCAGAGGTGCCCCCATTGTGTCCAAACTGCCAGGGTTATGCCCAAACATACTATAATTTCTGCCTTCAGATTTTCGTACTCCTTGGCATCCTGCATGGCAAGGTCGTAATAGACCTTCTGTGATTTCCCAGTGAGATACGGCATCAGGACCTCCACCCATTTCTCTGGGGGGTAGTTTATCCTTGTCTGCCACTCATTCAAAGACAGAAAAGCCTCAACGTTGTCTTCCAAAGTCATTTTCTGCAAAGCCTCTCGTACTGTTCACCTGACATTCCATCTCCCAGGCCTGGACAGTTTCTGAAGGAGAGTCATGTGCTGTTGGTGCTGCTACTGAACCTGTACTATCTGCTGCTGATGTTGCTGCTGTTGCTGTAGAAGCTGCTGCTTTAACTTCTGCTGCTGCTGTTGATACTGCTGGATCAGGAGTCTGTTGGTCTCCTGTTTCGTCTGCTGCTGGTTGAACAAATAAGTTATGTAAAAAATCATACAATGTGATTTTCGGATTTTTATTTTTAGATTCTGTCTTTCACAGTTGAAGTGTACCTACGATAAAAATTACAGATCTCTCCATTATTTGTAGGTGGAAAAACTTGAAACACGGCAAAATTGGCAGTGTGTCAAATACTTATTTTTCCCCACTGTATATTTACAGTGGGTGAAATAAGTACTGAACACTGTTGTGAACTCTGTTTCCGGGCTCCCTCCTGTGGTCGTGAGTGGTAATGTGTGAGTTCTCTCTTTGGGCTCCCCCTGGTGGCTCTTTTTGTTATTTTGCAGGTTTCTGGCAGGATCAGCTGTCTCGTCATCTGCTAGTTAGGTTTCCTATTTAATCCACCTGGTCCTTCATTCCTTGCCTGTTGTCGTTGTATTCAGTGCTATTCTGATTGCTCCTGTCTACATCCGTTATCAGTCTCTCAAGAGAAGCTAAGTTTTGTTTGCTTATTTTTGCTCATCTGTGTTCAAGATGTTTCCTAGTATATGATGAGTTTTGTCCAGCTTGCTAATATGTGATTTCCCTGCTCGCTGGTGCTCTGGGGTGCTGAGTTGCTCCCTCCACATCGTTAGTTGGTGTGGGGGTTCTCGCATTCTCTGCGTGGATATTTTTGCATAGGGTTTTTTACTGACCGCACAGATCCCTTGCTATTTTCTGCTATCTAGCGTTAGCGGGCCTCATTTGCTTAACCTGTTTCATCTCTGCGTTTGTCTTTTCCTCTTAACTCACCGTTATTATTTGTGGGGGGCTTCTATATATCTGGGGTTATTTCTCTGAGGCAAGTGAGGTCTTTACTTTCTCTTTAGGGGTAGTCAGTTTCTCAGGCCGTGAAGAGACGTCTAGGATTTCAGGAAACGTTCCACGGCTGCCTATAGTGTGTGCGGTTAGGATCAGGTTTGCGGTTAGTCCAGTTACCACATCCCCAGAGCTCCTCCTATTTTCTTCTACTTAGCTGGTTAGATTTGTGATCCTAAGCCACTAGGATCATAACAGAACACGTCACAATTTTTAAAGTAAATATATTTCTAAATGTGCTCTTGACATGAAATTCTCACCAGTGTGTAAATACTGTTTCTCCACAAGATTATTTCTTGTCTACATTAATGAGGTTAGGTTCTTCCTGACAGCCAGAAACCAACCAGATCCTACTAGATTGTAAGACCTTTGATGCAGCAATGCCAAAATGTATTGGGTGGATGGCTGTTAAGATGATACAGTTCACATTCAGATATCAAAACCTGGCAATTCTAAAATCACTTTGGACAGAAGTTTCTTCTCAAGTGTTAGTCACGTAGTGACTGACATGTAGGCATCGGTTCATCAAAGTGGTTTCTCCAGAAATCTGGTGTAAAACACTTGATAAGCAACTTGAGGGGGTGCAAAGATTTTCATGCTGGTTTCGCCCAGCTCTAAAACAGGGGTGTGACACCGCAGCTTGTTTAGCTCATAACTCACGAGCGGAGGTGTTCTTTACTACACAAATGTTACCCACCTGTCAGGAGTCTGTGGTGTATGTCACTTTCAGACTCACCTGATTCACTGAAAGGCATGCATCTCCCAATGAATCAGATGCTTTTGACTCCAACATGCCCCATCATCAAGACTGGCACAAACATCACTGGTCACCTTAAAGAGGAGCTGTCACCCAGAAAAAAGTGACCAGTTTTGATTTTTATTTTATTCCTGCTGCTCACCTGAGTATTTTTTGTTTTAAAATTCTGCAGAAATCGGTTCATGATCTTTACCAGGGGTGTGTGGCTCACAGGACTCTGAAGGGGCATGACTAGTGTTGAGCGATACTTTCCGATATCGGAAAGTATCGGTATCGGAAAGTATCGGCCGATACCGTCAAAATATCGGATCCAATCCGATACCGATACCCGATCCCAATGCAAGTCAATGGGACGAAAATATCGGAATTAAAATAAACCCTTTATAAACTTGTAGGTTCATTCTACATGAAGGAAAACAACTAAGAATAATGTAGGATGTATTGGGGGACGTGGCGGAGATATTAAAGGGACAGAGGTTTAGCCCAATGTAATAGAATAGCAGGATTTTTAATTTTTTTTTATGAAGTTCGGCGTTAGAAAGAATTTGACTATGTTATTTTTTTTTTTTTTTATGTCAGATATTGATGTTTCACTACTTCCACGCCCTTCACCTTCTTTTTTACTTCTCCCACGCTTTCTTCTTAATTATCCTCATCATCAGCTTCTTTGACATCAACTTCTTCACCTTATTCATCTTCTTCTTCATCTTCTACCTATTATTTTTTGGGTTACATTGTTCATATTCTTTTTATTTTACTATTATCTTCATCATATTCAACTTCTTCATCATATTCTTATTTGTGACAGGCATTCCCGTAGTTGTTATCTATAAAAGTTTGAAGATTACACCTTCCGTTCTGCCTGTCACAAACCAGTTACATTTGTCCGCGTTCAGTTTGGCCTGCAGCATCAGGCTTTATCCAGGGGCACCACGAGGAGGAACGGACTCACCCCCATACACTGCTTAGTCTTCTTCTGCTTATAATTTACATAATATTTTTTTGCTCTGATATTTTGTGTTATGCTTAATGTCCTTCTGCTCTTTGTTCTGCAGCCTCTTGTTCTTCTGCTTCTCGGTCTTCCAGGTCGTCGTCGTCTCCAGGGTCGTCGTCTCCGGGGTCGTCGTCATCGGGGTGGTCTCCGGGGTCGTCGTCATCGGGGTGGTCTTCAGGGTCATCGTCTCCAGGGTCGTCGTCATCACGGTGGTTGTCGTCTCTGGTGTCGTCGTCATCTTAGGGGTGTTCTTCCGGGTCATCGTGTTTAGTCTCTTGAACTTGGAAATGTAGCAGAAGGTACAAGAAGGCTGAGAAAATGCCGAGAACCAGCTGATGGAACTGGAACTCGGATGGCTACCCGAAGGTCCAAGAGCCAATGGAACTACCGAGGACCAGCTGACGTTACTGGAACCCGGTTACTAAGCAGGAGGTACCCGTGCCTGAAAGCACTACCAAGGACCACCTGACGTTGGTGGAACTCGGATACCCAGAGGGAGGCACCTAAGCCAAAGGCTCTGCCCGGAACCAGCTGACGGTACTGGAACCAGGATGGGGAGCAGAAGGTACAAGAGCAAAAGACACTGCCGAGAACCAGCTGACGGTGCTGGAACCCGGATGGGTAGCCGAAGGTCCAAGAGCCAATGGAACTACCGAGGACCAGCTGACGTTACTGGAACCCGGTTACTAAGCAGGAGGTACCCGTGCCTGAAAGCACTACCAAGGACCACCTGACGTTGGTGGAACTCGGATACCCAGAGGGAGGCACCTAAGCCAAAGGCTCTGCCCGGAACCAGCTGACGGTACTGGAACCAGGATGTGGAGCAGAAGGTACAAGAGCAAGTGTCTGCGTGGCTTTTGCAGGACACGTTGCCGGCTGCACAGCAGGGGAACAGCTGGTGGTGCTGGACCCCACTGACACATTGGCGAGGTGTTTGGCTCTGTGCAGCCAGCACTTCCGGACAGCAACGAGCGGTGTTGTAGCCCGGGCTCTGCAGGGGGAGCAGAGTGTAGGCCGAAGCCTACTTGAACCAATTTCAAAGGTAACCTTTAACCCCCCCTCAGGGGTTAGAAAGTAGAAGAGCCACAGCTTATGCAGCAGTAGTGCTGCACAAGTCAAAGGTTGCTCTTTTAATTTCGCTCCTTGCACACGCTGAATGAAACACGTATAACATTTAGCCCTTTATACAGTCAAACTGTGTTGGAGGCGCGAGTTCCCTTTGTAATGAGACGCAGCACAGATGTCAAGAATCCCACCTTGGTGCTGGGTGCAGCCTCCTGAGCGTTGTTATTTGCTGTACAGGAGTCTGCGCTGTCGTGTTATCCCCTGGCCTAGCGCTGTTAGCGCTGCCCATCTTCTGACCTCATTTAATGTTGGCCGGTGCGGTTCGCGATGCCCATGAATCACAGCCCCGCAGTGTATTGACATAGTTTAAACACTGCGGGGCTGGGATTCATGGCCTGGCGCAGTACATATGTTCGCCTCTCGCTTGGGTTCTTACACCTGCTTCAGACTATGCGGCGTCATCTGATCCCTTATCGCATGCCACGGCCATGAAGCCGCACAGTCCGAAGAAGGCGGAAGGAGAGGAGGGACAGGCGAACTGATGCACTGATCCTGCCCATCAATCACACCCTCGCAGTCCCAATAAATAAGACACCGAGGGGCGTTGTGTGGGTCAGGGCGGCCGCAGAGGCGCAGGCAGCCAAACAATGATGCCAGAAGACGGGCAGCGCTACCAAGGGGGTTGCAGCGTGTCATTACAAAGGAAAGTCACACCACCGGGACGGTTAAATGGTCACACAGAGGACACATTGCAGACGTGTTTTCAGTTCCACATGTGCGAGGAGAATACGTTTCTGAGCCACCTTGCACACATGCAGCATTACCGCTGTACAAGGTGGCTGGATAACGTAAAAACGCCTGGGGGAGGGGGGACAGGTTCCCTTCAATTTCAGTTCTTGTGTCTGCGTGGCTTTTGCAGGACACGTTGCCGGCTGCACAGCAGGGGAACAGCTGGCGGTGCTGGACCCCACTGACACATTGGCTGGTGTTTTTCTCTGTGCAGCTAGCACATCTGGGCAAAAACTGGCGGTGTGTTAGAGCCCAGGGACAGCAGGAGGAGGAGCAGGAGGAGGAGGAGCAGGGGGAGGGGAGTGTAGGCCGAAGCCTGCACAGGCGGCAGCTTTGGGTGTGTTGTGTCTGCGTGGCTTTTGCAGGACACGTTGCCGGCTACACAGCAGGGGAACAGCTGGCGGTGCTGGACCCCACTGACACATTGGCGAGGTGTTTGGCTCTGTGCAGCCAGCACTTCCGGACAGCAACTAGCGTTGTTGGAGCCCGGGCTCTGCAGGTGGAGCAGAGTGTAGGCCGAAGCCTAATTGAACCGATTTCAAAAGTCACCTTTAACCCCCCCTCAGGGGTTACAAAGTAGAAGAGCCACAGCTTATGCAGCAGCAGTGCTGCGCAAGTCAAAGGTTGCTCTTGTAATTTTTCTCCTTGCACACGCTGAATGGAACACGTATAACATTTAGCCCTTTATACAGTCAAACTGTGTAATGGAGGCGAGAGTTCCCTTTGTAATGAGACGCAGCACAGGTGTCAAGAATCCCACCTTGGTGCTGGGTGCAGCCTCCCGAGCGTTGTTATTTGCTGTACAGGAGTCTGCGCTGTCGTGTTATCCCCTGGCCTAGCGCCGTTAGCGCTGCCCATCTTCTGGCATCATGTAATGTCGGCCGGTGCGGTTCGCGATGACCATGAATCCCAGCCCCGCAGTGTCTTAACATTGTTTAAACACTGCGGGGCTGGGATTCAGGGCCTGGCGCAGCACATATGTTGGCCTCTCACACTCGGGTCCTTACACCCGCTTCAGACTGTGCGGCGTCATCTGATCCCTTATCGCATGCCACGGCCATGAAGCCGCACAGTCCGAAGAAGGCGGAAGGAGAGGAGGGACAGGCGAACTGATGCACTGATCCTGCCCATCAATCACACCCTCGCAGTCCCAATAAATAAGACACCGAGGGGCGTTGTGTGGGTCAGGGCGGCCGCAGAGGCGCAGGCAGCCAAACAATGATGCCAGAAGACGGGCAGCGCTACCAAGGGGGTTGCAGCGTGTCATTACAAAGGAAAGTCACACCACCGGGACGGTTAAATGGTCACACAGAGGACACATTGCAGACGTGTTTTCAGTTCCACATGTGCGAGGAGAATACGTTTCTGAGCCACCTTGCACACATGCAGCATTACCGCTGTACAAGGTGGCTGGATAACGTAAAAACGCCTGGGGGAGGGGGGACAGGTTCCCTTCAATTTCAGTTCTTGTGTCTGCGTGGCTTTTGCAGGACACGTTGCCGGCTGCACAGCAGGGGAACAGCTGGCGGTGCTGGACCCCACTGACACATTGGCTGGTGTTTTTCTCTGTGCAGCTAGCACATCTGGGCAAAAACTGGCGGTGTGTTAGAGCCCAGGGACAGCAGGAGGAGGAGCAGGAGGAGGAGGAGCAGGGGGAGGGGAGTGTAGGCCGAAGCCTGCACAGGCGGCAGCTTTGGGTGTGTTGTGTCTGCGTGGCTTTTGCAGGACACGTTGCCGGCTACACAGCAGGGGAACAGCTGGCGGTGCTGGACCCCACTGACACATTGGCGAGGTGTTTGGCTCTGTGCAGCCAGCACTTCCGGACAGCAACTAGCGTTGTTGGAGCCCGGGCTCTGCAGGTGGAGCAGAGTGTAGGCCGAAGCCTAATTGAACCGATTTCAAAAGTCACCTTTAACCCCCCCTCAGGGGTTACAAAGTAGAAGAGCCACAGCTTATGCAGCAGCAGTGCTGCGCAAGTCAAAGGTTGCTCTTGTAATTTTTCTCCTTGCACACGCTGAATGGAACACGTATAACATTTAGCCCTTTATACAGTCAAACTGTGTAATGGAGGCGAGAGTTCCCTTTGTAATGAGACGCAGCACAGGTGTCAAGAATCCCACCTTGGTGCTGGGTGCAGCCTCCCGAGCGTTGTTATTTGCTGTACAGGAGTCTGCGCTGTCGTGTTATCCCCTGGCCTAGCGCCGTTAGCGCTGCCCATCTTCTGGCATCATGTAATGTCGGCCGGTGCGGTTCGCGATGACCATGAATCCCAGCCCCGCAGTGTCTTAACATTGTTAAAACACTGCGGGGCTGGGATTCAGGGCCTGGCGCAGCACATATGTTGGCCTCTCACACTCGGGTCCTTACACCCGCTTCAGACTGTGCGGCGTCATCTGATCCCTTATCGCATGCCACGGCCATGAAGCCGCACAGTCCGAAGAAGGCGGAAGGAGAGGAGGGACAGGCGAACTGATGCACTGATCCTGCCCATCAATCACACCCTCGCAGTCCCATTAAATAAGACAACGAGGGCTGTTGTGTGGGTCAGGGCGGCCGCAGAAGCGCAGCCAGCCAAACAATGATGCCAGAAGACGGGCAGCGTTACCAAGGAGCTTGTTGCGTGTGTCAATACAAAGTCAAATCACACCTGAGGGACGTTTTAATGGTCACAGAGGACACATTTTAGACGTGTTCACTTCAACATGGGCAAGGAGAATAAGTTTCTGAGCCACCTTGAACACATGCAGCATTACTGCTGTTCAAGGTAGCTGTAAAACATAGAAACACCTGGGGGAGGGGGGACAGGTTCCCTTCAATTTCAGTTCTTGTGTCTGCGTGGCGGTCGCAGGACACGTTGCCGGCTACACAGCAGGGGAACAGCTGGCGGTGCTGGACCCCACTGACACATTGGCTGGTGTTTTTCTCTGTGCAGCTAGCACATCTGGGCAAAAACTGGCGGTGTTAGAGCCCAGGGTCAGCAGGAGGAGCAGGGGGAGCGGAGTGTAGGCCGAAGCCTGCACTCGAGCAAGTTGAAAGGAAACCTTTAACCCCCCCCCCCCCAGGCGTTTGTAGCTGAAAGAGCCATTGTGTACAGCACTAATGCTGGAAAAGGTAAACTTAGCTCTTTTAATTATGGTCCTTGTACATGCGGAACCTAACATTTATGAAATGTGTCCCCACACAGCGTTAAACCGTCCGGTAGGTGGAACTTTCCTTTGTCGTGTGACGCAGCACAGCCATCATTTTTACCCCCTTGTCGCCGTTCGCCCCCTCCTCAGCGTTGTTTGAATCTGTCCCGGAGCCTGCGCTGTTAGGTTAGCCCATGGCTATGCACACATGTTGCGCTGCCCGTCTTCTGACCTCATTTGGTGTCAGGCTGGCTGCGCCTGTGCGGGTGCGCTGGCCGAGATCCCGCCTCGCAGTGTCGTCTCATGTAATCCCACCGCGGGCCTGTGATCCGTGCCCGTGCGCAGTGCATATCCTCTCCTCTCACTCCCCTCCCTACGGCTTTTTCAGACTGTGCGGTGTCACGGCCGTGGCATGCTATTAGGGACCAGCTGACATCGCACAGTCTGAAGAAGCCGTAGGGAGGGGAGTGAGAGGAGAGGATATGCACTGCGCACGGGCACGGATCACAGGCCCGCGGTGGGATTACATTAGACGACACTGCGAGGCGGGATCTCGGCCAGCGCACCCGCACAGGCGCAGCCAGCCTGACACCAAATGAGGTCAGAAGACGGGCAGCGCAACATGTGTGCATGGCCAAGGGCTAACCTAACAGCGCAGGCTCCGGGACAGATTCAAACAACGCTGAGGAGGGGGCGCACGGCGCCAAGGGGGTAAAAATGATGGCTGTGCTGCGTCACACGACAAAGGAAAGTTCCACCTACCGGACGGTGTAACGCTGTGTGGGGACACATTTCATAAGTGTTTGGTTCAGCATGTGCAAGGAGCATCACGAAAAGAGGCACTTTTTCCCTTTGCATCATCATTACTGCTGCACAAGGTGGCTCCTTCAGTAACAAACGCCTGGGGGGGGGGGGGGGTCAGGTTCCCTTACATTTAACTTGTTGTGTCTGCGTGGCGGTCGCAGTACACGTTGCCGTATACACAGCAGGGGAACAGCTGGCGGTGCTGAACCCCACTAACACATTGGCGAGGTGTTTGGCTCTGTGCGTACAGCACTTCTGGACGGCAACTAGCGGTGTTGGAGCCCAGGGACACGTGGAGGAGGAGGAGGTTGGAGGAGGTAGGAGGAGGTAGGAGGGATTGCCACACACACAGCAGGGGAACAGCTGACGTTACTGAACCCCAATAACAGAGGAGGGACTGTTGACTGTGCGTACAGCACTTCTGGACGGCAACTGGCGGTGTTGGAGCCCAGGGACAGGTGGAGGAGGAGGAGGTTGGAGGAGGTAGGAGGGATTGCCACACACACAGCAGGGGAACAGCTGACGTTACTGAACCCCAATAACAGAGGAGGGACTGTTGACTGTGCGTACAGCACTTCTGGACGGCAACTGGCGGTGTTGGAGCCCAGGGACAGGTGGAGGAGGAGGAGGTTGGAGGAGGTAGGAGGAGGTAGGAGGGATTGCCACACACACAGCAGGGGAACAGCTGACGTTACTGAACCCCAATAACAGAGGAGGGACTGTTGACTGTGCGTACAGCACTTCTGGACGGCAACTGGCGGTGTTGGAGCCCAGGGACAGGTGGAGGAGGAGGAGGTAGGAGGAGGTAGGAGGGATTGCCACACACACAGCAGGGGAACAGCTGACGTTACTGAACCCCAATAACAGAGGAGGGACTGTTGACTGTGCGTACAGCACTTCTGGACGGCAACTGGCGGTGTTGGAGCCCAGGGACAGGTGGAGGAGGAGGAGGTTGGAGGAGGTAGGAGGGATTGCCACACACACAGCAGGGGAACAGCTGACGTTACTGAATCCCAATAACAGAGGAGGGACTGTTGACTGTGCGTACAGCACTTCTGGACGGCAACTGGCGGTGTTGGAGCCCAGGGACAGGTGGAGGAGGAGGAGGTAGGAGGAGGTAGGAGGGATTGCCACACACACAGCAGGGGAACAGCTGACGTTACTGAACCCCAATAACAGAGGAGGGACTGTTGACTGTGCGTACAGCACTTCTGGACGGCAACTGGCGGTGTTGGAGCCCAGGGACAGGTGGAGGAGGAGGAGGTTGGAGGAGGTAGGAGGGATTGCCACACACACAGCAGGGGAACAGCTGACGTTACTGAACCCCAATAACAGAGGAGGGACTGTTGACTGTGCGTACAGCACTTCTGGACGGCAACTGGCGGTGTTGGAGCCCAGGGACAGGTGGAGGAGGAGGAGGTAGGAGGAGGTAGGAGGGATTGCCACACACACAGCAGGGGAACAGCTGACGTTACTGAACCCCAATAACAGAGGAGGGACTGTTGACTGTGCGTACAGCACTTCTGGACGGCAACTGGCGGTGTTGGAGCCCAGGGACAGGTGGAGGAGGAGGAGGTTGGAGGAGGTAGGAGGGATTGCCACACACACAGCAGGGGAACAGCTGACGTTACTGAACCCCAATAACAGAGGAGGGACTGTTGACTGTGCGTACAGCACTTCTGGACGGCAACTGGCGGTGTTGGAGCCCAGGGACAGGTGGAGGAGGAGGAGGTAGGAGGAGGTAGGAGGGATTGCCACACACACAGCAGGGGAACAGCTGACGTTACTGAACCCCAATAACAGAGGAGGGACTGTTGACTGTGCGTACAGCACTTCTGGACGGCAACTGGCGGTGTTGGAGCCCAGGGACAGGTGGAGGAGGAGGAGGTTGGAGGAGGTAGGAGGGATTGCCACACACACAGCAGGGGAACAGCTGACGTTACTGAACCCCAATAACAGAGGAGGGACTGTTGACTGTGCGTACAGCACTTCTGGACGGCAACTGGCGGTGTTGGAGCCCAGGGACAGGTGGAGGAGGAGGAGGTTGGAGGAGGTAGGAGGGATTGCCACACACACAGCAGGGGAACAGCTGACGTTACTGAACCCCAATAACAGAGGAGGGACTGTTGACTGTGCGTACAGCACTTCTGGACGGCAACTGGCGGTGTTGGAGCCCAGGGACAGGTGGAGGAGGAGGAGGTTGGAGGAGGTAGGAGGGATTGCCACACACACAGCAGGGGAACAGCTGACGTTACTGAACCCCAATAACAGAGGAGGGACTGTTGACTGTGCGTACAGCACTTCTGGACGGCAACTGGCGGTGTTGGAGCCCAGGGACAGGTGGAGGAGGAGGAGGTTGGAGGAGGTAGGAGGGATTGCCACACACACAGCAGGGGAACAGCTGACGTTACTGAACCCCAATAACAGAGGAGCGACTGTTGGGACTGTGCGTACAGCACTACCAGGCAACAACTAGCGGTGTTGGAGCCCAGGGACAGGTGGAAAAGCAGAGGAACACAATGTAGGCCGAAGCCTGAGAAAGTCGAAAGGGAACCTTTAACCCCCCCCCAAGGCGTTTGTAGCTGAAAGAGCCAGCTTGTGCAGCACAAAAGATGCAAAAGGAAAAGGTGGCTCTTTTCATCATGCTCCTTGCAAACACAGAACTAAACACTTATAAAATGTGTCCCCTGCAACCGTAAAACCGTCCCGGAGGTGGGACTTTCCTTCGTAATGTGACGCAGCCCAGCCGTCATTCCTACCCCCCCGGCGCCGCGCACCGGCTCCTCAGCGTTGTTTTATTCCGTCCAGGAGCCTGCGCTGTTATGTTATCCCGTGGCCAGGCACACTTAGCGCTGCCCGTCTTCTGGCATCATTTGGTGTCTGGATGGCTGCGCCTGTGCGGCCGCGCTGGCAGAGAGCCCGCCTCGCAGTGTCTTCTGATTTAATCCCACTGGGGGCCTGGGATCCATGGACATGCGCAGTGCATATCTGAACCTCCACCTCTCACTCATCTCCCTATGGCTTCTTCAGACTGTGCGGTGTCACGGCCGTGGCATGCTGTTAGGGACCAGCTGACACCGAACAGTCTGAAGAAGCCATAGGGAAATGAGTGAGAGGTGGAGGTTCAGATATGCACTGCGCATGTCCATGGATCCCAGGCCCCCAGTGGGATTAAATCAGAAGACACTGCGAGGCGGGCTCTCTGCCAGCGCGGCCGCACAGGCGCAGCCATCCAGACACCAAATGATGCCAGAAGACGGGCAGCGCTAAGTGTGCCTGGCCACGGGATAACATAACAGCGCAGGCTCCTGGACGGAATAAAACAACGCTGAGGAGCCGGTGCGCGGCGCCGGGGGGGTAGGAATGACGGCTGGGCTGCGTCACATTACGAAGGAAAGTCCCACCTCCGGGACGGTTTTACGGTATCAGTGGACACATTTTATAAGTGTTAAGTTCTGCGTGTGCAAGGAGCTAAACAAAAATAGCTACCTTTTCCTTGGGCAGCATTACTGCTGCACAAGGTGGCTCTTTCAGTAACAAACGCCTTGGGGGGGGGGGGACAGATTCCCTTACATTTCAGTTGTTGTGTCAGCGTGGCGGTCGCATGACACATTGCCGGCTACACAGCTGGGGATCAGCTGACGTTACTGAAACCCAATAACACTGGGTCGTATGTTTTGACTGTGCAGACGGCACGTCTGAGCCTCAACTGGCGGTGTTGGAGCCCAGGAATTTAAGTTCAGGTGGTAGAAAGATGAACACAACAGGAGACCTGGATAACGTATACAGTGACCTAATTATTCAATCAGGAGGAGGAGTGGCAAATTCCGGCGAGATCCAGGCCTTGTTCATTTTCAGGAAAGTAAGCCGGTCAACGTTATCGGAGGATAGTCGCATGCGACGGTCAGTTAGTACACCACCTGCAGCACTAAAGACACGTTCCGATAATACACTGGCCGCAGGGCAAGACAGCACCTCCAATGCATACTGGCTTAGCTCTGGCCATGTATCCAGCTTTGAGACCCAAAACTTGAAAGGGGAAGAGCCGTCTGGGAGTACAGCAAGAGGGCAAGACATGTAGTCTGTCACCATCTGACGGAACCGTTGCCTCCTGCTGACTGGAGCCGTCTGTGATGGTGTAGACTTTTGTGGCGGGCACAGAAAACTGTGCCACAGTTCGGCCATACTGGTCTTGCCTTGGGCAGAGGCACTGCTTCTGCTCCCTCTTTGTGCAGAGCCTCCACCACGGCCTGGACGCACTGAGCTGCTTTGGAATGCACTAGCAGCACTTCTCTCAGTTGGAATGGAGAAGATGATGGAATTGACCAGTGTGTCTTGGTACTCCCGCATTTTTCGCTCCCGGTTCAACGGTGTGATGAGGCTTTCTACGTTGTCCCGGTAGCGAGGATCGAGGAGGGTGAACACCCAATAATCAGACATGTTGAGAATGTGGGCGATGCGGCGGTCGTTTCTCAGGCACTGCAGCATGTAATCCACCATGTGCTGCAGACTGCCAACTGCCCAAGAAACGCTGTCCCCTGCTGGAGGCGTGATCTCTGCCCGCTCGTCATCACCCCACCCTCGCTGTACACACTGAGTACTGGACAATTGTGTAACTCCCTCCTCTGGACGGATGTCTTCCTCCTCCATTGACTCCTCCTCATCCTCCTCACAAACGGTCCCCTGCCTACGCGTTTGTGAGGAACCACGTGGCGCTGACTGTCCAGAAGATGATGGAAATGGTGAATCCTCATCCTCCACCTCTTCCACAACATCATCCCTTAGCGCTTGCAGTGATTTTTCAAGCAGGCAGATAAGGGGGACAGTCATGCTGACTAGTGCATCATCTGCACTCGCCATCCGCGTGGAATAATCAAAGGGACGCAAAACCTGGCAGACGTCATTCATAGTGGCCCACTCTGTGGTTGTGAAGTCTGTACGGCGCTGACTGCGACTTTTTTGCGCCTGAAGCAGCTGGTACTCCATTACAGCTTGCTGCTGCTCACACAACCGCTCCAACATATGTAACGTGGAATTCCACCTGGTAGGTAGGTCACATATGATGCGATGTTCCGGCAGGCGGTGTCGGCGCTGCAGAGCCGCAATGCGCGCTTTTGCCGTGCTGGAACGCCGCAAGTGAGCACACTCTAGGCGGACCTTGTGCAGCAGTGCATCAAGATCCGGATAGTCCCTCAAAAAGCTCTGCACGACCAAATTGAGCACATGTGCCAGACATGGGATGTGAGTGAGGTTGCCGAGGCCCAGAGCTGCCACCAGATTTCGGCCATTATCACACACTACCATGCCTGGCTGGAGATTCGCTGGCACAAACCACACATCGCTCTCCTGCTTGATGGCATTCCAGAGCTCCTGCGCTGTGTGGCTACGATTCCCCAAGAAAATTAATTTCAAGACGGCCTGTTGACGTTTGGCCACGGCTGTGCTCATGTCGGTCGTAACAGGTACACGTTCATCACGGGTCCATGTGGAGGTGGACTGTGACGGCTCCTGCAGCGATGATTCTGAGGAACTGGTGTAAGAGGAGGAGTCAATGCGTACAGAATGGATTCCTGCAATCCTTGGAGTGGGCAGGACACGTCCTGCGCCACTCGCACGGTCTGTACCCGGCTCAACGACATTAACCCAATGGGCAGTGAGGGAAAGGTATCGCCCCTGTCCATGTTGACTGGTCCACGCATCGGTGGTGAGGTGGACCTTGCTACTGACGGCGTTCAGTAGCGCGTGTTTTATGTGTCCCTCCACATGCTTCTGCAGGGCAGGGACGGCTTGCCTGCTGAAGTAAAAGCAGCTGGGCACATTGTACTGTGGGACTGCCAATGACATCAAGTCACGGAAGCTGTCAGTCTCCACCAGCCTGAATGACAGCATTTCCAGTGACAGAAGTTTGGCAATGCCTGCAGTCAGAGCCTGTGCTCGTGGGTGGTTTGACGAGAAAGGCCGCCTTTTCTCCCATGCCTGTACTACCGATGGCTGTAGACTGGGCTGGGAGTGTGTGGATGACTGGGAAAGTGGCGCTGCGGGTGGAATTACAGCGGGTCTCTGGACAACAGGGGCAGAGGTTCTTCCACGGCGATCCTGGGAGGACGCCGAACCAGCTGCGTGTGAGGTAGAGGAAGAGGCAACACGAGCTGAAGAGGTGGTAGCTGCCGCTGTTGGTTGGCCTACCTCTTCAGTGTGTTTTTCTAACTCCGCCGGGTGCCTGTTGCGCACATGTTTCCACATGTTGGAGGTATTGAGGTTGCTGACATTTTTCCCTCTTTTGACTTTTTGATGACACACGTTGCATCTGACATAGCAAATGTCATCTGCAACTGTGTCAAAAAAGGACCAGGCACTGCAAGTCTTGGGAGCGCCCTTTTTGGCTTTTGGAAGAGACATGCTCCTAACGGGTGCCAAAGCGGAGGCTGCAGGATCCGCAGTCTTCCCCCTCCCTCTCCCTCTTTGGGCCGTACGGGGAATCTCTTCCTCAGAGCTGCTCCCACCACCTTCCTGTCCCTCACGCCAAGATGGGTCGAGGACCTCATCATCTACACTACCCTCTGCCCCCAACTGCTCCTCCTGGGTAGTCTCAGCAGCAGAGCACGCACCAGTAAGTGGCACCTGAGTGTCATCATCAGCTGATGCGGCCTGCGATGTGGTGACCGGAGCCACTGGCCCACCCGCCTCTTCAGAGGAAGACAGAAAAAGCTGTTGGGCATCACTGCACCCTGCCTCTTCTTCCATTTCTCCAATGCTGCTTGGCTGGCCCCCTGTTTCCAAGCCAAGAGATTCAGAGAACAGAAGTAGAGACGGCTCCTGTCCTGGGCTCTCTGTCTGCCTGGGCAATTTGGCAGGTGGTGAAGAGACAGATGGCTGCTCTCCAGTGCTCTGTGTCTGAGAGGATGTGGCACTAATGGAAGTTGATGCATTAGCTGCCATCCATCCGACAACAGCTTCAATTTGTTCTTCACGCAGCAGCGGTGTACGGCGCTCGGACACAAAGCTTCGCATGAACGACTGTTGCCTGGTGAAAGTGGGTGCTGATGAGTCACCGGTGCCCGCAGCAGGCACAGAATCCCCACGTCCCCTCCCTGCTCCGCGACGGCTCCCACGCCCCCGTGCCTTACTCACTGCCTTCTTCATCTTGGTTGACTGATAAAGATAAGCAGAAAAGTACTAACGGATTTGTGTGCTTATTCCTGAGCAACTCCTCCTAACAGGTATAAGAAGCACTAATTATCTAAAGTGTGGACTAGACTTTAATATGAGCTAATGTGGCCTACAGAAATGTAAAGTGGTGTAACTGGTGTGTTTGGTGAACTTTATTATTTATTTATTTTTTTGGGGCTGAACTGACAACAGATAGAGCTGCAGTCACACGGAGACCGTGCAGACAGACGTAAACGGCGCTACAAGGCCCAAAAACCCTCCTCTACTTTATCCTATGTAGTGTTTTTCCACAAATTAGCTGGAGACGGGTGGAAAGACACTAATAGGATTTTTTTGAATAAATTAGCAGCAGACTACACTATTTGGAAAAAAAAGAAAATTGATTTGGCGGTATGACGCAGTGAAAAACCCTGAGCTGGAGACAACCAGGCTATAGCTGCTCACAGATTACAGGGCGAGCTGCAGTCACACGGAGACCGTGCAGACAGCCGTAAACGGCGCTGCAAGGCCCAAAAACCCTCCTCTACTTTATCCTATGTAGTGTTTTTCCACAAATTAGCTGGAGACGGGTGGAAAGACACTAATAGGATTTTTTTAAATTAATTAGCAGCAGACTACACTACTTTGAAAAAAAAGAAAATTGATTTGGCAGTATGACGCAGTGAAAAACCCTGAGCTGGAGACAACCAGGCTATAGCTGCTCACAGATTACAGGGCGAGCTGCAGTCACACGGAGACCGTGCAGACAGCCGTAAACGGCGCTGCAAGGCCCAAAAACCCTCCTCTACTTTATCCTATGTAGTGTTTTTCCACAAATTAGCTGGAGACGGGTGGAAAGACACTAATAGGATTTTTTTAAATTAATTAGCAGCAGACTACACTACTTTGAAAAAAAAGAAAATTGATTTGGCGGTATGACGCAGTGAAAAACCCTGAGCTGGAGACAACCAGGCTACAGCTGCTCACAGATTACAGGGCGAGCTGCAGTCACACGGAGACCGTGCAGACAGCCGTAAACGGCGCTGCAAGGCCCAAAAACCCTCCTCTACTTTATCCTATGTAGTGTTTTTCCACAAATTAGCTGGAGACGGGTGGAAAGACACTAATAGGATTTTTTTGAATAAATTAGCAGCAGACTACACTACTTGGGAAAAAAAAAAAAAAAAGGAACAGTATGAGGCAATGAACCACCCTCCCTGAACTGAATACAACCAACTATGGATGGCCTATGTGGCTGCACTCAGACTGGAGACTGGGCTGCACTCACACACACACACACACAGACCCTGCAGATCGCTGTGAAAACAGCGCTACAAGGCAAAAGCAAGGTGAATAGTAGGTGAACACAGCGGTTGCTAAATTAGCCTTTGGAAAGCACAAAGAAGCAAATCGCTATCTCTAAACTGTCCCTCAGTCAGCAAACAGCGTCCTGTCACTAACTGAATTCACAGCAGAGTGATCGCAAAATGGCGCCAGCGACTTTTAAACTGCATCATGACATCATTACACCAGCCAATCACAGCCTTGCCAGTAGTTTCATGCCCTCCATGCTAAACAGGATGTGCCCACACTTGGAATCAATCTCATTGGCTGAATTTCTGCTTTTTGAATCTTAGAACTTCCGATTCCGGTATCCGATACGCGGCAAGTATCGGAATCCCGGTATCGGAATTCCGATACCGCAAGTATCGGCCGATACCCGATACTTGCGGTATCGGAATGCTCAACACTAGGCATGACTATAGGCTGCTCTGCATAAAAGCAGATAAGGACTGGAAAAAATTTGCACAATATATATCTCCGTAACCAATTTTTTAAGAAACAAAAAAAACCACAATACTCAGCAAAGCAGTGGGGAAAAAAACGAGCAAAAACGGGCCATTTTTTGAGCTTGTTAAAGATCTTCTTTAAAGGGAACCTGTCTACAGATTCATGTTCCTCAAGCCACCAGCAGCTTGACTTGCAGCCTGCCTGCATGACTACATCCAGGTACGTTTTTTCCTGATACGGTGTTTCAGAGAACAAACAGAAGATCTGGCCGGGGACTATAGAGACAGACAAGTCTATGCCGGTGTTGCCCCAAGAACTGTCAATCACCTGTATTGGCGCTGAATCTTTTTAACTATTTTTTTGCATTATCAGCTGACAGGTTCCCTTTAACAAGAGGTTCTTCAGGAACTGCAGTGTGTTTTATGCAGAAGTGATGTAAGGCAACATCGGACCTCAGATGCTGCATTCCTTCTGTTAATAACATGAGTTTTGTACATAGCATATCTAAGGTGTAAATGTTGTTTCAGGTGAATTTGAAGATGTATTTATCTTCCTTTGTCTATATGGACCAAGCTCTGTTGTTATGATGTTACTTCGGCAGTCAAAACACGAAGACTGGCGCAGCGGTGGAGAATCGGCGTTGGACCTGGGGAGGGTGAGAACAATCTCCTTTGTGTTTTGACATTGCATTAAATATTTGGTGTCCACTTTTCTAACAGTGGAAAACAAAACTCCTTTAAAAGTAGAGGGGAGCAAGCAAGAGCCAACAATTATTTGGTGAACTTGTCACTATCCATATAGCCTGAATATAAGAACATCAGGCTGCGGCGCCTCTAATAGACATATAAGCTGTGTCTGCTTAATATAGGTATTTAGTAAATGACCTTACAGATACATACTGTCTCATTTCTCTGTTTTTGCAGGAGTACAATACTGTGGCAGAGAAGACAACTAATCCATTTATGTGAAACAGTAGACTATAGATGTAATAGTTTACTGACATCAGGCTCTGAATCTAATGCAGTAATAATTGCAGTTGTAATAAACAGGTCACCTTTCAGCCAGTAATTGTGTAATAGTCAGGGATACTCTTATATTATGTCATGTAATATGGGAATGTGTCTTGATGCCCACACCTCTACTAACTCATCCAAACCAGTGGTGCAAGCACAGCTTACGGCCGCATCCGTCAGAAACATATAACCCATCATGATGAACCTAAACATCGCATCCTTTAGCGCAAAGGGACTCAATACCCTTTAAAAATGGGCTTAGATCCTCCACCATTTCTATACTCGTAAGGTACATCTGCAGCGCCCCAGAGTCCTGGTCGTTGCAGTGCTGTGGCTTCGCCGCTAAGGGGAGCCATGGTACGTTCGATGGCACCGAAGGAGTTCCTCCAATCAGGTATCACAGACACCAATATGTTTCACAGCTGGGCCTCCGGGGGGAGCTAAGGGTGCTATTCATTAGGCCACTCCCCACCATAGTGGGTAAACTGGGGGTCAGGCAGGAAGTTAGTGAGAACGCTGACGGGATTGAACGAAGCAACACCCTGTGGCAGGGGGTGTTGTGAAGGGAGAGACTGTAGGGTCTCTGCCAGGGGTGGGATCCTGGCAGAGGCTTGGCATTGAAAGAACGTAACGGGTCCGCGCAGGCTCCTGGAAGCGGCGGGACTCAAGAAAGGACTAGAAGCGAGATAGATTGTGCTGAGTGAGAAACGAGATCAAGCAGAAGGAGAATACCAGCAGGGGTTTTGTTGAAAGAGGCAGCACCCTGCTGAGGCGCAATACCGGTGGCCGGAACGCCGAGGGAGTGGATTAGAATACAGCTTCAAGCCATACTCCAAACAGCGGCAGGACAGTCGGTCTCAGGCGGGCTGTCTACCACATATCACCTATGAAGTCTTGGGGGGCAATTGCGGGAGAGGGGCGACTCTAGGGTCCCGGAAGAACTCCAGGCCTACCTGACAAACGGGTGCCATTCCAACCTGAATACAGGGAAGGGGTGGATTACAGAGGAACATCAAATCGAGTTGTGAGGGAACTTAAGAAACAGACACAACCGTTGTGGGGTTACTTTCCGTGAGCACAGCAGGGAAGGACTACAACACATAGCGCTAGAAGGAAGGCACAGATTTCCACCTGAGAGGAGAACTCTGGAGGTGCCATTGGACCGGCCGGACTTGCGTAGCCTGGTGAACCGTGTTCTGGACTGAGGACTCAGAGATCTCCAGTAAAGAGGTAAAGAGACTGCAACCTGGTGTCCTCGTTATTTACCGCGACTTACACCCCACAACCGCACCGCTCCATCGCTACCATTACTACCACCTATTACACCGGACGTCCCCCACTGACGGACAGGGCCACGGACCGGGTCTAGCCACCGTGACAACCCCGAGACTGAGAACTAGAGGCCCGGCTCCGGGTACCCCTCGGCCCTGCGGCGGTGCGGGGGCGCCGCAGACTTGGCGTCACGAACAGGATCTACTTAAGCCTGAAGAATCAGGTCATGTGTGCCTTGGAACTGTGATTTATCGTGCTTGGACTGTGCTTTATTACAAGGACTGTGTGTTGCCACTTGCCGCCAGAAGTTCCCGCCAAAACCGCCGCCATTACAGCGCTAAGGAGAGCGCAGGAGAAGAAGAAGGGCGTGGAAGTGGGCGTGAACAAGCTGAAGAGCGCGAAAGACAATGGCCGCCCAGTCTAAATATCTCGGCCCCTTGAGGACGTGTCCGTCAGCAGCCGAGATCCGCCTCCTGATCCTTAATGGTGGGCAGAGACAACGAAAACGAAACCGCCCACGAAGAAGAGAGCGGGAAAAGGACCAGGAAGAAGGAGCGAGCGACATGGAGGACGCCATGGCGAGCCGCCCGGAGCCGGAGCGTGGGGTCGGAGCAGAGGACTCCCCCAGCCACCCGGAGGGGCACCGCAACCAGGCCTCCACCGCTGATGCTGAATTCCTGCAGGCCGGAGTGGACGAGCTCAGCGACCGACCCCGGCGGACGCAGCTGAGCACCGAGGCCGGGTGGAAGAAGGCCATCATCAGGAGCCTCACCGGACATCTGTCGGCAGCCTCATCTGGTCCGGAGCAGGGAAGAAGTCCCAGCGCTCCGAAGCTGGAAAGCAAGGCCCTGCCGGAAAGCGAGGTGCTGCAAGCAGAGATGACAGCGTCGCAGAACAAGGCCCTGCAGCCAGCGTTCCAGACCCCAGCGGAGACGGAGCAGACCGGCACCGGAGGAACCGCATCTGAAGCAGGTAGGAAGAGCCACCCTGCCCTGACGACCGACACCACCCCAGCGACTGCTAGTGCCACAGCTGCTGACTCCGTTCCAGTGACTGGTCTTGCAGCAGCCGCTACCTCTGCTGCAGCAGATGCCCATACTCAAGCTGCGCAGACCTCCATCGCTGCGCATGATTTAATCGTACATGAAAGACGGATTAACGGCGTTTGTCCAGCACTGGGTGTAACCCTGGACCTCACTTTGCCCAGGCCAAGAAGGGTTAAGTGCCAGGTGCAGCCCTGGAAGCCGTCCAACTAAGCCTCGGAAACCTGAAACTGTAAATAGTTAACTGTTTATTTCCTTGCTGTTTTGCTGCTAAAACCCGTCCTGGGTTAACTCTTAAAGGGATCCCTTTGTTTACTCGGGATCCCTATTGCTTTTCATTTTTGCTTTTTGTTCCACAATGTTATAAAAACTGCGAAATCATGGACTGTGCATGATTTGAACTTTCTTGTAAATAGTTTGCACCTTCTTAAAGGTGCTCCCTACTGGTTTTAGCCAAAGACACTTTGCGAAGATATTTGCCCTATTGGTTTGAGCCAAAGACACTTTGTGAAGATACCTTTCCTACCGGTTCTAGTTAAAGACACTTTGCGAAGATACCATACCGGAACCTTTGCATGGACTGGTAGGCTGAGAAGACGAGCTACCTCAGAAAGACTTGGTCCCCTCTTAAAGGGGATGTGAAGAATTGAACTTGAGAAAGATACTGTTGCAGAACAGTAATGCCATGATGATGCTTTGAAAAGAAATGTAACTGTTTTACATGCTAAGTTATATGTGTTGAATTTGTTGACATGTGAAATCTAAATAATGTTTTGCAGAAAGAAAAGATGCAGAGAGCCCGTAGGGGTAGAGATAGAGATCTGCATAGCTGAAAGTAAGGAAGTAATGATGAAGGTGAGGATAGAAGGTCAACCCTGCGTCCCCATAGAAAGTTACTTTGTTACTAAGGACAGAAGGCGAACCCGTAGGGGTTAGAGAGTGAGTCCTTAAAGGAGCCGAGTAGAGCGGGCTCAGAGTTCTTTAAATGAAAGGAATGTTATGTCTATACTATGTATAGTAGCGAAAGGCAGTAGGCCCTGGCTGAACGGGGCGGTCCTGTAAAAGAAAGGAGAGGCAGTAGGTCTGGTGCCATAGGGACAGGCGGTCCTGCAGGTTCAAAGTAGGAGAATGTGAAGTTACCTTACCCTGTAATGTGATTATAGGAAGGCCTTTGGTAAACTAAGAGTGTATGTTTCTTAAAGGCAATGTTAATTTATTGTTCCAGAATTTGCACTAAGTAGAATACCCGGTTGGGTAACAGGAGTTATGCATAGCCTGTAATTTATAATGTTGACCATGTTTGTAACGTTAAAAGTGTCCTCACCTCCCATAAAGGGAAGCCTGTTCAAGTATACTTATCGTTTTGCACTCAACAAAATTGTATGTCTTTTTGCTAATCTGTATTGTTGTTTTTCTTCCCAGTCCCGGAGTACTGTGTTTAACCAGGGGGGAGTGCAGCGCCCCAGAGTCCTGGTCGTTGCAGTGCTGTGGCTTCGCCGCTAAGGGGAGCCATGGTACGTTCGATGGCACCGAAGGAGTTCCTCCAATCAGGTATCACAGACACCAATATGTTTCACAGCTGGGCCTCCGGGGGGAGCTAAGGGTGCTATTCATTAGGCCACTCCCCACCATAGTGGGTAAACTGGGGGTCAGGCAGGAAGTTAGTGAGAACGCTGACGGGATTGAACGGAGCAACACCCTGTGGCAGGGGGTGTTGTGAAGGGAGAGACTGTAGGGTCTCTGCCAGGGGTGGGATCCTGGCAGAGGCTTGGCATTGAAAGAACGTAACGGGTCCGCGCAGGCTCCTGGAAGCGGCGGGACTCAAGAAAGGACTAGAAGCGAGATAGATTGTGCTGAGTGAGAAACGAGATCAAGCAGAAGGAGAATACCAGCAGGGGTTTTGTTGAAAGAGGCAGCACCCTGCTGAGGCGCAATACCGGTGGCCGGAACGCCGAGGGAGTGGATTAGAATACAGCTTCAAGCCATACTCCAAACAGCGGCAGGACAGTCGGTCTCAGGCGGGCTGTCTACCACATATCACCTATGAAGTCTTGGGGGGCAATTGCGGGAGAGGGGCGACTCTAGGGTCCCGGAAGAACTCCAGGCCTACCTGACAAACGGGTGCCATTCCAACCTGAATACAGGGAAGGGGTGGATTACAGAGGAACATCAAATCGAGTTGTGAGGGAACTTAAGAAACAGACACAACCGTTGTGGGGTTACTTTCCGTGAGCACAGCAGGGAAGGACTACAACACATAGCGCTAGAAGGAAGGCACAGATTTCCACCTGAGAGGAGAACTCTGGAGGTGCCATTGGACCGGCCGGACTTGCGTAGCCTGGTGAACCGTGTTCTGGACTGAGGACTCAGAGATCTCCAGTAAAGAGGTAAAGAGACTGCAACCTGGTGTCCTCGTTATTTACCGCGACTTACACCCCACAACCGCACCGCTCCATCGCTACCATTACTACCACCTATTACACCGGACGTCCCCCACTGACGGACAGGGCCACGGACCGGGTCTAGCCACCGTGACAACCCCGAGACTGAGAACTAGAGGCCCGGCTCCGGGTACCCCTCGGCCCTGCGGCGGTGCGGGGGCGCCGCACATCTCATTTGCTTTCAGGAAACTCATTTAAAGGTAAACCACTCCCCTACTATCAAAAATAAACAAAACACAACTTGGCATTTCGCTAGTGATACTACTCTGTGCTCAAAAGGAGTAGTGATTGCGATTCACAGATCCTCGAACCACCAAATACTTAATTGTATCATTGAACCAAACGCCAAATTTATCATCCTTAGGGTACCGTCACACATTGAAATTTCCATCGCTACGACGTTACGATTCGTGACATTCTAGCGATATCGTTACGATATCGCAGTGTCTGACACGCAGCAGCGATCAGGGATCCTGCTGAGAATCGTACGTCGTAGCAGATCGTATGGAACTTTCTTTCGTCGCTTGATCACCCGCTGACATCGCTGGATCGTTGTGTGTGACAGCGATCCAGCGATGTCTTCGCTTGTAACCAGGGTAAACATCGGGTAACTAAGCGCAGGGCCGCGCTTAGTAACCCGATGTTTACCCTGGTTACAAGCGTAAACGTAAAAAAACAAACCGTACATGCTCACCCGTCGGTGTCCTTCAGGTCCCTTGCCGTCTGCTTCCTGCTCTGAGTGCCGGCCGGAAAGTGAGAGCAGATCACAGCGGTGCTGCGCTCTGCTCACTGTACGGCTGCACTCAGAGCAGGAAGCAGACGGCAAGGGACCTGAAGGACACCGACGGGTGAGTATGTACTGTTTGTTTTTTTACGTTTACGCTGGTAACCAGGGTAAACATCGGGTTACTAAGCGCGGCCCTGCGCTTAGTTACCCGATGTTTACCCTGGTTACCCGGGGACTTCGGCATCGCTCCAGCGCCGTGATTGCAACGTGTGACCGCAGTCTACGACGCTGGAGCGATATTCATACGATCGCTGCGACGTCACGGATCGTGCCGTCGCAGCGATGAAAATTTCAATGTGTGACGGTACCCTTACCCTTTCTATGGAAGGACAAATCCTATTATTAATGTTTACTCTCCAAACCAAGAACAACCTGCATTCCTTTCCAACTTAATTGACCTTGTCACCCCACTAGTGAAGGGCACCCTGATTCTATGTGGTGACTGGTGACATTAATTCAACCTTGGACCTGACACTAGATAATTCTAAAGGTAAATCCTACCTCTCCTATGTGAACAGTAAATGTATTTTGATTGGCTGATATCCTCTAGTGTTGGAAACATCCTATGGTCAGATCATGCACCTGTATATTGTTCTCCTAAAATTCCCTTGCTCACAAAAGTAGCATGGTTTTGTTGCCTCAATGAGACTCTACTACAGGACTCTTTTTGTAATGCAGACATTCAATCAATGGTAGAGAACTTTATACTGGACCATTCCTTGGATGGCACCTCCCCACCGATTAAATGGGAAGCATTAAAATGTGTCCTGAGAGGAATTTTTATTAAGCACGGGACCAGAATAAAAAAGGAAAGGTCTCAAACTATCAAGAAAGCTCTCCAGGTGGTATCTAAACTTGAACAGGTACACAGAAACACTCTCTCTACTTCAACTCTCAGAGTATTTTTTAAAGCTAGACTGGAGGTTAAGTGTATACTTGAGTCTTCATATAATCGCTTCCTACAGATAGGGCGTAGTAAATTCTATGAATATGGCAACAAGCCTGGGATAATGCTGGCTAGAGTTCTGAGAAATAAAATTGCGCAAAATCATGTCCGCTGTATCAAGAATGCACGTGGCCTTCAAATTAATATCACCTCTGAGATTGCTGAAGTATTCCAAACCTATTATTCCAAACTATACAATCTTCCAGAGAAAGACTACATCTCACCCTTGCCAACATCGCACCCTTACAAAGAAGCTTTGACCCCTTTCTTTCCGCAGGAGCTCACGCTATAATAAAAGGTCTTCCGGGAAATAAAACCCTGGCCTTCATGGCCTAACTTCACAATTTTATACAGTAAACCTTTTCAGACTCTGCTAATCCCATTAATGCTCCAATGTTTAAACTATATTTTTGTCTCTAATCTTTTTTCTACACAATCAACCTCCGCACATGTCACCGTCATTCGCAAAACTGGAAAGGATCCTCATTTATGTGTCAGCTATTGCCCAATCTCCTTACTTAATGTTGATATCAAAATGTACTCTAAATTAATCACAAACAGATGAAACCCCTTCCTTTCACAGCTAATACACCCAGACCAGGCTTCATTCCTGGCAGGGAGGCTCGGGACAACACCATAAAAATCCGGGACTTTGTGAAGCATGTGTGGCACCCCAGAAGTCTGGTTGCCACAATGGCATTGCCTTCCTCATGGGGGAGGTGATGTCATACCTGGAGGTAAGGAGGGATCCACTTGGCAGGTAATACAAACATGCAACACCTTCCTAACCCCAGATCAGAAGGGTGAGCTCTAAACCCAGTTTCAGGGTAGCTTCCCTATAAGTTCTGGTCTGGAGGTGGGGTTAGAGAGTTGAGTGTGAGACACTGAAGGGAAAGGAAGGACGTGAGGAGAGGAGACTGGGGTCTGGAGTTGCGAATGGGCTCACCCCAAGATATAGCGCAAAGAGACCGGACACCGAAGTCCGTGGTGGTGAGAGGATTGCATACCCAGCAACCGAATCTGGAGGGCAGGAGATTCCAAGTCTCCTGACCCCAACTGACACCTGGAGGCAACACAGCAGGTCAGGAGCCTTGGGCTGCCAGTGAGAAGGCAGTGCCCATGACAGGCTCAGGCTGTCAGCCATACGGATTGGGATTACAGACACTGAGAGGACTTGTGCAGAGCTTCAGGCAGCAAGGGTCAGAGTACAAAGCGCAGAAGGAAGGTCTCCGAACCCATCTGGCTAAGTGGATCCCAAGCTGTTTCCAGGCTGCCTGGACCCCAACACCACCTGCTACCTGTACCCTGGACTGTACCTGTATTTTGTCAGTAAAAGGTAAAGGAAACTGCTACCCTTGTGTTCCTCTATCATTACCTGTGCCCTCAGTCCTGCACCCCATCATTTACCATCCCCTACCAACTGTCCCAGGTAGCCCTAGGGCCCCGCTCTCTCTGTGGAGAGCAGAACCATCCAAGCTGCATTAACATCAGCCCCAGAGGTCCCTTTAAGTAGTGTTGGCCATCCCGGCCGAACACCACATTTGGCGTCACGGATCATCCGATAAAGACTTTATTTCAACTTTCATCCACATCCCCTTTAACTAGAAGCCCAGGGCCATGGACCGGGTCACTGCCACTGTGACCACCCCTTTAAATACCATCAGATCCGGTACTGAGTCCTAGCGGGCGCTCCACATGCCATGTCTCATAAAATCACGCTAATGATCTTGTCACTAAATGCCGAGAAGGCTTTCTACAGGGTGTCTTGGCAATCTATTAGTCAAACTTTAGACCTTATTGGTTTATGCCCCTCCCTTATATCCAAAATAAATGCTTTTTATCAGACCCCATCTACCAGACTTAAAATCAATGGTTCTTTCTCTGTAGTATTCTTTATTAAAAATGGTACATGCCAAGGCTGTCCATTATCAGCCCTCCTTTATGTATTAGTGATGGAGAGCCTTTTGAGTACTATCCAAGAAAATCTAGATATTCACGGCATTGTGCTTAAAAATCGTGAGTGCAATTGTTCTGCATTTGCAGACGACCTTTTGATATACTTTTCTAATCCACATATATCTCTGCCTTCACTAATGATAGAATTGTACAAATGGGGTTCGGGTCTGGGTACTGTTCTGGTACCTGAACCCAAAGTTTTTTTTAGTTGTACGGCCAAATCCACCAGACCTGAACATGAAGGGGTCCACCCATCTCTACTGCTAACTCTTGCAGGCATCCGCTGATATGAGCAACTGCTAGAGCTGAACTGATTAAGGCTAGGTTCACATTTGCGGTTGAGTCCGCAGAGTTTCGTACGCAGCTGCAAACGCATGGCAAAACGCCTGCAAACACAAGATAACGCTGCATTTTTTTATCTGCATCAACAGATAAAAAAACGCAACGTTTACATGCGTTTTTGCATGCGTTCGCGTTGTTTATGCGCATGAGTTTGTTATGAAAACATTTTTCAAGGAGAATTTCCTTGACACAAACCACGCCCAATGGGCGTGGCTCATGGGATTTCTGTATGTAGACCCTTGTGCAAACGCAAGCGATCGCATGTCCTTGCGTTCCTATGCGTTCCCATAGACTGTAATGTCTTGTTTTGATGCACTCCTTCTGCAAGCATCCGCATGTGTATGGCGGCGGAAATTTGAAGCTCAAAAAATTCTAACATGGTGCATCAGCCGTGCCCAGCCGCACACCGCGAAAAAACACATGCGTAAGCAAATGCGGCCGAACGCATGCAAATGCATGCACCTTCGCCTACAATGTTAAAGAGAGGAAATCAAGACGCATGCAGACGTATGCGTCAGAAATGCTGCTGACACAACCGCAAATGTGAAACCAACCTAAGTGAACTAATAGAGCTCTTTGTGTTGGGCAAAGGTGGACAAATGATTGAGGGAAAGGTCATAGCAAATGAACTGAAGGTTAACATGGCAGATGGAAACCTACTTAAGGCCCCCTTAACTGCTTTGTACTCCTAAAAATTCAGGTACAGGTTGAGCTTCATAGAAGACCACAATTTTTCCTAATGTGCCGCAATATTGTGCTATCACAGTATATAGTATAAGCAATCGGACTAACACAGGTTGTTTTCCTGAGAGAGCGGATCCCCGCAACAACACAGACTGTGCTGTTTTCTCTCAGATGGGCTTGCCAAAGGAGATCCTGGCAGATCAAGGAACTCCTTTTATGTCTAAAGTGATGAGGAAGTTGTGTAAGGCAATCTAGATTACACAACCCAGGTGTACGATCCACAGACAAACGACCTTGTTGAGAGGTTCAACAACCTTGAAATCCATGCTTAAGAAGGTCATGGAGAAAGATGGCTAAGACTGGGATTTCCTACTGCCTCCCCTGCTGTTCTCTATTAGGGAAGTCCAACATGCCTCTATGGGGTTCTCACTGTTCGAGCTGCTATATGGATGGCACCCTCGGGGACTTCTAGATATTGCGAAGGAGACCTGGGAAGCAGAGGTTACACCCCACCGGAGTCTCACCGAGCATGTAGCACAGATGCAGGACCGGATCGTGAATGTAATGCCAATTGTAAAGGAGGGCCTCCTTGAAGCACAAGATGCCCAGGCAAGAGTCTGCAATCGGGCAGCGAGACAGAGGCAGTTTAGCCCTGGAGACCAGGTATTGTTGTTGGTACCCACTTTTGAAAGTAAATTCCTGGCCAAGTGGCTAGGGCCATACGAGGTGGTTGAAAAGCTAAGCAATTTCAACTACAAGGTCCACCAGCCAGCAATAAGAAAGCAATTCCAGGTGTACCACATCAATGTTTAAATCGTGGTGAGACAGAGAACTAGTGGAAGCTACATGCCTGTGGGCCAGATCTGAAACCAATGTCGAGCATGTTCCAGTGGCAGAGACACTGTCACTAGCCCAGAAACAGTCCCGAGAAATGCTTCTGTGGAACCGAGTCCTGTTCTCAGAGTTGCCAGGACATACACATTTTGTTGAGCATGAGATCTTGATGGAACTGCATGTGCGGGTTAACCAAAAACCATATTGAATTCCCGACACCCACCGTGAGGTGATTTAGAAAGAAGTGATGAGAATATTGAGCCTGGGTGTCATCGAGGAGACAAAGAGCAGCTAGTCCAGGCCTATTGTCCTTTTGTCGAGGCTGGATGGAGAGTGGCATTTCTGTAACAACTGCAGGAAGCTAAATGAGGTGTCCAAATTTGACGCATATCTGATGCCCCTGGTCGATGAGCTCATTGAGAGGCTAGGGTCAGTCAGATACATCACCACCCTGGACCTAACAAAAGGGTACTGGCAAATACTCTTGTGCCAAGGAGAAGACGGCCTTCTCTACACTTGATGGGTGCTTTCAGTATACCAGGATGCCGTTCAGTCTGCAGGGAGCCACAGCTACCTTCCAGACAGCCATCAACTGAATATTATTATTATTATTTATTTATCTGGCACCATTAATTCCATGGTGCTGTACGTGAGAAGGGGTTACATACAAATTACAGATATCACTTACAGTAAGCAAACTAACAATGACAGACTGATACAGAGGGGAACGGACCCTGCCCTTGCGGGCTTACATTCTACAGGATGGTGAGGAAGGAGACAGTAGGTGGGGGGTTGCAGCTCCGGTGTTAGTGAGGCGGTAGCTCCGGTAGTGGTGAGGAGGCAGCGGGGTCATTGCAGGCTGTAGGCTTTCTTGCAGAGGTGGGTTTTCAGGTTCCACCTGAAAGATCTGAATGTGGTTGATAGTCGGACATGTTGGGGCACAGAATACTAACCTCTCACAAAAAGTATGCCGCAGCTTACCTTGACGACACTGTGATCTTCAGCCCAGATTGGCTGAAGTCACCTGCAGAAGGTCCATTCGATACTGGATGCGCTGAGGAAGGCAGCGTTTACCATGAACTCAAAGAAGTGTGTCATGGGGAAAGCACAGGTAAAATACTTGGGCTACATCATTGGAAGGGGCAAAATAAAGCCACAAGTGGAGGCAATTCAGAATTGTCAGCAACCAGTTTCCAAGAAACAAGTTAGGGCGTTAGCGCAGAATTCCGGTAGCCAGAAGACCAAGGTTGTGGGGGTAACTTCATGCCCCACAGCAGAAACCGGCGGACAGCTGGATTTCAAGTCACCTGTCCACCATTAACACCCGAAGGCACAGTAACACATAGAGCCCGGGTCATAATTAGAGATCCTGTAAAAAGGCTCGCGTTACCTGTCATGCAGGTTAGTGTCTTACCTAAAGGGGGACAGAGGGAAAGTGAGGACCTTGTGTGAGGCCTAAGGCAGCAAGGGACTACAACACAGCACTAGAAGGAAGGTTTCTGATTCCACCTTGCTAAGGGGATTCCTGAGTTGCTTCCAGGCCGGCCGGGCCACACCAACATGCGTGATCTGGACCCTGGCTGCCTTGCATCAGTAAAGAGGTAAAGAGACTGTAACTTGTGTCCTCTGTTTCTTTCTACACCACCTACCATCTTTATCTACTACACAGGGAGCCCTGGGGGCCCCAGCTTCACCTGTGGGAAACCATACCATACCTGCTGCAGTGCCATCATTCCCCAGAGGACCCCTTTAAGCAGCGTCGGTCACCTCTGACCGAATTCCACAGGTGGCATCACGAACAAACTTTATTCAACATCCCCTATAAAGTCCTTTCCATTTTACTTCGACGCCCAGGGCCACGGACCGGGTCGCTGCCACTACCCCTTTAATAACGAACGGACTAGGTACCGAGTATCCGCTAGGCCCTGGCGGGTGCTCCAAATTTCCAGGTGACTGGGTGACTTTTGGCACTCCAGGACTTTAGCTTTCATGTCAAGCACAGGCCATGTAAACTACATGAGAACACAGATGCCCTTTCCAGACTTCCCTGTTTAGAGGTTGAAAAAAAACCTGCTTTGGGCAGTGGGGGTATGTGTGACAAGATCACTGGTAAAGTACTGAATAGGAGATATTTCACTGAACCTATTTTCTTCAGTGATGTGAAACCTAGAAGTTTTCTACAGCATGTTATTTGCTAAGAGAGGTTAATCGCCCATGTTTACAACTTGGTTTTTGTGGACAACTGAAGAGTGGGTGGGAGGCTGTCCACCATATCTCCACCCCAGGGGGAGCTCTAGAGGGTAAATACAAAGCCCTCAGACCTATTTGTAGTTCGTAGGCCTGGAGAGAGGAACTCCAGCGCTACGTGTCCTGATAAGGAAAACTGAACCGATGTATGTTTGTTTTCCTGAGCGGGTTAAACCCCGCAACCACACAGTAAGTGCTGTATGTTATGTTTTGCTTTTCCTTAGCTCAGAAAGCCCAAATTTGATTCAGAAACACATGAGAGAAATCTCCAAAGTCAGCTCACCTCCTGAGAGTCCCACTGCACAGAGACTGCGGTGCACGAGGGATTGTAGAGACAAGACAAATTACAGCAGCAGGCAGATCTGGTAAAAAATTCCAAGCATTTATTCAGTCATTAAAATTCACAAACACACCTCACCCACCATCACTTCTGATTTTAAAAGGTCTGGCAGACGTGTTTCGGATACATGTCCTTAAAGGGAACCTGTCACCTGAATTTGGCGGGACCAGTTTTGGGTCATATGGGCGGGGTTTTCGGGTGTTTGATTCACCCTTTCCTTACCCGCTGGCTGCATGCTGGCCGCAATATTGGATTGAAGTTCATTCTCTGTCCTCCGGAGTACACGCCTGCGCAAGGCAATATTGCCTTACGCAGGTGTGTACTACGGAGGACAGAGAATGAACTTCAATCCAATATTGCGGCCAGCATACAGCCAGCGGGTAAGGAAAGGGTGAATCAAACACCCGAAAACCCCGCCCATATGACCCAAAACTGGTCCCGCCAAATTCAGGTGACAAGTTCCCTTTAATCATTGCACTAAATGATTAAGGACATGGAACATACCGTATTTTTCGGACTATAAGATGCCCCAGACCATAAGACGCACCTAGGTTTTAGAGGAGGAAATTAGAAAAAAAATTAAGCAAAATATGTAAATTCTGTACAAATATTCCCTATCCTGGTGTATATGGTCTCCTCTTCCCCATGCTGATATGCATTACCCCCCTCATCCCTATCCTGTTATGCATGGCCCCCTCATCCCTATACTGGTATGCATGCCCCCCTCATCCCTATCCTGGTATGCATGGCACCCTCATATCTACACTGGTATGCATGCCCCCCTATCCTGGTAAGCATGGCTCCCTCATCCCTATCCTGGTATGCATGTCCCCCTCATCTCTATCCTGGTATCCATAGCCCCTCTTCCCTATCCTGATATGCATGACCCCCTCATCCTTACAATGGTATGCATGACCCCCTCATTCTTATCCTGGTATGCATGGCTCCCTCTTCCCTCTCCTGGTATGCATGTCCCCCTCACCCCTATCCTGGTATGCATAGCCTCCTCATCCCTATCCTGGTATGCATGGCCCCCATCCCCATCCTGGTATGCTTGGCCCCTTCTCAACAATATCCTGGTATGCATGGCCCCATCAACCCTATCCTGGTATGCAGAGCCTCTTCATGCCTTTCCTGGTATGCATGGCCCTCATCCCCATCCTGGTATGCATGCCCCCCTGATCCCTATCCTGGTATGCTTTGGTCTCCTCATCCACATCCTGGTATGCATGGCCTCCTCATCCCTATCCTGGTAGGCAGAGCCTCCCCATCCCCATCCTGGTATGCCTGGCCCCCTCTCATCCCTATTCTGGTATGCATGGCCCCCTCATCCCTATCTTAGTACGCAGAACCTGTTCATCCGTATCCTGGTATGCATGGCCCTCATCCCCATCCTGGTATGCATACCCCCTCATCCCTATCTTGGTATGCATGGCCCCCTAGTCCCCATCCTGGTATGCATGACCTCCTCATCCACATCCTGGTATTATTATTATTTATTTATATAGCACCATTGATTCCATGGTGCTGTACATGAGAAGGGGTTACATACAATTTACAGATATCACTTACAGAAAGCAAACTAACAATGACAGACTGATATAGAGGGGCGAGGACCCTGCCCTTGTGGGCTTATATTGTACAAGATGGTGGGGATGGAGAAAATAGGTTGAGGGTTGTAGGAGCACCAGTGTTGGTGAGGCGGTAGCTTCAGTAGTGGTGAGGAGGCAGCACGGTCAATGCAGGCTGTAGGCCTTCCTGAAGAGGTGGGTTTTCAGGTTCCGTCTGAAGGATCCGAATGTGGTTGATAGTCGGATGTGTTGGGGCAAAGAATTCCAGAGGATGGGGGGATATTCTGGAGAAGTAGGTCTTGGGAGGACTGGAGATTACGTGAGGGAAGATATCGGGAGATTAGTTCAGAGATATGTGGAGGAGACAGGTTATGGATGGCTTTGTAGGTCGGTATTAGTAATTTGAACTTGATACGCTGAGGGAATGGGAGCCTGTGAAGAGATTTGCAGAGAGGGGAAGTGGAGGAGTAGCGAGGAGAGAGATGAATTAGTCAGGCAGCAGAGTTAAGGATGGACTGGAGAGGTGCAAGGGTGTTAGCAGGGAGGCCACAGAAAAGGATGTTGCAGTAGTCAAGGCGGGAGATGATGAGGGCATTCACAAGCATTTTAGTAGATTTACAGTTGAAGAAAGGACGGATTCTGGAGATATTTTTGAGCTGGAGGCGACAGGAGGTGGAGCGAGCTTGGATGTGCAGTTTGAAGGACAGAGCAGAGTCAAGGGTTACTCCGAGTCAGCAGACTTGCAGTACAGGGGAAAGCGTGATGTCGTTAATTGCGATAGATAGGTCAGGTATGCATGGCCCCCTCATCTCCATACTGGTATGCATGGCCCCCCTCATCTCCATCCTGGTATGCATGGCCTCCCTCATCCCTATCCTGGTATTCATGGCCACCTCATCCCTATCCTGGTATGCATGGCCCCCTTATCCTTATCCTGGTATGTATGGTCTCCTCATCTTTATCCTGATATGCATGACCCCCTCATCCCTACAATGGTATGCATGACCCCCTCATTCCTATCCTGGTATGTGTTAAATATGCTTATTTTGCACATTTATGTAATCAGGACTCTTCACCAGATGCGTTACTCTTAAAGAAAAAATGTCATGATATTTTCATAAAAAATGTAGTGGCTTATTAGATTGTCCTCAGAAAAACCACATTGCAGCAAAACATTAAATAAGTGAAATAGTTACGAACAGATTGTCCATTTGTTCCTCATTTTTCTCGAAATCGTCTGTCTGTCATGGAGTAGAATTCATCATGGCTACCAGTTGTTCATTTCTTCTGTGAGTAGTCTGAAGTCCATGCAGAATGATGGAGAAGGCAGGAGGTGACAGCCCCCACGTGACAGCTCCCCCACCTCCTAAGAGACGTGATTATATATATGTCCCACAGAGCACGTGTTCTCTCTATGTGGTGTTAACTTACTCTGAGCTATTTATACAGGAATAGCTTTTGTAATGTCAGTGAGAGGCAATGTGCTCAGTACAGAATTGAGAATAAGAATCAGGGGCGGAACTACCGCGGTCACAAAGCACTGAGCTACAAAATTGTCCGCCGGCCCTTTAAAACAGTGGGTGGCTTTAAATGCGGCTGGCCGGCAGGTCCGCAATTCTCCGGGGGCAGCCTGCCGTATCATGCCGGCTGCCGACCCTTTAACCCCCGAGTGCAGGGTAAGCAGCGTTCATTACAGAACGCTGCCTCTCCTGCACAGCAGCACAGGAATGATGTCATCGGGGTGGGCGGGGTTACCGGGTGGGCGGAGTTACCGCCCAATGCTCTCCTATCCTGTCCCGACTCCGGAAATAGGAGCTGCTGCCCAACAGAGTCCACTCAGTCCAGACTCTAGAGCGATCTCTGTGCTGCCAGCTCTGTGCCTCTCTGCAGGTGATCTGTGCCCCTCAGCTCTGTGCCACCCCCCACTCTTTGCCCCAATATGATATGTGCCCCCCGCTGTGTGCCCCAATATGATCCCTGTGCCCCAATATGATCTCTGTGCCCCAATATGATCTCTGTGCCCCCCGCTGTGTGCCCCAATATGATCTCTGTGCCCCACGCTGAGTGCCCCAATATGAGCTCTGTGCCCCAATATGATCTGTGCCCCCCGCTGTATGCACCAATATGATCTCTGTGCCCCAATATGATCTCTGTGCCCCCCGCTGTATGCACCAATATGATCTCTGTGCCCCGCTGTATGCACCAATATGATCTCTGTGCACCCCCGCTGTGTGCCCCAATATGATCTCTGTGCCCCCCGCTGTGTGCCCCTATATGATCTGTGCCCCACGCTGTGTGCACCAATATGATCTCTGTGCCACCCGCTGTGTGCACCAATATGATCTCTGTGCCCGCTGTATGCACCAATATGATCTCTGTGCCCCGCTGTGTGCCCCAATTTGATCTCTGTGCCCCCCACTGTGTGCCCCTATATTTGTGCCCCCCGCTGTGTGCACCAATATGATCTCTGTGCCCCGCTGTGTGCCCCAATTTGATCTCTGTCCCCCCTGCTGTGTGCCCCTATATGATCTGTGCCCCCCGCTGTATGCACCAATATGATATGATCTCTGTGCCCCCCACTGTATGCACCAATATGATCTCTGTGCCCCACTGTTTGCCCCAATATGATCTCTGTGCCCCCGCTGCATGCACCAATATGATCTCTGTGCCCCGCTGTATGCACCAATATGATCTCTGTGCCCCCCACTGAGTGCCCCAATATGATCTTTGCCCCCACGCTGTGTACCCCAATATGATCTGTGCCCCCCCCCCCGCTGTATGCACCAATATGATCTCTGTGCCCCCCAGCTATGTGCCCCCTGTGATTTCTGTGCCCTTTGTGAGTGCGGCCCTCATTCGTGCTTGGGCGTGCGTCTGAAGCCCTGGTCAGTGCGGGCAAACAGGAGAGCGTGTGCACACCAGGGCCTGTGCAGAAGTGTGAAAAGGCCGCACAGACGCCTGAGGCTACTTTCACACTAGCGTCGTGCACTGCATGTCGCTATGCGTCGTTTTGTAGAAAAAACGCATCCTGCAAAAGTGCTTGCAGGATGCGTTTTTTCTCCATAGACTTGCATTAGCGACGCATTGCCACACGTCACAACCGTCGTGCGACGGTTGCGTCAGACCGTCGCCACCAAAAAACGTTGCATGTAACGTTTTTTGGTGCGTCGAGACCGTCTTTTACGACCACGCATGTGCGGCCGGAATTCCGCCCCCTCCTCCCCGCACATCACAATGGGGCAGCGGATGCGTTGAAAAACAGCATCCGCTGCCCCCGTTGTGCGGCGCTTTCACTGCTAGCGTCGGTACGTCGCAACGACGCAATTCATCGTGCGTCATACGACGCTAGTGTGAAAGTAGCTTGAGCCTCACTCTGAACAGCGCTCTCCTCACAAATCCCCGGCCGGCATCCGCTCCAAGTCCTCAGCACCTCCGACGCTGGCTGGACAGTGGACCCTCCTCATCCTACTCCATCTCAGGTGAGTAACAGCAATCTTTTTGAAATCTTTTTTCGTATATGCAGCATTTGCAGTTTGACCTGTATACTGTGTATAGACTGCTGTATGTACAATATATAGGTGACACTGCTGTACATAATCACCGTATCACCTATATAATGTATATACAGAAGTCTATATTCATTATATAGGTGACACTGTGACTAATGTGTATATACGTGATATAGCTGATAGTGCTGTGTATATATAGTGTGACTATACACTGCAATCACAGTATCACCTATATAATGCATATACAGCAGTCTATATACATTGTATAGGTGAAACTGCAACTGCGGTATGTACGTTATATAGGTTATACCACTGTGTGTAATATACTGCGACCGCTGTGTATAGCCCATATAGGCCAGCCACAGTGTGTGTGTTATATACACACACACACACACACATATACATACACACTGCAGCTGGCCTATATGGGCTATACACAGCGGTCGCCGTATATTACACACAGTGGTATAACCTATATAACGTACATACCTCAGTTGCAGTTTCACTTATATAATGTGTGTGTGTGGGTCTGTGTGTATATATATATATATATATATATATATATATATATATATATATATATATATATATATATATTTTTTTTTTTTATTTTTTTTTTTACACACACACACACACACAGCACTCTGATTGATTGTGATAAAAGTGTCGGACTCTTTATTGGCCCAACGTGGCAACGTTTCGGATCAATAACAGGACATTTCTCTGATATGAAACTGAAATGTTGCCACATGGGCTGATAAAGAGTCCACTGTTTAAAGGGATTGTAGTGATATAGAAAAAATACACAGCACCGATGTGCCTACGTGTCACCGCCTCCACAAATAAATAGTACAACTGATTGCCGCTGCTATGCCATGTATGCCTGACCTTAGACACTGGGTGCACATAAAAAGTGGAATGTAAAAATCCAGGCAAAGAAAAAACAGAAGTGCACTCACCGGTCTCTTGTGCGAAAGTCCTTTATTTAGAACATATGCGGGCACACTTGGGGAGAACGTGGACAAAAGACTCCCGAAGTGTGCCCGCATATGTAATATGTAATAAAGGACTTTCACACAAGAGACCGGTGAGTGCACTTCTGTTTTTTCTTTGCCTGGATGTTTAAAGGGATTGTCTCCCATTAGGACAACCTCGTGTTAAACTAAATGTTCACCCCAATAAAATAATAAAGCCTATACTCACCTCCTGTGCCTGTGCTGTTCCCACAGTGGCTGTTATGACTAGTGTTGAGCGATACCGTCCGATACTTGAAAGTATCGGTATCGGATAGTATCGGCCGATACCCGAAAAGTATCGGATATCGCCGATACCGATACCCGATACCAATACAAGTCAATGGGACACCAAGTATCGGAAGGTATCCTGATGGTTCCCAGGGTCTGAAGGAGAGGAAACTCCCCTTCAGGCCCTGGGATCCATATTAATGTGTAAAATAAAGAATAAAAATAAAAAATATTGATATACTCACCCTCTGACGTGCCCTGGTTGTAACCGCCAGCCTCCGTTCATAAGAATGAGCGCTTGAAAGTCCTTAGATGACGTCGCGGCCTGTGATTGGTTGCGGAGCGGTCACGTGACCGCAACGCGACCAATCACAGGCCGCGACGTCATCTAAGGACTTTCAAGCGCTCATTCTTATGAACGGAGGCTGGCGGTTACAACCAGGGCGCGTCAGAGGGTGAGTATATCAATATTTTTTATTTTTATTCTTTATTTTACACATTAATATCGATCCCGATACCGATTCCCGATACCACAAAAGTATCGGATCTTGGTATCGGAATTCCGATACAGCAAATATCGGCCAATACCCGATACTTGCGGTATCTGAATGCTCAACACTAGTTATGACCCCCTCGGGGCTGTGATGTGCTGTTGAGATGCCCGGCACCAATCAGCGCTTGTGTCGCTGTCTCCATCTTCGGACAAACTGAACATGAAGAGGCAGTCCAGGATGAGGGTGTGAGTTTGGATCGGGATACCCTCCATGAGGCTGGAGGTGGTGGTCTGTATACAGACAGTGAACTTCACTCTTGTGAACACAGGCTACAACTAATTCTGTAATGGTGCATGTATACTAACGCAGATCGTGTTCGTTCGTGCGTGTCACCATTTCTAATTCACCTATATATTTTGGCATGGTGGGGGGCCCCATTTGAAAGTTCGCACCGGGGCCCATAACTTTGTAGTTACGCCACTGATAAGAATAATTCAATTAATAATATTTAACAATTCCCCCTTTTGAAGGTGACAGACATTGATTGGAACCCTCAATGTAAATATAATAATAATAAGATCTTCTTTTCTTCTTCTTTGGCAAAATAATTGAATGTTAATAATAATAATAATAATAATATTGTTATACGTACTCAATAATATAATGATATGTAAATTCATGTTATGGTAAGCTGTGACTAATATTCATATAAAATATATGATTATACTTCCCTGTACATAATTGATGCATCTCAGGTCTGATGTCATCTGGTCTTCATCTTGATGTCTACTTCTTGATTCTTTTAAAACAATCTTTATTAGAATTCTTTTGAAATAGATGATAGCATGTAGATATTGTAGAGACCGTGTGGCATGTAACATAGTAACATAGTTATTAGGCTGTGTGCACATGTTCAGGATTTTTCGAGTTTTTTTCACTATAAAAACTCGATAAAAACGCTTAAAAAATGCATACATATGCATCCCATCATTTATAATGCATTCCGCAATTTTTATACATTAAAAAAAACGCATTACGGTAAAAAATGCAGCATGTTCATTAATTTTGCGGATTTTTCTCATTTTTATCGCTATTTAATTGCATTGGGAAAGCTCTGGAAAAAAACACAAAAAAATGCGGTAAAAATGAGAAAAAAACACATGTAGATTTCCTGCAGAAAAAGTCTGGTTTTGTTCAGGAAAATTCTGCAGAAAATCCTGACGTGTGCACGTAGCCTCAAAGGGGTTGTCCACTACTTTCAATTAACCCCCCCAATGTATCCCCCCGGGGCACCTAATGAATTGTGTAAATACCTTCCATTGCCGTTTTTGCCTGTGAGCGGCGCTATGCTGGTGAGTCCGGGTCACGTGACCCCTCAGGCTGCAGCCATCGCTAATTTCCGCCGAGGTCACGTCAATTTCCAGACTCTGGAAATTGACGTGACGTCATGAGCAGGCGTGACCCAGCCTCAGAGTCAGCAGTCACTCATCAACTGGGCTGGGCTGTGGGCGGCGCTGGGGGCTGCAGGGCCGTGCTGGGGGTGGGCGGGGCTGTGCTGGGGTGGGCGGGGCTAGGCAGGGATGTGCACGATGTGCTGGAATGGGTGGGGCTAGGCAGGGATGTGCGGGCGCCGAGAGTCAATGTGCGGGCGCCGGGGGTCTGCGTGCCAGCGCCGGGGGTCTGGGTGCTGGCGCCGGGATGTGCGGGCCAGCGCCGGGGGTCTGCGTGCTGGTGCCGCTGGGGTCTGTGAATGTGCGCGGTTGGTCTGCTGGCCGTGCTGGGGTCTGCTGGGGGGGTCATTGGTGTGTGTGTCTCTGTGTGCAGGCATCATCCGATGGGACTACAAGTCCCATCGGGCTCTGCCTGCCACAGTGACAGTGAGTGACACATTAGCTAATGATGGGGCAGTAGTAGTCCCATCATCCGGCTAATGTGTTGAATGTAAAAAAAAAAAAACACATGCACACATATACAGTACATACATACATACATTCATACATACATACAACATACACCATGTGACATGCAACATGTGATGACATGCAACATGTGACATCATGCGATATGCAGCATGCGACATGTGACATGCGATGACATGAAACATGCGGCGACATGTGACAACATGCAACATGCAGCATGCGACAACATGCGACATGCGATAACATGCAACAACATGCAACATACAACATGCGATGACATGCGACACAACATGCGACATGCAACATGTGATGACATGCGACATGCACCATGCGACATGCACCATATGACATGCGACGTGCAACATATGACATGCTACATGCAATGACATGCGGCATGCGATGTCATGCGACATGCAGCATGTTACATGCGACGACATGCAACATGTGACATGCACCATGCGACATGCGACGACATGCAGCATGCGACGACATGCAACATGTGACATGCACAATGCAACATGTGACATGCGACATGCAACATGCCACATACAATACATTCATACATTGCAAACATACAACATACATATAGACATACAGTACATATAACATAGATTACATAATCACCATCACTTGTCACTTTGTTCCCCGAAGCCAGTGTCACCTGTAAAAAAATATTAAAATAATAAACAAACAATATACTCCCTGATCTGCAGATATTCAATTAAAATGAGTGTCCCTCGACGATCTCCCATGGAGAGCAGCAGCATCAGCTGATGTGGCCGCTCTCCAGGGGTTCCAGGAATACATTGATGGAAGGTATCCTTCCACAATGTATTCCTCACAATGTATTCCTACGCCCCTGTGAGAAAATAGTCCCTAGTCTCACTTTTGGCATTGCTGTGTGAGAAAGTTCCCACGCAGCAATTGCCATAAAGTGAGACCAGTGAACTGAGGTAACCTCAGTGATGCACTGCAGGAGCCATTGTCTCCTGTCAGTGTGTCACTGAGGGTCCTATAGAGCAGTGACATCACCCGATGTCACTGTTCTATAGGGGAGATCGTCGTGGGACCCTCGTTATTAATTGGACTACGGCGGACAGGTAGTATACGGTTTATTATTTTACGTTTTTGCAGGCGCTGAAGTATGGTAAGTATGGTTAAATGAAGAATATTAAAATACTTTTTTCTGGCTGTGTCTTTTTTTTTTGGCTGTGTCTTTTTTTTTAACTCTTTCACTATTATAGGATTAATAATGGATAGGTGTCTTATTGACGCCTCTCCATTATTAACTCGGCTTAATGTCACCTTACAATAGCAAGGTGACATTAACCCCTTATTACCCCATATCCCACCACTTCTCGGGAGTGGGAAGAGAGAGGCTAAGTGCCAGAATTGGCGCATCTTACAGATGCGCTATTTCTGGGGTGGCTGCGAACTGGTATTTGTAGCCGGGGGGGGGGGGGCAATATCCATGGCCCCTCTCTAGGCTATGAATATCAGCCCGCAGCTGTCTGCGTAGCCTTTCTGGCTATAAGATATAGGGGGACCCCACGTTATTTTTTTGGGAGGACACCCCCTATTTTAATAGCCAGTAAAGGCTGCGCAGACAGCTGCGGGCCTATATTCATAGCCTGGGAGGGGCCATGGATATTACCCCCTTCCCATGCTACAAATATTGGGCCCCAGCCGTCGGCTTTTCCCCTCTGGCGCAGAAAATTGCGCGGGAGCCCATGCCATTTTTTTCTGCTTTTTTTAATTGAAACATATTGTTCAGTAACCCCTTTCTGCCAGCTGACGGAATAGTACGTCAGCTGGCAGTATCCCCCGCTTTGAGGTGGGCTTCGGCGGTGAGCCCACTTCAAAGCCGCAGCATGTTAGCTGTTTTTAATACAACAAAAAAATTACACAATCGATAAACGGCGTAGTGAGAAAAAAAAATCAAAAGCCAAAATTATATTTTTTTGGTCGCCGCGACATTGCATTAAAATGCAATAACGGGTGATCAAAAGAACGTATCTGCACAAAAGTGGTATCATTACCACGCAAAAAATTAGCCCTCACTTGACCCGATATATCAGAAAATAAAGACGCTACGGGTATCAGAAAATGCCACAATTATTTTATTTCTTTTTAGCAAAGTTTGGAATTTTTTTTCACCACTTACATAAAAATAACCTAGACGTGTTTGGTGTCTATGAACTCGTAATCACCTGGAGAATCATAATGGCAGGTCAGTTTTATGCTGTGTGCACACGTTGCAGATTTGGTTGCATAATTTTCTGCACAAAATCTGCATCTCCTTGCAGAAAACGCAGCTGCGTTTTTGATGCATTTTTTTCACGTTTGTTTCATGGTTTTTGCACGGTTTTGATGCTGGTTTTTTTTTGCAGTTTTGATGCAGTTCTTGGTGCAGTTTTCGGTGCGTTTTTTTGTGTGGTTTTGATTCAGTTTTTTTAGGCTATGTGTACACTTTGCGGTTTTTGCTGCGGATCTGCAGCGTTTTTGGACGCTGCGGATCCGCAGCAGTTTTCCATGTGGTGTACAGTACTATGTTAACCTATGGAAAACAAAAAACGCTGTGCACATGATGCGGAAAAAACCACGCGGAAACGCAGCGGGTTTCATTCCGCAGCATGTCAATTCTTTGTGCGGAATCCGCAGCGGTTTGGCACCTGCTCCATGTTAAAAACCCGCAGGTGTCTAAAACAGCAGTGGAAACCACACAAAAAAAGCGATAAATCCGCAGTACTTTTTGCACTGCGGATTTCATCAAATCCGCTGCTGAAAAATCCGCAGCAGAATCCGCAAAGTGTGCACATAGCCTTATGTTTTTATATGCAGTTTTTGGTGAAGTTTTGATGCAGTTTTTGGTGCAGTTTTGATGCGATTTTGGTGCAGTTTTGATGCAGATTTTGGTGTGGTTTTGATGCAGTTTTTGGTGCGGTTTTGATGCAGTTTTTGATGCAGTTCTTGGTGCGGTTTTGATGCAGTTTTTGGTGCAGTTTTCATGCATTTTTGCTGAAGTTTTGATGCAGTTTTTGCTGCGGTTTTGATGCAGTTTTTTGTGCAGTTTTGATGCATTACTGGTTCAGTTTTGATGCAGTTTTTGGTGCGGTTTTGATGCGTTTTTGATGCAGTTTTTGGTGCGGTTTTGATGCTGTTTTTGGTGCAGTTTTCTTGTGTTTTTGATGCAGTTTTTGGTGCAGTTTTTGGTGCGGTTTGATGCAGTTTTTGGTGCAGTTTTGATGCAGTTTTGATGCGTTTTGGTGCATTTTTTGCACGGTTTTGATGCATTTTTTATTTAATTTTTTATGCGCTGTTTGTGCGGTTTTGTGCGTTTTTGTATGCGTTTTTGAAAGCTAAATATACAGTAGATATATTATTGAACAAAAAAAAAAAAGATTTGTGATGTCATTATTGTCCAACCTCCTCTTTTACATTTGTCCAACCCACACTCAATTACACACAGATAGACAGATAGATGGTAGATGAAATGGATAGATAGATGAATATATCTATCTATTCATATATCAATCTATATCAATCTATAGATATATCTGGATAGATATATCTATTGATAGATGTATGGATAGTGTAGGGTGCGTGTCCACTGTCCGGATTAGGTTTCCATCTTTTTTCCTCCATCGCAATCCGTCGTTATGGGCAAAAAACAGATCCTGCAAATGTGCTTGCAGGATGCGTTTTTTGCCCATAGACTTGTATTAGCGACGGATGGGCACACGTCACATCCGTCATGCGATGGATCTGTCGTGTTTTGGCGGACCCGATGCACAAAAAAAAGTTCAATGTAACGTTTTTTTGTGCGACATGTCCGCCATTTCTGACCGCGCATACGCGGCCGGAACTCCGCCCCCTCCTCCCCGCTCATCACAATAGGTAGCGGATGCGTTGTAAAACTGCATCCGCTGCCCACGTTGTGCTAAATTTAGCACAACGTCCGTTGGTACGTCGGGCCGACAGTTTGCGACGGCCCCGTACTGATGGAAGTGTGAAAGCAGCCTTACATCCTAGTTAGCTGCAGATTGGATGCTGCGTACTTGTAGTCCCATCGGATGATGCCTGCACACACACCCCAAAAGACCCCCCGCACAGCCCCGCACACACCCGCACAGCCCCGCACACACCCGAACAGTCCGCAGACCCCGCCCGCACACACATACACGCACACAGTCACTGCCCACACACTTCCCTCCTCCCGAACTGCAGTGTTTCGCGGACCCACATCCGCAGCAAAACTGCAGGTCTTTTTTACATCTGCGGCTTTGCTGTGGATGTGCCCGACTCAATGAAAGTCTAAGGCTGGAGTCACACTACAGTGAGATACAGCCGAATCTGGCAGGTTAAAAACAAGCCCTGGCACCGGTACTCCGGAGCGGAGCGTGCAGCTCCATGTATTGCTATGCGGTTGCACGCTCCGCTCTGGAGTGCCGGTGCCAGAGCTTGGTTTTAACCTGTGAGACTCGGCCGTATCTTGCTGTGTGTGATCCTGGCCTAAAGGTGCAGAAACATGCAGTTCGGCACAAAAGAAGTGACATCCTGCGGAAAAAAAAAGCTGCGTTTCGGTGCGGCCTTTTCCACAGCATGTGCACAACAAGTCTGCGGCTCCCATAGACTTACATTGGTTGTGCACTACACTGCGGATTTGATGCAATTCTGTGCAGCAAAAAACCCTGCGGATCTGCAATCAAATCTGCAACGTGTGCACACAGCCTTAGCATTTAGTGAACCTAGCAAAAAAGCCAAGCAAAAAACAAGCGTGGGATTGCACTTTTTTTGCAATTTCATTGCACTTTGAATTTTTTTCACATTTTCTGTTACATGACATGGTAAAACCAATGGTGTCGTTCAAAAGTAGAACTTGTCCCGCAAAAGATAAGCCCTCACATGGCCATATTGACTGAAAAATGATGGCTCTGGAAAGAAGGGGAGCGATAAACGAAAACAAAAAAGCTCCAGGGGTGAAGGGGTTTAGAAACATGGATATGGACATATCTATGGAAATAGACATAGATATATAGATATATCTGTATCTATCTATCAATCCCATATCCATCTATCTCTCTATCTCTCTATCTATCTATCTATTTATCTATCTATCTATCTGTGTGTAATGGAGTGTGGGTTGGACAAATGTAAAAGAGGAGGTTGGACAGAAATGACATCACAAATCTTTTTGAAGCTAGAGGAGGGAGAGGAGGGAGTGGTTTGGGTGTGTTTTAAAGTGGGTGTGGTAGGTTCATGCTTAGTGGCCAGTGCAATGCATCATGGAACTTGTAGTATTAGAGCACAATAACTCAGGAGAAAGGAAGTTGTCGATTAACCGCATGAGAGCTGGATCCAGCACTGAAGATGTGCTACTACAGCATGATAAAAGGCAATATTGCTAAAATAAACACAGTGGATGTTTTCAGTGGCACATAATAGCAAGATTTATGAAAAAAAAAAAAAAATTAATTGTAGTGGACAACTTCTTTAAGGTTGAAGGAATACTTTAAGTCCATCTAGTTCAACCCATAGCCTAACCTACCATGCCCTAACATGTTGATCCAGAGGAAGGCAAAAAAACCCATGTGGCAAAGAGTAAGCTCCACATTGGGGAAAAAATTTCCTTCCCGACTCCACATACGGCAGTCAGACTAGTTCCCTGGATCAACGCCCTATCAAGGAATCTAGTATATATAACCTGTAACATTATACTTTTCAAGAAAGGCATCCAGTCCCCTCTTAAATTTTAGTAGTGAATCACTCATTACAACATCATACGGCAGAGAGTTCCATAGTCTCACTGCTCTTACAGTAAAGAATCCGCGTCTGTTATTATGCTTAAACCTTCTTTTCTCCAGACGTAGAGGATGCCCCCTTGTCCCTGTCTCAGGTCTATGATTAAAAAGATCATCAGAAAGGTCTTTGTACTGTCCCCACATATATTTATACATTAAAATAAGATCACCCCTTAGTCTTCGTTTTTCCAAACTAAATAGCCCCAAGTGTAATAACCTATCTTGGTATTGCAGACCCCCCAGTCCTCTAATAACCTTCGTCGCTCTTCTCTGCACCCGCTCTAGTTCAGCTTTGTCTTTCTTATACACCGGAGACCAGAACTGTGCACAGTATTCTAAGTGTGGTCGAACTAGTGACTTGTATAGAGGTAAAATTATGTTCTCCTCATGAGCATCTATGCCTCTTTTAATGCATCCCATTATTTTATTTGCCTTTGTAGCAGCTGCCTGACACTGGCCACTAAATGTGAGTTTGTCATCCACCCATACACCCAGGTCTTTTTCATTGATGGTTTTGCCCAGAGTTTTAGAATTAAGCATATAGTTATACATCTTATTACTTCTGCCCAAGTGCATGACCTTACATTTATCCCCATTAAAGCTCATTTGCCAATTATCAGCCCAAGCTTCTAGTTTACATAAATCATCCTGTAATATAAAATTGTCCTCCTCTGTATTGATTACCCTGCAGAGTTTAGTGTCATCTGAAAATATTGAAATTCTGCTCTGTATGCCCCCTACAAGGTCATTAATAAATATGTTAAAAAGAAGAGGGCCCAATACTGACCCCTGTGGTACCCCACTGCTAACCGCGACCCAGTGCGAGTGTGCTCCATTAATAACCACCCTTTTGTTTCCTATCCCTGAGCCAGCTCTTAGCCCACTTACACATATTTTCCCCTATCCCCATTATTCTCATTTGATGTATCAACCTTTTGTGTGGCATTGTATCAAAAGCTTTTGAAAAGTCCATATACACTACGTCCACTGGGTTCCCTTGGTCCAGTCCGGAAATTACCTCTTCATAGAAATTTATCAGATTAGTCTGACATGATCGGTCCCTAGTAAACCCGTGCTGATACTGGGTCATGAGGTTATTCCTCTTCAGATACTCCAGTATAGCATCCCTTAGAATGCCCTCAAGGATTTTACCCACAGTAGAGGTTAAGCTTACTGGCCTATAATTTCCGAGTTCAGTTTTTGTCCCCTTTTTGAATATTGGCACCACATTTGCTATACGCCAGTCCTGTGGCACAGACCCTGTTATTATGGAGTCTTTAAAGATTAAAAATAATGGTCTATCAATGACTGTACTTAATTCCTGCAGTACTCGGGGGTGTATCCCATCCGGGCCCGGAGATTTGTCAATTTTAGTGATTTTTAGACGCCGCCGTACTTCCTGCTGGGTTAAGCAGGTGACATATAATGGAGAATTTTTGTTATCACTGATCATATTGTCTGCCATGGGATTTTCTTGTGTAAATACTGATGAAAAAAGTCATTTAGCATATTGGCTTTTTCCTCATCCTCATCCACCATTTCACCCAGACTATTTTTAAGGGGGCCAACACAATCATTTTTTATATGAATAGGAGGACACAGAGTTATATTGAACATACAATTTATTTAGAGATAAATACAAGAAAAATAACCAATTTATGCATGATAAAAATGGATAATACATATCATGATGCAACTTGTGAACTACCCAGGTGAGTAAATATGACTTATGGGCCACACAGAATCTTGGACCATCTGGGGGCGTGGTGCGAGCCTGGCGCCGGCTCGCTCACGTGACCCAGGTGGGCGGGGTTGCGACGTGTGAGGGGATGACGCGAGGATACTCATTATTAGCGCTATATAGCAGGCGGCTGCTTGAGCGGTTTGACAAGTAAGGTATTATTCACAGCGGCACTATACCGCGATCACACAGGGAATCGATTGGTAGTAGATATATATATATGGGCATTGAATCAGACCATGGGTTACCATGGTAACTGAACACTATATAAACGCAAGCGCACTTAAAGTTCACATGGATAGGTGGCCGCACGGTCAGGTGACCGGAACGGCGCAATATATAAACAGGACTAGGATAGGAATTAAGCCACGCCCCCTGAGGAAGCGAGGCTACTGTTAGCACGCGAAACGCGCGTTGGGGTGACTGAGGCCTACACAGGAAGCTGAGAAATACCACATGGGTAAATATTGAGACTAATGCACGTTGCGTATGGATATATTGCCAAAATTGATATGATGTGTATATGGGCATTAGTGGCCTGCCATTTGAATACTGAAGCATAGGTGCAAGGTCTAACTATGCTGGATTATATTTAGCACTAAGTATTAGTAGGCTTTTTCTTGGCTCTCTGTGTGGCCCATAAGTCATATTTACTCACCTGGGTAGTTCACAAGTTGCATCATGATATGTATTATCCATTTTTATCATGCATAAATTGGTTATTTTTCTTGTATTTATCTCTAAATAAATTGTATGTTCAATATAACTCTGTGTCCTCCTATTCATATAATTCATGTTTGAGTTGTCTGAACAAATTGGTTTGGTAGTATTTAGCTGGTGTTTTTTGTCTAACAATCATTTTTTAGTTTCTTACTATTTACGTAGTTAAAGAATATTTTGGGATTATTTTTACTCTCTCTGGCAATGAACCTCTCTGTCTCAATTTTTGCTGCCTTGATTTGCTTTTTACAGAATTTATTTAATTTTTTGTATTTATTTAATGCCTCATCACTACCTACTTAAACTCTCTAAATTCTTTCTTTTTGTCACTTATTGCGCCCCTTACAGCTCTATTTAGCCATATTGGTTTCCTCCTATATCTAGTATGTTTATTCCCATACGGTATATACTGTGCACAGGTCCTATCCAGGATGCTAATAAACGTCTTCCATTTTCTGTTATGTCGGACGCTGTTCAGACCAGGTCGTTCGACAGACAGCGGTAATTCCGCTATTGACCACTATTTGCTCATTGGCGTCGGCTAGATTTTAACTAGCTGTTCCGGGGTTAATTTACCTGATCCTCGGATTGGAAGCTGGGCCATGCCCATTGCCTTTAAATAGCTCTCCTGATCATTGGGTGGAGCCGATTATAGCTTCTGTCTTGTGCGTTGTTATCTCGGTCTGGAGTGGAGAGCTGGTTGTTGGAGATTCGTTGCTGGTGGTGTATTTTCCTTTGTCTAATTTACTCCTTCCTATATTTGTATTTATTTTGCCCTGCACATTTATAGTGTATTCCTGAGTGACTGCGGCTTGGTGTATATTTTCCTTTATCCTTGTCTGTGCTTACTGGGGGTATTGGTGAATTACCTCTTCACTGGGTGGTGGGCTGAGGTTTTCAGCCTAGGGTTGAAACAGGAGACAGGGCGAGGGTCGAGGCCTGGACATGCACACCATCAGTGTAAACTCCAGGTAGAGGGTCAGTCAGGATTTCCCTAGTCTGAGGGAAATTGCAGGGGCCCGGGTTATTAGCTCTCACTCACCTACTCTCCCCGTCAGGGGTGGATTAAGGGTAGCCAGGGCCCCGGGCTGTTCAGACACTGTGGGCCCCCCCGGTCATGTGACGGGGGTCATGTGACGGGGGTCATGTGACGGGGGTCATGTGACGGGGGTCATGTGACGGGGGTCATGTGATACCCGAACCAGATTATTCCGGAAAAATGGCCGGGCCCTACTCTACTGTAACCTATTAAATATTTGTTGAAATCTGCAATACAATTTAGGTATATTTTGACCAATAATATCACATACAAGGAACAAATACCACCGTGCCGTGACCAGACCACAAATTACAACCACAGTGATCGAATAATATCACATACAAGGAACAAATACCACACATATTACCACCACTTGGTAACCAAATAGCACATTCAAGGGACAAATACCACAACATTTCCAGACCAAATATTACCACCACATAGTGACTGAATACTACAATACTGATTAGTAATTAAAAAAACAATACTATCACCATAAGTGCCAGTATTCACAGGAGATCTGTACTTAGTATGCAGTGTCTGTGTAGAGGTAATACAGAGATCACTGGTGACATTATACACAGGAGCTCTGTATATAATGTATAGGTAATACAGTGATCACTGGTGACAGTGTACACAGGACCTCTGTATATAGTATACAGTGTATAGTGTCAGTGTATAGGTAACACTGACTCACCAGTGACGTCTCTGGGTGAAGTCCTCCATCTTTCATCCAGCACAGACCGCCATCATTTCTTCCAGCCAGGACTCATTTCTGCAGGAAATAACACAGTTATCTAGAGCTCGAAGAACACATTACTTAATTTTTCACAACTTCTACATTACACCACATGGAGTAAAAAAGGCGATATAGTGTCACTCTGCACAGTAACAGGACCGCCCCCCCTCCCATTTAAAACAGTGTACTCAATAAATAAAATAAATACATCACTGCAGTAATAATATCCCTTAATTAGCCCCTATGGTAATAATATTCCCAACCCTGGCCCCGTGTGTCTCATTCCTGGCTCCAGCCATATGTTCTCCCATCCTGCACTCATGAGTATCCATTCTACACCATATGATCTCCCCATCCTGCCCCATCTGTCTCCATCGTATCCATCCTGCCCCATGATCCAATCCTGCCCCATGTCTTTCATTCTGCCCCGTGTCTCCAATCATGCCGCGTGTCTACATTCTGCCCATGCCTCCAGTCATGCGCCCAGTGTGTCCAGCAATCTGCCCCAGAGTGTCCAGCATATTACCCCCAGTGTGTCCAGCATATTACCCCCAGTGTGTCCAGCAATCTGCCCCAGTGTGTCCAGCATTGCCCCCAGTGTGTCCAGCAATCTGCCCCAGTGTGTCCAGCATATTACCACCAGTGTGTCCAGCAATCTGCCCCAGTGTGTCCAATTGTCCAGCATTGCCCACAGTGTGTCCAGCATTGCCCCAGTGTCTCCACACATTGCCCCAGGGTCTCCAGCATTGCCCCCAGACAGTGTGTTCAACAATATGCCCCAGTATGTCCAGCATATTGCCCCAGAGTATCCAGCATTGCCCACAGTGTGTCCAGCAATCTGCCCCAGTGTCTCCAGCAATCTGCCCCAGTGTCTCCAGCATTGCCCCAGTGTCTCTAGCATTGCCCCCAGTGTCTCCAGCATTGTGCCCCAGTGTCTCCAGCATTGCCCCAGTGTCTCCAGCAATCTGCCCCCAGTGTCTCCAGCAATCTGCCCCCAGTGTCTCCAGCATTGCCCCAGTGTCTCCAGCAATCTGCCCCCAGTGTCTCCAGCAATCTGCCCCCAGTGTCTCCAGCAATCTGCCCCCAGTGTCTCCAGCAATCTGCCCTCAGTGTCTCCAGCAATCTGCCCCCAGTGTCTCCAGCAATCTGCCCCCAGTGTCTCCAGCAATCTGCCCCCAGTGTCTCCAGCAATCTGCCTCCAGTGTCTCCAGCAATCTGCTCCCAGTGTCTCCAGCATTGCCCCAGTGTCTCCAGCAATCTGCCCCAGTGTCTCCAGCAATCTGCCCCCAGTGTCTCCAGCAATCTGCCCCCAGTGTCTGCAGCAATCTGCCCCAGTGTCTCCAGCATTGCCCCCAGTGTCTCCAGCAATGTGCCCCAGTGTCTCCAGCATTGCCCCAGTGTCTCCAGCAATCTGCCCCCAGTGTCTCCAGCAATCTGCCCCCAGTGTCTCCAGCAATCTGCCCCCAGTGTCTCCAGCATTGCCCCAATGTCTCCAGCAATCTGCCCCAGTGTCTCCAGCAATCTGCCCCAAGTGTCTCCAGCAATCTGCCCCCAGTGTCTGCAGCAATCTGCCCCAGTGTCTCCAGCATTGCCCCAGTGTCTCCAGCAATCTGCCCCAGTGTCTCCAGCAATCTGCCCCAGTGTCTCCAGCATTGCCCCCAAGTGTCCAGCAATCTGCCCCAGTGTCTCCAGCATTGCCCCAGAGTCTCCAGCATTGCCCCCAGTGTCCAGCAATCTGCCCCAGTGTCTCCAGCAATTTGCCCCAGTGTCTCCAGCATTGCCTCCAAGTGTCCAGCAATCTGCCCCAGTGTCTCCAGCATTGCCCCAGAGTCTCCAGCATTGCCCCCAGTGCGTCCAGCAATCTGCCCCAGTGTCTCCAGCATTGCCCCAATGTCTCCAGCATTGCCCCCAGTGCCTCCAGCATTGCCCCCAGTGCCTCCAGCATTGCCCCCAGTGCCTCCAGCATTGCCGTTCGCAAAAAAAAAAAAAAAAGGGTTCTCCTCACCTTACCAGCGCTCCAGCGGCGAGCAGCTCCCTCCAGCAGCGCACACTCGCCGGCGACTGACAATGACGTCAGACGCCGGCGACGTGTGCGCTGCGGCCGACTTCAGCTGCCAGCCTCCAATTGGCTGGCGGCTGTTGTTAACCGCCGCAGCGCCGGAAGGGGCCTGGTGAGCAGATGAGAAGGGGCCCGATGCCGGCCCCTTCTCTCTGCCCACCGGGTCCTGGGGCACATAAATGCCGGCGGCGGCGGGCATTCACAGTACTCGGGCGGTCAATCTGTGCGGTAGCCCAGGGCCCCCCCACACCACTGGGCCCTGGGCTACCGCCCATATTGACCCTCTTATAATCCGCCCCTGCTCCCCGTGACATTTTCTTTGTGTATTTTTATGTCTCAGGATATCGTCCAAGTTAATTGCACCAAGATCCTCTCTCATCTGTTGGAATTTTGCCCTCCTGAAGTTTAGTGTCCTTGTAACCCCTCTACTACACATCTTATAAAGGATACATGAAAACTTAATATTTTGTGATCACTATTCCCCAAGTGACCCCCAACCTTTATATTTGCTATGCGGTCTGGCCTGTTGGTTAATATTAGGTCTAGCAGTGCCCCCCTTCTTGTTGGGTCCTGAACCAGTTATGAAAGGTAATTGTCTCTCATAGTTGTCAAAAACCGATTACCTTTGCTGTAACTGCAGGTTTCTGTTCCCCAATCTATTTCCGGGTAGTTGAAGTCCCCCATAATAATGACTTCTCCTTGAGTCGCAGCTTCATCTATTTGCTTTATGAGGATATTCTCCGTTGCTTCCATTATTTTTGGAGACTTATAAGAAACCCCTATCAGTAATTTATTATTTTTTCCCCCTCCCCTTATCTCGACCCACAGGGACTCTACATTTTCATTAGATTCACCTATATTATCATGCTGGATGGGTTTTAAGGATGATTTTACATATCGACACACACCTCCTCCCCCTCGCTTATCCATTCGGTCATTTCTGAACAGACTATAGCCCTGCAAGTTAACAGCCCAGTCATGGCTCTCATCCAGCCATGTTTCAGATATCCCCACCATGTCATAATTATGCTCAAACAACATTAATTCTAATTCGTCCATTTTGTTGGCGAGGCTTCTGGCATTCGTATACATACACTTTATGCATCTCTCTGAACTTCTATTCTTTGTTAAATTATTAATTGTTCTAACTCCAACCCCATGACACCACCACACCCAACTTCCTTATTTGTGCCCAGGTCTCTATCTGCACTATCTTCCCCTCCTATAAAATTAATACCCTCCCCCAATCCCTAGTTTAAACACTCCTCCAACCCTCTAGCCATTTTCTCCCCCAGCACAGCTGCACCTTCCCCATTGAGGTGCAGCCCATCCCTAGCGTATAACCTGTAGCCAACTGAGAAGTCAGCCAAGTTCTGCAGGAACACAAACTTCTCCTTCCTACACCAATTCTTGAGCCACTTGTTAACCTCCCTAATCTCCCGTTGCCTCTCTGGTTTGGCACGTGGCACAGGCAGTATTTCAGAAAATACCACATTGGAGGTCCTTGCTTTCAGCTTGCAGCCTAATTCCCTGAAATCGTTTTTAAGGACCTTCCACCTACCTCTAACTTTGTCATTTGTGCCAATGTGCACCATGACCACTGGGTCCTTACCAGCCCTTCCCAGTAATCTGTCAACCCGATCAGCAATGTGTGGGACCAGTGGCGTAACTACAAAGTTATGGGCCCCGGTGCGAACTTCCAAATGGGGCCCCCCCCCCTACCTCCGTGACGCCCCCCCACCCCCTTCCCCTAGATACGCCTCGGACTGTTGCAGGAATCTCCTGCACTGCAACATGGTGTTGGGTGCCAGCACAGCCCGCACAGTGGTATATCCAGCACAGCCCGCACAGTGGTATATCCAGCACAGCCCGCACAGTGGTATATCCAGCACAGCCCGCACAGTGGTATATCCAGCACAGCCCGCACAGTGGTATATCCAGCACAGCCCGCACAGTGGTATATCCAGCACAGCCCGCACAGTGGTATATACAGCACAGCCCGCACAGTGGTATGTACAGCACAGCCCGCACAGTGGTATGTACAGCACAGCCCGCACAGTGGTATATCCAGCACAGCCCGCACAGGGGTATATACAGCACAGCCCGCACAGGGGTATATACAGCACAGCCCGCACAGGGGTATATACAGCACAGCCCGCACAGGGGTATATACAGCACAGCCCGCACAGGGGTATATACAGCACAGCCCGCACAGGGGTATATCCAGCACAGCCCACACAGGGGTATATACAGCACAGCCCGCACAGGGGTATATACAGCACAGCCCGCACAGGGGTATATACAGCAGAGCCCGCACAGGGGTATATACAGCAGAGCCCGCACAGTGGTATATACAGCACAGCCCGCACAGTGGTATATACAGCACAGCCCGCACAGTGGTATATCCAGCACAGCCCGCACAGGGGTATATACAGCACAGCCCGCACAGGGGTATATAGAGCACAGCCCACACAGGGGTATATACAGCACAGCCCGCACAGGGGTATATCCAGCACAGCCCACACAGGGGTATATACAGCACAGCCCGCACAGGGGTATATACAGCACAGCCCGCACAGGGGTATATACAGCAGAGCCCGCACAGTGGTATATACAGCACAGCCCGCACAGTGGTATATCCAGCACAGCCCGCACAGGGGTATATAGAGCACAGCCCGCACAGGGGTATATACAGCACAGCCCGCACAGGGGTATATACAGCACAGCCCGCACAGGGGTATATACAGCAGAGCCCGCACAGGGGTATATACAGCAGAGCCCGCACAGGGGTATATACAGCACAGCCAGCACAGGGGTATATAGAGCAGAGCCCGCACAGGGGTATATACAGCACAGCCTGCACAGGGGTATATACAGCACAGCCCGCACAGGGGTATATCCAGCACAGCCCGCACAGGGGTATATAGAGCACAGCCCGCACAGGGATATATACAGCACAGCCCGCACAGGGATATATACAGCAGAGCCCGCACAGGGGTATATACAGCAGAGCCCGCACAGGGGTATATACAGCACAGCCCGCACAGGGGTATATACAGCACAGCCCGCACAGGGGTATATAGAGCACAGCCCGCACAGGGGTATATACAGCAGAGCCCGCACAGGGGTATATGCAGCACAGCCAGCACAGGGGTATATAGAGCACAGCCAGCACAGGGGTATATAGAGCACAGCCAGCACAGGGGTATATAGAGCACAGCCCGCATCTCATCTCCCCCCCCCCCCCGATAATGGCCCCACAGTCCGGTGAAAAAGAAAAAAAAAAACTCTCCTCACCTTTCCTTTTGCCCGCGCTGCTCCTGGTGGCTGCAGTCTGCCCAGGACACTGCAGGTGCGCGATGATATGACATCATCGCGCACCCGCAGTGTACTGTCAGAGGCAGAGCGGGGAATGATGGGAGAGGGAGCGTCAGGTGACGCTCTCCTCCATCATTGCATTGAACTATACCGGTGTCATAGACGCCGGTATAGTTAAATGCGGCGGCGGCGGCGGCGGCGGCGGCGGCGGGGGGGGGGGGGGGGGAAGGAACAGTGCAGCGGCCCACTACTGGCATCGGCTCTTCTGGCATTTGCCAGAAGTGCCCGATGTCCAGCCCGGCCCTGCCCTGACCTGCCGGCCCGGGGCCCCTGACCTGCGGGGCCCGGTCGCAATGGCGACCGCTGCGACCGCGGTCGTTACGCCCCTGTGTGGGACTCGAGCACCAGGTAGGCAGCACACCATTCAACGATCCCTGTCTTCATGACAGATTGCTCTGTTCCCGTAATAATTTTGTCCCCCACTACCAGACACTACTTAGACATTAAAAAAACGGCAAAACTGTTCAAACACAATTCTCATGAAATGTTCCACAACCCTTATCTAAAAATATGCAATTAGATTAATCCATGAGGGAACAAGGACATGGTATTGGAGGAGTGAAGAGGGCGGGTACAGTAGGGACTTTGTCATCAGGTGTCCCACCTCTATCTTTCCAGACCCCTATCTCATTTGTCGCCACCCTCCTGGGCCTGGCGATTTGCAATTTGCCTTTTCTCCTCAGATCTTGCCATCTTCTGAACAGGTCACTAGTAGGGATCCCATCTGTCTCCTGGAATGGAACTCCACTAGCTATCAGGTCACAAAACAACTCCTTCCTGCTCTTTCTAATTTGGGTATTATCCTCTTTTCTCCTTTCTTGATCTACTCTGTCTAATGTGTAATTTTTGGACACTTTTGCTTTTTCTAGAGCAGAATAACTGGAAGATTAAACTGCATGCTGTATAGACAGTAGCAGAATTTCCCATAAGCGCACTGAACATGGTAAATAATGGGGGTTTGTAAGCAGCTGGGGCACCTTCTATGAACTTATTTTTCATCATTACTGTCATCACTGCAGCATCTGGTCCCTTCCAATCTTCAACAGCAAAGTGATCATTCAAATCTGGTAAAGGATTGCGAGTTATACCACCTATACATGCGATTTGTCACAATCTCTGAACTCCGTTTGAAAGAGACTCCCATCGTGTTTGTGATATTAATTCAATAGGAGAGTCATACACTTGTGCCACAGAATCCCTCACGAAATGCAATAGGGAAAAATTCTCTGCAGTGTCCCTTGCACGTCTCATTTGTAGATGAACCATAGGATCAATACAAATAGTACCAATTCCTATGCCCTCAAGACAGTTTAAAATTATCGTATCGGCATCCCGATCCCATAATCTGAGAATTCATGTGAACAAATGCTCTCTAGCTTGCTGCCTGTACCTGGTAGCTAATTCCGCCAACTCTCCTGTGGTATAATTCCTAGATTCCTCTGTCATTGCGGCTTCTGCTTCAACAGCTGCATTTTCTGCATCCATCCTATCTCCACTACGCTGTGTGACTTCTCTCTTGGTCTTTGTTTTTACAATTGGTCTGGCATGCCTTTCTTCCTCATTTGTTTTATTTTCTGAGCCATCTCATTCTAGCAAATCTGACCATTTCTCATGTGCAATCATAGTTCTAATCTGTGTAGTATGAATAGCTGACACTGGCTGCTGTCTCCTCCTGCGCTTATTCTTATTCACATCTTTTACCACATAAGCTTCAAAACTCTTTTGCATATTGTCATGCTGTTTCACGTGGTCTCTCAAGGCTGATTGCAAACTGATCCTTTGCTCTATAGCTGTATGCAGTTCTAAACGCAAGTTATCAATTTCCTCCTGCAAACTTTGAAGCACCTGGACACATACCCATCCAACGGTTGCTGCTGATTTCTGTTCCTTTGAATCATACCTTGAGAGATCAAACTTGGCAGCCACATCCTGGGGATTTGGTAAACGCTGTCCCTCCATATACTTATTACATTCCTGTGCCATCAGTGTCCACGGTCCTGATAACACCCATTCTGGCAAAGATCTGACATTCTCAACTGCTTTCCTATTCTTAACAAACTTATTCAATTTTGCAAACATTTTTATTCAAAACAAATCCCACCGCTGTCACCACTGTTTTCTTAAGGTTCAAGGAATTGTGATGAATAAATAAATGCTCACACGAAAGTTGAATAAACAAAAATGATTTTACTTAATTAAAGATAATAAATAAACATTCACTCAAATAGCACATAATCAATAAAGTCATACATTACATTAGTATGGTAGAAATGAATCAGCCTCGTCTCTCTGTGTCTCCCATCTCTCTTCCATCTCTCATGTATCTCCCTTATATGTTAAACAACTGTATATTGAAACTTCTCCAAAGGCTTTGATGTCCCAAGGTATGTGTACTAAAGCCTCCTATTAACATAAACATCTCCTGGGAAAGATCGAATCAGGTAGCTCTCATCTTTGAATTGCCAACAATCCTTTGTTAGTAGATAAACAAATTACTGGTCATTTACATTCCTTTGTTAGATTGACCATATGGCTAAATGTACATTTAAGCTTCAATGACCTTTTGCGAACTCCATACAGTAAGGATATACTGAATATTATATAATGAACTGATTGAAACCAATATCAATATCTATATAATTAGTATTAGTTAATTGGAGTGTTGAAATCATTTAAAAATATAACACACTACACAAAAGTGCTGGATGGGAGATATGTTTTCCTACACCTAATGGTGTCAGTGATATAAAACACAGAGTTTTTCCTCCAGCACACTAAGTGTAGCGAGGGGTTAAGCTCATTTGCATAATGGGCTGGCTTTTATGTGGATATCCATAGAGCAGGTGGCAGGATGTCCACCTTATCTCCACCCCAGAATGTTGTCTGGGTTCAAGTAGCTGGCCTCCAAAGGCAGCAGTGTGCAGTGTCAGGAGAGGAACACTCCAGGGAAGTGGTTGTGCTGGAACCAACCTGAACAGTGTGTGTTCTGCTAGCGGTGATCGGGAGGAACCCCGCTCTCAGGAGGACTGTGCTTGGAGTTACCATTTTGTTTTGTTTTCCTGTTTTGCCCAGACGGCCATATTTGTTTTACTACACCTTGGTTTATCCTTTCTATAATAAGCCAAATGAAGTTCTTAAAGAGACAGTGTTTCCGTGTCTACCTCTGTGAACAGCCGAGTGAGCCAATCTACCACAGTTTATATATAAAAGTATATATGTATATATATATATATGCAGTACAGACCAAAAGTTTGGACACACCTTCTCATTTAAAGATTTTTCTGTATTTTCATGACTATGAAAATTGTACATTCACACTGAAGGCATCAAAACTATGAATTAACACATGTGGAATTATATACTTAACAAAAAAGTGTGAAACAACTGAAATTAATGTCTTATATTCTAGGTTCTTCAAAGTAGCCACCTTTTGCTTTGATGACTGCTTTGCACACTCTTGTCATTCTCTTGATGAGCTTCAAGAGGTAGTCACCGGGAATGGTCTTCCAACAATCTTGAAGGAGTTCCCAGAGATGCTTAGCAGTTGTTGGCCCTTTTGCCTTCACTCTGCGGTCCAGCTCACCCCAAACCATCTCGATTGGGTTCAAGTCTGGTGACTGTAGATGGCCAGGTCATCTGGCATAGCACCCCATCACTCTCCTTCTTGGTCAAATAGCCCTTACAAAGCCTGGAGGTGTGTTTGGGGTAATTGTCCTGTTGAAAAATAAATGATGGTCCAACTAAACGCAAACCGGATGGAATAGCATGCCTCTGCAAGATGCTGTGGTAGCCATGCTGGTTCAGTATGCCTTCAATTTTGAATAAATCCCCAACAGTGTCACCAGCAAAGCACCCCCACACCATCACACCTCCTCCTCCATGCTTCCCGGTGGGAATCAGGCATGTAGAGTCCATCCGTTCACCTTTCCTGCGTCGCACCAAGACACCATGGTTGGAACCAAAGATCTCAAATTTGGACTCATCAGACCAGATTTCCACTGGTCTAATGTCCATTCCTTGTGTTCTTTAGCCCAAACAAGTCTCTTCTGCTTGTTGCGTGTCCTTAGAAGTGGTTTCCTAGCAGCTATTTTACCATGAAGGCCTGCTGCACAAAGTCTCCTCTTAACAGTTGTAGAGATGTGTCTGCTGCTAGAACTCTGTGTGGCATTGACCTGGTCTCTAATCTGAGCTGCTGTTAACCTGCGATTTCTGAGGCTGGTGACTCGGATAAACTTATCCTCAGAATCAGAGGTGATTCTTGGTCTTCCTTTCCTGGGGCGGTCCTCATGTGAGCCAGTTTCTTTGCAGCACTTGATGGTTTTTGCCACTACACTTGAGGACACTTTCAAAATTTTCCCAATTTTTCGGACTGACTGACCTTCATTTCTTAAAGTAATGATGGCCACTCGTTTTTCTTTACTTAGCTGCTTTTTTCTTGCCATAATACAAATTCTAATAGTCTATTCAGTAGGACTATCAGCTGTGTATCCACCAGACTTCTGGACAACACAACTGATGGTCCCAACCCCATTTATAAGGCAAGAAATCCCACTTATTAAACCTGACAGGGCACACCTGTGAAGTGAAAACCATTCCCGGTGACTACCTCTTGAAGCTCGCCAAGAGTGTGCAAAGCAGTCATCAAAGCAAAAGGTGGCTACTTTGAAGAACCCAGAATATAAGACATATTTTCAGTTGTTTCACACTTTTTTGTTAAGTATATAATTCCACATGTGTTAATTCATAGTTTTGATGCCGTGATGCCTTCAGTGTGAATGTACAATTTTCATAGTCATGAAAATACAGAAAATCTTTAAATGAGGAGGTGTGCCCAAACTTTTGGTCCGTACTGTATGTATATATATATATATATATATATATATATATATATATATATATATTGTGATGCAGTGACGCCTGTTACAGCTAGGGGATGCTGCATGTTCTCAGAATACGCACGGAAGCGTATTGAGGTCATGGGAATGCATGGCAGCTGCATGCATGATTGCAAATGGCCAGTATGTGTCACAGAGGGAGTCTGTGCTGTAAGCCTGAAGTAATGTTCTGGGACCTGTAGTTCCACAAGTGTTTGTTTACTTTAAAGGGAAGCTTAGGCCTCTTTCACACTTCCGTTTTTACAATCTGCACAGGATCCGTCAAAATGTTGAAAAGACGGATCCTGTGCAGATTGTAAAAAACGGGTGCACTGGGCCCGTATTTCTGACGGACCCATCAAGACAATGTGCACCTGTTGTGTATGCATCTTCGCAGCGATTTTCCGCTGCGAAAACGCATACACAACACAAACCAGGTAAAAAAAATCGCAGTATTCTCACCTACCGGCGTCCCGTGCAGCAATGCTCCCGGCAGCTAGCATTCCTAGTAATACATTGCGACTTCTCGCGAGATTTCGCAATGTATTACTAGGAACGCTAGCTGCCGGGAGATTCGGTAGGTGAGAATACTGCGATTTTTTATTTTTTTAATTATTTTTAACATTACATCTTGTTACTATTGATGCTGCATATGCATAGTAAAAAGAGAAAGAGAGCGAGCGAGAGAGAATTTCCCTGACGGGAAATTCTTCCACACATGCTCAGTTTGAAAAGACGGGACCCATTGCTGGATTCCTGCTTTTCACAGTGAGTGATGCATCCTGCGCCCATAGGCTTCCATTGTAGCCAGTGTCGGGCAGCGCAGGATGCGTCGCTGAACAATTTTCCGACGTGCAGAAAAAACGTTCCTCTGAATGTTTTCTTTGCCCGACGGACCGTTTTTTTACACAGGATCCAGTGCACGACGGATGAAATGGATAGCCATCCGTTACAATCCGTCGCTAATACAAGTCTATGAGAAATTTTTTTGCAGGATCCTGCATTCTCAAAAATCGACGGATTGTGACGGGAGCTGAAAGACGGAAGTGTGAAAGAGGCCTTATAGGGTTAGTTGGTGAGCTGGGCAGGTCTGACTAACCACACACACCTCCCACCTATGGGAGTGGTTACAAGTATATAATGTGACCATGGTGGTCACATGGTTGGAGAATGTATGGACCTGATTGGCACGCGTGTCAGGTCCTGGTAGGCCTCTGTGTTGGGAGGTCCTAGAAGTAGGACCAGATCACTGAAGAGCACATGGGGAGGCCTTGGACCTGGAGGCCTGTGTGTTGGATGGTCCCAGGTGGGGACGGACATCCTGAATACTGCACAGAGAGGCCATTTTTGCAGAGTCCGTGATGACACTGCGTGTTGGGGGAGCTACCGTTTCTTCTGTGGGTATGGACTGTCATGAGTGCCCTGGTCACAAGGACGGTGATCCCAGTAAGATAGCTTCCCCAGGAGAGAGTATAGACTGGAGTCAGCGTGTGGAGCAGGAGCTCCTGAAAGGTAACCCAGAGTGTGGGGAACTGTGCGGTTTCCCAATTGTAACTGGACAAAGTAAGGTCCAGCATGTTTAGAGACTGCAACCTAATGTGTGTTCGTGCCTGTTGTGTGGCATGGACATTAATGAACTGTTCGGCGTTCGGTTGCCCACGATAACTACAAAGTGGTCCGGCGTGTTTAGTGACTGCGTTTCAAAGCCATATACTATGAAGTGCTAAGGACAATGTGAGGTCTGTGATGTGTAACATGGCCCACAGTGGTTTATGCTGAGTGTATAATAAACCACATGGACTGTTTATGTGATAAAACGTGCCTGTCTACGTTTATCCAGTTGCCAAGTGAGTATTCCCCAACCCGCTAGTGATCGCGGCATTACATATGGTGCTAGACTGTGGGCAACGGTCCAGTAAACATGTGTGGAGGTGACTGCTGTGGCTCGGCGGGGTCATAAAGATTTTTTTTTTCTTTCAAGACAGCTTGCGGTGGAGCGGCGGGTCCACGAAGGTTACAAGCATCTAGCTGTAACTCGGCGGGGTTACGAAAAGTTGCTGTGGATCGGCGGGTCCATGAAACTTGCCCTGTACAGCCTTGTGGAGAGTAGCTGCACGTGCAGCAAGAGGTTCTGCAGTGGCAGGAGATGCAGTTGCAACAGCAGCGGCTTGTGTTTGACACCCGGAGGTGCTGGCGGTTTGTGACTGCAGTGGAAGCTGTGAGGACATTGGTGGTCTAGATCGTGCAGACTCTTAAAGGGCCAGTGCCAGCCCAAAGAGACTGTGTATTGTGTGAACTGGTGCCTGAGAGTACCGTGGGAGATCCATGAGGTGTACCCCAGTAAGGGGGGCGATGTCCCTAAAAGGGGTGATGTCCCTAAAAGGGATGGAGTCCCAGAAGGATGCGGTAACCCAAACAGGGATGATTGCCCAGAAGGGGTGGAGTCCCAAAAGGGTGATGACCCTAAAAGGGGTAGAGTGCCAAAAAGGCGGTGACCCTAAAGGGGTGGAGTCCCAAAAGGTGGCGGTATTCAAAAAAGAAGTAGTTACCCAGAAGGGGGTGGAGTCCAGGGGCAAGGTGACTTGGGTACCCAGTCTCAAGACCCCTGGTGTGTGACAAGTGTTCAACCCCACAGGTTTGAACAGAGGGTGGATATGTGATGCAGTGACCCCTGTTACAGCTAGGGGGCACTGCATGTTCTCCTCAGAATACGCACAGAGGCGTATTGAGGCCATGGGAATGCATGGCAGTGCAGGCATGAATGTAAATGGCCGGTATGTGTCACGCTGTAAGCCTGAATTAACCCCTTAAGCCCCAAGGGTGGTTTGCACGTTAATTACCGGGCCAATTTTTACAATTCTGACCACTGTCCCTTTATGAGGTTATAACTCTGGAACGCTTCAACGCATCTTGGCGATTCTGACAATGTTTTCTCATGACATATTGTACTTCATGATAGTAGTAAGATTTCTTCGGTATACCTTGTGTTTATTTGTGAAAAAAATGGAAACTTGGAGAAAAATTTTAAAATTTTGCAATTTTCCAACTTTGAATTTTTATGCCCTTAAATCACAGAGATATGTCACACAAAATAATTAATAAGTAACATTTCCCATATGTCTACTTTACATCAGCACTATTTTGGAACCAAATTTTTTTTGTTAGGGAGTTATAAGGGTTAAAAGTTGACCAGCAATTTCTCATTTTTACAACACCAATATTTTTTAGGGACCACATCACATTTGAAGTCATTTTGAGGGGTCTATATCAGAGGTCCCCAACCGCCGGTCCGCGGACCAGGACCAGGCCGTTGGGGTTTTTCAGCCGGTCCGCGGCGCCGCTGACAGCTACCGTATATACTCGAGTATAAGCCGAGATTTTCAGCCCAAATTTTTGGGCTAAAAGTGCCCCCTCGGCTTATACTCGAGTCACGGTCGGCGGTGGGGTCGGCGGGTGAGGGGGAGAGGGCGCTGAGGCATACTTACCTAGTCCCGGCGATCCTGATGCTCCCCCTGCCCGTCCCACGGTCTCCGGGTGCAGCAGCTCCTCGGTTGTGAAATTGGATTCTGGGCTCCCCCGGTGGCCACTGGTGGAATTGAACTTGTGTGCATCATCCTCTCTGTTCACCTGTTCCCATCAGGATGTGGGAGTCTCTATATAACCTTGCTCCTCTGTCAGTTTCATGCCGGTCAACAATGTAATCAGAAGCCTTTCTTTGCATGTTCCTGCTACTAGACAACTCCCAGCTAAGTTGGACTTTCGTCCTTGTTTGTTTTTGCATTTTGTTCCAGTTCACAGCTGCTGTTTCGTTACTGTGTCTGGAAAGCTCTTGTGATCTGAAATTGCCACTCTGGTGTTATGAGTTAATACTAGAGTCTTAAAGTAATTTCTGGATGATGTTTTGATAGGGTTTTCAGCTGACCATGAAAGTGCCCTTTCTGTCTTCCTGCTATCTAGTAAGCGGACCTCGATTTTGCTAAACCTATTTTCATACTACGTTTGTCATTTCATCTAAAATCACCGCCAATATATGTGGGGGCCTCTGTCTGCCTTTTGGGGAAATTTCTCTAGAGGTGAGCCAGGACTGTATTTTCCTCTGCTAGGATTAGTTAGTCCTCCGGCTGGCGCTGGGCGTCTAGGGATAAAACGTAGGCACGCTACCCGGCCACTGTTAATTGTGCGGCAGGTTTAGTTCATGGTCAGTTTAGATTCCATCTTCCAAGAGCTAGTTCTTATATATGCTGGGCTATGTTCTCTCGCCATTGAGAATCATGACACTCCTCCCCTGTACAGCGGTCACGTGGGACCGCTCATTAGAGAAATGAATAGGCTGCTCCACCTCCCATAGGGGCGGAGCCGCATAATTCATTTCTATAATCAGGGGTAACGGTGACCGCTGATAGAGGAAGAGGCTGCGGCACCGAAGACCAGCTGTCCGGGGGAAGGAGCGGGACGCCGGGAGCAGGTAAGTATTACATAGTCACCTGTCCTCGTTCCACACGCCGGGCGCTGTCTCCATCTTCCCGGCGTCTCTCCTCACTGACTGTGCAGGTCAGAGGGCGCGATGACGCATATAGTGTGCGCAGCGCCCTCTGCCTGATCAGTCAGTGCGGAGAGACGCCGGGACCGGACGCTGAGGAGCTGCAAGCAAGAGAGGTGAGTATGTCATTTATTATTTTTATTGCAGCAGCAGCACAGCTATGGGGCAATAATTCACGGTGCAGAGCACTATATGGCACAGCTATGGGGCAATAATGGTGCAGAGCACTATATGGCACAGCTATGGGGCAATAATGGTGCAGAGCACTATATGGCACAGCTATGGGGCAATAATGGTGCAGAGCACTGTATAGCACAGCTATGGGGCAATAATGGTGCAGAGCACTGTATGGCACAGCTATGGGGCAATAATGGTGCAGAGCACTGTATGGCACAGCTATGGGGCAATAATGGTGCAGATCACTATATGGCACAGCTATGGGGCAATAATGGTGCAGAGCACTGTATGGCACAGCTATGGGGCAATAATGGTGCAGAGCACTATATGGCACAGCTACAGGGCAATTATGAACGGTGCAGAGCACTATATGGCACAGCTATGGGGCAATTATGAACGGTGCAGAGCACTGTATGGCACAGCTATGGGGCAATAATAAACGGTGCAGAGCACTGTATGGCACAGCTATGGGGCAATAATAAATGGTGTAGAGCACTGTATGGCACAGCTATGGGGCAATAATGGTGCAGAGCACTATATGGCACAGCTATGGGGCAATAATGGTGCAGAGCACCAGGGAAACAAGCATGGTGCTCCCACTCATTCTGAACCTATGGTAAGTTGAATCACATTCTCATTATAAATGTCATAATTATATGATAAGTATGCACTAAGCTCCATCCCTCCATAACCCCACCCCCATATGACCAAAGCCCCGCCCCTGACCCACCCCCACCGGGCCATGGAAAACTGGTCTTGCTTAAAGCCGGTCCCTGGTGCAAAAAAGGTTGGGGACCTCTGGTCTATATGATAGAAAATAACCAAGTGTGACACCATTCTAAAAACTGCACCCCTCAAGGTGCTCAAAACAACATTCAATAAGTTTATTAACCCTTCAGGTGTTTTACAGGAATTTTTGGAATGTTTAAAAAAAAAATTAACATTTAACTTTTTTTCACAAAAAATTTACTTTATCTCCAATTTGTTTTATTTTGCCAAGGGTAACAGGAGAAAATGGACTGCAAAAGTTGTTGTACAATTTGTTCTGAGTATGCTGATACCCCACATGTGGGGGTAAACCACTGTTTGGGCGCGTGGCAGAGCTCGGAAGGGAAGGAGCGCCGTTTGACTTTTCAATGCAAAATTGACTGGAATTGAGATGGGATGCCATGTTGCGTTTGGAGAGCCCCTGATGTGCCTAAACATTGAAACCCCCCACAAGTGACACCATTTTGGAAAGTAGACCCCCTAAGGAACTTATATAGATGTGTGGTGAGCACTTTAACCCACCAAGTGCTTCACAGAAGTTTATAATGCAGACCCGTAAAAATAAAAAATCAGATTTTTTCACAAATATGATCTTTTCGCCCCCAATTTTTTATTTTCCCAAGAGTAAGAGAAGAAATTGGACCCCAAAAGTTGTTGTGCCATTTGTTCTGAGTACACCGTTACCTTACATGTGGAGGTAAACCACTGTTTGGGCGCATGGCAGAGCTCGGAAGGGAAGGAGTGCTGTTTGACTTTTCAATGCAAAATTGACTGGAATTGAGATGGGACGCCATGTTGCGTTTGGAGAGACCCTGATGTGCCTAAACATTGAAACCCCCCACAATTGACACCATTTTGGAAAGCAGACCCCCTAAGGAACTTATCTAGATATGTTTTGACAGCTTTGAACCCCCAAGTGTTTCACTACAGTTTATAATGCAAAGCCTTAAAAATAAAAATTCTTTTTTTTTTTCACAAAAATTATTTTTTAGCCCCCAGTTTTGTATTTTCCCAAGGGTAACAGGAGAAATTCGACCCCAAAAGTTGTTATCCAATTTGTCCTGAGTACGCTGATTACGTTGATAACCCATAAGTGGGGGGACCACCGTTTGGGCGCATGGCAGAGCTCGGAAGGGAAGGAGCGCCATTTGGAATGCAGACTTAGATGGATTGGTCTGCAGGCGTCACCTTGCGTTTGCAGAGTCCCTAATGTACCTAAACAGTAGAAACCCCCCACAAGTGACCCCATATTGGCAACTAGACATTGGACCCCAAAGGTTGTTGTCCAATGTGTCCTGAGTATGTTGATACCCCATATGTTGGGGTAAACCCCTGTTTCGGCGCACGGGAGAGCTCGGAATGGAAGGAACACTGTTTTACTTTTTCAACGCAGAATTGGCTGGAATTGAGATCGGACGCCATGTCGCGTTTGGAGAGCCCCTGATGTGCCTAAACAGTGGAAACCCCCCAATTATAACTGAAACCCTAATCCAAACACATCCCTATCCCTAATCCCAACGGTAACCCTAACCACACCCCTAACCCTGACACACCCCTAACCCCAATCCCAACCCTATTCCCAACCGTAAATGTAATCCAAACCCTAACCCTAACTATAGCCCCAACCCTAACCCTAACTTTAGCCCCAACCCTAACTGTAGCCCTAACCCCAGCCCCAACCCTAGCCCCAACCCTAACCCCAGCCCCAACCCTAACCCCAGCCCCAACCCTAACCCCAACCCCAACCCTAACCCTAGCCCTAACCCTAGCCCAAGCCCCAACCCTAACCCTAGCCCTAACCCTAACCCTAGACCTAAACCTAGCCCTAACCCTAGCCCTAACCCTAACCCTAGCCCTAACCCTAATGGGAAAATGGAAATAAATACATTTTTTTAATTTTTTTATGTTTCCCTAACTAAGGGGGGGTGATGAAGGTGGGTTTGATTTACTTTTATACCGGGTTTTTAGCAGATTTTTATGATTGGCAGCTGTCACACACTAAGGCTACGTTCAGCGTCGCTGCATGCGTCATGCGCCCCTATATTTAACATGGGGGCGCATGGACATGCGTTGCACTTGCTTTTGTGACGCATGCGTCACTGTGGTGCATGCATCAGGGCGCAGAGGACGCAGCAAGTTGCAGTTTTTTCTGCGCCCAAAACCATGCAAAAGTGGACGCATGCGTCACAAAACGCTGCATTGTGCATGCGTTTACATTTGCGTTGTGCGTTGCGTCGCCGACGCTGCGGCGCACAACGCAAATGTGAACGTAGCCTAAAAGACGCTTTTTATTGCAAAAAATATTTTTTGCGTTACCACATTTTGAGACCTATAATTTTTCCATATCTTGGTCCACAGAGTCATGTGAGGTCTTGTTTTTTGCGAGACGAGTTGACATTTTTATTGGTAACATTTTCGGGCATGTGACATTTTTTTGATCGCTTTTTATTCCGATTTTTGTGAGGCAGAATGACCAAAAACCAGCTATTCATGAATTTCTTTTGGGGGAGGGGGGGGCTTATACCGTTCCACGTTTGGTAAAATGGATAAAACAGTTTTATTCTTTGGGTCAGTACGATTATAGCGATACCTCATTTACATCATTTTTTAATGTTTTGGCGCTTTTATACGATTTTTATAGAAAAAATAATTATTTTTGCATCGCTTTATTCTGAGGACTGTAACTTTTTTATTTTTTCGGTGATGATGCTGTATGGCAGCTCGTTTTTTGCGGGACAAGATGACGTTTTCAGCAGTACCATGGTTATTTATATCTGTCTTTTTGATTGCGAGTTATTCCACTTTTTGTTCAGCGGTATGATAATAAAGCGTTGTTTTTTTGCCTCTTTTTTTATTTATTTTTTTACGGTGTTCACTGAAGGTGTTAACTAGTAGAACAGTTATATAGGTCGGGTCCTTACAGACACGGCGATACTAAATATGTGTACTTTTATTTTTTTTTATTTAGATAAAGAAATGTATTTATGGGAACAATATATATATATATTTTCTTTATTTAGGAATTTTTATTTTTTTTTACACATCTAAAAAAATTTTTTTTTACTTTGTCCCAGGGGGGGACATCACTGTATAGTGACAGATCACTGATTTGATACTTTGCAGAGCACTGTGTCAGATCAGCAATCTGGCGTGCCCTGCTCCTGGCTTACCAGCGCCTGCTCTGAGCAGGTGCTTGGTAAGCCACCTCCCTGCAGGACCCGGAAGTAGCCCCATGGCCATTTTGGATCCGGGGCCTGCAGGGAGGAGACGCTCGGTACAAGGTGAGCACATCGTCTTGTACCGATCGTCTCAGAGAGACCCCTCCCTGCGCGATGCTTCCCTATGCCCCCGGAACACTGCGATCATGTTTGATTGCAGTGTGCCGGGGGTTAATATGCCGGGAGCGGTCCATGACCGCTCCTGGCACATAGTGCCGGATGTCAGCTGCGATAGTCAGCTGACACCTGGCCGCGCTCCCCAGTGAGCGCGGCCGATCGCATATGACGTACTATCCTGTCCCTGGGAATTAAGTCCCAGGTCACCTCGATGGGATAGTACGTCATATGGGATTAAGGGGTTAATGTTGTTCTGGGACCTATAGTTCCACAAGTGTTTGTTTACTTTAAAGAAAGGCTTATAAGGTTAGTTGGAGTGCTGGGCGGGTCTGACTAACCACACACACCTCCCACCTATGGGAGTGGTTACAAGTATATAATGTTACCATGGTGGTCACATGGTTGGAGAATCTATTGACCTGATTGGTCCATATGTCAGGTCCTGGAAGGCCTCTGTGTTGGGAGGTCCTGGGAGTAGGACCGGATCCCTGAAGAGCACATGGGGAGGCCTTAGACCTGGAGGCCTGTGTGTTGGACGGTCCCAGGTGGGGACAGACGTCCTGAATAGCGCACAGAGAGGCCGTGTTTGCAGAGTCTGTGATGGCACTGCTTTTGAGGGGAGCTACTGTTTCTTCTGTGGGTCTGGACAGAAAGAAAGAAATAGGAATTGAACTCTATAGCGCCATTTGCAGTCATTTGACACACAAGTTGCTTTTGTAAGACTTCTGAGAGTGAGATCTACTAGGACAATCCTGCAAAGGATTCAAACAGTTGTCTGCCATCATCATGGAAATATTTAAAATCTCTCACTGTATCTGATAACTTGCACCACAAAAAATAAAAACCAGGTTCTCCATCTTCTCCTCACCTATGATCCGATTTGCACATGTGAGAGAATTTGATCACAGTAAAATGAGACTTGTATCACACTTACAGCAGAGTCTGAGCTGAGGGTAATTTGCATATAGCATCCAATTCTCTCTCATGAGGGAACCATGGGATGCTATGCACTACAGTGAGTGTACCCTTATTATGTAAAACAGATCAAAGGTGATTTTGCCATTTGAGGCCTTACATTTTTTGCTAGCGTGCGTTATAGAAAGAAAATAGATGAATATTTTGGAAACAAAGAACATTATACACAAAAAATGTGTGTAATTTTAAATGCATACATTTCCCATTCAAATAAGAACAGTAGTTATGACATCCTGAGATCTTTTAAAGAGCGGACTATAATGTTATACATTCAACTATACCTAAGAAACCAGAGTAGATGTGTTCTATCCAATTCCACAAATAATCCAAGAAACAGGCCCAAACAAGAACTTTTTGGTTTGTTTTGTTGGGCTGTGTAATCTTTTAAAGATGAATTTGTAAGAATTTTGTAGCTAATTCATCATGATCATTATCATCATTATATCTAATAATAAAATCTAATTGAGGAGATTGCGTGTCATAGCGTGCTGATAATGGATTTGGTTATGTGCTTTTTATGACGGGAGAGACAAAATGTATTTTCTTGGTCAACTGTCTTCTCAGTATGGGTGATACAAGCAGTGATAATTGAGATTAGTAAAAGCTAAATAATTTTGTATATTACACATGTTTTTTAAACTTGTATGTTACGGCTTGGATTTTGCTATTCTCCAAATGAAAGCATAATTATTGGTTCCTCATATTTCAACAGTATATGACAGTAAATCTCCGGTCTTTATTCCTAAACTTATTCATGGTGGTAATAGCATCACCATTGTAATGATGTACATAATTCTTCCATTGAATGCAGAGCAGAAATGGAAAATGGGCAAGTACTGTTCTACAATTGTTTACACCAAGGTTTTCACCATGGGCATGGTTCAATTACATATATAATGCAAACAGCTATGTACTGCATAGAATACCCTAGGCTGGAGGTATCTCTTCATAGATAATGAAGTACACCCAGCCCAGTGACTAAGACAGGAGTGTATTTGTCATTCCATTATTTAAAGAAACTTGTCTGAACAATTATGGTTAGTTTTCGTTTTTGTTGATGTATCCTCCTACCAAGTAATCTCTTGTGCAATGCGTAAATAACTGAGTCATTCCCATGCCTGGGGCCAGCAAGAGATATTGCTCTAGACCGGATGTTCTTCAACGTAAACATATTCATGTTAATGATTATGATGCATGATGTAGAAAGAAAATATTGTTTGGAATTGTCTGAAATGCTGAAAACAATTCTAAATATATGTAGTCAAAGTAGAAAGTGAGGACATCCCCAGTTTTTTTTTTTAGCAAGTGGACATAATATTTGGAGGAAACAATCAAAAGCCTAAAAAACTTACAATATTTAAAATATCGGAAAGCACCCTCCATGTATACATTTCGTCGCTCCTGGTCTATCTTATATAACGCAATTACTTTCACAGCGCTTTACAGACATTTTCATCACTGTCCCCATTGAGGCTCACAATCTACATTCCCTATCAGTATGTGTTTGTAGTGTGAGAGGAAACTGGAGAACTTGGGGACACTCACACAAATATGGAGAGAACACGTGTTGCAGATTGATGAGGTCCTTGATGAGATTGGTGAGATTGGTCTTGCAGATGTTGTCCTAGGTGATTTGAACCCAAGATACCAAAGCACCAGGGTTACCGTTCTAACCACTGAACCATCGTGCTTCTAAATCAACTCATCTTTTTAAAACACTTCAATAAAGATTCCAGTGGACTCATAATTATGGTTGTCAGAACCTTCAAGGGAGACATAGCTAGGGAAGTTTGAATTCAAAAACCCAATCCTTTTGCTCCTGCACTAGATAAGCTGGCAGAGGTGCCAAACCAAACATTCATGTGTATGTGGGAGAGGAGAGCGATGGCCATTCATCAAGAACTGTCTATCTTAAATGAGTATCTTAACCCCTTACGTGGCCAATTTTTGTTTTTTGTACTCGTGTAGTAAGTTTATTTTTTAATGGTTTCAACACTCCAATTAATTAATATTAATTATTGATATGCTTTCAATCAGATATATACAGTACAGACCAAAAGTTTGGATACACCTCATTTAAAGATTTTTCTGTACTTTCTTGACTATGAAAATTGTACATTCACACGTGAAGGCATCAAAACTATGAATTAACACATGTGGAATTATATACTTAACAAAAAAGTGTGAAATAACTGAAATTATGTCTTATATTCTAGGTTCTTCAAAGTAGCCACCTTTTGCTTTGATGACTGCTTTGCACACTCTTGGCATTCTCTTGATAAGCTTCAAGAGGTAGTCACCAGGAATGGTTTTCACTTCACAGGTGTGCCCTGTCAGGTTTAGTAAGTGGGATTTCTTGCCTTATAAATGGAGTTGGGACCATCAGTTGTGTTGTGCAGAAGTCTGGTGGATAGTCCTACTGAATAGACTGTTAGAATTTGTATTATGGCAAGAAAAAAGCAGCTAAGTAAAGAAAAATGAGTGGTCATCATTACTTTAAGAAATGAAGGTCAGTCAGTCCGAAAAATTGGGAAAACTTTGAAAGTGTCCCCAAGTGCAGTGGCAAAAACCATCAAGTGCTACAAAGAAACTGGCTCATATGAGGACCGCCCCAGGAAAGGAAGACCAAGAGTCACCTCTGATTCTGAGGATAAGTTTATCCGAATCACCAGCCTCAGAAATCTCAGGTTAACAGCAGCTCAGATTAGAGACCAGGTCAATGCCACACAGAGTTCTAGCAGCAGACACATCTCTATGACAACTGTTAAGAGAAGACTTTGTGCAGCAGGCCTTCATGGTAAAATAGCTGCTAGGAAACCACTGCTAAGGACAGGCAACAAGCAGAAGATACTTGTTTGGGCTAAAGAACACAAGGAATGGACATTAGACCAGTGGATATCTGTGCTTTGGTCTGATGAGTCCAAATTTGAGATCTTTGGTTCCAACCACAGTGTCTTTGTGCGATGCAGAAAAGGTGAACGGATGGACTCTACATGCCTGGTTCCCACCATGAATCATGGAGGAGGAGGTGTGATGGTGTGGGGGTGCTTTGCTGGTGACACTGTTGGGGATTTATTCAAAATTGAAGGCATACTGAACCAGCATGGCTACCACAGCATCTTGCAGCGGCATGCTATTCCATCCGGTTTGCGTTTAGTTGGACCATCATTTATTTTTCAACTGGACAATTACCCCAAACACACCTCCAGGCTGCGAAAGGGCTATTTGACCAAGAAGAAGAGACTGGGGGCTACGCCAGATGACCTGGCCTCCACAGTCACCAGACCTGAACCCAATCGAGATGGTTTGGGGTGAGCTGGACCGCAGAGTGAAGGCAAAAGGGCCAACAAGTGCTAAGCATCTCTGGGAACTCCTTCAAGATTGTTGGAAGACCATTCCCGGTGACTACTTCTTGAAGCTCATCAAGAGAATGCCAAGAGTGTGCAAAGCAGTCATCAAAGCAAAAGGTGGCTACTTTGAAGAACCTAGAATATAAGACATAATTTCAGTTGTTTCACAATTTTTTGTTAAGTACGTTAAGTATATAATTCCATATGTGTTAATTCATAGTTTTGATGCCTTCAGTGTGAATGTACAATTTTCATAGTCATGAAAATACAGAAAAATCTTTAAATGAGGTGTGTCCAAACTTTTGGTCTGTACTGTGTATATATATATATATATATATATATATATATATATATATATATATATATATATATATATATATATATATATATATATATATATATATATAATATATATATATACTGCTCAAAAAAATAAAAGGAACACTAAACTCCCACAACCTAGATATTGCGAAATGAAATATTCCAGTTGTAAATCTTTATTCATTACATAGTAGAATGTGTTGAGAACAAAAAACCTAAGAATCATCAACGTAAATCACAACTAATATCCTACGGAGGTCTGGAGTTGGAATGATGCTCAAAATCAAAGTGCAAAATGAAGTTAAAGGCTGATCCAACTTCAGTGGAAATGCCTCAAGCCAAGGAAATGATGCTCAGTAATGTGTGTGGCCTCCATGTGCCTGTATGATTTCCCTACAATGCCTGGGCATGCTCCTGATCAGGCAGAGGATGGTCTCCTGAGGGATGTCCTCCCAGACCTGGACTAAAGCATCCGCCAACTCCTAGACAGTCTGTGGTGCAACGTGACGTTGGTGGATGGTGCGAGACATGATGTCCCAGATGTGTTCAATCAGATTCAGGTATGGGGAATGGGCGGACCAGTCCATAGTTTCAATGCCTTCACCTTGCAGGAACTGCTGATACACTCTAGCCAGATGAGGTCTGGCATTGTCCTGCATTAGGAGGAACCCAGGGTCAACCGCACCAGCATATGGTCTCACAAGGGGTCTGAGGATTTCATCTCGGTACCTAAATGCAGTCAGGCTACCCCTGGCGAGCACATCGAGGGCTGTGCAGCCCTCCAAAGAAATGCCACCCCACACCATTACTGACCCACTGCCAAACCGGATGGATGAAGGATGTTGCAGGCAGCAGATCGCTCTCCACAGCATCTTCAGACTCTGTCACGTCTGTCACATATGCTCAGTGTGAACCTGCTTTCATCTGTGAAGAGCACAGGGCACCAGTGGTGAAATTGCCAATCCTGGTGTTCTGTGGCAAATGCCAAGCATCCTGCACGGTGTTGGACTGTGAGCACAACCCCAATCTGTGGACATTGGGCACTCAGACCATCCTCATGGAGTCAGTTTCTAACTGTTTGTGCAGACACATGCACATTTGTGGCCTGCTGGAGGTCATTTTGCAGGGCTCTGGCAGTGCTCCTCCTGTTCCTCCTTGCACAAAGGCTGAGGTAGTGGTCCTGCTGCTGGGTTGTTGCCCTCCTACAGCCCCTTCCACATCTCCTTGTGTACTGGCCTGTCTCCTGGAGGTGCCTCCAGCCTCTGGATACTACGCTGACAGATAACAGCAAACCTTCTTGCCACAGCTCGCATTGATATGCCATCCTGGATGAGTTGCACTACCTGAGCCACTGGTGTGGGTTGTAGAGTCCATCTCATGCTACCACGAGTGTGAATGCACAACCAATATTCAAAAGTGACCAAAACATCAGCCAGAAAGCATTGGTACTGAGATGTGGTCTGTGATCCCCACCTGCAGAACCACTCCTTTATTGAGTGTGTCTTGATAATCGCCAATAATTTCCATCTGTTGTCTATTCCATTTGCACAATAGCATGTGAAATTGATTGTCAAACAGTTTTGCTTCCTAAGTGGACAGTATCTTCTAACAAAAGAATGTGAATGACCAGTCATTTACACGTATCTTCTAAAAAAATGAGTATTTTGATCAAAGAAGAGAGTTACCTAATTAAACCTTTCCCAGGAGATGTTTATCCTATATATGTTAATTGGAGGTTAAGTCCCCAGGTATGTAATGTAGTGAAATATTATCCATTTGATTTAAGGGGGTTTCACACTGGCATTTAATTATAGATCAAAGCATTTACATTAGTTTCGATGGACAGTTTTTAACATATAAGAGAGTCACACATACAGCAGAGGAGAGATATGACAGAGACAGAGAAAGGAGAGGAATGAACACAGAGCTTGATGACTTCTACCATAATAATGTAATGTATGAATAATGTTTTGAATTTATTTTACTTTATTGTTTAATCTTATCATTTATTAAGTAAATTCATTTTTGTTTACTTAATTTTCATGTGAACATTTTCTTATTCATCACAATTCTTGAATCTGTTACAAAACAAAGTTGTGTCAGAAGTAGGATTGTTTTGAATAAAAATGTTTGCAAAATTTAATGTTTGTTAAGACTAGGAAAGCAGTTGAGAGTGTCAGATCCTTGCCAGAATGGGTGTTATCAGGAATTTGAACCCCAATGGCACAGGAATGTAACAAGTATATGGAAGGACAGCGCTTACCAAATCCCCAGGATATGGCTGCCAAATTTGATCTCTCAAGGTATGATGCAAAGGAACATTTCTGCAGCCGTTGGATGGGTCTATGTTCAGGCACTACAAAGTTTGCAGAAGGAGGTTGATAACTTGCGTTTACAGCTGCATACAGCTATAGAGCAAAGGATTAGCTTGCAATCAGCCTTGAGAGACCAAGTGAATCAGCATGACAACATGCAAAGTAATTTTGAAGCATATGTCATAAAAAGTAAATAAGAATAGGCGCAGGAGGAAACAGCAACCAGTGTCAGTTATTCGTACTGCACAGATTAGGACCATGATTGCACATGAGAAATGGTCAGACTTGCCAGAATGGGAAAGCTTAGACAGTGAGATAGATGAGGAAGAAAGGCATGCTAGACCAATTGTAATAACAAAGACCAGGAGAGAAGTCACCCAGCATAGTGGAGATAGGATGGATGCAGAACAGGCAGCTACTGGAGCAGAGGCTGCAATGACGGAAGTGATTAGGGGTTATACAGCAGGAGAATTAACAGAACTGGGTACCAGGTACAGGCAGCAAGCAGGAGAACATTTGATAACATGGATTCTCAGATTATGGGATAATGGTGCAGATACTATATTTTTGAATAATCAAGAAGCTATAGGAATTGGTAGTATTTGTATTGATCCTATGGTTCATCTACAAATGAGACTTTGCAAGGGACACTGCAGAGAATTTTTCCCTATTGCATTTGGTGAGAGATTCTGTGGCACAAGTATATGACTCTCCTACTGAATTAATAACACAAACTCGATGGGAGTCTCTTGCAGACAGAGTTCAGAGATTGAGAGAAATATCATGTATACAGTGGGGCAAAAAAGTATTTAGTCAGTCAACAATAGTGCAAGTTCCAACACTTTAAAAGATGAGAGGCGTCTGTAATTTACATCATAGGTAGACCTCAACTATGGGAGACAAACTGAGACAAAAAAATCCAGAAAATCACATTGTCTGTTTTTTTACCATTTTATTTGCATATTATGGTGGAAAATAAGTATTTGGTCAGAAACAAACAATCAAGATTTCTGGCTCTCACAGACCTGTAACTTCTTCTTTAAGAGTCTCCTCTTTCCTCCACTCATTACCTGTAGTAATGGCACCTGTTTAAACTTGTTTTCAGTATAAAAAGACACCTGTGCACATCCTCAAACAGTCTGACTCCAAACTCCACTATGGTGAAGACCAAAGAGCTGTCAAAGGACACCAGAAACAAAATTGTAGCCCTGCACCAGGCTGGGAAGACTGAATCTGCAATAGCCAACCAGCTTGGAGTGAAGAAATCAACAGTGGGAGCAATAATTAGAAAATGGAAGACATTCAAGACCACTGATAATCTCCCTCGATCTGGGGCTCCACGCAAAACCCCACCCCGTGGGGTCAGAATGATCACAAGAACGGTGAGCAAAAATCCCAGAACCACGCGGGGGGACCTAGTAAATGAACTGCAGAGAGCTGGGACCAATGTAACAAGGCCTACCATAAGTAACACACTGCACCACCATGGACTCAGATCCTGCAGTGCCAGACGTGTCCCACTGCTTAAGCCAGTACATGTCCGGGCCCGTCTGAAGTTTGCTAGAGAGCATTTGGATGATCCAGAGGAGTTTTGGGAGAATGTCCTATGGTCTGATGAAACCAAACTGGAACTGTTTGGTAGAAACACAACTTGTCATGTTTGGAGGAAAAAGAATACTGAGTTGCATCCATCAAACACCATACCTACTGTAAAGCATGGTGGTGGAAACATCATGCTTTGGGGCTGTTTCTCTGCAAAGGGGCCAGGACGACTGATCCGGGTACATGAAAGAATGAATGGGGCCATGTATCGTGAGATTTTGAGTGCAAACCTCCTTCCATCAGCAAGGGCTTTGAAGATGAAACGTGGCTGGGTCTTTCAACATGACAATGATCCAAAGCACACCGCCAGGGCAACGAAGGAGTGGCTTCGTAAGAAGCATTTCAAGGTCCTGGAGTGGCCTAGCCAGTCTCCAGATCTCAACCCTATAGAAAACCTTTGGAGGGAGTTGAAAGTCCGTGTTGCCAAGCGAAAAGCCAAAAACATCACTGCTCTAGAGGAGATCTGCATGGAGGAATGGGCCAACATACCAACAACAGTGTGTGGCAACCTTGTGAAGACTTACAGAAAACGTTTGACCTCTGTCATTGCCAACAAAGGATATATTACAAAGTACTGAGATGAAATTTTGTTTCTGACCAAATACTTATTTTCCACCATAATATGCAAATAAAATGATAAAAAAACAGACAATGTGATTTTCTGGATTTTTTTGTCTCAGTTTGTCTCCCATAGTTGAGGTCTACCTATGATGTAAATTACAGACGCCTCTCATCTTTTAAAGTGTTGGAACTTGCACTATTGCTGACTGACTAAATACTTTTTTGCCCCACTGTATGTGGTATAACTCGCAATCCTTTGCCAGATTTGAATGATCACTTTGCTGTTATGCAGGATTGGAAGGGACCAGATGCTGCAATGCTGACAGTAATGATGAATTCATAGAAGGTGCCCTGTTGTGAACTATACCTTTTGGCTCCCTCTTGTGGTCACTATTGATTTGGCACTTGGATTGTCTTTTACCAGGTTGGTACTCACCTGCTTCGTTATACCATGGGTGTTGCTATTTAAACTTCCTGGATTCTCAGTCCAGTGCCTGGCATCGTTGTAATCAGTTCACTTCTGTTTGCTCCTGTCTTCAGGTCCTGGTTCTTTGCAAGATAAGCTAAGTCCTGCTTTCGTACTTTTGATCATTTGCATTGTTCTTGTTTTTTGTCCAGCTTGTACAAAATGTGATTCCTGTTATCGCTGGAAGCTCTAGGGGGCTGATATTTTCCCCCCACACTGTCAGTCGGTTTGGGGGTTCTTGGATATTCAGCGTGGATATTTTGCAGGGTTTTTTGCTGACCATATAAGTCTTCTTACTATTTTCTGCTATTAGTCAGTGGGCCTCTCTTTGCTAAATCTAGTTCATTCTTACGTTTGTCTTTTCTTCTTACCTCACCGTTATTATTTGTTGGGGGCTTGTATTACTTTGGGGTCTTTTCTCTGGAGGCAAGAGAGGTCTTATTTTCCCTGATAGGGTTAGTTAGTTCTCCGGCTGGCGCGAGACGTCTAGGATCAACGTAGGCACGTTCCCCGGCTGCTGTTAGTGTTTGCGCTAGGATCAGGTATATGGTCAGCCTAGTTACCACTTCCCTAAGAGCGAGTATTTATGTTTTGCAGACTTTGCGGTAATCTCTGAGGTTCCCTGCCATTGGGACCATAACAGTATGCCAGGCCTATAAATAGTTAATGCATTGCTGAAGTGGGATTAAAAGAAAAGAAGTTCTGAGTTTTTTTTTTTTTTTTTTTTCCCCTTTATCTCTGAGTGGCTTGAAAACTTTGCTGCAGACATGAATGTTCAGACCTTGATTACTAGTGTGGATCAGCTTGCTGCACGTGTGCAGGGCATTCAGGATTTTGTTGTTAGCAGTCCTGTGTCAGAGCCTAAGATACCTATTCCTGAGCTGTTCTCTGGAGATCGATTTAAATTTAGGAATTTTAGGAATAATTGTAAATTGTTTCTATCTTTGAAACCTCGTTCGTCTGGAGATTCAGCTCAGCAAGTAAAAATTGTTATCTCCTTCTTGCGTGGCGACCCTCAGGATTGGGCTTTCTCGTTAGCGCCAGGAGATCCGGCATTGGCGGATGTTGATGCGTTTTTTTCTGGCGCTCGGATTGCTTTATGAGGAGCCTAATCTTGAAATTCAGGCAGAAAAAGCTCTACTGGCCATCTCTCAGGGCCAGGATGAAGCTGAGGTGTACTGCCAAAAATTTCGGAAGTGGTCCGTGCTTACTCGATGGAATGAATGTGCTCTGGCCGCAAATTTCAGAAATGGCCTTTCTGAAGCCATTAAGAATGTGATGGTGGGTTTTACAATTCCTACAAGTCTGAATGATTCTATGGCGCTGGCTATTCAGATTGATCGGCGTTTGCGGGAGCGCAAATCCGCTAAACCTCTGGCGGTGTTGTCTGAACAGACACCTGTCTCAATGCAATGTGATAGAATCCTGACTAGAACCGAACGACAAAATCATAGACGTCAGAATGGGCTGTTTTTTTACTGTGGTGATACTACACATGTTATATCAGCATGCTCTAAACGCCTAACCAAGGTTGTCAGTCCTGTCACCATTGGTAATTTGCAGCCTAAATTTATTTTGTCTGTGACTTTAATTTGTTCATTGTCTTCCTACCCTGTTATGGCATTTGTGGATTCAGGTGCTGCCCTGAGTCTTATGGACTTGTCGTTTGCCAAACGCTGCGGTTTTGTCCTGGAGCCTTTAAAAGTTCCGATTCCTCTCAGAGGAATTGATGCTACGCCACTGGCGGAAAATAAACCGCAGTATTGGACACAAGTGACCATGTGCATGACTCCTGAACATCGGGAGGTGATTCGTTTTCTTGTTCTGCATAAAATGAATGATTTGGTCGTTTTAGGTCTGCCATGGTTACAGACCCATAATCCTGTTTTGGATTGGAAGGCTATGTCTGTGTCAAGTTGGGGTTGTAAGGGAATTCATTGCGATTCTCCGCCGGTGTCTATTGCTACTTCTATTCCTTCAGAAGTTCCTGAGTATTTGTGTGACTATCAGGATGTATTCAGTGAGTCCAGGTCCAGTGCTCTTCCTCCTCATAGGGACTGTGACTGCGCTATAGATTTGATTCCTGGCAGTAAATTTCCTAAGGGACGATTATTTAATTTGTCTGTACCCGAGCATGCCGCGATGCGTTCTTATGTCAAGGAATCTTTGGAGAAGGGGCATATTCGTCCATCCTCTTCCCCTCTCGGTGCGGGATTCTTTTTTGTGGCCAAGAAAGACGGGTCTTTGAGACCTTGTATAGACTATCGGCTTCTGAATAAAATCACTGTTAAGTTTCAGTATCCTTTGCCACTATTGTCAGACTTGTTTGCTCGGATTAAGGGTGCCAAGTGGTTCACCAAGATAGATCTTCGTGGGGCGTACAACCTTGTGCACATTAGGCAGGGAGATGAATGGAAAACTGCATTCAATACGCCCGAAGGTCATTTTGAATACTTGGTGATGCCCTTTGGGCTCTCTAATGCCCCTTCAGTGTTTCAGTCCTTTATGCATGATATCTTCCGGAAGTATCTGGATAAATTTTTGATTGTGTATCTGGATGATATTCTAGTTTTCTCGGATGATTGGGATTCTCATGTAAAGCAGGTCAGGATGGTGTTTCAGGTTTTGCGTGATAACGCTTTGTTTGTGAAGGGCTCAAAGTGTCTCTTTGGAGTGCAGAAGGTTTCCTTTTTGGGTTTTATTTTCTCCCCTTCTGCTGTGGAGATGGACCCAGTCAAGGTCCGAGCTATTCATGATTGGACTCAGCCCACTTCTGTTAAGAGTCTTCAGAAGTTCTTGGGGTTTGCTAATTTCTACCGTCGCTTTATCGCAAATTTTTCTAGCATTGTTAAACCTTTGACGGATATGACCAAGAAAGGTTCTGATGTGGCTAATTGGGCTCCTGCAGCCGTGGAGGCCTTCCAGGAGCTGAAGCGCCGGTTTACTTCGGCGCCTGTTTTGTGCCAGCCTGATGTCTCACTTCCCTTTCAGGTTGAAGTGGATGCTTCTGAGATTGGTGCTGGGGCTGTTTTGTCGCAGAGAGGCTCTGGTTGCTCTGTGATGAGACCATGTGCTTTTTTTCTAGGAAGTTTTCGCCTGCTGAGCGGAACTATGATGTTGGTAATCGGGAGTTGTTGGCCATGATGTGGGCATTTGAGGAGTGGCGTCATTGGCTCGAGGGTGCTAAGCATCGTGTGGTGGTCTTGACTGATCACAAAAATCTGATGTATCTCGAGTCTGACAGGCTCGTTGGTCATTGTTTTTCTCTTGTTTTGACTTTGTGGTTTCGTACCTGCCTGGTTCGAAGAATGTTAAGGCTGATGCTCTTTCTAGGAGCTTTGTGCCTGACTCTCCTGGAGTCTCGGAGCCGGCTGGTATTCTTAAAGAGGGAGTAATCGTGTCGGCCATATCTCCTGATTTGCGACATGTGTTGCAGAGATTTCAGGCTGGTAGACCTGACTCTTGTCCACCCGACAGACTGTTTGTTCCTGATAAATGGACCAGCAAAGTCATTTCCGAGGTTCATTCCTCGGTGTTGGCAGGGCATCTGGGAATTTTTGGTACCTGAGATTTGGTGGCTAGGTCCTTTTGGTGGCCTTCCTTGTCACGGGATGTGCGGTCATTTGTGCAGTCCTGTGGGACTTGTGCTCGGGCTAAGCCTTGTTGTTCTCGTGCTAGTGGGTTGCTTCTGCCCTTGCCCGTCCCGAAGAGGCCTTGGACACACATTTCCATGGATTTCATTTCTGATCTTCCGGTGTCTCAAGGAATGTCTGTCATTTGGGTGGTGTGTGATCGTTTTTCCAAGATGGTCCATTTAGTACCCTTGCCTAAGTTGCCTTCCTCTTCCGATCTGGTTCCTTTGTTTTTTCAGAATGTGGTTCGGTTACACGGCATTCCGGAGAATATCGTGTCCGACAGAGGATCCCAGTTTGTGTCCAGATTCTGGCGATCTTTTTGTGCTAAAATGGGCATTGATTTGTCGTTTTCATCTGCCTTCCATCCTCAGACTAATGGTCAAAAGGAGCGAACTAATCAGACACTGGAGGCTTATTTGAGATGTTTTGTTTCTGTGGACCAGGATGATTGGGTGACCTTCTTGCCATTGGCGGAGTTTGCCCTTAATAATCGGGCTAGTTCCGCTACTTTGGTTTCGCCATTCTTCTGCAACTCTGGTTTTCATCCTCGTTTCTCCTCGGGTCATGTTGAGTCTTCTGACTGTCCTGGGGTGGATTCCGTGGTGGATAGGTTGCAGCGGATTTGGAATCATGTGGTGGACAACTTGAAGTTGTCACAGGAGAAGGCTCAGCGTTTTGCCAACCGCCGCCGCGGTGTGGGCCCCCGACTTCGTGTTGGGGATTTGGTTTGGTTGTCTTCTCGGTATGTCCCTCTGAAGGTTTCCTCTCCTAAGTTTAAGCTTCGCTTTATTGGTCCTTATAAAATTTTGGAAGTTCTTAACCCGGTTTCTTTTCGTTTGGATCTTCCAGTGTCGTTTGCCATTCACAACGTGTTCCATAGGTCTTTGTTGCGGCGGTACGTTGTGCCTGTGGTTCCTGCTGTTGAGCCTCCTGCTCCGGTGTTGGTTGAGGGCGAGTTGGAGTACGTAGTGGAGAAGATCTTGGATTCTCGTCTCTCTAGACGGAGGCTTCAGTATTTGGTCAAATGGAAGGGCTATGGTCAGGAGGATAATTCCTGGGTGGCCGCCTCTGATGTTCATGCGGCCGATTTGGTTTGTGCCTTCCATGCTGCTCATCCTGGTCACCCTGGTGGTCTTGGTGAGGGTTCGGTGACCCCTCCTTAAAGGGGGGGTACTGTTGTGAACTATACCTTTTGGCTCCCTCTTGTGGTCACTAGTGATTTGGCACTTGGATTGTCTTTTACCAGGTTGGTACTCACCTGCTTCGTTATACCATGGGTGTTGCTATTTAAACTTCCTGGATTCTCAGTACAGTGCCTGGCATCGTTGTAATCAGTTCACTTCTGTTTGCTCCTGTCTTCAGGTCCTGGTTCTTTGCAAGATAAGCTAAGTCCTGCTTTCGTACTTTTGATCATTTGCATTGTTCTTGTTTTTTGTCCAGCTTGTACAAAATGTGATTCCTGTTATCGCTGGAAGCTCTAGGGGGCTGATATTCTCCCCCCACACCGTCAGTCGGTTTGGGGGTTCTTGGATATTCAGCGTGGATATTTTGCAGGGTTTTTTGCTGACCATATAAGTCTTCTTACTATTTTCTGCTATTAGTCAGTGGGCCTATCTTTGCTAAATCTAGTTCATTCTTACGTTTGTCTTTTCTTCTTACCTCACCGTTATTATTTGTTGGGGGCTTGTATTACTTTGGGGTCTTTTCTCTGGAGGCAAGAGAGGTCTTATTTTCCCTGATAGGGTTAGTTAGTTCTCCGGCTGGCGCGAGACGTCTAGGATCAACGTAGGCATGTTCCCCGGCTGCTGTTAGTGTTTGCGCTAGGATCAGGTATATGGTCAGCCTAGTTACCACTTCCCTAAGAGCGAGTATTTATGTTTTGCAGACTTTGCGGTAATCTCTGAGGTCCCCTGCCATTGGGACCATAACAGTGCCCCAGTTGCTTACAAATCCCTATTATTCACTATGTTCAGTGCGCTTATGGGAAATTACACTACTGTTTACACAGCATGCAGTTTAATTTCTCTGTTATCTCCTATAGAGAAAGCAAAAGTGTCAAAAAATAGAACAGTAGAGAGAGTAGATCAAGAATGGAGAAAAGAGGATAATACCCAAATTAGAAAAAGCAGGAAGGAGTTGTTTTGTGACCTGATAGCTAGTTGAGTTCAATTCCAGGGGAGAAGATGTTGAGAAGATGGCAAGATCTGAGGAGAAAAGGCAAATTGCAAATCTCCAGGTCCAGGAGGGTGGCGACAAATGAGATAGGAGGTTGGAAAGATAGAGGTGGGACACCTGATGGAGTCATACAAAGCCCCTACTGTAACTGCCCCTTATTCTCCTCCAATACCAAGGCATACTATACCCTCTGCCCTGATTCCTACATGGATTAATTTAACCCAGAATTTAGATAAAAGTTGTGGAATATCCCCTAAGAATTGTGTTTGAATAGTTTTGCCATTTTTAATGTTGTCTAATGTTTGTTTTCGTTTTACAGTTTTTAAGATATAAGAGAGACACACATACAGCAGAGAGGGGAGATATGACAGAGACAGAGAAAGGAGAGGAATGAACACAGAGCTTGATGACTTCTACGATAATAATGTAATGTATGAAAAATGCTTTGTATTTATTTTACTTTATTGTTTAATCTTATCATTTATTAAGTAAATTAATTTTTGTTTACTCAATTTTCATGTGAACATTTTCTTATTCATCACAATCCTTGAATCCGTTACAAAACAGTACTTTTGTTATTTACTCCTCCTCTTCCATGAGCCAAAACTTAAAAAAAAAAAAATTATGCACACATAGCTGAGCATTATTTTTTGTAAAATGAAATGTAGTTTTGAACGACACCATTATTTTTACCATATAATATGCTTAAGAAAACAACACATTTCCACCATTGTTTTTAGACTTTTGTTTTTATGGCTTTCAGAATTTGATAAATGATTATTCAGTAAACTTTTTTTTATTGATATTTTGGTGGTTAATAAAAAATGCTGAACTTTGTTGAAACAAAAATGGTTGTGTCATTTTCTGAAATGTTCTGATAGCTATTTATTGCATTTTTGGGGGGAGGAGACATGACCAAAAACATCAGTTTTAGCATTTGGGATTGTTCAGACCTAATTGACATCTGAAGGGAGTGAGAGCTGCAGCTTCTCTCTCACTTCCTCCAGATGTCTGATTTGGAGGGGAGACTGAAGACAGCACTGATTGGCAGCAGGGATCGTGTGACATAGCAATCTCCCGTGAGCCCCGGAAGAGCCAGTGCCAACGCCGCTAGAACGGCACCAGCACAAGAGGTGAGTATATTATTTTACTTGTGGGGACAAAGTGATTGAGAAGGAGTTGTCCGAGTAGTAGACAACCCTTTTAAGTCCTTCCCACCACAGACAATTTCTGTTTTTGCGGTTTCGTTTTTTCCTCCCTTTCTTCTAAGAACCTTAACTTTCCAAATTCTCTGTCCACAGAGATGTATGAGGGCTTGTTTTTTGAGGAACAAGTTGTACGGTACTTTGAATGACACCATTCATTTTACCACATAGTGTACTGGAATTTGGAACAAAATTCCAAATGTGCTGAAATTATGAAAAAAAAAAACAATTCTGACATTGTTTTTTTGGCCATTGTTTTCATGGCATAAGCTGGGTTATTTGAACTTTAAAATGTTCCCTTTTTTCACATTTTTTAAAACTTTTTTCTTACTTTTCACTGCATTTATTAGTCCCTTTATACTTGAACCTGCGATCATTTGTACTATATACAGCAATGCCACAGTATTGCCACATATTCAGTTTGACACCCCAGGGTCCTGGTTGTCAAGCTTGGAAGTGAAGGAAGATCTCTTTGATCAGGTAATCACAAAGTGTTTAGTGAGCGTGCAGGAGAGCAAAGCACAGGAGAGTGATCTTTGGGGAGTACAGCTGTGACTGGGCTACCTCCCCTGGTAGAGCGCAGATTCCGGTAGCTGGAAGACTGAGGTTGTGTCAGACTCTAGGAGGCACAGCAGAAACTGGCAGGACAGCTGAACTACAAGTAACCTAATACCCAAGAGGCACAGTGGCAGATAGAGCCCGTGTCATAATAGAGACCCTATAAATATGCTTGAGCTACCTGTCATACGGGTTTTGTGTACTAACCTTCATGGAGGACAGAGAAAACTGTGAGGACCTTGCCAGTAGCCATAGGTAGTAAGGGACTACAACACCATGCGCTAATAGGAAGGCTTTTAACTCCACCTGGTAAAGGGGACTCTGAATTCACTTCCAAGCCAGCTGGACCCTGCCTGTACCTGTGATCTGGTGCTCTGGACTGTGGCTGCCTGAAGTCTTCAGTAAACCAGGTAAAGAGACTGAAAACCCGTGTCCTCTGTTGTTTACTGCACCACTCACCATCTTCACCTAGGGACAAACTTCACCTGTGGGAAGTTATACCATCTTAGCTGCCATAACATCACCCCAGAGGACCCCTTTAAGCAGCGTCGGTCCCCACTGACCGAACACCACAGGTGACGTCACGAACATGAACTTTATTCCAAGCCCCTTTAAAACCGTCCCTTTTACTTGGGCGTCCAGGGCCACAGACTGGGTTGCTACCACCGTGACATCCCATTTAAGTACCGGACCCAGTACCGAGTACCCCACGGCCCTGGTGGGCTTTCCATTTTGGCATCACGAATAGGATGGACCGACCCATTGAAGTGGCTCATGTGCGCCTAAGACATTGTGATTTATTGTGGGACTGTGAACTGTGAATTGCCACCCAGCAGCCGCCATTATAGCACCATGTGGTGTGCAGGAGGAAAAGGGTGCCCCCATCAGTACTACTATGTGAGAGAAATATGCCCATCAACAAGAGAGGTCCACCTGCAAGTCTGGGATGGCGGGGAGAAGAGGAAGAACTGCCCACGAAGATGGGTGTGGTGCAGAGAAACTGCTGGAAATGAGACCGAGGAGGCAGTGCCGGAAAGCAACATGGTGGAGGGAGGTGAGCGGACATCGGAGTGTGGGGTGGAGCAGAAGGACTCACCCAGCCGGGACCTGCAAGATCTGTACCCATCACCAATGCTGGATCCGGTCCTCCTGCGGAGAGGTAGAAGAACTTACCCGGCAGCTCGTGCGGATGCAGATGGAAGCTGTGGCCGGGTGGAAGGAGGCCTTCATAGGGAACCCTACCTGACGACCATTGGCAGCCTCGTCTGGCCCAGAGCAGGAAAGAAGATCCGGAGCTCTGGAAGAGAAGGTAAGGTGCATGACCCTGACCCCACGAGCGGAAGCCCCGACAGCTAGGCCCGAGTCACCACCACCACTGTACACCCCGACCAGGGTTTTGGGTCCCTCGGTGAAATGTCACCATATGCCGAGGGTACCCCGGCCACCAGTCCCGCAGCAACCTTTGAGCTAGATGACACCCTGGTGGTACCCCTACCGACCCCGCAAATTCCAAGGCTCTTGGAGAAGTATGCCATCGGATATATCGGGACCGGGAGGACAGCGGCCTGGGTCCTCTGTTCTTTACTGCACCACTCACCATCTTCACCTACACACCGGGAGCCCTGGGGACCAACTTCACCTGTGGGAAGTTATACCATCTTAGCTGCCATAACATCACCCCAGAGCACCCCTTTAGGCAGCGTCGGTCCCCACTAACCGAATACCACAGGTGGCGTCACAAACACGAACTTTATTCTAAACCCCTTTAAAGACCGTCCTTTTTACTTGGGCGCCCAGGGCCATGGACCGGGTCACCACCACCGTGACATCCCCTTTAAGTACTGGACCCGGTACCGAGTACCCCATGCGTTCCATTCAGCATTTGATCCTGTGCTGATTTTGTAAGTTTGCCCACTGACAAAGACATGAACAGTCTATAATTTTAAGAGTAGGTTAATTTTAACATTGAGAGATAGAATATCAAAAATAAGATCCAGAAAACCACATTATATAAATTATATAAATGTATTTGCATTTTGCAGTGAGAAATAAGTATTTGATTCCTCTGACAAAAAACACTTAATACTTGGAGGCAAAACTCTTGTTGGCAAGCAAAGCAGTTAGTCATTTTTGGTAGTTGATGATGAGATTTGCACACATGTCAGGAGGAATTTTGGTCCATTCCTCTTTGCAGATCATCTCTAAATCAGGAAGAGTCTGAGACTGTCGCTTGGCAACTCAGAGCTTCAACATCCTCCATAAGTTTTCTATGGGATTAAGGTCTGGAGACTGGCTAGGCCGCTCCATGACCGTAATGTGCTTCTTTTGTTGCCTTGGCTGTATGTTTTGGGTCATTGTCTTGCTGGAAAACCCAGTCACGACCCATTTTTAAAGTCCTGGCAGAGGGAAGGAGGTTGTCACTCAGGATTTTACGGTACATAGCTCCATCTATTCTCCCATTGATGCGGCGAAGTAGTCCTGTGCCCTTAGCAGAGAAACATCCCCAAAACATAATGTTTCCACCTCCATGCTTGACAGTGGGGACGGTGTTCTTTGGGTCATAGGCAGCATTTCTCTTCCTCCAAGCACAGCGAGTTGAGTTAGTGCCAAAGACCTCAATTTTTGTCTCATCTGACCTCAGCACCTTCTCCCAATCACTCACAGAATCATCCAGGTGTTCGTTGGCAAACTTCAGACAGGGCTGCACATGTGCCTTCTTGAGCAGGGGGACCTTCTGGTTACTGCTGGATTTCAAACCTTTATGGTGTAATGTGTTACCAATAGTTTTCTTGGTGACTGTGGTCCCAGCTGCCTTGAGATCATTAATAAGTTCCCCTCGTGTAGTTTTAGGCTGATCTCTCACCTTCTTCATGGTCAAGGATACCCCACGAGATTTTGCATGGTACCCCAGATCAATGTCGATTGACAGTCATTTTGTATTTCTTACATTTTCTTACTATTGCACCAAAAGTTGTCTCCTTCTCACCCAGTGTCTTACTTATGGTTTTGAACCCCATTCCAGCTTTGTGCGGGTCTATGATCTTGTCCCTGACATCCTTAGAAAGCTCTTTGGTTTTGCCTGTTGTTGTAAAGGTTAGAGTCTGACTCATTAATTAGGATCATCTAACTGGTCTGTAGGAGCCAGAACTCTTAATGGTTGGTAGGGGATTAAACACTTTTTATTCATTGCAAAATGCAAATAAATTTATATAATTTATACAATGGGATTTTATTTTTGATATTCTAACTCTCAATGTTAAAATTAACCTACCCTTAAAATGATAGGCTGTTCACATCTTTGTCAGTGGGCAAACTTACAATATCAGCAAGGGATTAAATACTTATTTCCCCCACTGTAGTAAAAATCACAGTCTCCTTTGAAGCCAAGGCAGAGACGGGATTTCCAAGAAGCTCCGTAATGACAGACATGGGGGTCTTCAACCGACCCCTAGCTGTCATAGCAACCCATCGGTGCCCTACGATTACATTACCGGTGCGCCAATGGGCGCATTGAATGACGCACCCCTCTGCTAATGCGCTGTTAATGCTGCTGTTAGAGGATGACAGCGGAATTTAACAGGTTACACAAAGCTGCAAGAGGTAGGTCCTGACACAGCCATCATCATTACTTTGAGAGGTAAGGGGTGAACTCAGCCCGTGAGCTGCTCCATATACCCTCTAAACGATTTGCACTGTACATGTAGATGTTGGTAAATGGTTAATGATTCAGCACAAGACATTTTCGACAATTGTAACTTCCATCTTTGTAGAAACAGTTTGAGAAGGTTATTTTCTGTAACAGCATGACTGGACCTCAGTGCACAAAGCCAGGTTCATAAAGACAATGTTGAGTGAGTTTGGTGTGAAAGAACTTGACTGATCTGTACAGGGCTATGACCCCACTGAACACTTTTGGAGTCTAGTCCTCGCAGCTCTAATAGTGTCAAAGTGTATGATTCTATAATTACAAAATTACTGTATAAATTGGAAAAGTTCTGGGAGAAAATCATTTTTATCCAAATAGAATTCACTCTCAATGAGAAGAATTCTAGCAGGAAACCTCTAATACTCCCCCCAAAATCAGAGAAGGCTACAGGTTGCCATATCATTATCAGTACCAGGTATTACTCTATAACTGCCTGGGATGTTGCCTACCATAGTTATTATTACCAATTAATGAGTATTTTTATATGAACAGAAAAGGTAACAAGAGTTCAAAAACCAGATGTAGAGGAAGAGAAGATGTGTGTGTACAATCCAGTGGAACAGAAAAAGCCTGGAGTATAGGAAACTGCTAAAGTGAAGTCCACACAGGCATGACCGAAACATTTATTTTGGCTACTGCTTGGAACAGCTGCTTCATCAAATCCAACAAAAGTAATCATGTACAGTTAGGTCCAGAAATATTTGGACAGTGACTGAATCTTTGATTTGGGCTCTGAATGCCACTGTTTTTACTTAAAATGAAACAACTCAGATGCATTTGAATTGTAGACTTTCAGATTTAATTAAAGGGGTTGAACACAAATATCCCATGAAATCACTTTTCCTCAAAGCCTCCTAATTTCAGGGTCTCAAAAGTAATTGGACCATTTAACTTTACTATAAATAACATTTTCATTTTTAATACTTTCTAGAGAATCCTTTGCAGGCATTGAATGCCTGAAGTCTGGAAGCCATGGATGTAACCAAGCACTGGGTTTCTTCCTTTGTGATGCTTTGCCAGGTTATTACTGCAGTTGACTTCAGTTGCTTGTTTGTGGGTGTTTCTGCCTTAAGTTTTGTTTTAAGCAGGTGAAAAGCATGATTTATAGGGTTGAAATCTGGTGATTGTCTTGGCCATTGCAGAATATTCCACTTATTTGCCTTAAAAAACTCCTGGGTTACTTTTGCAGTATGTTTTGGGTCATGGTCCATCTGTATTGTGAAGCGCCGTCAAAACAACCTTGCTGCAATTGAATTTCAGCAGAAAGTATCACCCTGTACACTTCAGAATTCATCCGTCTGCTTCTATCTTCAGTCACATCATCAATAAGCACTAATTTCCCAGTGCCATTGGAAGCCATGCATGTCCATGCCATCACCCTGTCTCCACCATGTTTTACAGGGAGTGTGTTGTGCTTTAGATCATGAGATGTTCCAAGCCTTCTCCATACTTTCTTCTTCCCATTATTCTGATACAGGTTGATCTTAGTTTCATCTGTCCAAAGAATGCTTTCTCAGAACTGGACTGCCTTCTTTATATGTTTTTGGCAAAGTCTAATCTGGTCTTCCTATTTTTAAGGCTGACTAATGGTTTGCACCTTGTGGTGAACCCTCTGTATTTGTTCTCATGAAGTTTTATCTTTATAGTAGACTTAGATACTGAAATATTTAATTCCTAGAGAGTGTTCTTCACTTGGGTGGATTTTGTGAGTTTTTCTTAACCATGGAAAGGATTCTGCGGTCATCCACTAGTGTTGTCTTCTGTGAACATCCATACCGTTTTGGATTCTCAAGCTCATCAGTGTGCTCTTATTTTTTTTTGAAGAATGTACCAAACTGTTGCTTTTGCTACTCCTCTCATTTCTGTTATCTCTCTGATGAATTTCTTCTTTTTTCATCCTAATGATGGTCTTTTTCTCCATTGAGAGCTCCTTTAACTGCATATTGTGGGTTCACAGCAGCAGTTTCCAAATGCAAATGCCACACCTGGAATCAACTCCTGACCTTTTACCTGCTTAACTGATGATGGATTAACGCGGGACTAGCCCATGCAGCCCATTAAAGAGATTTTTATATAACTGTCCAAATACTTTTGATCACTTTAAAAAGAGGCAGCTACATATTAAAAACTGTAATTCCTAAACCCTTACTCCAATTAGAATGTGAATACTTTCAAATTAAACTGAGGGTCTGCACTTTAAGCCCATATTGATTAAATAACTGTATCTTGAATATACTTTGTTAAACAGCTAAAATGCCAAAACTTGTGTCACTGTCCAAATAATTGTATACCTAACTGTATATAATGAAAGGTCACAGAGGGATACTAGTGATCTAGGCAGTACACAATGTAAGGGACGCAAGGAGGTGTCCATAAATATGAATGTATGCATTTCTCTGGCCCATCCCGGTACTGTATTTTATAAGGTACAGTATATTTATGTTTAATGTTATATTTTACCTTTGACTACTGCTATTGGGTATGTTTAGTAATGTACGTATTTGTTTCCGCTGCTAGTATAAGAAGATGTGCATAGTTTATCATAAGGGAAGTGTAGTACCCTGTTGGCCCACTAGATGGGGATATAAAGATGCTCAGAGTGTAGATAGTTAAGTGGGAGGAGCTAACAGCCGGTAACCTTTGAAACATCTAGAATTTGAATCAGTTGGGTGGGAGCGCCCTGACAGGGCAGTTAGCTCCATAACGTTTTAAGACAGGAGCCTAGCCATCCATAGCCACAGGCCAGGAGAGCAGCAAGATAGAGCTACAGTGGGAAACAGCAGTGTGGTGCAGAAGCTGAAGGAAAGGCCAGGAGAGTACAGGGATGCAGGAGACTCCATAATGTGGCGACTTGTCACATGGGCTAGGGCTGTGTTACCGTTAAAGGCGGTAGGTCCCCGTAATGTACTGGAGGCCATAGGAAGTACCACAGGAGAAGCTATGGCAGTACAGAAGGGCAGGTCACTCGCTATGTGGCAACTGACTTCGGGTACAGATGATCTGATTTCTGGGGCAAAACAGACAGAGGGGTGTCTAACTGTGGCAGAGGCAAACAGGGAGGACGCTGAGAGACCATCCGAGTCGGTCCGACCTGGGTACGTGCTGTGTAGCCATGAGAGAAGCGCAGGGAAAGATGAAAATAACTGTAGTGTGCAACATGTGATAAAAGCTGTGAAGTACAAGGATGTGCTGTGTAAAGGAACCAGTAAAGATGTTATTGTTAAAGTTGCAATGGACTGTGCCTCAGTTTGTGTGAAATCGCCTGGAGAAGAGAGGAGACTCTGAAGGAGTTGGACTTGGGGACATAGGCACACTTACTAATGGACACTATGTTTATGTGAGGGGAGGCCAGTGTGTGATGGAGCAGAATTCCTCAGCCACGACTGCCGCCCTGGCCCACCACATAAAAAGGATTACTTTAACCCCTTTCTGCCAAACTCTGTTTTCCCCTTCCTGACCAGGCTAAAAAAATTTTAACTATGTTATGTGTCACTTTATGTGGTTATAACCTGGCTTCCAATGCTTCCATATATGTAAGTAATTACAGAACTTTTTTTTTTCATGACACAAAATTAGAAAACATTAAAATTTTTAGCTTTAATTCTTTATGTCCTTAAAACAGATATTCACACCACACAAGAGAACCAGTCACATCCCTAAATGCTATTAACCTGCAGACTTTAGGTTAATCTGTAGGTTAGCAGCATTCTAAAGCTGCCTGGCCACCGCAGTGAAAGCCTGGCTGCCAGGAGGAAATTAACTTTATTTTTCCCGGTAGCCTTTGGCTCTCAGTCTTTAAGATGTGGCCAGCGCGGCTTCAGTCACCACTTAGTACATAATGAGTGGCGGCTGAAACCTTGACTTGGCACTGACTGACAGCCAACTCTACACTGATGCTTTGCTGAGATGACAGTCAGCCAGCGCCAAGGTATGGTTACAGCCACCGCTCACTATGTAATGAGCACTGACTGAATCTGCCCAGTCGCGTCTCCATGACTGAAAGCTCGAGGCTGCTGGGAGGAGTAAAGTTCATTTTCTCCCAGCAGCCAGGCAGATCTAGAACACTATTAACCTATTTTTTTAGGATGTTAGAAGGTTAAATGTTTATCAGCAATCTTTCACTTTTTCAATTAAATTTATAAAACTTATATTTTTAGAGACCACTTCACTTTTGAAGTTACTTCGAGGTGCCTATATATCAGAAAACCCGTAAACAAGACCCCATTTTATAACCTGAACCTCTCCACATATTGTGAACCACATTCAAAAGGTTTGGTAAGCCTTTAGGTGCTTCACTGGAATTGATGCAAACTAAAAGAGGAAGCATGAGGAAGCAACGTGCCGCGAAACGCGCGTTGAAGTGTAACAACGAGGCACTGGCACAGTAACATGAACACCGGTAAGAATATCTAGTTGCACTATGCACTTTACTAATGGTCTTTGATGGGGAACCAATGTATTCACCTTTTCATGGGCACTGCCTCTCATTTACTATATGGTGGCAGTAATTGCCTATAGGATTATGCACTTTATATATTGGGATATTAAATCCTTCTAAATTTGCACTACAAGTGGCTGTCTCCTATCTTATATGATCTCTTGCCGTAGTTCATGGTTTATGTTTTATGTATCATGTATTATATGAAATTATGCGGGAGTACTAATAATAATGTATGTTGAATATTGAAAAGTATTTTGACCTGTCCCCCGCATGGTCTTACTTGGTAAATTATGTCTTATGCCTCTTTGAGATTTTCTGTGCTTTTGTTTTGGTTGGTGTCTTTTGTGTTATAAATAAAATATTTTGATTTTATATAGTTGTTGTATAGCATTCTTTCAGGTAGTTTTTTTTGGTCATATGGTATTTCTCTACTTGGAATGTGAAAATATTTGGTGTGATATTTCTCCTTGGTTTTTGGTTAAAACTAAAAGAAAGACATGAAAAATGACATTTTCTTTAGTAAATTTTTGCTTTAGTCCCAAATTTTAAAGTTTCAAAAGAGTAAAAGGAGAAAATTGACTACACAATTTGTTGTGTAATTTCTCCTGCGCATGATGATACCTCAAAAACTACTGTTTATAAGCACACGTCAGGGCTCGGAAGAAAAGAAGTGCTATTTTTTGGAGTGCAAATTTGGCTAGAATAGATTTTAGACGCAATGTCGCATTTGTAGAGCTCCCCAAGGGAATCAGCAGAAACCCCTCAAAACTAGGCTGTTCCAAGAACTCATCTAGGGTTTGGATGAGCATCTTGAACCCACTGGTGTTTCAAAGAATTTTATGATATTGAGCGGTGAAAATGAAATATTATCTTTTTTTCCACAAAAATGTTGAATTATCCCCAAATTTCAAATTTTGAAGAGGATGGCGGAAAAAAATGCATTCCACTATTGAATGTGCAATTTCTCCCCAGTAGATACTTTATACTGTATGTCGGCCAAAGAGTATACCATTGCACTGTATAAAGGCTACAGAGGGGGACAGCATTCGTTAAGAGGGTCATAGGTGTGGACAATATCCAAAATGGTGGATATTATACTGTAGGGTGGCCACAGAGACAGACATTATAACTATATAGGCTATATTACTGCAACATTTGGGGCCAGAATGTGGGACATTATACTAAATAATGGGACTTTATTAATGTTTGGGGCTACAATTGGGGGCATTCACAATACCCCTAATATTTTAACAATAACATCGTAGCAATGCTCATACATTATTATGGTATGGGGCCAAATTTGAGATGTTCTGTTTAAATGCATAAAAGTTAAACACTTTTATTGTATGGGTGTCACTTGGGAGGAGACATAGCTGTTATATTTGAACATAAGGATGAACACTAATAATATATTACGGGCCAAAGAGGAATTTTACTATTGTTTTGGGAGCACAGGTGGGCTCTCCTCTGAGAAGATCACACAGGGGGACATCACAACTATAAAATATTTTATTTTGAGGGATACTGTTACAAGAATGGAAAAACAATGAGGTATTATTACTGTGTAGGATCTACCAAGGAACAACTATGTCATCTTTCTTTTTTATCTGGCACAGATGTCAGCGAAGAGTCACTGGATTTACCTGTACACTTATACTATATACTACATTTGATGACACAGCATTTATTCTTGATTATGCCAGATGTATTTTCCAGTAGGTCAAAAAACATGGAATCATAGAATCTTAGGATGCTAGATTTGGAAGGAACCTCAAGGGTCATCATGTCTAACCCCCTGCTCAATGCAGGATTCAGTAAACCATCTCAGACAGATGTCTGTCCAGCCTCTGTTTGACGACTTCCATTGCAGGAGAACTCACCACCTCTCGTGGCAGCCGGTTCCACTCATTGATCACTCTCACTGCCAAAAAGTTTTTTCTAATATCTAATCTGTATCTTCTCCCTTTCAGTTTTAATCAATTGCTTAGTGTTTCCATGTGCAAATGAGAATAATGATGATCCATCTACACTGTGACATCCCTTCAGATATTTGTTGGCAGCTATTAAGTCTCCCCTTAGACTTCTTTTTTTCAAGCTAAACATTTCCAGATCCTTTAACCATTCCTCGTAGGACATACTTTGCAGTCCGATTACCATCCTGATAGCTCTTCTCTGAACTTGCTCCAGTTATTCAATTTATTTTTTAAAATGTGGTACCCAGAACTGGACACAGTATTCCAGATGAGGTCTGACCACGGAGGAGTAGTGGGGGATAATTACTTCATGTGATCTAGATTCTATGCTTCACTTAATACATCCTAGAACTGTTTGCCTTTTTGTTGCTGCATCACACTGTTGACTCATTAGTATGCCCAAGTTTTTTTCACACATGCTGCTGCTTAGCTCTTGTAAGGATTCGAACCTAGCAGCTCCTGTGCACCAGTCGGCAGCTCTCCTTTCTGAGCTATTCAGCTCACTGGACAGTTCCATGCAAATACTTGAACATACTTTATGTTGTTTCTGATGTCTCCTCCCTGAGTTTCCTGTTGTTACCACCCTGAGTTCCTGACTGGCTCATTCTGATTTCACACCCTATTTAAACCTGGCCTTGCTCTCAGTTCATTGCATGATTATTGAGCTACCTTCTTTTAGTCAAGCTTCCTTCCACCTGCTATTCCTTTAAATGACACTGCTGCTCCTGGTAAACCACCTCTGGCTTCCTTGACTGATTCCTGCTTATTGCTTTAAACTACATTGCTATTCCTGTGTATCGACTCCTTGGCTATTCCAGACTACGCTACCTGCCCATTGCTGCCCCTAGTGGTTGCAATATCAATAGTCCAACCAGGTCAGTCCGTTACCGATATATTCCTCCCATTCTACAGATGTAATTTTTGTTTTTCTTGCCCAGATGTCGAATCTTGCATTTGTTCTTAAATACCATTCTATTAGTCGCTGCCCATTGTTCAAGCTTATCTAGTGTTAGCTATCCCACCTAGCTTTGCATCATCTGCAAATTTGATTAGTTTACCTTCAGTTCCCTTATCTAGATCATTTATAAAAATGTTGAATAACACTGGAGCCAGGACAGAGCCTTGCAGTACATCACTTGAAACACTTTTCCAATTGAATGAGCAACCATTTATTACCATTTTTTGAGTACAATCACTGAGCCAGTTATGAATCCATCTAACTGTAGCCTTGTCATTCTCATACTTGGTCATTTTTTCAATAAGGATAGTATTAGATACTTTATCAAATGCTTTGATGAAGTTGAGATATGTACTATATCGACATTTCCCTGATCCACCCAGTCAGTGATTTAATCATAGAAACAAATTAGAATAATCTGGCATGATCTGGTTAGTTACAAGCCCACACTGGCTCTGGTTAATTACTGTATTATTATCCAAGTACTTACATACATGCTGTTTAATAATTTGTTCAAATATCTTTCCTGATATAGAAGGCACACTGGCCTATAATTTTTTGGCTCCATCTTTTTTCCTTTTTTGAAGATAGGGACAACATTTGCCCTTATCCAATCTTAAGGGACTTCTCCTGTTTTCCAGGATTTTTCAAAGATTCTGGCTAATGGTTCTACAATTTCCTCTGCTAACTCTTCCAGTACCCTAGGATGTAATTCATCTGGACCAGGAGATTTAAATTCATTTAAATTAGCTAAGTGTTCCCTCACCATTTCTCTGTTTATGAATAGAGTGGATTATTTTATTCTTTTATGGCCCCATGAAGATCAGTTGATGTTACACTTGCTTTCTTAGAGAACATAGATGCAACATAGGAATGTAAAAGTTTGGCTTGCTCAACATCATTTTTGACCATTTCATCCTTTTTATCCTATAAAAATCCTATAGCATCTTTGACTTTTCTTTTGCTTTTGACATACCCCCAAAATCCTTTATTGCTGCTTTTGGTCTCCCTTGCAAGCCTTACTTCATTACTGGCTTTAGCTCTTTTAACTCTTGCCCTGTATTGCCTGCAAACAGATATGCCCCCTCTTTCCATTTGATATACATTTCTTTTTTCCTTTTTAACAAGTGATTAAGTTCTGTGCTCATCCACCCTGGTCTCTTTAAATGCTTTCAATTCTTCATTTTTTTAAAGATTGTTACCAATCGTGCGGTGAGAATTTCATTTAGCAAAATCTCCCATAGTTTTTGGACATTTCTGTCCTTTAAAACTTCCAGCCTTTGGACCTTTCCTACCCTCTTTCTGAGTCCATTAAAATCTGCATTTCTAGAGTCCAACCTTAAAGTCTGAGTTCTCCCTGGTATTCCTCCACTTGTAATCCAAAATTCGAAGACAGCATGATCGTTGCCTCCCAAATTCCCAACCACCTTTACTTCCTCAACCATTTCCTCCCTGTTGGTAGGAATTAGATCCAAGATTGCAGATCCCTTTGTTCTCTCTTATACCTTTTGAAAGATAAAGATGTCAGCAAGTGAAGATAAAAAAAATTCTGGACCCATTACTTTTGCCTGAGAGAGATTAACAACAAATATCTGGATAGTTTAAATCACCATAATCACTATGTCACACTTTTTTGGAGAACAGAGACATCTGACGTAGAAAGAGTTTCTCCTGGTCGTCAGTCTGTCCAGGTGGCCTCTTGTAAACAAATACAAATCTGTTCTCCTCTCCTTGAATGCTTACCCAAACGTTTTCTACAGAGCTACCAGTGTCTGAAGCTTGGATCTCTGAGGAGATATACATTTTCCTAACATACAATGCAACACCTCCTCCCTTCTTGTTAATCCTGTTTCTTATAAATAAGTTGAAGCCTTCAAGGTTTGTATTCCAAGCATGTGTATCATCCCACCAAGTTGCAGCGATGCCTATATATCTATTCCTGTGTTAGCAGTTCCAAGTCTCCTTGTTTGTTTCCCATGCTCTGTGCATTTGTATAGACACATTTTAACCTGTAGTCAGCTTCTCTTGCTCCTCTATTTTCATTCAGAGTTTGTTGTTTTTGTTCTTCCTTTTCACGTCTAATAGCAGGGTTCTCAAAAAATTCATTAGCTGCATATTTCTTCCTGGCTGTATATTTCCCATCCCATATTGCTCTATTTAAAGGGAACCTGTCACCACGTTTTTGGAAGATGGGATAAAAATAGCGTTAAATAGGGGCAGAGGTGGGCGTTACATTAGTGTGTTTGTTATGCGTTTATTACCCACCTGTTGTGAAATTGGATTCTGGGCTCCCCCGGTGGCCACTTGTGGAATTGAACTTGTGTGCATCATCCCCTCTGTTCACCTGCTCCTATCAGGATGTGGGAGTCGCTATATAACCTTGCTCCTCTGTCAGTTTCTTGCCGGTCAACAATGTAATCAGAAGCCTTCTGTGCTTGTTCCTGCTACTAGACAACTCCCAGCTAAGTTGGACTTTTGTCCTTGTGTTTTTTTGCATTTTGTTCCTGTTCACAGCTGCTGTTTCGTTACTGTGTCTGGAAAGCTCTTGTGATCGGAAATTGCCACTCTGGTGTTATGAGTTAATGCTAGAGTCTTAAAGGAATTTCTGGATGGTGTTTTGATAGGGTTTTCTGCTGACCATGAAAGTGTCCTTTCTGTCTTCCTGCTATCTAGAAAGCGGACCTCGATTTTGCTAAACCTATTTTCATACTACGTTTGTCATTTCATCTAAAATCACCGCCAATATATGTGGGGGCCTCTGTCTGCCTTTTGGGAAAATTTCTCTAGAGGTGAGCCAGGACTGTCTTTTCCTCTGCTAGGATTAGGTAGTTCTCCGGCTGGCGCTGGGCATCTAGGGTTAAAAAACGTAGGCATGCTACCCGGCCACTTCTAGTTGTGCGGCAGGTTTAGTTCATGGTCAGTATAGTTTCCATCTTCCAAGAGCTAGTTCTCATATATGCTGGGCTATGTTCTCTCGCCATTGAGAATCATGACAGTTTGACCGGCCCAAAAAAGGGTTAAATTACTGGCTGAGAAAGGAGAGAAAAAAGAAGTCTGCTACAATTTTTTTTTTTTTTTTTTTCCTCTAGTTCTGAGTGTGCTCTTAATTGAATCACTTGCTAGTCTGCCTATACTGCAGCCTTCCTCTCTTTCTCTCCTTCTAATCCTTGAATGGCTCTGTGTTCACCTGTTTCAAATGGATCTTCAGAGTGTAGCTACAGGTTTGAATAATCTCGCCACAAAGGTACAAAATTTGCAAGATTTTGTTGTTCATGCACCTATGTCTGAGCCTAGAATTCCTTTGCCTGAATTCTTCTCGGGGAATAGATCTCACTTTCAAAATTTTAAAAATAATTGCAAATTGTTTTTGTCCCTGAAGTCTCGCTCTGCCGGAGACCCTGCACAGCAGGTCAGGATTGTAATTTCCTTGCTCCGGGGCGACCCTCAAGACTGGGCTTTTGCATTGGCACCAGGGGATCCTGCGTTGCTCAATGTGGATGCGTTTTTTCTGGCCTTGGGGTTGCTTTATGAGGAACCTCATTTAGAGCTTCAGGCGGAAAAGGCCTTGATGTCCTTGTCTCAGGGGCAAGATGAAGCTGAAATATACTGCCAAAAATTCCGCAAATGGTCTGTGCTTACTCAGTGGAATGAGTGCGCCCTGGCGGCGATTTTCAGAGAAGGTCTCTCTGATGCCATTAAGGATGTTATGGTGGGGTTCCCTGTGCCTGCGAGTCTGAATGAGTCCATGACGATGGCTATTCAGATCGATAGGCGTCTGCGGGAGCGCAAACCTGTGCACCATTTGGCGGTGTCTACTGAGAAAACGCCAGAAAATATGCAATGTGATAGAATTCTGTCCAGAAGCGAGCGGCAGAATTTTAGACGAAAAAATGGGTTGTGCTTCTATTGTGGTGATTCAACTCATGTTATATCAGCATGCTTTAAGCGTACTAAGAAGCCTGACAAGTCTGTTTCAATTAGCACTTTACAGTCTAAGTTTATTCTATCTGTGACCCTGATTTGTTCTTTGTCATCTATTACCGCGGACGCCTATGTCGACTCTGGCGCTGCTTTGAGTCTTATGGATTGGTCCTTTGCCAAACGCTGTGGGTATGATTTGGAGCCACTGGAGGCTCCGATACCTCTGAAAGGGATTGACTCCACCCCATTGGCTAGTAATAAACCACAATACTGGACACAAGTGACTATGCGTGTTAATCCGGATCACCAGGAGGTTATTCGCTTTCTGGTGCTGTATAATCTACATGATGTTTTGGTGCTGGGATTGCCATGGCTGCAATCTCATAACCCAGTCCTCGACTGGAGAGCTATGTCTGTGTTAAGCTGGGGATGTAAAGGAACTCATGGGGACGTACCTTTGGTTTCCATTTCATCATCTATTCCCTCTGAGATTCCTGAATTCTTGTCTGACTTTCGTGACGTTTTTGAAGAACCCAAGGTTGGTTCACTACCTCCGCACCGGGAGTGCGATTGTGCCATAGACTTGATTCCGGGTAGTAAATACCCTAAGGGTCGTTTATTTAATCTGTCTGTGCCTGAACACGCTGCTATGCGAGAATATATAAAGGAGTCCTTGGAAAAGGGACATATTCGTCCTTCGTCATCTCCCTTAGGAGCCGGTTTTTTCTTTGTGTCTAAGAAAGACGGCTCTTTGAGGCCGTGTATTGATTATCGACTTTTGAATAAAATCACGGTTAAATATCAATATCCGTTACCACTGCTTACTGATTTGTTTGCTCGTATAAAGGGGGCCAAGTGGTTCTCTAAGATTGATCTCCGTGGGGCGTATAATTTGGTGCGAATCAAGCAGGGGGATGAGTGGAAAACCGCATTTAATACGCCCGAGGGCCATTTTGAGTATTTGGTGATGCCTTTTGGTCTTTCAAATGCCCCTTCAGTCTTCCAGTCCTTTATGCATGACATTTTCCGCGATTATTTGGATAAATTTATGATTGTGTATCTGGATGATATTCTGATTTTTTCGGATGACTGGGACTCTCATGTCCAGCAGGTCAGGAGGGTTTTTCAGGTTTTGCGGTCTAATTCCTTGTGTGTGAAGGGTTCTAAGTGTGTTTTTGGGGTTCAAAAGATTTCTTTCTTGGGAAACATTTTTTCCCCCTCTTCCATCGAGATGGATCCTGTCAAGGTTCAGGCTATTGGTGATTGGACGCAACCCTCTTCTCTTAAGAGTCTTCAGAAATTTTTGGGCTTTGCTAACTTTTATCGTCGATTTATTGCTGGTTTTTCTGATGTTGTAAAACCATTGACTGATTTGACTAAGAAGGGTGCTGATGTTGCTGATTGGTCCCCTGATGCTGTGGAGGCCTTTCGGGAGCTCAAGCGCCGCTTTTCTTCCGCCCCAGTGTTGCGTCAGCCTGATGTTGCTCTTCCTTTTCAGGTTGAGGTCGACGCTTCTGAAATCGGAGCTGGGGCGGTGTTGTCGCAGAGAAGTTCCGACTGCTCCGTGATGAGACCTTGTGCTTTTTTTTCCCGTAAATTTTCGCCCGCCGAGCGGAATTATGATATTGGGAATCGGGAGCTTTTGGCCATGAAGTGGGCTTTTGAGGAGTGGCGTCACTGGCTTGAGGGGGCCAGACATCAGGTGGTGGTATTGACTGACCACAAAAATTTAATTTACCTTGAGTCTGCCAGGCGCCTGAATCCTAGACAGGCGCGCTGGTCGTTGTTTTTCTCTCGGTTTAATTTTGTGGTGTCGTACCTATCGGGTTCTAAGAATGTTAAGGCGGATGCCCTTTCTAGGAGTTTTGAGCCTGACTCCCCTGGTAATTCTGAGCCCACAGGTATCCTTAAAGATGGAGTGATATTGTCTGCCGTTTCTCCAGACCTGCGGCGGGCCTTGCAGGAGTTTCAGGCGGATAGACCTGATCGTTGCCCACCTGGTAGACTGTTTGTTCCTGATGATTGGACCAGTAGAGTCATCTCTGAGGTTCATTCTTCTGCGTTGGCAGGTCATCCTGGAATCTTTGGTACCAGGGATTTGGTGGCAAGGTCCTTCTGGTGGCCTTCCCTGTCACGAGATGTGCGAGGCTTTGTGCAGTCTTGTGACGTTTGTGCTCGGGCCAAGCCTTGTTGTTCTCGGGCTAGTGGATTGTTGTTGCCCTTGCCTATCCCGAAGAGGCCTTGGACGCACATCTCGATGGATTTTATTTCGGATCTGCCTGTTTCTCAGAAGATGTCTGTCATCTGGGTGGTGTGTGACCGTTTCTCTAAGATGGTCCATCTGGTTCCCTTGCCTAAGTTGCCTTCTTCTTCCGAGTTGGTTCCTCTGTTTTTTCAAAATGTTGTTCGTTTGCATGGTATTCCTGAGAATATCGTTTCTGACAGAGGGACCCAATTCGTGTCTAGATTTTGGCGGGCATTCTGTGCTAGGATGGGCATAGATTTGTCTTTTTCGTCTGCTTTCCATCCTCAGACTAATGGCCAGACCGAGCGGACTAATCAGACCTTGGAGACATATTTGAGGTGTTTTGTGTCTGCGGATCAGGATGATTGGGTTGCTTTTTTGCCTTTGGCGGAGTTCGCCCTCAATAATCGGGCCAGCTCTGCCACCTTGGTGTCCCCGTTTTTCTGTAATTTGGGGTTTCATCCTCGATTTTCCTCCGGTCAAGTGGAATCTTCGGATTGTCCTGGAGTGGATGCTGTGGTGGAGAGGTTGCATCAGATTTGGGGGCAGGTGGTGGACAATTTGAAGTTGTCCCAGGAGAAGACTCAGCTTTTTGCCAACCGCCGTCGTCGTGTTGGTCCTCGGCTTTGTGTTGGGGACTTGGTGTGGTTGTCTTCTCGTTTTGTCCCTATGAGGGTTTCTTCTCCTAAGTTTAAGCCTCGGTTCATCGGCCCGTACAAGATATTGGAGATTCTTAACCCTGTGTCCTTCCGTTTGGACCTCCCTGCATCCTTTTCGATTCATAATGTTTTTCATCGGTCATTGTTGCGCAGGTATGAGGTACCGGTTGTGCCTTCCGTTGAGCCTCCTGCTCCGGTGTTGGTTGAGGGTGAGTTGGAGTACGTTGTGGAAAAGATCTTAGACTCTCGTGTTTCCAGACGGAGACTCCAGTATCTGGTCAAATGGAGGGGATACGGTCAGGAGGATAATTCTTGGGTCACTGCCTCTGATGTTCATGCCTCCGATCTTGTCCGTGCCTTTCATAGGGCTCATCCTGATCGCCCTGGTGGTTCTGGTGAGGGTTCGGTGCCCCCTCCTTGAGGGGGGGGTACTGTTGTGAAATTGGATTCTGGGCTCCCCCGGTGGCCACTTGTGGAATTGAACTTGTGTGCATCATCCCCTCTGTTCACCTGCTCCTATCAGGATGTGGGAGTCGCTATATAACCTTGCTCCTCTGTCAGTTTCTTGCCGGTCAACAATGTAATCAGAAGCCTTCTGTGCTTGTTCCTGCTACTAGACAACTCCCAGCTAAGTTGGACTTTTGTCCTTGTGTTTTTTTGCATTTTGTTCCTGTTCACAGCTGCTGTTTCGTTACTGTGTCTGGAAAGCTCTTGTGATCGGAAATTGCCACTCTGGTGTTATGAGTTAATGCTAGAGTCTTAAAGGAATTTCTGGATGGTGTTTTGATAGGGTTTTCTGCTGACCATGAAAGTGTCCTTTCTGTCTTCCTGCTATCTAGAAAGCGGACCTCGATTTTGCTAAACCTATTTTCATACTACGTTTGTCATTTCATCTAAAATCACCGCCAATATATGTGGGGGCCTCTGTCTGCCTTTTGGGAAAATTTCTCTAGAGGTGAGCCAGGACTGTCTTTTCCTCTGCTAGGATTAGGTAGTTCTCCGGCTGGCGCTGGGCATCTAGGGTTAAAAAACGTAGGCATGCTACCCGGCCACTTCTAGTTGTGCGGCAGGTTTAGTTCATGGTCAGTATAGTTTCCATCTTCCAAGAGCTAGTTCTCATATATGCTGGGCTATGTTCTCTCGCCATTGAGAATCATGACACCCACCTAAGTTGCCGAAATACCTTTGCAAAGTCTCCGTTTTCGCCTGTCAATCAGGCTGGTCTGGTCAAAAGGGCGTTGTCTTCCCCCAGATTTTGCGTAGTTTTCCGTTGGTGGCGTAGTGGTGTGCGCATGCCCAAGGTCCCGAATCCACTGCCAGGGGATTTAAAAGAGCGCGCTGTTCGTTATTTCCTTGGTGATCGGTGGGCGCGGCCATCTTCCTTTGGCCGCGCGTGCGCAGAAGCGGCGCTCTGCTGGCCGCGGCTTCAGGAAAATGGCCGCCGCGATATCCATCTGCGCACGCGCGGCATCCCGCAGCCATTTTCCTGAAGCCGCGGCCAGCAGAGCGCCGCTTCTGCGCACGCGCGGCCAAAGGAAGATGGCCGCGCCCACCGATCACCAATGAAATCACGAACAGCGCGCTTTTTTAAATCCCCTGGCAGAGGATTCAGGACCTTGGGCATGCGCACACCACTACGCCACCAACGGAAAACTACGCAAAATCTGGGGGAAGACAAGACGCCCTTTTGACCAGACCAGCCTGATTGACAGGCGAAAACGGAGACTTTGCAAAGGTATTTCGGCAACTTAGGTGGGTAATAAATGCATAACAAACACACTAATGTAATGCCCACCTCTGCCCCTATTTAACGCTATTTTTATCCCATCTTCCAAAAACGTGGTGACAGGTTCCCTTTAAAGCTCTCCTAATGCATGTAGCAAGGTATCTAGAAAATATGTGGTTTCCTGTTTTTGTAAGATGCGACCCATCTCTAGCAAGGAGTCCATCATACAGGTAATTCACTCCATGGTCAAGAATCCAAAAATGTTGCTCACAATGCCATCAACATAGCAAGTTGTTCAGCTGTAGAATCTTGTTAAATCTCCTTGGTCCATGCCCATCCACTGGGAGGATGGATGGGAAGACGGCCTAGGTCTTCAAACTCTCTGCCTATAGTTTCCAGGTCCTTTCTTGCTTTGTTATTTGTTCCTATGTGCACTATTAGACATGGGTAGTCGTCTTTAGTAGGGTTGAGCGAAACGGGTCGGCCATTTTCAGAAGTCGCCGACTTTTGGCAAAGTCGGGTTTCATGAAACCCGACCCGACCCCTGTGTGGGGTCGGCCATGAGGTCGACGATCTTCTGAATCTGGTATCGGAATTCCGATACCGAGTTCCGATATGTTTGCGATATCGGGAATCGGTATCGGAATCCATATTTAAGTGTAAAATAAAGAATCAAAATAAAAAATATTGATATACTCACCCTCGGACGCGCCCTGGTACTAACCGGCAGGCTTCCTTCCTAAGAATGAGCGCGTGAAGGACCTTAGATGACGTCGTGGCTTGTCCATGTGACCGCTCGCGACCAATCACAAGCCACGACGTCACCGCAGATCATTCACACGCTCATTCTTAGGAAGGAAGCCTGCCGGTTAGTACCAGGGCGCGTCCGAGGGTGAGTATATCAATATTTTTTATTTTGATTCTTTATTTTACACATTAATATGGATCCCAGGGCCTGAAGGAGAGTTTCCTCTCCTTCAGACCCTGGGAACCATAGTATCCCATTGCACTGCATTGGGTTTCGTGTTTCGGTCGACCCCGACCCCGACTTTTTTATAGGATCGGGCGATTTCACTCGACCCGACTTTTGAGAAAGTCGGGTTTCGTGAAACCCGACCCGATCCTATAAAAATAAAAGTCGCTCAACCCTAGTTTTTGGCATTGAAGTGTCTTGATACCCTATCAGAAACATCTTTATTTAGGCACCTGAAATTCAGCAAATTTCTCGTGAAGTAATGTCCAGTTGGCAGATAGTGGCTTCTGTTCCTCTCTGGAGAGAATCCACCACAACCGCCACTCTCCTTTTCTTCTTCACCACAGTGTTTCTTTTCCTCCCTTCAAGAGGCTTCTGATTTCTTACTAGGGTGTTCTCTGTGGGCAAAGCACTTTTTTGATGTACATATTCATAGTTGTCCTGCTTGAGAGCCTGGAAGTGTAATAGAAATTTGATTGGATTAATCTATTCCCATGTGTGCTGCGTCCGTTCCCTATTAGGCTAAGTATTCGAGCTCGGAAGAATGACACCGCACACCAAGGTGACAGAATAATATTCAATACTGATGCTTTATTATAGTAACATACGCTTTTATAGTTGCACATAGAAGGGGAGATTATTTAATGATCATATGGTCAAGCTTCTCTGTTATTGGTTATCTAAATATATGAAATATTGTGGTTAAGGCATAGCAATAGGCTGATTAATTAGGCCAAAGTTGAGACATCTTGAGTACTTCTTCATCTCTGGAAAGTCCCAAGGCGTTGTCTGGTCTACGGTGGCCATTTTAAGCAATTGATTATAACCCCTTATAACCGCCAATATGGCTTTTAATGGCGGCAATTACGGGTACTTATTCCTCAGTGCTGCTTTTCAATGACGCTGAGAAATAAGTGTATAGTTCCCCCCAGCGTCGAAATATCTCCAGGGTCTCGGCTACTAGGGGTCACAGAGACCCCAGAGAACATGATTTGGGTCAGTTTTTAACGACCCAAGTGACCCAAGTGTTGTGGTTGCCATTATTAACGAAATAATGGCGACCGTGAAAAAAAAAGTCAGATTTCCTATTTAATTTCTCTCTCCTCTGATGTGATCGCACTTTAGAGGAGAGAGAAATGGGGTATCCAGATCCCCTCCAGTGTCCCTGCATCCTGGCGTCTTCTTCTGGGAACAAAATGGCAGGCGCATGCGCAGTGTGCCCGCCGAGATCTGCAGGCCAACACCCAGCAACAATAGTAAATTTTTCTTATTGGTTCATTTTGATTACTGTGATCACAGTGATCAAAATAAAAGAAATAGTATATAAAACCCCCTTTATCACTCCCTTAGGCAAAATAAAAATAAAAAAAAATGTATTTTATTTCCATTAGGGTTAGGGTTGAGCTAAAGTTAGGGTTGGGCTAAAGTGTGGGTTGGGCTAGGGTTAGGGTTATGGTTTGGATTATGTTTAGGGTTGGGATTAGGGTTAGGGGTGTGTTAGGGTTAGGTTTGTGGTTAGGGTTATGGTTGGGATTAGGGGTGTGTTGAGGTTATGGTTAGGGGTGTGCTGAGGTTATGGTTAGGGGTGTGTTGGGGTTAGGGTTGGAGTTAGACTTGGGGGATTCCACTGTTTAGGTACATCAGGGGGTCTCCAAATGCCACATGGCACCACCATTGATTCCAGCCAATTTTGCGCTCAAAAAGTCAAACGGTGCTCCCTCCCTTCTGAGTCCTGCCATGTACCCAAACAGTGGCTTTCCCCCACATATGGGGGTCTATTTTCCCCTGATACCCTTATAAAAATTAAAAAAAATTGGTTCCAAAGTAAATTTTTTGTGAAAAAAGTAAAATGTTCATTTTTACTTTCCACATTGCTTTAGTTCTCGTGAAGCACCTCGAGGGGTGCAGTTTTTAGAATGCTGTCACTTTTGGGTATTTTCTGTTATATTGACCCCCCCCAAATTCACTTCAAATGTGAGGTAGTCCCTAAAAAAATGGTTTTGTAAACTTTGTTGGAAAAATGAGAAAGCGCTGGTCAAATTTTAACCCTGATAATGTCTTAACAAAAAAAATCATGTTTCCAAAATTGTGCTGATGTGAAGATGACATGTAGGAAATGTTATTAACTATTTTGTGTGACACCACTCTCTGATTTAAGGGTACAAAAATTAAAAGTTTGAAAACTGCAAAATTTTCAAAATTTTTTGCCAAGTTTCCATTTTTTTCATAAATAAATGCACGTTATATCGAAGAACTTTTACCACTATCATGAAGTACAATATGTCACGAAATAACAGTCTCAGAATCAGTGGGATACAAGGAAGCGTTCTAGAGCTATAACTTCATAAAATAACAGTGGTGAGAATTGTAAAAAATGGCTTGGTCATTAAAGGGAACCTGTCAGCAGTTTTGACCAATATAACATACGCTCCAGTGCGCAGGCGCTGGGATAGGTCATAGAGGCCCAGAGCCTGCATACGGCAGTACTTTACTCTGCCCTCAACAGGGCAGATAAGTACACCTGCGCAGGAGCGAGATGCCGAGAAGCGAGGAAGCAACAGGAGGGCGGCATCACAAGAAGATGGGAGGCGCCAGACCCAGACTTGTGACACCCATTGGACCGGACCACACCGGACCCACCACCAGGTGAGTATAATAAAACTTATTTTTCTTATCTTTCAGGTCGGACTGGGGGCTTATCTACAGCATTATAGAATGCTGTAGAAAAGCCCTGAAAGGCAGTGGCCGTATCTTAGATCGCCAAAACCGCTGACAGGTGCGCTTTAAGTACCAAATTGGTTCTTTCACTAAGGGGATAATCTAAGTATTAGCTGTTAGTTTATATGCAAGTGAATCTATATATTTTATATATTTCCATCACAATCCCCCCTTAGATCTCACTTGCCCTAAAATTCCTAACTTTCTGTCCCAATGTGCTAGGAACTCTTTAGTGCTGCTGGTTGGATGATGTTTGCCTAATGCATGCACCCCTTTCGTGCACACTCTCACAGGGAAGTCAGAAGATCTGTCCCTAACGGTTTCATGGAATGGCAATCATGGTCTCGTATTCGACAGCATGCTTAGTCAGAGGTGTGTATTCCCGGTCAGCTGGACATTTGTCCGGTCAGGCGGGGCATCCACAGCCGTGTGTGACATCAGAGTTGTTGTGTCAGTAACTGATTTTTCCATCATCCTGTGGGCACAAGGGATAATACAGCAGCCAATGATCATCACAAGAAAAAAAATCACCAAAATGGCTACTCCAATTTGTGCTAGCATTTTCTGCCATCTACTCATCCAACCAAAATATTGATCCCAATGGTCAGTGACTCCTGAATTTTGCATTAAATCTTCTGATAGCTCAGTGAGTTTCTTTATTGCCAATGTGACTTTACCATTTTGTCCAGTATTATCTGGAATGAAAGTGCAACATGTGTCTTTGATCATCTTACAAACGCCTCCTTCCTCAGCTAATATCATGTCCAAGGCCATCCTATTCTGGAATGCCATGATGGAAGTAGGACCCAACTGGTCTGCAAGTCCCTGCAAAGCATCTCGTGTGTAATTAACAAATCTCTGTTGATTGTAATAGATGTAATTTATTCAATCTACATTTTTGTTTATAGTGATCATAGGCAGTAGTGACTCAAATCCTGTCTTAACCTGGTCTCTGGCCTTGTATTCATCAAGTACCCCCATTTAGTCTCCTATGTCATCTATGTACACTCACCGGCCACTTTATTAGGTACACCTGTCCAACTTCTTGTTAACACTTAATTTCTAATCAGCCAATCACATGGCGGCAACTCAGTGCATTTAGGCATGTAGACATGGTCAAGACAATCTCCTGCAGTTCAAACCGAGCATCAGTATGGGGAAGAAAGGTGATTTGAGTGCCTTTGAACGTGGCATGGTTGTTGGTGCCAGAAGGGCTGGTCTGAGTATTTCAGAAACTGCTGATCTACTGGGATTTTCACGCACAACCATCTCTAGGGTTTACAGAGAATGGTCCGAAAAAGAAAAAAAATCCAGTGAGCGGCAGTTCTGTGGGCGGAAATGCCTTGTTGATGCCAGAGGTCAGAGGAGAATGGGCAGACTGGTTCGAGCTGATAGAAAGGCAACAGTGACTCAAATCGCCACCCGTTACAACCAAGGTAGGCCTAAGAGCATCTCTGAACACACAGTGCGTCGAACTTTGAGGCAGATGGGCTACAGCAGCAGAAGACCACACCGGGTACCATTCCTTTCAGCTAAGAACAGGAAACTGAGGCTACAATTTGTACAAGCTCATCGAAATTGGACAGTAGAAGATTGGAAAAACGTTGCTTGGTCTGATGAGTCTCGATTTCTGCTGCGACATTCGGATGGTAGGGTCAGAATTTGGCGTAAACAACATGAAAGCATGGATCCATCCTGCCTTGTATGGAGCATCTTTGGGATGTGCAGCCGACAAATCTGCGGCAACTGTGTAATGCCATCATGTCAATATGGACCAAAATCTCTGAGGAATGCTTCCAGCACCTTGTTGAATCTATGCCACGAAGAATTGAGGCAGTTCTGAAAGCAAAAGGGGGTCCAACCCGTTACTAGCATGGTGTACCTAATAAAGTGGCCGGTGAGTGTATATGTGTGGCTCAAAGCTGCCTTTAGGGCCACCTTCCCTCTTTGATCTCTTTGGGTCTGCCTGAGCCTTGGGTGAAGAGTCGTGAGTGTAAGAAAAAGCTGGAATGGCATTGGAATTTTTGCCAAGCACACTGACCTACCCAAACACCTTCTAGTCTACTACGTACTTTCATATCACCGCAGATCCAATATGTCTACTAAACTACGTGATTTACTAGGTTATTGGTGATACTACTGAAATTTGACCTGAATCCTTTGGTGAAGTTTTCCACATTTCTGCCGGTCCCCATGCATGTGTAGCATGTATAATTTCCAGGGTAGACAGTTATCCCTGCCCCAGAAGGTGTAGCATTGACTATAAGGGGGTACTTAGACTTCCATTTTTTACAGAACAACGATTTGGATGAGTTAGTGTATATACTGAGGAGACAGGCTTGTTGAGACGCTGGGATATTAAGTGGCACAGTGCCTAGGTGAGGCCTAGCTGCAGCACATGCGAAGCAGCTATTCTTATGTTGATGGGCCGTATACTTCACCCATTATTCTGTGACACGTACAAGCTTTTACGCTAAATGACAACTGCCAATCTTACAAGGCACGCTGATGCCTAGAAATATCACCCTCCTCGCATGGGTCCCGTCTGGATCACCGGCTACCGGAATCTGTGATATCCTTTTAAGTTATTACCCTCCATGCATGGGAATTCACATCCCTCCGTGCACCGGAATCTGTAATAACTTATCAGAGACGGCTTCCTATGTCAGTTTCCCAGCAACCACAAGCAATCAGTCACAGTGTTCCGTCTATCTCCCGGATTTACACGAACAAACACAAAACACACGGCACGCAACAAACACTTTAGCTTATATCCCAGGGTTTGGTTAAGGTCATGGACTTTTTATACTACCTGGGAATGGGTGGTGACCACACCTTACTGGCAAGAGGTATAAACCCAGGCTGGGCACAGGGGATATTCAGGCAACATAACATAATTTTTTTACCTTAAAATGGAGCTGTACAGTCTGCATCCCTTTAGCCGAGACTGCAGCCGACACCCCCGTCTCTCTGGTCAGCAGGGTCCCTGTATGTTTCGTCCACAGCCTCACGTTCAGGCGTCAGATGTAATAGAAATCGGTTTTGATAAATCTATCCCCATGTGTGCTGCGTCCATTCCCAATTAGGCTAAGTATTCGAGCTCGGAAGAATGACACCGCTCACCAAGGTGACAGAATAACATTCTCTCAATACTGATACTTTATTATAGTAACATATGCTTTTATAATTGCATGTAGATGGGGAGGTTAATTAATGATCACATGGTCAAGCTTCTCTGTTATTGGTTACATAAATATATGAAATATTCTGGTTAAGGCATAGCAACAGGCTGATTAAACAATTAACGTATAACTGTTGCTTTTTCTGTAATCAGGCCAAAGTTGAGAGATCTTGAGTTGCTCTTCATCTCTGGAAAGTCCCAAGGCATTGTCTGGTCTATGGTGGCCATTTTAAGCAATTGATTATAATCTAAGTATTAGCTGTTCATTGTTCAAGTATTAGAGTTCAAAATGCTCGCTATACCCATGGATTAAATCCTTAGAGGGTGTTGAAAATGCTCACTTTACCCCTGGATAAAATACGTAAAGAGTGTAGTTTCCAAAATGGGGTAATTTGTGGGGGGTTTCTACTGTTAATCTCCTTAAGAGCCTTGTAAATGCAACATGGTAACCGCAATCTAATTCAGCCAAATTTGTGTACCAAAATTCAAATGGTGCTCCTTCCCTTCTGAGGTGTGCTGTTTGTCAAAAAAGAGGTTTCTGACCACATATGGGGTATCAGTGTGCTCAGAAGGAACTGGGTCACAGATTGAGGGGTCCATTTTGTCATGTTGTTTATTGTAAAAGGAAAATAATTGGGGCTAAAGCAACATGTTAGAGGAAAAATTACAATGTATTATTTTTCATTCCACTTTGCATTAATTCCTTTGTAGCACCTGATGGGTTAAAAGATTTCCTGACAGCAGTTTTGAAGTATTTGAGGGGTGCGGTTTTTAAAATTCTATAACTTTTGGGAATTTTCAAAATATAGTCCATTGAAATCTGAATATGTCTCTAAAGAAACAGGTTTTCTAAATTTCTTTAAAATATGAGAAATCGCTGCTCGACTAACCCTTCTAGCATTCTCATAAAATAAAAACATGTTTAAAAAATATGCTGATGCGAAGGAGACATATGAGAAATGTTATTTATTACTTATTTTGTACAGAGTGACTAGTTGGTTTAAGAATATAAAAATATAAAGCTTGAAAATTGCAATTTTTTTTACATTTTCGCCAAAATTCAAAATTTTACAAATAAATGTAAAACACATCAACCTAAATTTAATATTGACATAAAGTACAACGTGTCACAAAAAAACAGTCACAGAATCACTTTGATATGTTGAAGCATTCTATCATTATTAAGGTTACAATTGGCTCTGTTGCTTAGGGTTTAAAAGGGTTGTCCTTTCACAACATAAAATAGGTCATCACTATCAGATCATTGGGGGTCTGACACCAAGCACCCCAGCCATGGATAAGCTATAAGCTGCTCTGTCGGCTACTAAATATAAACTCTTTTCATGAGTTGATTTTTTGAATAGATGTTCTGTAGCACCTAGCAGGGGCCCCAACAAATTGAGCGGAGCTGTGTTTTGCAGCTGCATGCTATTTACTTACATTCAACCAGGAGATCAAAGAACAGCTGATTGGTGCCCTGTATGTCATCAATATGTCATGACCAGACAACCCCTTTAAATTTATATAGGCATATAGCATTTTTATGTTTTTATTGCCTGGCTAAACGCTTTATTAATTAGTTGTATGTTATATTGGCTCCAGGTCACACCACATTTTAAATCCTATTGAATACTACTTTTGTAATTTCTCAAACTTAACATTAAAACAGGAGGCACCTAGATAAAAAAAAGGTATGGCAAAAAATATTAATGCTGTTCCTATTAGTTGAGCTGAATAGATCCAGAATGATACTGTATTTCTAATAATAGTAGTCAGTAACGTCAAGATGCAAATAGATACTCTTCTAGTTACATCTTGTTTTAACGTGGGTTTCACAATAGCACCGCATAAATTATCAGTAGATCTTACACCTGTAACACCCCAGGTAACAGTGGCATTGCTTTCCTCATGGGGAGAGTGATGTCATGCTTGGAAGCAAGGAAGGATCCCTTTATCAGGTATTCAGCACATACAACACTGTTCTGACTCCAGGCCATTCTGACTCCAGGGGAGCTCTGAACCCGTTTTCAGGGGAGCTTCCCTAGATATATATTCTGGTCTGGAGGAGGAGAGAGAGTGGAAGCAGACAGAGAGAGTCTGAGAGGAAAGCTGGGGCTGTGCAGCCACGTGAGGTGCTGCAGCTCCTGGGAGGAATGAGAACAGAGCAGTCTGTAGAAGACTGAGAGGGGAAGTGGAGTGCAGGAGAGTTAAGAGATGGAGGGAAGCTAAGACTGAGCTTCCTCCACGCTAAAGTGCAGAATTCCGGTAGCCGGAAACCGAGGTTGTGGGGGTAACTTCATGCCTCATGACAGAAACCAGTGGACAGCTGGACTTCAAGTCACCTGTCCACCATTAACACCTGAAGACACAGTATCAGATAGAGCTCGGCATCATCTGAGAGACCCTGTAAAAAGGCTCGAGTTACCTGTCATGCGGGTAGTGTGAGGACCTTGTGTGAGACCTAAGGCAGCAAGGGACTACAACACAGCGCTAGAAGGAAAGCTTCCAACCCCACCTGGTTAGGGGGATTCTAGATTCTCTTCCAAGCTGGCCGGACCATACCAGTACCTGTGATCCTGGACTGTGGCTGCCTGAACTCTACAGTAAAAAGGTAAAGAGACTGCAACCTCGTGTCTTTTGTTTATTTCTGGCACCACACTATCTTTGCCAAATACACCGGGAGCCCTGGGGACCCAGCTTCATGTGTGGGAAGCCATACCATCTGGAGTGCCATCACTCCTCAGAGGACCCCTTTAAGCAGCGTCGGTCACCCGTGACCGAATACCACAGGTGATGTCACTAACATTCTTATTCCTAAAAACCTCTTTAAAGACTTTCCCTTTAATTTGGATGCCCAAGGCCACGGACCGGGTCGCTGCCACGGTGACGACCCCTTTAAGACCACCGGACCCGGTACCAAGTACCCCTAGGTCCTGGCAGGGGCGCTCCACACCTGATAAGGATACTGTGAAGAATATTGGAGATATAATTCCATGTCAATCATCTGTATCCTATTGGGCATGGAATGGAATAAAACCCCTTCAGCACGTACAGTGGTAACATAACACCTGGTCAGATTCAAATATAGGGATTCACAGCCCCACACACTGGCTGGTATGCAACCTTCTACAGGAAGACCCCCTGCGGATCCAAGCTATGCAGCTTGAGTCCTTTGGCAACTAGGAACTCATAAAGGAGTTATGGAAATACTATACGTCCTAGCTGCACATCGTATATATTTCCGAGATTCCCTGAACAGGTCAAGCATCTGCCTGGGTCTTGAGTCATTCTAACATGCACTGGAGGGGAGATACATAGAACAGCCACTAGCAGCAAGGTAGCAACATTTTGTTTAGTCTCTATAAGTAGAAGGACCCGGTTGGATCCAATGGCACCAGAACCACTGCCCCAGGACAGTCCAGAAATGAGTTATGATCTTTCATAGGTTTTGGGAGATTTTCGCCAAACCTCTAGGGGAGGGGATTTAGGTTCAACCCAGAGGGCAGTAGTGACCCAGAGGGTTAATCACTTGTGTGAAGCATAGCCTATTGCTTTTTATCTGGGAGGTTGTGAGAACACATTGTGTGAGGAGAAGTCACACACAAAGGGAACCACAAGCCTCCAATGTGGCAGCCCCTTCCCGGCAAGCCGGGTCTTTCAGCTAACTGGTAACTAACCATGTGTTCTGTTTATATCTTTTGTCCTATTACTATTGTATTTGCATATCTGACCAATATAAATTAATAACCATTGTGAATATATAGATTATTGTCTAGTGTGCCCTTAAGGTGATTAAATATATAATTTAACCTTGGGCTGCTCTTTTATCTCAATTCACAAGTTCTATTTCTCGGCCTAATCTCACATGCTACTAGAGGCAGGTTTCTGGCAAGATATAACCCTGTTAATGGACCAGGCGTATATCGAATGAGGAACTGGTGACAGTACTGCTGATAAGGTTCTGTTTCACTGGTGCTAGTGAAAGGGGCCTCTCAGCTTGTCAGGGATTTGGGCAAGTTTGGTGCCACGTCAGTGACTGCATGGGCCACATCCTCTCATTCCCCGTGCCTCCCTGGGCCTGTGTGGACAGGAGGCGTCTGGAAAACTGTGCGAAGCTGACCTTACATGTCCCTAGGGAGTACAAGTGGGGAGACCTTACCACGTGATCCCACTGACGTAATATTAATGTCAGGCGGGGTTGTGAGGTGTGGATCCTTCACTTTTCTTCACAGATACTTTAGATTCTAAAGAATCACCACAATCTACACCTAACCTGCCTGACAGCTCCCCAGTGAGCCTACTACTGCTGAGATCTTACACTGCTCATACAAGCTGCAGCTGTCAGTCAGGAAGGGTAGGAGGTGTAAGATTGCACTTACTAACGGGTAGGGGATTACTCGCTTGGCACGGGATTAACGTAGTCAGGCACAATTTTTGAACACAAAACAGTCCATGCGGTTTATTAAAGTGTCATAAACCGGGTTATGAACAGTTCATTATATACATTTCTTAGAAACAACAGGCACCAACTGTTGATATTAACTTGCAGCTTTATCTTGTACACTTCATATACGGCTTTGACTCACGGACACTAAACATGCTGGACCTCTCACTTCATCCAGTTACTATGGGTGTCCGTACGCTGTACAGTTCACCAATGCCCCAAGTCACATACAGCGCACATGACACTGGGTCTCGGTCTCTAAACACGCTGCACCTCACTCCGTTCAGTTGTCGTGGGAGACCACACAGTTCATAGAACATCACAAGCACCAACAGTCTGTATAGTACCTGACGGGAGCTCCTGCTCCACCGGCTGACTCCTTGTCAGTCCACTCCTCTGGGAAAGCTGCCTCACGGGGATCACCAACTTGCCTGGGCGGCATATCTTAGTCAGTCCAGACCCACCAAAGGATGGTAGCTTCCCCCAACATAGACCATCCAGAATCAGAGTCTTACTGTGCGCTATTCAGGGATCCGGTCCTACTCCCAGAACCTCCCAACACACCAGCATGAACTCCTCAGGACTTCTACTCCCAGGAAATCCAACACATGCTGCCCAGTGTGCTAGTCAGGATTCCTACTCCCAGGAAATCCAACACACTGGTATGTGCTGTCCAGGATTCCTACTCCCAGGAAATCCAATACATACTTCCAGGACCTTCACCACTCAGGTCCAAACACTGGAACCACACAGGAACATGTGACCCACACCCTGGTCACACTATATACCCTTAACCACTCCCCTGGATGGGAGTGTGGATGTGTGGCTAGTTTGTCCCGCCCATCCCACACAACTAGCCTAGTAAGTCTCCCTTGACTATTATACAACACTACACAAACTCTTGAGGGACTACAGGTCCCAGAACAACCACATTACATCAGACTTACCACGCAGACTCCCTCTGCGACACATATCGGCCATTCACAACAATGCCAGTCACTGTTTCACCACCATTATCACAACAGATATGCTTCCATGCATATCCCAAGGAGCACACACAGCGCCACCTAGCTGCCACAGGGGTCACTGCATCACAGAGGATACTGAATAATCTTGGACTCATGAGCTAATTCATTCAATAACTGGACTCATAAAATGCTTATCCTAATATTAGGACCATGATTTTCAAAGTAAATAACCCAGCCTCATTAGGTCTAAGATACCTATGTAAAAATGTATGCATTTTGCATTGTGAAATTTGGTGACAAATCCACATAAATGTAACCGGATAAAACTGGACCACATTTAATAGTAGCATTACTTTACAAGAACTGTTTTTAAAATAGTGACATTTCTTTCTAAGGACACATGCACACGTTGAGTATTTTTCGTTTTTTTTTTACCTCAGTATTTTTAAGTCAAAATCAGGACTGGAACAGTCAGAGGAAAAGTATAACGCAACTAAAGGAGAAATCAAATTCATAACTTCAAATAGATAGATAGATAGATAGATAGATAGATATAGTGACCGCCGCAGAGTACTGCACATCCGCCTCTATTGATTTGAAAAGTAGGCAGATGTGCAGTTCCCAGTCGCAGCCACTATCAAAAGATGGAGTAGGTCCAAAATAGAGAATTTCCGGCTGGCAACACCAAGAACAGCTGAATGGCGAAGGTGCCAGGTGTCGGACCCTGACAGATCAGACATCGATGACCTATCCTAGAGATGGGTCATCAATGTTAAAGTAGTGGATAGGATGAAACTTGGCAGTTGTATTTGTGAACATTTCATAAACAACCCAAAAAACTGCCTATGAAATAGAGATAACAGTATTGTGCTAAAATAGCATCAGATTAGCAAGGCAGAAAACGGGATATATCAGAGTCTGTAAAATAGTCAAGTTTATAGACAATAAAAAAATATATATATTTATACTGTATTTATATACACTATTGAACCCGTTCTACGCCCTGGTGGCGAGCATTTATATTGGTATATGGTCTCCATCCTGGTATGTACTGCTCCCATCTTGCTCTCCCATCCTGTGCCCCCATCCTGTCATGTGCTGCTCCATCCTGCATCCCCATCCTGTCATGTGCTCCCATCCTGCGCCCCGATCCTGTCATGTGCTGCTCCATCCTGCATCCCCATCCTGTCATGTGCTGTTCCATCCTGCGCCCCCATCCTATCATGTGCTGCTCCATCCTGCGTCCCCATCCTGTCATGTGCTCCCATCCTGCACCCCCATCCTGTCATGTGCTGCTCCCATCGTGCGCAATCATTCTGTCATGTGCTGCTCCCATCCCGTGCCCCCATTCTGCCTGTTCCTGTTTCCATTCTGCCATATGTTGCTCCCATCTCTCTCTCTCCGGCTCTACTGCCCGAGTGCGGATGTGCTGAGTGCGGGTGGCTGTGCTGAGTGCGGGCGGCTGTGCTGAGTGCGGGCGGCTGTGCTGAGTGCGGGCGGCTGTGCTGAGTGTGGGCGGCTGTGCGTGGCGGTGCTGAGTGCGGGCGGCTGTGCGTGGCGGTGCTGAGTGCGGGCGGCTGTGCTGAGTGCGGGCGGCTGTGCTGAGTGTGGGCGGCTGTGCTGAGTGCGGGCGGCTGTGCTGAGTGCGAGCGGCTGTGCGTGGCTGTGGTGAGTGCGGGCGGCTGCACGTGGCGATGCTGAGTGCGGGCGGCTGAGCGTGGCTGTGGTGAGTGTGGGCGGCTCTGCGTGGCGGTGGTGACTGCGGGCGGCTGTGCGTGGTGGTGGTGACTGCGGGCGGCTGTGCGTGGCGGTGGTGACTGCGGGTGGCTGTGCGTGGCGGTGGTGAGTGCGGGCGGCTGTGCGTGGCGGTGGTGAGTGCGGGCGGCTGTGCTGAGTGCGGGCGGCTGTGCTGAGTGCGGGCGGCTGTGCGTGGTGGTGCTGAGTGCGGGTGGCTGTGCGCGGCGGTGCTGAGTGCGGGCGGCTGTGCGTGGCGGTGCTGAGTGCGGGCGGCTGTGCGTGGCGGTGCTGAGTGCGGGCGGCTGTGCGTGCCGGTGCTGAGTGCGGACGGCTGTGCTGAGTGCGGGCGGCTGTGCGTGGTGGTGCTGAGTGCGGGCGGCTGTGCTGAGTGCGGGCGGCTGTGCGTGGTGGTGCTGAGTGCGGGCGGCTGTGCGCGGCGGTGCTGAGTGCGGGCGGCTGTGCGTGGCGGTGCTGAGTGAGGGCGGCTGTGCGTGGCGGTGCTGAGTGCGGGCGGCTGTGCGTGCCGGTGCTGAGTGCGGGCGGCTGCGCGTGGCTGTGGTGAGTGCGGGCGGCTGTGAGTGCCGGTGCTGAGTGTGGGCGGCTGCGCGTGGCTGTGGTGAGTGCGGGCGGCTGCACGTGGCGATGCTGAGTGTGGGCGGCTGAGCGTGGCTGTTGTGAGTGCGGGCGGCTCTGCGTGGCGGTGGTGAGTATGGGCGGCTGTGCGGGCGGCTGTGCTGAGTGCGGGCGGCTGTGCGTGGCGTTGGTGAGTGCGGGCGGCTGTGCGTGGCGGTGGTGAGTGCGGGCGGCTGTGCTGAGTGCGGGCGGCTGTGCGTGGCGGCGGTGAGTGCGGGCGGCTGTGCGGGCCGCTGTGCTGAGTGCGGGCCGCTGTGCTGAGTGCGGGCGGCTGTGCGTGGCGGTGCTGAGTGCGGGCGGCTGTGCGTGGCGGTGCTGAGTGCGGGCGGCTGTGCGTGGCGGTGCTGAGTGAGGGCGGCTGTGCGTGGCGGTGCTGAGTGCGGGCGGCTGCGCGTGGCTGTGGTGAGTGCGGGCGGCTGTGCTGAGTGCGGGCGGCTGCGCGTGGCTGTGGTGAGTGCGGGCGGCTGCGCGTGGCGATGCTGAGTGCGGGCGGCTGAGCGTGGCTGTGTTGAGTGCGGGCGGCTCTGCGTGGCGGTGGTGAGTACGGGCGGCTGTGCGTGGCGGTGGTGAGTGCGGGCGGCTGTGCGTGGTGGTGGTGAGTGCGGGCGGCTGTGCGGGCGGCTGTGCTGAGTGCGGGCGGCTGTGCTGAGTGCGGGCGGCTGTGCGTGGCGGTGCTGAGTGCGGGCGGCTGTGCGTGGTGGTGCTGAGTGCGGGTGGCTGTGTGTGGCGGTGCTGAGTGCGGGCGGCTGTGCGTGGCGGTGGCGAGTGCGGGCGGCTGTGCGTGGCGTTGCTGTGCTTGGCGGTGGTGAGTGCGGGCGGCTGTGCTTGCCGGTGGTGAGTGCGGGCGGCTGCGCGTGGCTGTGGTGAGTGCGGGCGGCTGAGCGTGGCTGTGGTGAGTGCGAGCGGCTGAGCGTGGCGGTGGTGAGTACAGGCGGCTCTGCGTGGCAGTGGTGAGTGCGGGCGGCTGTGCGTGGCGGTGGTGAGTGCGGGCGGCTGTGCGTGGCGGTGGTGAGTGCGGGCGGCTGTGCGTGGCGATACTGAGTGCGGGCGGCTGCGCGTGGCGGTGGTGAGTGCGGGCGGCTGTGCTGAGTGCGGGCGGCTGTGCTGAGTGTGGGCGGCTGTGCGTGGCGGTGCTGAGTGCGGGCGGCTGTGCGTGGCGGTGCTGAGTGCGGGCGGCTGTGCTGAGTGCGGGCGGCTGTGCTGAGTGTGGGCGGCTGTGCTGAGTGCGGGCGGCTGTGCTGAGTGCGGGCGGCTGTGCGTGGCTGTGGTGAGTGCGGGCGGCTGCACGTGGCGATGCTGAGTGCGGGCGGCTGAGCGTGGCTGTGGTGAGTGTGGGCGGCTCTGCGTGGCGGTGGTGACTGCGGGCGGCTGTGCGTGGTGGTGGTGACTGCGGGCGGCTGTGCGTGGCGGTGGTGACTGCGGGCGGCTGTGCGTGGCGGTGGTGAGTGCGGGCGGCTGTGCGTGGCGGTGGTGAGTGCGGGCGGCTGTGCGTGGCGATACTGAGTGCGGGCGGCTGCGCGTGGCGGTGGTGAGTGCGGGCGGCTGTGCTGAGTGCGGGCGGCTGTGCTGAGTGTGGGCGGCTGTGCGTGGCGGTGCTGAGTGCGGGCGGCTGTGCGTGGCGGTGCTGAGTGCGGGCGGCTGTGCTGAGTGCGGGCGGCTGTGCTGAGTGTGGGCGGCTGTGCTGAGTGCGGGCGGCTGTGCTGAGTGCGGGCGGCTGTGCGTGGCTGTGGTGAGTGCGGGCGGCTGCACGTGGCGATGCTGAGTGCGGGCGGCTGAGCGTGGCTGTGGTGAGTGTGGGCGGCTCTGCGTGGCGGTGGTGACTGCGGGCGGCTGTGCGTGGTGGTGGTGACTGCGGGCGGCTGTGCGTGGCGGTGGTGACTGCGGGCGGCTGTGCGTGGCGGTGGTGAGTGCGGGCGGCTGTGCGTGGCGGTGGTGAGTGCGGGCGGCTGTGCTGAGTGCGGGCGGCTGTGCTGAGTGTGGGCGGCTGTGCGTGGTGGTGCTGAGTGCGGGCGGCTGTGCGCGGCGGTGCTGAGTGCGGGCGGCTGTGCGTGGCGGTGCTGAGTGCGGGCGGCTGTGCGTGGCGGTGCTGAGTGCGGGCGGCTGTGCGTGCCGGTGCTGAGTGCGGACGGCTGTGCGTGCCGGTGCTGAGTGCGGGTGGCTGTGCGTGGCTGTGGTGAGTGCGGGCGGCTGTGAGTGCCGGTGCTGAGTGTGGGCGGCTGCGCGTGGCTGTGGTGAGTGCGGGCGGCTGCACGTGGCGATGCTGAGTGTGGGCGGCTGAGCGTGGCTGTTGTGAGTGCGGGCGGCTCTGCGTGGCGGTGGTGAGTATGGGCGGCTGTGCGGGCGGCTGTGCTGAGTGCGGGCGGCTGTGCGTGGCGTTGGTGAGTGCGGGCGGCTGTGCGTGGCGGTGGTGAGTGCGGGCGGCTGTGCTGAGTGCGGGCGGCTGTGCGTGGCGGTGGTGAGTGCGGGCGGCTGTGCGGGCTGCTGTGCTGAGTGCGGGCCGCTGTGCTGAGTGCGGGCGGCTGTGCGTGGCGGTGCTGAGTGCGGGCGGCTGTGCGTGGCGGTGCTGAGTGCGGGCGGCTGTGCGTGGCGGTGCTGAGTGAGGGCGGCTGTGCGTGGCGGTGCTGAGTGCGGGCGGCTGCGCGTGGCTGTGGTGAGTGCGGGCGGCTGTGCTGAGTGCGGGCGGCTGCGCGTGGCTGTGGTGAGTGCGGGCGGCTGCGCGTGGCGATGCTGAGTGCGGGCGGCTGAGCGTGGCTGTGTTGAGTGCGGGCGGCTCTGCGTGGCGGTGGTGAGTACGGGCGGCTGTGCGTGGCGGTGGTGAGTGCGGGCGGCTGTGCGTGGCGGTGGTGAGTGCGGGCGGTTGTGCGGGCGGCTGTGCTGAGTGCGGGCGGCTGTGCTGAGTGCGGGCGGCTGTGCGTGGTGGTGCTGAGTGCGGGCGGCTGTGCGCGGCGGTGCTGAGTGCGGGCGGCTGTGCGTGGCGGTGCTGAGTGCGGGCGGCTGTGCGTGGCGGTGCTGAGTGCGGGCGGCTGTGCGTGCCGGTGCTGAGTGCGGACGGCTGTGCGTGCTGGTGCTGAGTGCGGGCGGCTGCACGTGGCTGTGGTGAGTGCGGGCGGCTGTGAGTGCCGGTGCTGAGTGTGGGCGGCTGCGCGTGGCTGTGGTGAGTGCGGGCGGCTGCACGTGGCGATGCTGAGTGTGGGCGGCTGAGCGTGGCTGTTGTGAATGCGGGCGGCTCTGCGTGGCGGTGGTGAGTATGGGCAGCTGTGCGGGCGGCTGTGCTGAGTGTGGGCGGCTGTGCGTGGCGTTGGTGAGTGCGGGCGGCTGTGCGTGGCGGTGGTGAGTGCGGGCGGCTGTGCTGAGTGCGGGCGGCTGTGCGTGGCGGTGGTGAGTGCGGGCGGCTGTGCGGGCCGCTGTGCTGAGTGCGGGCCGCTGTGCTGAGTGCGGGCGGCTGTGCGTGGCGGTGCTGAGTGCGGGCGGCTGTGCGTGGCGGTGCTGAGTGCGGGCGGCTGTGCGTGGCGGTGCTGAGTTAGGGCGGCTGTGCGTGGCGGTGCTGAGTGCGGGCGGCTGCGCGTGGCTGTGGTGAGTGCGGGCGGCTGTGCTGAGTGCGGGCGGCTGCGCGTGGCTGTGGTGAGTGCGGGCGGCTGCGCGTGGCGATGCTGAGTGCGGGCGGCTGAGCGTGGCTGTTGTGAGTGCGGGCGGCTCTGCGTGGCGGTGGTGAGTATGGGCGGCTGTGCGGGCGGCTGTGCTGAGTGCGGGCGGCTGTGCGTGGCGTTGGTGAGTGCGGGCGGCTGTGCGTGGCGGTGGTGAGTGCGGGCGGCTGTGCTGAGTGCGGGCGGCTGTGCGTGGCGGTGCTGAGTGCGGGCGGCTGTGCGTGGCGGTGGCGAGTGCGGGCGGCTGTGCGTGGCGTTGCTGTGCTTGGCGGTGGTGAGTGCGGGCGGCTGTGCTTGCCGGTGGTGAGTGCGGGCGGCTGCGCGTGGCTGTGGTGAGTGCGGGCGGCTGAGCGTGGCTGTGGTGAGTGCGAGCGGCTGAGCGTGGCGGTGGTGAGTACAGGCGACTCTGCGTGGCGGTGGTGAGTGCGGGCGGCTGTGCGTGGCGGTGGTGAGTGCGGGCGGCTGTGCGTGGCGGTGGTGAGTGCGGGCGGCTGTGCGTGGCGATACTGAGTGCGGGCGGCTGCGCGTGGCGGTGGTGAGTGCGGGCGGCTGTGCGTGGCGGTGGTGAGTGCGGGCGGCTGTGCGTGGCGGTGGTGAGTGCGGGCGGCTGTGCGTGGCGGTGGTGAGTGCGGGCGGCTGTGCGTGGCGGTGGTGAGTGCGGGCGGCTGTGCGTGGCGGTGGTGAGTGCGGGCGGCTGTGCGTGGCGGTGGTGAGTGCGGGCGGCTGTGCTGGGCGCCGAGTGCCGGAGCAGGCGGGGACATCGGCGCGCTGGGGGGGTCAGGTGCCGGAGTCGCCGCTAGCTCAGGCCCCCGGCACTTGCTATATTTACCTGTCCTCCGTTCCACTGCTGCACGCCGCTCCATCTTCCGGGTCCTCTGCCTGTGACTGTTCATTCAGAGGGCGGCGCGCATTAAGAGCGTCATCGCGCCCTCTGAACCGTTCAGTTCAGAGGGCGCGATGACGCGTTAATGCGCGCCGCCCTCTGACTGAACAGTCGCAAGCGGAAGATGGAGCAGCGCGCATCACTGGAACGGGGACAGGTAAATATTGCATACTCACCCTCATCCCTGCTTCTCCGTTGGAGATCGCGGTGTGCGTTCAGTGCTTACGCATACCGCGATCTCCTGGGAGCGTCACTCTGTGGGGTCCAGACTGCGCCGGCGCTTGCGCAGTCTATAAAGGCTTCGGACAGAGTGACGCTCCCAGCGTTATATTATAGATAGGGATGCAGAAGATCTGCTAAGACAATAGGATAAAGATGGATAAAGATGGAAAATGTGATCACATGAGATCAAAATGTCACCACACTAGAAAGAGAAAAGGACTCCCAATTTTGAGTGCACTCCCGGCCAGGATATCATATACAATAAACCAATAGAAACAAGGGGAGACTTGTGCTCATTTCCTGCCTTCATGTGGCTTTTATGCCACGCTACTCTCACTAAATGTCACAGGAACAGTAATATGAAAATGAAGAGCGTTATGGAGAGAGGTTATGACATACGGTAGGTAAAAGGCTGATGAACACACATTTTTGGGACAAGCGTGTACTTGCTGAAGATAGTATAGATATTGGTTGTCATGCAATTTATCAACCTGATAAAGATGAAAGTTTCTGAGCAATGTGTCATCAGGTGTTAGTCACTCAGTAAATAGCTACCGGACAGAGTTTGTTTTTAAGTAATCGGAAAATTACCTTTTGTTTTCTTGAAGACTAAATACATCAGTCAGGCTAACTACAGACCAGATGTTATATACCCTTCCAAATTATTTCTGACTCAAGAAAAATATTTTGTAAAGATCCTTATAGACTAACACTGGTTTCCATCAAGGTAGATTAAAGGGAACCTAAGAGCAGATATCTCTGAAACGACACAGCGTTTCAGTCAAACATGCCTGTCTGAGATCATACAACCAGTGTCCCATGGATCAGGCAGTATGTATCAGCTGTCAGATTCAATGTAATTCAATATGAGATCTATTAAGAAAACCTAGCTAGTTCAGCTCCTCCTGAAAGGGAATCTGTCAGTAGAATCAACCCTCCTAAACCATCTATATGGAAGCTGAATAAAATGATACCTTGATGGGGAACGCCATCTTTCAGGATGATAATGCACCAATTCATACAGCTAGAATCATTAAAGCATGGCACGAGGAACATTCTAATGAAGTTGAGCATCTCATCTGGCCCCCACAATCCCCAGACCTCAACATTATTGAGCATTTATGGTCGATTTTAGAGATTCAAGTTAGATGTTGATTTCCGCCACCATCATCGCTCAAAGAACTGGAGGGTGTTTTAACTGCAGAAAGGGCTAAAATTCCTTTGGAAACAATTCACACCTTGTATGAATCCATACCTCGGAGAATTGAGGCTGTGATCGCCGCAAAAGGTGGACCTACACCATATTAAACTAACTTTTGTTGATGTTTCCAGGTGTTTCCATTATTTTGTCCAACCCCTGCATAATGCGATGTCTTATTCTAAAGAAATCCATGTTTTTCTTATAAGTAAATGAGCTGTTCAGGGCTATGAGCTGGACACTGGTTGGTATGACAATCTGCCTCCAGAGATTATCTTCAATAAGGAGGTATTATTAATGTAATATGTAATGGCTGTTCTCCTGATCTCACTGCAGAGCGGTGTGTGATTATAAGTGACACATCTGAAGCTTCCTCTCAGCTTCAGCTTCTGTCTCACAGGCAGACAGTGGTGCAATGTAGTTGTAATACAGCAGAGTTGTGAGAGCTACAGCAAATGTATTTATAAGAAGACAATGTTCAGTGTTAGTTACTTGTCTCACACAAGTATCTCTCCCTTTCATTTACAATAATCTGTAGAGGCAGATTCTCACACAGATCTGTGTCTGGCCCATAGTCCTGAACGGCTCATTTACATATAAGAAAAATGTGGATTTCTCTGGAGTAAGACGTTGGATTGGAGATGTCAAGATATCATTTTATATAGCTTCCTATGACCTACATGCCCATATAGACGGTTTAGGAGAGTTAATCCTGCTGACAGATTCCCTTTAACCCCTTTACCCCCAAGGGTGGTTTGCATGTTAATGACCAGGCCAATTTTTATAATTTTTTTGGCGACAATGATGTCAGAATGGTTTCCATGGTGATGATGATGTCATAATAAGTTGCCATGGCAACAATGATGTCAGAATGGTTGTCATGGCGAAGATGATGTCATAATGGGTATATGGGCATTGAACTATGGGATGGAGGATATATATGATGGGTATATGGGCACGGGACTATGGGATGAAGGATGTGTGATGGGTATATGGGCACAGGACTATGGGATGGAGGATGTGTATAATGGGTATATGGGCACGAGACTATGGGATGGAGGATGTGTGATGGGTATATGGGCACAGGACTATGGGATGGAGGATATGTATGATGGGTATATGGGCATGGGACTATGGGATGAAGGATGTGTGATGGGTATATGGGAACGGAACTATGGGATGGAGGATATGTATGATGGGTATATGGGCACGGGACTATGGGATGGAGGATAATCATTATAATTTGTTATAACTAACCACAGTTAGTTACTATTAACTATGTGTTCTTCAGCTAGTCTTCAATAAGGAGGAATTATTAATGTGGTCTGTAATGGCTGTTCTCCTGATCTCACTGCATAGTGGTGTGTGATTATAAGTGACACATCTGAATCTTCCTCTCAGCTTCAGCTTTCAACTCATAGGCAGACAGTGGTGCAGTGTTGTAATACAGCAGAGCTGTGAGAGCTACAGCAAATGTATTTATAAGAGGACAATGTTCAGTTCTGTGTTAGTTACTTGTCTCACACAAGTATCTCTCCTTTTCATTTACAATAATCTGTGGAGGCAGATTCTCACAAAAATCTGTGTCTAGCCCATAGTCCTGAACGGCTCATTTACATATAAGAAAAATGTGGATTTCTCTGGAATAAGACGTTGGATCAGAGATGTCAAGATTAGTGTTGAGCATTCCGATACCGCAAGTATCGGGTATCGGCCGATATTTGCTGTATCGGAATTCCGATACCGAGTTCCGATATTTTTGTGATATCGGAAATCGGAATCGGAAGTTCCCAGTGTATGGTTCCCAGGGTCTGGAGGAGAGGAGACTCGCCTTCAGGCCCTGGGATCCATATTCATGTTAAAAATAAAGAATTAAAATAAAAAATATGGATATACTCACCCCTCCGGTGGCCCCAGGACCTTAGCGATGTAACCGGCAGCCTCCGTTCCTAAGAATGCAGTGAGTTTAGGACCTGCGATGACGTCGCGGCTTGTGATTGGTCGCATGAGCGGTCACATGAGCGGTCACGCGACCAATCACAAGCCGCGACGTCTTCGAAGGTCCTTCACTCCTCATTCTTAGGAACGGAGGCTGCCGGTTACATCGCTAAGGTCCAGGGGCCGCCGGAGGGGTGAGTATATCCATATTTTATATTTTAATTCTTTATTTTTTACATGAATATGGATCCCAGGGCCTGAAGGAGAGTTTCCTCTCCTTCAGACCCTGGGAACCATCCAGGATACCTTCCGATACTTGTGTCCCATTGACTTGCATTGGTATCGGGTATCGGTATCGGCGATATCAGATATTTTTTGGATATCGGCCGATCCCATCCGATACTGATACCTTTGAGTATCGGAAGGTATCGCTCAACACTAGTCAAGATATCATTTTATATAGCTTCCTATGACCTACATGCCTACTGTATATAGATGGTTTAGGATGGTAAATCCTGCTGACAGATTCCATTTAACCCCTTTACCCCCAAGGGTGGTTTGCATGTTAATGACCAGGCCAAATTTTACAATTCTGGCCATTGTCCCTTTATGAGGTAATAACTCTGGAACCCTTCCATGAATCCCGATAATTCTTACAATATTTCCTTATAGCATATTGTACTTCATGATAGTGGTAAAATTTCTTTGATATGACTTGCCTTTATTTGTGAAAAAAATGGAAATTTGGAGAACATTTTGACAATGTCGCAATTTTCCAACTTTGAATTTTCATGCCCTTAAATCACAGAGATATGTCACACAAAATACTTAATAAGTAGTGTTGAGCATTCCGATACTGCAAATATCGGGTATCGGCCGATATTCACTGTATCGGAATTCCGATACCGAGTTCCGATATTTTTGCGATATCGGAAATCGGAATCGGAAGTTCCTATAGTGAAATTATGCAGTATAATTAAGTGTGGGCAGTGCATGGGCGGAGACTGCGTGTATGCGTGTGCGGGCGGTGTCTGCGTGACCGTGGGGCTCTCTGCGTGTGTGCCGGGGCTCTATGCGGCGTGCGGGGTCTCTGTGCGGCATGCAGGGTGTCTCTGTGCGGCGTGCAGGGTGTCTCTGTGGCATGCAGGGTGTCTCTGTGCGGCATGCAGGGTGTCTCTGCAGCGTGCGAGGTCTCTGTGCGGTGTGCGGGGTGTCCCTGTGCGGCGTGCGTGGTCTCTGTGCGGCGTGCGGGGTGTCTCTGTGCGGCGTGCAGGGTGTCTCTGCGGCGTGCGTGGTCTCTGTGCGGCGTGCGGGGTGTCTTTGTGCGGCGTGCGGGGTGTCTGTGCGGCGTCTCTGTGCGGCGTGCGAGGTGTCTCTGTGCGGCGTGCGGGGTGTCTCTGTGCGGCGTGCGGGGTGTCTCTGTGCGGCGTGCGGGGTGTCTCTGTGCGGCTTGCGGGGTGTCTCTGCGGCGTGCGGGGTGTCTCTGTGCGGCGTCTCTGTGCGGCGTGCGGGGTGTCTCTGTGCGGCAAGCGGGGTGTCTCTGCGGCGTGCGGGGTGTCTCTGTGCGGTGTGCGGGGTGTCTCTGTGCGGCATGCGAGGTCTCTGTGTGGCGTGCGGGGTGTCTCTGTGCGGCGTGTCTCTGTGCGGCGTGCGGGGTGTATCAGTGCGGGCATAGTCTGATGGGACTACAAGTCCCATCGGACGATGCCTGCTACACTGACAGTGATTTACACATTAGCCAATGATGGGACAGTAGTAGTCCCATCATCCGGCTAATGTGTTGAATGAAAAAAAAAAAATACTCCATACATTCTCCATACATACTCCATACATACATACTACATACATACTCCATACAGTACATACATACTACATACAGTACATTCATACATTACATACATATAGACATACAGTACATTAAACATAGAGTACATACTCACCATTACTTGTCATTTTGATCCCCGAAGCCAGTGTCATCTGTAAAAAAGATTTAAAAAAAAACAACCAATATACTCCTGTCCGCAGAAATCCACGAGTGTCCCACGACGATCTCCCGTGGAGAACGGCAGCAACAGCTGTTGCAACCGCTCACCAGGGACCCCAGAAACACAATGACGGGAGGAAGGTATTCCTCCACCACTGTAAAAAAATAGTCCCTAGCCTCACTTATGGCATTGCTGGGTGAGAAATTTCCCCATGCAGCAATCGCCATAAAGTGAGCCTTTGTCCTAAGGTAACCTCTCAGTGATGCACTGCAGGAGCCATTGTCTCCTCTCAGTGTGTCACTGAAGGTCCTATAGAGCAGTGACATCACCTGATGTCACTGTTCTATAGTGGAGATCGTCGTGGGACACTCGTTATTAATTGGACCACGGCGGACAGGTAGTATACGGTTTATTATTTTACGTTTTTTGCAGGCGCTGAAGTATGGTAAGTATGGTTAAATGAAGAATATTAAAATACTTTTTTCCTAATGTGTGCGTGTTTTATTAACCCTTTCTTACTATTGGATTAATAATGGATGCCTCTCCATTATTAACCCGGCTTAATGTCACCTTACAATAGCAAGGTGACATTAATCCCTTATTACTCCATATCCCACCGCTACACGGCAGTGGGAAGAGAGGGGCTAAGTGCCGGAATTGGCGCATCTTACAGATGCGCCATTTCTGGGGCGGCTGCGGACTGGTATTTGTAGCCGGGGGGGCCAATATCCATGGCCCCTCTCTAGGCTATGCATATCAGCCCGCAGCTGTCTGCGTAGCCTTTCTGGCTATAAAATATAGGGGGACCCCATGTCATTTTTTTGGGGGGGTCCCCCTATTTTAATAGCCAGTAAAGGCTACGCCTTTCATAGCAGGCTACAAATATTGGCCCCCGGCCGTCGGCTTTCCCCCTCTGGCGCAGAAAATTGCGCGGGAGCCCATGCGGTTTTTTTAACATTTTTTTTAAATTTAACGCTCATAAAGGCCTCTTTCACACTTGCGTCGGTATGGGTCCGTCGCTATGCATCGGGCCGACGTACCGACGCACGTTGTGAAATTTGTGCACGACGTGGGCAGCGGATGTCGTTTTTCAACGCGTCCGCTGCCCATTCTGAAGTCCGTGGAGGAGGGGGTGGAGTTTCTGTCGCGCATGCGCGGTAGAAAATGGCGGACGCGATGGACAAGAAAATGTTCACTTGAACGTTTTTTTCGTGCTGACGGTCCGCCAAAACACAACATGTAGTTTTTGGTGCAGGTTTTGATGCTGGTTTTTGGTGCAGTTTTTGGTGCGGTTTTTGATGCAGTTTTTGATGCGGTTTTGATGCAGTTTTTGATGCAGTTTTTGATGCAGTTTTTGTTCCGCTTTTTGTGCGGTTTTCATGCAGTTTTTGGAAATAACGAAATAAACAGAAAATGTGCATGATTTGAATGAAAACATGCATGAAAAAACGGATTCGGAGGCCGGATTCATCATTTCACATCTCAGTTTCATCCGTTTTTTGCTGGATCCGTCGCTGTGCATTTTTCGCCAGACAGAAAAAACGTTCCTCTGTATGTGTTTTCCGTCCGGCGGAAACAGCTTTTTTGACGGATCCTGCAAAAAACGGATGAAACGTGTGGCTATCAGGCGCAATCCGGCGCTAATACAACTGTATGAGAAAAAAACGGATCCGGCGGAAAAAAACGGATCCGGTGGAAAAAAAAACGGATCTGGCGGAAAAAAACAGATCCGATGGAAAAAAAACGGATCCGGTGGAAAAAAACAGGATCCGGTGGAAAAAAACGGATCCGGTGGAAAAAACGGATCCGGTGGAAAAAAGGGATCCGGTGGAAAAAAGGGATCCGTTTTTTCCAAAACTCGCCGGATTGTGCCTGACGGCAAAAACCTGATGTGTGAAAGTAGCCAGATATATGGATAGATACATCTATGTATCTATAGATATATTTATCTATAAATATATCGATAGATATATCCATAGATATATAAGAGAAAGACCGATGTTTCTAAGGCTACTTTCACACTTGCGTTTTTAGCAATCCATCGTTTTGGGAAAAAAACAGATCCTGCAAATGTGCTCGCAGGAAGCGTTTTTTACCCATAAACTTGTATTAGCGATGGATCGCGATGGATGGCCACACGTCGCGTCCATCGTGCAACGGATCTGTCGTGTTTTGGCGGACCGTCGACACGAAAAAACATTCAAGTGAACACTTTTTGTCCGTCGCGTCCGCCATTTTCTACCGCGCATGCGCCGCAGAAACTCAGCCCCCTCTTCCCCGCACTTCAGAATGGGCAGCGGATGCATTGAAAAACTGCATCCGCTGCCCACGTCGTGCACAAATTTCACAACGTACATCGGCCCGACGCATAGCGACGGACCCGTACCAACGCAAGTGTGAAAGAGGCCTTTATGAGCGTTGAATTTAAAAAAACAACAAAAAACGGAGTGGGCTACCGCGCAATTTTCTGCGCCAGAGGGGGAAAGCCGACGGCCGGGGGCCAATATTTGTAGCCTGCTATGAATATCAGCCCGCAGCTGTCTGCGTAGCCTTTACTGGCTATTAAAATCGGGGGACCCCCAAAAAAATGACGTGGGGTCCCCCTATATTTTATAGCCAGAAAGGCTACGCAGACAGCTGCGGGCTGATATTCATAGCCTAGAGAGGGGCCATGGATATTGGCCCCCCTCCGGCTACAAATACCAGTCCGCAGCCGCCCCAGAAATGGCGCATCTGTAAGATGCGCCAATTCCGGCACTTAGCCCCTCTCTTCCCACTCCCGTGTAGCGGTGGGATATGGGGTAATAAGAGGTTAATGTCACCTTGCTATTGTAAGGTGACATTAAAGGGGTTGTCCACTACTTTCAATTAACCCCCCAATGTATCCCGCCAGGGCCCCTGATGAATTGTGCAAATACCTTCCGTTGCCGTTTTCGCCTGTGAGCGGCGCTATGCTGGCGGCTGAGTCCGGGTCACGTGACCCCCAGGCTGCAGCCACCGCTTATTTCCACCGACGTCACGTCAATTTCCAGACTCTGGAAATTGACGTGACGTCATGAGCAGGCGTGACCAGCCTCACAGTCAGCAGTCACTCATCAAGAGTGACTGGGCTGTGGGCGGGGCTGGGGGCTGCAGGGCTGTGCTGGGGTGGGTGGGGCTAGGCAGGGATGTGCGGGCGGGGCTAGGCAGGGATGATTGTGCGGGCGCCGGGGGTCTGCGTGCCGGCGCCGGTATGTGCGTGCCGGCGCCGGGGGTCTGCGTGCCGGCGCCAGGATGTGCGGGCGGTGCTGGGGTCTGCAGTGGGTCTGCTGGCCGTGCTGGGGTCTGCTGCAGGGCGGTGCGCTGGTGGTGGCAGTGGGGGTGTCTCTGTGTGCAGGCTTCGTCCGATGAGACTGCAAGTCCCATCGGGCTCTGCCTGCTACAGTGACAGTAAGTGACACATTAGCCAATGATGGGACAGTAGTACTCCCATCATCCGGCTAATGTGTTGAATGTAAAAAAAAACAAAAAACATACACATATACAGTACATACAAACAACACACACCATGTGACATGTAACATGTGACATCATGCAACAACATGCAACATACGACATGGCAATGACATGTGACAACATGCAACATGTGACATGCACCATGCGACATGCACCATGCGACAACATGCGACATGCAACATACGACATGCAACATGTGACATGCACCATGCGATGACATGCAACATGTGACAACTTGTGACGACATGCACCATGCGATGACATGCAACATGTGACAACATGCGATGACATGCAACATGCGGCGACATGCAACGACATGCAACATGTGACATGCACCATGCGACATGCACCATGCGACAACATGCAACATGCGATGACATGCACCATGTGACAACATGCGACATGCACCATGCGACGGCATGCACCATGCGACGGCATGCACCATGCGACGACATGCGACATGCACCATGCAACGACATGTGGCGACATGCGACGACATGCACCATGCGGCGACATGCAACATATGACAGGCAACATGCGACGACATGCGACATGCAGCATGCAATGGCATGCGACATGCGATGACATGTGGTGTTATGCAACATGCGATAACATGCACCATGCGACTACATTCGGCGACATGCACCATGCGACATGCACCATGCGACGACATGCAACATGCACCATGTGACGACATGCGGCAACATGCAACATGCGACGACATGCACCATGCACCATGCGACGGCATGCAACATATGCCATGCAACATGTGATGACATGCGACATGCAATGACATGCGACGACATGCAACATGTGACATGCGGCGACATGCAACATGTGATGACATGCAACATGCCACATACAGTACATACATACAGTACATACATACAACATACATACAGACATACAGTACATATAACATAGAGTACATACTCACCATCACTTGTCACCTTGATCCCCAAAGCCAGTGTCATCTGTAAAAAATATTAAAATAATAAACAAACACTATACTCCCTGATCCGCAGAAATCCAATTAAAATGAGTGTCCCTCCACGATCTCCCGTGGAGAGCAGGAGCTTCAGTTGATGCGACCGCTCTCCAGGGGCTCCAGGAATACAATGATGGAAGGTATCCTTCCACAATGTATTCCTCACAATGTATTCCTACGCCCCTGTGAGAAAATAGTCCCTAGTCTCACTTTATGCCATTGCTGTGTGAGAAATTTTCCCAGGCAGTAACTGCCATAAAGTGAGACTTTGTCCTAAGGTAACCTCTCAGTGATGCACTGCAGGAGCCATTGTCTCCTCTCAGTGTGTCACTGAGGGTCCTATAGAGCAGTGACATCACCCCTACGGCGGACAAATAGTATACGGTTTATTATTTTACGTTTTTTGCAGGCGCTGAAGTATGGTAAGTATGGTTAAATGAAGAATATTGAAATACTTTTTTCCTAATGTGTGTGTGTTTTATTAACCCTTTATTAGTATTGGATTAATAATGGATAGGCGTCTTATTGACGCCTCTCCGTTATTAACCCAGCGTAATGTCACCTTACAATAGCAAGGTGACATTAACCCCTTATTACCCCATATCCCACCGCTACACGGGAGTGGGAAGAGAGGGGCTAATGTTATGGACCTGGTGGTTAGGTGCACCAGGAATGACCTGATAGTTAAACACGGAATCGGGACGAGCTCTGGGGAAATGGGAACTCTGCTGACCGCAAACCCTACTCCTATCAACACAACTAGAAATAGCCGTGGAGCGTGCCTGACTCTGCCTAGACGCCTCTTCACAGCCTAAGAGCTAACTACCCCTAAAGAAAGGAAACAAAGCCTCACTTGCCTCAGAGAAATTTCCCCAAAGGTAAAAGCAGCCCCCCACAAGTATTGACTGTGAGTTAAGAGGAAATCACAAACACAGGATGAAATAGGCTTTAGCAAAGAGAGGCCAGTCTAACTAAACAGATTGAGGATAGAAAAGGGATCTTTGCGGTCAACACAACAAACTACAAAAACCACGCAGAGTGTGCAAAAAATACCCCCGCACCGACTCGCAGTGCGGTGGTGCCACTCTGCACCCCCAGAGCTTCCAGCTAGCCAGGCAGTTTCATGAAAGCCAGCTGGACTAGAACTTAGCAAGAAAAACCATAAGAACAAATGAACAAACCGGAACTTAGCTTTTGTTGGAGTAGTCAGGTCCTCAGAAAGATCCAGGAGAGATCTGAACCAGTGCTAGAACATTGACAGCTGGCATGGAGTAATGATCTGAGTGGAGTTAAATAGCGAATCCAGCCTAGCCCTAAACGAGGGCAGGTGGAGAAGGAATCTCAGAACCAGCAGCTCCACTCACAGCCACCAGAGGGAGTCCACGGACAGAACTCACCGAAGTACCATTCATGACCACAGGAGGGAGTTTGAGAACGGAATTCACAACAGTACCCCCCCCCCTTGAGGAGGGGTCACCGAACCCTCACCAGAGCTCCCTGGCCGATCAGGACGAGCCAAATGAAAGGCACGAAGTAAATAGGCAGCATGGACATCAGAGGCAACAACCCAGGAATTATCCTCCTGACCATAGCCCTTCCATTTGACCAAGTACTGAAGTTTTCGTCTCGAAATACGAGAATCCAAAATCTTCTCCACCACATACTCCAACTCCCCCTCGACCAACACCGGAGCAGGAGGATCAATGGAGGGAACCATAGGCGCCACATATCTCTGCAGCAACGACCTATGGAACACATTATGGATGGCAAAAGAAGCAGGAAGGGCCAAACGAAATGATACAGGATTAAGAATTTCAGAAATCTTATAAGGACCAATGAAACGAGGCTTAAACTTAGGAGAAGAAACCTTTATAGGAACATAACGAGATGTGTCATGGTTCTCAATGGCAAGAGACCGTAGTAAAGCATACAAAAGGACTAGCTCTTGGAAGATGGGAACTCGAGCTGACTGTGAGCTAAACCTACCGCACAACTAACAGTGGCCGGGTAGCGTGCCTACGTTTTATCCCTAGACGCCCAGCGCCAGCCGGAGGACTGACTGACCCTAGCAGAGGAAAATACAGACCTGGCTTACCTCTAGAGAAATTTTCCCCAAAAGGCAGACAGTAGCCCCCACATATATTGTCGGTGATTTAGAGGAAAATGACACACGAAGTATGAAGATAGGTTTAGCAAATTGAGGTCCACTTACTAGATAGTAGAAAGACAGAAAAGGGAACTTCACAGTCAGCTGAAAACCCTTTCAAACCACCATCCCGAAATTACTTTAAAACTCTAATATCAACTCATGACACCAGAGTGGCAATTTCAGCTCACAAGAGCTTCCAGCCTCAGAAATATTCAAAAACAGAGAACTGGAACAAAAATGCAAAACAATCTTAGGACTACAAGTCCAACTTAGCTGATAGTAGTCTAGGAGCAGGAACATGCAACAGAAAGGCTTCTGGTAACATTGCTGGCCGGCATAGAAATGACTGAGGAGCAAGGCTAAATAGAACCTCCCACATCCTGATGGAAACAGGTGAACAGAGGAGATGAAGCACACAAGTTCAGTACCACCAGTAACCACCGGGGGAGCCCAGAAACCAAATTCACAACAGAGATGATAACCAAACCAAATCCCCAACACGAAGTCGGGGACCAACACGGCGACGGCGGTTAGCGAAACGTTGAACCGCAGAAACAAAGCATCTCAGATAGGTTTCCAAAGTCTGATTGGTTCGTTCGGTTTGGCCATTTGTCTGAGGATGGAAAGCCGAAGAAAAAGACAAATCAATGCCCATCTTAGCACAAAAGGAATGCCAAAACCTTGAAACAAACTGGGAACCTCTGTCAGACACGATGTTCTCCGGAATGCCATGCAAACAAACCACATGTTGGAAAAATAATGGACCAAATCAGAGGAAGAAGGCAATTTAGGCAAGGGTACCAAATGGACCATTTTAAAGAAGCGATCACAAACCACCCAGATGACCGACATCCTTTGAGAAACAGGAAGATCTGAAATAAAATCCATGGAAACATGCGTCCAGGGCCTTTTCGGGACCGGCAAGGGCAAAAGTAACCCACTGGCACGAGAACAGCAGGGCTTAGCCCGAGCACAAGTCCCACAAGACTGCACAAAAGAACGCACATCACGCGACAAAGAAGGCCACCAAAAGGACCTAGCCACCAAATCTCTGGTACCAAAAATCCCTGGATGACCAGCCAACACCAAACAATGAACCTCAGAGATAACTCTATTAGTCCATCTATCAGGGACAAACAGTTTCTCCGCTGGACAACGGTCAGGTCTATCAGCCTGGAACTCCTGCAGCACCCGCCGCAAATCAGGGGAGATGGCAGACAGAACTACCCCCTCTCTGAGAATACCAGCTGGCTCAGGAACCCCAGGAGAATCAGGCACAAAACTCCTTGAAAGGGCATCAGCCTTCACATTCTTAGAACCCGGAAGGTACGAAACCACAAAATTGAAACGGGAGAAAAACAGCGACCAACGAGCCTGTCTAGTATTCAACCGCTTGGCAGACTCGAGATAAGTCAGATTCTTGTGATCTGTCAAGACCACCACGTGATGCTTGGCTCCTTCAAGCCAATGTCGCCACTCCTCGAATGCCCACTTCATAGCCAACAACTCCCGATTGCCAACATCATAATTACGCTCAGCAGGCGAAAACTTTCTTGAAAAGAAAGCGCATGGCTTCATTACAGAGCAATCAGAACTTCTCTGAGACAAAACAGCCCCTGCTCCAATTTCAGAAGCATCAACCTTGACCTGAAAAGGGAGCGAAACATCTGGCTGACACAACACAGCAGCCGAAGAGAAACGACGTTTCAACTCCTGAAAAGCCTCAACGGCCGCAGAGGACCAATTCACCACATCAGCACCCTTCAAATCAGTCAACGGTTTAACAACACTAGAAAAATTAGCGATGAAGCGACGGTAAAAATTGGCAAAGCCCAGAAATTTCTGAAGGCTCTTCACAGATGTAGGCCGAGTCCAATCATAAATAGCTTGGACTTTAACAGGATCCATCTCGATAGTAGAAGGGGAAAAAATGAAACCCAAAAAGGAAACCTTCTGAACTCCAAAGAGACACTTAGATCCCTTCACAAACAAGGAATTAGCACGAAGGACCTGGAACACCATTCTGACCTGCTTCACATGGGACTCCCAATCATCCGAAAAGACCAAAATATCATCCAAATATACGATCATGAATCTATCCAGATACTTTCGGAAGATGTCATGCATAAAGGACTGAAACACAGAGGGAGCATTAGAAAGGCCGAATGGCATCACCAGGTACTCAAAATGGCCCTCGGGCGTATTAAATGCTGTTTTCCATTCATCGCCCTGTTTAATACGCACCAGATTATACGCCCCTCGAAGGTCTATCTTGGTGAACCAACTAGCCCCCTTAATCCGAGCAAATAAATCAGACAATAGAGGCAAAGGGTACTGAAATTTGACCGTGATTTTATTAAGAAGGCGGTAATCTATACAAGGTCTCAGAGAACCATCCTTCTTGGCCACAAAAAAGAACCCTGCTCCCAATGGTGACGACGACGGGCGGATATGCCCTTTCTCCAAGGACTCCTTTATATAACTCCTCATAGCGGCGTGTTCTGGCACAGACAAATTGAAAAGTCGTCCCTTAGGGAACTTGCTACCAGGAATCAAATTAATAGCACAATCACAGTCCCTATGAGGAGGTAGGGTACTAGACTTGGGCTCATCAAATACATCCCGGTAATCTGACAAAAACTCAGGGACTTCAGAAGGAGTGGAGGAAGAAATTGACAACAATGAAACATCCCCATGTACCCCTTGACAGCCCCAACTGGACACCGACATTGATTTCCAATCCAATACTGGATTATGGACCTGCAGCCATGGCAAACCCAACACGACCACATCATGCAGATTATGCAACACCAAAAAGCGAATATCCTCCTGATGCGCAGGAGCCATGCACATGGTCAACTGGGTCCAGTACTGAGGCTTATTCTTGGCCAAAGGCGTAGCATCAATTCCCCTCAAAGGAATGGGATGCTGCAAGGGCTCCAAGAAAAAACCACAGCGCCTGGCAAACTCTGTCCATCAAATTTAGGGCAGCCCCTGAATCCACAAATGCCATAACAGAATAGGATGACAAAGAGCAAATCAGAGTAACGGACAAAAGAAATTTAGGCTGTACAGTACCAATGGTGACAGACCTAGCGAACCGCTTAGTGCGCTTAGGACAATCAGAGATAGCATGAGTGGAGTCACCACAGTAAAAACACAGCCCATTCTGACGTCTATGTTCTTGCCGTTCAGCTCTGGTCAAAGTCCTATCACATTGCATAGGCTCAGGCCTCTGCTCAGAGGATACCGCCAAATGGTGCACATTTTTGCGCTCACGTAAGCGCCGATCGATCTGTATGGCCAAGGACATTGATTCATTCAGACCAGCAGGCGTGGGGAACCCCACCATAACATCCTTAAGGGCTTCAGAAAGACCCTTTCTGAAAATTGCTGCCAGGGCACACTCATTCCACTGAGTAAGCACAGACCACTTTCTGAACTTCTGGCAATATACCTCCGCTTCATCCTGACCCTGACACAAAGCCAGCAAAATTTTCTCTGCCTGATCCACAGAATTCGGTTCATCATAAAGCAATCCAAGCGCCAGAAAAAACGCATCTACATTACGCAATGCAGGATCTCCTGGCGCCAGGGCGAATGCCCAGTCTTGAGGGTCGCCACGCAACAAAGAAATAATGATTCTCACTTGCTGAATAGGGTCACCAGAAGAGCGGGGTTTCAGAGCAAGAAACAGTTTACAATTGTTTTTGAAACTCAGAAATTTAGATCTATCCCCAGAAAACAAATCAGGAATTGGAATTCTAGGCTCCAACATAGGATTCTGAACAACATAATCTTGAATGTTTTGTACCCTTGCAGCGAGTTGATCTACACTAGAGGACAGACCTTGAATGTCCATATCCACACCTGAGTTCTGAACCACCCAGAGTTTAAGGGGAAAAGAAAGGCAAAACACACTGCAGAGAAAAAAAAAATGGTCTCAGAACTTCTCTTTTCCCTCTATTGAGATGCATTAACACTTTGTAGGCCAGCTGTACTGTTATGGACCTGGTGGTTAGGTGCACCAGGAATGACCTGATAGTTAAACACGGAATCGGGACGAGCTCTGGGGAAATGGGAACTCTGCTGACCGCAAACCCTACTCCTATCAACACAACTAGAAATAGCCGTGGAGCGTGCCTGACTCTGCCTAGATGCCTCTTCACAGCCTAAGAGCTAACTACCCCTAAAGAAAGGAAACAAAGCCTCACTTGCCTCAGAGAAATTTCCCCAAAGGTAAAAGCAGCCCCCCACAAGTATTGACTGTGAGTTAAGAGGAAATCACAAACACAGGATGAAATAGGCTTTAGCAAAGAGAGGCCAGTCTAACTAAACAGATTGAGGATAGAAAAGGGATCTTTGCGGTCAACACAACAAACTACAAAAACCACGCAGAGTGTGCAAAAAATACCCCCGCACCGACTCATGGTGCGGTGGTGCCACTCTGCACCCCCAGAGCTTCCAGCTAGCCAGGCAGTTTCATGAAAGCCAGCTGGACTAGAACTTAGCAAGAAAAACCATAAGAACAAATGAACAAGCCGGAACTTAGCTTTTGCTGGAGTAGTCAGGTCCTCAGAAAGATCCAGGAGAGATCTGAACCAGTACTAGAACATTGACAGCTGGCATGGAGTAATGATCTGAGTGGAGTTAAATAGCGAATCCAGCCTAGCCCTAAACGAGGGCAGGTGGGGAAGGAATCTCAGAACCAGCAGCTCCACTCACAGCCACCAGAGGGAGTCCACGGACAGAACTCACCGAAGTACCATTCATGACCACAAGAGGGAGTTCGAGAACGGAATTCACAACAGGTGAAGTGCCGGATTTGGAACATCTTACAGATGCGCCATTTCCGGGGCGGCTGCGGACTGGTATTTGTAACCGGGGGGGGACCAATATCCATGGCCCCTCTCTAGGCTATGAATATCAGCCCGCAGCTGTCTGCGTAGCCTTTCTGGCTATAAAATATAGGGTGACCCCACGTCATTTTTTTTGGGGGGTCCCCCTATTTTAATAGCCAGTAAAGGCTACGCAGACAGCTGCAGGCTGATATTCATAGCAGGCTACAAATATTGGCCCCCGGCCGTCGGCTTCCTCCCTCTGGTGCAGAAAATTGCGCGGGAGCCCACTCCGTTTTTTCCGTTTTTTTAATTAAATTAAACGCTCATTAAGGCCTTTTTCACACTTGCGTCGGTACGGGTCCGTCGCTATGCGTCGGGCCGACGTACTGACGCACGTTGTGAAATTTGTGCACGACATGGGCAGTGGATGCAGTTTTTCAACGCATCCGCTGCCCATTCTGAAGTCCGGGGAGGAGGGGGCGGAGTTTTGGCCACGCATGCGCAGTAGAAAATGGTGGACGCGACGGACAAAAAACGTTCACTTGAACTTTTTTTCGTGCCAACGGTCTGCCAAAACACGACGGATCCATTGCACAAGGGATGCGACGTGTGGCCATCCATTGCGATCCGTCGCTAATACAAGTCTATGGGTAAAAAACACATCCTGCGAGCACATTTGCAGGATCCGTTTTTTTCCCAAAAAGACGGATTGCGACGGTTGTCTAAAAATGCAAGTGTGAAAGTAGCCTTAGAAACATTGGCCTTTCTATTATATATCTATGGATATATCTATCTATAGGTATATTTATAGATAGATATATCTATAGATACATAGATGTATCTATCCATATATCTGGCTGCTTTCACACATCAGGTTTTTGCTGTCAGGCACAATCTGGCGAGTTTTGTAAAACACGGATCCATTTTTTCCCGCCGGATCCGTTTTTTTCTCATAGAGTTGTATTAGCGCCGGATTGCGCCTGATGGCCACACGTTTCATCCGTTTTTTGCCAGATCCGTCAAAAAAGCTGTTTCCGCCAAACGGAAAACACATACAGAGGAACGTTTTTTCTATCCGGCAAAAAAACGCACAGCGACGGATCCGGCAAAAAACATGAAACTGAGATGTGAAATGATGAATCCTGCCTCCGAATCCTTTTTTCATGCATGTTTCCATTCAATTCATGCACATTTTCCGTTTATTTATTTATTTCCAAAAACTGCATCAAAACCGCGCAAAAACCGCACCAAAAACAGCATCAAAACTGCACCAAAAACTGCATCAAAACTGCACCAAAAACTGCATCAAAACCTGGTGCAGATTTGCAGTTTTGGTGCGGTTTTGATGCAGTTTTTGGTGCGGTTTTGATGCAGTTCTCGGTGTGGTTTTGATGCAGTTTTTGGTGCAGTTTTGATGGTTTTTGGTGCGGTTTTGATGCCGTTTTTGGTGCAGTTTTGATGCGTTTTTGATGCAGTTTTTGGTGTGGTTTTTGCGTGGTTTTGATGCAGTTTTTGGTGCAGTTTTGATTCAGTTTTTGGTGCTGTTATGGTGCAGTGTTGATGCAATTTTGGTGCGGTTTTGTTGCAGTTTTTTGTGCAGTTTTGATGCAGTTTTTGGTGCAGTTTTGATGCGTTTTTTATGCAGTGTTTTGCGTGGTTTTCGTGCATTTTTTAATTCGCTTTTGGTGCGGTTTTTGCGCGGTTTTTATGCGTTTTGGTGCGTTTTTGAAAGCTAAATAAAGATGTATTATTGAACAAAAAAAAAAAAGATTTGTGATGTCATTATTGTCCAACATCCTCTTTTACATTTGTCCAACCCACACACAGATAGACATATAGATGGATAGACAGATCTACATATAGATAGATCTATAAATGCATACATCTATCTATTCCTATATCTATCTATAGATATATCTGGATAGATATATCTATTGATAGATGTATGGATAGCGTAGGGTGTGTGTCCACTGTCCAGATTACATCCGAATTAGCTGCAGATTGGATGCTGCGTACTTGTAGTCCCATCGGATGATGCCTGCACACACCCCAAAAGACCCCCCGCACAGCCCCGCACACACCCGAACAGCCCTGCACACACACAAACAGTCCCGCAGACCCAGCACACACATACACGCACATAGTCACCACCCACATTCCGCCCACACACTTCCCTCCTCCCGAACTGCAGTGTTTCTCGGACCCACATCCGCAGCAAAACTGCAGATCTTTTTTACATCTGCAGTTTTGCTGCGGATGTGCCCGACTCAATGAAAGTCTAAGGGTGCAGAAACGCTGCAGTTCCGCACAAAAGAAGTGACATGCTGTGAGAAAAAAAAGCTGCGTTTCGGTGCGGCTTTTTCCGCAGCATGTGCACAACAAGTCTGCGGCTCCCATAGACTTACATTGGTTGTGCACTACACTGCGGATTTGATGCAATTCTGTGCGGCAAAAAACGCTGCGGATCTGCAATCAAATCTGCAACGTGTGCACATAGCCTTAGCATTTAGTGAACCTAGCAAAAAAGCCAAGCAAAAAACAAGTGTGGGATTAATTTGCAATTTCATTGCACTTTGAATTTTTTTCACATTTTCTGTTACACGACATGCTAAAACCAATGGTGTTGTTCAAAAGTAGAACTTGTCCCGCAAAAAATAAGCCCTCACATGGCCATATTGACGGAAAAATTATGGCCCTGGAAAGAAGGGGAGCGATAAACGAAAACAAAAAAGCTCCAGGGGTGAAGGGGTTTAGAAACATGGATATGGACATATATATAGAAATAGACATAGATATATAGATATCTGTTTATGTATTCATCTATCTATCTATCTGTTATCTATCTATCTATCTATCTATCTATCTATCTATCTATCTATCTATCTATCTATCTATCTATCTATCTATCTATCTATCCATCTATCCAGGGCCGGACTGGGACTAAAATTCAGCCCTGGCATTTGAAGTTACACAGGCCCACTTGTCACATGGTGACTGTATAATATCTTTGTACACTTGTAGGCAGGGCCGGTTTTAGGCAAAGTGGGGCCCTACGCCTCGGCAAAGTTTAAAATGGGGCCCAAAATGCTAACATATTGCACATCACACAAAAGCATTTCGGCTGTATTTACAAGCGCTGAGTTCAGGCCGCTAAATGAGTTTGATCGACAATACTGAAGTTGTTCAACACTTGTTTCCCGGCCTCTTTCCACCGTCTGAGAAAGAATGATGGGACAGATCGATCACTAACAGATCACTAACCGATCCCCATACAGTATCATGTTATCAGCAGCACATCTACAGTTTACAGCGGCGATTTGCTGCTGAGAACAATGATTTTTGTTCCAGCAAAAACAATCTGAATATGCAGCATTTTACTTGTTTAGTTAAAATACACCCCATAGTCCTCCACATATTATAATGTGCACCACAGTCCTCCATATACAGTAGTATAATACACTCCCTATAGTCCTCCATATATTAAAATACACTGCTCAGTCCTCCACATAGTATAATACACTCCTCATAGTCCTCCATATAGCATAATACACTCCTCATAGTGCTCCATATAGTATAATGCACCGCCATAGTCATCCATGTAGTACAATTCACTTCACATAGTATAATGCACCCCATAGTTCTTCATATAGTATAACGTATTCCCCATAGTCCTCGATACAGTATAATGCAGCCCACATATAGTATAATGTAGCCACCACCCTACAGAATATAATGCGGCAACAACAGAGTATAATGCAGCCACCCCACAGTATAATGCAGCCACCCCACAGAGTATAATGCAGCCACCCCACAGAGTATAATGTAAACCCATATAATATAATACAGCCCACCTCCCCTATAATATATAATGTAGCCCACCATAGAATATAATGCAGCCCCCCATAGTATATAACACAACCTCCCCCATAGTATATAACCCAACCTCCCCCATAGACTATAATATACCCCCACAATAGTATATACCACAGCCACATAGTACATAACATGGCCTCCCCATAGAAGATAATATACTCCCCATAGTATATAGCAAAGCCCGCATAGTATATAGCACAGCCCGCATAGTAGATAACAGCCCACACAGCAGTATACAGCACAGCCCACACAGTAGTATATACAGCACAGCCCACACAGTAGTATATACAGCACAGCCCGCACAGTGGTATATCCAGCACAGCCCACACAGTGGTATATACAGCACAGCCCGCACAGTGGTATATCCAGCACAGCCCGCACAGTGGTATATACAGCACAGCCCGCACAGTGGTATATCCAGCACAGCCCACACAGTGGTATATACAGCACAGCCCGCACAGTGGTATATCCAGCACAGCCCGCACAGTGGTATATACAGCACAGCCCACACAGTGGTATATCCAGCACAGCCCGCACAGTGGTATATCCAGCACAGCCCACACAGTGGTATATCCAGCACAGCCCGCACAGTGGTATATCCAGCACAGCCCGCACAGTGGTATATACAGCACAGCCCGCACAGTGGTATATACAGCACAGCCCGCACAGTGGTATATACAGCACAGCCCGCACAGTGGTATATACAGCACAGCCCGCACAGTGGTATATACAGCACAGCCCGCACAGTGGTATATACAGCACAGCCCGCACTGTGGTATATACAGCACAGCCCGCACTGTGGTATATACAGCACAGCCCACACAGTGGTATATACAGCACAGCCCACACAGTGGTAAATACAGCACAGCCCGCACAGTGGTATATTGTTGTGAATTCCGCTCTTGGGCTCCCTCCGGTGGTTATAAGTAGCATTTTTGTGAGTTCTGCTCTTGGGCTCCCTCCTGTGGTTTTGATTGGTATGGCTGCTTCTTGGATTTAGCATCAGCAGCTGTTTTCACTGATCATCTTTCTGGCTCTGCTATATTAGTCTGGCCTTTTCCCTAATTCAATGCCAGTTGTCAATTGTTGAGCTTGGAGTCATGGCTCTCTGAGGATTTCCCTGTCACTCTGACCATTTCAGCAAAGCTAAGCACTTGCTTGTCTTTTTGCAGTTCACTTGTTGTGGACTTTGTTGTTTAGCACTTTCTATGTTTTGCTCATTTGTCCAGCTTACCAGTATGTATCTAGTCAGCTAAGCTGGAAGCTCTGGGCAGCAGAGTTTGCCCTCCACACCTTTAGTCAGGTGTGGAGATTTTTGCATTTCTCTGCGGTGGACTTTTTCTAGTTTTTATTACTGACCGCACAGTGTTCTGTCCTGTACTAATTCTTTCTAGCTAGTAGTGGCCTCCTTTGCTAAATCTTGTTTCATACTACGTATGTCATTTCCTTCTCCTCTCACAGTCATTATTTGTGGGGGGCTGTCCTATCCTTTGGGGATTTTCTCTGAGGCAAGATCGCTTTCCTGCTTCTACCTTTAGGGGTAGCTAGATCTCCGGCTGTGACGAGGTGCCCAGGGAGTGACAGGAACATCCCACGGCTACTGCTAGTGTCTGTGTTAAGATCAGGAACTGCGGTCTGTATAGTTACCACCTGCCCAGAGCTAGTCGCATGTCGCTCCTTAATCACCAGACCATAACAGTATATACAGCACAGCCCGCACAGTGGTATATCCAGCACAGCCCGCACAGTGGTATATACAGCACAGCCCACACAGTGGTATATACAGCACAGCCTGCACAGTGGTATATACAGCACAGCCCACACAGTGGTATATCCAGCACAGCCCGCATCTCTCCTCCTCCTCCCCCCCCCCCGAGAATGTCCCCACAGTCCAGTAAAAAAAAAAAAAAAAAACACTCTCCTCACCTTTCCTCTTGCCCGCGTTGCTTCCTGCTCCTGTCTCAGCGGCTGCACAGCAGGTGCGCGATGATATGACGTCATCGCACACCCGGAGTGTCAGAGGCAGAGCGGGGAATGATGGGAGAGGGAGCGTCTGTAGACGCTCTCTACTCCATCATTGCATTCAACTGTACCAGCGTCATAGACGCCGGTATAGTTGAATGCGGCGGCAGGGGGGTGAGTCAACGGGGGGAGGCGGATCGAGCGGCCCACGACTGGCACCGGCCCTTCTGGCATTTGCCAGAAGTGCCCGATGGCCAGTCCGGCCCTGCATCTATCCATCTGTCCGTGTAATGGAGTGTGGGTTGGACAAATGTAAAAGAGGAGGTTGGACAGAAATGACATCACAAATCTTTTTGAAGCTAGAGGAGGGAGGGGTTGGGGTGTGTTTTGGAGTGGGTGTGCCAGGTGCAGAGTTACAGGCGAGTGCAATGCATCATGGAACTTGTAGTATTAGAGCACAATAACTCAGGAGAAAGGAAGTTGTCGATTAACCCCATGAGAGCTGGATCCAGCACTAAAGATGTGCTGCTACTGCATGATAAAAGGTAATATTGCTAAAATAAACACAGTAGATGTTTTCAGTGGCACATAATAGCAAGATTTATGAAAAAAAAACGTTATAGTAGTGGACAACTTCTTTAAGCCGGGTTAATAACGGAGAGGCGTCAATAAGACGCCTATCCATTATTAATCCAATAGTAAGAAAGGGTTACTAAAACACACACACATTAGGAAAAAATTATTTTAATATTCTTCATTTAACCATACTTACCATACTTCAGCGCCTGCAAAAAACGTAAAATAATAAACCATATACTACCTGTCCGCCGTAGTC